>NC_089256.1:13269437-14647017 GCF_963930625.1 Muntiacus reevesi
AGCTTTCAGCCTATCCTAGCTTTCAACATGCCTTCCCCTCTACGTTTCTAGCTTTTCATTTGAAGTCAGAGATGTGCCACTCTCCCTTTCACTTGAACACTTAGAGACCATTGTAGTATTAATGGTATGTATTAACTGGCCTGATTTCAATATTGTTGTGTCTCAGGGAATAGGGAGACCCGAGGAGAGGGAGAGAGACGGGGAAGACTTGGTTGATGAAGCACTCAGAATACCAACAACAGTTATCAATTAAGTTTGCTGTCACCTAGGTGTGGTTCACAGCACCCCAAAACAATTATATTAGTAATATCAAAGATCACTGACCACAGATCATCATAACAAATATAACGTTATATATCAATAAATCAATAAAATTTTGACATATTGTAAGAATTACCAAAATGTGACAAAGACACAAAATGCACAAATGCTGTTGAAAAAATGGCACTGACAAGACTTGTCCAATGCAGGGTTGCTACAAACATTCAATTTGTTTAATAAAAAAAAAAAAGGCTCTATTTGCAAAGTACAATAAAGTGAGTTAAGATGAGGCACTTAAAGGGACAGATAGAGTACTAAAATGACTTTTTATCAGTAAGTTTGATTTAGCATTTCCTCTTGATGCCTGGTTGGCACGTGAACTTTTGAGAACTAGAACTCTGTTTGCTGAACATGGAAAGGGCTCTGAATACTGACATGTAGAACGAACCTTTTCTTAAGGTATATATTACTAGTCATAGATACCCTAAATAACAGAAACAAAGCATTTATGTAAGATTTGTACTTTGCTACATCTAAAAGGATAAAGGCTTATTTAGAAAATCCACAGTGTCTGAGAAGACATTTAATAATAGAATAGGGACAATCTTATGAGAGAAGAATGAATCAATGCTTCTTGGTGCTTGGTTAAGAATATGCAATCAGCAGATAATAGGTTCTAAGTTTACTACTGGTCAAAATGAAGTATAAAGGGTAGTATCATGTGACATATACTTTTTGTTTTCTGGCAAAAGAAAGCACACAAAATTCATCTGCAGAGAAACTGTTTTCTAGATCTAAATTCCAAAAAGTTTTATGAATCCTTGAAAGCACTGGCAAGTTAGAGACATCATTTTCATCCTTAGCTATTTATAAATAGTGTAAATTGAGAATTTATAAAAGTTTATATAATTTCTTTTCAAATAAACTTTACATAGATGTGGCTCTTATTGAATTCATCAGGAGAAAACCAGCATCACTATAAAGACTCCTCCATTCATCAAAACCAAGGTTCTAATTTCTTACTTACCTCCAAACCTCTTCTCCTAAACCTGATTTCTAGATAAAAAATTAGTATCTTCACTCATTTCTACTTTAAAATTCTTGGCCTTTTCAAGAAGATTTGATTAGATACATAATTTAAGAAAAGGGAATTCCCCATAATGAGTACAATTCCCCACAGTTTAACTCTTGTCTCCTTCAAATAGCTAAGTCGACATCCACAGAAACACTCACCCTGGTCATTGTATCGAGATAGATCGGCCTGGCTGATGTAGAGGTCATGATCACTATCTAGTTCCCAGAATTTACAATAAATAACATAGAAGTGTTCATAGGAGAAGTAATCTGTGATTTGGTTTATATCTTCCTCTTCTTCCAAAAGGGCTAGAGTCTGAAATGGTATGAATAAAAGGATTATTTTATTTTAAAAATATGAAGACCCAGGTTTGGCCATTATTCAGATTCTAGTACATTTTTATTCTAAACTGAATTAAAAATTTTGGTTTTGGTACCAAACCAGGAAATTTACTAGGCAACCTCATCCTATCTTTTAATCAATTGACCAATCTGCAAGCATTTATGAACTCTGTACTATTTTTAGCAAAGAATTAGGGAAGAACTTTCATCAAGAGAACTGCAGGCAATCAGAGGTCCCCCAACTAGGAAGCATAGAACAATCAGACAACAGACTTTCAATTATATGACTGTAAACTGACACTGCTTTTAACTTTTCAAATTTACAAAAAGTGGTCTTCTATCCATTCTGTTATGAAGAGTGGGCATCCACATGCAGGGTTTGGCTTTGTAATGGCATCAAGTTTACCAGAAAGGTGACTCATGTATACCTCTGTGATAGTGTGGGGCAGCTGGTAAAAAAGGCATGGGGGTAGAGCTGCAGGGCCCTGAACTGGAAATATTATCTGGGTCTCTCTTGACTCTCTGTGTGCCCCTAGGATAAACACCAAAACCAATTATCTTTGAGTCCAGAATTCTTATTATCAGTCAAATTATCATAAGGGCCAGAGATATAGGAAGACCTTTTTAGAAAGATTCAGGAAAAAAAAAAAAAAAAGATAAACCATAAGGAAACTCAGGAAATAGAAAAAACAAAATGACATGACAGAAATAAGATCAGATACATCAATAGTTGGGACTTCCCTCATAGCTCAGTCGGTAAAGAATCTGCCTGCAATGAAGGAGACCTAGGTTCAATTTCTGGGTTGAGAGGATCCCCTGGAGAAGGAAATAGCAACCCACTCCAGTATTCTTGCCTGTAGATTCCCATGGAGAGAGGAGCCTGGCAGGCTATAGTTCATGGGGTTGCAAGAGTCAGACATGACTTAGCAACTAAACCACTGCCATATCAACAATCACAATAAAGGTAAAGAGGTAAATCTCCCTATTGAAAGATTTTCAGATTGAGAATAAAACTCAGATCCAAAAAGCAGATCTAGGTATACATTGTCCATAAGAGATAAGTCTGACAGAGGATGAGATGGTTGGATCACCAACTCGATGGACATGAGTTTGAGCAGGCTCCGGGAGTTGGTGATGGATAGGGAAGCCTGGCATGCTGCAGTCCATGGTGTTGCAGAGTTGGACATGAATGTATGGCTGAACTGAACTTAAAATTTTAAAGTAAGGTTAAAATATATACTAGCTAAATCTTAAAAAGAAAGCGTATCAATATTAGAAAATAAAATGGAATCCAAGGTGAAAAGCATTATAAGAAAGATAACTATTAATATTTCATAATGCAAATGTATTACTTTGATAAGATTCATTTTCTAAAGTGTGAATACTGGAAATCCAAAATACTTTGGCAAATTGAAAACAAGGTAAATTATGAAATTATGGTAAAAGAGACTCAATGAAGATTTTGCAGCCAGTAAAAATTATAAAGTCTACACAGAAACAAAGGAAAATCATGACATGCTAAGTGCAAAATACAGGATATATGATTGTACACACTAAGAACTACATTAAATTCTAAAATCCAAATATGCATGTGAATATGACTAGAAGTACACATAAAAATATTAGTTTTATTAGGGTGCTAAAATATGCTTTCTCTTCTGTTTTCCACACTTGCTTGTAATGTTTTTATAAAATGATCTTTAATGTATAAAGCAGAATATGTACAATAAAATAAATCTTGAGAAGCAGGGGGCTCTCATTTTCATCTACTGGACTGTGACAAAACGAAAAAAATTAGTAACTTCTGCTGTTGGTGAGCATGTAAATTTAAGTATGCATTAGTGCAGGTGTTTAGGAGGGTAACTTGGCAGGATCTATGAACCTGAAAATGCACACACCATCTGATCCAGGATTTTCCTTCCAGTAGTCTATTTTAGAGATATTCATACTCATATGGAAACAAGAGGAAAGTGTAAGGGTGTTTGCTGCATTACTCTAATAGGGAGATTATGAAAACGACTTGAACATCTTTAATATGTATGTAATTACAGCATAGCCATGCCACAGATTATGCAGTAGTTAAGAGAATGAGATAGAGTTACATTGGTCAAAATGAAAAAACATCAAGACATACTGTTAAGTGAAAAAAAGTTAACAGAATGTAAGTGTGGTATCACATATTAAAAAAAATTCATAAAAAGCAGCCATACAGAACAAAACTAAATAAATACTCCATACATATATACTCCATACACATGCATAAAAAGGAATAAAACCACAGATAATGTGGGTTCCCTCTGGTAAAAGGAGTGAAATGGCAGGATAAAGAGATAAATAATGACTTCTGGTTATTATTTTATACATGTTTGTATTATTTGAATATTTTATGTGCATACATTCAGGTACTAAGAGGCAAACTAAGGAGAGGGGTAGGGAAGAAAATAGAGGCAAGCAGAAAGCAGAACATGAGCTCTATTTCCAGCTCAGTCACTGAGCAGCTGTATGATCTTATCCAAGTCATTCAACCATATTTGGGCCTCAAATTTTATTGTAAGTAAGAAAAATCTGGATTATAATAATGATCTAGAAATACAAACTTAATATGCATCAGGAATGTTAGGATTATCATTCTTTAGATGTAAGACCTTTATTCAATGGAATTCTTGCCATCTCAACCCATCCCATGTAATATCCTGAGAGCCCAGGCAAAAACCAGATGTTCAGTAAATATTAATAATGACTGTAATGATGACTTTTCATTTATTAGAATAAGAAATGTTTGCATATCTATTACAGACTAATTTTGCCAATTTTGTCTGTCCCAGATAAAGATGGGAAAAAAATAAAAGTGTAAACAAGGTTGTATTATTCACCCAAGTTTCATTTAGTATGATTTATTTAAAATAAAACATATCATTTCCTTTCAAGTGTGACAAATTCTACTTTCTTTTAGTAGAAATGCTTGAACAATCAAGCATGAAGACTGCCTCAGTAAAAGGCACCCACTAGTGGTCAATACTTTCTCATTTGGTAAAATAAATAAAATAATTGAATTAAATACATTCTTTCTTAAAAGGAATTTTCAGTATTTTTCTCCAGCAGGAGCTGGATAAAGAGTCATTGCTCAAAGGAAAAAGTTGAAACTCCTCCATTTGTTTTGCCAGGCTTTTCCCAACCTGGCCCTGTCTCACCCCTCAGGCCTCATCACTGGTCACTGATCACTCTCTCCTTGGAGCCTGTGGCCACTTTAGAATGTCCTGCAGTTTCTGAACATGACACTTTCATGCTTCTGGGCCTTTGCTTATGCTGCTTCCTCTATCTGGAATCCCCTTTTCTTTTAATTTTTTTATCTTGTAAACACTTGATATCTTCAAGGTCACGATCACATGCCAGTCCTACCGTGAAGCCTTCATTGCATATTTATGACACATTTCTGTGGAATTTTTCAAGTCAGGTGTGGTTGTCTGTACACCTTTCTCTTGTTCCATAGTGCATGCCCTGATGCGAAAATCTCTTGTTACTCATCTTTGTTCCCCCAACACATCCCAGGTATCTAATAACTGCTTAATGACTGAAAATAGTGACTTTGCACATAATAGGGCTTTGCACATAATGAGCACTCAAATATTTGTTAAATGAAGTAAGATTATCATTTAAATTGCTCCTTAAACATGAATTTCAATGAGAGGCATACTTGCAAAAAGTTGCTCTTTCTTATCTCTGTTGCAGTAATTTTTCCGCTCCAAGATCTGTTGACTGTGTAGAATATTCTCTGAATAACCTGGTTCCAGAAGGAAAACAAAACCAAATAAAAACATTAAAGATATCTATTATGTTATCAAAGGCCATCTTATGAATAATCTTTGAACCAAGCTAAGTTTTGTGATTATATCAAGTGTCATTTCTAGTAAAAATGTTTAAAAAACTACCTCCAAATACTTTACATCTGTCCTTATAATTCTAGGAATAAAAAGATTCTTTGCTCACAAGTCTGCATTTCCTAGGTGCCTACATGTCACTTTTTTTTTTTTACCCTCTCATACAGTGATGCCTGATTCAAGTAGTGCCTATTAGGCTAAGTGTTTTTGGAAAGTACAAAAGGTGAGAAGTATACACTGGGTTGGCTTAACAATTACTAGGTCAGAAGAATGGCTGCCAACGTGGTATGATTCAAGAGGGCATTATTCCAGTTAGTATAGCCTTATCCATTGGTCAGAGAAGGCAATGGCATCCTACTCCAGTAGTCTTGCCTGGAAAATTCCATGGATGGAGGAGCCTGGTAGGCTGCAGTCCATGGGGGCGCTAAGAGTTGGACATGACTGAGCGACTTCACTTTCACTTTTCACTTTCATGCACTGGAGAAGGAAATGGCAACCCACTCCAGTGTTCTTGCCTGGAGAATCCCAGGGATAGGGGAGCCTGGTGGGCTGCCGTCTATGGGGTCGCACAGAGTCGGACATGACTGAAGTCACTTAGCAGTAGCAGTATCCATTGGTGTTTTGAAGACTTACAGACTCTGGAAATTCAGATACATTTGGGATAATTTATATCCCAAGTCCTTACTTGGGCATGAACAATTTTGTTACTAACTGGGTTTTAGTAAGTTTAACTAAGGTGAAACTCTGGAGAAGACCAGGACAAGACAAAAAAGAGCAGGAGGAAGGGTGGCAAGTGTGTCTGAAATTGAGGATATATGTGCTGTGGTGGAGGGAGGACTGGAGAAGAAGACAGGCTGCAGTCCTCGAGGTAGGAGGCCATGGTGCATTCTTTCAATTTTACCTGGCTTATTCCCACCCATTTAATTTGCCCTTGACCTGGCTGTTTTTTTTTTTTTTTTTTTCATTTTTCCTTTTCTCCAAAAAGAAGTAAGGGTGAGAAAAGCATTAAACAAGTTTTTTTTTTTTTTTTTTTGTACACTGACTTTGAGTTTGATTATCTAATGATATGGAAATTCTGTATCCTTGGTGGTTTTTTATCATAGAAGAGATTAGATCCCTTTAAAAAGACTATTTTAGTGCATGAAGAACAAAAAGGGGAAGACATTTGGACATTTATCCTAAACTAAACCTCTATTCTGTTTCTGGACTCTGCCAAACAGAGTGATTCCCAAGAATAAGAGGAGAAAACAAGCCTCATGATGAAGGTCCAGACTTCTGCCATCCAACATTTCTCACCCCACCTTTGCTATCAGTGCTAACATACCCTGATCCTTCAGAATCCAGCTCAATCACCAGCTCCATAGGAAGCCCCTGAATAGGGAGTTGGGCTGAGCTGTCTTCTCTGTTCCTGACGTCAGCTGTGTCTCCTTCAGTCATCCTGTGGCTATATTCTAGACACAGGTACACCTGACTGTCACCACTTCCAAACTCTAAGGAAGCTGGTCTTTTTTCACGTGCATCCCAGTGCCTGATATATTACTCTGCCTATATCATCAGGTGGTCAATAACTAGATGATAATTTAAGAAAAACTAAGGTATAATTAACATATATTACATTAGTTTTTGGCATACTAATGATTTAATATTTGTATATATTGTGAAGGGCTTCCCTGATGGCTCAGCAGGTAAAGAATCCGCCTGCAATGCAGGAGACACAGGTTCAATTCCTGGATCAAGAAAATCCCCTGGAGGAGGGCATGGCAATCCACTCCAGTATTCTTGCTGGGAAAATCCCATAGACAGAGGAGCCTGGTGGGATAAGATCCATGGGGTCGCAAAGAGCTGGATATGGCTGAAGTGACTGAACATATATATTGTGAAATGATCACCAAAATGTCTACTTAACATCCATCACTATAGTTACAGAATTTTTTTTCTTGTGAAATTTTAAGATTTACTCTTAGTAATTTTCAAACATGCAGTATAGTATTATGATCTATAGTTACCATGCTGTACATTACATCCCCATGACTAATTTATTTTACAACTGGAAGTTTATGCCTTCTGATTTTCTTCACCCATTTCCCCCTCTCCCCATCTCCCACCTCTGGCAATCCTCAATCTGTTCTCTGAGTTTATGAAGTTTTCTTTTTCATTTTTATTAGTTGGAGGCTAATTACTTTACAATATTGTAGTGGTTTTCACCATACATTGACATGAATCAGCCATGGATTTACATGTATTCCCATCCCGATCCCCCCTCCCACCTCCCTCCCCATCCCATCCCTCTGGGTCTTCCCAGTGCACCAGCCCTGAGCACTTGTCTCATGCATCCAGCCTGGGCTGCTGATCTGTTTCACCCTTGATAGTATACTTGTTTCGATGCTGTTCTCTCAGAACATCCCACCCTCGCCTTCTCCCATAGAGTCCCAAAGTCTGTTCTGTACATCTGTGTCTCTTTTTCTGTTTTGCATATAGGGTTATCATTACCATCTTTTTTTCTTAAAGATTTATATCATACAATATTTATCTTTCTCTGACTGATTTCACTTGGCATAACGTCCTCGAGGTCCATCTATGGTATTGAAATGGCAAGATTTCACTCTTTCCTAATGGATGAATAATATTTCATTGTATATGTATTCTGAAAGTGTAAGTCACACAGTCGTGTCTGATTCTTTGCGGCCCCATTGACTATGCAGTCCATGGACTTCTCCAAGCCAGAATATTGGAGTGGGTAGCCTTTCCCTTCTCCAAGGGATCTTCCCAACTCAGGGATTGAACCCAAGTCTCCTGCATTGCAGGTGGATTCTTTACTAACTGAGTTATCAGGGAAGCCCACATCTTCTTTATCCACTCATCTGTTAATGAACATTTAGCTTGTTTCCATATATTGGCCATTGTAAATAAGGCCATAGTAAACACAGGGGTGCATGTATCTTTTCACATTAGTGTTTCTGTTTTCTTTGGATGAATACCCAGAAGCAGAATTACTGAATTAGCTCTATGTGAATTTGTTTGAGGAACTTCCATTGGTGGTACCAATTTACATTCCCACCAACAATGCACATGGATTCCCTTTTCTCCACATCTTTGTTATTTCTTGTCTTTTTGATGAAAGCCATTCTAACAAGTGTGAGGTGATATTTCACTTTAGTTTTGATTTGAATTTCCCTGATGATTAGTAGTGTTGAACATCTTTTCATGTACCTGTTGGCCATCTGTATGTCTTCTTTGGAAAATTGCTTGATAAATTAATGAGGTTGGAAAGCTGTGTAACAGACTTCTGAGTTATATTTGTGATAGAGACATAGGCATTGGATTCATAGCTAATTGAATAAACTCTTCAGAGTTTTGAACAGCAGATGGATGTAACCTAGGGAAGTAATTAATATTTTACATAAATCAGTATTGTTGTCTATGATTTATTGATAGGCTACATACAAGATATACAGAAAATATAAAACAGGAAACTGTATACAAAATTATCGTGAAAGATACTACTGGACTAGAGTGTAGATATGATCATGATCTGAAAGGCTATCAGGTGGAAGAAGTTGATTTGCTTTGTATTGCATTACAGTGTAGAACTAGAACTGGAATTATGAGAACTACTGGATAGAAATGCTTCAATGTAAATACGAGTTTCCTAAAATTAGCCCTGTTAGGCAATGGGTTGTATGAAGTAGCGAAGTTTCTTCTCACCAAGTTATTTATGCAGAAATTCACAGAATTCCTATGTTAGGTGGGAGCAGGGACTAGCTGATGTCTATAACTTCTCTACTGGCTCTACTCAGACTCTGAATGAGGTGCTTCAGGGCAAAGAATAGAGGATTTTAGGCCAGAAATTATATATATATGAAAATAAAAATTAAGAATATCTTTTATCATAGTTCCATGTTCCTTTTCTCAAGTTAATTACAACACATATTATTACACCAAACTTTTTTTTTTGTACATTCTTAGATTTTTGTCCTTATTTCTTGATTTTGAATATAAAATTTTCTTAAAGTCTACGTTTCCTATCTACCTAAATTTTATATATATATATATATATATATACTCCTTAAATATTTTATATTACTTATGAAGGTACTATGTTATACTTAAAAGTATAAAACTTGAGTCTGTATTTTTGCTTATTTTATTTTTTCATTTTTTGTTTTGACAGAATTTTTAAAATTTGTTAACATTTTGAATATCAACTAATTTCCTATTTTTAGCATCTGATAAGCTACTTGTCTCATTACTGTAAAAAAGTGTACATGTATTCCGTTTTCCCACAGCCTAAATCTCATTCAGGGGCCCCACTGTATCAGCACATTCACTGGTTTCCACAATGCTGACTCAGCATTTTACCTTACCGAGGTAGGGGCGCCATCTAGTGGTAAGAGCGTGTAGCTGCTGGTTCTACACTAACTGCAGTTTTCTCCCCCTAGCTTTTGGTCTACCAGTTTTAGGTTTTTAAAATAGAAATTGAGAAAAATATAAAAATATCAAAAAATGTAAAAATTAACAGCAGTAAGAATAACTACGTATTACTAATGAGAGAAATGAAAGTGGATAATTTTTCACCAGGGGATCTCTAGTCAACTTGATAGACAATTTGAATTATAAATCAGTTTTTCTTTATATCTACTCAATTGGAAATTTCTAATTCACAATTTTAGGTCACCAGGAATGGAAGGGGACTTCCCTGGTGGCTCAGATGGTAAAGAATCTGCCTGCAATGCAGGAGACCTGGGTTCAATCCCTGGGTTGGGAAGATCCCCTGGAGAAGTGAATGCTGCCCACTCCAGTATTCTTGCCTGGTGAATTCCATGGACAGAAGAGCCTGGTGGGCCACAGTCCATTAGTTTGCAAAGAGTTGGTTACAAGACTGAGTGACTGATACTTTTCACACTTTTAGGAATGGAAGTATGTGTTTTGTGGCTCTGTCAAGAGAGTTTTAGACAGGGGGTCAAACGCAGACACAGAAATTACAGAGATTGCTCTTTGTAGGTGATGTGGATGCAGATGAACAACTCAGTGCCAGAAGCCTGGCCCTTCTACTAGGCGCCACTGAAATATCCTTACTGCCAGCACCAATATTACAAAAAAGTGTTTTCAATCTTACCGCTTATTTTAAAACCTACCCCTTTCCTTAAAAGTCAGCATATGTCAATAAGGATAAGCAGAGTCTTATTTACTGGTAATTTCTTTGCATGGTATGTAAATATGCAAACTCAAGGGTCACAATTTGCAGGTATTTCCAATTTTCATTTTCATTCAATATCAAAAGGCTTATTACTCAATGTCAACTCTTCTCTGGAAATAAGGGTGACTTTGGGTATTTGCTATATGCATAGTTGGTGTTCTGTCTTTCCAATCTAAAACAGCTGACAAAACAATTATGATTAACTAAACAAATATAAAGTCTTTTCCTGTAGCACAGGTTTTCACTGAGAAATGGAAAATAAAAGTTGCTCAATTTTCTTCATCATTTATGTGCCACACATAAACTAATACTTGAGTCATACACTGTGTCAGCAGTTTCTGCCAACTGTAAAGTGAAATAACTGTGTAACTCTAGCATGCAAACAAAATATATTAATTGTCCTATGCTGTATGCCATTGAAATTATATAATATTCAGTAGGGTCATATGATAAATTAATTTTGCTTTTTTGAGACATTTGTCATTAATTCTGAGGCTGATCTTTTTATTTTTAAGTCTCTTGGAAATATGGTTGTCTATCTTTGCCATGAGCAGGGCAGAGTATGACACTTTTCTAAAATTTGCTTACTATTAGGCCTTTAGCAAGAAAATTGATTTCATACTAGAAAGCTTATTTTGTATTTTTTATAGAAAGATTCACTGTACTTTGATATAGCGCAAAATTTTCAATGACTTCATGTCATTATCTGACCACATTTCATAATAGAAAAGACACTGTGGGGAACAGACCATCAGTCCAATAAAATTCTATTCAGTGCGATGCTTTATTAGCATCTCTGTGTTTTCAATGATAGTATGAGATTATCATAAACAAGCAGTTACATTTATCTCAGTATATACAGATTCACATTTTGTATTCTCAGTCGGACCTAATTTACTACTTATGTTATGATGTTGTTTCGAGCTGCCCCGTTATCACTATTTAATCACAAGTAGTTTACACTTCTAGGACAACTTCTGAGTAATGGGCTCATCTTTAAAACAGTTTTATTGTTTACAAAGTTGTGTTAGTTTCTTCTGTACAGCAAAGTGAACAAGTTATACTGGATTAATTTTTGTGAACTGGGGATAAAGTAGCATAATGCTAGCAAGGTATAAATTTTAAAAAAGTAAACAATAATAATGCAAATACCATGGAAATATGTCAGCAAAAATTTAACTGGATTCTGTTAACTGACCTATGTAGTTCTTTTAGGTCAATGATTGACATACTAGTATTTCTCAGAAAATGTGAACTATATGCAAACAAAATTGTATCATGGCTTTTCACTTTCAAATCATAAAACTAGGAGGGGTCACTAGAAGACCCCAGTTTATCATAGGTCTGGGGATCATACTTTAGTAAATACCAAACTAGAAAGAGTACAAAGGAAAATTTATGCTTTCATAATCCTGTTCTTTAACATCTTCTCTAAGAACAAATTCAAATGATTCCTATAGAGAGCATTTTCTGAATTGGCAGAAGGTTGGAAGAGATTATCAAGATCTTTTCAATCTCTTGAGATTCAATTATTGAGTGACCAAAAAGTTTGTCCAGGTTTTTCTGTTACATCTTACAGAAAAGCCTGAACAAACTTTTTGGCCAACTCAATTTTAATATGCCCTGAGTTTACGGAACAGTCAACAATCAGAATCCAGTAATTCTCACTGGGACTGAAATCATGGTTACAGGTAGAATTCTTAATTCTACACATGAATAACTTCACTTACTCAATAAATACCTACTGTATATCTATTATGTGCCAGGCCCTATTTCAGGTATTAGAGATACAGCAAGATCTAAATATAGACAAAGTCCCTCCTCTCATGGAGTTTATGTTATAGAAAAGGACATGGACAATAAACAAAAAATTTAAATATCAGATGTTATAGGCACTAAGAAGGAAAATAAAGCAAAACAAGAGTAGAGGGAGGGGACAGAGAGGGAAGACAGGTGAAGAAGGCAGAGGGTGATCAGGGAAGGTCTCATTAAGATGGGAATGTCTGAGCACACGTCTGGATGAAGTGAGGGAGTAGGTCAAGCAGCAATCTGTAGGAAGAGCATTCCAGGCAGAGGAGAGAGTAAGAACAAAGCACCTGAGGCAGAAGTGGGTTTGGCTTGTTCCAGGAACACAGAGAACAACTGTTGTTAAGTAACAGAGAGTAGGCATTGTGAGGGTGTGGGTGGGTGGGTGGGGGGTTATGGAGAATAATGGCAAGAACTTTGGCTTTCATTCTGAATGAGACGGGGAAACAATGGAGGGTTTGAGCAGAAGAGTGACATGATCTGACTTACGTTTTCAAAGAATAACTGCTTTGTGGAGACTAGACTGTAGGGCAATGAAGGTAGGGAGACCAATTAGAAGGAGTCCACGTGAGAAACAAGGATGACCAGCTGGGCCAGGGTGACTGTGGTAGAGGTAGTTTAGTATCGGGTTGTGGTTAACAGGCAAAAATAACTTCTAAGATAGTCTTAGATGGCAGTGACATTTTATGGTTCAAATGAAGTCTTATAAAGTTTTGTCATAAGAGAATCAATGTAAAAATGAAATAATGAAGTTCCTACAGGAGAAAAAAGAATGGTAGTATTCTGTAACTCAACAGAACCCAACAATCCATAGTCAACAAAAAGTGCCCCAAGAAGGAGAAGGTCTTCCTCAGAAGAGACTGCCCTATTTACTGGGAGATCTGAACCAGAGGTGGGGATCATATCAGCCGGGTATGGCTGTGAATGCGAGGTATGCCCTGAGGTTCATCTGTGGAATTCTTGCAAAGATAATCTGGAAGCTAGGACAGAGAACGCCTGGTGTGGCTGCAGTGAGCTGCAGGCCTGGGAGCTCTCACCCATAATGCATGCCCTGCCTGTGACTGGTCAAATGAGGCTGTGCATGAGAAACAGGGAATGAGAACACCTTGCACAATAGGAGACTGTGATTATGTTATTTTAAATTCTTACATGATTTATTTTCTGATTATATATACTCTTACTTCTCATTATCATCTCGTTCTAATTTTGAGGTACTCTAGATACATCTTTTTTTTGGGAAAAGGCTGTTGAAAAATTCTTGTATTATTTGCAAATACTAAAGATCAACTGGGTATCAATATTGATGAAGACCAGACAGAATGAGTATATCACTTAGATTTTGTATACAAGAGACTTCTTAAGCACTAGGCACATATAAGAAGTGAACTAGATATAAATAATTCAATTTTATTTCCTCCTATTTTAAATAATCATTATGGTCCATTCTACATAAAGATCTAAAAGCCTAGATACTAGGTAGTGGCAAAAAGAAAACTTAAGTGTTTTATTAAGACAAAAAAGGACACAGCCTACCGTGGTGATGTACCGGGAGTGGAATTCTGGAGCATCTTTCAGGAACGTGAGGCCAGGATGTGTATCTACCACATCCTGAAAAAGAACGAAATCATAACGAAATTAACAAACATACCAAAAAACCCCCTAAGATACATACTGAATTTTTTTTTAACTCTTGTACAATACTTGCCAGTTGAGTAAACTTGCTGTTTCACAATACTGAACAATGCATTTAAAATTTAACTAGTATTTTATTAAACTCAAATATTTCACAAGCACACTTTTGTGTGACTTGGATATGTACAGTATACTTCAAGAAAGTTAAAATGTTAATCTGGCTATATCTGGTGATTTGTAAATCAAGTGTCTTACAGCTACATGCTGTAATTCTAACACACGTCAGCGAAATTCATCCCATAGATCTTGTTAGGGATTGCCAAGTGAAATTTACACAGAAAGGAGGATAGACAGAAGCCAACTAGAATGATTCTTTCTTAACCTACAGACATGGGAAATTACTGGAAAAATTACTGGTAGCCAAATAACTTTATGTTAAGGTACGTGAGTCAGCTAATGTTCATCAAAATCACTGTGTTGATAAATCTGTTTTCCAATTTAGGATTTTATTTATTTTAAATCTGATATCCTGTTCTCATAGAAGACTATTTGAACATTAAAACTTTGAAATAGTTATTTTTTTCTTTGTTGTTCAGTTGCTCAGTCACATCTGACTCTTTGCAACCCCATGGACTGCAGCACGCCAGCCTTCCCTGTCCATTACCAACTCCTGGAGCTTGCTCAAACTCATGTCCATTGAGTCAGTGATGCCATCCAACCATCTCGACCTCTGTTGTCCCCTTCTCCTCTTGCCTTCAATTCTTCCCAGCATCAGGGTCTTTTCTAATGAGTCAGTTCTTCGCATCAGGTGGCCAAAGTATTGGAGCTTTAGCTTCAGCATCAGTTCTTCCAATAATATTCAGGATTGACTTCTTTTAGGATTGACTGGTTTGATCTCCTTGCAGTCTAAGGGACTCTCAAAGTCTTCTCCAACACCACAGTTCAAAAGCATCAATTCTTCAGCGCTCAGCCTTCTTTATGGTCCAACTCTCACATCGATACATGACCACTGGAAAAACCATAGCTTTGACTATACAGACCTTTGTTGACAAAGTAAAGCCTCTGCTTTTTAATATGCTGTTTAGGTATGTTGTAGCTTTTCTTCCAAGGAGCAAGCGTCTTTTAATTTCATGGCTGCAGTCACCATCTGCAGTGATTTTGGAGGCCAAGAAAATAAAGTCTGTCACTGTTTCCCATTGTTTCTCCATCTATTTGCTATGAAGTGATGGAATCAGATGCCATTTGTTTTCTTAATGTTGAGTTATAAGTCAACTTTTTCACTCTCCTCTTTCACCTTCATCAAGAGGCTCTTTAGTTCCTCTTCACTTTCTGCCATAAGAGTAGTATCATCTTTGTATCTGAGATTATTGTTATTTCACCTGGCAATCTTTTTTTTTCACCTGGCAATCTTGACTACAGCTTGTGCTTCATCCAGTCTGGCATTTTGCGTCATGTGCTCTGCATTAAGGTAAATAAGCAGGGTGACAATATACAGCCTTGACATACTCCTTTCCCCTTTTGAATCAGTCTGCTTTTCCATGTCCGGTTCTGTTGCTTCTTGACCTGCATAGAGGCTTCTCAGGAGGCAGGTAAGGTGGTCTGGTATTCCCATCTCTTTAAGAATTTTCCACTATCTGTTGTCCACACAGTCAAAGGTTTTAGTGTAGTCAATGTAGCAGAAGTAGATGTTTTTCTGAAATTCTCTAGCTTTTTCTATTACCCAACGGATGCTGGCAGTTTGATCTCTGGTTCCTCTGCCTTTTCTAAATCCAGCTTGTTTTAAATCCTGGAAGTTCTCATTTCACATACTACTGAAGCCTAGTTTGGAGGATTTTGAGCGTTATTACCTTGCTAGCATGTGAAATGAGTTTTTTTTTCCTAATTAGGTTTTTAAAACATTTTCAATGAGCCTAGAGAATCTAATGGAGATAATTACTGTTAATTTAATAACCAGAGACAACAGTAATGCTACCACAGAAATAATCTATTAACTGGCTAGTCATGAATGGACAGACATCAGTTACATCTCTTTTCTTTGTTTCCTCAGTTAGCTATTCATACTTACCAGTACAGTCTAAAACCAATGAACCTTATTTAAATTTTTATTTGGAAATAATTTTAGTCTTACAGAAAATTACAAAAATATTACAGAGAGATTCCCTATGTTCTCCTAGTTTCTCATAATGGTAACAACTGACCTGCCTCTTGAGAAACCTGTATGCAGGTCAGGAAGCAACAGTTAGAACTGGACATGAACAACAAGCTGGTTCCAAGTAGGAAAAGGAGTACATCAAGGCTGTATATTGTCACCCTGCTTATTTAACTTATATGCAGAGTACATCATGAGAAATGCTGGGCTGGAAGAAGCAAAAGTTGGAATCAAGGTTGCTGGGAGAAATATCAATAACCTCAGATATGCAGATGACACCACCCTTATGGCAGAAAGTGAAGAAGAACTAAAGAGCCACTTGATGAAAGTGAAAAAGGAGAGTGAAAAAGTTGGCTTAAAGCTCAACATTCAGAAAACTAAGATCATGGCATCCGGTCCCATCACTTCATGGCAAATAGATGGGGAAACAGTGGAAACAATGGCTGAGTTTATTTTTCTGGGCTCCAGAATCACTGCAGATGGTGACTGCAGCCATGAAATTAAAAGACGCTTACTCCTTGGAAGGGAAGTTATGACCAACCTAGATAGCATATTAAAAAGCAGAGACATTACTTTGCCAACAAAGGTCTGTCTAGTCAAGGCTATGGTTTTTCCAGTGGTCATGTATGGATGTGAGACTTGGACTATAAAGAAAGCTGAGCACAGAAGAATTGATGGTTTTGAACTGTGGTGTTGGAGAAGACCCTTGAGAGTCGTTTGGACTGCAAGGAGATCCAACCAGTCCATCCTAAAGGAGATTAGTCCTGGGTGTTCATTGGAAGGACTGATGTTGAAGCTGAAACCCCAATACTTTGGCCACCTGATGCAAAGAGATGACAGTTGAAAAGACCCTGATGCTGGGAAAGACTGAGGGCAGGAGAAGAAGGGGACAACAGAGGATGACATGGTTGGATGGCATCACTGACTTGATGGACATGGGTTTGGGTGGACTCTGGCAGTGTTGATGGACAGGGAGGCCTGGCATGCTGTGGTTCATGGGGTCACAAAGAGTTGGACATGACTGAGCGACTGAACTGAACTGAACAAACTATAGTACAATTATCAAAACTAAGAAATGAACATTGATGTAATACTGGGTTGGTGCAAAAGTAATTGCGGTTTCACTCTGTTGAACTTTGTTGTTTGATACCGGAATACATTTTCAAATAAAAGTGGTTATATATCATTTTAATGCACATTTATTGCTTTATGATTAATGGCTTATTACTTGTTTATTTTATATTTATTTTAGACTCCAGAAATGATGTTAGACAAGCAAATTTCACTGATTTTTTATTTGAGTTCAAAATGGGTTATAAAGCAGAGGAGACAACAATCAATGTCAACAACATATCTGGTCCAGGAACTGCTAACGAACATACAGTGCAGTGGCAGTTCAAGAAGTTTTGCAAAGGAGATGAGCCTTGAAGATGAAGAGCATTGTAGTAAGTCATCAGAAATTGATAATGACCAACTGAGAGCAATCATCGAAGCTGATCCTCTTAGAATTACATGGGAAGTTGCTGAAGAACTCAACATTGATCTTTCTACGGTCATTCGGCATTTGAAGCAAATTGGAAGGGTGAAAAAGTTTGATAAATGGCTGCCTCATGAGCTGTTGATTTGAAGTGTTGTCTTCTCCTATTCTATACAACAACAATGAAACATTTCTTGATCAAATTGTGATGTGTGATGAAAGGTGGACTTTATACAACTGGTGATAACCAGCTCAGTGGCTGGACCAAGAAGCTCCAAAGCACTTTCCAAAACCAAACTTGCACCAAAGGAAAAAAAAAAAGGCATGGTCACCGT
Organism: Muntiacus reevesi; assembly: GCF_963930625.1. Lineage (NCBI taxonomy): Eukaryota > Metazoa > Chordata > Mammalia > Artiodactyla > Cervidae > Muntiacus > Muntiacus reevesi. Next base: position 13,287,589 of record NC_089256.1, read on the forward strand.
CTGGTGGTCTGCTGCCCATATGATCCATTATAGCCTTCTGAACCCCAGTAAACCACTCTATCTGAGAAGTATGTTCAGCAAATCAATGAGACACACCAAAAACTGCAATGCCTGCAGCTAGTATTGGTCAACAAAAAGGGCCCAATTCTTCTCCATGACAATGCTTGATCACACGTTGAAGAACCAACGCTTCAAAAGTTTAACAAATTGGGCTACAAAGTTTTGCCTCATTTGCCCTAGTCACCTGACCTCTTGCCAACTAACTACCACTTCTTCAAGCATCCTGACAACCTTTTGCAGGGAAAATGTTTCCACAACCAGCTGGAGGCAGAAAATACTTTCCAAGAGTTCACTGAATCCTGAAGCACAGATTTTTATGCTACAGGAATAAACAAACATGTTTTGATGGCAAAAATGTGTTGATTGTAATGGTTCCTATTTTGATTGATAAAGATGTGTTTGACCCTGGTTATAATGATTTAAAATTTACAGTCCAAAACCACAGTTACTTTTGTACCAACCTAATACTAAACTACAGATCTTATTCAAAATTTACCAGCTTTCTCCCAATGTCTTTTTTTTTTTTTCTGTTTCAGGATCCTAACTGCATTTACTTCTTGAGTCTCATTGCTATCCCAATCCATGGCAGTTCTTCAGTCTTTCCTTATGTTTCATGATTCTGACACTTTAATGAGTTCTGGTCAGTTACTCTGTAGAATGTCTCTCAATGTGGCATGTCTGGTATTTTCTTATGATTAAAGTTACACACTTTTAGTGAGTTTACCACAGAAGCGATGTGTCCTTTTCAGTCATATAAGGAGTATGTGGCATTGATAGGTCTTACAACTTGTATTAATTTTTTAATACACTTGGTTAAAGTGGTATCTGTTGGGTCTGCCACCATAAATTTATTACGTTCCTTTAATAGTTGATAAATATCATGGAGGAGATACTTAGAGACTCTGTCAATATCCTGTTTCTCTGCAAATTTTTGCCCACAAATGTTAGCAGCCATTGATAGAAATTGACTGTGGCATTTTTATAGTGCTGTTTACCAAATTTATATAGTGGTGTTTACTTTGCTTTTCCCCTCATCCCCTCCACATTTGTTAACTGAAATTTTTCTATAAGGAAGAGGTGTCCTTTCCCTTGTATTTATTTATAATGTTCAATTTATGTCAGTATAGACTCAGGGGTTTTATTTCATTCTATGGGTTATAATCCAATACTATCATTGTGTTAGACTGTATCAGTCTATCAATAGCATCATAAAATACTAATATCATTCTGCTGCTCAAGTTGAGCTAGCTTTGGTCTCTGGCAGCTGTTAGGTTGGCTCCTTTGTCCTCTTGACATACCCCGTCCTTTTGTGAATGCTTCCATATTTTCTGGTATCACAAAATAGTGCAGGCTCATTTTATGTTTTCTATGCTCCCACCTGAGAATCAACCTTTTCTCCAAGTAGCCTTGATTCCTTTTACTGAAGAATGGTATTTGGAACCAAATCTGGGGGCTAGGAGTGCTCGTTACTACTAGGGTATCATTGCTAGCGAATCCTCTTAGTAGACACAGCTAGGAATACATGTATGTATATCCGTTCATACATACACATATACTTGTATTTTTCTATATCTATATGTATTAAAAACTATTAATCATACAGATAACTAATTTTAATTCAATACTGCAAGGTTCCCCCTTGCCTTTGTAACTTTTAACAGAACTGCCAATCCTTACCCCAATGAGAAAGTAATTTACTAACTAGACTACAGTATTTGTGTATAGTATCTTTGATCTTTAGAGTATCCAGTGAAAGCATTATTTTCCAAGGTTATTTAGCTCTTTCCTTATCTTCCTTTATCTTCTTTAATGTAGTTGTGTTACCCATTTGTAATACAGTTCATTTGTTATTGTTTATATTCTATTTTGGGCTTCTTTTCTTTTTTTTTGGACTTCTTTTCTACAGGTTTAGTTGATTTTAGTTCATTGTTTATTTCTTGGAGGGAGCGTATGCAAAACATTACTATGGTTCTAAGAGTCCAATCTAATGTAGAACTAACATCTTAATAATACCAAATCTTCCTATCCATAAAGAACATAATCTCTCCATTTATATAAATCTTAATTTCTCTCAGCAATGTTTTACTGTTTTCATTACACAGGTCTTGTACATCTACTGTCAGATTTACCTCTAAGTATTTAATATTTTGGTGAAGAATTATAAATGGTGTTTAAAAGATTTTATTTTCAATTATTTGTTGCTAGTATATAGAAAGCTGAATTTCATATATTGATCATGTATCTGTAACCTTGCTAAACTCACTTATTAAATACAGCTTTAGCAGCATCCCGTAAATTTTGATATGCTGTATTTTCATTCATTTCAAAATACTTCCTAATTTTCCTTTTGATTTCTTCTTCTCTGACCCATAGGTTGTTTAAAAGTTGTTATTTATCAAAAATTTAGGAATTTTTCACAGATCTGTTATTATTTCTAATTTAATTCCATTATGGTCAGAGAACATATTTAGTGAACTGAATATTTAAAATTTGTTGAGATTTATTCTATAGTAAGAATATAGTCTATCTTGGGAAATAGTCTGTGTATGTGTTAAAGGTATGTATATTCTATATGACAAGGGTATGCTTGAACCCATACCTTCTTACTCAGATTTCTAATGCCCTTCTTGCTTTTCAGTATAAAGTAGAAAAGATAACATGTAGGGAAAGACAATAAAATGTATTAAGATTTCACAGAAAAAAATTAAAAGAAGGTATATTCTGCTGTGGTTCAGTGAAGTGTAATATAAATGTCAATTAGGTCAGGTTGGTTGATAGTCTTGTTTAAGTATTCTATATATCCTTACTGATTTTATCTCTACTTGTTTTATTCATTATTAAGAGCAGCACATGGAAATCTACAACTATAATTGTGGATTTATCCTTGCAGTTCTATTGGATTTTGCTCCACGCATTCTGAAGTTCTGTTATTAGGTGTATAAACATTTAGAATTGTTATAGCCTCTTGATAAACTGACCCCTTTACCATTCCCCAGCAATAATATTTTCTCTAAAAATTACTTTGACATTAATATAATGACCCAGCCTTTTCTTTTCTTTTTGTGGCAAAGAAAACATAAGATTCATTCTCCCAACAATTTCCAAGTGTAGAGTACAATACTGTCAATCACTTGCACAATCACTTACAGTACAATATTGTCAATCACTTTCACAATACTGTCAATCACTTGGGCTTGTATTGTTTTCAGCTTGAAACAATTGCATCCAGATATTCTGTGGTGCAAATACTGTAGTTAACAGACTACAGTACTGTCAATCACTTGCTCTATCTGGGATATCCCCAGATTCTCCCCACTTCCCATCCAACTCAATCCTGCATGACTGAAATTCTACACTCATCACACAATGAACTCTTACTTCATCCTCCCTCCAGCCCCTGGCAACCACTATTCTTCTATTTGTATGCATTTGACCACTTTAGATTCCTCATAAGTGGAGTCATGCAGCATACATCTTTTTGTGACTGGTTGATTTCCCTTAGCATAACATTCTCAAGATTAATCTATTGCTTCATGTGACGGAATTCCCCTTTTTTGAAAAGGTAAACAATATTCTTTTGTATATATGTACCACATATTCTTAATCCATTCATCCACTGACGGATATTTACATCACTTCTACCTCTTGGCTAGAGTGAATAATGCTGCTATCAACACTGATGTACAAATCTCTTTGAGATTCTGTTTTCAGTTCTTTTGGATGTATACCCAGGAGTAGTACTGATGATCATATGGAATTTCTGTTTATTTTCCATAGTGGCTATACCATTTGACATTCTTACCAGTATTCCAGTTTCTCCACATCCTTCAGTTCAGTTCAGTTCAGTTCAGTCACTCAGTTGTGTCTGACTCTTTGCCACCCCATGAATCACAGCACGCCAGGCCTCCCTGTCCATCACCAACTCCCGGAGTTTATTCAAACTCAGGTCCATCAAGTTGGTGATGCTATCTAGCCATCTCATCCTCTGTCGTCCCCTTCTCCTCCTGCCCCTAATCCCTCCCAGCATCAGGGTCTTTTCCAATGAGTCAACTCTTTGCGTGAGCTGGCCAAATTATTGGAGTTTCAGCTTCAGCGTCAGTCCTTCCAATGAACACCCAGGACTGATGTCCTTTGGGATGAACTGGTTGGATCTTATTGCAGTCCAAAGGGCTCTCAAGAGTCTTCTCCAACACCACAGTTCAAAAGCATCAATTCTTTGGTGCTCAGCTTTCTTCACAGTCCAACTCTCAGATCCATCCATGACCACTGGAAAAACGATAGCCTTGACTACTAGATGGACCTTTGCTGGCAAAGTAATGTCTCTGCTTTTTAATATGCTATCTAGGTTGGTCATAACTTTCCTTCCAAGGAGTAAGTGTCTTTTAATTTCATGGCTGTAATCCTTACAAACACTTAAAAAAAACCCCCCAAAAAGTAGCCATCTTAATGGGTGTGAGGTGGTATCTCATTGTGGTTTTAATTTGTGTTCCCCTGCTTACTTAATGATGTTGAACAACTTTTCATATGCTTATTTGACATTTTATCTTCTTTGGAGAAATGTTTATCCAAGTCCTTTGCTCATTTCAAATTCAGGCTACTTGTTTACTTATTTGTTGTTACTGAGTCACAGGAGTTCTTTATATAATCTGGATAGTAGCCTATCCAGATATGTTTGCAAACACATATCAGATATGTTTGCAAATATGTCTTCCATTCTGTAGGTTGCCTTTCACTGTGCTGTTTCTTTGCTGTGAAAGTTTAAAATCTGATATAATCCCATTTTGTCTTTTGCTTTTTTTTACCTGTGCTTTTGGTGTCATATCCATAAAAATCATTGTCAAAACTAGTATCATAAAGTTTCTCCCTACGTTTTCTTCTAAGAGGTATATAGTTTGAGGTCTTATGTTTAGGTCTTTAATCCATTTTAATTTTTGTACATGCTATGAGATATGGTCTAACTTCTTCCTTTGCATATGAATATTCAGTTTTCCTAACACCATTTGTTGGAGATTATCTTTTCCCCAGTTACTCTTGACAACAACACTGAAGATCATTTGACCATATAAGCAAGAACTTATTTCTGGGTTCTCTATTCTGTTCCATTGGTCTACATGTCTGTGTTTATGCCAGTACCATCCTGTTTTGACTGCTGTGTCTTTGTAATATGTTTTGAAGTCATAAAGTGTGAGACTTCCAGCTTTATTCTCCTTTTACAGGATTGTTTTGGCTATTCCAAGTCCTTTGAACTTCCATATGAATTTTAGAACTGTTTTTTCCACTTCTGTAAAAATACCACTAGTATTTTAAAACAACTTTATTGAGGTATAATTAATATACAAAAACTGTACATATATACAATTATCTGAGTCTGGATAAATGCATATACCTTAGGAAGCCACCACTGCAATCAAGGTAGCAGATATAGCCATCATCTCCAGCACTTTGCTTGTGCATCTCCAGCACTTTCCTTGTGATCCTCCTTTTTTGGTTTGTTTTCTGATAATACCTAACATGAAATCTACCTTCTAACAAAAATTTAAGTGCACAATACAGTATTGTTAATGATAGGAGGCACTATGTTGTACAACAGATCTCTAGAACTTAACTTGTCTTGCATAACTGAAACTTTATACTCATTGAACAACATTTCCATGATTCCACTTATATAGGGTATCTAAAATAGTCAAACTCATAGAAACAGAGAACAGAATTGGTACCAGCCAGGGAATGGCACAATGGAACCACTGGGATTTTGATAGGGGTTACACTGATCTATACATTGCTCTGGACAGTATGGGCATTTAAAAACAGTAAGTCTTTCAATCCATGAACATGGAAAGCCTCCCATTTATTTATAAGAGTTTTCTTTTAACAGGCAAAAAATTAAACAGAAGTTTAATAATGTGTATACATGGGAGAGACCCAGGAAAACTGAGTAACTAGGCAAAAGGGCCAAAGCTCTTACTTTAAATACCATCTTCAGCTAGAGACACTAGTGGATGTTGGAGGTGGTGGTTTGGGACTTCAAAGGGGAGGAAAGCAATTCCCGTGAAGATGGAAAAGCAATGTTTGACAAACAAAGGTTTGCTGGGCAAACAACAGGACGGGGGACACAGGGTGGACTGTGGTCTCTAGGCCCTGCTCAGTTTCGCTCACCATACTTTGCCCATATTCTTTGCAGAGATTTCCGCTGATTGCTCTGATCACTCTGTTCCAGGAAGAGGTCCTCTATCTAAATTTTTTAGGCAGCTAGGGAGATGGTCAAAGTTTTTTCTGAGTCTTTTGGGCTTCAATTGTTTTCAGCTTGAAATAATTACATCCAGATATTTTGGCGGGGGGAGTGGGGCAAATTTTGCTCCCTTTCATGGACTTCAGTGAAGAAGTCAAAATATGAATGGGTTACCTCACAAAAATAATTCCCAGACTTTGGAAGTGGGTGTCAAGGCACATGAACTCTGGGACCTGCAGGAGAGCTGAGGGCTACTACAGTGAGGGAATTCCTGGGGACCTCATCCTTACTCCCCAGCAGATAAAGCCTGGGACACTTGGTTATTAACAATGTAAGAAATTAATATTTTGATGAAACTTGCTTTACGGGTCTCTCTGGCCCCTGTCTTCATGGCCCTTTTTGACTGAGTTCAGAGCCCTTGAAGTGCCTTCAAAATCCTCTACTCCCTACCCACTGGGAAATCTCTACTGGGTCTGCTTTCTTCTTGGAGATCCATGAGGAGAGAGGTCTGGGTATATAGGTGAGATCCTCCAAACAGTGTGTACATGGAAAAGAGGTGTCAAAGGGCTCAGCTCTGGGAGTTCCAACATTCAGAAATCAGAAGAATGTGGAGGGACTTTTCTGCTTTTGCCAAATTATTTCTTTCTTGAGTTCTTAGCCATGACATTTCTGGCTAAAGGGTGGGAACAATATGGCTGTAAATGAATGTATGAGTCAATTTCTGGGCAACTTCACCATCATTGGATATTAACATTCAACTTTTGGGGGCTTCCTTTTAGAATGTGTTAATTGTTATCTTATCTTCAGACTACTTTCATTTACATTTCTCTGATTTCTAGTGAGGATTAACATTTTCCTGTTTGGGGCTTCCCTGGTGGCTAGTAGTAAAGAATCTGCCTGCAATATAGGAGACAACTACAATGCAGGAGACACAAGTTCAATTCCTGGGTCGGGAAGATCACCTGGAGAAGGAAATGGCAACCCACTCCATCATTCTTGCCTGGGAAATCCCATCGACAGAGGAGCCTGGCAGGCTACAGATCATGGGGTTGCAAAAGAGTCAGATAAGACTAAGCAACTAAACAACTATTTGTTTATTATCTATATTTCCCTTATGGGGATGGTCCTGTCTTTTATCTCTTTATCTTTTAGAATATAGACATTTATTTTACAAATTTGTATCAGCTATTTTTTTCATTTAATTTTTTGTTGAAGTATAGTTGATCTACAGTGTTATGTTAGTTTTAGAATTTTTGCAGATTATATTCCATTATAGATTATTACCAGAAAATGGCCACCATTCCCTGTGCTATATAGTATATCCTTGTTACTTATTTTATATATATATATAATATGCACTTTTTCATATTCTTTTACATTGTAGGTTATTACAAGATATTGAATACAGTTCCCTGTACTATACAGTAGATCCCAGTTGTGTATCTATTTTATATATAGCATGTATATTAATCCAAAGCTCCTAATTTATCCTACCCTCTGCCTTGGTTCCCCTTCAGTAACCATATATTTGTTTTCTATGTCTGTGAGTCTGTTTTGTAAATAAGTTCATTTGTATCATTTTTTAACATACTACATACAAATGATAGCATAAGATATCTATCTTTGTCTGACTTACTTCATTTAGTATGATAATCTCTTGGTCTATCTATATCGATGCAAATGACATTCTTTTATTCCATTATATACATCTTCTTTATTCATTCCTCTGTCAATGGACATTTAGGTTGCTTCCATGTATTGGCTACTGTAAGGAGTCCTGCTATGAACACTGGGGTGCATATATCTTTTCAAGTTAAGAGTTTTTGTCTTTTCCAAATATGTGCCCAACAGTGGGACTGCTGGCAGCTCTATTTTTAGTTTTCTGAGTAACCTTTATACTGTGTTCTATACTGGCTGTACCAATTTACATTTCCACCACAGTGTAGGAGGGTTTCCTTTTCTCCACACGTTCTCCGGCATTTGTTATCTGTAGATTTTTTAACAGCCATTCTGACTGGTGTGAGTCAGAATGTTTTTTTTTTTTTTTAAATTTTTATTTATTTATTTATTATTTTTTTAAAAATTAGTTGGAGGCTAATTACTTCACAACATTTCAGCGGGTTTTGTCATACATTGACACGAATCAGCCATAGAGTTACACGTATTCCCCATCCCGATCCCCCCTCCCACCTCCCTCTCCATCCAATTCCTCTGGGTCCTCCCAGTGCACCAGGCCCAAGCACTTATCTCATGCATCCCACCTGGGCTGGTGATCTGTTTCACCATAGATAATATATATGCTGTTCTTTCGAAACATCCCACCCTCACCTTCTCCCACAGAGTTCAAAAGTCTGTTCTGTACTTCTGTGTCTCTTTTTCTGTTTTGCATATAGGGTTATCATTACCATCTTTCTAAATTCCATATATATGTGTTAGTATGCTGTAATGTTCTTTATCTTTCTGGCTTACTTCACTCTGTATAATGGGCTCCAGTTTCATCCATCTCATTAGAACTGATTCAAATGAATTCTTTTTAATGGCTGAGTAAGATTCCATGGTGTATATGTACCACAGCTTCCTTATCCAGTCAGAATGTTTTGATTTGCCTTTCTTTATACCTCATTATAGTTTTGATTTGCATTCCTTCAAGAGCCTTCTTTTGATTAGTGTTAGTATGATATATATATATTTTCCTCTCCTTTCACTTTTAACCTGTTTGTGTCTTTATGTTTCTTTCAGGGTCTTGGTTTTTTGTCTAATCTTTGGGTCTTGGTTTTTTTGTCTAATATTATTTTAGGTCTTGGTATTTCTGTCTAACATTTGCCTTTGAGGGATATGCACACCACTTATAGGTGACTACTGATATGGTTAGCTTTAACTCTCTTATCCCATCCAGCCTTTGTTCCTTTTTTCCCTTCCATTTCTGCCTCCATTTGGGTTAACTGAGTGTGCTTTATAATTCTTTTATTTCCTTTTTTGGCTTATTAGCTATAACTATAGCTATAGCTCTGTTATTTCAGAGGTATGTCTGACATATATCTTTAACTTAGTATAATCTACTTGCAAGAAATGTTAAACAACTTCATGGATTATATGTAAACCATAACAATATACTTCTGTTTCTCTTCTCCTAATCTTTATGCTATTGCTGTTAAATTGTACTTAAACATATGTTAGAAATAACATAATGCAGTGTTGATAGCTTCATTTAAAGAGTTAATTTTCTTCTAAAGAGATGTGAATAATAAAAAATCACATATATGTAGTTACTACTTCTGGAGCTCATTCCTTTGTGTAGATTTGTATTTCCATCTGCTATTATTTTCTTCCTTGCATAAATGACTTTTTAAAAAAACAAACAAAAAACAAACAAATGAAACACATCTCTTGTAATGCACTCCTGCTGGTGATGAATTCTTTGAGCTTTTTTATGTCCAAAAATAAAAATCTTTAGTTCACCTTCATTTTCGAAAGATATTTTCATTGGGTATAGTATTCAAGGTTGACTGTTCTTTTCTTTCAGTGCTTTAGAAATGTTGCTCCTCTGTCTTCTGGCTTGGACTTTTCCAACATGAAATCCACTGTCATCTTTATCTTTGTTTCACTCTATGAAATGTGACTATTTTCTCTGGCTACTTTTCAAACTTTGTATTATTGATTTTGAGCTACTTTATTGTGATGTGCCATAGCTCAGTTGGTAAAGAATCTGCCTGCAATGCAGGAGATACCAGTTCAATTCCTGGGTCGGGAATATCGGCTGGAAAACGGATAGGCTACCCACTCCAGTATTCTTGGGCTTCCCTTGTGGCTCAGTTTGTAAAGAATCTCCTGCATTGGCGGGAGGCCTGGGTTTGATCCCTGGGTTGGGAAGATCACCTGGAGAAGGGAAAGGCTACCCACTCCAGTATTCTGGCCTGGAGAATTCCATGGACTACAGTCCATGGGGTAGCAAAGAGTTGGACATGACTGAGTGACTTTTACTTTCACTGGTATAATTTTGTGTTTCTTGAGCTTTGGGCTTATTGAGCATCTTAGGTTTGTGGGTTTATAGTTTTTATCAGGTACAGAAAGGTCTGGGTCATTATCTCTTCAAATAATTTTTGGTCCCCCTGCAGTGTAATTTCAGCACTAACCATCCAGAGTTAGTGCAGATTTCACAGGTTAAGGACACAGTCCTAAACAAGACTCCTCTTACTTCAGACACCAGCCATAACTCTGGGGTTCCCAGGTCACCCACACTTCTGACTAACTGGTTATAAATTTGGGGGTTTCCATTATCCTCTGAGGTTCAACGACTTGCCCAAATGACAGAACTGGGTAAACACTATACACAGAACCGAGGAAAGTAGTATATTATGATTTATATTCTATTATAAAAGAATACAAATCAGGACAAGCCAAGTAAGAGATGCACAGGGCAAGGTCTGCGAAGCTTCTGTGGAGCTCTGTGGAGCTCTGTGTCCCTAAGACAAGTCACCCTTTCAGCACACCACTGAGTATCATTAACCAGTGCTTCAGTGTCCAGAGTTTTTAACTGGGTTTCATTATGTAGACATGATTAACTGAATCACTGGCCACATGATTGGATTCAATCTCCATGCTTCCTCCCTTTTGTGGAGATCAGGCTGATAATCTGATCTCAGGTTAACACCTGGCTGAAAGCCTCAACCTCTATTCATGTGGTTGCCCTTCTAGCATGGCAGGCTCTCATCCTAGAACTATACTGGGGCTCATGATGAGTCACCTCATTAGTATAAATGCAGGCATGGTCCCAGGAGCCGACCATGAAGAACACAGACACTTATCATTCAGGAAATTCCAAGGCTTTAGAAGCTCTGTCCCAGGAACCTTGGGCTAAGACCTGACAAATTCTTTATTTTACAGCATCCTCTCTTCCATTTATGTTAGGTTGCTTGAAGCCAGGTCCCACAGCTCCCTGATGCTCTTTTCATTTTCCTTTAATTCTTTTTTATGTCTCTGTGTCTCATTTTGGGTAGTTTATATTCTATGTCTTCGAGTTCACTATTCATTTCGTTTGCAATGTTTAATCTGCTGTCAACCCATTCTGGTATATCTTTCACCCCAGACACCTTAGTTTTCATCTCTATAAGGTCATTTTGGGTCTTTAAAAAAGTGTTCAGTTTTGATATTTATTTTAACATACTTATCTGCTAATTTTAAAATCTATGTCAGTTCAGAGTCAGTTTCAATTGATTGATTTTTCTCCTAATCATCAATTGTATTCTTCTGTTTCCTGGCATGCCTGATGACGCCAGTCATTATGAATTTTGTCTTTTTGAGTGTTGGATATTTTTATATTCTTATTCTCCACTTCTGAATAGAACATATTTTATATTCTGGGATGCTGTTAAGTCACTTTGAAAAACCTTTCATCCTTCTAGACTGTGCTTTCCTGATCTGTTAGACAGGACCCAGCACTGTCTATTCTGGGGCTAATTATTCTCCCCCACTACTGAGGCAGGTGGCTCAGAGGATAAAGTGTCTGCCCACAATGTGGCAGACCTGGGTTTGATTCCTGAGTCAGGAAGATCCCCTGGAGAAGGAAATGGCAACCCACTCTGATACTCTTGCTTGGATAATCCCGTGGATGGAGAAGCCTGGTAGGCTACTGTCCATGTGGTGGTAAAGAGTCAGACATGACTGAGCGACTTCACTTTCACTACTGGGCAAGAGGGATCTGCCAATACAGGAGACACAGGTACGATCCCTGGGTTGGGAAGATCTCCTGGAGAAGGAAATGGCAACCCACTCTAGTATTCTTGCCTGGGAAGTCCCATGAACAGAGGAATCTGGTGGGCTACCGTTCATGGGGTTGCAAAATAGTCAGTCTCAACTTAGTGACTAAATAACAACTGAGGCAAGACTCCTATGACTACTCAAAGTGCTGTGTCTATGAAGTTTTCCAGCCTGGTTGGTGGGGTCAGATACTATTCTTGGCTCTGTGTGACCCACAGGTATTGTCTCAGTTTTGGTTGCAGACAGTCAGAAATGACTGAGCAACTTTCACTTCACTTCTTCACCTTTGGTTACTATCCTCATATATATCTGCTGGATACTCATGGAGGAGTTCTGAAGATATCTGGAGTTTCTCTCTGTGTACGTCTTTCCTCTTTGGTGCTCTGCCTTGAGAATTCTAGCTACTTTTTCTTCCAGATTCTCAACTCTCCTAAACTCAGGGAGTTCGTTGAACTCCGCTTAGGGTACCCATCAATACACTGTGGCTTCGAAACTCTCTCAAGGAAGTTATAAGGCTAATCTTATTTGTTTTCTGTTTCTCAGGAATCACTCTTATCTTTTGTTGCCAGATGTCTGGCATGTTGAAAACCACTGTTTTGTATTTCTTGCCTGATGTTTTTTGTTGTTTCAAGTGGCAAGGCAAATCCAGTCCCAGTTCCTCCATTTTGGTAATAAACAGAAGATCTGTTGATTTTGTATGTTAATTTTATTTCCTACTATTTTACTGAATTCTTTTACTGTTTGAGTTTTATCACTGATTCTCTTGAATTTCCAGGTTTACTGTCAAGCCATCTATGAATAGATACTTCTTCAACTATTCTTTTTTTAAAAAAAAATTTTTGTATTGAAGTAGGGCTTCAGCTCAGTTGGTAAAGAATCTGCCTGCAATGCAGGAGACCTAGGATCGATCCCTGGGTTGGGAAGATCCCCTGGAGAAGGGAAAGGCTACCTACTCCAGTATTCTGGCCTGGAGAATTCCATGGACTGTATAGTCTATGGGGTTGCAAAGAGTCGGACACGACTGAGCAACTTTCACTTACTATAGCCAATTAACAATGTCTTCAACCATTTTTATGCCTCTAATTGTTTTCTCTTGTATAATTACTCTAGTACAATGTTGAACAGTACTGGAGACAGTGGCATCCCTGCCCTGTTTCTGGTTTTAATAGAGAGGCCTTTAATATTTCCTTATCAAATAACACACTGGCTTTAGCATTAGGTATATACATTGTAACAAAGTTAAGGAACTGTCTCAAATACCTACTTTCTAGAGCAGTTTTTTTTTGGCTGTGCCATATGACATGTGGGATCTTATCAACAGTTCCCCAACCAGGTATTGAACCTGTGACCTCTGCAGTGGAAGCATGGAGCCTTAACTATTGGACTGCCAGGGAAGTCCCTTGGGCATTTCTATGAATGGTAGTTAAAATTTTGTCCAAAGTTATTTCAGCATCTGTTGAGACAATCATGATTTTTCTCTTAGATACAATGTGATATTAATAAAGATCTTAATTTTGAACCAATTTTGACTTCCTGGAATAAATCTCACCAGGTATGTGCATCTGCTTGGTAATATTTTGTTACTTTTTATCATTAATCATGAATTAGGTTCATTTGCAGTTTTCTTTTTTGTACTGTCTTTACTTGGTTTATGTATCAGTTTAATAGTTATTTCATAGAAAGAGCTATGGAGTTTTTCTTCCTTTTCAATTCTCTGGAATAATTTACTGAGCATTAGGACTCTCTGCTATAAAACCCTCAAAGAGCAGAGAGTCCTAATGTCTAATGTTCCTCCATGTCATTTCTTACTTTGTGTATTAGTGCTTCTCTCCTTTTTCTTGATGAAATTAGCTAATTGTTGGTCTATTTTGTTAATGTTTTCCCCATAGCAAGATTTCAATTTACTAAAAATGCTACTGTTTTTAAAATTCTCTGTCTCTTTAGGTTTTGATCATTATTGGAGGTGAGTGATGGGTATATGGAGGTTCATAGATCACTCTGAATTTGTAGATGCTCAAAATTCTCCATAATAAAAATTTAAAAATTATATATACATATGGTATAAAATCAAGCAGTATATAAAAACTTATGTTGGAAAGCACCATTCTACCAACCTACCCTATCCATGGACCTTTAGCCCTATTTCTTTTGAATCACTTATGTTTTTATTTCTTTTGCTGCTTACCTCTATAATTAAACATAAATTTAAAATAAACATAAATTATTTAAGTATAATGAAATACTATGTTACAATTACTTTTCTTTATAGCTTTATCAACTTTAGACAATACTTATGATTCTCTGCTAGGGAAGATGAGGATTAGCTCATTTATACTGGCCCACTTTACTCCCCTTTACCCAGTACTTGTGGTTATGATTTTTAGTTTTTGTATTGGTTATCTCTGTAATTGAGAAATAATCTACTTATATGTTTAATTTTCACCGTTTCATCTTAGTGCCTTAAGTTCTATTTACAGGATGATGACAATAGCACTTCTACCTTTGTTTTCTCTTTTTCTCCTTCACATTTTGGCCGTATTTTGACTTACATTGTTCAGGTTGCTTAAATACTGTTCTGCAACTATAATAAAATTTTCTTCAGTTTATTCATAAGATGACTTTAGGTGTTATACACTAAAATATTTTACAACATTTTGACTCTAAATACTGTTGAATGTCAGTTAAGCAGCATTACCAGGAATGCACATCATTTCTTACTGGTCCAATATCATGTCCCTTGGGCATTCAAAGGAGAATATTCCAGGCACTGAAGTTAAATGAACTTTGTTTTTTTCTTTTTTTAAGATGAGGCATCCTAAAGGAAATCAGTCCTGAATATTTATTGGAAGGACCGATGCTGAAGCTGAAACTCCAATACTTTGGCTACCTGATGTGAAAAGCTGACTCATTCATTGGAAAAGACCCTGATGCTGGAAAAGACTGAAGGCGGGAGGAGAAGGGGACAACAGAGGATAAGATGGTTGGATGGCATCACCGACTCAACGGACATGAGTTTGAATAAACTCTGGGAGTTGGTGATGGACAGGGAGGCCTAGCATGCTGTAGTCCATGGGGTCGCAGAGTCAGACACAACTGAGCGACTAAACTGAACTGAAGGTGAGGCTTTATTGGGGTCCCGTGAACTTCCTTTTCTTACTTTCCATCAGTTGTTTATAATCCTGTCATAGTTTACATCATGTTTATACATGACTTCAGAGTTTTTTCATTTTTTTTTAGAGTTTCTAATTGCCTTTCTTCAGCTTGTTGACACATAATGCTGCATTTTCATCATACTCTCCGGTTCCCCTGTTCTTAAATATAAAAACTATTGCATGGACTCACTCCTCCCCTCCTAGCTCCTTCCCAGAGAAATCCCCTATCTTTTCTATTCTACAGTGGCTGCTCTTTAGTTGCCAACCTGGGACGTTATTTCACTGATTCTCTGAAGTGAATCCACTGTTTCCTGGATCTCATGCATTTCTTCTTCTTGGTTTATTTAATTTGCTATAGTATATATTCAAGTAACTCTCCAAGAAAACAGGAGATAAACTTTCTGAGTTTGTAAATGTCTTTATTCTAAACTCATATCTGATCTACAGTTTGGCAGGATATAGAAATCTGAGTTCAAATTCATTTCCCCAGAGTTGCCAATGAGAATGTAATACCACCCCAATTCTTATTCCTATTAGGGTAACCTGGTTTTTCTCTCTGGAGGATTTTAGTGGCTTTCTATAATTTCAAGAGGACTTGTTTATGTATGTCTTTTTTAAATTCACTGTGTTTGTCACTCAGAGGCTCCTTTCAACCAAAAGACTTATATTCTGAATATTCTGGTTCTGTGGGCAGTGACTGGAGGGAATGTGAGAGCTGGGTTGGAGGGTCATATTCTGTTTTTGATCAAGTGATGGCCACACAGGCATGATGTGTTTCCCCAAGAAAGTAAACAGGAATCTGAAGGAGTTTCCCACTGGGTTTCTGCTCTTTGGACATATCCTATCACTCCTGTCTTTCCAATTCTCTCCATCTTGTATTATTTATTTGATGATTCTGTATTACTTCTTTGATGATTTCCTTCTTTTCATTTTCCCCCTTCTTTCTCCCCTAGATTCCAATTAGTGAGATGCTGAAATTCTTGAATTGGTCCTTTA
Source organism: Muntiacus reevesi (assembly GCF_963930625.1). NCBI lineage: Eukaryota > Metazoa > Chordata > Mammalia > Artiodactyla > Cervidae > Muntiacus > Muntiacus reevesi. Next base: position 13,303,783 of record NC_089256.1, read on the forward strand.
TGTCATCACTTCTGACTCTCTCTCTCTCTCTAACATGTGTACATTTGCGTGCCCCAGAGACATCCTTAACTTTATTGCTAGGCCTTACGCTGAAATTTAAATTTTGGCACTTCCACTTTAAAATTTGCATAGCTCTTTCTTGTGTCAGCTCTATTCTTGTCTTATATAATCTCTGTGAATATAGTAATTATTTTTTAAAAAAAGACTTTTTAAGAACAGTTTTAGCCTTACAGAAAAGTTGAGAAGATAGTTTCAAGTTCCCGTATATCTGCACCCAGGTCTCTAATTATTAACATCTTACATTAGCATTTGTTATAATTAATAACCCAATATTGATGCACTGCTATTACTGTTATTCAAGGCTATACTTAATTCACATTTCCTTCAGTCAGTTCAGTTCAGTCGCTCAGTCCTGTCTGACTCTGTGCGACCCCATGAATTGCAGCACGCCAGGCCTCCCTGTCCATCACCAACTCCCGGAGTTTACCCAAACTCAGGTCCATCGAGTCGGGGATGCCATCCAGCCATCCCATCTTCTGTCGTCCCCTTCTCCTCCTGCCCCCAGTCCCTCCCAGCATCACGGTCTTTTCCAATGAGTCAACTCTTCACATCAGGTGGCCAAAGTATTGGAGTTTCAGCTTCAGTTCTTCCAATGAACACCCAGGACTGATCTCCTTTAGGATGGACTGGTTGGATCTCCTTGCAGTCCAAGGGACTCTCAAGAGTCTTCTCCAACACCACAGTTCAAAAGCATCAATTTTTTGGCACTCAGCTTTCTTCACAGTCCAACTCTCACATCCATACATGACCACTGGAAAAACCATAGCCTTGACCAAACGGACCTTTGTTGGCCAAGTAATGTCTCTGCTTTTTAATATGCTGTCTAGGTTGGTCATAACTTTCCTTCCAAGGAGTAAGTGTCTTTTAATTTCATGGCTGCAGTCACCATCTGCAGTGATTTTGGAGCCCAAAAAAATGAAGTCTGACACTGTTTCCACTGTCTCCCCATCCATTTCCCATGAGGTGATGGGACCAGATGCCATGATCTTAGTTTTCTGAATGTTGAGCTTTAAGCCAACTTTTTCACTCTCCTCTTTCACTTTCATTAGTTGCTACCTAATGTCTTTTCTTCTGTTCTAGCATCTCATATCACATTTAATTGTTCCTCCTTAAGCTCCTTTTGGCTCAGACAGTTTTTCAGACTTCCCTTGTTTCTGAAGACCTTGATAATTTTGACAAGTACTGGCCAGACACTATCTAGGATGTTCCTCTACTGAAATTTGTCTTAACATGCTCCAAGTGCAGTCTGGCTGCACTTTATATTTGGGAACCAGGTAAGCAGTCAAATGGTCAACTGCTCTGTACCCCAGCCTTCAGTGATTCCCCATTCTTAATACTTCACATCAGCTCTGACAACTCTGAGTTCATAGCCTCCTTGGGAGATCCTAATGAGCAGAGAGGAATAGAGTAGCTCACTTCTCCACTGCAGTCCATACATAGCCCCTTGCTCTGGGCTGTGGTCTCCTTTGTTTGCTTCCACTTTCTATCTTCAAGAAATACTAGATCTCCTGTACACTGATTTTTTTCCTCCTCTCTTCCGCTCTGACATTCCACTCATTTTCATTGGTTTATTCCTTTTAACATATCAATATTTATCTTCAGAGGAGTTTGGAAAAGAATGAGAGGGGTAGCAGTCTGTCGTCTTTTATGAGCAGACTCCACATATCCACTTTTTAAATAAAAATAAAACTTCTTATATTTAAGGGAAGGGAAGTAAAAATGTCCACTAATTTTGTTGTTTGTTCATAATTCTCTTGGCATAACTTAGTTTATATTCCTGTCAAAGCTTTTATTAAAGCTTCTGATAAAACTCAGTCAGGGTAGTCCCCACAGGAAAAAGAAATCTCCCATATGAATCCTTGATGAAGCAACTAAGTGAAGAGATGTGGGTAAGGGAACAAACAATGGAATGGAAGGTGCCAGGGATAAGCAACAGAAAGGTACTGTTACAATCCCTAGGGCCAAGGGACCAGGGAGGAACAGACCAACAGGAGCCCAGGAAGCACCTCAAAAGCTGAATTATAGAGAAACATACAGTTACTATGCTGAAGCAAACAGCTGGGAAGACATGCTAACTTCTTTCTTCTCTGCCCTCCCACCTCCTGGCAGTGTGAGCCACTGGCCAGACCAACCTGAAGCTAGTCAGCAAACGGAGTAAAAAAGATGCAGTTTATAGGAGACAGACTAGGGCGGGGAATGGATGGAGTGGGTGAGGGTGGGGGGTGGCTGAAGAATTCACAGAAAACATAAATAGGAAAGCATAAAATTTGGTTTTATACATGATGGTCTAGACTAAATGTGAAAAACTTAACAATCTTCATTCCCATGAATATTTTTTAAAGGGGAACAAAAATATATCGTAGAAGAGTTTAATAATCAAAGCTATCATGCAGATTAAAATAAGCTCAAAACTCCGGCACATAAAATAAATTACATCCAAACTTCATTTTCTGAACATGCAAACTGTTCCCACAATTACAATCTGTCACACAGCATTAGAAGTTAGGATAGTGGTTCCCCTATGGGGGCAGGGACTGGGAGGGAGCATGAAGAGTTTGGGGGTGCTGGTAATGTTTGGTTTCTTCATCTGGGTGCTAGTTATACAGAAGTGCTCACATTGTGAAAATTAACTGATGCATCATGATTAGTGTGTTTTTATGTGTGTGTATGTTGCAATTCAAAAATCTAAAAGAAAAAAAAAGATGGTAGCCACAAATACAACCTAAAAAAACCTAAAGTATGTCCATGTATCTTTCTGCCCTTTTTCAGGCATCCTCACTAACAGTCAACAAGGATTTACTAGAACAACTCAAAAAATGATACGCATTCAACAGAAATGAAAGGCAGATCTCAGCTTCAAGGAATTTGTGAACTACTTAGGAAAATGTAATATTTAGATATGGAATACATTAACAAGCAATGTATCAAGCTATGAAGAATGCTGTAATAAAAACAGATTCGATATTGGCATGCAACTGATTCTCATCAGAAGGCCTGGATATAAATATTCCCCCACTGGGCTCTTTCTGTTGGAGATCTCTTTCTCTTTAACCTTAATGAAGGTCAACTTGATTAGCCAGGCCAAATGCCTGATTTCAGGAGGTGCTTCTGTGATGGCTGTGGGTGGGCAAAGGGGGAGCCTAAGTAAGGCCTCTCTCTTCTGCTTCAGTGGGAGTAGCCCTGTTTCATCTGGGCTATAATATATATACTATTATCTGTTTTACACTATCTGTTTATACTATTATCTGTATCAACTTTTACTTAACAAAAGGATTTTGCTGCTAAAATAAGCTTGGAAACCACTTGTCTAGAAATCTAATCTCTAAATTTGTATATCTCAATTGACATATCTTACAGTTGAAAAAATTTTAAAAGCCTCTGAAACTCTAAAAATAAACCCATTTTAAAAGGAAATGAAAATTACCTGAAGTAAAGGAATAAAATCATCTTGTTCTAGAGAGCTGCAGCTGGGCTTTGCAAGAAGACAGATAAACTTAGAGGCATCATCATGATGGTTACTCAGCAACCTAGAAAAGAAATGACTGCTTAGGAAGATTGGCTACTGTGAACAGTGACCACAACATCAATAGTTGGGAATTTCAGCCTGGTCTGAAGGTCATTTAGGTCAAGAATCAAGTGCTCTCTTTTCAATGATTAAAAAAAAAAAAAGGAAAAATTTCCATGCTGCTGATGTTGTCCAAGGACGTTCTTAAAAGCTCAACAAGATGGTATATTATTTTTGTAGAATGCTTCTGAGACCACCAGGTCAACTGAACTAATGCAGGTAAAAATACACCTTAAGAATGTCCATTCAGATTAGCTCAGGGTATCTGGAACCAGAACTCTAGAGCTGCCCACAAGAAGGGAATGTATCTGATGGACCACCATGTACCACATAAGACATGAACTTCTGTTTGTCCAGGTTTGCAGACATTCAGGACCAATCTGAGTGGACTTTTGAAATGAGACTCTGAAGGACCAGGCTTAAGAAAAAAAATGAAGGCCCTATTAAATCTTAAAGCTCTAAGAATTCCTCATATCCAGCTAATTGCTGGACATTTCCATTTGGATGCTATACTCACATAGCAAAGTCAAAATAGTGAAAACCAAATTTAGAATCTTCTTCTCAAAGTCAGTTCTTTTCATGGATGTCTATTTTTGTTAATGGTGGTACAACTCCAAGTTATTTGGGCTTGAAAATTTGAAGTCATTTCAAACTTATTTCTCTTCCTTATTCTCCACATCCAATTAGTCTCCAAACTTTTTTGCTTTTCTTCCTTAATCATTTATTGAATGCTAATTGTGTGCCAGATACTGTGTCTGGCCTTGTGTATATTTGGAATACAAAGAAAATAAGACATGGTTTTGTGCCCTGTAAGGAGCTTACAGTCTAGTGAGAGAGATACACCAATAAGATCATACTCCTGGATAATCTTATTAGAGAAATAATAAATTCAGGGTGTCATGGAAGGACATGGGATGGCCAGTGAGATTCCCTGAAGAGTTGTGAAATGGAAAAGGGGCTGCTGTGGATCAAGAGGGCTGCACGTACAAATGCCTGGTATGAGAGTGCACAGGTTATCTGGGCAACTGCAAGCACTGGAGGTAGGAAGGGAAGGGGACATGAGCATTAGCATCAGATCCCGGAGGCCCTTTCACATTCAGGTCCAGGTCAAGTCCAGGTCAAGAAGCCTGGACTTCCGCCTACTCACAGAAAAATTTTAACTTGGACAGGGACATGATCAGATGTATTTATCATAAATACCAGGCAGAAGTTTGTCTAAGGGCGTGAGCAAGAATACTGGCAGCGTGAGACGAAGAGAAAGGGGCAAATACAGTTGAAAATGAAAGGGCGTGGTAGTTGATTGGTGTGGAGGGGTAGAAGTGGGCAAAGTCCATGATGACTTCCAGGTTTCCAGCCTGGACCACTAGGTGCTTGGAATATAGGATGGGAACACATTTTAAACAACCATTTCTTCCTTCCTGTTTCCAGTTTACCATTAAGTCCAGGGTCTTTTTATTTCATGCTGAGACTTTCAGAAGGGAAGAAGGTCAAAACAGGCTTCAGTGTCCATCCAACCTCACATCACAGATAATTCATCATTCTAAAACATTCTTTGATTATATCATTCCCTTTTCCAAAAATGTTCAACAGTTTTCTACCACTTATATGAGGAAATCTAGATATCTAAGTCTGGCATTTAAGGCCCTCTTTAACTAGGCTAGAGCCAGTATGCCTATCTCACTACTTTGCTAAACTGAAACATCCACTCTGGGCAGCTGGACTGACCCACTCTGCTCTGAGTGTGCCGTGGGCATTCTTGTCTCAGCGCCATTTCTCATGCTGTTTATCTCTCCTAGAAAACTACCTCTCCCAACTTTGCTTTCTGAATACTGGTTATTCTTTAAGGTCCAGCTAATAACTCACCTCTTTCAAAAAGCCTTCTCTGATCACTAAATCCCTTACTGATCTTTGTACTATATTTAGTTTATGTGTATTACATATGCCATTGTACCATGAATTTCCTTTTATTTCTCTGGCACCTAAAGGGCAGGCAAAGTTACAGCTCTTTTTTTTTTTTATCCTTTAGCACTAGAAACAGTGACTTTCATACAGAAGATTCTTAAAAAATGTTTGTGATCTGACCAACAGATATCCACTTAACTGATTCCATTTGTGATTATTAAAGTCATACTGCTGCTGCTGCTGCTGCTGCTAAGTCGCTTCAGTTGCGTTCGACTCTGTATGACCCCATAGACGGCAGCCCACCAGGCTTCCCCGTCCCTGGGATTCTCCAGGCAAGAACACTGGAGTGGGTTGCCATTTCCTTCTCCAATGCATGAAAGTGAAAAGTGAAAGTGAAGACGCTCAGTCGTGTCCGACTCCTAGCGACCTCATGGACTGCAGCCTACCAGGCTCCCCCGTCCATGGGATATTCCAGGCAAGGGTACTGGAGTGGGTTGCCATTGCCTTCTCCAATTAAAGTCATTGAACACTCTTTATTTTCCTTATCATTCTTCAGCATGCTTAAGGCTCCCAAAGTTAAATAAATACACGTTTCAGAAAGAGATCAGTGAAACAGGTGCTGATGGGACCCATCTCTTACAATTTGAAAACGAATGGGAGGATCACAACCGAAAAGGTCTTTGGAGAATAGTGTTTTCATGAAGAAAGGATAGCAGCACTATGTACAAACTGCACAGATATACCAGATGAGAGAGATTCTGAGAGGGTAAAGTTAAGTCAGGTATGGCATTTAGGTATTAGAAGCATACAACAGAAAGAAGAGATGAATTATGATGTTCAACCAGTGCTAGAGGCTGGTGAACTTCACACGGCAGGAAAAAAAGAGATAATAAAGTCACGAAAACTGGAGAAAGAAGGTAAACATAGCTATTCTAAACTATCTTCCAGAGCTCTTAAGATGAAATGTTGCTTTGTTAATCAAAAAATGATACCTTAACATGAAAAGGTAAGAGCAAGTAAAGCATATAAAAGTTGGAGCAATATTACCAACTCTGAGAGGAGCTTTGTCACAAAGTTGGTAATCTAGGAACTCAAAAAGAAATGCTGTGGAACAACCTCTTTCCCTTAAAAATGTCTTGACTGGAGCAGAAACAGTTGTCAAAGAATAGAGGAAATGGGCAGCAGAATAGGGAAGGGAGGGGGATCAGAGGCAGGGGAACAAAAGTCTGGTGAGGAGTTCATGCTCGAAACACTCAGAAGAGGGCTCAGAAACCTCCACCCCATGAGCACTGGGACAGGAGGAAAATTATTTACTGTTATGCTGTGACTTTTGTATTTGACTTTCCCCACAAGATTATATAAAGCCTATTATTGGGGTAAGTCAGCATGAATATGTATATACCAATATGTTTTACTTCTGTTATTTTTTTTGTATTTGAAAGTCTTAATATGCTAAAGTTGGACCCAGGTCACTAAGCAAAGGGTACAATTTGTAAAAAATTATAAACACATGTCTTCTTCAAGGTAAGTGTGGTAATTCAAACCAGCATGCTTAGTTGCTTCAGTTCAGCTCTGTTCAGTCGCTCAGTCGTGTCCAACTCTTTGCGACCCCATGAATCGCAGCACACCAGGCCTCCCTGTCCATCACCAACTCCCGGAGTTTACCCAAACTCATGTCCGTCGAGTCGGTGATGCCATCCAGCCATCTCATCCTCTGTCGTCCCCTTCTCCTCCTGCCCCCAATCCCTCCCAGCATCAGGGTCTTTTCCAACGAGTCAACTCTTCACATCAGGTGGCCAAAGTATTGGAGTTTCAGCTTCAGTTCTTCCAATGAACACCCAGGACTGATCTCCTTTAGGATGGACTGGTTGGATCTCCTTGCAGTCCAAGGGACTCTCAAGAGTCTTCTCCAACACCACAGTTCAAAAGCATCAATTTTTTGGCGTTCAGCTTTCTTCACAGTCCAACTCTCACATCCATACATGACCACTGGAAAAACCACAGCCTTGACCAAACGGACCTTTGTTGGCCAAGTAATGTCTCTGCTTTTTAATATGCTATCTAGGTTGGTCATAACTTTCCTTCCAAGGAGTAAGTGTCTTTTAATTTCATGGCTGCAATCACCATCTGCAGTGATTTTGGAGCCCCCAAAATAAAGTCTGACACTGTTTCCACTGTTTCCCCATATATTTGCCATGAAGTGTTGGGACCAGATGCCATGATCTTAGTTTTCTGAATGTTAAGCTTTAAGCCAACTTTTTCACTTTCCTCTTTCACTTTCATCATAGCCATACGTGGTGCTCCTTTCAAGCACCCTGGTTTTTAAAAGGCATTTCGAGCGCGCAAGAGAGGAGCTGCCACTAGAGGGCGCTCCAGTCATTATAGTATCTGGCCAGAAAATAGAAAAAAAAGACCTTACACTTATTTATTCATAGGATTTTTTTTTTTTTAAATGAAATAAAGACAGGGACAGTTGCTCATGCTATATATTTCATAAGCAGTTTTCTGCAGTAACGGAAAATGAGGACTTAATGCTTCATGTCTTTTCTCCCCCTTTGACTTTGCAGAAATCTCTTTCCCTTGGAGATAAAGTGAAAATGATTCATCTCAATAAAGAAATACAGCTGTTGTGGATGCTGCTGCTCTATCCACCAACACAAATGTCCACTTTATCTCAGTGACACAGAGTCTTAAGACCAAAAAATTTTGGCTATTACTATCCTTAACATTACAAAGTTAACTGTAGGTAAACAAATTGATTACTAGTTTTCTTCTGCCATAGTCAGCTTCAGGCTCACAAACACAGGGTCCTCGCATAGTGAAAATAACTTAGAATGCATAGTGAAAGTAACTTAGAATACAAGCTCTTCTGACTCTAATCATTTATAGAATGAACTACTTCCTTTTATTTATTTTTGAATTTCACAGATTGTTCAAACTTTTATCTGAAACAATCACAACTCACTCTTGCTGCTTTCCCAGATTGTTAGAGGGTTTTTGCCAACAATGCTGAATTCAGGGGCTGAAGATACCCTGACAAGAGCTGTGTAACAGCCCTATTCTTTCTACTCTTTGTTCACACTCCACCTGAGGCCTTTTTGGGGGCCTGGCACCTACCCAGGGGAGAGAAGGTAGCCAAAAGCCAGAATATGTATACATTTCAAGTTCTTCAATTCTGCTACTGTTATATGCTGATTTAAAATAACAACAATAGTAACTAACAACAGACAAGCAGACCACCCTGCTGAAGTCCTGGCTTTACTGGTGGGGAAAGGAGAGGGAATCCGAGGCCTTTGGCTCTATTTTTTTCCCTCTGGTTCTAGACGTCACAATAGCCAGAATGGCAAATACCATTTTTTGTTTTTTTTTTACTGGCTTACTCCTGCCTAATTAGTGCTTTTTGCTAATTCTGGACTCCAAGGAATTATTCTACTTTTATTACTGCTTAACCATACACTGAAAAAAAACCCCCATTTTTTAGACTTCTATCCAGTTGTGTCCTATTTGCAATAGGAAAGAGGGAATGGTGACCATGGCCCTGACTTCTGGAGGGTCATTCCACTAGTGTATAAGGAATGATTCTCCCATGGCCACTGCAATCCTTGGTATTTGAACAACTTAGAACTATTCCCTGTAACAAAATGATCAGAATTCACCTGGAAAACATGAAGCACTTATAACTTTTAGCTTCGGTGTGAACTGGTTGTCTCATTTCTCCTGATCACTTCGCTGTTGTTCAGTCACTTAGTCATATTCGACTCTTTGCGGCTCCAGGGACTGCAACACCCCAGGTTTCCCTGTCCTTCACCATCTCCCAGAGCTTGCTCAAACTCATGTCCATCGAGTTAGTGATGCCATACAACCATCTCATCCTCTGTCGTTCTCTTTTCCTCCTGCTTTCAGTCTTTCCCAGCATCAGGGTCTTTTCCAGTGAGTCAGTTCTTCACATCAGGTGGCCAAAATACTGGCATTTCAGCCTCAGCATCAGTCCTTCCAATGAATATTCAGGATTGATTTCCTTTAGGACTGACTGGTTTGATCTCCTTGCAGTCCAAGGACTCTCAAGAGTCTTCTCTAACACTACGGTTCAAAAACATCAATTCTTCAGCACTCAGCTTTCTTTATGGTCCAAACTCTCACATCCATACAACTATTGGAAATATCACAACTTTGACTAGACAGACCTTTGTTGGCAAAGTAACGTCTCTGCTTTTTAATATGCTCTCTAGGTTTGTCATAGCTTTTCTTCCAAGGAGCAAGCGTCTTTGAATTTCATGGCTGTAGTCAGCATCTGCAGTGATTTTGGAGCCCAAGAAAATAGTCTGTCACTGTTTCCATTGTTTCCCCATCTATCTGCCATGAAATCATGGGACTGGATGCCGTGATTTTTGTTTTTTGAATGTTCAGTTTTAAGCCAGCCTTTTCACTCTCCTCTTTCACTTTCATCAAGAGGCTCTTGAGTTCCTCTTCACTTTTTGTCATAAGGGTGGTGTCATCTGCATATCTGAAATATTGATGTTTCTCCTAAATCTTAATTTCAGCTTGTGCTTCATCCAACTCAGCATTTCCCAAGATGTACTCTGCATAAAAGTTAAATAAGCAGGGTGACAATGTGCAGTCTTGACATACTCCTTTCCCAGTTTGGAACCAGTCTGTTGTTCCATGTCAGGTTCTAACTGCTGTTTCTTGACCTGCATACAGATTTCTCAGGAGGTAGGTAAGGTGGTCTGGTATTCCCAGCTCTTTAAGAATTTTTCCACAGTTGGTTGTGATCCACAGTCAAAGGCTTTAGCACAGTCAATGAAGCAGATATTTTTCTGGAATTCTCTAGCTTTTTCTATAATTCAACAGATGTTGGCAATTTTATCTCTGGTTCCTCTGTCTTTTCTAAATCCAGCTTGAACATCTGGAAGTTCACAGTTCAAGTACTGTTGAAGCCTAGCTTGGAGAATTTTGAGCATTACTGTGCTAGCATGTGAAATGAATCCAATTGTGTGGCAGTTTGAAAATTCTTTGGCACTGCCTTTCTTTGGGATTGGAATGAAAACTGACCTTTTCCAGTCCTGTGGCCACTGCTGAGTTTTCCAAATTTGCTGGCATACTGAGTGCATCACTTTAACAGCATCATCTTTTAGGATTTGAAATAGCTCAGCTGGAATTCCAACACCTCCACTAGTTTTGTTTGTAGTGATGCTTCCTAAGGCCCACTTGACCTCACAGTCCAGTATGTCTGGCTCTAGGTGAGTGATCACACCATCATGGTTATCTGGGTCATGAAGATCTTTCTTGTATAGTTCTTCTGTGTATTCTTGCCACCTCTTCTTAATATCTTCTGCTTCTGTTAGGTCTATGCTGTTTTTGTCCTTTACTGTGCCCATCTTTGCATGAAATGTTCCCTGGTATCTCTAATTTTCTTGAAGAGATCTCTAGTCTTTTCCATTCCTGATCACTTTAGTTCTATTGTAATGCAAGAAGCACTTGGTGAATTCAACTTGTGGCTAGATTTTTCAAAATAAGAATATAGTTATTAATCACCTATGGTGTTCTCAAGCATTACACTAGTGAGGGCTTTGAGGTGGCAGGAAAGGATCAGAAGAGTCTGTAAGCTGAGTTTTGCTGTTGATTTTAAATAACAGTGAGGATAGTGACGGCAGGTGGACAGCGTTTCCCAGTAGTTCATCCGGAAGGGTACCCAGCCCAGAAGCAGAACAGCATACTTAAAGAAGGCTGATCAGTTAAAAGAGGTAGAAGGGGCAAGCTATAACATTCCTTTAAATTGTGCATAAATATATCAAGAAATGATTTCTAAAGAAAGAAGGGAGAAAAAAGAAAAGAAAGAAGAAAGTTGGATTTAAATTCAAGAGAACTTGTCAGGATATCAAAATCCAGGAGTATATTTATAAATATACTAACCCTTTGTTCCTTAACTGGAGTTTTCAAAAAGTAATGACTAAAATCTATTAGAATTCAGTTATTTTTTTAAAGAAAGGTCTTTTTTCCCCCCCATTTATTTTTATTAGTTGGAGGCTAATTACTTTACAATATTGTAGTGGTTTTTGCCATACATTGACATGAATCAGCCATGGATTTACATGTATTCCCCATCCTGATCCCCCCTCCCACCTTTTTCGGCTGTGCAGCATGTGGGAATCCTAACACTTGACCAGGGATGGAACCAGCGCCCCCTGGGTTAGAAGCACAGAGTCTTAACCACTGGACCACCATGGAAGTCCCAGAATTCAGTTATTTTTAATAAATCAACTGGATACAATTCTAAATTGGATCAGATGAGAATGAAAGCATGTGACATGTATGATTTGCTCCCCTTAAAGGAACATTTATGTCACTGCTACAAGAGTCAAATCCTAAGACTCAAACTGTTAACAAGTGAAACTAAGAAACTATCAAATAGTTATTAAACAAGTATTTTTGGAGATCTGCTTTACCGATCAGAGACATGTAAGATAAAGGCTTAGGGAAAGAATTTCTTTGCGGGCATAAAAAGTTGTGAATCATTTAATTTTACTTGCTGAAACAAAGGGTAAGGGGGAAATTAATGAATGAGTAAAATTAGTGTCTTCTATAAAGCATGTCACGAGGACCAGATAATTCCTTGCCCAGCCCGAGTAGCTGCTCTCTTACTTACTTTCTCCACATGGCGATGAATGACTGTGCTGACACAAATCCTGTCCTCTCTCCGCCTGCAGCCCTGAACATGGGGGCTTTCCAATAAAGAGGACAGCCGCAGGCCTGCAAATAAAACACAAATGCAGTGTGAGCCAAGGGGCAGTGAAGAGACGACATGGCCAAAGAAAGGGCCTTTGTGGCTTTAACCCTTCAGGCCACAGTGAACAGAAGAGGACCTGGGGGAGCAAAACTGGGATGGAGGCAAATACATCAGCTGGGGTAGATTCAGCGAGACAGAGGGGAAACAATACAAGAAGATGACATGTTTCAGCGAGACAGAGGGGAGACAATACAAGAGGATGACATGTTTCACGAAGAAGATGAATATCCAATTGCCTTTTCTTAAAGTACATTTATAGTGAAGTTTTTTTCCCGTGAATTTTATAGTTAAAGCAACCAGTCTCCCTTCCTTCCTACCACCCTTACATCATGTATTTTCTACTTTTAGGAAGAAAAAGATGTGACTGAACGTCATGGTTGTGTAAATGGCCTCCCTTCCTAAGGGAGAAAAATACAGCCACCTTTATTGCCCAGTAACTTGGTATCAATACGCTCTAACCGCTCTCTCCTTTTCTCCTTTGCTTATTTGTTATTAAGCCCCAGGTTCAAGGAGAAACAGAAAAGCCTGGACTGTTTTAGAAAACAGCTATAAATCTATTTAAATGGTTAAATTCAGGTGAAAGATGGGAGGCAAAAATTAAAATGCTATAATTTATTTATATATTAGGACATATCACTAATGACAACATATTATAAGAGCCTTAGAAAGAACTAAAATACAATACCCTAAAAGGTAATGATTTTCTTCTCAATAAAAAATCTTTTTCTTTCAATTAAGAAAAATTATTCTTATCCTTTTATAAGAAACAATTCATACCAAATTTACCTGCTTTTTTTCTAGAGGGAAAATTCTTCCAAGTAATAATATCTAAATATTAGCTGAAAAAAGGTTTCCAAATGTTCCCAATTTTGTATACACACATAAAACGTATTCCCAAATCGGAAGCTCTTCAAAGAGTCACATCTTATTATTGGATAAAGATATTCTTATTATCATAATAGATATAGGACTGTTGAGTCTTATTCTACAAAGGGAAGCTTCTCCTCTGGTAGATGACTAGATGTGAATCCACATTAGACTGAGGTGAAGCTGCTTCTGATGTGGGGCCTCTGTGCATAGGGGATCCTATAGAAGCCTGAACAGTATTTCATCTGAGGTTAGTCATGCTGAGAGAATGCCCAGGACTGCTGGGTTCATGTCAGAGATGAGGACATGGATGATGAGATTCAAGCCAAGGGAGGTAAGTAAGTACAGGGCAGAAATAAGAGATTGCTTCTGCCAGGGCCACCCAATCACATTCTGCAAGCAGGGTGGAATTTAAAATTTCTTAAGTCCAGAGGTCAAATACCTCCACTGAGGTCAAGAATGAGGGAAAGGTGTTGCTTAGCAACCAAATGGATTTTGTTTATTGTGTAAATTATGATTGCCAAGGTACAAAGCTCACAATTAATATACTTTGGGTGGTTACTGTCAAATTCACTTTCCCCAATCCCAAGTCTCCCTTTCATGAGGAATGGTAGTTTGCCAAGAAAATGCTCTTATAGGCTATTGGCAATTGCTGGAAAATTAAAGCAGCCTGTATTATGGAGGTGGGGGTGCAGAGCCACAAAGAGAGAAAATACAGAGAGGGATTGGGACTGGCTTGCCAAAGTACTTGAAGCTCCCAACATTAGAGTCACTATGGATTTTTCAGAATTGGAAGGGATCAAGAATCGTCTAGCTTATCCTTGGGAAGTGGTCACCAGCTCAGATGAAACATGTTCGGGACCTGTGTACTTACCATCCTGTAGGACTATGTCCACTATTAAACAACTTTCATTTCCTTGGATTATGATTTTTATTCAGAAGACTTTGTTAAAATGTACATGTCAGCTCATAAAGAGTATGGGATTAACATTTACAAATTTATTATTACCCAAAGGCAAAACCCTAAGAGATATGGCACAGAATAGATACATTGAAGTGGGTATGAAAGGATTGACCTTTTTTTCTTGTAGTGGGACACCTCGAGTAGCCAAGGGTTGAGCAGCATGAAGGTGTAAAGTCCTTGGAGAAAATACCAAAGGCAAAAGCAGGAAGGGCAGTGGATGGCAAGGGCTGCAGATATTACACTTTGACTGTTTTTTTAAAATGTAGGGACTTCTCTGGTGGTCCAGTGGTTAAGAATCCATCTTCCAATGTAGGGGACTTGGGTTTGACCCCTGATTGGGGAAATAAGATCTCACATGACGTGGGGCAACTAAGCCCATGTACCACAACGAAAGAAGCCCCCAAGTGCCTCAACTAGAGAAAGCCTGCATGCCACAAGAAGACCCTGCACAGCCAAAATAAAATAAGTTAAAAATAAAAATTGCTCTGAAATCAGAGAAAATAAGTACACTTTCCCGCTATTTAAAAAATAAATGTATGTCTGGCCTGAATCTTCTTAAAAACAGAGAATTACGATAAAAGGAGCCAGGAGATCAATACAAACCTAAAAAAAAGTAAATATTAATCTGAGGGCAACAGAATAGAGATTTTTATGACAAAAGAGAGAACAAGCTCATGTCAAGGCTCTTCACAAAGGAAAAGACAGGATGACAAGTGAGGAGGTATAGGATATGCTGAAAATGGGTTTAGGAAACAGGTTTAGAGAAGGCAAGCGTCAGTGTTGCTGGAGCCAAGAAAACTTGATTAACACCTATAATTTCATCTGAAAATGGCCCAACAACATAAAGAACTGAAAGCAAGTTGTCTAATGATATGTAGGAAGAGATGCTCGCCCAATATTTGTAAGGTTCTTTAACATTTTAAAATGTCTCATGCTTGTTATTTTATTCAGTCCTGACACAACCCCATACAGAAGAGGGCAGGTATTTTTATTTCATTCTGCAGACAAAGAAATAAAGGTACCAAGCGGCTACCTTACAGGCCACAGGCAAGAGGGTTAAGATGGTGCTACATCGGCTAGTAGGAAGAGCTGGAGCGCTCCGTATAGCTCAGAAGATAGTTTCATCCTTCTCCCTCAAATTCTCCCTCTTTTCCCTCAAGCCTGTCAAAGGCTAAAACTCAGTGGTGTCAGATACTTTCCTTTCTGTTCCTATGCTGCTTTTGTCCCTCTTAGATCATTCTCTATTTGTTTCTTTTCCATCACTTCATAAAGCTGTGGAAAAAAATACAAACTACACACTAAGAATTTACTCAGAAATAGAGGTCAATCTCTCCAAGGAGGGAGGACAGTCTGCAGAACAAAGAGTGGTGGAAAGGCTGGTTTAGTGAGTACTAACAGTCTGGCTATAGCTGAGAACAAGTTGGATTACATGGAATTTAAATAAATTCCATAATTAAATAAATTTTTTAAAATAAATGATTTTAAGAATAAAGAGATAAAATCCAATAAAATGAGCTAATATAGTACTTGTGAGGTCATCATACATATATCCTCATCTTACACGCAATGTTAGTTCACTTTGCTACCTAAACTGACAATTATGGCCTGAGGGAATGAACACAAATGCTTGGCACCCCTGAATGGAATTTAGGACTGTAGTCAAGCACAATTCAGACAAATTAATCAGATATATGTGTGTATACTGGCTATTGTGCCACATGATAATTTGGTATAAACAGTAAATTATTATGTAAACGACTGTTACTATGGTAATCAAGTTTTCTATCTTTTTTTATAATTAAAAATTTATCTCTGGCCGTGCAGGGTCTTGGTTGCTGTAAGCAGGGGCTGCTCTCTAGTTGCGGCGCACAGGCTTCTCATTGTAGTGAGCAGTGCAGGCGCTCCAGTTGTGAGCATGGGCTATAGGGCATGTGGTTTCTGTCTCTCAGGCTCTCGAGCAAAGGCTAAATAGTTTTGGCACACAGGCTTAGTTGCCCTGGAGCACATAGGATCTTCCTGGATCAGGGGTAGAACCTGTATATTGGCAGGCGGATTCTTTACCCCTGAGCCACCAGGGAAGCCCCAGTTCTCTCTTTTTAAACTCCTCTATGTTGTCAGCTTTAACACTGGCAGGTTTTCCTGATGCCACCTACAGATAGATCCCTACTGTCTGTGGACAGCAAAGTCCTCCCTTTGATTCCCCAGCACCAACCCCTTCCCTGACCTGACTACACTCTCTCCTACACTCCCCGTGACCACGTGGAGTCCTCAGGCTCCCTGCTGTCCTCTCACTGTGCATTCACTGTGGAGTGCTGGCGGCCGCTGAGCCATACCACGAGCCAGGTGGGAGGGCCAGAGCAGGAGGGTGGAGGCAGCATGCAGGAAAGCTCCTCAGGCCGGGGCTGGGAATATTCAAGAGGAGGAAGGTTGACCTGAGACCTTCAAGACAGAGCAGGCTGCAGGTCTCTGACAGTGAGGCACTGATCCCTTGGATTGGCTCTCCAGACGTGGGGAGCCCAGCAGAGCACGAGGGAACTACCACGGGGCTCAGTCTGCAGCTTCCCCTGCTTGTTTGCTCGAACTAGTCCATGAAGCCTCCTGTCTCTCTTACACAAACCGCTGCCATGTTAGACATACCCCGTTTGGCATTTATGTGATTAACATGTTATCTCCAAATGCAGATTTCATTCATCTCTGCTAAATTCTCTCTCTTGGATTTAGGTTCAACATTCCAGCCCATTCAGATAATTTACCACCTTGATTCATAATGAAATAGTCACCTTTCAAAGCTTGGGGTAAAAAATTGCAAATGCCCTGAAAGAACTTATAATTTATTTGAGTGGGTAATGCTTAGTAGAAGTAGCTGATTTTACGTTAGCCCACTTCAGGGGAGATAAGGTAGAAACAGCATGACGCAGGAGTCAGAGGACATGTCTCCTGACATGGACAAAATATGACCTCAGGTACATACTTGTGGGCTATCAGTTTCCTCATGTTACAGTAGAGTGGAAATAGGTGAGATCTTATTACTAGAATGAAAGGGTTTGTTTTTCACTAGAAACACCTAAGGTGTCAACAAGAAAGCAAGACTGGGAGATGATTAAAAAAGAATTCTTTTTCATTTCCTTGAAAATCACTCTACTTACAAATTAACAGCAGTAACAAATGTTCTGGGGTTATCAGTAGGAAAGCAGAAGGGGCATGACCCACAGGGCAGGGCCTTAGAGAATGGTGATGTGGGAGTGGAGAGTAGAACTACATTTTGGAGGGCAGAAGCATGAAAGCCCAAACGCAGAGGCACGCACAGGTGGGTCAGGCAGATACAGGGAATAGTGGTTTGGATTTTATCCTCAAAAGTGGTAGTTGTCAAACTTTTAAATATGCTTGCTGAAGACAGAGGTAGTGTTCCGAGTAGAAGGGTGCACGGGGTCTTGGGAACTCCCACTTGGTGTCCCCCTGCCCACATGCCTAACCCCTTTGTCTCTTGAAGCACAGCTTGAGGCCACTGCGAAATCCTGAGGTTCGATCTGACTCTTCAGAATAGTGTACGTGCATGATCAAAACAGGACCCAAACCAAACAAAGCACTTCTATAGTTCAGGGGTCCCCAAACACTGGTACTGGTCCTTAGCCTGTTAGGAACTGGGCTGCAGAGCAGGCGGTGAGCAGCAGGCGAGCAAACCTTCATCTGCGGCTCCCCACCACTGTGCGTTACTGCCTAAACCATCCCTCCCTCACCCCCTAGGTCCATGGAAAAACTGTCTTCTGTGTGAAACTGGTCCCTGGTGCCAAACAGGTTGGGGACTGCTGCTATAGACGGTAGGAATCCCTGCATTTTGCTGAGCTGGGGATTGACATGATCAAATATAAACTGGTGGTTACGCTCAGTATTAACTGTTCTAGGAGGCGGCTGGAAATGTAGAATCCAGTTACCGAAGGTGCTACAGTAGTCCAAGGGTTAGGGACTAAGAGCTTAAATTAGAAGCAGCTGGATGTATTGAAAAGTATCAAAGACTAGCAATAACAAATCCATCTATTTCTGAGAAGAATCCCAGCATTGAGCTGGCCTAATAGTTCCTTGTCTGGCTTCAGGGCAAGGAATTATGATCAATGAATGAGAATAAAAAAAGAGATTTGTATTCAACAAGGGGATTTTTTCTAACAAGTAAAGCTATTTAATGATGGAACAGGCTACTTGGCAAGGGAGTGAGTCTTCTGTCACTGAAGGCACTCAAGCAGGAAATTTATGTTTTGGTGATGCCATGAATGGAATTCCTATATTAAATGGGAGGTTGGACTGGGAGACCACTAAGGTTTTTTTCAAACTGTACCACAGCTAGTACATCAGTATCAAACATATTTTTCTCAATATGGAAAAAAAACCTACGCATGCTTAAAAATAGAGAGTAAGGAGGGAATAAAGAGAGGGAGATTGGGACAGCTAGAGAAAGGGAGATTATACATCATTTAGGAGTTACATTACCTTTGCAATTTTTCCCATTTCATAAACGTCTGCTTTCTGATCTTCAATATCCATGAAAGCAGCTTCAATTCTGCTTAGAGTCTGTTCATGATTACTGCAGGCATCAGGGAGTCCTTCAGGAAAGTAGAACTGTGGAATGTTGATGGATAACGCTGCACTCACAACATTATTCACATGAGGAACAGGGGAGGGAGGTCGGGGACTACTTGGAAAGGGGGCTGGAGGTGGAAGTGGTGTTCCAGGTTTCTTTTCTGCTTTATTTTGAATCTGTAAGGAAAATATGAGACATAAAAATTCTAAACAGTTTGTATTACTAGAAAATCCTCACCAGTAATAGGAAGTTGGGTATAAATATTAAAAAGAAACATAATTAGAAGCAGTACAGATGAAGAGCTCACTCTACTCGAGGGGGCAGGCATGTTCTGAGGGAATGCTTTTCTACACTGAATCAATCATTTCTTATCTGTCAATACCTGAATTTACACAGATCTGTGCTTAAAAAAATCCTACATTTTCTACGAGTGATGTGGAAGAGTGATGTCAGCTGACATATTAAGGATCTCCAGGTGAATTCTCAGTCTATTAGACCTAGATGAGTAAATTCTTCTTGGAGACTGTTTTTGGTCTTTCTGTTATTTTCACCTGTCCTTCAAAAGGCAGATAGAATGAGTTCCTTTTAAATATGTAGATCTAAAATGTATTGTGTGTGGGGGTCCTTCTACCTTCTTCCTTGGTTTGGCTTTGTCTAGGAAGAATCATTGCAAGTGTCTGAGCAAAGTCTTTGTTAAGAAAATTAAAGCATTTTAGTTTTAGAATATCTTCTCCCAGGCTGATTTACTTTCAACCAGGGGCATGCTATTTTTTCTGAGATGCACATTTCTCCCATTCCTGGTAGACTCCAATAGGCAGAGATCATGGTCATTAACTTCACCATGGCCAAATCCTCTTTACAGTTTAATTCATTAATAGTTTATATCATCCCTTTTCCCAAAAAGGATCTGATGTGGTAAACCATAAAGAGACATAGAAAGGACAGTATAAAAAAAGTGGGGGCAATGGGGAGACTAAGATTATCCATGATTTAGGGAAAGGGGAGGGGAGATACATTACTATTCAGGTAGCAGTTTAGTTTACCAATGAAGACTAAATTTAGTTCTGAGACTCCTAGCAGAAAAAGCAAAAAAGATTTCATGAAGATTTTCAGAGATTAATTTCTATTCTTAATTTTGACCAAATTATCTGTCAAAGCTCATGAGCATGGTACTACTAGATGCTACATAAAGTATGAAAAATGGATATGACTGTTGACTAGTTAAATTTATTTTAAATTCCCTGTGAACTCAAAATATTACTCTACTGTTCGTCTTTCTTAAACTATATCCTAATGCCATTCCTAAAGTCTGAACAATGGTTTATCAGTATGAAGCAGATCTGAATATCATATTCCCTTCTGACACATGGACTTATAATATGATTTTTAAATTCAGGGTAAAATTTTTAGCTACCTTTGAAAAGCATGAGTATTACAGGAAGATAGGCTTCATTCACATAAATATGTGATAAATATGATATAATCTCCCACTTTTATTAAACATGGCCCATTTTTCATGTTAATATCTGACATTAACACAGAGTGGAGTCTGCTCATATATTAACACTATTGAGGATATGAAGGTCAGTTGTCACACCAAGCTGTTGCTGCAGTAAAAGAATATTACCCACATAAAGCAACAGTCAAGGAAGAAGTGGCAGAGGGAAGTGATGCCAATGAAATAAAAAAAACTTAACAAAAAACAGTGATGGGTTACTAGCTCTGTGACCTCACGACAGTTACTTAACCTTTCAGAATTTCAGTAATAAAATAGATTATAACCCCTTCTTCTTGGAAGGCTATTGTGAGGGTTAAAGGAAATTACAAGATGTAATGCAGGGAAATGGCTCAAAGCTGTGCTGGGCAGAGATGCCAAAGGATGGGGTTCTCAAAAGATTAAACATAACTTGGCATGGTCTTTCAGCTTCAGTAACAAATGAAATAATAATTTACACTTGTAAAGTAATTTAAAGTTTACACACTACTTTCAAGTCAACAAACTGATAATCTATTCTAAGTAATATTTCTCTCTGTCTTGGTGCTAAACTCGCAACTATTATTACACAGTCCTATGAGTTAATAACAGAAGAAACTGTTCTTAAATTTCTAAAATAAGGCATATAATTTTTCAGCAGCTTTACTTAGGTCATTTTTATTCAGTGTCATTTCCTTTCTATTATTCTAAAATTCTAAAGAGATCTGTGAGACTACAAGCATAAGACTGTCAAAATTCTTGTTTCCCCAAAACGCTGCCCACAGTGTGACAGGCAGGGCAGTCATGGATAACTGCAGGGTGGTTATAACCACAGGACTAAGGTCACAGTGCCAATGGGGACGAGACTCAAGTACAGTGAACACACACTGCTGCAGCAGGTTTACAGCAAGCCTTTCATTCTTTTTGCTTTTGCTTTGACAGAAGTAAGTGACATCCAGAACAAATTGAGGCTATCTGTCAAAGTTTTAATTTGAACAGGAAAATATTCAATTATAATAGCCTACCTTGCTTTTCTCAGTGTACTTAACATAGAACAGCTCACTAATAGCAAGTATTTATTAATTCACTGTGTAATTCCATATTTAATAAAACTGATTTTAATAAAGGGAAAAGAAAAAGAATGCCATTTATTCTGAATTTTTCAGGTATAATGATTTACTTTTCACTGAGTTCAATAGGAGACGTATAATTTAAACCTTAAAGGAGTGTAATAAAACTGATACTTTACAACATTATAGAATAAACCCGAAACATAAAGTTTGTCAGATTTACTAAGTTTAGCATCTGCCCACTTTGATAAAACTTTTTCATTCAAATTTAGGATTACAAGAGAATTAAAAGAGATAAAGAGAATTAGCTGTGCCAAGTATCTCAGCTCTCCATTACCTTACAGTATCATTTAGATATTCATTCTGAACAGTACCCTAACACTGTTATGTTATTGTAGCATTTCCAATATTTGACAATTTTTTACCTGTTTTTAAAAAAGCGATTTCACGTGGTTCAGTCAAATAATTTGAAATTACCGTAGGTCAGAATAACTATGAAACTGTGGTTTCTTGCTGGATTCTGGATGTCTGTCATGATATGGCTCCCAATTTGTACTGTATTCAATGCTAGGCAACTTGTTTCGTGAGATACTGGCTCTATGGTTGTGAGCAAGTAAGCATGGTCTCTGCAGACAGAAATGACTCAACCTCACAGCTGAGGGAAGACATTCTTTCACAGCCCAGAAGTAACTGCCATGCTTTATTACCTATACACAATATATCATACACACACAACTGCTGATACATGTAAAAATAGTCTTTTCAAAAAACCATGATTATTAGGATCAATATTCCTTTTTAAAAAAGATTAATTACAGATGTATGCATGTTAAAACAAATTTAGTCTACTGATTCAAAGTGCAAACAGGCTTTTAATATGGAAATTCTAATTTCTCAAAGATATTTTTATGAAAAATTCTAAATTGCAAAATATTTGTTAAGTTGTATTTATTGTCTCTAAAACTGGATTCTCTCTCTACAAGAGAAAAATGTGAGTACTGTACTTCAGGTCCAAAAGGTCTATTTTTAAACCTGTTGGAATCTCTCTACAAATAGCTTTCTGGAAATAGCTGAATAGAGGACACAGATTAATTCCTTGATCTAATATCAAGTGAGCTGTAAAATTATTTGTAAGTTAGTTCACTGGGTGGTTTTATTAGTAATAAAAATATTTTAAAAGAAACACCCAAGTTTCAAACCTGTGTTTGCTGAAATGACTTCAGCCGCTTCTTAAACCGTGACGGGAGAACAAAATCACAGCCCCTTGCCAGGAAAGCTAACTCTCCCCTTAAATCCGGGTCCCTTCGTAGAGATGTTTCCTTGATCATCATCTTTGAAAAGTGGATGTTTACTTAGCAACTGTCCAGCACACTTCTGAAGATAGTCAGAGTTAATACGTTGTCAATCTTGTCGGGTAGAAAGGTATTTTTTTCTTCTTTATCTCCCAAAGAAATTAAGTTCAAACATTGTGCTCTCCCAGCCTCCAGGGACCACAATCCATGCTTGTACTGACATGCAGCTGGTTCCCAAGTAAAGCCTGTGACTCCCAAGACCTGCTCATAATTTTCAAGTAAGAAACGGGCTGCAATGGGCCTGCTGCTTCTCGTAGGTAGCTTTATGTCAAATTGACCTGCCCATGTAGAGAATACAGAGCCTTCTGGGAAAGGAAGCACCCACTACTCTGCACACCAAAGTTAGAAACATTACAGCTGGACCTAAAAATAGTGACTTCTCAGATAAAGCTAACTTCTTAAACTCAAGAGTATGTGAGGTGTCAACCCACATAAAACAGTTCCTGCTCAAGCTAGAAGAGAATGAGTAGAGGGTTTTTGATTTTGCTACTTACCATTTTATGGAAAAAAAACAAAACCATGCTGCACTTCAAATGTGAAACTATCATTTTAATTAAAAAATTTCTGTATTAGAAGGGAAGCAAACATCCAACACCCTCTAGATATATCCACAGGATGTATGGAGAAAAATATGGAGAAAAACATTTTTATCCTCAAATGCGAATATACAAAGAGATTTGTTAAGTCTCAGATTTTAAAATGAAAACATTTTTTTGGTTTGTTTGCAGAAGACTATCTTAGTGATCAAATATACTTTTCTGAAGTGATTCTGAATCTGGATACATTTGAAAATTTATTGTCAAAGAAAGTGATGGAATTCCAAAAGAAAGCAGATTTAGATGCAGAGAAGTGAATGAAATTTGGCTATAGTAAAGGTAGAAAAGATGATCACACAGCAATGAGATAACAGATCTTGAATTTGTGAGACTTATTTTTCTTAAGAAGCTGTGAAGAATTCTCAGATTTAAAAAATATTCTATTATTTTATCATATATTGAATAGATGCCTTACTTATTTAAAGTGAGTCAAGTACTTGCTCATGTTTAATATTCAGAATTCAATATTTGTTTTCAATCACCCATATTTAAATCCATATTGATTTTCTATTAATTGAAAGTATGAATCAAATATTACCAAATAAACCCCCTAAACCAAAAAGAGCTTATGATTCTCTTCTGTTGAACCTTTGTCTAATTAGTGGGAATTAAATTCTTCAATTTTGACAACATTTTGTAACATGTATATTTGGCTTATATATCTAAAACCATAGTTTTCAAATTTCTTAAGCTGTAGAATTCTCCACTCATATAAAATGTTACCTGGAAGTTTTTAGTATATACTCTGATTGAAAGGATTACACTGAAACCACCGGGCTGATGCTTTAACCTGGGCCTTTCCATTGACCCCCCCGTCTTCCTCATTTCAGGCTGACTGTTTAAGCTAGGTGGCTTTCCCTACACTCTTGTTTGTAATACTCTAATTCCTCCTTCATTATTTACCTCCAAATTAAAACATTTAATAAGTTTGTTATAAATGCAACTGAGTTTTTAGACTTGTGAAATAATGCTTTTTCAATTAAATCACATCTTTGCTGTATTTCTCCCCTTCCCAATATCAATCTGTGGCTTTGGGGGGTGGCTTTTCATCCCCTTCCTGAGAATACTCCTTCTCAAATTATATACATGTCAACCATCCTTCAAAATTCAACTCAAATTTTACTTATTTCATAAAGGATTACCTATTTAAGCCCCCTTACTGCAATCCTCTTAATAAAATATTGTAGAATCTTTCCTGAATGATTCCATTTATTCTCTGGATGAGCCAATGCTCTCTTTCCATTTCATCTATAAAAGAAAACCACCAACGCCCTGGGCACACTGATTCATGGCTAAATAGTTTAGTTTCTGTTATGCTCTCATGTGTCTTATCTCAGTTCAGTTCAGTTCAGTTCAGTCGCTCAGTTGTGTCCGACTCTTTGCGACCCCATGAATCGCAACACGCCAGGCCTCCCTGTCCATCACAAACTCCCGGAGTTTACTCAAACTCATGCACATCGAGTCGGTGATGCCATCCAGCCATCTCATCCTCTGTTGTCCCCTTCTCCTCCTGCCTCCAATCCCTCCCAGCATCAGGGTCTTTTCCAATGAGTCAACTCTTCGCATCAGGTGGCCAAAGTATTGGAGCTTTAGCTTCAGCACCAGTTTCAAACTCAGCAGTGGCCACAGGACTGGAAAAGGTCAGTTTTCATTTCAATCCCTAAGAAAGGCAATCCCAAAGAATGCTCAAACTACTGCACAATTGTACTCATCTCACACGCTAGTAAAGTAATGATAAAAATTCTCCAAGCCAGGCTTCAGCAATACATGAACCGAGAACTTCCAGATGTTCAAGCTGGTTTTAGAAAAGGCAGAGGAACCAGAGATCAAATTGCCAATATCTGCTGGATTATCAAAAAAGCAAGAAGAGTTCCAGAAAAACATCTATTTCTGCTTTATTGACTACGCCAAAGCCTTCGACTGTGTGGATCACAATAAACTGTGGAAAATTCTGAAAGAGATGGGAATACCAGACCACCTGATCTGCCTCTTGAGAAACCTGTATGCAGGTCAGGAAGCAACAGTTAGAACTGGACATGGAACAACAGACTGGTTCCAAATAGGAAAAGGAGTACGTCAAGGCTGTATATTGTCACCCTGCTTATTTAACTTCTATGCAGAGTACATCATGAGAAACGCTGGGGCTGGAAGAAGCACAAGCTGGAATCAAGATTGCCGGGAGAAATATCAATAACCTTATCTCAGTAGCTGAGTTTAATGTTTACTAAGAGCTAGTTGTACTCATCCCCACCTGTTTATGCAGGTTGTACTTTTCACAGTAATTATTCAATTCATAAACTAACGAAAAAAAATAAACTAATGAGTGTGTAAAAAAGTTGATATTTTTAGAATTGAGGGGAAGACTCTAAATATTTTATAAAGACTTATAAAAGGCAAAAAACTACTGAAATTTTGTCACTGTAAAATTAAGTTATTGGTGTGATAAAAGAAAAAAACATTAAAAATAGAAGGTATCTACATTCGAACTGTTTAACTACTGACTTAAGTTCCTGGAAATAAGGGAACAAATGTACTAAGTATGATTTATTAAAGAAAGATGTCATGAGACTTCAATTTCCAACTATGACACTTATTTCCAAAGAAAAGACTTTGGCACTACATTAAAAGATCTGAATACTTGATGTCTGAGTTAAAATAAAATGTTTAACATACACATTTTACAGAATACAGAGAGTCTATGATGTCCTACTAAGCAACTACACATATCCCAATCATGTTCAGGTAAATGGGCTTCTACTGTAATATTTTATAATCTGACAATATTTCCCAACAGTGTCTAAACTCTTGAGGGTATGGTCAATTTTAAAGTCATTCAACAAATATTTTTCTGATGTTTTTTATACGCAGTTACTTTGCTGAGTGCTGAGGATATGAAGAAGATAAAGAAGTGATCCTTTCTTCATTGCGCCTAGCACAATCTTGGTTTGGAACAAAGGACAACGAATACTTTCACTTCATTCACTTCTCATAAATCTTTTGAGTTTCAAAGGCAGAACAGTGGTTAAAAGCCTGTCCTGCTATTCCTCTTAGGCAAGAAGAAAACATTTCTCCATGTCATTTGATGGCGAAATAAGCTCTAAGTTTTTATTTATCCAAGTGCTTTCCCAAAAATTCAGAGGGAGAAAAGGCCAGATCCCCTAAAGGGAGTTAGGGAAGAAATGGTCTGTGGCAATGAGTTACTGATGAAGAAAGACTATTTTGAAATTTATTTGCCTTAATTTTATTAACTTGTGTTTCTATGTAAGTATACCTGCTTGGTTCTAGAAAGAATATGAGAATGTGAGCTGGTTTCAAGAAGTATATGATAACTAGAACACAGCAGCAAAGAACATGGTTTTTAGAGTGACCTCTTCTTTACTGGGAAAAGGTCAAACATAAGGAATTTCACTAGAGGATGAGAAAGACTGGTGCTCTCTTGTTGTGAGAATTACTGGGATAGATCAGGTGCTACCTCAAGATCCAGCTGCCTCAACTGGGGTTCCTTTCCTATCTTATCATTCTATATATGTTCCCCCAGAGCAAACATGCTTGAGTAAGGAGCATAACCTTTCTCAAAGAGAACAAGTTTGGTGGTGGGTTCTTGAGTTACAGGGCTTTTACAGGCTCCCTGGCAGGAGTACATAGAAGAGAGGCTGGTCTCTCTGAAATGACTCTAAAAACTAAAGAATTGTTTTAGGGTAGCCTCCAGTATATCAAATGAGAAAATATATTCCTTCATCATGTCCCAAAATGACCTGCAGAACTGAGGAGTGAGTCCAGAAAGAGCTTGCATCCTGAAGGAAGGTGACAGTGGGAGGAGACAGAGGATAAAATTGTACATAACAGCAACATATTCTGTTTTTGTAGAATTCACTTTAGGAAGTTTAGTTTGAAACTCAGGATGGATTTTCCAGAGCTTTCCAAATCCTTTCACAACTCTTTGCCCTTCCCCACCAGTTCTATGGGATGTTTTAAGAAAAGAAAAATGGGTTGATTACACAAGCTAGAGAAAATTCTGAATACCTGAAGATGTAAATCACTTATTTTGAATTGTATAAAACTGCTAAATAGTTAATGTTGTGTATGCAACATTTTGTCCTAAAATAAGTCTAGCTTTTATTTTACAAACCAACATGTAAGGTCATACCAGCCTCATATGAAGATGACTTTGGAGACTGAGAGAACAGCATCCACCAAAGTCTCAGAGTTAAGACCTGGCTGGAATAAACAATGCAGCAAAACCATCAACATCTGAGTGAAGCACAGCAAGCCTGGAAATCAGCTCATCTGTGAGGACCTGTGTTGAGGTGAAGATCAGAACCAGGTCCGGAAAGCAGCAGAGTGACTCTAAATTCACATCAAAAGATTTTGCTCATAAGAAGCTATAGAAGAAAAAAAGTCACATATTAAAGAGGAAGTTCTGCTACATGAAGAGGGTACTTCTGATTTTAAAAAGGAAGCTGGCTGTTTCGAAAAACTTGAAAATGCTAAATCAAAAGCCTTTCTGTCTACATGAAAACTTGTATGTGAACGTTCATAGTAGTGTTATTCACAGTAGACAAAAAGTGGAAACAACCCAAATGGCCATCAGTTGATTGATGGATAAACAGAATGTGGTATATTCCTACAATGGGACATTATTTAACCATAAAAAGGAATGAAATACTGACACATACTACATGATAAACCTTTAAAGCATTTGCTAAGTGAAAGAAGCCAGACACAAAAGACCACATATTGTATGATTCCGTTTACATGAAATGTCCAAAATAGGCAAATTCATAGAGATGGAAAGATTAGTGATTGCCAGGGGCTGGTGGTTGGGGTGATGGGAGTGACTGCTAATGAATACAGATTTTTTTGTGAAGTGATGAAAATGTTCTGGAATTAGTGCTGATGGTTACATAATCCTGTTGAATATACTAAAAACCTCTGAATTATGTACTTTGTATGGTTGTATTTTATTAATGTATAAACATAAAGTGACACAATAAACATGACAGGGCATATAGTTCTTTTAACTGAGGTTCAGCTGATGTACAATATTATATGTTACAGGTGTACAATGTAGTGATTCTTAATTAGGCACTTTATTTTTTTAACTTTTACTTTTTGTATTGGAGTATAGACAATTAACAATGCTGTGATGGTTTCAGGTGGACAGCAAAGGGACTCAGCCGTACATATTGAATTAGGCACTTTTAAAAGGGTAAATTTTATACTACTATATTTCAATTTAAAAAAGTCTTTCTCATCTTGGCTCTAACTGGAAAAGCAGTTATTAATTTAAAAAAGGTATAATAACTTGGAATCACAGACTTTGCTTAAAACATCATCGTAAAGCTTTAACAGAGAAAACTGATTATTAGCCAATTAATTACTCTTAATCCTAAATTTTTATATCTTCATTTATGCTCCAACTCGGTGTCTTTGCGTTATTTAACAGCTTGCTCTGTTGTGCCAGTAACATTATTTTACTCTTAAGTAATGAAACACTGGAGTGGGGAATGGAGGCTGGGTGGTTGTGGTGATCTATGGGTTCTTCGCTCCTCTAGCCTTAACTTCACTGGTTGCAGAAAAACAGGAGCAGATCTAATAAGCATTTCTGTGTCTTGCTTCAACTGCATTGAAATGATAGGAACACATTTCATGACTCATAAGAGAAAGAACCCACAAATCTAGTATTTTTACCTCTCAGTGTTCCTAATACTTGGGAATAGATATTCTTCTGGGATCTGGGGCAGGGAGAGATAATTAAGAACCTGAAATTATTACATATGGTAATTCTTGGATCTCTACAACTTCTGGTTCCTAGAGTGCTGTACTTGTTAGTCTGCCTTCCTTTTTCCTCAGTAATTACTTCAAGTAGAGACTGCTTATTATACAGCATAAGAAATTCAGTTGGGGCTCATAAATATGTCAGACAACTGAAGTTAGAAGGAATAGAGGGTTTCTAATCGACTGACACTGCCATGTTGAATATCAGTGAATACACAGTGGCAGTACTGTAAAATACCTTGCCCCCCTCAAATACCTTGCCCCAGTGTCTTTGTAGGGGGTAAGCATGTGTATGGTTTCTCAGTAATTTGGGGTGAATTAAGAGATGTCAAAAGAGAAGGCTAGAATTGATGGTCAAGGACCCTAGGGATGATCTTTATGTTGCAAATATAAAAGCTGATGGAGCTGTATCTCCTGCATGCCAAAATGTCTTTTGAAGGCCTGGTTTTAAGGAGGGGAGAATTGTGCATGTTTATCAGTTGACGGAACGATCAAAGGGAAAAAACTGATGCCTGCAGGGGAGAAAGGTGCCGGGGCCTGAGAACATGTATTTCTATCCAGTTCCCAGGTGGTGCTAATGCTGTTAGTTGGGAACTACACTTTTAAACCCACTGACATAAGAACAGGACCAGAGAATGACTAGCTACAGAAGGGCAGACGACAAGCTCACTGGAGGAGAGATCAAAGAACTGAGAAGCTCATGGATTGGATGCCTCGTCTAGTGAAAACTCAAGAGAATCCTGGCAAGTAGTATTGAAAAGTGTCATACAGCCAGGAGCTAAAATCATCAAGGAAGGAACCTGAGGGTGGCAGATGACTACAATCAAGGAAGGGTAGGGCTTCCCTTGTGGCTCAGATGGTAAAGAATTTGCCTGCAATGCCGGAGGCCTGGGTTTGAGCCTTGTGTTGGGAAGATCTCCTGGAGGAGGGCATGGCTACATGCTCCAGATTCTTGCCTGGAAAATCCCGCGGACAGAGAAGCCTGGTGCACTACAGTCCATGGGGTTGCAGAGAGTCAGATACGACTGAGCAACTAAGCAAGCTGGGTAGTGAGTCTGACGACATTAGCTCAAAGTTGGGGGATGGTAGTTTCAGAGAAGTGGGAGAAAGGAGAGTTTGGACGTTGCAATGAAACACAAGAACATTTACTGCTTCCTCCAGATCCAGTGAAATAGGGGGTAGAATGGGAAAGAAGACAGTCACCATGTCACATGGCTGTAGTACTCTTGGGCTTCCCAGGTGGTGCCAGGGGTAAAGAACCTGTCTGCCAAGGCAGGAGACATAAGAGATGTGAGTTCAGTCCCTGGGTCAGAAAGATCTCCTGGAAGAGGGCACGGCAACCCATTCTAGTATTCCTGCCTGATGAATCCCATGGAAAGAGGAGCCTGGTGGGTTATAGTCCATGAGGCCACAAAGAGTTGGACACCACCTGAAGCAACTTAGCACACACCCTTAGGGAGAGATGGGTTTCAGACAGAACAAGAGGGTAAAGGGAATGTTTAGAAGTATTTGATGACCTAGGACATTTTGCCAGTGAATGATCAAGAGTGCACAGTGAAAGATTTCAGGGCTGGACACAGAAACAGGATATACAAGAGTAGGGTGAGGAGGTGAGTGGTTATGTGAACTCCTAGACTTCTATGGTGACTGATGTAAACAGGGATGAAGGGCTATTAGATTAGTCCTGATTGCCTTAAGGCAGAGAATGAAGCTGTGTGCTAGGCAGGTCTATGAGGAGAACCACGGGCTGAACAGAAGCAATCTGAGTTCTGGAAGCTCCTTTCACTCCTGCTTTGGCGGCTGGGGAGGACTATACTTATCAGGAGTACCTGAATATCTGGGTCTCAGTCTTACTTCTACAAGAACATGTGTAATTTAGAGTGCATTTACCGCCCCAATTTTTTGCATACACATAAACATACTAATTACAAAAAGGGATCACATTGGTATATTTGTTTTACAATTTATATCTTTATCTTGACAATTGATGTGAATAATTAGAAAGGATGGGGATACAACAGGACCTGATCTCAGAAGACAGTAAAGGTGGAGGGGAAATACCTGTTGACCTCATCCTGCAAATTTATATGTGCCACTGGCCAGACCCCTTTACTTTTATTAATATCTGTGGTGGTTAAATGAAGTAGAGAGGAGAAAGGTTTCTTGCTGTATTGATAAGTGCTTTGATTTCTATTCAAATATTTGCAGCACTGAACCCAAGAAACCGTCAGCACCTAAAGCTGGGGGAGAAGAAACATTTTCCCTCAATGATATGACTGCTCAATCTTAATGAAGGCATGGATGAAAACCTAGAAAGGAAAAGAAGAAATGCTTCAGAAAAAGCTTTTAATAAGATTCCAAAAGTGTGTTCTGCTATAATTTCATTTTCACAATATTCTACATTTAAACATATATGAAATTATACAATATAATATCTACACTTTGAAAAGACTCATAATATTAGATCATTAACCTAGGAAGGCTCTTGATTCCCCCTGGAATGATATCTGAGACACATATTACTGATCAGGGTCAGAAAGAAACAAAGTAAGTTCTAGTAACAGTGCAAATCCTAACCTTCAAAGATTTCTCTGACCCTCTTGGCATCCAAAAACAAACAAAAAAACAAATGCCATACTGAAGGTAAGTAGCCAGAAAAGTTCTTTTCCAAGCTAAACCTGTTGGGATGAAGGTGGGACTTCTAAGGAATTTTCAGGATTTAAATAAACAGCTCATATGTGGAGGTACTAAAATAGGGCTTGAGGGTGAAGTGGTGAATAAGAGAGCACCCCCTCAAAATGCCTACAGTCTATAATCAAGAGACTTTCATCCTGTGATATGGTAAAACGACCTATACTCCTAATGGGGTTCTCCCCTTTGTCAGGGGAGGTGATGGGATTTTCCCGAGAACTCCAAAGGTTTTTAGGTGTTACAAGCTAGAGGAATTAAGAGGCTACAGGTCTGGGAGAGATCTGAGTCTTGCTGAGGAACCAGTCTCAAGTCCTAGAAGGGAACCAGTTGTCAGGTCCTTTTGCATGCATCCTTGAGAAGCCAAGGGCCAGGAAGAGATAGCCTTCAGGAAAGAGAGCACAGTTTCTACTTGAGAAGCAGGCAAAGCAGACTAGCAAAAATCCCTTCATTTGATTATTCATTCACTTATTTGTTTATTCATTCAATAAATACTCGTTTATTGCTACCATTTGTTAAATAAAGGCCAACGGAGGATAGTGCCAGGCAAAGAAACTTGAGAGGGATTCATAAATCTCTCTGCATGTGCTTATTTTAATATTTCATCTTTATTAGGTATAGGTTTGGGAGCTGGAGATTATAATTTTGGAGCCTAAAGTGGTAAAAGAGAAGATAAGGTATGAATCAGGCTGTCAGATAAGACTGTCTGCTTAAAGTGTGACTTAAAACCTGCAAAAAACAATGGGAACTACCCACCTAACCCTTTACTTTATTAGCATGAGCTCTAACAACTTAGAATTGGAAATAATATAAGCAGAGCAGCCTGATATTTTCTTTTATACTCTCTAGGAAGGAAAGTTCTGTTAAGCCAATTTCACTTACTCTTGATCATCAAGATTAGACAACCAGAGAGCTTGGGTTTGACAGAAATAATGGATTTATGATCTAGCCATCTAGCCTCCCTTACTGAATTCCCCAAGGACCAAAAGCTTCTATTTGTAAAATAGAGAAGATTCACATGGACCACAGTTTTGTCTAACTCAATGAAACTATGAGCCATACCGTGTAGGGCCACCCAAGACAGATGGGTCATGGTGGAGGGTTCTGACAAAACTTGGTCCACTGGAGAAGGAAATGGCAAACCACTTCAGTATTCTTGCCTTTAGAATCCCATGAACAGTATGAAAAGCGGAAAAGATGGGACACTGAAAGATGAATTCCCCAGCTTGGAAGGTGCCCGATATGCTACTGGAGAACAGTGGAGAAACAACTCCAGAATGAAGAGACACAGCCAAAGCAAAAAGAACATCCAGTTGTGGATGTGACTGGTGATGGAAGTAAAGCCCGACACTGTAAAGAACAATGCTGCACAGGAACCTGGAATGTTAGGTCCGTGAATCAAGGTAAATTGGAAGTAGTCAAACAGGAGATGGCAAGAATGAATGTCGACATTTTAGGAATCGGGGAACTAAGATGGACTGGAATGGGTGAATTTAAATCAAATAACCATTATAACTACTACAGTGGGCAAGAATCCCTTAGAGGAAATGAAGTAGCCCTTATAGTCAACAAAAAAGTCTGGAATGCAGTACTTGGATGCAATCTCAAAAATGACAGAATGATCTCTGTTCCTTTCCAAGGCAAATCATTCAATATCACAGTAATTCAAGTCTATGCCCCAACGAGTAATGCTGAAGAAGCTGAACAGTTCTATGAAGACCTACAAGACCTTCTAGAACTAACATCCCCAAAAGATGTCCTTTTATTATAGGGGACTGGAGTGCAAAAGTAGGAAGTCAAAGAGATATCTGGAGTAACAACAAATTTGGCTTTGGAGTACAAAATGAAGCAGGGCAAAGGCTAAAACAGTTCTGCCAAGAAAATGCACTAGTCATAGCAGACACCCTCTTCCAACAACACAAGAGAAGACCCTACACATGGACATCAACAGATGGTCAATACCGAAATCAGACTGATTATATTCTTTGCAGCCAAAGATGGAGAAGCTCTCTACAGGGAGCAAAAACAAGACCAGGAGCTGACTGTGGTTCAGATCATGAACTCCTTATTGCCAAATTCAGACTTAAATTGAAGAAAGTAGGGAAAACCACTAGACCATTCAGGTATGACCTAAATAAAATCCCTTACAATTATACAGTGGAAATGACAAACAGATTTAAGGGATTAGATCTGATAGACAGAATGCATGAAGAACTATGGACGGAGGTTTGTGACATTGTACAGGAGGCAGTGATCAAGACCTCAAGAAAAAGAAATGCAAAAAGGCAACATGGTTGTCTGAGGAGGTCTTACAAATAGCTGAGAAAAGAAAAGAAGCTAAAGGCAAAGGAGAAAAGGAAAGATATACCCATCTGAATGCAGAGTTCCAAAGAAGAGCAAGGAGAGATAAGAAAGCCTTCCTCAGTGATCAATGCAAAGAAAGAGGAAAACGTTAGAATGGGAAAGACTAGAGATCTCTTCAAGAAAACTAGAGATACCAAGGGAACATTTCAGGCAAAGATGGGCACAATAAAGGACAGAAATGGTATAGACCTAACAGAAGTGGAAGATATTAAGAAGAGGTGGCAAGAATAAACAGAAGAACTATGCAAAAAAGATCTTCATGACCCAGATAACCACAATAGTGTGATTACTCACCTAGAGCCACACATCCTGGAATGCAAAGGCAAGAGGGCCTTAGGAAGCATCACTATGAACAAAACTAGTGGAGGTGATGGGATTCCAGTTGAGCTATTCCAAATCCTTAAAAGATGATGCTGTAAAAGTGCTGCACTCAATATGCCAGCAAATTTGTAAAACTCAGCAGTGGCTGCTAGACTGGAAAAGGTTAGTTTACATTCCAATCCCAAAGAAACGCAATGCCAAAGAATGTTCCAACTACTGCACAATTGTACTCATCTCACATGCTAGCAAAGTAATGCTCAAAATTTTCCAAGCCAGGCTTTAATAGTATGTGAACTGTTAACTTCCAGATATTCAAGCTCGATTCAGAAAAGGACAGGAACCAGAGATCAATTTGCCAACATCCGTTGGATCATTGAAAAAGCAAGACAGTTCTAGTAAAACATCTACTTCTGTTTTATTGACTACTCCAAAGCCTTTGACTGTGTGGATCACAATCAACTGTGAACAATTCTTCAAGAGATGGAATACCAGACCACCTGACCTGCCTCCTGAGAAATCTGTATGCAGGTCAAGAAGCAACAGTTAGAACTGGACATGCAACAACAGACTGGTTCCAAATCAGGAAAGGAGTATGTCATGGCTGTATATTGTCACGCTGTTTATTTAACTTATGTGCCGAGTAAATCATGTGAAATGGTGGGCTGGATGAAGCACAAGCTGGAATCAAGATTGCTGGGAGAAATATCAACAATGTCAGATATGCACCAATGACACCACCCTTATGCCAAAAGTGAAGAAGAACTAAAGAGCCTCTTGATGAAAGTGAAACAGGAGAGTGAAAAAGTTGGCTTAAAACTCACCATTCAGAAAACTAAGATCATGACATCCAGTCCCATCATTTCATGGCAAATAGATGGAGAAAAAATGGAAACAGTGAGAGATTTTATATTTTTGGATTCCAAAATCACTATAGATGGTGCCTGTAGCCATGAAAGGAAAAGGTTTGCCCCTGGGAAGAAAAGCTATGACCAACCTAGACAGCATAATAAAACCCAGAGACATTACTTTTCTGACAAAGGTCCATCTAGTCAAAGCTATGGTTTTACCAGTAGTCATGTATGGATGTGAGAGTTTGACTATAAAGAAAATTGAGTGCCGAAGAACTGATTTGAACCGTGGTATTGGAGAAGACTCTTGAGAGTCCCTTGGTCTGCTAGGAGATCCAACCAGTCGATCCTAAAGGAAATCAGTCCTGAATATGCAATGGAAGGACTGATGCTGAGGCTGAAATGCCAATATTTTGGCCACCTGATATGAAGAACTGACTCACTGGAAAAGACCTTGATGCTGGGAAAGATTGAAGGCGGGAGAAGAAGGGTCAGCAGAGGATGAAATGGCTGGATGGCATCACCGACTCGATGGACATGAGTTTGAGTAAGTTCTGGGAGTTGGTGATGGACAGGGAAGTGTGGTGTGCTGAAGTCCATGGGGTCGCCAAGAATCAGACACAACTGAGCAACTGAACTGGAGAAGATTAAGGTACATTTTTATGTCTTAGAACAGAATGGAAATGGTCCAAGCCAATGAGATAAATAAACCTCTAACCTTAATACCATTAACACTATAATAACACTAACATTTAGGACTTTAAGTAAATTCACTGAATAAGACTAGGGTATCCATATCCAAATGCTATTTCCTCCAGAAAAACTTCCCTGAATTTCACAAGCTGGGATCTCTCTCTCTTCATCCTCTGAACTCCTGTAGCATTTCATCTCTCTCTCATGGAATCCATACTTTTCACTCTGCATCACAGTAAATAGCTTATCTCATCTACTAGACTGTGGGCTTCACAAAGGCTTATGATGTCTGATTCATCTTAATCCCCAACTGTGTGCTCTACACAGTACATGCTCAAGCTATTTAGAAACTATCCTTTTTAAATCATTTTGGCAACCTCCATTTTACATAATAATGTATTAACTATATTGAAATAAACTTCCAGGCTCATGATGGAGCTGTTCCTGCCCAGGAGCTCCTGCCAAATCTGGATAACTTATATGTCCCTGTATATGGTCCACTTGACCAAAAATGTAGTACATTCAGTCAGCTAATCTCCAAGTGCCAAGCCAATTCTGGGCCTTCTCACCCCAAACAAGCTTGACTATGGGGCACTGGCCATTCATATACTTTCTTCTTTAATAATTTTTTAACAATTATAAAAGTGATCTTTACCCCATTTTTGAAATAGGTCCTGCTAAAGTTCACATCTGGCAATACTCTGACAACAGTTTTAATAGTTTTTTTAAAAATTAGAGTTTTAATTTGAACTTCCTAATAATTTAGACACCTTCCCCCCTCAGTTAGTGAAATTTGTAAGGTTTCACTAGACTTAAGCATTACAGTATAGTTTTAAAAAAATCTTCCTTTTTGTTTACCTTAAAATTTTCCTCTTTCATTGACAAGTCCTCCCCGCCCTGCCCTCCACTCTTTCAGTGGAGACAAGTAATAATGAAGACTTTCCCAGGCTTTGTTTTTACTAAAATTAAGTAAAAGTAAATAATTTTCAGGGGAGGCCAAGGTTTATTATTTTAATCTGTCAATAACAGCTAATAGGTTATTGTCCCATAAAGCTAAAAACAAACAAAAAATGACTGTAATATCATCTGCTAACAGTAATAAAACATGGAATTAAAACATCATTTATTAAGTGAACTTCCAAAGCAGTATATTTTTCTAAGTGTTTTTTAAAAAAATTTTATGTCCATGTCACACATGTAATTCACTCATTTGATATTATGAAAAACGCTCTTGAAACCTCAGCCACACCCCCTTTCTCAGCTGTTCTTATTTTTTTTTAAACTGAAGTATAGTTGATTTACAGTATTATATTAGTTTTAGGTGTACATTATAGTGGTTTGATATTTTTTATAGATTTTTACTCCATTCAATTATTATAAAATATTGACTGCATTCCCTATGCAGTACAATATATCCTTGTAGTTTATTTTCCCCCTAGTAGTTTGTACCACTAATGCCCTTCTCTATCCTGCCCTATGTATGTCCCAACCCTCAACCTAGTAACCACTAGTTTGTCCACTCTATCTGTGAGTCTGTTTCTGTTTTGTTATATTCATTTGCTTTAATTTTTAAGATTCTATATATAAGTGAAAACATACCGTTCTCTTTGTTCAACTCATTTCAGGCCTGAGTAACGTCTGTTATTCCAGGACCTATAGGGTTGTTTCCTGTCACTTGTTGACCAATAATATAGAACTTGACACAGTGAGAGAGTTCATGAGCAAAGAAAGGAAAAAAAGAGCAGAGAATAAGACATGGGATGAAAAGGAAAGTGTTTTAAGTGGAAAAGTCAGAGATAGGGAATGACTGGACAGGAAAAGGGAGAAGGCTATGTAGATAAGAACCCATGATGAAGAATTCTGAAACTCTGGGCTTGCTTATTTTTCGATTTCTATTTGACTATCTGACTGCCACATTGGTAGTTTTTACTACTGATGTTTTTAAAAAAATATCACACTTAACCTTATCAAAAATCTGTTTTGCTGATCTACATGAAATAATATTTAGACCAGGAAATTAGCTAACTTTTTCTATAAATGGCCAGACAGTAAGTATATTAGGCTTTAAGGTCTCTGTTACAACTACTCAACTTAGCAGACAGAGCACAAGAGCAGTCACAGTCCATATGGAAAAGAAGGACTGTAGCTGTGCTAAAATACAGCTATTTACAAACACAGGTGGCAGGCCAGACTTGGGCTACGGGCCACAGGCTTCTGACCCCTGTTTAAGCTGTCTAAAGCTGATTTGCGTCTTTATTTTTAATTGGAGGTAATTGCTTTACAGTGTTGCGTTGGCTGCTGCCATACAGCAGTGTGGATCAGCCATAAACACACAAGGATACCCCTCCTCTTGGGACTGCCTCCCACCCACTGCCCCCAGGGGCTGAGCTCCCTGGGCTATAGAGCAGCTTTCCACTAGTTATCTATTTACATGTGGTAACATACATGTTTCAATGCTACTGTCTGAACTCATCCCACCCTCTCCTTACCCCACTTTGCCTATAAGCCTGTTCTCCATGTCTTCACCTCTATTCCTGCCCTGCAAATAGATTCATCAGTACCATTTTTCTAGATTCCATACATATGTGCTAATATACGATATTTGCTTTTCTCTTTCTGACTTACTTCACTCTGTATAATAGGATCTAGGTTCATCCACCTCAGTTCAGCTGACTCAAATCCATTCCTTTCTATGGTCAAGTAATATTCCACTGTATATATGTACTACCACTTCTTTATCTGTTCATCTGACCCCTGATTTAGATTGATATCCTCTGTACCAATCTCTCAACACCCTTCTAGTATTTTTTATTTGATTCCCTCTCCCAATACAGATTTGAAATGTATTCCTGGAAAACAAATACTGTTCCTCTTGAGAAATTATTTTGAAATACATATTAAAATATTAATGATATATAATATTGTCAAGTAGATCTTTTCAGGGATAATCATCAATGTCAAATAAAAGCAACTCCTATATGTCCCTTACATAGTCTTTTAATTGAAATGTTTTGAACAACTGGAAAACTTTTGACTGTTCAAAATGTTAAAAAATTAAAAGTATTAATTTAAAATTTATTATTCTTTAAAAATTATTCTTAAAAAACTATACTGTGGGACTCCTGTGCTTTAAAATCGTTAGCTAGCCACTCCCTTAGAATGATCTCTTTAAAAAAAAAAAGTGGAAGTACAGTCGTTGTATGTTACAGGTATATGATACAGTGATCCACAATTTTTAAAGGTTAGGCTCCATTTACAGTTATTATAAACTACTGGCTATATTCCCTGTGTTGCATAATACGTCCTTGCAGCTTATTTTATACCTAGTAGTTTATACCTCTTACTCCCCTAAGCCTATATTGGACCCCACCCACTCCCCTGTCCCTACTGGCAACCACTAGTTTGTTCTCTGTATCTGTGAGTCTGCTGCTTTTTTGTCAAAGAAACACTTCAGCATAGCATACAGGGTCATTTGTAAGTTGGCCCCAACCTACCTCTCTGATTTTATTTGCTTTTGAACTGTGGTGTTGGAGAAGACTCTTCAGAGTCCCTTGGACTGCAAGGAGAT
The DNA here is from genome assembly GCF_963930625.1 of Muntiacus reevesi. Taxonomy (NCBI): domain Eukaryota; kingdom Metazoa; phylum Chordata; class Mammalia; order Artiodactyla; family Cervidae; genus Muntiacus; species Muntiacus reevesi. The sequence goes on from NC_089256.1 coordinate 13,343,253, forward strand.
CCAACCAGTCCATCCTAAAGTAAATCAGTCCTGAATATCCATTGGAAGGACTGATGCTGAACCTGAAACTCCAATACTTTGGTCATCTGATGTGAAGGACTGACTCATTGGAAAAGACCCTGATGCTGGGAAAGACTGAAGGCGGGAGAAGAAGGGGACAACAGAGGATGAGATGGTTGGATGGCATCACCAAATTGATGGAATGAGCTTGAGTAAGCTCTGGGGGTTGCAGTGATGGACAGGGAAGCGTGGCATGCTTCATCCATGGGATCACAAAGAGTCAGACACTATTGAGCGACTGAACTGAACTGAACTTTCTGTTCATTCTTTGTATACAAGAATAAAAACATGACCAGGAGATAAAAACATTGACATTTCAGGAAATGGTTACTTCTGGAAGAGGATAGAATACTGGGGAGGTGACCTTGGGATTTCAACTATATCTGAGGTGACTTTTTCAAAAATGATGATATTAATGAAAATATCAAATAAAGATCTGAAGCAAAGCTACAGCAAAGCATTAAGATTTGATAAAGCAAAGTGGTGAGTAGTAAAAATGCTTTTTCTGTCATTCACAGTACTTTTCTATTTGTTTAAAACAGGGGTTGACAAACTACAATCTGGCCCACTGGCAATTTTTTAAGACTTGGAGCTAAGAATAGTTTTACATTATTGAAAGGCTGTTTAAAAAAGAAAAAAAAAACAAAAAACAAGACTATATGACAGAAACTTGTGACCTGCGAAGACTATAATATTAGCTATTTGGCCCTATATAGAAAACATTTGCTAACTTCCGATTTTAAATATTTCATAAAAAGAAAAGATTTAAAAAATGAAGAGGTAAGGAGGCAACTGAGTCAAGGAAGGATGGTTTTGTTTTCTTACCTTAAGTATCTTCCTGAAACATTTTATATTGTTTCTTTAAATTAGCTTTTTATGAATCATTTTTTCAACTTTTATGAAGAAGAAATCTCATTAAAGTAATAAAAATGGTAACTATGTATGGCAGTAGATGGTAACAAGACTTAATTGGAATTGTTTCAGTGTATACAAATATCAGGTTGTTGTACACCTGAAACTAATATGTCAATTATACCTCAATTTAAAAAAATGATGTACCTCTGTGGGGAAAAAAGAAATCTCATCAAATTTTATTCTATGAGGTTGGAACTCATAGAAAATGAGTTCTATGAGGAACTCATTTAAAAGACCTATGGGAGACTTGTTTAATATGATTTTGATTTCAGTCAGTCCATACTTGTCAAAAAACTGGGGAGCTCATTTAGAGCCCAATGTGTCATTTTTAGGCAGCTGTACTTAGGTTGGTGACCCACTTATGAGCTGTCAGCCAGGCACACAGGAGAGATGCTGCATGGGATCTATTCTTGGCTTCAGGTTCACATTTTCTGCTTTCTGCAGTCCACCTCTTCTAGAAGAATCTGTTTTTGTTTTTTTGTTTTTCCTACAGATGATAATGGGGCAAGAGGGCTAAACAAATTTCAAAACACTGTATTACAGTAAGAGCTTCTGGCCATAGTAGTTGTGAAACACTGGAATATGTCATCAGAGAAGGTAGACTTTTTTTTTTAAACGGGGAAAACAGATAACACATTTAAATATTTTGGTATGCCGCAGATCACAAGAACTGTTAGAGCTTATGTTATTATAATTTTGGTTACTATATAGGCATTTTCTTTATAAAATAGTAAGCACATCAGTCTTGCCTATGTACATGAAAGGATTTAAACATTTTTTTTTCTAATTAACTGACATAGTTTTTCCCCTTCAGCATTGACTCATGTTAACAAAAGAGTATTACCAACTATGAATCAATGAATTAAGAGACTCACAGAGATTTCACAGTAATGCTCAGTGGACAACTGAGGATCTTTTAGACCTATGTTATTTAACACTTTAAATATGTACTGTTTTAAACTTTAGCGTCACTGGTAACTAAAAATGTGTACAGGAGAACAACAGCCACAAAAAAAATGAGGTAAAAATTATTCGTCTGATTATAATATTGATTTTTTCTTGTTCTAATGAAAATATTAATGTATTTATAAGAAAATAATAACTTGTTTTTTAACTGGGCCATATATATGACATCTCTAATATCCATTTGTTTTTTTAAAATTTATTAAAGACATACAAAATGGCATGACAAAATACTGGTGATTCATCACCAGATTAAACATTACTGAGGCCCTGTGCATGCTTCCTCAGTTCTATCTCCTTTCCTTCTTCCATGGATTAATCACTGTTCTGAACAGTGTACCTGATGTATCCATGTATTTATTCATACTTTTTATACAATACAAATACCTCTAATAATTACTATCATTATTTTACAACTAGTTTTGTTGACTTCGCTTCATGTCTGAATTCATACATGTTGACACGTATAGTGTATTCACATGGTAGAGACAGAGCTCACCAAATATTCTATGTGCTCCCATATGATTCTTAGACTTCAGGTTGGAATCACTGGGCTGTGAGCAGACGGGAATTGTGTCAAGAGTGGGACAAGGTGGTTAAAAGCTCCGTTTCTTTCTTAGCCTTCTTCAGTGAACTCTTAAGCCACATCTTCCAGATGGGGAAATGGGGCAGCTGTAGGAACATGGAGCATCCATCAGTCTGGGTCCCTGCGCGAGGTGGAGCAGAGCCCTCTTACCAACTGCGTTGGACGTGTAAAACGAATAAGAATAATCCTATTGTGCTAAGACACATATACATACCTACAAATGGGCAGATAACTTCCTTTCTGGGATTATTCAAAAGTAATGCTATCAGTAGCAGGGTAAGTTCAAAGCCTTCTGAAAATACTTTTACCTTGTAACTAGACCGCCATTCATTCTCACTTGCATGATGAAGGATATTTCATATACTCTAATTTTTACCTTCTTTGAAGATCTACTGCACTAACAAAACTTTCAGAGATGTGCTTGTATGTTCACATACTTTTTCTGGTATGTTAGTTTTGTTTCCCCAACTTGATTTTAAGTTCTACACAGGCTTGTAGTTCACAAAGGCATGCAATGAAGAGTGGCTTACTGGTTGAGGATGGTGAAACTAATATTAAATAACTCTTTGTGTAAGGCACCTTGCTTGTGCTTCACCTGACTTATCTCGATCATTATTATTCCCATAATACAGATGAGAATATTAAGACTAAATAACTTTCCTTTGGTCACAGAGCTAGGAAGAAGATAACGGGTATGGGGAAGGAAATTGAAAGCAATCTGCTTAACTCTATAAAGACTTTGCTTTTTAGCTTTTTCCACCAAACTTGGTGAGACCATGCCTAGTGTAGGGTAGGGGTTTTAGTGGAACATAAAATGGCTGACAAAAATTTTTTTGTTTCTAAATTTTGCAAACATTAGTACATTTCTTTGGAGACTTCTTGGGACTGAAGATTGTTAAGTCTTACCTTGATCACCTCTGGGGTTTGCTGAATCAAAACCACTGAGGTAGTGTCTTTGATTTTATCACCAACAGGACTTCTGCAGACTGATAAATTGGCCTGGGAGGAAGTTGTCAAGGTTTCTTGTAGAATTTGCATCATCTCTTTTTCTTGTGATAGGCTCCCTCTGCCCGATTTGCATTCAACCAATTCTTGAGCAAAATCTTCAATGCTCTCTAGAATCCGCAGTAAGAGGGCTCGATCCTCTTCCTCTATTTTGTGTCCATTGGTTTCAATAATCCTTGTTAGACAGGAAGGTGACACTTTTTCCGTAGGTGAAGAGACTTTAGATTTAGGCTCAAGATCTGGGAGCTGACCAATCAACTGACTCTGAGAGTTAGAACTTTTACCTTTAGCAAGTGGCTCTCTTAGAGAGTTCTCCATTTTCTGTGAGAAAGATTCCAAGTCCATTAACAATTTATCTATCTCTTCCTGACTGTTAGAATTCATAAAATCTCTGTGATTTCCCTCTTCAACTTTAGGAACTTTAGATTTAAGATCTTCTTCGGGTAGACTAACAACTGATTTCTCAAATATCTTACCAATTTCATTTTGCATTGAGGCAGGACATTTTTTAAGATGAGTACCATGGTCTGATAATTCTGCTCTATCTTCATTTATCTTTATCAACTCCTGAGAGGGTCCATTTTCTGTCCTCTGTTCTTGATATAAGGCCTTCTTTCCATCTGAGTCTTCTTCAATATATAGGGTTTCCATGAGATCACCAGAAGAAACATTTTCTAAAGGATTTACAGTTAGTGACTGTGACTGAAGCTGGACATCTTTTAGAGTTCTGGGATCACTTATCTCTAAATTATATAAGGAATTTGTAGAGTTATTTGGAATGGGTTTTATAGTATCTGGTTTTTTAGAACTGTGCTGGTCATCTTGCAATTCTATAGTTTGAAACTGTCCAGAGTCAAGGGCTGAGAGCTGGACAACATCTTCATACTTAGGGGGCTGTTCAGTGCCAAATACTGGGGAAAAGGGAGTCAGTTGTAAACTAGGCATATTACCGACCAGTTCTGTTAAATCTATAGCCTCATTATTCCCAGATTGCATGAATTCAAATGGTAGCTTTTTCAGGTAGGATGCTAACCTGGTCATTACATTCATATAGGCAGTTTCAGAGCTAGAAATTGCATCATTACCATTTCCTTCATTGATGCTACTCCCTGTCTTTTTCTTTATACACTGTTTTATGATGTCTGTGCATTTTTTCAAATCCTCAGAGCATTTTAGCAAGATGTCTAAACACATCTTTATGTCTGTACCAGAAGAAAAATTATCTATTTTATGTTTTTCTAAAATCTGAGTAACCAGGTCTTCTTCAGAGAAGTTGTGAAGAAACACTGAAGTCAGGTTTGTATCAAGTGAGTTTCTATGGGATAAAGATTTTTCCTCAACTGAGGAACTCCGGAGTAAACCAAACGATGGAGAGTTCCCATCATGATTATAATGGCCACAGAGCAAGTCAAAATCAACTGACCTCCTATTGAATGAGTCAGATTTAACTTTCCTTCCCTTTTTGTAAGTGGCATGGTTAGAGTTTTTGAGTTTTTCAAGGGAAAATTCTTTTATTTTCCCACTGGCAAAACTGATTGCTTCTCCTGCAATGTCCTTTAAATTACAGGTACTCTGAAATGTAGATCCTTTCCTGACCTTGGGTATGCCCGTGAGGGCTTGATGGGGATAGTCACCTTCAGCTGAGGAAAACCCATTTTCATGGGGTAGAAACAGAGAGTCCAGATCTGTATCTTTGAACTGAGATACAGGGATGTGTAAGAGGTCTGCACAAACACTATGATGTATCACAATGCAGTCAACTCCATGTGTGAAGGTGTGGCAGGTTCCAGTGCAATAATGTATTGCTTGCTCAAAACGCCGGTCTATCACCACACTGCTGTAGTGGTTCACAGTACTAACCACAAGTCTGTAAGCTGCTGCCATAATATCAAATCCACTGGGGGGCAGGATGTAGAATTTTCCAGAACTTGTTTCAAGTAAATTCTCCTAAATGACACTCAGCTAAAAATATATTTGACTGACAATGTTCAGTGGTTTCTTGCAAATATAATGACCTTTCCCACAAAGGGAAATCATCAAAATTTGAGGTTTGGTAACTGTCAGATACAGTAGCTGTTGCACATGTGTGCTTGTATCAGCAAGTCTAATAATTTAATAATTGTGCTTTCTAGTTTCATTTAGTAATATCATAATACTATAGGATTATTTTTAGGAATAAATTTTAAGAAGAATAAAGAATATTCTCTTTTAGTTCTTCAGCAGTTCTATGATGCAGACATTTATGGTCATAAATGTACTGTCATAAATCTCAGTTGATAGTATGGAAGTACTGTGATAACTGAGTCCTCCAAAGGCTTAAATGATCCATTTTTTTGTGAATGACAGGAAAACCTATAATGAAAAAAGAAAACAATTTAAAGGAAATACAATCTCTTAATACTGACAGAATCTTTTATTTCCTCTTCTTTTGTATCCCACATGCAGTTAATCATCTTTTTCTTTGCCACATGAATGATGGCTTATCTTTGATTCAAGCCTTTGCTTCATTACATCCTATACTCCTTATTACCTAAAGTAGTATTACCAGCTTTCCTGGGGACTTGGTGATAAAGAATCCACTTGCTAATGCAGGAGATGTGGGTTTGATTCCTGAGTTGGGAAGATCCCCTGGAGGAGGAAACGGCAACCCACACCAGAATTCTTACCTGGAAAATCCCAAGAACAGAAAAGCCTGGTGGGCTACAGTCCATGGGGTCGCAAAACAGTCAGATATGACTTAGTAATTTAACTACAGTAACAGTATTACCTCAACTCTGCCTTGTTACAACTGCCTCTCAGTTGGCATTTCTAATCCCACCCTTCTTGCTTCCTAACATGACACTGACTAGCTTGGATATAGAGAGCTTTCTCACCTCTTACAGATCAAGAATTCACACTACTGATCTCTAACATGTATCATGGCAGGCCTAAATTCTTTGACTCATTTTCAACCACTATTCCCATCCACACATAACCTTATTTTCTGCTACCGTCCTGCATCAACAGGACAGGTTGATGCTGCTTCCATCAACCTAGGTTTCTTAAAGATGGCTGACACACAGTGTTTGTTCTTGATTGTACAACTTGGAAATTATTTCCTTACCTTCATCTCTTTTCTTACTCTTTCTGAGAGAGAAAAACAACCTTTATTACTGATCTTGATCTCATCCTCTCAGACCCTGCCACATGCAGATCTCCCTCTCTTGTCATCAATGGATAGAATTTAATCATTCTCTTATTTTTCTTTTTTAAAAAGGGCGCTTAAATCATGCTGTAAGCTGTTGTCCAAAAAGGCTCAATCCACTGCTCCCTAGTAGTCCTATCCATTATTGAAAGTGGGAGGCGGGGGTACTGAATTCTCCAAACATTATTGTTTAGCTTTCTATCTCTCCCTTAGTTTGTTTTGCTTTCTGTATTTTGATATTCTGTTGTTAGATACATATGTTTCTAACTGTTATATCTGCCAGATGGAGGGACACAAACTATTATAAAATATGTATAACTGACTCATTTTGCTGCATAGCAGAAACTAATACAGTACTCTAAACCAGTTATCCTCTAATGAAAACTAATTAAAAATAATAAAAAGAGAAAAAAACATTAAAAAACAAAACAAAATAAAAAGGTTCAGCCAATGTTCTGACTTAATCAATAAATACTGAGTGCCTACTGTGTGACAGGCACCTGCCAAGTGCTAGAGATAGAGCAGTGAGTAAAGTCCCTGTCCTGAGTGAACTGACTATCTAGCTGGAAAAAGAAAAACAACACGTAAGTGAACCTAACTTAGACGGTGATACGTGCAACAGAGAAAGATGAAGCACAGCAAGGTTTTAGAAAGGATGAGAAGGTGTGGGCTACAAAAGGCAGTCAGGGAAGACCTCACTGATATCTCAACAGAGATCTGAAAGAAGAGAGCGAGCAGGCTGAGGAGGTATTTGGGGCTAAATCATCTCGGGCAGAATAACCAAAAGTAGAAAGGCTCCTGCGGTATGAATATGCTTGACTTACTAAAAGGATGACAAGGAGGCTAAAACGACTGGAGTAGAGAAAGCAAGGTGGTAGGCAGTGTGGGAGAAGAGGCCAGAAAGGAGAGGTGGGAGTCTAAACCATGCAGAGCCTGTAGACTATCATGATGAATCTGGCTTCACTGTGAGTGAGCAGGGAAACAACTGATGTCTACTGAGCAGAGGAATGACATGATCAGACTTACATTTTTAAATCGGTGATTTTGGCTTCTGTGTTCAGAAGAGACTATAGAGGAGCAAGACAGGAAATAAGGAAACAGGTAGGAGCTATATCAGTAAACGAGGTAAAAAGGCTGGGGGGCTTGAACCAGGAGAGGCACAATGCAAGTGAAAGTCACTCACTCGTGTCTGACTCTTTGCAATCCCATGGCCTTTACAATCCATGGACTTCTCCAGGCCAGAATACTGGAGTGGGTAGCCTTCCCCTTCTCCAGGGGATCTTAAATGCTGAATATATTTCAAAGGTAGAGCCAATATGACTTGTTGAATGATAAGAGTGTGCAATACTACTGCATCAAGAAAGATGGACTAAGACAATGACAGGTAGGAGATGACAACAGCAGAGAAAGAGAGCATCAGTTTAACAATACCAAGAATTGCACTGGTATTTTAACAATAAAAACAGTTACCCATTCAATAATGAGAAACAGAACTTGACTGTTTTCATTTTTATTTCTTCAATCCTAGAAAATTCTGTTTATTTTGCTTATTTGTTATATTTCTTCTTTGGTAAAGTTTCTATTCAAATCCTTTGCTAATTTCTGTATTTGAGACAGTGAAATCAGATATGGTTAATACAATTAATTCATGAAGAACCCTTTGTTTTGTTGAATTCTTATACTGTTTAGGATATATTTCTTGGCTCCTTAGATTCAATGATTATTAATCTGTTTTTATGCCAATCCTATAATATCAAAATTACTGTTGTCTCATTAAGTTTTACTACCTGACTTTTTCCCTCATATTTTGAATTCTGATTCCTTTTTATATTCCAATATTCTTTGATGGTCTTCCAGATGAATTTCTGCATTGTCAGGTTTTAAGGAAAATCTGACAGGAATTTGATTATAATTACAGTAAACTTATGAATTATTTTGAAGAAACACTAATATCACTATAATATTCAGATTTTCCTTCCACAAACATATAAATTGTAATTCCAACACTCCTTTCTTTCTTTGTGGTTTTTCTTCAGTGTTTCGCCCCCATTCTTCTTTTCCTTCAGTGTCTCAACTTTATTGCTATGTGAATGGATCTTGAGCCATTGTTTTGTCCTCTACTTCCTTGCCTTCAAATCCAAGACAGTGGTTCATACAAAACTATAAAGCTGAATATCGTGCAGGTTGGTTGAAGCTCAAGTATAAAGAAGATCCATAGTAAAGGGAATGAGTGAAAGTCGCTCAAACATGTCCGACTCTTTGTGACCCCATGGACTATAATTTGTGACCCCAGGGGATTCTCTAGGCCAGATTACTGGAGTGGGTAGCTTTTCCCTTCTCCAGGGGATCTTCCCAACCCAGGGATCGAACCCAGGTTTCCTGCATTGCAGGCAGATTCTTTACCAACAAGGGAGTACCTACCCAATAATTCTTAAGTGAAAATACAAAAGTGCCAAAGAGGAATAAGTGTTATGGGGCAAAAGACTAGAATGCAGCAATGGAAGGAAATGCATTTTTAAAAGATGTACATCCAGGAGACAGGGAAGAAATACCACCAAACACAAAAAACTATGCGCCTTTGCAGAAAACCATGATTTTGAAAGAGTTTTCGGGTAAGGGTAAAAGAGGCAAATCAAAGGACACTATCAAGAAAGTATATTAGGATAATTGTATGAGAGCTATTAAGACTATATCGTTTTTGTTTGTTTGGGCCATGCTATATGGCATGTGGGATTTTAGTTCCCTGACCAGGGACAGAACTTGTGCCCCCTGCAGTGGAAACATGGAGTCCCAATCACTGGATCTCCAGGGAAGTCCCAGGACTATATCTTAATATGGGTGATAAAAGTGGTCCTGAAGCAAAATACAGAACTGTTAAGACAATTTAAATATCCAGATTAAGTTGGATATTTAAATGTTAAATTTAAGCTATTAAATTTAAACTTTAAAACAGTTGTCAGATAAATTCCTAAACTGACATAAGACTCTTTTATTTCTCTGAAATTTGAGAAACTAAAGAGAAATCTTTCTCTAGGTTTGAAAATGAGCAAAACAACCAGTTAATAAGGTAACATGACAGAAAATACAAGAAAGTATTGTTGTGATGTTAGAATTTAAAGTAATCAAGGGAGAGAATACTGGCTAGAGTTAGACATAATGCTTTTAGCCAGTGCTGCCTAATAAAACTTTCTGCATTGATGGAAACATTCCATGTCTGCCATGATATGGCTGCCATCTGCCACATGTGACTACTGAGCACTTTAAACATGGCTACTGTAATTGAAGCAGTGAATTTTAATTTTATTTAGTTAAACATTTTAAATTTTGAAATTATTTTAGACTCACAGAAAAGTTACAAAAATAATATATGGAGTTCCTGTGTACCCTTCCCCCAGTTTCCTCCAATGGTAACTATATCACCACACCACAAGGATCAAAAGCAGGAAACCGACTATTAACAGACCTTATTTAGATTTCACCAGTTTTATATGACTCACTCCTTCCTTTTCTTTACTTCCTTTTACAGTAAGTACCACCACAATCAGGATACAGAACTACCCCTTCACTCTTCAGAATCCCTCACACTACTCTTTTGTAGTCATACAGTAAACAGACCACTAAACTGTTCTGCATCATTACGATTCTGTCATTTCAAAACATTTATGTAAGGCATACAGTGTTTAAGCTTTCGATATTGGGTTCTCTCACTGAACTCAGTGATTTTGAGAGTCATTCACTTTACTGAACATTTCAACAGTTCATCCCTTTTTATTGTTGAGTCTATTGATTGTATGGATATACCACAATTTGTTGCCCATTCACCTATTTAAGGATATTTATATTGTTTGCAGTTTTGGTTATTATAAATAAAGCTTCTGTTTTTGTACAAACATGGTTTTCATTTCTCTATGGTAAATAACCACAGGTTATTTACAAGTCTGATGGTTAGGTTGAATGTTAAGCATATTTTCATAAGAAACTATTTACCAGAGTGGCTACGCCATTTTACATTCCCACCAGTAATGTATGAGAGAGATGGCTGATTCCACATCCTCTTCAACATTTGTGATTGCCAGTATTTTCTACTTTAGCCATTCTAATAGTGTGCTGTATTATCTCAATGGAGCTTTAACCTGCATCTCCCTTCTAGCTAATGATGTTGAACATCTTTTATCCTGTGCTACTGACCAGTCCCATATGTCCCTAGGGAAGTAGTGTTTAAATATTTTGCCTATTCTTATTAATTCCAAATAATTTCTTTGAAAGCCGTATGTGGTTAGAGGCCACCATATTATGCAGTATAGTCCCAGTTAGTAGGAAGGCAGCTTTCAGAAATTGAGACTTTAAAAGAAAATATGAAGGAAAAAAAGAGAATATATAATAAAAATGAAGACTGATAGGTTTTAAAAATGAAATCTGATGACCCTGTCATAAGTAATCTTACTGAGAAAGAGAAGCGGTGGGAGGAAGAGCTAAAGAACTAATTAAAAATTCAGGCCTTTGAGTTTAAGTTTTGAAGGGACATGAATATCACAGAGAGGGAACATAAAACTAAATCCCAAGGGATGGCACCAATTTCAATAAGAAGTTTACAGTGTAAAATGATTTGAGTTTTTGTTTTTTTTTTTTTTAAGGTAAAAGAAATGGAGATTACTCTCCTGGTATTTGGTTCAGATTCTGTGGGTATCAAACTCTGCCTTTTTGTTTAGACCATGATTCAACTGATGCCCAACTGTTCGGCTAGAATCCTAGACATGGAGTCTAATCCAATTATTCTTAATCAGAGAAACAATCTAATTCAGAACAATGATGCTATCTTATGTCTCTCAGTAAAAGCCAGTCTGCATGGATTTGAATCCCAAGCCTGCCACCAACAGCTATGTGGCCTAACAAAAGTTGGTTAACTTTTATCAGCCTGTTTCACCTGCAAAACAGAGATAATAATAGTAATCATCTCATGAGGATTAAGTGAATATGCTGAATGCTTAGGATAATGCCTAAGACACCAGAAATACTCAATAACTGTTAGCTGTTACTGGTAAAACTCACTTATCCAGCATTTTCTACTCTGAGCCAGATGTTGGTGGGATGATGCTGAATAATTCTTGGTGATGGCCCTCAGCACACTCACTGTTTAATCAGGGCAACCAGGGAGGCAAGTATAGCACGGATCAGGAGCACAAAGGTGGGGGTTCTCTTTTCCATTTTGCTCTCATAATTAATACACGTTCTCAGAAAAGTTAGAAAAGCGCTATAATTACTCATATCGCAATTCAGAAATAACCATTAATATTTTTATGAATGAACATCATGAAATTTTGTGAAAGTATGTTTTACAAAAATGTTTTTTTCTTAGGATATATTCCAAGGTGTAAAATGCTAAGCCAAAAGGAGTGTGTGTATATGCCTATTATTTTTAATGATTCTAGAAACATACATCCATTTTATTCTCTCCAGAAAAATGGCAAATTTATATTTCCAATATCAGTGTAGGAGTAGGCCCATCTTTCCATGTTCTCCTTGAGTGATACCACTCTTTAAATCTTTGCCAATTTGATAGATGAAAAAATGAAGTGCATATTTCAATCTGCACCTAAACATCTTTTTATTTACCTAGTAGACATTTTGTGTTCATTCACAAAGCCTTTCTTCAAGCCCTTTTGTCCATTTTAAAAGAGAGTATCTAAATCAGACCTCAAAGTCATGGAAGGCTTCCCCAAATAAGGGAGGGATATACCTGTTCTTGAGTTCTAAACTCTAACTAATGAGAATTAGATAAGAAGGAGAGGGAGAATACTCTAGAGGGAAACATACATGTGAAGGTTCAGAGGCCTAATCTGGCACAGTGAGTTCAGAACAATGATAGTTCCAGCTGATTTCACTGGGGGCGAGGTGGGAGGGGGAGTGTACAGACAGGCAAGAGGGGAGGAAACCAGAGAGGAGCAGGAACTGGACCTCAGACTGTCTTGTGTGCTAACCTCACCAATCTGAACTTTATTCTGAAAACTATGGGAAAAGAAACAAAGACTTTTAAGCTGGGAAGTAACATGATGAAGTTTCTGTTTGAGAAAGACATTCCAGCAGTTGAGTGAAAGTGTGGAAATCAATTAGAAGGCTAATGTAATAATCCATGCAATAAGTGCTAAGACTCTAAACCAAATAGGTGGCAGAAGTTAATAAACAGGAAGGCACTGATTAAAGAGTCAGTGAGAAGAATTCACAGAAAAGGAGGAGGAGAGAGTAAAAATGGAAGAATCTTGGGTTTCTGATTTAGGTACTAGAGGACTAAGGATATCACTTCCAACACGTTTTTTGTTTTTGTTTCATGGGAGGTGGTCACAGAAAACATGAAGGGTTTTATTCTGAATGTGTTGTTTGAAGAGGTAACACACATGGATCATCCAAGTGGTGATGAGTGGATAAAATGTGAATGTAAAAACCTTCAGGTCAGCAGCAAGATCTGCGTGGGAGAGGCAGCTCTGAGAGGTCACTCAGAGTGTGTGCATATAGTGAGAAGGGCTCTGGGTTGAGGATCATAGACATTTCTGGGCTAAAGAGAAGAACGGAATTCTTGGGAGGGATCCTAAGAAACAACTTTCAAGGATGCTGAAGGAGAAACTTTCAAAATGGAGATCGTTAGTGTTGGGTGCTGCTGAGAGATCAAGAAAAAACAAAAATTATCCACTGAATTTGCCAGTGTGAAGATCATTGGTAACCTCAGTAAGTGAAATTTCAAAAACAAACCCCAAAGACTATGGCATAGTTCCAAAGACTATGTATGTATGCACAAGAGGTATGTATAATTAAAAATATCTGTCAACAGAAGTCCAAAAGAACTAAGTAGAAAAAGTCCTAAATGATAAGAAAGCATTGTATTCTAGTTTGAGATTTTTCTTTCTAAGTGGCACATGAAATGAGTGTTTTACAATGTTCAATTTGATGAAATATCAGTCTAAACATGTTATATCGGGTAGAAAGCAGAGAGGGAGGGAAATTAAGAGATGATATTTTGAATATTACATTTATTCCTCCTCAGGTCTTCTTGCACACTGCCTGCCCACCTCCCCCAAGCCTTTCATCTTCTCTGTTCCTTCATTTCCACAATTGTTTTCCCAATTTCTGTCCAAGTGGTTCATATGCACTCTAAGTGGTTCAGCATTCATTCAACACTTCCTATTACCTCCATGTTAATCGGTGTATGACTGGGTTAACAAGTACTCTCCAGTGGCTCCTGGTATTCCTTCAGAGCATCCTGAAGTGGATTTCTTGTGAAATAAAGGTACAGAGACAGCCAACATGAAAAGTTAGAAGGGAGAACTGGATTTTTTTTTTTTGAAGGATGAGAGCCTTAGCAGGTGAAGGTGGGATTTAACTGGTGGTGAAGATCCCCTAGAGAAGGAAATGGCAACCTACTCCAATATTCTTGCCTAGAAAATCCCAATGAGCCTGGCAGGCTATAGTCCATGGGGTCTCAAGGAGTCAGACACAACTGAGCACGCACATGCATATAAGTAAAAAGGAATTCAACAAAGGTACAGAGTTATATAGATATTCTACTATATAATTAAGAGAGAGCTTTGCATGTTTGGAGAAGTAGCAGGAGTTTGGTATTGGTAAGGCTGAAAATGTACAGTATGGATTTTATAGTTTTAAGGTCTCTTTCAAATATTAAGAACAAAAATAGGAATATAAACTCGATCTTCAAAGAACCTAAGAAACATCAGTAACCCCAAATCACTGTATATGAAGACAGAAAACTGCAGTGGGATTGTAAGTGACTTAGCAGAGTAGAGAATGAAGGGATACTAATGACAAACAAACCAATCCCCCCTGCACAACCCCAGAAGACCCAGCTTAGAAGGTACCAAGAATCACAGAAAATGGGCGAGGGTAGAGGATGGAACACAAGGGGCGTGCTTAAAAAGCTTGAAAGGAATAGAATTTTCCCCACTCTTACTCCACAAACTCAGAAAATCCTCCCTCCTTTCCTGCTAAGACAGGAATCCTATTTGTTGGTGAAAAAACCTGAACCAGAAAAACATCAACCTCAGGCCATCACATACAGAGAGGATGGTAAAGGACTTAAAATTGACTAAAGGTCTACTTTCTGAATAAGCCCACCAGTCTCCTTATCCCAGCTCAAGTCCAGGTCAGTCACCAAAACCAGGTTTATTATCTCCAGCTCCCAGCCCCCACTATGGGTTAAAGAATTCTTTTCTGGAGATTAGAAAGCCCATCTAATCACATGATCACCTAATTGACAAAGGAACTCTATTCCTTTCAAACTTTTAAACACTCCCCCTGTGTTCACTAATTGACAACGGCTACTCCAAAACAGAGCTTCCTCTCAGCTCTTTGAGAGTGCGCTAAGTCGCTTCAGTCATGTCTGACTCTTTGCGACTCTATGGACCGTAGCCTTCCAGGCTCCGCTGTCCATGGGATTCTCCAGGCAGTACTGGAGTGGGTTGCCATGCCCTCCTCCAGGGTCTCTTCACGACCCAAGGATCAAACTCGTGCCTCTTACACCTCCTGCATTGACAGGTGGGTTCTTTACCACTAGTTCTACCTGGGAAGCCCCTCAGCTCTTAGAGTCTCATTTTTATTTTAAATCAGCTTTACTGTTGTATAATTTACAGAATAAAAATGTCCATATTAGATGTATAGTTCAAGGAGATTTAGCAAGAACCACTGTCCTAAAAGAGAGGGAAAATTTACATTGTCCTCAAACTATTTTTGTGCCCCTTCCCAATCAATTTTCCTACCCTGAAATATTTGACAACTGCTCTTCTGAGTCCTCTCACCATAGATTCGTTCTGCCAGTTCGAGATCTTCACATGATCGAAGATGTGTATATATGAGATGTACATATATTTTCAGTCTGGCTTCTTTCATTTTGCATAATGGCTTTTAGATTCATCCATGTTACTGCATGCATCAATAGTATACACCTTTTTACTGTTTAGTGGATATTCTACTATACAATTAAATATACCCAAATTCATCTTATCTATTCAGTTAATGGACATCTGGGTTGTTTCTAGTTTGGACTATTATGAATTAAAACTTCTAAGAACTTTCAAGTAAAAGTCTTTTTTGTCAATAAGCATTCATTTCTTTTGGGTAACTAACAATGGAATTAATAAGTCATGAGAAGTGTATGTTATACAAAAACCTGCAAAATAGTTTTTCAAAGTGGTTCTGCCATTTTATGGTCTCATCAGTAACACTCAAGAGCTCTAGTGGCCCTACAACCTTTTGGATACTTGTCAGTTTCCTTAATTTTAGCCATTTTAGCAGGTGTGAAGTGGTATCCCACTGTGGTTTTAATTTGCATTTCCCTGATGACTAATGATGTTGAGCAATTTTCATATGCTTTTTAAAAAATTGGTGTATAGTTGCTTTATAATGTTGTGCTAGTTTCTGCTCTACAACAAAGTGTCATATGCTTATTATTAGCAATTCATATGCATCTTTTTTTTGGGTGAAGTTTCTATTCAAATCTTTTGGGTTGCTTTTGACTACTGAGTTCTAAAAGCTCATTTACATATTTTAGATGTAGATATTGTCTGTGGTCTGTGGCTTTCCTATCCAGTTTCTGAGCAGTAGCTTTTGAAGAGTAGGAGATTTTAATTCTACTAATTTTATTAATTTAATTAATCAAATTACCTTCTGTAGTTAATAAATTTGTATCCTGTCTTAGGATTTCTGTCTATCTTAAGGTCACAGGTGCTTTAAGGTTTTTAGGGGTTTCAAGTGTTATGTTTAGGTCTATAATCTATTTTGAATTAATTTTCATGTACAGTATGAGGCTGAATTTCAACATTACCCAGCATCACTTGTTCAAAAGACTATCCTGTCCCTACTGAACAGTGTTGGAGCCTCTGCTGAAAAGCAAATCACCATACATATAGATTTATTTCTGGATTCTCTATTCTTTTGTCTTTGTATATACCAATACCATTCTGTCTTAATTATTGTAGCTTTATAATAAGCCTTAAGACAATAATGTAAATGCACCATTTCTTCTTTTTCAGATTTTTTTTGGCTATTCTAGGTCCTCTGCACTTCCATAGTGACACTGGAATCACTGTGCCTATTTTCACAAAGAAACATGCAGGGTTATTGACTGGAATTTCATTTAATCTAAATCTCCATTTGGTGACAATGGAGACCTTAACAATATTAAGTCTCCAATCATTATAATCCATGAACATAAATGTATCTCTCCATATATTTACATACTCTTTCATTTCTCTAAGCAATGTCTATAGGCCTTTCATTAAATTTACTCCCAAATATTTCATGTTTTATGATGCTAATACAAATGGTACTGTTATACTAATTTCATTTTCCACTGTGTTTGTTGTTGGTATAGAAAAATAGTTGATTTATGTATATTGATCTTATCACTTGCCACTTGGCTGAATTCACTTATTAAATAATTGAGGGGGGGCAGTAAATTCCTTGGGATTTTCCATATAGACAATCGTACTATCTGAGACTAGAGAGTTTTACTTTTTCCCTTTCCAATACTTACTGCCTTACTGACTACTGCACTGGTTAGAATCTTCAGAACTATACTAAATAGAAATGTGAGTTCAGAGATCCTTGCCTTGTATCTGATCTTAGGGAAAAGTACTGTCTTTCACCATAATGACAGCTGCAGCTTTTTTAGTAGATATCCTTTATCAGATTGAGAAAGTTCTATTTCTAGTTTGTTGAGATTTTTTAAAAATCTCATGAAGTGGTTTAGTTCTGTTAAATATCTATTCTGAACCTGTTGAGATGGTCATATAATTTTTACCTTTTATTTTGCTAATGTGATGGAAGAGGGGTGAGAAAACTGAAATTCAGCTTCAGGCATGGGCTATTTTGGTAGGGCATCCAGAAGCGATACTTCCCACTCAGATGAATATACATGGTACTAAAGAGACAGGAGTTGAAAATAAAAACTTGGGAGTTAAGTACCAGAAAAAGGTTTTAAAGCCACAAGAGTGGACAAGACTGATCTGCATAGAATGAGAAATGAGACAAAGACAAAACTCTGAGGAAGCCTGATAAGTATAGGGTGAAGAGAAGGATACAAGGAAGGAGACAGAGAATGAATTTTCAAAAGGCAGGAAGAGAACCAGCCAAATATGACATGGAAGTCAAGGGAGGAAAGTGCTACATTCTTCCAACATTCTGAATTCCAAAGAGTTTGTGTACTAATAAACATTAAAACTATACCTTTCTTTTGTACATGTTTCTCCCTCATTTCATGTAGAAATTTGAGGAGTTAATAAAACCTTTAACAGCATACATATAATGATGGAAAATAGAGAATGTTACTGTGTTCTATTTCAGGAAACATCTGGAGCAGAGAGTATGAGGTAAAGAACTTCCACCACATATCTCAGCTGATGAAAGGGTTCAAGAAGAAAATGAACTGCATAAATCATAGACGCAAGGGACAACTGTTTGAATATCCGTGCTATTTAAATAGGACATTCTGAAGACTAGATAGGGAAAAATTGTAGAAAAGCGCCTAAAACTTTTTTTTAACAGAGTACACAAGGTGTGATGATTCAGAAGGAATGAGTCATTTAGAAATAATACGATAATCTGCCTGGAAAACACCGACACTCTGTAGTGGATGACTCAGTATGGAAACTTGATCCCAAGAGAACAATTTAGAGGGATACAAAAACATATACTACAGAGTTACTTGTAGGATAAAAAAAGGAGACCTGGAATATTTTATCTGTTGTAATTCACTTCAAAAGTTGTTGAGAAAATAAGAAATCTCATAGAAGGCAATATTTTTCTGATGCTCAAAGAAATTATATATATGAACATGAAAGAACAATTAATGTTCCAGGTTTAACGCTGATGTCTTGATGAGGCTAAAAGTAAAATAAGAACATCTCAGCAGCAGGCCTAATTTGAGCATACAGGAACTAGGAAGTGCTTAAAGACTTACTTTTTTCCTTACCTCAGTGGAGAAGGAGGAAATGTGGCTGAGGCAAAAAGCACCAGGGCAGGCAGGAGTTCCTTGTCCAAGCTTCTACTTCTGCACTGACAAGCTCAGTAAGATGGTCAAGTCAATGCCCTTACTGGGATTCACCTTCTTTTCTGGAAAAATAGGACAAGAGATGGTTCTGGGGTCTAGGGAACACAAGAAAAGCAAAACATTCTTTCTTGCTTTGAATTACAAAAAAGCAATATTTTATCCAAAAACTATTCTGTGTTTTTTGATGTGGAAAGCACAATGAACTGGCTATTAATTTCTTAAAAATATTAAGGTATTTGGCTGTGCTGAGTTTTAGCTGAGGCACACAAGAGCTTCAGTTGTGGCATGTGAACTCTTAGTTGTAGCATGTGGGACCTAGTTCCCTGACCAGGGATCAAACCTGTGCCCCCTGCACTAGGAGTATGGAGTCTCAGCCACTGGACCACCAGGGAAGTCCCTGAACTGGCTATTAATTTTTAATGCACGTAATTTGCAAAACTACTGATTTCTGAGTATTTGCTCTACGTGGCAAATCATGAAGTTAAACTTTGTGCACCCGTGCACGCTCACTCACTCAGTCGTGTCTGAATCTTTGCAACCCAATGGACTGTAGCCCACCAGGCTCCTCTGCCCATGTGATTTGCCAGACAAGAATACTGGAGTGGGTTGTCATTTCCTTCTCCAGGGAATCTTCCCAACCCAGGAATCAAACTGGAGTCTCCTGCATCTCTTGCATTGGTAGGTGGATTCTTTACCTTTGAGCTACCTGGGAAGTCTGGTGATTAAACTTTGACCATTTTATAATTAAAAAATTCTCTATAATACATTCCAAAACATCAACAATAGCTATCTCTGTTGCTGGTAGTACTTTAAGTTACTCTGATTCATATGTTTCCCTTTTCTAAGGCTTTTCTTATTTTGGAGCGGATCATATAAAGATAAAATCACATTCTGTAGATGAAAATCATTTGGATGATTTAGAAGAAAATATATACAACCCAGTTTAATAAACATTTGATGCTACTACAAGCCAGGTACTCTTCAAGACAAGGAAACTACACATCCTATAATTTTGCCTCAAGTGAGCTTACAGTGTAAGTAGGCAGAGAAAAGAGTATTTTTTATATCGAGGAAGGCACCCCAGAGAGCAGGACTGCCAAGCCGAGTCTGGAAGGGAGCAGCAGTAGTGGCTGCTGAAAGAAAGGGAAGATGCCTTGTGGATAAAGAGGGCCAGGCAGGAGGTGGCTGGGAGCTATGAGGAGCTCCTGGGAGTCTGGTGTTATTTCAATGCAAAGTGTGAAGAGAGGCTTCTAGGTGCTACCACTAAAGGGGTGGGGAAGAGGTAAGAGCATCAGAGAATCCCTGAGCGGCTTCAGGGCAGGTAAGGGGGCCTCGGTCAGGTTTACACTGTGGGCGTATCACTGTGTAGCGCCGCGGAGGACAGGGCTGGGGAAGCAAGACCAAAGCCAGGCAGAGCAGGTAGGAGGGCTCTGTAGAGAGGTTTCAGAAGACAGGCAGAGCAGGTAGGAGGGCTCTGTAGAGAGGTTTCAGAAGACAATCAGTGAGGCTGTAAATGAAGGCAGCTCAAAGGCTCATGTGACTACCCGTGATCACATATCTATGAGTATGATCTGAATGTAAGTTACCTTTATTTCTTTTTTAAAGTTTCTTTCTTTCTGTTTGGTGCTGGGTCTGTTGCTGCGTGGACTTTTCTCTAGGTGTGGGGAGCAGGGGCTACTGACTGCTGTGGCTTCTCTTGCTGTGGAGCCTCATGTGGGCTCAGAAGTTGTGGCTCCCGGGCCCTGGGGCACAGGTTCGAAAGTTGTGGTGCGTGGGCTTAACTGCTCCAGAGCATGTGGGATCGTCCCTGATTAGGGATTGAACCTGCGTCTCCTGCACTGGCAGGCAGATTCTTTACCACACAGTCACAGAGGAAGTCCATAAGTTATCTTTAAATCCTGTTCTTTTCTGTATCCCTGTGCAAGTACAAATTCTGGCCAAAGCTGACAACAGATCCTGCATTCAATTTTATTAGGTAATTACGGATCTTTAAAAAGAAAAAAGGACTATTTATTTAAGTACCCAAAATGTTTAGGGTATCACAGAAAACAAGCAAAGCTCCTGACTGTAGGAACTTACAAAATAAATGAGGCAAAAAAGAATAAATCAATTCATTCAACTGGAGTATACAGGGGTATACCGGGGGGCACTTCTGGGTCTTGATGGAAATCATATTCTAGTGACAGTTCCTTTTAGAACATAATTTTTACATCCACCTTTCTTTTTCTGACAAGTTTATTGTGGTACAAGTGAGCAGAGAAGCTCTCCAGAGGCAAGTGGGCAATTCTAGGTGATGACCAGGAACTTGGAGTAAAATAAATAGAAGCCTGAGTCAGGGGAAAACTTGCTTGAATGGGACAATAACAGACCAGAGAAAAATCCCAAAAGATGGCATGGATGGCAGTAGCTGAGGAGGAGTCTGAAATTGCTTTGAACGTGGCTTGGTTTGACAGATTTGACAGATCGAAGTTATAACTGTTTATTTCTTAAACAACAGTTTTAATCTTTGTAAAAGTAATGACTGTAGAAATAAGACATGACTGCTGGAAAAAAAAAGAGAAAGAGAAAATACAAAGAGGAAAATAAAGATCACACCCAGAGACAGTATCAATATGAAGAATTTTCCCCCTTTTTGACTTTCAACACACACATAAACATACACATGAATAGACGTGGAATTTTGCAAATATTTATCAATTTTTAAAACAAAAGTGAGACAATTATAGTTTATTATCTGCCTTTTCCACTTAAGATAAGAAAACACCTTTTCATGAAAATAAAAATCAATGGCATACATCCCAGATACAATCTGTGGACATACCAAATTTACTTGTTCAGCTCTTTACTAAAGCACATTAAAGCTCTATGATAAGAAAGGTGCATAAAGGAAGCAAGCAGCAAGCAAATAAAACCGACTTCAGCTGTGGCAGTATTTTCAATATTTTAAAGGTGGAAATAGGTAAGACATGGAAGTTCAAGAGATTTTAGTGTTCCAGACACAAGATGAATAATGTCTGATTCTGGAATTCTTTGTGGATGAAGAATTTCCAAAAGGGAAGCTGGAAAAAAAAGACTGCAGCCCAACACACACTAAAAATGAAGTAATTTCAAATCTTCACATCTGCAGAACAGATAGAATGTCAAAGACAGCACCCAGACAACCAAAAGCAGTGGGTGGACTGCCAGGGAAAAACCAAGTGCCATTCTGGTGACCGTCCACAACCACGGCTTTCCCAGGAAGTGGCACATGAGCTCTAACACAGAGCGCACGGAACCTTTCTCGTAAGATGCTAGGCCACCTTAAGACTTCATGGACCCTCTTCAGGCCTCGCTTCCTCCAGCTCTTGGCTGGGCTCTGTGAATTACAAACTGAGCTCGTCAGAGTTCCCTTGGAAGCTGCCAATACTAGCCATTTCCCACTGAAATTAGAATAGTTCTGCTCTTATCTGCTTTACTGGGTTGGCCAAAAAGTTCCTTCCATTTTTAAGTAAAATAAAAGACACATTTTTCATTTTCACCAAGAACTTCATTGAACAATGTATTCACTGTTTTGTTCCACTATCTTCTGCCATTTTCCAGGCAACTTCATAATTCCATCTTTGCAAAACTTTTTCTCTTTTTGAGCAAAGAACTGTTCCAGGTGGTTTTTTACAGTCTTTTAGGGAATTGAAATTTTTCCAGTAAGAGAATTTTTTAAAGACTGAAATAAATGGAAATCTGAAGTTGCAATATCTGATGAATATGGTGGATGAATCAGAATTTCCCAGTCAAGCTGTAACAGTTTTTGCCTGGTCATCAAAGAAACATGCAGTCTTGCTTATCCTGATGAAAGATTATGAGCTTCTGTTCACAAATTTTGGACACATCATCGACCACTGCTTTCAGTTAGTCTAACTGGGAGCAGTACCTGCTGGAATTAATCGTTTGGTTTTCTGGAAGGAGTTCATAAAAGAGGACTCTCTTCCAATCCCGCCATATACACCACATCACCTTTTTTGGATGAAGACTGGCCTTTGGTGTGGTTGGTGGTGGTTCATTTCGTTTGCCACATGATCTCTTCTGTTCCACATTATTGAACAGTATGTACTTTTCATCACCTATCACAATTTGTCTTAAAAAAATGGAATGTTCTGGTTATGTTTCAGTAGAGAATCACAAGTGTAAATATGGTTAAGAAGTTCTTTTTCGCTTAACTTATGCAGAATCCAAACATCAGAGCAATTTAACATAACCAAGCTGGTATAAATGACTTTCAAATGTTTATTGATTTGGATATTTTGACTAAGTTGGCTATCTCCCATAGTGTAGTGTTGATTGTTCTTAATTAATGTCTCAGTTTGATCACTATCAAATTCAACTGTTCTACCATAAAGCATCATTCAGCAAAGAATCTCTAGCATGCAACTTTGCAAACCACTCTTGACATGTTCAGGCTTCCCTCACAGCTTAGTTGGTAAAAAATCCACCTGCAATGAGGAGACCCTGGTTCGATTCCTGGGTCTGGAAGATCTGCTGGAGAAGGGGTAGGCTACCCACTCCAGTATTCTTTGGCTTTCCTTGTGGCTCAGCTGGTAAAGAATCCACCTGCAATACGGGAGACCTGGGTTCAATCCCTGGGTTGGGAAGATCCCCTGGAGAAGGGAAAGGCTACCCACTCCAGTATCCTGGCCTGGAGAATTCCATGGACTGTATGGTGCATGGGGTCGCAAAGAGTTGGACACGACTAAGCAACTTTCACTTTCACTTGACATGTTCGATCAGTCACAGCACGTTCTCTATACACTGCAAAAATCTTTCCTTACATTTCAGTTGTGTTTTTACTTTTCTTGAAATAATAAAGCATAATATGCTGAAAATACTGCTTCTTTTCTTTCATTTCAATATTAAATGGCTATACAAAAATTCACCTATTTTGGTAAGTTCCCTAAAAAATGTGTGCTGATGTGACAGCTGTTAACAACACAACCTAACAAAATTGTGTTGAGTGAAGTTAAATACACTGAGCCCTATAAAGCCATCTTACAGGAAAAACTGAATGAACTCTTTGGCCAACCCAATATATATTGGATGGATCTCTAAAAAATATTTTATTTGAAAAAATACAAATAGCTCAAAGTTATTCTTAAAAATCATGTGATTAAAAAATAACATTCACTATTCAGACTGTTAATCACAAAGGTGAAAATATAAATTTATAATGAAGGGATCTGAAAGTTACCACCATAATACCTTAGTTAAACTTAGAATCACTAATGGTGGGATAATCAGATAATATGTACCTCCCAATTGGATGAAATATGAAGCCTGAATATCATGCATGGACTTTTCTTGCCAAGAATATATAGCTTTAATCAAACTTTCAGATTTAACATTCAATTATAGGAAATACAGGCAATAGAGAAATAAGTTTTAAACCACCATAGGTAAACAGAGAAGTTCATGATAAGGCTCATTCTGTAAGATAACTGGCCAGGTCTCTTCAATAAGTCAGTATCATGAGGGAAAAAGCACATGTGTGGAGCTTGGAAGGGGATGTGGTGGAAAGAGTATCAACTATAAGCGCTCTGAGGTGAGAACACGTCTTAATATTTTATCAAGGTGAGAATCCCAGTGTGACTAGACTTTGACTTTTACTGAGTGAGATAGGAAGCTACTAAGGAATTTTAAGCAGAGAAATTACATGATCTGACTTACTTTTAAAACAAGATCATTTTAGTTGCTCTTATGGGAACAGACTACAGGGGACAAGGATAGAAGTAGGGAGACCAAAAAAGGGGGCCAAATTTGCCTAGAATATTCCAGGCAAAAGATGATGTTGGCTTGAACCAAGTGACAGTAGAGGAAAGGTGAAAAGTCAGATTCTAGATATATTTTGAAACAAGAGCCAATGGGACACATGTGAGGGCTCTGTTGAAAAGAGAGAGGTCGAGGGTGAATCTAACGGTTGATTTTTTTTAAAACCGTTGTTTGTTTTCCTGAACAATTGGAAGAAGAAAACTGAGATAATTCAGACTAGGAAGACTGCAGGAAGAACCAATTCATTGGTGGGAGATGAAGCAGTGGCGGCAAGAAGGTCAGTAATTCAATTTTGGCTGTTACTTTTGAGGTACGTACTAGACATTCAGATAAAGATGTGCAGAATGCTGTTAGAGAATTAAACCTAGACTTCTGGGGAGAGATTTAGGCTGCTTTAAATCCGAGACTCATATTTAAAGCCTTGAGACTAGATGAGATCACCAAGGGAGGGAATATAGAAAGAAAAGAAATACATATATATCCTATAATAAATCTTATTCTTTAAGATTCTACAGAAATCTATGTTTCTATATAGGAACAGAATAAGAAAGAACCAACCATGGCTAAGCCTAGGTGCTGTTCAATAGAACTGTCTGAGGTGATGAAATACTTTATATATCTGTGCCATTCATGTGGCTATCGAGCACCTGAAATATGGCTAATACAACCGAATAGTTGAAACTTTAAATTGAGTAGCTACATGAGCTAACGGCCACAGGAGAGTAGTAGTACAGTACTTAGGAGTCTGAGGGAATGAAGTGGACTCAGCAGAGAAGAAAGAAAAGAAGTGGTCAGAGAGGGGGGAATTGTGAGACAGTCCTCCATGGGTGTCTCATGTTTCTGTACACATTGCAAGCAAGGCACTGCATATCTTGATAATTAGTGATAAGATATTTTATATAATATGACAGCTCCATATGATCTTTTTCAAGAATGTCTGTATAGCAAACGACCTTGAACACTTGATACTGCCTCCCTCTGGAGCAAAGAGAAGGCATGCTAATTGCCCACCATAAAAGATTTGCATTCTCTAAGCTCAGGCTTCCTTTCTAATAACACAACCTGCCACGCCGGTAGCTGTGTTTGCCCACTTTCGCATTGCCTCAGAGGGACGGGGGCTAAGGGAACCAGTACAAAAAGACTCCCACTGTGGCTACTGCTACTGCTGTGTTTATCACAGACAATTTACTTGTCTCTGATCCAGAAGTCTTGTACCTTCTACCACCATTCATGAAACTAATCGAGCTTCTGTAGTGTAGTGGTTATCACGTTTACCTCACACCATTCATGAAACTGGCAAGCTAAACTGTTGACTTACAAACAGGGTAAAATCTAAGATATTGCATAGTTCTTGACAAATATTTTAAAGTGAATGAGACATTTCAAGGAGGAGACAGTGGTTAACTCTGTTCCTGAATGTTAAACCAGATAAGTATAGAGAAATGTGTTGATGAAATTTGGGAAGCAGAAATACAACTGGCTTGAGTTAAAAACAAAACAAAACAAAAAAAAGAATGGGAAGACAGAAACTATCGATAGAATATAGACAACTCTTCCAAGACATTTTGCTGTAAAGTTTAGCTGAAATAAGGCAATAGTTAGAGAAGAAGGTGGAGTCAAGGAGAATTATTTTTAAGATGGGGCAATACAAGCATATTTTCATGTATAAGACAATGACTCAGAGAGGGTAAAACTGATATAAGAAAAAGAATTACAAAGCACGTAGGTTAAAAGGAAAGAAAGCAGAGTACATGGATACCATGGCAAAGAGTGGGTAAGTATGGTGGTGAAAGCTTTTGAAAGTTCGTTTTCTTCTGTTTCTTTTCTGAACTAGGAAGTAAGGTCAATAGCTGAAAGTGAAGAGTCGGGAGATGGTGAAACATGTAAGGAGACTGAAGACATGCAAGAATCATCTAGGGGAAATGAAACAGAAAATGACTAGGGAAATCTAGTATGATTGACAGGCAGCATTATGGGCCCACTTGAGGTTATGATCATTAATTTGACAAGCACCCAGTCACATGGTTTTATAGGCATGGAACAGGCAAAGAATTGGATTTGATCAGTGCTGTGGATTAGCCAGGCAAGGCTGCTGAAGTGAGAGGGAGGCAAAGGACCTGAGGATGTATGCAAGGTAGAGATGATGATGATGATGATGACGATAATGGACTCCAAGCTTCTATCCTATCTCCAGAAATTGTAACCCATTCACTGAGCCCTATAGAACCC
Source organism: Muntiacus reevesi (assembly GCF_963930625.1). NCBI lineage: Eukaryota > Metazoa > Chordata > Mammalia > Artiodactyla > Cervidae > Muntiacus > Muntiacus reevesi. The sequence continues at coordinate 13,370,043 of NC_089256.1, forward strand.
ATTTGTAGACATCAGCCAATTCCCCAGATCTTGGATCTCTTCTTTGAAACTTCCTTCAACTTCCTCATTTAAATTGAATCTGTACTTTCCCCTGAGGATGCTGCTTTCCCTATAGCCCTCTTAGATGATGACTCTCTTCCACACTCTTCAAACATGAGGCCTGGTAGGAGCCCTACTTGTTCTTCTTTGCTTCTCTGCCTGCCCTCCCCCTAAATCCCCTGCTCTGAGTCACAAATCATTCAATTCTACCACCCACCTGCCTTCCTTATTGCAGGATTTAAGGCTTCCCAAAGTCACTCCCTTTCATTCCTTGATTTTAGCTTTTGGCTCACTGTCACTCCAACAGTATGTCTAGTGTATTTCCTATTGATTTTGACAGTCAGATAATCCATCTGATATCCTGGCCTCTTCAGTTCTTGACCTTTTCTCTACTATGTTAAATATACTGTTCTTGTTCTCTACTCTGTCTCAACCACTTTCTCCCATGATCTTCAGAACATCCGGAAGTATATTTTAAGAGCCACACATCTGAAGGAGTAGCATTTACCCAAAGTGTGCTAGTTAGCTGAGAGTGACTGGGCTTCCCTGGTGGCTCAGTTGGTAAAGAATCTGCCTGCAATGCAGGAGATCTGGTTTGATCCCTGGGTTGGGAAGATCCCCTGAAGAAGGGAATGGCAATCCACTCCAGTATTCTTGCCTGGAGAATTATAAGACAGAGGAGCCTAGAGAGCTACAGTCCATAGGACCACAGAATCGAACATGACTGAAGTGACTTTCACTTTCAGAGTAAGAACATCCTCCCTAGTACTCCACTGGCAAAGTCAAGAAGATGGTCATTCATCAGGCAAAAGACCATCCTTTGCAGGAATTATGCTACTATCATCAGTAGATAACGAGACAGCAAGAAAGAGAAGTAGGAATACTTCTTTGAGTACTCTTATCGTGGGGTTATATTCCTTAGATGCAAGGGAGAGGTATGTGTGAATGCCTTGGTGGGGAGAAGTAGAGGCAGGCTGTTGTGTTGACTGATCCTTCTTGAACTGGACTTGCAAAGGGAAGATTATGAATACTTAAAAAGTATTCATATGCTAGGTATTGTGTTGAACACTTAAATGCATTTTCTAATTTATTTTTATGCCAGCACTGAGTACAGTGTTATCTCTATTTCACAGATCAGTAAACTGAGGCTAAGTTTAAAAAAAAAGTTTGCTCATATTACATATTTAGAAAGTGGAAAAACTGACTGAGCATAATTTTCTCTAACATCAAAGCCCCTCTGTCTTACGCCATATCTATATTAAAGCCAAAGGAGCTGGGATAGACAGTACTTGAGTCCTTGCCATAATTTCAGATTTCTCAACATATAGAGAAGGAAATATCTTAAATCTCAGCAGGAACAAGAAAGAGAAAAGAAGTCTGGAAGGACAGAAAGATGGAAGGATGGCAAGAAAGAAGGAAGAAGGGAAGGAGTGAAAAAGGAAGAATGTGCATAAATCTATAGAACACTGAAATTCTTTGTAGTAACATGGATAAAAAGAACATAAAAGGTTCTTTTTTAATCTCAATTTTGTGTTTCAGAAACCTTGATAACTTAATAAATTTATTAGTGAATGATGAAATTGTGACACATAAAATAGTCAAACAAAACACGTAAGATACATTAACAGAGTAAAATGTAGACCCTTAAGGACCAGTGAATAATGTTAATGCTACCTATCTGAACTTTAGATCACAAGCATATTACCAAACTTTATAAGCATAATTAAGACAATGGGCTTGTTCAATAATAAAGCTGAGAAATAATTAAAGGCATATACATGCATGGCATCATATCCAGAAGCAGAGCTATACACAAGACATGCCATAAAGTCAAGCACGTAGCTTAATTTTTTTTCTCTAGAAGAAACCTATAAGATTAAATCAATGAAGGAAATGAAAAATGCAGAAGACTGTAAACATGAAAGAGCTGCAAGCATCAGGGCAAGAAACAAATTAATGTATTAATAAGTGTGAAATAAAAGATATGATTTGGAGGAAAAGAAATACAAAAGTTTAGTGCAAAGATTCCCTGAATAAAAGAAACTTGGAAATAATTTCATTTATTCACAAGGTATTTAATAAGCATTTACAGCACTGCTAAGTTTCTCAGGAACAGAGATGATGGGATTCAGGTGGCAGTGTGATGGATCAGGGAAACAGAAGTAGAAATGAGTCAGAAAGCCACTGCAATTTACTCATCCTCATATCTCCAATGTGGAGCCAGTGCACAGCATAACACAGGAATTCAGTGTTATTTTCTTAATATATGAACTGTTAGATGCTGCGGAGTGTCCCAAAATTCAACTGGAGGAGAGGAACAGAGCAAATGGAAATATCTGGAACAGCCCAATTGAAATTTCTACAGGCATTATTTTGAGCTGACAATTTTCAGTTTTCATGTGTCTCTCAAAAGAACCCAGTGCTTCCCCATTTCTTTGTTTGTGCCCTGGATATAGTTTTGATATCTTATTTATTGAGCCAATTGATCCCCTCTATTTAATCAACCTTAACGTATCTCAGTTGAAATCATGCTATAAATAAGATCATTGGTTCACTTTTGCACAGATTCATCAAACCTCTGAGCCCGCCCACTGGAAGAGTGCAGGAAGTACTTGTCTATCTTTAAGTCAATTTCAGGCAAAAAGTTGTGGTCTCTTGGGCTTCAGAGTAGTACCCAATTAAACAAACTTGGTGCACAAGTCTGAGCCACCACCTCTAGTGGGCCTCTATGGCCACAATTTCAGCAGAAAAAATTTTAACAGGTGTGTTTGGGAGAGTAGGGAGCTGGGAAAGAGGATGCTGAGATCAGACAGGAAAGCAGAGATGAGAACCAGGTTTCAGGGGGAGACATAACGGGTGTCCAAACAAGAAGGCTAGAAGTGGGTATAGAGGTTGACCACAGAGTCAGAAATCTGAGAGTAGGAGAGATAAGAATAAACAGAGTTATTTGTTGTAACAGAACAAGTGATATTCTTCAGGACTTGCTTTGTATTTTCTGGGCATACATATGGTTATGTTAGACTGAGCTGACAAGTCTAAGTCCCTTACCAAGCCTGCCTCACCACCTGTCATTCAGCCTGAAGGACATGAGAACCTGAGACACTCCCAAAGTTCTTCATTCAGTTGGCATTCTACATGTGGGACAAGCACCCTCTGTTTCCCTGTAGATGGGGTCTAGCAAGGGTTTCAGTTCAGTTCAGTCGCTCAGTTGTATCCAAAAAAAAAAAAAAAGTCGTGTCCAAAAAAGCAAGGGTTTACTTGTTACTAATTCCTTACTGTATACAAGACAACCCGGTATAGCTGGTACACACGCAACTGGAATAACTTATGGGGGCAATATATCTTTTTACAGATACCTGTAGGTGTTTGTAAGTCCAAAAAAGTGCAACGGCCATCGTGACATATTTGTCGGCCATACCTAGGATATGAATTCACTGTGCTCAGTCACTCAGCCATGTCCGATCTTTGCAACCCCATGGACTGCAGCCTACCAGGCTCCTCTGTCCACGGGATTTTCCTAGCAAGAATACTGGAGTGGGTTGCCATTTCCTCCTCCAATAAGCTCACTAAAGTCTATCAACCCTATTGCCAAAACCTCTCTCAATTCTGACCACTTCTAATTAGAATCCTGCTACAATCTTGGCCCAAGTTACCCAGCTCTATCACCTGCACTACCATTATGGCCTTCTGACTGGTCTCTCTCTTTCAATGTTGCCTCTGCATACTCCAGTAGTTTTCCAAACAGCACATTTAGAGCAATACACATCAGTGAATCACACTCCTATTTAAAATGCTCTAATGGTTACCAGTCACCGAAAACAAGACGGGAGCTGACTGTGGCTCAGATCATGAACTCCTTACTACAAAATTCAGACTTAAATTGAAGAACATAGGGAAAACCACCAGGCCATTCTGGTATGACCTAAATCAAATCCCTTATGATTATACAGTGAGAGTGACAAACAGATTCAAGGGATTAAATCTGATAGAAGAACTATGGATGGAGGTTTGTAACACTGTCTAGGAGACAGTGATCAAAACCATCCCCAAGAAAAAGGCAAAATGCTTGTCTGAGGAGGCCTTACAAATAGCTGAGAAAAGAGAAGCAAAAGACAAAGGAGAAAAGGAAAGATATATCCATCTGAATGCAGAATTCCAGAGAATATCAAGGAGACATAAGAAAGCCCTTTTAAGTGAACAATGCAAAGAAACAGAGGAAACCAACAGAATGGGTAAAAGTAGAGATCTCATCAAGAAAATTAGAGATACCAAGGGAACATTTCATGCAAAGATGGGCACAATAAAGGATAGAAATTGTATGGACCTAACAGAAGCAGAAGATATTATGAAGAGGTAGCAAGAATGCACAGAACTATACAAAAAAGATCTTCATGTCCTAGATAACCACAATGATGTGATCACTCACCTAGAGCCAGACATCCTGGAGTGTGAAGTCAAGTGGGCCTTAGGAAGCATCACTATGAACAAAACTACTGGAGGTGTTGGAATTCCAGCTGAGTTATTCCAAATTCTAAAGGTGATGCTGTTAAAAGTGCTGCACTCGATAAGCCAGCAAATTTGGAAAACTTAGCAGTGGCCACAAGACTGGAAAAGGTCAGTTTTCATTCCAATCCCAAAGAAAGGCAATGCCAAAGAATCTTCAAACTACCACACAGCTTCACTCATTTCACATGCTAGCAAGGTCATGCTCAATATTCCCCAAGCTAGGCTTCAACAGTATGTGAACCAAGAACTTTCAGATGTACAAGGCACAGGAACCAGAGATCAAATTGCCAACATCCACTGGATCACAGAAAAAACTAGAGAATTCCAGAAAAACATCTACTTCTGTTTCACTGACTATGCTAAAGCCTATGACTGTGTGGATCAGCACGAATGGTGGAAAATTCTTAAAGAGATGGGAATACCAGACCACTTGACCTGCCTCCTGAGAAATCTGTATTCAGGTCAAGATGCAACAGTTAGAACAGTCAGAACAACAGACTGGTTCCAAACTGAGAGAGGAGTACGTCAAGTCTGTATATTGTCACCCTGCTTATTTAACTTATATGCAGAGTACATCATGTGAAATGCCAGGCTGGATGAAGCATAAGCTGGAATGAACGTTGCTGAGAGAAATACCAATAACCTCAGATATGCAGATGACACTACCCTTATGGCAGAAAGCTAAGAGGAATTAAAGAGACTCTTGATGAAAGTGAAAAAGGAGAGTGAAAAAGCTGGCTTAAAACTCAACATTCAAAAAACAAATCATGGCATCTAGTCCGATCACTTCATGGCAAATAGATGGGGAAACAATGGAAACAGTGACAGACTTTATTTTCTTGGGCTCCAAAATCAATGTGGACGATGACTGTAGCCATGAGATTAAAAGACACTCACTCTTTGGAAGAAAAGCAATGACAAATCTAGACAGTATATTAAAAAGCAAAGACATTATTTTGCCTACAAAGGTTCATATATTCAAAGCTATGATTTTTCCAGTAGTCATGTACAGACGTTGAGAGCTGGACAATAAAACGACTGAGAGCCAAAGAATTGATGCCTTCAAACTGGATTGCTGGAGAAGATTCTTGAGAGTCCCTTGGAATGCAAGGAAATCAAACCAGTCAATCCTAAAGGAAATCAACCCTGAATACTCACTGTAAGGGCTGATGCTGAAGCTCCAATACTTTGGCCACCTGATGGGAAGAGCTGACTCACTGGAAAAAACCCTGATGCTGGCAAAGATTGAAGGCAGGAGGAGAAGGGCTGACAGAGAATGAGATTGCTGGATGGCATTACTGACTCAATGAACATGAGTTTGAGCAAACTTTGGGAGATGGTGAAGGACAGGGAAGTCTAGAGTGCTGCAGTCCATGGGGTTGCAAAGAGTCAGACACTACTGAATGACTGAACAACAACAACAATGGTTACCTACTCCATTCTGAACAAAATCTAAACTCCTCTACCATGGCCAAATATAGCTCCAGAATCTACTTACCACTTTCCTGACCTCATTTTGTTCTGTTCTTCCTTGGCCTCTGTTTTGGTTCCTCCAATAAACATTTCTTCCTTGACCAAGGTCCCATTTCACTACTCTCTACCCTTCCCTAATAGCTCAGTTGGTAAAAAATCCACCAGTAACGCAGGAGACCCTGGTTCAATTCCTGGGTCAGGAAGATCCGCTGGAGAAGAGATAGGCTACCCACTCCAGTATGCTTGGGCTTCCCTTGTGGCTCAGCTGGTAAAGAGTCTGCCTGTAATGTGGAAGACTTGGGTTTGATCCCTTGGTTGGGAAGATCCCCTGGTGAAGGGAAAGGTTACCCATTCCAGTATTCTGGCCTGGAGAATTCCATGGACTGCAGAGTCAATGGGGTTACAAAGAGCAGCTTTCACTTTCATCCCATTACTCAGTTTATTGTCTGTATCTATAATTATTTATTGTTTACACATTTAATAATTTATATCTGCAATAGAATGTAACCTCCACAGAGGCAGGGATCTTGTTTGCTTGTTCATTACAGCATCCCAACAGCAGCACAGTGCTTGGTATAGAGGAAGAACTTAATGAGGAAGTCAAGGAAGCAATCTGCTAGTATACTACCATTTCTAATTCTTTGGATAAGACTTGGACTGGGAACAAAGTCACCTTCTAAAACTAGTTTTGCTATTTTCTTTTTTTTAGAAAACTGGTTTCAGGAGGGACTGACTGAAACCATGTAGAATGAGGTGGCCCTCTTGGACACTTCTGATAACTGCTTAGCCTAACCTTCATTTTACCTGATAAAGAGCTTTAGCACATGCCCTGTATCTAAGACCAGCGTCCCTGGCCCATAGGACAAAATACCGAGAGACAATGTACAGAAGACAGTCCACTAGAGCTGCACGACCCAGCACCAATCCCTTCCAATATACACTGAGAAAGACTGCCTGCCAAGAGCGGGAATGACTATTCTTGTACTACTGCTAGGAAAGCTCTTTCATAAAAGTCTACTCATCAACAGATTTCTGGTTCACCAATAAGGGGGCCATGTACCACCCTGATCTCCAAACTTAAGTAACACATGTCCAAATCCTACAGAATGCGTTCCTGTACAGCTATTTTCTTACTGAAGCATCTGAAAACATTCTGCCAACTAGGTCTTGGTCCTTTAAGAAAAGTAACACATCCACACTGATAAATGGTACCATTAACCAGTACTTAACCAGTACTTCTGCTGGTTAGTGATGTCACTCTGTACATCTACCCTGGCAGGACCCCTCCTTATGAATGCCCTTGCTACTACTCACCTATACTATGCATTAGGGGCTCAAGACAATCCCAACCCTCCCACTTTGGAGTGGGAGGACCAGGACATTTGAATGCTGGTGCTTACCAAGCTTGGTGAGCTGGATGGAACTTAATGGAGCTTTCCAATCTGATCTGTCATCTGCTTAAACAAACTTTTATCATGACTGTAGCTGGAAAACAGACTTTAGACAAAGGTAACTATTTACACCTTGACAGACATTATACTACAGGTCTTATGGAAATTTTTGGTTATATTCCTGAAGTTTTAATCATTTACTTTATCTCATCGCCCAAGGCCCTCATTCCTGTTGGATGGGAAGCACTTGTAAAGATTATCGGGACAACCCAGTTGAATAGGGTTATAGAATGGACAGCGGGTGGTTCATTTTGTAAACTGAAGCAGAGGTGATTTACAATGCTGTGTTACCTTCAAGTGTACAGCAAAGTGATTCAGTTACACATACACGTGCATGTTGTCACTTTAGTTATGTCTGACTCCTTGCGACCCTGTGGACTGCAACCTGCCAGGCTCCTCTGTGTGTGGGATTCCCTAGGCAAGAATATTGGAGTGGGGTGCCATGCCCTTTTCCAGGGACTCTTTCCAACTTAGGGATCAAACCCACATCTCTCATTTCTCCTTCAACGGCAGGTGAGTTCTTTACCACTAGCACCACCTGGGAAGCTCCTTTATGTACATATATATACACAAACATATGTATTATTTTTCAGATTCCTTCTCCTTACAGGTTACTACAAAATACTGAGTATACTTCTCTGTGCTTGGTGGTTATGTATTTTATATATAGTAGTGTGTACATGTTAATTCCAAACTCCTAATTCATCCCTACTCCCTCTTTTCCTTTTGGTAACCATAAGGTTTTCTATGCCTATGGGCCTATTTCTGTTTTGTATATAAGTTCATTTATATCATCTGTTTTTATTTTCTTTCTTTTTAAAAAATATTTTAAAATTTAAGTATACGTGGTTTACAACTTTGTGTTTGTTTCAGGCATACAGCAAAGTGATTCAGTTACACATATATATTCATTGGTACCTTTTTTTTAGATTCCAAATATAAGTGATATCATGGACTATTTATCTTTCTTTGACTTACTTCATTTAGAATAATTTCTAGATCCATCCATGTTGCTGCAAATGACATTATTTCACTCTTTTTAATGCTGAGTAATATTTCACTGTGGCTTCCCAGGTGACTCGGTGGTAAAGAACGTGCCTGCCAGTGTAGGAGATGTGGGTTCAACCCCTGGGTTGGGAAGATCCCCTGGAGGAGGAAATGGCAAGTCACTCCAGTATTCTTGCCTGGAAAATTCCATGGACAGAGGAGCCTGGCAGGCTAGAGCCCACAGGGTCGCAAACAGTTGGATACGACTGAGCAACTGAGTGTGCACACAACATTCCACTGAATGTATACACATGTGTGTATATATGCATATACACACATATATATTATATCTCCTTTATTCATTCATCTCTCGATAGACATTTTGGTTGCTTCCATGTCTTGGCTATTGTAAACAGTTCTGCAGTGAACACTGGGGTGCATGTATCTTTTCGAATTACAGTTTCTTTCTGGATATATGCCCAGGAGGGGGACTGCAGGATCATATGGCAGCTCTATTTTTAGTTTTTTTAAGGAACCTCTGTACTGTTCTCTATGGTGGCTACATATTCACATTCCCACCAACAGTGCAGGAGGGTTCCTTTTATTCTACACTCTCCAGCATTTATTACTTGTAGACTTTTTGATGATGGTCATTCTGACTGGTGTGAGGTGATACCTTACTGAAGTTTTGTTTCACAATTTTCCAGTAATTAGCAATGTTGAGTATCTTTTCATGTGCTTTTTGGCCATCTGAATGTTCTCTTTGGTGAAATGTCTGTTTAGATTCTCTATCCATTTTTTTGACTGGGTTGTTTTGTTGTTTGGGTTTTTTTGATACCAAGTTGTATGTATATTTTGGAGGTTAATACCTTGCAATAATAGCTCCTGCAAATATTTTCTCCCATTCTGAGGGCTGTCTTTTGTTTTGTTTATGTTTTCTTTTGCTGTGCAGAGCTTTTAAGTTTAAATAGGTCCCATTTTGTTTTATTTGTTTGTTTTTGACTTCTATTACTCTTAGAGATGGATCCAGAAAGATACTGATGAGATTTATGTAAACTGACCTAATCTTCCTAGGAAGATTACACTTAGGAGACTATTATACTCTTTTATTTATTTTTTTGTGTCTGGGCGTACATGTTTTATAATCCCCTCTTTTTCTCAGAGCTCAGGGCACTAATCCATTCCTTCTTGAACTTGTCTTCTCCCCTATATACTGAACAAGAGATAGAGGAGAACATCCTAAAGATGTTCTCTATAGAACAGCCTACTTCTTAGAAACTTGCCTTCTTCACAGGCTAGGAGGGACAACTTTATGAGTCACATGCTTTCCAATCTCTGGTCAAGTTTAGTTGGGACACTGACTCAAGGTAGGCCAACCGTGTTTTCTCTACTGGGGACTTGGAATTAAAGCACTGAGAGCTCTGGGTCTTAAAGTCTACAGAACTGAAGGCTGTAACAAAAAGCCAGTTGGATAGAATAACCCTTATTTTATCTTTCTCTTATTTTCAAGTGTTTAAATCTTTCCTTTTTAGACCACTGCTTGGGGGCATTCATAATGAGTAACATGGCAGGAGAAGCTGCGGTTAAGAAAAAAGGAGTACATATAATACAGAGGGAAAGAGTAGTATGCTCAGTTTCTACAATTATAGTGCACTGATATGCTCTCTGTATATTTTTACTATAAATAACCTTTTCCTAATATATCCTTAAGTGGATATTTAGTCCTTATAGCTAATCATTTTCTGTGACCTTCAAACATACACCTCCACTGACACTTTGTCTCCAGTTTTTTTTCAGCTCTTGCTTTCATAATACTGGACTGCCTTCCCTCTCCTGGTCTTTCTTCATTTAATCTGTAACCAAAAAACTTCACACTGTGTAACGGATACTTAACATTTTTTTCTTTTTTGAAAGCAGCCTAGAATCTTTTGGACATTGCAATCTTTGATTATAATGGGGCAGTTGTGCAATACATGTATCCATCTGCCCAGTTTTAGGACCACAGTGACAACATGTATTGAAAGAGGGGAAACTATTACCCTTCTGAAAGTGAGCAGCAATGCTGTGCTCTTCAGTTAAAGCGTGGCCACATCACGTGACGCATCCTGTCCCTACATTTGGACGATGGTACATGTCTTTTCCAGGCTGGCCATTCTAGATCCAGGCACAATTTGACATCAATCAGTACAATTTCAGTGACCAAGCCTACACATTACTTTGATAATTTGGAGGTTTTGTTTTTAAATACCAAGGTAGAAAATGGTTTCATATACTCTTTGAGAGAAGTTCTCAGCAAACATATACTATAGATATTTATCACCAATAAACAAAAAGTCAATTGGATAGAATAATCCTTAATTTTTTTCACATTTTCAAGTGTTTAAATCTCTCCTTTTTAGAATTTTAAGTATCTAAACAGAGTATGATCAATTATTGATGTAATAAACATCCAGCTGCCTGTAATACTGCTGCTGCTGCTGCTAAGTCACTTCAATCGTGTCCGACTATGTGTGACCCTATAGACGGCAGCCCACCAGGCTCCCCCGTCCCTGGGATTCTCCAGGCAACAACACTGGAGTGGGTTGCCACTTCCTTCTCCAATGCATGAAAGTGAAAAGTGAAAGTGAAGTCGCTCAGTCGTGTCTGACTCTTAGCGACCCCATAGACTGCAGCCTACCAGGCTCCTCCGTCCATGAGATTTTCCAGGCAAGAGTACTGGAGTGGGGTGTCATTGCCTTCTCTGGTCTGTAACACTAGTTGTATAGTAAGTTGAATTCTTTTTAGAGCAAACCTCTTCTTTACTTCATACCACATAGAATCCCACAACTGACAATCCATTTTAGAAATGAAAGCATCTTAATTTGATTAGACCCTTTCTATGTTTCATAATATTCAATATAGTAACTTTACCTTGCAGATTTACCAAACAAATACTAAGTATTTGTACTTAGTTAACAAACCTGAATTATTTTTCTCTGAAGTAGCTTTAAGACTAGGAAATAGCAAATGCCAATTATATACATATATGAAAGCCTACATGATTTTAAACTAAGGCATGTTGTTTTTGTATTTAAAATGATTGAAAAACCTTTATATCTTGAAATAATTATAGATTTCCAGAACTACGAAAAGAATACAGAGAATTCCCTTATACCTTTCACCCAGCTTCCTTTAATCATGTAATTTTTTAAGTATTAGAAACATATTGGTATTTCATAAAAATTTTGATCAGATGAATGCAAATTACATAGTTCATAAAAGCATCTTGAAACAGTTTTACAGAATTATCATTTTTCATGCACTTCATTAATTTACGGTATCATGACATGTGTTTCACACATGTTCCATCTTTAACCAACAGTCCACTATGAGTACAATTTAAACTATACTTACAACTAAGACCAACACTTAAAAACAGTACAATGGTCCTTCTTAAGCTCTTCCAAAAAGCAGAAGAGGGACTACTTCCAAACTTACTTTATATTTAAAAAATTTTATTGGAGTATAGTTGATTCACTTTGCTATACAATGGAAACAAACAGAAAAGTGAATCTGTTATAAATATATATACTTAAAAGTTTCTTTTCCCATATAGGCCATTACAGAGTATTGAGTAGAGTTCCCTGTGCTATATAGTAAGTAGGTCCTTATTGTATGTGTGTTAGTTGCTCAGTCATGTCTGGCTCTATGACATGAGTCATGTCTTGCTCCATGAACTGTAGCTTACCAGGCTTCTCTGTCCATGGGATACTCCAGGAAAGAATACTGGAGCGGACTGCCAACCCTCCCCCAGGGGATCTTCCCTACCCAGGGATTGAACCTGGGTGTCCTGCATTGCAGGCCGACTCTTTACCATCTGAGCCGCAAGGGAAGCTCCAGGTCTTTATCAGTTATCTCTTTTATATACATTAGTGTGTATACATCAATCTCAATCTCCCAATTTATCCCTTCCCCCAATTCCCTAGTTAACCATAAGTTTGTTTTCCACATCTGTGATTAGTACTTCTGTTTTATAAACAAGTTCATTAATATCATTTTTTTAAGATTACATATATAAGTATTATCATATGGTATTTGTCTTTCTCTCCCTGACTTACTTCACTCATATGACAATCTCTAAGTCCATTCATGTTGCTGCAAATGGCATTATCTTGTTCTTTTTTATGGTTGAGTAATATTCCACTGTATATATGTACAACCTTATCCATTCCTCTGTCAATGACATTTAGGCTGCTTCCATGTCCTGGCTATTGTAAACAGTGCTTCAGTGAACACTGGGGTGCATGTATTTTTTCAAATTATGGTTTTCTTTAAGTATATGCCCAAGAATGGGATTGCTGGGTCACATGATAGTTCTATTTTTAGTTTTTTAAAAGAACCTCCATTTTGTTCTTCAGTGACTGTACCAATTTACATTCCCACCAACAGTGTAGGAGGGAGGTTCCCTTTTCTCAGTCTTTCTAGCATTTATTTTTTGTAGATTTTTTTTTTGATGATAGCCATTCCAGCAAGTGTGAGGTGATACTCATTGTTGTTCTGATTTACATTTCAAAATGTAAACGCCAAACATCTCTTCATGTGCTTCTTGGCCATCTGTATGTCTTTAGAGAAGTATCTATTTAAATTTTCTGCCCATTTTTGATTAGGTTATTTTGGTCTCTCTCTTTTTAAAAATATTTGAGCTGCATGAGCTATTTGTATACTTTGGAGATTAATCCCTTGTCAGTAGTTTTGTTTACAAATATTTTCTCCCATTCTAAGAGTTTTCTTTTTGTTTTATTTATGGTTTCTTTGCTGTATAAAAGCTTTTAAGTTTTAATTAGGTCCCATCTGTTTTTATTTTTATTTTCATTCCTCTGGGAGATAGATTAAAAAAAGATTTTGCTGTGACGTACGTCAAAGAGTGTTCTGTCTCTGATTTCCTGTAAGTGTTTTATAGTGTCCAGCCTTACATTTAGGTCTTTAATTCATTTTGAGTTTATTTTTGTGTATGGTGTTAAGAGAATGTTCTAACTTCATTTTTTATATGGTTCAGTTTTCTCAGCAACACTTATTGAAGAGACTATCTTTTCTCCATTGTATATTTGTGCCTCCTTTGTCACAGATTAGGTGACTGTAAGTGCATAGTCAAACTCATTTTACGAGGCCAGCATTACATGTAATTCAACTTGGCAACACCACTATAAAAAAAAAGAAAATGAGAGACCAATATCTTTGATGAACAAGTACAAGATGAAAATCCTCAACAAATTAGCAAACCAAAATCAACAATACAGCAAAAGAATCATATACCACGGTGAAGTGGAATCTATTCCAGGGAGGTAAGGATGGTTTAACACCCACAAATCAACCAACATGACACACCACATTAACAAAATGAAGGACCAGGTTGGATGCGTGAGACGGGTGCTCAGGGCTGGTGCACTGGGAAGACCCAGAGAAATGGGATGGGGAGGGAGGTGGTAGGGCGGATCGGGATGGGGAACACATGTAAATCCATGGCTGATTCATGTCAATGTGTGGCAAAAACCACTACAATATTATAAAGTAATTAGGCTCCAATGAATAAAAATAAATGGAAAAAAAAATAAAAAAATAAAAATGCAAGATTTAGAAAAAAAATGATCATCTCAATAAATGCAGAAAAAGCATTTGACAAAATTCATGAGCCATTCATGATAAAAACTCTCAACAGACTGGGAGAAGAGGAAATGTAAATCAAAATAAGAAAGGCCATATATGACAAACCCACAGTTTGTATGAGACTCAATGGTAAAAAGTTTAAAGCGTCTCCTCTAATATTGGGAACAAGAAAAGGATGCCCACCCTTACCACATGTTTTCAACATAGTATTTGAAGTCCTAGCCAGAGCAATTAGGAAGGAAAGAAATAAAGGAATCCAAATCAGAAAGGAAGACATAAAACTGTTTCTATTTATAGATGACATGGTATTATATATAGGAAACCCTGAAAACTCTACCAAAAAACTGTTAGGACTAATAAACAAATTTGGTAAACTTTGCATGATACACAAACAATACACAAAAATCAATTGCATTTCTATATGCTAATAATGAACTATGAGAAAAGAGAAATCAAGAAAACAATCACATTTACACTTGCATTAAAAAGGATAAAATATCTAGGAATAAATTTTACCAAAGTCACTCAGTCATGCCTGACTTTTTGTGACCTCATGAACTGTAGCCTGTAAGGCTCCTCTGTCCTTGGAATTCTCTAGGTAAGAATACTGGAGGGAGTAGCCATTCCCTTCTCCAGGGGATCTTCCCAACCAAGGGATTGAACCCAGGGCTCCTACATTGCAGGTGGATTTTTTTTTTACCATCTTAGCCACCAGGGAAGCCCAAGAATACTGGAGTGGGTAGCCTATCTCTTCTCCAGGGTATCTTCCTGACCCAAGAATTGAACCAGGGTCTCCTGCATTGCAGGCGGATTCTTTACCAGCTGACAATCAATCTTGAAATTTGTATGGAACTGCAAATGATCCTGGAAGGCCGAAGCAATCTTGAGAAATGACAACAAAACTGGAAGCACCATACTACCTGATTTCAAAATATATTACAAAGCTATAGTAATCAAAACAGTGTGGTACTGGAATAAAAACAGACACACAGATCAATGGAACAGAATAGAGCTCAGAAATAAGCCCATCAATTAATTTATGACAAAAAAGCCAAGGACACGTAATGGGGAAAGAACAATCTTTTCAATAAATGATGTTGGGAAAACTGGACAGCCACAAGCAAGTGAGTGAAAAGAGACCACTATCTTATCCCATATACAAAAATTAACTCAAAATGGACAAAAGAGTTGAATGTAAGACCTGAAACCATAAAATTCATAGAAGAAAACACAACTGGTAAGTTCTGTGACACTGGTCTTGACAATGGTGTTTTGGATTTGACACCAAAAGTAAAGGTAACAAGAGCAAAAATAAAACAAATGGGATTACATCCAACTAAAAAGTGTCTGAACAGCAACAGAAACCATCAGCCATCAACAAAATGAAAAGGCAAGCTCTGGGAGAATACATTGCAAATCAGCTACCTGGTGAGCTGTTAATATATAAATATATAAAGAACTCACACAAGAGTAAAAAAGCACAAACAACCAGATTAAAAAATGGGCAGAGGATCTGAACAGAGATTTTTCCAATGAAGATACACAGATGCCAATGGGTACAGAGAATTCACTCATCAGAGGAATACAAGTAAAAACTACAATGAGTTATCACTTCACACCTGTTAGAACGGCTATTATCAGAAAGACAACAAATAATAAGCATTGGCCAGGATGCAGAGATAAGGGAACACTTGTACACTGTTTGTAGGAAACTAAATTGGTGAAGCCACTATGGAAAGCAATGTGGAGGTTCCTCAAAAGATTAAAAATAGAACTACTATATGATCCACCAATTCCACTTTTGGGCATATATCTGAAAGAAATGAAAACATTAACTTGAAGAGACATCCAGACTCCCATGTTCACTGAAGTTTTATAGTAGCTAAGGCATGGAAACAACCCAAGTATTTTTTCCAACGGGAAAAACATTTAAATAGTTTATTAATTTCCAAAAGACATTATTGATACAGAAACTATTATTGCCTTCAATTATACGGACTGATTCTAAGATCAATGTATAAGCTAGTTCTAAAATTTCACACGGAAGAGAAAATATGAAAGAGTGCAGAGAAACTTGGGGTCAGAGGACTAAGACAAAATAGTAATAATATTTTTCCATTAAACTGAGCAGTGTGTAACACTCATTGTACTGCTATTCTTTACACCTTACATATATTTTACAAATATTGTGCTGTAGCTGTCTTATTTTTTAAAAAGTACAAAGAAAGAAGATCATGCCTACCAAAAATCAAAATATATTATCAAGGTATAGTAATTAAAAGTGTATTAACAGCACAGAAGCAAAGATCAATGGGACTAAATAGAGTACTACAACCAATCTATACATATAAACTATTAATTAGTAATCTGACATGCCACTTACTAGGAAAATTATTCAAATGAATAGCCAATTGAACAAGATTCTTCCCTTACACTATTCACAAAAATCAATTCCAGATGAATTAAAGACCTAAATGTTATAAGACTATATAAGAAAATGTAAAAGTACTATGTTTTTATCTTCAGGACAGGAAAGACATCCATCAAAAAATTAGTTTAAAAAAAAAAAAACTTAGCAAAAAAAAAAAAAATTCAAATCACAAAGCCATAAAAGCAAAGAGAGGAAAATTTGAGCTCAAAATTAAAAACTGACAATGTGAGAGGACTTACAGATTGGAAGAAAATGTACAATTTTCATAAATAAAGAATGAGTATCTAGAACCCAAAGAACTCCTATAAATAAATAAAAAGCATTTACTACATTGTATATAACAGGAAAAAAAAATAAGAATGCTTAAACAAAACAGAAGTTAAATTTCTGTCTTATGCAAAAGAAGTTGAGGGCTGGTGCAGCAGCTCCACCAAATGCTCAGAGACCCAGATTTTCTGGCTCATTGAGCTAATGGTTCTCTAGGACGGCTGGTAGAGCTCCAGTTATTACTTCTGTGTTCCAATATACAGATTGGGTGAAGGGATGAGGGGGTCCCTTCTCTCTTGAAGGAGACTTCAGAAAGTTACATCGAGCCCTTCTGCTTATGTATTGTTAACTAAAACTCACATAGACATAGTTATACTTAGCTCCAAGGAAGCCCAGAAATGTAATCTTCTGGATGCTGGCAGCAATGGACCTATGTAAAAGCTGGGGTTCCTATTACTAAAGATAAAAGAAGAATAGATCATAGGAGGTAACCAGCAGCCCTTGTTATGCAATCCAAATAGAAAAAAGAAATACAAATGGTCAAAAATTGAGGAAATACGCTCAACCCCAGGGATATAAAAATAAAACAAGGAGAGCGCTATGGCTGATTTATGTTGATGTCTGAAACCAATGCAATACTGTAAAGCAATTATCATTCAGTTAAAAATAAATAAATTTTAAAAAAAAACAAGGAGAGAGGAGTTTTAGAAACTTGAGAGAGGCAAAAATCTGCAAGTTGGTGAATACATGAGGCTTTTTAGCCTTTGTTAACAAAGAGACTCTTCAACAAAGACATTGTAATCCATATTCCTAGTGTGACTAAAAAGAATACAAATATTAAAAATCAAACATATTACAGATATTAATTACATATACTATAATATTAGAATAGACACCTTGGGGACCAATTTGGCATTATCTGTTAACATTTTGATTATATGGTTATATGACCTGGTAATTCCATCTTTCAGAATCTATACAATATAAACACTCATACATTTGCATAAGTACAAGGATGTTCACTGCAGTAATGCTTAAGAGAGGAAAAACTGGAAACAATCCAAGGGTTCATCATTAGGGGAATAGCCCTACTTAATTTTCTTCATAGCACTATTACCACTATCTGAAATTACATTATTTATTTATCTACTTATTGGTCATCCAGGAAATTAGCTCATCTAGGGGCTTCCCTAGTGGCTCAGAAGGTAAAGAATCTGCCTGCAATGAGGGAGAGCTAGGTTTGATCTTTGCGTTCTGAAGATATCCTGGAGACAGGAATGGCAACCCACTCCAGTATTCTTGCCTGGAGAATTCCATGGACAGAGGAGCCTGGCAGACCACAGTCCACTGGGTCGCAAAGACTCAGACACGACTGAAGTGACTTAGCATGTATGCATGTAACTGCTTTTATGTGTGGATTCCAATAATGCTGCCAACACTGAATGAAATCCCACTCATGAGCAGGGCCTGTCATAGGAAAGAGGTCCCAACTAGAACGCCAGAATGCCAAGACTGCTAAGACATACCATGCTGAGAGAAGATGAAATGCTGATATATGAGCCACAATGCTTGAGTGGGGGCTTGGCAATGGTAGAAACGTTGTAACCAGTATTACATCAGTCCTCACAGCAGGAATATGCTAGGGCTCCATCCCTCAGTTGTGTCTGACTCTTTGCAACCCCATGGACTGTAGCACACCAGGCTTCCCTGTCCTTCACTGTTTCCCGGAGCCTGCTCAAACCCATGTCTATCAAGTCGGTGATGCAATCCAACCGTCTCATCTTCTGTTGTCCGCTTCTCCTGCCTTCAATCTTTCTTACCATCAGGGTCTTCTAACGAGGCAGTTCTTCACATCAAGTGGCCAAAGTATTGGTGCTTCACCGTCAGTCCTTTCAATGAATATTCAGGGTCGATTTCCTTCAGGACTGACTGGTTTGATCCCCTTGCAGTCTAAAGGACTCTCAAGAGTCTTCTCCAACACCACGGTTCAAAAGCATCAATTCTTCAGTGTTTAGCCTTCTTTATGGTCCAACTGTCTCATTCATACATGACTACTGGAAAAACCATAGCTTTGACTAGGCAGACTTCTGTTGGCAAAGTAATGTCTCTGCTTTTTAATATGCTGTTTAGGTTTGTCATAGCTTTTCTTCCAAGGAGCAAGCAAGCGTCTTTTAATTTCATGGCTGCAGTGACCATCTGCAGTGATTTTGGAGCCCAAGAAAATAAAGGGCTCCATCCTTAAGGCTGTGAAATAGGGAATATGTCTGTGATCACAAAATGGAAGGGCTCAGTGCCTTTGCTATGATTTCTAAGTTCACAATGACAAACCCATTCACAGATTCTAATCTCTGCTTTTTATTTCTAAACTCACAGACAAGCAGTTTTCAAACTGCTTAAAAAAACAAAACAAAATTGGGGGACTTGGTTCAAAAGAAAGCTTAAAGATGGATCAACAAACAGAAGGGAGAGAAATAGCCTCAGTGCTTGATCTTGGGAGTTGGGAGGAACACTCAGACTACCGAGGGCTCTGGGAAGAAGAATTTGAAAGGGAAGTGAATGCTGGGGAAAATGAACTTAAGCAAAGACCTGAGAGAAGGAGCTTTGTAGACATTATGGGAAAGCAAACGTCCTGAGGGAGGGATGTACCTGCTTTGTTGAAGGAAGTACAAGGTACGTTGGTGACTGGGACAAAGTAAGCACAGGGGAGAGTAGTAGGAGATGAGATCAGAGAAGTAAAAGGGGGTTTAGATTATGCAGGGCCTTGTAGGTAAGTGTAAAACCTCTGATCAGAGAACTTACTTTAAAAAAATTGTTTTTTATTGAAGGATAATTGCTTTAAAGAACTCTGTTGTTTTCTGTTAAACCTCAACATGAATCAGCCATACGTAAAGATATAGCCCCTCCCTTATGAACCTCCCTCCCATCTTCTGCCCATCCCATCCCTCTAGATTGATACAGAGCCCCTGTTTGAATTTCCTGAACCATACAGCAAATTCCCATTGGCTATCTATTTTACATATGGTAATGTAAGTTTCCATGTTACTCTTTCCATACATTTCATCCTCTCCTCCCCTCTTCCCATGTCCGTAAGTCTATTCCCTATATCTGTTTCTCCACTGCTGCTGTACATAAACTCTTCAGTACCATTTCTCTGCTGCTGCTAAGTCGCTTCAGTCATGTCTGACTCTGTGTGACCCCATAGATGGCAGCCCACCAGGCTCCTCCGTCCCTAGGATTCTCCAGGCAAGAACACTGGAGTGGGTTGCCATTTCCTTCTACAATGCATGAAAGTGAAAAGTGAAAGTGAAGTCACTCAGTTGTGTCCAACTCTTAGCGATCCCATGGACTGCAGACTATCAGGCTCCTCTGTCCATGGGATTTTCCAGGCAAGAGTACTGGAGTGGGGTGCCATTTCCTTCTCTGACCATTTCTCTAGAGTCTGTATATAGGTGTTAGAATACAGTATTTATCTTTCTCTTTCTGACTCACTTCACTCTGTATAAAAGGTTCTAGGTTCATCCACCTCATTAGAACTGACTCAAATGTGTTCCTTTTTATGGCTGAGTAATATTCCACCGTATATATGTACCACAACTTCTTTATCCATTCATCTGTTGATAATAATTTGGGTTGCTTCCAGGTTCTAGCTATTGTAAATACTGCTGCAACGAACAATGGGATACATGTGTCTTTTTCAATTTTGATTTCCTCAGGGTATATGCCTAGGAGAGGGATTGCTGGGTCATACAGTGGTTTGCTTCCTAGTTTTTTAAAGGAATCTCCATACCATCTTCCATAGTGGCTGTATCAATATACATTCCCACCAACAGTGCAAGAGCATTCCCTTTTCTCCACACCCTCTCCAGAATTTATTGTTTGCAGACTTTTTGATGATGGCCATTCTGACTGGTATGAGGTATTATCTCATTGTAGTTTTGATTTGCATTTCTCTAACAATGAGTGATGTTGAACATCTTTTCATGTACTTGTTAGCCATCTGTATGTCTTCTTTGGAGAAATGTTTCTTTAGGTCTTTTTCCCACTTTTTGATTGGGTTGTTTGTTTTTCTGGCATTGAGTTGTATGAGCTGCTTGTATATTTTGGAAATTCATCCTTTGTCAGTTGTTTCATTTGCTATTATTTTCTCCCATTCTGAGGGTTGTCTTTTCACCTTGCTTATACTTTCCTTTGCTGTGCAAAAGCTTTAAAGTTTAATCAGAGAATCTTGTTTTGATTTATGTCATCTTGTGTTCTGCCTATGTTTTCCTCTAAGAGTTTTACAGTTTCTGGTCTTACATTTAGGTCTTTAATCTATCTTGAGTTTATCTTTGTGTATGGTGTTAGGAAGTGTTCTAATTTCATTCTTTTATACATAGCTGTCCAGTTGTCCCAGCACCATTTATTAAAGAGGCTGTCTTTGCCCCATCGTATATTCTTGCCTTCTTTCTAAAAAAATAAGGTACCCATAGGTGCATGGGTTTATTTCTGGGCTTTCTATATTTTTCCATTGGTCTGTATTTTTGTTTTTGTGCCAATACCATACTCTTGATGACTGTAGCTTTGTAGTATAATCTGAAGTCAGGAAGGTTGATCATTCTTTTTTCTCAAGACTGTTTTGGCTATTCGGGGGCTTTTGTGTTCCCACATGAATTGTGAAATTTTTTGTTCTAGTTCTGTGAAAAATGCCATTGGTAATGTGACAGGGATTGCATCAAATCTATAGATTGTGTTTGGTAGTATAGTCATTTTCATTATATTGATTCTTCCTACCCAGGAACATGGAATATCTCTCCATCTGTTTATGTCATCTTTGATTTCTTTCATCAGTGTCTTATAATTTTTTGTGTACAGTTCTTCTGTCTTCTTAGGTAAGTATATTCCTAGATATTTAATTCTTTTTGTTGTAACAGTGAATGGGATTGTTTCCTTAATTTCTCTTCCTGATTTTTCATTGTTAGTATGAAATGCAAGTGATTTCTGTGTATTGATTTTGTATCCTGCAACTTTGCTAAATTCACTGTTTAGGTCTAGTAATTTTCTGATACGATATTTAGGGTTTTCTATGTACAGTATCATGTCATGTGCAAACAGTGAGCACTTTACTACTTCTTTTCTGATCTGGATTCCTTTTAATTCTTTATCTTCTCTGATTGCTGTAGATAGGACTTCCAGAATTATGTTGAATAATAGTGAAAGTGGACACCCTTGTCTTCTTCCTGATCTTAGGGGGAATGCTTTCAGTTTTTCACTATTGAGAATAATGTTTGCTGTAGGCTTATCATATATGGCTTTTATTATGTTGAGGTAGGTTTCTTCTATGCCCATTTTTTGAAGAGTTTTAATCATAAATGGGTGCTAAATTTTGTCAAAGGCTTTTTCTGAATCTATTGAGATGATCATATGGTTTTTATCTTTCAATTGTTATCATCAATTGTTAATATGGTGTATCACATTGATTGATTTGCATACATTGAAGAATCCTTGCATTCCTGGAATAAACTCAACTTGATCATGGTGTATGAGTTGTTTGATGTATTGCTGAATTCTGTTTGCTAAAATTTTGTTGAGGATTTTTGCATCTATGTTCATCAGTGATATTGGCCTGTAGTCTTCTCTTTTTGTGTTGTCTTTGTCTGGTTCTGGTATCAGGGTGATGGTGGTCTCAAAGAATGAGTTTGATAGTGTTCCTTCCTCTGAAATTTTTTGAAAGAGTTTTAGAAGGATAGGCATTAGCTCTTCTCTAAATGTTTGACAAAATTCTCCTGTGAAGCCATCTGGTCCTGGGCTTTTGTTTTTCTGGGAGATTTTTGATCACAGCTTCAATTTTAGTGCTTGTAACTGGGTTGTTCATAATTTCTATTTCTTCCTGGTTCAGTCTTGGAAGATTGAACTTTTCTAAGAATCTGTCCATTTCTTCCAGGTTATCCATTTATTTTATCCATATAGCTGTTCATAATAGTCTCTGATAATCTTTTGTATTTCTGTATTATCTGTTGTAACCTCTCCTTTTTAATTTCTAATTTTGTTAATTTGAATCTCTCTCCTTTTTTCTTGATGAGTCTAGCAAAGGGCTTGTCAATTTTGTTTATCTTTTCAAAGAACCAGCTTTTAGTTTTACTAATCTTTACTATTGTTTCTTTCATTTCTTTTTCATTTATTTCTGCTCGGATCTTTATGATTTCTTTCCTTCTACTAATTTTGGATTTTTTTTGTTCTTCTTTATCCAGTTGTTTTAGGTGCAAAGTTAGGTTGTTTATTGAGGTAGGACTGCATGGCTGTAAACTTACCTCTTAGAACTGCTTTTGCTGCATCCCATAGGTTTTGAGCTGTCATGTTTTCATTATTTGTTTCTAGAAAGTTTTTTATTTCTTCAGTAAACTGCTGGTTATTTAGAAATGTGTTGTTTAATCTCCATGTGTTTTTGTTTCTTACAGTTTTTTCTTGTAATTAATACCTAGTCTCATAGCGTTGTGGTCAGAGAATATGCTTGATACAATTTAAATTTTCTTAAATTTTCTGAGGTTTGATTTGTGACTGAAGATGTGGTCTATCCTGGAGAATGTTCCATGTGCACTTGAGAAGAAGGTGTATTCTGCATTTGGATGGAATGTCTTAAAGATATCAATGAGACCCACCTCATCTAATGTATCATTTAAGATGTGTCTCCTTATTAAATTTGTTTTGATGATCTGTCCACTGGCGTGAGTGGGGTGTTAAAGTCTCCTATTATTATTGTGTTACTGTTCATTTCTCCTTTTATGTCCATTAATGTTTGTCTTATGTATTGAGGTGCTCCTGTGTTGGATGCATAGATATTTATAGTTGTTATGTCTTCCTCTTGGATTCTTGATCATTATGTAGTGTCCTTAACTCTTGTAATATTCTTTATTTTATGATCTATTTTGTCTGATATAAGGATTGCTACTTCAGCTTTCTTTTGCTTCCCATTTGCATGGAATATATTTTTCCATCCTCTCACTTTCAGTCTATATTTGTCTTTAGGTCTGATGTGGGTTTCTTGTAGACAGCATATATAGATGGGTCTTGTTTTTGTATCCATTCAGTCAGTCTGTGTCTTTTGGTTGGAGCATTTAATTCATTTACATTTAGATTAATTATTGATATATATATTCCCATTGCCATTTTATAATTGTTTGGGGTTGATTTTGTAGATCTTTTCTCTTCTCTTGTATTTCTTGACTATATACACCCCTTTAACATTTGCTATAAAGCTGGCTTGGTGGTACTGAATTCTCTTAACTTTTGCTTGTCTGAAAAGCTCTTGATTTCTCCATCAATTTTGAATGAGATCCTTGCTGGGTACAGTAATCCTGGTTGTAGGTTTTTTCCCCTTCAGTACTTTAAATATATCCTGCCATTCCCTTCTGGCCTGCAGAGTTTCTGCTGAAAGATCAGCTGTTAAGTGTACGTTAAGTACGTATGTTACTCATTGCTTCTTTCTTGCTGCTTTTAATATTCTTTCTTTGTGTTTAGTCTTTATTACTTTGATTAGTATGTGTCTTGGCGTGTTTCTCCTTGGGTTTACCCTGTATGGGCCTCTTTGTGCCTCTTGGACTTGACTGACTCCTTTGCCATGTTGGGGAAATTTTCAACTATAATCTTTTCAAAAATTTTCTCATACCCTTTCTTTTTCTCTTCTTTTTCTGGGACCTCTATAATTCAAATGTGGGTACATTTGATATTGTCCCAGAGGTCTCTGTGACTATCCTCATTTCTTTTCATTCCTTTTAATTTATTCTCCTCTTCAGAAGTTATTTCTACCATTTTATCTTCCAACTCACTGATTTGTTCTTCTGCTTCAGATATTTTGCTATTGATTCCTTCTAGAATATTTTTAATTTCAGTAATTGTGTTGCTTGTCTCTTTATGTTTATTCTTTAATTCTTCTAGGTCTTTGTTAATTGATTCTTGCATTTTCTCCATTTTGTTTTCAAGGTTTTTGATAACCTTTACCATCATTATTCTGAATTCTTTTTCAGGTGGCTTGCCTATTTCTTCTTCATTTATTTGGACTTCTATGTTTCTGGTTTGTTCCTTCATTTCTGTAATATTTTTCTGTCTTTTCATTATTTTTTTTAACTTATTGGGTTTGAGGTCTCCTTTTCCCAGGCTTCAAGGTTGAAGCCTTTCTTCCTTTTGGTTTCTGCTCTCCTAAGGACTTAATGCCCTGGTGTCTCAGACAGTAAAGTGTTTATCTACAATGCGGGAGACCTGGGTTCAATCCCTGTGTCGGGAAGATTCCCTGGAGAAGGAAATGGCAACCCATTCCAGCATTCTTGCTTAGAAAATCCCATGGATGTAGAAACCTGGTGTCTATGGGGTCGCAAAGAGTTGGACATGACTGAGCGACTTCACTTTCACTTTTCAAGGTTGGTCCAGTGGTTTGTGTAAGCTTTATATAGGATGATATTTGTGTTGAGTTTTTGTTTGTTTGTTTGTTTTTCCTCTGATGGGCAAGGCTGAGTGAGGTGCTAATCCTGTCTGCTGATGATTTGGTTTGTTGTTTAGATGAGGCGATCTGCACCAGTGACAACTGGTAGTTAGGTGATGCCGGGTCTTATAGTCAAGTGGTTTCCCTTGTATGAGTTATCACTGTTTGATACTCCATAGGGTTAGTTCTATCGTAATCTAGGGTCCTGGAGTCAGTGCGTCCACTCCAAAGGCTCAGGCTTTGATCTCCTGCCTGTGTTGTTCAGTCTTTCAGTAGGTGGCTCAGCAGTAAAGAATCTACTTGGTAGGGTTGTTGCACAGGTCTCATACTTTCATCCAGGAAAGCACCTGGAACAGTGCCTGGCAAGTAGTAAGTATGCAAAAAACTTTAGCCTTTATTAATATGTTAACATTCAGTCGACCTCAGACAGCATAAGGGTCATGAAGCAGAAAGCCCTCACCTCAGGCCACATGGAAGCCAGGTCTGAGAACTTATTTTTAATGGGGTCCCTCTAGCTACCAGGAGAGCAAGGGTTGAAGGAGGGGAAGAGGCTATGGCAATAATCCAGATAAGATACAATGGTGGTCTGGACAAGGTAGAAGCAGTAGAGATATTGGGATATGACCAATTCTAGATGCATTCTCTTGTCAGAGTCAAAAGAGTTTGCTGATAGACTGAATGTGGGGTGAAAGAGAAGAGAGTCAGAGATGATGCCAATATTTTTGGCCTGGGCTACTGGAAGAATGGAGCTGCTATTTACTGAGATAGGACAGGCTGTGGGAAGAGTGGGTTTTATAAGGGAAGATTAGGAGTTCAGTTTTGAGATACCTGTCAGACAGCCAAATGGAGAAGTCAAGTAGGCACTTAGATAACAGAATGTGAGGTTCAGAGGAGAGGTGTAACTTGGAGGAAAAAACTGGTAGTCTTTGGTGGTAGTAGTTGGTATGTATTTAGGTCACGAGACTGGGTAAAATGACAAGGAAATAGGGTTGATAAGGAAGATCGGAAGTTTCAGGAATAAGCAGCACTCCAATTCTCAGAGGTCAGGAAGATGATGAGGAATGAGCAAAAAGACTGAGAAAGAATCACCAGTAGGGCAGGAAGAAATCCAGAGACTGTAGTATTTTGGAAACTAAGTGATGAAACTATTTCAAAGAAAGGAATAAACAACTATACAAAATGCTGTTGAAAGGTCAAGCAAGAAAAAGACTGAAAACTTACTCACTGGAGTCAGCACTGTTGAAGGTAAAGTCCTGACTCAAGAGAGAGGGCTCAAGAGAGACTGGTGGAAAGGAACTTACTGTCTCTCGGTAAGTGAGACAACAGAGAGGAGCAGATGTGGAGAAGGATCAAGAGGAGGGTCAAGAGAGAGTTTGGGTTTGTATCACAAGGCACTATATCTCTAGTATTTGGTAAAGTGCCAGGCACATAGTGATAACTCAATAAATATTTATTGACTAAAGTGAATGAAATCACTAACCACTGATTCAGGAAATAGTCTTAGTTTCAGAAGTTCAAAGTTGGTACAATGAAATGTGAAATTCTTGGTCCAATAAAAATACTGCTTTCATTCTCCTTCAATGCCTGAAAACTCCTTCATATTGAAAACTATGACTCACATACCTAGAACAGCTATCCTTAAATTTGAGAGGAACAATAACAGAATTTGACAAGTATATGCTCAACAAGAAAAAAATACTTTCAATTCTGGATGGGTACAACCTATCCAAATATCTTTTGCACCTGGGGTCCTGTGACTGGCTGAGTCCTAGTCCTCCTCTAGTTACGTCATGACTCACACTAGGCACTATTAATAGAATGGAAGACTCTTGGTAGTTGCTGAAGGATCATATATCTGACAAGGGTCTGGTAACCAGAATATATAAAGAACTCAACTACACAACAACAAAAGGACAGACAACCCAATTAAAAAACAGGCTAAGAACTTGAATATAGACATCTCTGCAATAAAATGGCCAAAAAACACCTTAAAAGATGCACAGCATTAAGGTAATGCAAATCAAATCGTAGTGAGAGATCACTTCACACCCACTAGGATGGCTATAATGAAAACCAAAACAAACCCAGAAAATAACAAGTGTTGACGAGGACATGGAGAAACTAGAACTTTCAAACACTGATAGTGGAAATGTAAAATGGTGCAGTTGCTGTGGAAAACAGTATGGTGGTTACTCAAATAGATAAATATAGAATTACCATATGGTCCAGCAATTCCACTCCAGGTATATACACAAAAGCACTGAAACAGATATTCAAATAAAAACTTGCAAACAAATGTTCTTGGTAGCACTATTTACAGCAGCCGGAAGGTATAAACAACGGAAATGCCCATCAACTGATAAATGGATAAATAAAATGTGGTATATCCATTCAATGGAATTATTATTCAAAGAAAGGAATGGATATTATTCAAAGAAAGGAACACATGCTACAACATGAATGAACCTTATAAAACTTCATGCTAAATGAAAGAAGCCAGACACAGGAAGTCACATATTTTGTGATTCCATTTATATGAAACATTCAGAATAAACAACTTCACAGAGAAAGAAAGCAAACTGGTGGTCACCAGGAAATAGGGGGAGAAAGGAATGGGGAGTGACTGCTTAATGGGTACAGGGTTTCCCTCTGGGATGATAAAAATATTCTGGAATTAGATAATGGTTGTTCAACACTGTAAATGTATTGAGATTCACTGAGTTGTACTCTTTAAAATGATTAAAATGGTTAATTTTATGTTACATGAATTTTAACTCAATAAAAACAATAAATCACACAGCTCACACTTGAGAGATTAAGGCCATGCACCCAAGAACTGACTCAATTCTCTTACCATGCTGCCACTGCCTCCTTTACAAACCAAAGGTGCTCTGGACAACTTTGGCAGCGAACTTTTCCCTCCATCTAGCACCATCAGGCATAGTGTGTGTGTGTGTGCGTGCGCGCATTGTGTGTATGTGTGTGTGTGTGTGTGTGTGTGTGTGTGTGTGTGTGTGTGTGTACATGCTCAGTTGTGTCTGACTCTTTGCGACCCCATGGACTGTAGCCTACCAGGCTCCTCTGTCCATGGAATTTTCCAGGCAAGAAATACTGGAGTGAGTTGCCATTTTTTTCTCCACGGGATCTTCCCAACCCAGGGATTGAACCCATGTTTTTTGTGTCTCCTGTACTGGCAGGCAGAGTCTTTACCACTTGCGCCACCTGGGGAATCAACAGGCATAGTACCTAACTATATTTGTGGTAACAGAATTCCTACAATTGACTAAGCACATAAAAGTTTCTAAGCAAAATATTTTATCATAGACTCACAATGTAAACCTTCTTAAAACAAGGTCTGCTATTCATATCACAAAGTCATCCTTCATTTAGAAGTTAACTATTATTCATATAACTGATGAACCAATGACAGCTGTGAAGGACAATCCCTTATGAGATGATATTGTTTGCAAAAAGAGTACAGTCAATGGTGTTTATGCCTTCAACTAATAAATATAATTTTTCACTAACAATCCTTGGCATTTTCCAACCCCTGTGATTTCTATCCTGCTGGTAGATCACAACTCTTAGAAATATGATGTGTAAAACTGACCTTTAAACCTTCCTGTGTCAGATTACTATTGCCAATGAGGCAGAAATGGATAAAAGACAGATTGGTGGTGAACATCTGCATGACAACCCACTCCAGAGAGTCACTCTAACCTAAAGTCTTCAGGCAACAGCATTCAAACAGCCTTCTGGAAACCAAAGTTTGTTTGGTATTCTCTTATTCGAGCTCAATGAGGGCCTAGTCCTCCAACTTATATCCATACCTTTTAATCACCATCAATGATGAAGATTTCAAAGTATCAGAAATGTTACATGCATGCAACTGGAAAACCAAACTGCAAGATCAAGTTAATTAGGAAAAAAAAATAGCTGCAAAGACTACTAGGAATGACACCTAGATGCATAATCCCTGACCAAGCCAAGTATTACACTTTCAACATGCTGACAATCTGGTCTTTGTTCATCAGTTCACTGAAAGGATGATGTCAGGGTCACTGGAGTGCTGCTGGCCTTTAGGATCAATGGCCTTCCAGATAAGAAACAGACTAAGGGCATAATCACCAACATCTGAGTCTCAAGAGTCCTGACAAAATAACCTCTTCAGGGAAAAGCACAAAGTCTCCAAAACAAATGCAAACAAGACTCCTTGAAATGGGGTAGAGGGGTAATCAGGCACCTCTGAGATACCTCCCTGAAAAGTCAGAAGCATTCGGGTAACAAGACAGGCTAAGCGCCTCCCACAGAGACATATAAGACACTTCCCTCTCCCTTATCACTCCTCTATTGGGCAAACTTCTCAAAAGATTTTTCCAACATTCACAATTTCCATTTCCTTACTTTGTATTCACTTCAATCTGGTTTCTGCTTTTTTTTCAATCTAAAGCAGTTGTTACTGAGGTCAAAGACTCCATCTTGCTAAATTCAATATATCATTTTCGGTCTACATCTTTACTTGAGGACTCCTTTTTTTAAAAAATACTCTCTTCCCTTGCCTTTCATGACACATCTTAAACTGGAATTAAATTTGAAAGTGAGTTTCTAAGACAAAAATCAAATACAGTTTCAAATACTCTTGAAAACTCTATAAATGGCCTACTAAGTAAAGCCTGTTTTTTGTATGTATGACTTTATGCAGTAATGAACAGAATATATGTATACATGCAAAACAAACAGTAAGTATACCTGCTGTTTAGAACACTTTCTTTCATCTAACTAGAAACAACTTCATGTATTGGGTTAAGTTTGCACACCTTAACTGCAAGGAAGTTACCATCCACTGTACCTCCAACAATTCTACTTGTAGGAATTTATCCTACAAATATATTCACACATATGAACTAGCATATGCATAATACTATTTCTTATAGTAAATTACTGGAAACAATTTAAATGTCCCTCAATAGGGGAATGGTTAAATAATTTGTGGTGTATCTATACAATGGAATACTAGATAGTCATTGAAAAGAATAAGAACACTATGTACTAGAATGGAAAGATTTCTAGGACATCATTAAGAGAACAAAACAAGAAACAGTGTATACCAGTATGCTGTTTGTGTAAACAACAGAAAGAATATGCATTTGCTTGAATGTTAATGACATTTCTAGAACAACAATTCTAGAAAATGTCTAGAATGATACATAAAACTACTAACCATGATGACCCCTTTGGAAGGTTATGGGAAAACTGGCAGCTGGGGGAGGGAGTAGGACCTGCTGCAGACATTCTGCAGACTGTCCCCCTAAGTTTCGCCTTGTAACTTTTATTTTTTCTTGAGTTTACCTCACCTTAAAGGTTATTTCCCAAGGAAATTTTCCCCAGTTTCCAAACTAGGTCAGTATCCCTTTTTTAGGTACTCACAGTACCTATACTTCTTCCTGAACCTATCACAGTTGTAATGGGGAATTGTATAATTATACATTTCTGTCACTCTCTTTAGACTACATGGTCCAAGAGTGCAGAGACAACATCCATGGCTTTCACTGCTGTATTCCCAGACCTAAAATAATGTCTGCCTGGCAAAGTAGGCCCTCTCTCACATGTTTGCTGAACAAATGAATGACTGCTCTTACCTTCAAACCTAGCAGAGTAAACTGACACAGAAGCAAATGATCACAATGCGTCTGTCATTAGTGTTAAGACAGCAGTCCACTTAGAACAGTGATTCTCAAGTGGGGGTGATTTTGACCCTCCCAGGGGACATCTGGAAGTGTCTGGAAACATTTTTGAGTGTTACAACTGTGTGGGTTGTGTGACTGTTTGACTGTCACAACTGTGTGTGTGTGTGGAGGGGGACTCCTGGTAACTATTAACTAGAGGTCAGGAATGCTGCTAAACAACCTATAATGCACAGGACAGCCTCCACAAAAAGAATTATCTGGTCCAAAATGTCAACCACATCTCTAATTTAGAGGAAGGTCATAACCAAAATGGTGATCAGTTCTATTCCAGGTGGTGGTGTTTTTTTGCAGGGGGTGGTGGGGTGGGGTTAGGATGTCAAGAAAAGCTTCAGAGAGGAAGTAAAGCTTTAAATTGCCTGTTGAAGGGTGGCAGGGACCATATCACAGTAAATTGTCTGCCAAAGGTAATGTGAGGTGTTTAAAGGCAAAGTTATGGTTTAAACAGGTACCTCCCCACCAAGTACCCCATACCCTGATATTACTCATCTTTATTCCCTTCTTGTTGAAACAAAACTTTCATTCTCTTAGGGTAGTGATTTCAGCTAAAAATATTAAGGCCAAATTAATTCAGACTAAGATAAAGTCAGATAGGCCTTTCACTCTTCAAAATGTCAGCTGCATTTTAAAATATGCAAATACTTACAAATACAAAAAAATCTTTAACTCCTTAATGTTCAGGTTACTTGTAATAAAGCTATTTTTGAACTCAATAGCCAGGTTGGTTCTGGTAAAGATTTCTCCAATTTTTTTTTAAAAAAAGGGTTTCTCCATTTTTAAATTTTTTTTAACTTTCTTCCCTCTGTCCTCAGTTTCTGAGCTCCCAAGATCCAAGTTTTTCCACAAGCATCTCATGCTATTAAGTTCTTGTGCCAGAGAGGATAGGATGCAATAAATGTAAATAAACTGTACATATAAATTAGGAGTAATCTGTAGATTTCTTAAAAGGCTTTCACTAAAAGTTATAGATACTCCTGGAAGAAATTAAGTTCAGATAATTTAAAATAGAAAGAAAGAAAGAAAACAGTGTTTTACTGTAACACAAGCCTGCTGCCTACTGAGCTGGAAGCACACATTCTGCTCCAGTATGGCCATTCTCAGGGTCTCGGAGTGGGTGTTCTCTCCAGAAACTGAGGCTTGAGACTGACCAAGAACAAAGAAAAACGCCTGGCACGGAAGGTTTGGGCGAAGTTTTGTACATAAATGATTTGAGGAGGAACACTTCCTCAGATTTTGGAAGGCATACAAATCACTCTTTTTCTTGCTTACATGTAAAAAAACTTTTATTTCGTGTTTCCAGATCATTTCCTAATAAGAAAATACCTTATAATTTACAGACAGCAATTTATTCTCCCTTACATTTGCTGACCACTAAAACTGGATACAGTTTCCTTAAGCTTTACCAGAGTCAGAGGATTGGGAATGATGTGAGCATAGCAGAGTGCAAATGCAACATCAACTCCAACGTCGGCCAGCTGGTTTCCATCGAGAGGTCCCCCAGGAGAAAGCCCCTCCGAGGCGGCGGCCGGGGTCGGCGCGGAGTAAGACCCAACGGGGCGGCCCAATGGCAGCCACGGGGTCTGCCTGGGCCCTGTTTACCTTTGTTTCAGGTACTCCCGCTCCCAGCCGGGCCCGGGATCCCGCCCGAGGCCCCGAGCTGGTGACACATCCTTCTTTGGCCAAGTCGGGCCGAGGTTGGGCAGGGGGCGGGGAAGGAAAATAAAGCCTCAGCGCCTAACGACGTGACTCTCAGTTCTTCCAAAACGCTGGCATTTGTTTCTCTGCCAAGCTTTCCCATTAACAAGTTCCCGAGGGCTGTACGGACTAACTGGCCCTGGAGCCCCGAAAGTGGGAGGGACCAGGCCGTCCCCCGCCCTCCCGTCCGTGGGCGCCCCGGGGCAGGCCGTTTTCACACCTCCCGGGCTGACAAGGCCCGGGACCAAGCTGGGCATGAGGCGGCGCCCGTACCGCCTCGAACCCCGACTTCCGCGGCCAGGCCAGCCCCGCTGGCCCCTCAGACCAGTCCGGTCCCCGCCCCCAGGCCCCGGCCCCGCCCGCCCGGGCCTCCGCGCACCGCCCCCCGGCCTCGCCACAACCCGCGGGCCGGACCCGGGGCGCGAGAGCGCCGGGCCGCGCGGCGGGCGGCCACACGCCTACCTCAGCGCCCGCGGTTCCTCCTCCTGCTCCTGCCTCGGATCACGGACAGCGCTAGCCGCCAGGCCTCCCGGCGGTGCGGAATATAAGACTGCGAGTGCGGCGCGTGAGGAGCTGAGGCCCGAGCGCGCCCCGCCCAGCCGCCAGTCCACCCCCACCTACCCCTCGGCCCCACCCTCTGCTGTGGGCTCGGCGCCCCGCCCCGCCTGCCAGGCTCCGCCCCTCCCAGTGGGCCCCGCCCACCCTGCCGGCCGGAGAGTGACAGGGGGCGGTCAGGGGCGCTAGGAGAGCGCGGCGGCCGCAGTGCCTGCAGTCCCGCGTCTGGCGGCCATGCGGGAACGCGATTCGTAATGCTTACTACGATTTGGCGGGATGCGAATTTCACTCTAGGATATATTATTACAGTGACTGGTATTATAACCTTATCGTTGTTGTTGTTATTGTCATTAGTAGTTTTGCTCTCTTGTAGCCGACTGGATAGTACCATTTGAGGCTAGAGGTGGCAGACAGGTAGCCCTCACCGCTGACCAGACACTCCTGGTCACTCTGATACGGCATCTTCGCCGTGTGTCGTTATGAAATAGTGAATAAGTTGTGGGAATTTTGAAAGAGATATTTATTATTAACAGTTATTGTTAAATATAACACAAATACAGAAAGTCGTATAAAACCAATGTACAACTTATGAATTATCCAGAGACATACGCCTTTATAACAACTCCTGAGATTTAGCACCATGTTAAATGGTCTGACTTAAAACATAAATCTCATTGATAGTTGGGAGGAGTCAGCTAGGGAAGATCCTCCCAAAATTACCTTCCTTGTAAATGACACAGGAATTCACAGGCCACTTGCCCACAGTCCTGTGCTAAGAGCACATACAGAAAACTTGAAAAAGTGAAATTCTTTATTAAAAAGATAAATCAATAAGTACACAAACATGTAAATAACTTAATAAGTCAATCAGGAGAGTGAACAGCATGAATAAGGAGCACCTAAGGGTGGGAAGTATGTGGGTATGTGAAGACTTAAAAATAGCCAAGGATTAGGTGGCCTGCAAGGGTAGGTCCTGGACACCTAGCTGTCCTCACTGTGTCACTAGCACCTAGCACAAAACCAAGGGTATAATAGATGCTGTGTGTGTATTTATAGTTCAAGAAAGGAAAAAAGATAGGTATATATTAATATATACAGTTGACCCCTGAACAAGGCTGGGTGGGTATGGGGCGTCTATCACCCACCCACCTCCCTTGCAGTGGAAAATCCTCTGTCATGCTATCTCTGACTCAAAAACAAAGAATTGATAAATGACTCGCTCGAGGGCTGAAAAAGTTTGGATAGAATCAGGACTCAAATCTTGGTTCTTTTGACTCCACATATTGTAATCTCTAATCAAGCACAGATTTTCCCCTGCATTTAAAGCTCTGAAACATGAAAATACAAGTACCGTATTTATTGAGAAGTATCTGCATATAAGTGGATCTGCAATATCCGAACCTTTGTTGTTCAAGGGTCAAATGTATAATCACACCAAACATGCTTTGCCTACTGAATAATTTCATCCAGGGTCACATCTTCCAATAGTTAAAATGATGTGCTCCAAGATGCCTTCATGCCTTGGAGCTTTAAACTTTATGCTGTTTTCCAGTTTAAAAAAAAAAAAGCTCTTTTAGGTGGATTAGCCTATCTTACTTGAGATTTAGAGCAGTCCTGTGAGAAAGGCAGGGCAGGACAGAAGGACTTTGCAAAGGTCACAGTGTAATGCATACTTGTGAGGAAGGGAAGTACACAATGAACTGTACAACAATTTCAGTACTGCTGACTCTGCCAATCCCTGCTGGATTCCAGGTTTGTTTTGACAGTTTCATTATCTGAGTTTTTACATTAGGACTTTTTGGGCTCCTTTGCTATATGCAGTATGATTTGAATTTATAAAGCACGCAAGATCTAACTTGAAATTTGATTCAGCACGACAGAGTCAGCATATCCGTCTTAAGCACCTTGGCGAGTTAGGGTAGAGAGCTGCCAATTCACCACCATTTATTGAGCATCCAAACTCTATGGTTGGTGATATGAATACGAAGAATAGAAAATGTGTAGACATAATCTTTGCTCTAAAGGGATTTATAGCCAAATTAGGGAGAACAAGTTGAAAATAAACAAGTGTTTAATTTGTTTGGATGGTAGGGGAACAGTCTTGAGCACAATTAATTCTATTAGGTGTAGGGAGAGAGTATAAGTCTTTTCAGAGAAGAGAATACCTGATTATTTTTTTTTAATTATGGAAAAGAAAATCAACTTTTGCAAAAGTGGGGCTTCCTCAGTGGCTCAGCAGTAAAGAATTCACCAGTAATGCAGGAGATTTAGGAGACTTGGGTTCAATCCCTGGGTTGGGAAGTTCCCCTGGAAGAGGAAATGGAAATTCACTCCAATGTTCCTGTTTGGGAAGTTTCATGGACAAGGAGCCTGGAGGGCTACAGTCCATAGGACGCAGAGTCGGACCTGACTGAGCAACTGAACACAACACAACGACACTGCAAAAGCAGAGAGAATAATGTGATGAACTACTG
The DNA here is from genome assembly GCF_963930625.1 of Muntiacus reevesi. NCBI lineage: Eukaryota > Metazoa > Chordata > Mammalia > Artiodactyla > Cervidae > Muntiacus > Muntiacus reevesi. The sequence continues at coordinate 13,405,760 of NC_089256.1, forward strand.
TGCTCTCATTACTCAGCTTTAACAGTTACCATCCCATGACCCATGTGTTCCTTCTGTATCCTCACCATCTCTTTCCCTCCCTGGATTATTCTGAAGCACATCACAGTAGAATATTATTTCAATCATCAATATTTTACTATATATCTCTAAAATATAGGTTCTGTTTTTAAAAACAACAAAATCATTTATCTTTAAAAATTAATTATTTTTTTGGCTCAGGTAATAAAGAATTTCCCTGCAATTCAGGAGACCCGGTTTCATCCTTGGGTCAGGAAGATCTCCTAGAGAAGGGAATGGCTATCCATTCCAGTATTTTTGCCTGGAGAATTCCATGGACAGAGGAGCCTGGTGGGCTACAGTCCATGGGGTTGCAAAAAGTCGGGATACAACTGAGTGAATAACACTTTCACTAACATCTAGTCAGTATTCAAATTTCCCCAATTTTCTCACAAGTGTTTATATAGTTTATATCTTCAAGTCAGGATTCAGATAAAGCCCTCACACTGTATTTTTTAATGATTCTTTTTTATTTTTTAACTTTATATAGGAAGCATTACCATGAATAAAGCTAGTGGAGGTGATGGAATTCCAGCTGAGCTATTCCAAATCCTAAAAGATGATGCTGTTAGAGTGCTGCACTCAATATGTCAGCAAATTTGGAAAATTCAGCAGTGGCCACAGGATAGGAAAAGGTCAGTTTCATTCCAATCCCAAAGAAAGGCAATGCCATTGAATGCTCAAACTATCACACAGTTGTGCTCATTTCACATGCTAGCTCAAAGTCCTTCAAGCTAGGCTTCAACAGTACATGAACTGAGAACTTCCAGGTGTACAAGCTGGATTTAGAAAAGACTGAAGAACCAGAGATCAAATTTCCAACCTCTGTTGGATCATAGAAAAAGCAAGAGAATTCCAAAAAAAATATCTACTTCTGTTTCATTGACTATGCTAAAGCCTGTTACTGTGTGGATCACAGCAAACTGTAGAAAATTCTTAGAGATGGGAATACCAGATCACCTCACCTGCCTTCTGAGAAACCTGTGTGCAAATCAAGAAGCAACAGTTAAAACCAGACACAGAATAACTCACTAGTTCAAAATTGGGAAAGGAGTATGTCAAGGCTGTATGTTGTCACCTTGCTTATTTAACTTCTATGCAGAGTACATCATTGTGAAATGCCAGGGTGGATGAAGCACAAGATGGAATCAAGATTGCTGGGAGAAATATTAATAACCTCGGATATGCAGATAATACCACCCTAATGGCAGAAAACAAATAAGAGTTAAAGAGCCTCTTGATGAAGGCGAAAGGGGAGAGTGAAAAAGCTGGCTTAAAACTCAGCATTCAAAATCAAAGATCACAGCATCCGGTCCCATCACTTTATGGCAAATAGATGGGGGGAAATGGGAACAGTGACAGACTTTATATTTTTTTGGGCTCCAAAATTACTGCAGATGGTGACTATAGCCATGAAATTAAAAGATGCCTGCTCCTTGTCATAGCTATGACAAACCTAGACAGTGTATTGAAAAGCAGAGACATTTTCTGGCAAAGGTCCGTAAATTCAAAGCTATGGTTTTTCCAGTAGTCATGTATGGATGTAAGAGTTGGACTACCTAACTGGACCACCTTACCTGCTTCCTGAGAAACCTCTATACAAATCAAGAAGCAGTACTTAGAACTGGACATGGAACAACTCACTGGTTCAAAACCGGGAAAAGAATATGTCAAAGCTGTATATTGTCACCAAAGAACTGATGTTAAGCACCAAAGAACTGATGCTTTTGAACTGTGGTGCTGGAGAAGACTCTTGAGAGTCCCTTGGACTGCAAGGAGATCAAACTGGTCAATCCTAAAGGAAATCAACCCTGAATATTCATTGGAAGGACTGATGCTGAAGCTCCAATACTTTGGCCACCTGATGTAAAGAGTAGACTCATTGAAAAAGACCCTGGTGCTGGGAAAGATTGAGGGGAGGAGGAGAAGGGATGAGAGGATGAGATGGTTGGATGGCATCATGGATTCAATGGACATGAGTTTGAGCAAACTCTGGGAGTTAGTGAAGGACAGGGAAGCCTGGCATGCTATAGTCCATGGGGTCGCAAAGAGTCTGACACAACTGAGTGGCTGAATAACAATAACTTTTTATTTTGACTGTGCCATGCAGCTTGGAGGATATCTTAGTTCCCTGATGAGGGATTGAACCTGTATTTTTGGCAGTGAAAGTGTGGAGTCCTAACCACTGCACTGCCAGGGAATTCCCATCACATTGTATTTGGTGAAAACGCTTAAAACATTTTTCTTTCTGTGCACTTTATATGTTAAAGAAATTAATAGTCGGTCCTGGACTTTCCTACATTCTGCACTTTACTGATTATACCCTGAGGTATTGTTTAATGTGTTCCTCTATCTCTATGTTTCCCATAAACAGGTAATAGATAAAGACATTAAAACAGTTACTGTAATTGTATTCTAAATGTTCAAAAAGCTAAGCAGAGAAATGAGATAAATAAAAAGACCCAAAATGTACTTCTAAAGAAGATGACAATGTTTGAATAAAAATATATTGGATAGGTTAGTGGCAAAGTGGACATTGCCAAAGAAAAGATTAGTGAACTTGAAGTCACACCAATAGAAATTTCCAAAATGAAACATACATAGGGGAAATAAAGATTTTGAAAATGTAATCAGTGAGTTTTGGAACAATTTCAAGTGGCCTAACATATGTAAATGAAATCTCCAAAAGAGAGAGTTGGAGCCAAAAAGTATTTGGATAAATAATGGCCTAAAATATTCAACATTGATGGAAACTATATACTCACAGATCTAAGACTTTCAACACCCAAAACACACAAAAAAATAAAGAAAGCTATATGAAGGCACATCAAAATCAGATTGCTCATTAACACAACATTATAAAGCAATTACACTTCAAATTAAAAAGTAAAAGTGATAAATGAAAACTATCAGATTGCTCAAAATCTGTAATAAAGAGAAAAATCTTAAAAGTACTGAGAGGAGAGATATGTTACATATAGAGGAACAAAGAAAGGATGACAGCAGATCTCTTGTTAGGAACAATGCAAGCAAGAACATAGTGAAATAACATCCTTAAAATACTGACAAAACCTATCAGTCTAGAATTCTATTCTCAAAAAAAGAAGCTTCAACAAATTAGAAAAAATAGAATTCTATTCTCATCTAAAAATTTCTCAGAAATGAAGACAAAAGAAAGACTTTTTCAGATGTACAAAAGGTAAAAAAATTCATCATAGCAGACCTGTACTGCAATAAATGCTAAAGGAAGTCTTCCATACATAAGGAAAAATGGCACTGAAAGAAATTACGGATCTATGGAAATGAAGGAAGAGTGAAAAATAGTAACTGTAAGTATAAATATATAAAATCTTAAAATAATTATTAAAATCACTTTAAAAGGTGCTTTATTACTTAAACAAAAATATATTGTATTATGGCTATGATTGCCAGATAAAATATGAGATGCCCAATTAACTTTGAATTTCAAATAATTGTTACCTTATTAAGTATGTGTTCCTAAATATTGCATGAAACATATTTAATGAAGTTATTTGGTATTTATCTGAACTTTAGATTTTACTTGGTGCCCTTCATTTTTATTTGTTAGACCTGGCAGCCCAATTTTGAAGTTTATAAACAGCAAAAATGCTAAGAGAGGGACTCAAAGTATGCTGCTATAAGTTTCTTATACTGTATTGATACTTAAAAGAAATAAAATTTCACTTGAATTTAAATTTTGATAACTTAAAAATTCATATAAACCCTAAAACAACTACTAAAATAACAAGATAGTAAAAGCTAAAAAAGCCACAAATGACTTAAAATGTAAACATAAAAAATTTTAATTAACCCAAAAGCACATACAGGAGAAAGTAACAAAGAATCAATTGGAAAGGTAGAAAACAACAAGATGATAGAGTTTAACCAGACCGTATCAATAATCATACTAAATATAAACAGATTGAACACCTCCAGTTAAAAGGTAGAGACTGGATTAAAGAGAAGGCACAACAGCATGCTGCTTATAAAGAATGCATTTTAAATCCACAGGCACAAATAGGTTAACACTAAAAGGGTGGAAAAAGATTTACTATGCAAACATAAGGAAATTAATCAAAAGAAAAGATTTCAGAGCAAAGAATATTACAAGAAGTAAAGAAGATCAGTTCACAAGGATAACGGGATCAATTCATCAAGAGGACCGACCTAACAATTCTAATGTTTATTTCATATAATAGGGCTTTGAAATACATGAAGCAAACATTGAAGTAGACAAATTCACAATCATACTTGTTTATTTCAAACCCTTCTCCTAGTAATAGAATAAGTAGACAGAAAATTAGTAAGAATGTAGAAGACTTGGATAACACCATCAAGCAGCTTCACCTAACTGACATTTGTAGGACACTCCATCCAGTAAAATAATTCACATACTTTCTAGATACATATGGAATACTTAACCAAGATAGACCAGATTTTGTGCTATAAAATAAAGTTGAAAGCATTTAAAAGAATTTAAGTCACACACATTATCCTCTCTGACCACAATGGAATTAAATTAGAAGTCAGTAATATATCTAGAATTTAGGGTACTCCCTCCTCCTTCCCCTTAGTCTCAAGACTCCTCTTCCTCCCATGTTCATCCTTTTTCCGCCAAGATCCCATTATCCGTTCAGTTACATAAGCCAGGAATTCTTTTCTTCTTTTTGAAAAAATTTCTTTTTGTTAAAAAGAAATGAACTCTTTTTGACTCTTCTGGGTCATCATGACTGCGTGGGCTTTTCTCTAGTTGTGGAGTGCAGGGGCTACTCTCTAGCTGTGGTGCACGGGCTGCTCATTGCGGTGACTTCTCTTCCTGCTGAGCACGGGCTCTTGGGCGTGTGGGTTTCAGTAGCTGTGGCACGTAGGTGCAATGCTGGTGACTCCTGGGCATGGGCTTAGTTGCTCTGCAGCATGCGGGATCTTCCTGAATCAGGGATTGAACTCATGTCTCCTGCATTGGCAGGCAGATTCTTTACTTCTGAGCCACCAGAGAAGCCTAAACCAAAAAATTCTTAACTCCTCCTTCTTCCTCATCTCTCTTGTGAAACAAATCTCTGAATTCTGCTGACTTTTCTTTCAATTTGTTTCTCAAATCTGTTTGCTCCTCTCTGCTTCAATTACTGCAGCTTTAGTCATCAAAAGTTCAGATCATAACCATCCCTCTTTGTGGGCCTACACCAGGCACCTAACTGGTCCCTCTGCCTCCCATCTTGCCGCCCTTTAACATAATTCACATACTTTCCAATGTGGCTGAGCGTAGTGAACAATCTATCACATTCTTACAGTTTCTTAGTATCTGTGAATATTTTTCCTTTATTTAGAAAGTCTCTACTGTTAGGCATCACTAACTCAATGGACATGAGTTTGAGCAAGCTCCGAGAGATGGTGAAGGACAGAGAAACCTGGCGTGCTGCAGTCCGTAGGGTTGTGAAGAGTTGGACACGACTGAAAGAGTGAACAATTACTGTTAGAAGTTCTGATTCCTAGGTTGAAACCAGAATTCAATTTCTCCATTTTTTTTGCAGCTATAGGAGGATATGTTTCTAGAGACATTGTTTCCTTACAAAGGAAATGTGATTACTTTGGGAAATCTGAAAAGTTTGAAGTTTGTGTTTAGCTTTCTTTCTTGTTTTTGTTTTCTTCCTTCTTCCCATCCACTTTTCCTCTTTCACTTCCTTTCTGTGGCATCTTTATTGAGACATAATTCACATATCATACAATTCACCTATTTAAAATATGAAATTCAGTGTTTTTGGTATATTCACAGATATGTGCAATCATCATCAAAATCAGTATTAGAACATTTTCATCAACCCAAAGAGGAATGCCACATCCATAAGCCACTCTCTGCTTTTACCCATCCTACCTTCCAGCAACCACTGGTCTACTTTCTGTATTAATAACTATTCTGAGAATTTTATGTAAATAGAACCATCTAACATGTAGCTTTTACATCTTGTTTATTGCATATCTGTAGCATGTTTTCAAGGCTCATCTGTGTTATACTGATCCATGTCTCAGTATTTTACTCCTATTTTTTTTTTAGCTGAGCAATATTCTTAATATGGTTATACTACAGTTCATTTATCCATTCACTTGCTAATGATCAGTGTTGGGTTGATTTCAACTTTTTGCTATTACAAGTAAGATTCATGTCTAAGTCTTTGTATGAACATATGCCTTCATTTCTCTTAACTATATATTTATTGGTGGAATTGCTGGATCGATTACCATATAGTGGTAACTCTGTGTTTAAGTGTTTGATTTTCTTTGCTTGAAGGTTAAAGTTAAGAAGATGATTTGAGAGAACTAGGATATGGGATAAGTTAATTTTTCATTATTTCATCATTTAAGTTTTTTACAGAGCAACCTTTTGTATATGGAAAGAAAAACAAAAATAAACACTTAGAGCTACATTTGTTTAATTAAAGTCAAATTAGTTAAAGGTAACCAGTTTTAAGATTTAGTTTTTCTTAGGCTTTTAAACTTAATTTTAAATATTGTAATTGTAAGATAAATGTAGTGTTGCAACTTAAAATTAATTCATAAATATGAAAAGTCCCCTAAACATTTATTATTACATTGGCTAAATTATCAGATATTTCAAACTACAACTACAAATGTAACATATTTGATCCTCCAAAGCACTTTAAACATTCAATAAGCAACCCTACAAATCTAAAAACCAATATTCCTAAGCATTTAAACTGTGTAAACTTAGTGACTCAAAATTTATAGATTTAGTATCTCAGATTCTCTGAAAATTCAAACACAGTTTATAATCATAATTAATTCAACTTTTACACATCTCACATTTGAATCCCCAATCTACTATCAATAAAATTCTTTTCAATATTTAAAATTAAAATCAAAAGTCTAAATTCAAGATTTCATGTACCCAGTTGTAAAATAAAAGACACCTAAATTGCCAAGATGATTAAAAAATAACTTATTTGAACTCAATACCAAAAGTGTTAAATCTTAGGCTTGAGTCACTTCCTCACTCTTATTTGGGGACTGTGGAAATTTGGCTAGTAGAAAACTTCAGCTAAAGTGACAAATCATAAATAATAGTTCATACATAGTTTAACATTTTTAGGTAAATGTTTAGGTTAGAACATTATAAATATACATTCATCCACCATACCTTTTCTTTGAGTGAATCTGAACTGAAGAGCCAAGACATTTTCATTGCATAATCCACTCTCAAGTTGTATCCTGTAAGATTTCTAGTTTGGATTGTGTTAAAATGGAGCAAAACCTTTAAGCCACTTGCAAAAACAATGTAACTGTGGGTTGAGTTTAGATTTTTACATTTTCTTTCAATCTTTCATTAACTGTCTTGTCCATTTATTTTGGCTGCACTGTGTGTAATGAGGGATCCTGCTTCCCTGACCAGGGATCAAACCTGTGCCCCTTGAAGTGGAAGCACGGATTCTCAATCACTGGACTACCAGGGAAGGCCCTGTCTTGTCCATTTTTAGTTTAAGAATTTTTTTTCAGCAAGTTGCCATTAGCTAGTTTTTCCAAAGCATTCATCTTAATATTCATAGAAACAAAAACTTCCTTTCCACACTTAATGTTTCATGGGTTTATGTCATATTTAACTAAATCGGTTAATTAGAATTACAAGCACAAATAACATCAATAAGTTTGGAAAAATATGCAACTGATTCTTGATTTGTGTTGTGCTTAACTGGCAGGAGCAGACAATGACTGTATACTAGAGAAGGACTAGCTATAAATACTCAACTGTAAATTTCCTGGGTACCAACAGGTATAATTTATGGAAAAGAATGGAGAATGTTGTTTAATTCAGTAATAGAGCTAAGTGGAGGCTGGTTTAAAAAGTTTCTATCATTTTTCACAGTTTTAAAAATTGAGTTACAATTGTTACATGCATACTTACTTACCCTCATTGTGACATTTGGTAGGAGTCCTGAAGGCATAGGCCAGCAATTAAGGTAATATGTAGGTCATACTCTTCCAAATCTTTACACTTCCATACATTATGGGCATTTTAAGTGTATAGCCCTATGAGTTTTGACAAATGCTTACAGTTGTGTAACCACCATTATCATGATCAAGGTACAGGATATTGCTACCAACCCTCAAAATGCCCTTGTGCTTCTCCTTTGTAGTCAGTCACGCCCCCACTGTTCCCTAGCCCCAGCTCCAGATAACAATGATGTCTGTGTAATTCTCTGAAGAGTCAACCAAATTGCTAAGTATATCATTAGTTTTTCTATTTTCTTGCTGAGTAGTATCCTATGGTATGGATATACTACAATTGATTTGACTATTTACCTATTGAAGCACATCTAAATTGTTTCCAGTTTGGGACTATTATGCAGAAAGCTACTAGGAACATTCACGTACAGGTTATTTCTCTGTAAAGTGATATCTCTTTGTGATTTAAATTAACCCCTAATGGCTAATGGGGTTTCCCAGGTGGCTCAGTGGTAAAGAATCTGCCTGCCAAGCAGGAGACATGGGTTCGGTCCCTGGGTGGGGAGGGTCTAGAGAAGGAAATGGCATCCCACAACAGTATTCTTGCCTGGGAAATCCCATGGACAGAGGAGACTGGTGGGCTACAGTCCCTGGGGTTGCAAAGAATCAGATGACTAAACAGCAGCACCAGCAATGGCTGATGATGTTGAATATCACTTCAAACACTTATCTGTATATACTTTTTGGTGAAATGTCTGTTCATGTCTTTTGCCCATGTTCTAATTAGATCATTTATTTTGTCAAAGTTTGGGATTCCTTTGTATATTGTAGATACTAGTCTGTTTTTAGATATGTGGTTTGCAAATATTTTCTCTCAGTCTGTAGTAACTTGTTTTTTTCTTTCTTTTAATAGAGTTTTTTTTTTTTTTCAGAGCAAAATTTTCTAATTTTGATGAGATTTTATTTATCAATTTTTCTCTTTTGGATCATACTTTTTGTTTTAAGTCTAAGAACTATTTGCCTAGTTCTAGATTCTGAAAATTTGGTATTGTTTTTCAAAAGTTTTATGGTTTTGCATTTTGCATTACATCCATGATTCATTTTTAGTTAAATTTTACACGCAATGTGACTTTTATCCTGACACCCCCATGGATGTTCAATTGCTACAGCACCATTTGTTGAAATGGTTATCCTCCCTCCACTGACTAGATTTGCATGTTTGTCAAAAATCAGTTGGGCATTCTAGTAACAAGGATACACCAAGTGTCCAGATTGTGGTTTCTAATATCACTCTCCAATAAAAGTAATAGGGTTCCTTAGAGAAAATTTTGATTTTAGGGCATTGCAGGAAATAAATAAGATGATACTAGAGCATCTTATAGTATCAGAAAGTAAGAGAGTGATTAAAAAACAAAATACGTTGATGGAGGTATGCCAAAGGTACAACTGGAAGAGTTCCCAGTGGCCAAAGTTGAAACAATTTGAGCAAGAAAATAAAGTAGTATTGGATTAAAGCTCACAGTGCAAAATAAATATTCATGATTCCCTACTGAGGTAAATGACTGAATAATAAATAAATGGGAGAGAATAGACAAATCCCCTATACAGAAGGATTCCAAATAATTGATGCAGATATTCTGACTTCAATGAGGAGAATATAACTCCTCATTATTTGGATGTGATCTATGCATAGATCCTTTCAAGGAGTAGTCTGGAAATAGGAGTAAAGTAACTATACAGTGGAGAAATCTGACAAGCACTAGCTTAGTCAGGTGATCAACACATCAGCAGTCATAAATCACATAGAGAATATGTATTTTTGATATGAGCTGATAAAAATAATACTTCACTTCTGTTACCTTCATCCTAATAAACATTACCACAGTCTCATTAGAAGAAAATCATTAGACAAATTGTAATATTGTGGCATCTTACAAAATATATGACCCATATTCTTCAAACCTTCAAAGGTTGTGAAAAACAAGGAAAATCTAAGAAACTGCCACAGCTAAGAACAGCCAAGGAAATCTGAGTACACTGTTACTATTAGTTAACGAGAAAGTTATCAGTATTGGTTTCCTCACTGTAACGAATGTACCATCCTAACGTACGATATTAGTTATAAGGGGAACTGAGTATAAAGTATAATGGAACTCTTTGGACCATCTGCTAATTTTTCTCTAAATCAAAACTGTTCTAAAAAATAAAGTCTATTTAAAAAAATCAGCTGGGCATATTCATATGGTTCTATTTCTGGGTTCTCTATTCTGTTCCATTGGTCTATTTGGCTATCCCTCTGACAGTAACACACTGTCTTGATTACTCTGTGGTGTTGCCAAAGGAAAAACTTTCTAGCAGGACTTAAAAACTGTGTGGTTTTTGCCCATTGTAAAGAGTTGTTTGTTTTCTTATTTTTGAGTTTTGAGGAAGTGCCAGTGGACTAGAGAGAAGCCCTCTAGTACTAGTGCTAGCTGCAAGTGCTCCGTGTGACTTGTGATACATAGGATCACAACGGGAACCAAGTATTAAAATACAGTTTTCAAAATATTAAAGTAAATGTGCAGTATATTTACATATGCTTCTTTATTAATAGGTGAAATGTTAAAATCCAATGACAAATTTTATTGCCATCATAATTTCAGAGTAACAATGACCAGAAATGATATTTCAAGATATTTTTAACAACCTTAAAGTTAATTGAAGATATCTGTGAATTGTATTGGTGACAAAGTCATTGATGCTATGAAACTCCTCTGGTATATTGCTTCCATTCATAACTGAAGGAAATTTAGTTACAGGTTAGTGAAAATAAAGCTGCAATTTTTTTTCTTCCTCTGAGTTCATGGCTTAATGGAATCCCATTTCTGTTCTGTGAGATTCTTCAGCCTTTTCATATTTTACGTTTTGTGACTCATCTACCACCATTTTCTGCTCATTTGTATTAACCCCTCTGGGATGAACTTTAGAAGCATATTGAAGGGAGAGAGGGATATTAGTGAGTACAGCCTTGATTCCTGGAATGGATGCTTGCCATCTCCCCTTCCCTCCCCCCACCTAGCTGGCTGTTGCAAGCGACTCCTCAACCTTAAGCACCAGCCCTAGTCACAGAGGCTTGGACTCTGCGTTGGTTTCCTCCTGTGCTTTGTTGACTTATCCACAAGACCTACCCACAGCAGCAAGTTGTTCTCTCTCTATCCTCCCAAAACTTGTGCTGGGAGAATGTTTTGCTTCAGACATTCCGAATCCGGACAGGCCCTTTGAAATGTGTAAGAATTCAAATTGCTTTTCAGTTTCAACTTCTATAGATCCTAGAAGGCAAACTAGAACCACATATTTAAATACCACCTTAATAAAGCACAATATTGAAGCCTATGAAGACTAAGAAAAATGAGCACTCAAGTATATAAGCAACACATTGCCAGTACTGTGAAGCTAAACAATGAAGGCAATTATTTTATTAAAGCGGGGACAACTGTTTAGCCTCTGCAACATTCTTCTGTCTTTGATTCCAGTGCCTGGAGACCGGCAGTACAGTCAGACTCTTAGTGGTGAGAACGAAATGTGTTTTCTTCCTTTGGTGACACTGCTGTTTTCACCGTGTTTTCTGTGCTGTGGGACTCCTGTTGATTTCTGCTGTAGAGGTCAAGGGCAGAGATGTCCCAGCTCTCTTGACGAGCTCCCAGAGGACTGGGAGTGGACTGGATTCTGGCCAGAGCCATTTATTCTTGAAGAAATTAGAAACCAGCGGGATATGGATCTGCTTATTCAGAAGGAGTAAGAAATAAACTAGTATGTGACAGGGCAAGGAAGTTTATCTCCATCTAGACAAACTTCCATTTTTATAGGTCTATAGAGGTATAAAGGTGATCAAATGAAGACTTCTCTCAAAGGAGAGAAGATATGGCTGGTAGTAAACTGAGAGGTGGGGATGGGGGGAGGGAAGGAGGAAGAAAGAGAGAGAGAGAGAGACTGATAAGGCAAGTTTCTATAGGTTGTTTTCATGTAGAGTTAGGATTCTTCCCCCTTATTCTCTCTCATAGTTCTTTTTCTTTTTAAATGAAGAAACTTTAGAATACGTAAAGCATACAGAAAAGTAAAGTTATAATATACATATTATATAACATCCATGTTGTCACCACCCAGATGGGACAAGTGTGATAGATACCTGAAAGGAGAGAGAAGCCCTGATTGTCTGTGAAGATGACCCAAGAGAAGATGCCTGCTAACCATCTCCCTGGCTCAGAGAATGTGAAGCCAACCAATCAGGTAGGACTGCTCTATCCCCTTCCTCCTCTTGCTGTCAAGCCCCTACCATTAGGGAGGAGAGGAAGACAGCAGGTGTTAAGTGATGAATGAGGAAGACAGGTAGGAAGAGCTGAGAGCGGGAGAACCCATTCCCCTTTTCTACTGCAGGCTGCTAATCCCACAGTTGGTGGAGGGGAGAAGGTTTACCACTGAGTGAAGTTGTGAGTTTTGATTATTTCAGGGGGTTTTACCTTCTGATGCTAAACTGAGACTGTGTTTGTGACTTTAAATAACTGTGGGATTGTTCCTTATTTAAGAGGGAACAGAAAAGCCATGGGGCTCATTGAGTTTTTGTTCAGGAATGGGGAAGGTGACTTCCACTGAATAAATGTGTAAAGGAAACAGAAAGAGACAAAACCAAGTTGAATTTCATTGTCAGGTGTACTTGTTACACATACCATATGGAAGCATTTCGCTAAATCTAAGATGCCTCTGATACTAAGGAAAGCTATAATTTTATTTATTTATTTATTTATTTTTCATTTATATTTATTAGTTGGAGGTTAATTATTTTACAATATTGTAGTGGTTTTTGCCATACATTGACATGAATAAGCCATGGATTTACATGTATTCCCCATCCTGAAGCCCCCCTCCCACCTCCCTCCCATCCCATCCCTCTGGGTCATCCCAGTGCACCAGACCTGAGCACTTGTCTCGTGCATCCAACCTGGGCTGGCGATCTGTTTCACACTTGATAATATACATGTTTCAATGCTATTCTCTCAGATCATCCCACCCTCGCCTTCTCCCACAGAGTCCAAAAGTCTGTTCTGTACATCTGTGTCTCTTTTTCTGTTTTGCATATAGGGTTATCGTTACCATCTTTCTAAATTCCATATATATGTGTTAGTATACTGTAATGTTCTTTATCTTTCTGGCTTACTTCACTCTGTATAATGGGCTCCAGTTTCATCCATCTCATTAGAACTGATTCAAATGAATTCTTTTTAACGGCTGAGTAATATTCCATGGTGTATATGTACCACAGCTTCCTTATCCATTCATCTGCTGATGGGCATCTAGGTTGCTTCCATGTCCTGGCTATTATAAACAGTGCTGCGATGAACATTGGGGTGCACGTGTCTCTTTCAGATCTGGTTTCCTCCGTGTGTATGCCCAGAAGTGGGATTGCTGGGTCATATGGCAGTTCTATTTAAGGAAAGCTATAATTTTAGATGCCACTTAGAACAAAAAAAAATTCTATCCATGATACACCAAAATTAAGGCAAGGGGGTTTCCCTGGTGGTCCAGTGGTTGAGACTCCGTGCTCCCACTGTGGGGGGTGCTGGTTTGATACCTGGTCAGGGAACTACTTGCCTCAATGGAGACCCATTGCAACCAAATATACATTAAAAAAATTAACAACAACAACAAACACCCCCAATATTAAGGCAAAAATCAATAATGAACAATATACCAAGTTTTAAATAGGCAGGATCAGAAATATTGAGTTTTCCTTTTGCTTTAGGCTTCAGTATATCTTGGATGGCACTGTTACTCATCTTTATCTAAAAATGTGACTTTTTTTTTCATTTTTTGGTATTACTTCATTTTTGAAAAATATTCATTAAAATATATTTATCTTGACATTTGAGGTTTCTTGTCACTCAATTAAAATTTTCATCATAGACAAGTGCCTCACTCATCTACTTCTCTATCTCTGAGAGACAGAGATGGGGGAAGAAAAAAAAATAAAAAGGGAAGAAAGAAAGGAAAAAGAATGAAAGATTCTTTTGCTTATTTTCTTGCCCATGTAATTACAAATGGGAGGAATAGTTTCATTAATTTCTCAGATATCTCATTAAAATTCTTGCTGGGAATTATTAGAGATGGTCTAATTGATAACCCCAGGTAACAGTGAGTAGAGGAGCTCTAATAAATTTGAGAAGACTCCCATTTACTGCCTGGGTGACAAAAGTCCACAATAACCCACTAAAATGGGGCTCTCATGGCTGCTGATGTTAAAGTAGGAAGCAGAATTTTTGTTGTTTATTTCCTCATTCCTGCCATTTAAGGAAATTCCCTCTAGTTCCAATGAAAGTGTAGAAGGAGATTTATGACACTTGTGTGTAATGATAATACCTGGTTTACAGCCCTCTACCATTTCCATCACCTCACTTCATTCTCGTCATATTTCTCATTCAATTCTCAAAACGACCGCAGGGTGTAGGCAGGGATGGTATTGTCCTATTTTATGGACAAGGTATCAGTCTCATTTTTCAGGTGAGGCTGTCCCAAGTCACCTGATGAACTGCTACTGAATAGGAAGCAGAACCCTGATCTTTCTGCTTCCAGACGGGTCCCTTTCCTTTACAGAGTTGTATGCCACTGAAGACAGGCAGATAGGTATTCTTAAGTGGCTGTATTTGAGGAATTGCAGCTATAATCCGAGCTGGTTAGCAGCTGATCTCCTTGAGGCTATATCCAGTCTCCTAATGCTGTTTCATATTAAACAGGTTTGAGAGTGAGTCATCTGACTGGCACAAACCAGCCGAGCGATTGCTTCAGCCCGCTTGGAAACTCCACGTCCTCCCTTGCCTGGGGGAAGCAAACTCTGTGCAAGCCACAGCTGTAAAACTGCAGCTGCTCTGGGGCCAACTTTGTGCTTCACTTTTGTAATTTCAAGCTTCGTTGAACATTCACTCATTTTCCCCTTCCATGCGTATGTGGTTTGGTACAGTGTTCTCTTTTGCTCACACCCCAGTCTACACACATTTTCCTTTGCATAGGTGATACTGGAGTAGAAAGGAAGACACACCCTCCCCACAGAGCTCTCAGTCAAAATAAGCACTCAAGTGGGATGCTTGCTACCTGCCCCCTGGGTGGGTCCTGGAGGTGGTGGGATTTTGAGCAGTTTGAGGAGGGAATTTGGATCTTCTGCTGCTTCTTGTCTGGGACTGAGGTTTAGGTTGCTCTTGGTCATCAATTTGGGAGTTAGAAAATGTCCCCTCCTAAGCCCCACTGACCTTACTGCTGAAAGAGCACTTATCTGTCCTTGAGCAAGAGGTAAACTAGTGACCTCTCCCTCAATTGCCACCCCATGCCTTACAGAGAGGTGTGACACAGCACTTGGTAAAGTTTTATTGTGCTGTTTTACGTTAAATGACTGTTTTCTCTATTGGACTCTGAGCATCTAGAGGGCAGGGACCATGTCTTATACTGTAGTCCCCTTACAGCAGGGCTACTTTGTAGCAGCCAGTTTTATCATAGTGTGGCATCCAAGGGTAAAACATGATTCCAACTGCAAAGAAGTTCATCAAGTCTCCAAGAGACCATGGGCTGAAATTACTGTCACATACATACACATACCCTGTGCTTCTCTGTCCTTCCCAGGTCTGTTCATTGACCCACATGCTACCATTTTTCTCACCACCTCAACTCCAGACTCATTCAGTTTCTCCCTCCTCTCTCTCTCCTTCCCCCCAATCCCCTTCCTTGCTCCTGCAGATCTCTGATCTCCTCTGCCCCAGTTCTTTTTGGCTTAATTCTTTATTGTTTCCCCTGAATTCTTTCCATCTTCTTTGTCACCCATTTTCCTGATCAGCACAGCACAGCTCCAGAAGTATGTGAACAGAAACCTCCATAAAAGGGCTGGAAGTGTTGATAGAGGGGGAGGAGGAGGCTGTGAAAACATGTTTGTTAGTATTTTTGTCCCTGTCATATTTACTTTTGTTTCCTCGGCACTTAGCTTTGCATTTAGCACATATTAGGCTTTCAGTAAATCATTCATGAATGAATGAAGGATTGTTAGCCTTTACCCCAATGTATCATCAAAGCTGCTCATGAGTTCCACCCCTTTTAAGGAGAGACTGGCAGATCAGTAGTTTTTGTCTCATAAATCAGTAGGGTTTGGCCATAACTTTTTGGCTGCTTTTAATCTTGCAGGCTTCACTGGTAGCTCAGATGGTAAATAATCTGTCTGCAATGCAGGAGACCTGGGCTTGATCTCTAGGTTGGGAAGATTCCTTGGAGGAGGGCATGGCAACCCACTCCAGTATTCTTGCCTGGAGAGTCCCCATGGACAGAGGTGTCTTGTGGGCTACAGTCCATGGGGTCACAAAGACTCAGATATGATGGCATGACTAAGCACACGATCTTGTAGGCAGAGGTGTCAGACTCTACCTGGTTCCCCTCACTCTTTGGACCCCAGTTCTTTGAATGAGTTCTTCCTGTGACCCCTCAACTCCTGGCAGGTAAGTGGGCTGAGTCTGTTGCATTGGCTCAGATTTTTGTCTTTTTTAAAAAAAATATTGTTTATTTTTGTTCTAGTATTATTTTTATGTTTTTTTTAAATTTCTGCCCACAAGTCATGTGCAATCTTAGCTCCCCGACCTGGAATTTAACCCACAACCCCTGTATAGGAAGTTGTAACCACTGGACCACCAGGGAAACCTCAGATTTTTGTCTTTTATTGTTGATCTCTGCTGGACCCACCTCTACTCCCATCTCTGGCTTTTTTGCCCTACATTTTTTTTCCCCCTGTTTTACAATTCCCTAGCAACCATTTTTTTTTTAACTCTGCTGGATGCAAATGCTGACAGTCTTCTTATAAGATGGTGGGTCTCAACTCTAGAGAGCCATGCCTGCCATCTGAACAGCAAGACCTACATGTTATGGCCAAGGCTTCCTACAGAGACTTGATTTGAAGGTTAGCATTCATACATTTTGGCAAGAATATTAGTTATAAGTGACTTTTTATAGGTTGACATTAAGAAGTATTTCTACATTATGGTAAAGGAAGAAAAGTGATATAAGATGGATGGAGAGTTAGGTCGAAGAGGAGATAATTCCCTTGAGACATTATGATGACTCTTTAAAAAGACAAGGCACCAGCATAGTACTGAGAGGAGATATGTTTGTTGGATAATAAAGTTCTAAATTATTCCAGGATAGAGTCCTCTAAGTTCTACTGCTCCAACTCTGCTCCAAATCCAACTGGGAGGTGAGTTGGCTCTATTTAAATCCAAGTAGAGTTTACTTATAGGGATGTGCTTTTGCTCAGTCATTAAATATTAGCCCGAGCCCTGTGAAAAAGCTTAAGATTACATGCATAATATCAGTACTAGTAGAATTTTTGTTTTATTTTATTTATTTTATTTTATTATTTATTTTACCAAAACACTGTTCATTGTTTCCAGTGTTTCATTTGTACATAAGGTTGTCTGTTCTCCTCCTGAATGGATCTATAAAAGACAGTGGTAAAATACCGGTTTAATGGATAGCACATAGGGCCCAAGTAGGTGACACAGTGAAAGCAGATGAGAGATTAGAATAAAATAGAGGGACCCAGGGGTTAGCACGCTGAAGGAGGTCAAAGAGTAGTTGTTTTTGTTTGTTCTTCTTACAAGAGAGAACTGGAAAATGGACAGGTAATGGGTTTTGGTGGGATATTAGACTTCAAGTTGGCGGAACTGAAATAGCTCTGAGTAATGATTACGTTCAGAGTGAAGCCACAGGAGTGACTGGTGAAGAGGAGAGGAGGTGAAAGTCACCTGTAACCTTGGCAAGACTTTGGGAAGAGAGAGTGAGGGCCAGTGAATGTAGAGGGAGTGATGGAGAGAAGGCTAGATGACAACTATGACTACAACAAAGGCAGAGAGTGTTTCTAGATGAATGAAGAGTAAGTGTTTGGATATGTTCATAGGGCACCAGAAGGATAAATATGTTCCTTTCCCCAAATAGTAATGGGGTGTGTAAAGAATGGAAGAATAAACATCCTCACTCCCTGGGGCCTGCAGGAATGGCAGTATCCTTCAACAAGTGTTATATTTCAGTTACGGCAGGAGGGCAAAGGAGCCCAAGGAAGGTCTTACATTATAGAGAAGGGAGTTTGTGAATGAATGAGGGATCCAGAGGGACAATAGAAAGGGTAAGTTGTGTGGGAGGGAAAAGTAAGAAGATGAGCCAGAGAAGTGTGGAGGTCATAGTAACAGAAACAGGTCATCAGAGGAGCTAGTCTTCAGGGTGGAAACAAAGCTTGCCAGTAGTGGAGAGATAGGTAAAGCTGAATGAACTAGTCTGGATGATCTGTTTGGGCCTCTGGCATTAGGGGTTTCTAAGCTCATGCAGAGAGGGTGCCGGATGCTATCTGAGGCTAGGTGCTGCCTACCCTCATGGTCTTGTCAGCAGCAAGAGTCCTATGCCAAGGGCACCAACGGTTTGCAGCATGGCTATATGGTTGTGTTTCAGCATGAACCAACCTCAAAAAAGGAGGGTAGGGACTTCCCTGGTAGTCCAGTGGCTAAAACTCCATGCTCCAACTGCAGGGGGCCCAGGGTTGATCTCTGGTCGGGGAACTAGATCCCACACATGTGTGTTAAGTTGCTTCAGTTGTATCAGACTCTTGTGAACCCATGGACTGTAGCCCTCCAGGCTCCTCTGTCCAAGGGATTCTCCAGGCAAGAATGCTGGAGTGGGTTGCCATTTCCTCCTCCAAGATCCCACATGCCACAGCTAAAGATTCCACAAGCTACAATGAAGATTAAGATTTTGCATGCCACAGTTAAGACCTGGCACAGCCCAATAAATAAATAAATATATAAATAAATAATATTCAAACAAATATTAAAAATAAATATTAAAAAAAAATAAAATAAAAAGAAGGTAGAATTGTCAGACTGAATCAAAGGAACAGAACTATACATGCTCCTAGGCCTCCTGGGGACGTGTATCTAATCGTGGGTCCTGACTAACTAAGCCACCCTCATGTTGCTGACACACCCTTGTCCCTGGTGTCCCCTCAGAACCATTTGGGCCTCAGCCACAAAGTCCTCAAGTTTAGGAGACAGAAGAAATCAGCACCTAAACTCCTTGGCCTTCCCAACAAGTGACCAGGAAATAAAACTGCTCCCAAGAGTCTTCATCATGATGACAGTGAGTCTCCCCAGCACTGCTTCCCTTTGCTAGGGTGACCACCCCTCACCCAACCCTCTACTAGACAGGGGGTCAGTTGCTGGAGATTTAGATATGAAGCTGAGAATTTGGTCAAAAAGGGAAAAACTATAAATTCAAGTTTGGGGAAAAATTGATATTAAATTAAGACAGATAGCAGGAAGATAAATGCCGTGCTGAATCAACTAGTGGCTGATCTAATCTTTATGTAACTCAGATGTCAGCTGTAGTCACCCTGCCCTTAGTATCTGTTAGGATTGGCTCCAGCCCATCCTGGTGGCTCAGATGGTAAAGAATCTGCCTGTAATGTGGGAGACCTGGGTTTGATCCTTGGGTTGGGAAGATCCCCTGAAGGAGGGCATAGTGACCCACTCCAATATTCTTGCCTGGAGAATCCTCATGGACAGAGGAGCCTGGTGGGCTGCAGTCCATGGATTGCAAAGAGCTGGACATGACCAAGTGACTAAGCACATTCTGGGGAAGTTCCGTGCCCTCCTGGAGTTTGTACACGGCCCCTCCTGCTGTGTCTGAGTTCTTCTCCACCCACAAGTGAACCTGGTCACAGAACCTAGTTCTTTCTCCTTAGTTTCCTCCTAAAGCACCACTCATAGAAGTTAGCAGCGCTTTGGTGAGTTTCTGCTGTTGGTGTTCCAGATACATACTAGACAGTGGGTGACAAGAGTTAACATCAAATAAGTCTGTTTGAAAACCCCCCTACACCATTTCTCCCAACTCCCAGATTCCAGATTCCCACCACATTGCCTAAGTCTTTTTCTCCTCTCCTCTTTCTGCCATCTTCTTCCTCTTTCAATCTCTCCACTCCAAGTCCCTTTCCATTTTTTTGAGCAGAGGCGTCTATCTGCTTCCTTGATAACTCCTGTCAATCCCTGTCCCAGGGCTCACCCTTTATCTCCACCTGACTTTTCAAGATATTTTCCTATGCATGGTAGTTGCTTCTCTAGGAGGAATTCTGGAGCAAGCTGGCTAGAAGGTTTTCCTTACTTCTCTGTTTTTATTGCCCCAATTGGAAGACAACTGACTCCCAGAATCTGTGATGGGGCTTAACCTACAGGTACATTTTAAGTGGTTCCTTATTTGATGGGTTGGAGGAGGGGTCAGTAGACAGCACTGGGCTGTTGCCATGACCTTCTCAACCAGGGCTTGGTTCTCACACATTCTCAACTTTGTGGCCCCCTGAGCGACTGTGGGGACTTTCAGACCACCTGTGTGTTTTTATTGGAAAATGCATCAGCCTGTCTCTTATTCACTCTCTTTCAGGTAACAGACTGGTCCTCCCTCAGTTTTCTCTCTCTTTTTCTCTGCACTCTTAGCTCAGAGATACCTTTCTCCTTTCTCTCCAGTAGAACAGACACAAAGCAACGCTTTGTTCAGGGCTTGAAAACTCCGTGTCTCTTTTCACCTAACTGGAAGGAAGTACTTTTCCATTCACTTCATTTTCTTATTGGAAATTTTGCTAACTGGATCCGAGGAGCTTAGTTTGCACACAAGGTTGTTCATTAATTAACAGCCTCCAGGCCAGGTTGTCCTTATCAGGACTTAATATCTAACGCAGCACCAGCTAAACCAGAAAGAGTGCTGCAAATTGCTGGTAGCTACTGCTCTGCTGGGAAAGGACCTCCACAGTGGTAGCAACTCTTTTTCTGGGTTGGAAGCTATTTTGAAGACGAAGACCCTCCAAGGACTGTACCTGAAATGTTTGGGGATCCTTGACAGGGGTTGGGGATGGCCACCACTTTGCCAGTTGCTTGTCAAGACAAAGTAAAACAAATGCCTCAAGTTTCTGAGAACACAGAAAACAGTCAAAAGAGGTTTTTTAAAAGTATTTTTTTCCAAACAAGTCTCTTTTTATTTTCTACTCAAGAAAGCACTAAGTAATTGCCAGCTATTGCCTCACTGGTTTCTCCATCCTCTGCTATCTGGTTGTGACTATGTGATTTTGCTCCCTGATATTAATCCTATGATTACGCTATATAAATTGGCAAAGGAGACTTTGCAGATATAATTAAGGTTACTAATCAATTCACCCTAAAATAGGGATATTATCCGAGAGGGTTCAGTGTAATTATGTGAGCCCTTAAGCTGAAGAAAGAAGGGCAAGGCAGAGAGATTTCAAGCATGAGAAGGATTTAATGTGTTGTTGCTGGCTCTGAGATAGAGGGCCATGTGCACGGACCAGGAAGAGGCCTTTTGGAGCTAAAGGCAGCTGACAGTCAGCAGAGAAACAGAGACCTTAGTCCTGCAAAAGCAAGGGACTGAATTCTGCCAACAACCTGAATGAGCTTGGAAATGGATCTTCCCCAGAGCCTGCAGAAAGGAATGCAGCCTGGCTGACACCTTGACTTGAGCCTTGTGAGACCCTAAGCAGAGAATTCAGTTCACTTCTGCCATGTGCAGACTTCTGACCTACAGAAACTGTGAGACAAATCTGTGTTGGTTTAACCTTCAAAGTTTGTGAATATTTGTTGCAGAAATAGAAAATGATTGCAAGGGGTTTATTTATTTATTTATTTTTGTTCAAAGGTTGTGAGCAGCAGAGACCCTTCTTGCTTAGGAGCAGCTAAATAAGTAAGGATATTCACAGCAAAGTTCCAGATTGGTCACTGTGCTCAAGGGGGTGAGGTGGCTGGGCCTTTTGCTTCCTAATCTGGATCTGTGCAGTCCAATATGGTAGTCGTGAGCCATGGATGGTTTAAACTGAAATTTAAATGAGTTGAAATTAAGTAAAATTTTAAAGTTTTTTTCCTCTGCTGTATTAGCTATGTTTTAAGTGTTCAACATCACTATGTGGCTAAGGGCCATTGAACTGGAAGGCACAAATACAAAACATTTCCTTCATTACAGAAAATTCTGTTGGGCGGTTCTGGTCTAGATGATTAACAGTGATAACATCCAATGACAACTGTGGTTTTTCTCATTTGGGGCACAGAGAGCTAGGATTCCTGTACTCTCTTGTAGAATTGTTACAGAGCAGAATGCAGGCAAATTTCTCTCAACTGCAGCAAGAAAATGTTTGAAGTTTGTGAAAACTTTCATGTCTCTACTTTTTTTCCTTATCACTTGCATAAATTTTCTCTTGGAGATAGAAAGCCCTGAATTTGCAATAGAATGCTCTAGAAATACCAGTGACAGGGAATCAGGACACATTTTTTTCCAGATGAAGGACGAGTTACCATATGACGTATGGCCACAAGGCCCCTGACTTTGACTGCAGGATTTTCTAAGGGTCTCTTGTACAGTAAGACAAGGTTGCTACTGGGGCAGATCAATAAGATCACCCCCTGAAGCAAACAAACCCCTAAAGGCTATTGCTATAGTTAGACTGGCCTCTTTACGTTGATTTCCAATGACCCAAAGTGACACTAACTAAAGAGGAAAAGAGGCTTATTCTTCAGGAAACTGAAACATCTTTTGCCTTAGGCTTGAACAACAAAAGTTGAGACATAAGACTTGGTGGCCAGGACTTACCTGGTGGTCCAGTGGTTAAGACTACACCTTCCAATGCAGGGGGTTTGGGTTTGAGCCCTGGTTGGGGAGGTAAGATCACACATGTTTTGCAGTCCAATAATCAGAATATTAATAACAAAAGCTGATATTATAACAAGTTCAATAAAGACTTTGAAAAAAGTTGTCTTTAAAAAATGACTTTGGGGCCAGAGCATATATGTGCCTGCATGTTTAGTTGCTTCAGTCACGTCTAGCCCACCAGGCTCCTCTTGTCCAGGCAAGAATACTGGAGTGGATAGCCATTTCCTTCTCCATGAGATCTTCCCAACCCAGGGACTGAACCTGGGTCTCTGGACTGCAAGTAGATTCTTTACTGTCTGAGCCACTTGGGACTCAATCATAACTGGTGATCAGGGACTAAAGCTTGCAGGTGATGCAGTTGTAGAGGTGTGGCACAGGCCAAGGGAAAAGAACCTGGCTTTGGGGTTAGAAGACCTGAGTCTGAATCCTGTAGCCATATTGCTGTGTTACCCTGAGCTAGTTAAGGAACCTTTGTGAGCCTTACTTTTTTCATCTGGGACACAGATGAAACAATTGGAGGATAATAATCTCTGATTCTTGGGGTTGTGTAGGGTTATTATGAGGATTAAAGGAGAGAATTGTATACAATGTCGGGAGCACAGGAGTTGCTCAGGTAATAGTAGCCAGGGTGGTTACTCACACATGTGTCAGCCCCAGGTTACATCAGGAAAGACCATTCACCCGATACCCTGGCCAGTCACATATGTAGTCTTGTCTCTATTCCTGCCCTAATCCTCGCTTCTATGGCCAGAGTCTCACATGAGGCAATTCAACACTTGCATTCCCCACCAAGAATCCTACAATTTGAAACATCCCACTTACTCACCTCTATTCGGTACATTCCTCTGAATATCTGATTCCTTGCAGTCCTCCATATCACTAACACCGGCAGTCCATCATTTCACTAAGAAGATAGAAGCAGCCAGAATAGAACTTCCACAAGCTCTTACCACCACGTCGACCCATCTCTGGCATCTGTGCACAGATGCTGCCTTTCTTCCTGCTGTGATGGGTGCACTGTCTGTGCTTCTGTGTAAGTCAGCCTTGCCACTTCTGCACTGGATCCAGCCCCTCTTCCCTACTCTAAATTTCACTCCTGCAATTGCCCTTCTCCTGAACCTTTTTTTCTTTTTCACTGGATCATTTTCATTGCATCAAATGTACCTTAACATTTATCATATATAAAAACTCCTCCTCGATCCTTATCTTTTGTTATCTGCTACCTCTTTTCTCTGCTCACTTTATAGTGTCCTTCACTGGTGTTTGCTCATTACCCTGAATTCTAAATGTCAGAGTGTCTCAGGGTTTGCTTCTCAGAACTCCATTCTTCTCTGCCTATACTCATTCCCAGGGGATGGACACAGTTCCATGACTTTAAACATCTTCATCTTGCTGCCAGATTTGTAGGCCCTCCCTGGACTGCTCCCCTGAACTGCAGAACACAAAACTAGGCACCTGCTTAACATCTCAACTGAATGCCTGTTAGGCATCTTAACCTTAATATGTTCAAAAATGAACTATTGATTTTCAGCTCCCAACTTCCAAACCTGCTCCTTCCACAGTATTCTCTGAATTCAATACATGGAACTCTGTTCTTTCATTTGCACACACGTGAAAACTTCAGTTTCCCCTTTGTCTCTTCTTTTTCTGTCACATACCGCATCTAGTCCATCAGAAAGTAAAGTGAGATTAAGAATCCTGAAAGGCTGTTTCAACCAGGTCAGAGAAAATTCCTAGTCATCAAACAATACTCCCCTCCAGTGACGAGAATTATTACATAACGTAGGTGTGTTCAGTCTTAATTCAGCAAATAAATTTGGAACATTTATCACACCCCAGGCAATGTTCTAGGTGCTAGGGATATAACAATGAACAAAACATTTCATAGAGTTTACCTTCTGCCAAAGGGAGACAGAAAACTTGTCAGATGGTTAAGGAGAAACACTTTTAGGGTAAGGGGATGTAAAAGTGAAGGCAGGAGGCTGTTTCAGGTAGGGTGATCATCTGTGACTTCTGCAGTAAGATGCCAGTTAAGCATAGATATTTAAGCATTAAGCAGAGTGAGCCATGCAGATATCTGGGAATAAATGATTCAAGCAGGAAGGGGATATGCAGAGGTCGTAAGGCGAACGCATTCTTGGGGTATCCCAGAAGTAGGATGAAAGAACCTGTAGAGTGAGTGAGGAAGGTATTGGGCTACGGTGAGATCAGAGAATAGGGGTAGAGCATGCAGTCCAAGAAAGACATCTGGGCTTTTATTCTAAGAAGTAGGAAGCCAATGGAGATACATCATGATCCTTCACATTTAAAAGGATCAGCCTAACATCCTTATCATATTTACCAATACTGGACTTTAGCAGGGAGACAGTGGAAACCAGGAGACTAGTTAGAGGGCCTAGTTCATTAGTCAAGGTGCAGGAAGATGGTACCCATTTAAAATGGTTACTGTGGATGTAGCAGGAAGTACTGAATTTAGAATTCATTTTGAAGGTAGAGCTGACAGGCTTTGGTAAGTATATGGTAATAGGTACACAATTTATATTTGTTGAGTGATGAATACACAAAGTATTCTGGGGGTATGTGCGTGCATGCATGCTTAGTTGTATATTATTCTTTGCAACCCCATGGACGGTAGCCCGCCAGGCGCCTCTGTTTCTTGGAGTTTTCCAGGCAAGAATACTGAAGTGGGTTGCCATTCTCTGGGGGTGAGGCAGGACATTTTCCTGACCTGGATGAAATATCCAGCCATTGACAGTCCACTCTCTGTTTTCTCTCATGCTTATTTGCAGCGGTCTGATGACTGATATTTTGTTCCATATCTAGGGAGGGATGTCCTGAACATTGAACACTGCGATATTGTCACTGAAAAATATCTACAACTCTTAGTAATTGGGATTCTGGATTATTTGTAATTCTCTTGCCAGTTTCAGACCATTTTTCTTTATGCTGATAAAATTGAACTCCTGGTCTAAAAACCTGGAGCCCAAACTTTGGAACTTGGAGGTCCCACATGGTCTTTTCACACTGTTGACTCATTCCCATTAATTGGAATCTTTGTTGAGGGTTTTCTCTCATTTTAACAATACATGCTTCTTATTATTCTTCAAATTCATATTGTTAAATTTCTAATTTGTGGAATAATAAAATTGGGCAGAAACTCAGTTATCCTTGTCAGAGATTTACAGAGTTCTTCTTTACGTCTGAGCCCTTTACTTCAATTCCAAGGGCAGCAATAATTTCTACTGTGGCCAGGACGAGGGTGAAGCAAGTGAAGTGCCTCGGGTGCAGCACTGAAGGAGGTGTTCACTTCCAGAGCTGTGGATGTGCTGGTGGGCACCTGGGAATGGGGGTCTCCTGAGAAGCTGTGCTCTGGGCACCTTGGGTGCCTCCCTCCAGTCCTGGCCTTTCTACTGCCTACAGAAAAGCATTTTGGTTTACTAGCCGGGCTGTAGCTGTAGCATCAAGAGTAAGACCAGTTCCCCACTGTTTGACCGTGACTGTGCAAGAGAAAGCTGCTCTCAGAGAAAGCAAATGGCATGGAGAGGAGCCATGTTCTGGGAAGCTTTACCAATTTAGAAATTAAAACCAGTGTGAAAACGGTGACGAACATCATGGAATTTTGCTTTGTAATCAAGTCAACAAGCCACTGGTATTCCATTTGTTGTGGGCTATCTGGATCTAGTCATGCTATCTATAACATTTCTATCCAGTTTGCAATTCCTCAGATACAGTACTTAAAAACTGTTTATTCTCCACTGCCTCCTGTGCCGCCTTTTTATATGTTCCAGAAGTTAACAGAACAAATAAATGGCTGCAGTGTAAATGCTTTGGACAGTCAGGTAAGGGCTTATTTTTAAGGTTGGCTTAACAAATTCCATTTTCAAAACAAACCCAAACTGAGTGAGTGATTCTAAATTAGCTCCTTAGTTTTCCTCCCACCCATTGATAATGCCACTATTAATTTCAATTATTTAGAGGCAACATTAATGTGTGAAACAAGAACAGCGATAAAGACAGAAAGGAATAAATTACTCCCTGCAAGACAGAATGACATTTTGACTGGCACAGAGATTTTTTTTCCTTCACACACTTTGTGCTTTGACATTTCACTTGGCACAAACATCTCACAAATTCTTGACCTATTCTGATGTACTGTTGTTTAGCAATTGCTGACATGACACATTTTAACCTCAAGCTCACTGGATTCCAAATGTTACCTTTTTCTGTCAATCAGGGTTGGATGACCTCCAAAAAACAGTCCAGGCAAAAGTCTGTGTACCTAGGAGGATAAGTGTTTGCTCAGAATAGAGAAAGAGTAGCCTGAAGTAGGATTTGGGGGAAAGGCAGGAAAGAAGGTGTCATTTAGGCAATTATGGGGTGAAAAGAGGAGGAAGACAGATCCCTAGGGAACCTCAACATCTTGAAAGAGACAACAGCCCCAAACATAAAATACCTAGGAATAAACCTAACAAGAAATAGCTGGGGCAATATGACAAAAATATAAAACTTAGAAGAGATTTAAATATTAGAAAAATACATAATCTTCCAACAGAGGAAAACTGTGTCATATAAAGATGTCACTTCTCAAATTATCTTTTAAGTATGACTTGACTGCCTCTAAGCCTCACTGACTGTGGGTGCTCTAAGAAGGTCACATTCTTATTATTACTCAGATTTTGCTAGCTTGTTAGGTGCTATTGACATCTTCTATCTCCCAGATCTTTACTGAAGAATAAACCAATTTACAATGCTCTGCTTGATATCCTTTTTTAAGGGTTCTATCATTTAAAAATGCTTCCAGCTGCAAGTAATGAAACACCAACAATGGTTCAAATAATAAAGATTTTCATCATCTCCATCATTAAACCAGTTTCAGGTATAATGCATTGGCTTACTCAACAAAATCATCAAGGACCTAGGCTTTTTCTGTGTTTCCATTCTTCCCAACCTGAGAAAATTGCTTTTGTTGAAAGAACCACAGCTCCAAGTGTGATGTCCATGCATAACCATGTTCAAGTCAGGAAGAAGGGGTGGGCAAATGAATTTCTTTTTTCAAGGTTGTGTCTTTTTATCAGACAGGACAAACTTTTCTAGAACCATTCCCAGCAGACTTCCTTTTAATCTCATGGTCCAAAGCTGGGTCATGTTGCCTGCCAGTCTAGACCAATCACTTGCCAAGGGGGACTGCAACTGCCATGACCGGCTTTGACCAAACATGATTCATTCACAGGCGCTGGGAACATGGCTACAGGAACCAAACTGTGGTTCTGTGAACTATGAAGAAAGGGGCCTGACTGTTGGGTAAGCAGCTACAGCATTTGCCCAAAGAGGCAGTACCCATAGGCATTTGAGAGCCCCCTCACAAGAGCACTGTGCTGCTGGCTTCTCCAGACTCTTCTTTGATCTGCAAGGCAAGCTCTCCTTAGTGGTTGCTCCCAGCCAGAGTCTCCAGGCTCCGTGGCCTCCTGTAGTAAGGAGGGGCAGAATGGCCTTCTCAGTAGCATGCACTGTGTTACCTGGGTCCCACGGCAATAGTCCTGAAACCAGTCTTGCACAGGTGCTCCTGAAAACGGTTCCCACAGCTCCTGCCTCTGGTTCCTCCTCCATGGTGACTTCATGGGAGTCCCTGCAGGTGGGCTCACTCAATATCCTTTCTCATCTCTCTTCTCCTATCTCCATTCTAGAGGCTGGAAACCAAACATTTTGTAGCCTCCTTTACAGGGAAATGTAGTCATGTGTGCGACAGTTTGGGGTAATGATATGGAAGCAGACATTTGCCAGGGGTTTCTGGAAAAACATTTGCTTTCCTGATACAGGCCTTGGCTTTGCCTTGGATTATAGGGCTACAGAAGTTTAACATGACCTCAGTCAAAGTATTAATGGGACTTTTAGGTGGAGGGGAAAACAGCAAAATTATTCTACAGTTTGCCTGGAAAAAGACACAAGTGAGGATACCTAGAATACTAGCTTTATTGGAACAGGGATTATATCAAAGTAATTTCCTCATTATTTCTTCCAGTGCTTTTATGATAAGAGACTTCCTAATTCTGATATTCATGACATATTTGCTTTATTTTTCTGGTTTTATTTTCTATATTCAAAATACTTATATATCAAAAATCACTATAAGCAAAGTATGAGGCAAGCAACAAATGGGGAAAAGTCTTGCATGGTGACATGGGAGTGTGATATCGGGGGTGGGGTGAGAGCTAGGGTTACTGGAGTCTGGGGTCTCCTTGATACCACAGGCTTGTGGCATTATCATCCCCCAATACAACTGTTGTTGTTTATCTCCGGGGCTTTCCTGGTGGTCCAGTGGTTAAGAATCTGCCTTGCAGTGCAGGGGACATGGGTTCAATCCCTGGTCAAAGAACTAAGATCCCACAAACAGTGGGGTAACTAAGCCTGAGCATTGCAGCTATTGAGCTCAAGAGCTCTGGAACCTGTGGGCCACAACTAGAGAGTCTGTGCCCTGCGGTGAAAGATCCTGTGTGCTGCAACTAAGACCAGATGTGTCTAAACAAATAAATATTTTTCTAATTTAAGATTAAGTTTATGATACTGCTAAAAGCCTTAAAAAAAAAAAGTTAGGTAACTTGTCCATTGTCAAGTGGGATGGACTGAAATCTAATCCAGGTGTTACTAATGATAAAAAGCCAAGGTTTGTGCTCTCTCTACTACACCCCACTGCCAATGAGCTCTTTTTTTTTTTTAATTCTTCTTTTTTTTTCATTTATTTTTATTAGTTGGAGGCTAATTACTTTACAATATTGTAGTGGTTTTTGCCATACATTGACATGAATCAGCCATGGATTTACATGTATTTCCCATCCCAATCCCCCCTCCCACCTCCCTCTCCACCCGATCCCTCTGGGTCTCCCCAGTGCACCAGGCCCAAGCACTTGTCTCATGCCTCCAGCCTGGGCTGGTGATCTGTTTCACCCTAGATAATATACATGTTTTGATGCAGTTCTCTCAAAACATCCCACCCTCGCCTTCTCCCACAGAGTCCAAAATTCTGTTCTGTACATCTGTGTCTCTTTTTCTGTTTTGCATATAGGGTTATTGTTACCATCTTTCTAAATTCCACATATATGTGTTAGTATACTGTATTGGTCTTTATCTTTCTGGCTTACTTCACTCTGTATAATGGGCTCCAGTTTCATCCATCTGATGAATTATGAATTCAAATGAATCGAACTGATTCAATTGATTAGAACTGATTCAAATGAATTCTTTTTAATGACTGAGTAATATTCCATAGTGTATATATACCACAGCTTCCTTATCCATTCGTCTGTTGATGGGCATCTAGGTTGCTTCCTTGTCCTGGCTATTATAAACAGTGCTGTGATGAAGATTGGGGTGCACGTGTCTCTTTCAGATCTGGTTTCCTCAGTGTGTATGCCCAGAAGTGGGATTATAAGTGGGATTATACTATCCAAAGCAATCTATGGATTCAATGCAATCCCTATGAAGCTACCAACGGTATTTTTCACAGAACTAGAACAAATAATTTCACAATTTGTGTGGAAATACAAAAAACCTCGAATAGCCAAAGTAATCTTGAGAAAGAAGAATGGAACTGGAGGAATCAACCTGCCTGACTTCAGACTATACTACAAAGCCACTGGCAATGAACTCTTAACTGAGAAAAGTTAACTTTTCAACAAATAGAAATAATCAGAGGAGTGGCGGAAGAGGGCTTTTGAGAGATATGGAAAGCAGGAAGAATGTAAATTAATGGGGAAAGATGAAAATGAAAGTTATCTATACACATAGTACAAATTGGGTCTAGGATCATTGGGAACTGGTGGGTAGGAAGGATGGACCCCAAATCTGTGTTGCTTGTGACCTGGATTGAATTCTTGGTCACACATAGCCAAGCAGTGTATAATGGAAAGTCCAGACCTTTTATATCCAACAGATCTTTGTTGATCCCTCTTCATCACATACTAACCACATGTCAAAACGAGGATAAAACTGAATCCTTAAGTAATCCAACCATAGCCTCCATCAGATTGCAATTTTCTCTTTTCCAAGGATACTGAGGTTGGGGCTGTTGCTCCTGGTGTTTGATTCCTGCCAGATTGCACTCCCAGACACCAATGCTATATCCCAGCGCCACAAAGCTGTAGGCATGACAGCTTTTGTTGCCAGCAAGAACCCAATAAGCATAATTTAATTCTGGTTGCAAGTATCCATCCAAACTCCGTGCATTTAGTACTCTCCACTATTTTCCCTGGCCTGATTCTTTGCATAAAGATTACACAGTGCTCCCATAGCCCTTCAGAGAATACTATTTTTTTAATAGGTATACCATATTTAAATGGGAGTGGCCATTGTGTATTGACAAAGGTAAATGCAATTAAATAAAAGCAATTGTGATCATGATGGATAATTTCTATTGGTCCTATTCATATAATAAATGTGAATAGTAAAATCCATGAGGAAATAGTTCCATTTAAAACTAATGTTGCTCAATTTATGGCCAGCTTTTCAAAATCTTAACTTCAATCACTTTTTTACTCAACACAATTATAACCATAAATAATTCAAATTGATTAAATTTGAAAATGAAAAATTCAATTTATGGAAAGTTACAAAGCATAGTCAAATGTGGCAGATCAGATAGCACATGAAAATTGGCTTACATTGTTTGCAAGGAAATTCTTTTTTTGCAAAGAAATTCTTAATACAAAGAAATATGACTAATTAATTATAAGATTAATTATTTATAATAATAATTATTATTAAAAATAAGATTTTCAAACTTATCAATAGACAGAACTGAAGATTATCACAATAACTTCTAAAAATAAATAAAAGTGAGTGATGTGATGTGAGAATTTTATATTCTTTTCTTCTTATATTTGATAATAAATAAGAATACTCAATTAAAAATGGCCATATTCTTTTCCTAGTTTAGAATGTTTGCTTTTTATTGTACAATTGCTCTGAGCTACTGCTTTGATGTCTTTAAAAGCTTTAATTTTGCTACAGACCTTGAAATTAATTTAGAAACAATTTGATGTTCAATTTTTTCAGTAAACAAAGAAACAAGCTGGTAAAACTAATCACCGTGCATCAGTATGAACATATTTAATGAGTGTGTATGGGAGGAAAAAACATTTTCTTGGTTCAGATGGTTCTTAAATATTTATAGTACTGTAGTTAAATACGAGCACGCATATCAAGGCATTTCCTGGTACATAGTAGGTGGTTAGGAAATGTTTGTTGAATAAATGATTAGTACACTTTATCAAACAAATAAGTTTACATCATTGTGCCATATACGTATTCTCCAAAAATCATGGAATTTTAAATATTAAAAAGGTATTCTAATGATGTGTGGAGTATTTACACGAGGTGGCAGGGCACAAAGTCCTCAGACAAGTGTGAATCTCCTGTCTGTTTTGTTTGCCACATAGCAGGTCAGTTCTAACCACCTCTTCCAGATCCCCTCCCATTTCTGCACCTGTGAACTTAAACTCCATTATTATTAGAAAGGTTCCATCCTTCCCCTAGGGAAGCCACGTTTTTCATTTTTTATTTTAGAAAGAATCTCTGTTGGATTAGGTGGACTTGTACAATTTTCTTTGGCTTTTCAAAATATAAAACTTTTTTCATTGTGTGCCCCCAGACCTGGGAAAAACCTTCTAAACTCAATTCCACTTTGGTTTTTCAATTTATCCTACTGCTTCTTAGTGGGTCATAACCTTTTTGTTTCCTACATTCATTTTAAGTCTCTCAAATCCATGCAATTTTGTCTCATGCTTCCTCCAGATGTTTAGTGACCATCCATCAATCCAACTGCATGCTGGCATTTTTAGAGTTAAAAAGAACTTTATTTTACTAGCACATTGGCCTAACAGATGTTCTTGCTTGAGCACACAGAAGGCATCTCTCCTGCAGGCGGTGTTACCAGGGACCATTAGGTACACTGAGCCAAAAGAGCTTCTGGTGGCTGGGATAGGGTTGAGGTACAATGAGTGAGACCTGCAGCATGTGAGGGGTCAGCCAGGAAGTCCCATCAGTCGCTGAAATAGAATTTACTGTGGTCATGGGACATGGCACATTATGGAGGACCTGGCTTCTGCCTCTCAGCTTCTCTCCTGAGGACTTTGGGAACACCCACACGAATGCCCTACTCACATCCTATGTACTGGATGCTGAATTGTCCAACCATTTCCCCCTCCCCCTTTCCCACAGGTCCACTTTCAGCACCAGTCTCTCCTCCCCATCTCCCCCCCATAGCTGGCTGCCTCAAGGAAGCTGACCCTCTTTTGGTTCCCAGGCTGGGACTAATTGGCCCAATGACTCACCCCTTTGTTAGGAAGTGGGTAGTGAATGTGCACGTGGCCCAGTTTGAGTCAGTAGGATTTTACTGTGTTTTGGGGAAAGGACTTCATTGATTTCTAGGAGAGTTCCTAGTAGCAGCTGACTTTCTCTTCCTATGGCTGCTGTTACTCACAGTCCTGAGGCCTCCTGCCTGAGGAAGAAGCCAAAACACAGAGGAGGGCATTGTTGGAGGGCAGAGGAGGCTTTTTCACCCATAATTTGGGAAGACAGTCTTTGTCCTTTCCCTACCTCCTTTCCTTCCATGAAGGGGGACCTAGAAAAAATTGTTTTAAAATACACACAGCATAAAATTTTACCACAGTAACTATTTTAAGTGTACAATTCAGAGGAATTAAGTATATTTGCCTTGTGGTGCAACCATTATCACTATCCATCTCCAGAAATTTATCATTACCCCAAACTGAAACTCTGTACCTGTTAAATATGAAAATGGACTTCTATTTAGTATGTGTGTATGTATGTATGTGTTTTTTATTAAAGTATAGTTGATTTATGATGTTGTGATTGTTTCTGGTGTACAGCAAAATGATTTGTATATAGATCCTTTTTCAGGAGGCTTTCCTGGTGGCTCAGGGATAAAGAATCTGCCTGCAATGCAGGAGACAGAGGCGATGTGAGTTTGATCCCTGGGTCAGGAAGAGCCCTTGGAGAGGGCATGGCAACCCATTCCAGTATGCTTGCCTGGAGAATCCCATGGACTGAGGAACCTGGCAGGCTGCAGTCTATGGGGTTGCAAAGAGTTGGACATCACTGAAGCAACTGAGCATGCACACACATTCCTTTTTAGATTCTTTTCCATTATGGATTATAACAAGATAGTGAATATAATTCCTTGTGCTATACAGTATGACTGTTGTTTTAATCTCTTTTATGTACAGTATTGGGTATCTGCTAATTATGAATTCCTAATTGACCCACCTCCTCCTTTCCCCTTTGGTAACTGTAAAATTATTTTCTGTGTCTATATCTGTTTCACTTTTGTGAAAAAGTTCGTGTCATATTTTAGATTCCACTTAGATCCCACTTATATAAGTGACATCATATGATATTTGTCTGACTTTATTTAATATGATAATCTCTAGGTCTATCTGTGTTGCTGCTAATGGCTTTATTTCATTCTTTTTATGGTTGAGTAATATTCCATTGTACCATACTTCTTTATCTATTCTTCTGTCAACAGACATTTAGATTGCTTCCATGTTTTACCCATTGAAAATTGTGCTATTATGAACATTGGGGGATATGTATCATTTTAAATTATGGTTTTCTCCAGGTATACGCCCAGGGATGGGATTGCTGGATCATATGATAGCTCTATTTTTAGTTGTTAAAAGAACTTTCATACTACTTCCCATAGTGGCTGCACCAATTCACATTCCCACCAGCATCAATGTAGGAGGGTTCCTAAAAAGGAAATTTTAATCTGACTGGATTTCAGGGTGCACAATGCTCCCTCACTTCCTGGAGAAGGTGGTCACAATGTGTTTGAATGTCATACACATAGGGGTTTCTCTCTCTCTCTGGCTTTTCTTTCCACCCACAAAGCAGGAGGATGTGCTGAGTCAATGCCGTCTCCCCGGGGAAGGCCTGGACATCTTGGTCCCTCCACTTCTGTTTCAATGAGAAAGTACCTCAAGAAGGCTGGTGGTTGGTTGGACAAAAAACAAAAAACAAAAAACAAAACACTTGTTGTTTACCTGAAGTTCTACTTTCACTGGACATTCTGTATTTTTATTTGCTAAATCTGGCATCCCTATGTAAGGAGAATGAATCTTATTGAGTGAGGTGACTGGAGACCTTGGAGGACCGCTGGCAGTAGCAGTGGACCCCAGTGCATGGCAACAAGGATAAAGCAAGAAGCTGGTTCTCTCGGCAGAGACCAGCAAGAAGAGAGGATTGTGGGCCCAGCTGAGACTCTATATCTTCATTCCTGTTGTCTGGATGAAACATAAATTACACCTCATACCCCACCCTGAGCTTAGACTGTGGAGGTTGGTAGGGAGAACAGAGACAGAATCCTTAACTGGTTTAGTATTAACCCAAAAAAGATAGACCTGAGTGTGTGTGTGCACGGGGAAATGTGAAAGTGATCGAGTTCCGTACTGGTAAGACTGAGTTGAAACGAGAACTTAAGCACTAAGTTCAGTTACAGTGTAATAAAGTCACGTTTTCATATTTGAGCCTGGAAATGAAAATCTAAACCTGCTACAGATTAAAAATTCGGACTGACAAGTATGTCTCCAAGGTCCCTTCTGTACTGACAATTCCATAGCTATAGAGATGAGGGTTGAGGACCTGAAAAGAAAAGTAAGACAGAAGCTAGATGGGGGTTGCAGTATTAGAAAAAACCCTATTAAGTGCCTGGTTACAGGAGACCTAGCAAATGAGCCTGGATGGGAAGAGAGGTAAGGAAAGTCATAACTACTGTGCATTTAGGCTGTCCCTGTTTTGAGTTTGCTCCTTTTTAAACATTTACAGTTGAGATCATGCTGGAGTTAATTATTATTAGCAGTGAGAGGCAGCTGACTTATGTTGATTAAGCTGATTTAAGAGCTGTTTTCTTAAGAGAACTGTGGTCAGGCTTTCTAGGGAACCAACCGGTGAACAAACAAGTTTTAACAGGGAGAGTCACAAAGGACTCTCGACACAGGAAGTCTGAAAGCTGAAGGAATTGTTGCAGAGTGCACCATGTTCAACTTCCTGCTTAAACAGGCAGTACCTGCTGCAAGCATAGGGTGTCCTCCCTGTTTCCAAAGAGGGTGAAAGCCTTCATCTGGAGCTCCCCAAACCCTGCAGAGGAAAAAGGATGACTAACCAGTGGGAAAGACATGCCAGTCATGAAGTCAGAATGGAAACCTTCCTAAGAGAGATGGGAGTTCAGTTAATTTCAGGAGGTTTGAGAGTAAAAGTGATCCAGTGGAAGGGCTAGTGGAGGAGAAACATTTCTTCCTGGGGCCAAGAAGGTGGCTTTGAGCTCCTGCCCAGCCGTGCCCCACACTTACCTGCAGTCAGAAAGCAGACCATGCACTGGTAGGAGCAGGAACAAGCAAGCCTGTTCCTACCCAGTGAGGAAGAAGTGAGTCACAGAGGTTGGTGAGTAACTCCCTTTGGCGGAACCATGTAGCCTGACCCAGACAGCAGTGGTGAATTTTCATTCTGGAGCATGGAGGCATGGCTGCCACCCACCAGTATGTATTAGTCCTATCTATCAATACTCACCCCTACAAATTTATATATAAAGGAGTGAGTGAGAAGGAAGAAATCTGCCATGTATATCTTTTCTGACTTTGAAGTCCCATATAAAATACATGGAAGGCTAAAAGCAGAGGTGGGCAGTGGTCATCATCATCTTGCCTTGTATTTTAAAGGTTGCCCCTA
The DNA here is from genome assembly GCF_963930625.1 of Muntiacus reevesi. NCBI lineage: Eukaryota > Metazoa > Chordata > Mammalia > Artiodactyla > Cervidae > Muntiacus > Muntiacus reevesi. The sequence goes on from NC_089256.1 coordinate 13,442,276, forward strand.
GTGAAGAATAATGAGGAGTGAAAATTGAAGTATTGGCTAATCCTGGTATTAAGTATCAGGCTTTAGTTTTCTAGATGGTGGCTTTTGATACCAGAACTTCTGGCAGAGATTTTGCACTAAATCTGGGAAGACCTGTTTGACAGGAAACACCTACCTAATTGAGAGATTTTACCCCAAATTGGAAGGAGTGGGGAGAAATTGGTCTAATGGCACCATGAAACCAGTTATCATAGCAGATAACCACTACAGCACAAAACGAATATGAAATTCATGTGGAGGCATCCAGTAAATGAATTAGAAGCAATGTCCATAGACACTGAGATCTAGTCTGTAAGGTGCAGAATCAGGGGAAAAAAAACAAAATGTATTCAACATTTTTACACAATGAGGTAAATATAATCCTACAGATATGATGTGCAATGGGAAGAACAAATTGCTGGCCCAGGCCTGTCATATCCATGAGAAGGGTGTCAGAAAAGCTAAAGCCAAGAACAAGCCAAAACTTGTGGGGGGAAAAAAAAAAAACTAAAGACAAGCAAAAGGTTTTTTTAAAAAAAAAACTCTGGAACAAAAAGTACAAGGAGGGTGTAGTTCTGCTGTTCGGGAAATTTAGCACAATATTTGCAGACAATAAAGATCAAGGGAAAGTACATAACAAGGGTAGTGGATTCAATCACTTATAAAGCAAGCATGAAGGCTAAAAGATAAAAGTAGCAAAATTAACTAAAATTACAATAGTTAAGGGATGCATGAAATAAAAAGATGTAAAATGTCATCAAAAGTATAAAATATGAAGGTGGGTAAAATGATAAAGCTTTGGGATGTGTTCAAATTTTAAGTTGTACCAGCTTAAAATAGATGACTATTTACATAGAATGTTATATGTGCACCGCACAATAACCACAAGGAAAAAAATTATAGTAGATATACACAAAAAATGAGAAAGGAATCTAAACAGAATGTTAAAGAAAATCACAAAAGCACAAGGGAAGAGAAAAAGAGAATAAGAAAAGAACAAGGAAGAGCTAGAAAAACAGCCAGAAACCAAAACGGCAATAAGCACATATCTATCAATAATTACTTTAAAGGTAATTTAGACTAAGCTCACCAATCAAAAGACATAGAGTGGCTAAATGGATAAAAAATAAGACCCATCTATATGCTGCCTCCAAGAGACTCACTTCAGAAGAAAGGACACACAGCATGAAAGTGAAGGTGTGGAAAAAGATATTCTATGCAAATGGAAATAAAAAGAAAGGTGAAGTAGCTATTCTCATATCAGACAAAATAGACTTAAAAATGCTTAATGATAAAGGGGTCAATCCATAAAAACATATAGCATTTATAAATGTATATGCACCTAACAGAGGAGCACCAAGATATATAAAGTGAATATTACTGGATTTAAAGGGAGAAATTGATAGCAATAAATAATAGTAGAGGACTGTAACACCTTCACTTACACCCAATGAGTAGATCATCCAGATAGAAAATCAATAATGAAACATGGAATTTAAATGACACATAAAACCAGATTGACTTTACACACACACACACGCACCTGACATTCTATCCAAAAGCAGTGGATAGTTCACATGGAACATTCTCCAGAATAAATCACATTAGAGCACAAAGTTAGTCTCAAATTCAAGACTGAAATCATATAAAGCATTTTCCATAGAAACTACAGACTATACAGATTACAATGATATTAAACTAGAAATCAATCACAAGAGAAACCACAAAAGTGTAGAGATTAAGCAATATATTACTAAACAACTAATGGATCATCAAAGAAATAAAAGGAGAAATTAAAGAAAAAACCCTAGAGACAAATGAAAACAGAAATATGGCATACCAAGATTCTAAGTGATGCAGCAAAAGTGGTTCTAGGAGGGAAGTTAACAGTACCCACCTCAAGAAACAAAAATCCCAAATAAGCAATCAAACTTTACACCTAAAGCAACTAGAAAATGAAGAACAAATGAAGCCCAAAGTTAGTAGAAGGAAGAAAATAATGAAGATCAGAGTGGAAATAAATGAAATACATTAAGAAAACAAGAGATGATAATCAATAAAAGTAAGAACTGGTTCTTCAAATTTTCTTTGAAAATTTACAAATCTTTAGCTATATCAGCAGAGGGGGAGAGAGAGAGGAAAGATATGGAAAGAAGAGACTCAAATGAATATAATCAGAATGGAAAAAAAAGTAACAACATCAGAAATGCAAAGGATCATAAGAGACTACTGTGAATTATATGTCAACACATTGTAGAAGAAGTGGATAAATTCCTTAAAACATATAATCTCCCGAGATTGAATCATGAAGGAAAAAAAATCTGAATAGACTGCTTACTAGAAAGGAGATTGAAATAGTAATCAAAAATCTCCCAACAAACTAAAGCTCAGGACAGATGGCCTCACTGGAGAATTCTAGATTTATTCAAAGAAAACGTAATTTTTGTCAAACACTTTCAAAAATTTAAGAGGAGAGAAAACTTCCAAAACATTTTACAAAGCCCTGGTACCAAAACCAGACCTGGAAACCACATGAAAAAATTACAGGCCAATATCCCTGATGAAGATAGATGCAAAATCCTCAACAAAACATTAGCAAACTGATGAGAAAATATATTAAAAAGATCATATCCCATGATCAAATGGTATTTATTCCAGGGATTCAAGGATATTCAACATCCACAAATTGATCAATGTAATATGCCATATTAATGAAATGAAGGATAAAAATCGTATTATCACCTCATGAAAGAAATCAGAGATGACATAAACAGATGGAGAGATATTCCATGTTCCTGGGTAGGAAGAATCAATATTGTGAAAATGACTGTACTACCAAAGACAATCTACAGATTCAATGTGATCCCCATCAAATTACCAATGGCATTTTTCACAGAACTAGAACAAAAAATTTCAAGATTCACATGGAAACACAAAAGACCCCAATAGCCAAAGCAGTCTTGAGAAAGAAGAATGGAACTGGAGGAATCAACCTTCCTGACTTCAGATTATACTACAAAGCTACAGTCATCAAGACAGTATGATACTGGCACAAAAACAAAAATATAGACCAATGGAAAAAGATAGAAAGCCCTGAAATAAACCCATGCACCTAGGGGTACCTTATTATTGAGAAAGGAGGCAAGAATATACAATGGGGGCAAAGACAGCCTCTTCAAAAACTGGTGCTGGGAAAAGTGGACAGCTATGTGTAAAAGAATGAAATTAGAATACTTCCTAACACCATACACAAAGATAAACTCAAAATGGATTAAAGACCTAAATGTAAGACCAGAAACTATAAAACTCTTAGAGGAAAGCATAGGCAGAATACATGATGACATAAATCAAAGCAAGATACTCTATGACCCTCCTCTTAGGGTAATGGAAATAAAAAGAAAAATAAGCAGGTGGAACCTGATTAAACTTAAAAGCTTTTGCACAGCAAAAGAAATTATAAGGAAGGTGAAAAGACAACCCTTAGAATGGGAGAAAAATAACAGCAAATGAAACAACTGACAAAGAATTAATTTCCAAAACATACAAGCAGCTCATACAACTCAATATCAGAAAAACAAATAATCCAATCAAAAAGTGGGAAAAAGACCTAAACAGACATTTCTCCAAAGAAGACATACAGATGGCTAACAAACACATGAAAGGATGCTCAATGTCGTTCATTATTAGAGAAATGCAAATCAAAACTGCAGTGATATATCACCTCACACTGGCCAGAGTAGCCATCATCAAAATGTCTACAAACAATAAATGCTGGAGAGGGTGTGGAGAAAAGGGAACCCTCTTGCACTGTTGTGAAGTGAAAGTCACTTAGTCTTGTCCGACTCTTTTTGACCCCGTGGACTGCAGCCTGCCAGGCTCCTCTCTCCATGGAATTCTCCAGGCAAGAATACTGGAGTGGGTCTCCATTTCCTTCTCCACTTGCACTGTTGGTGGGAATGTAAATTGATACAACCATTATGGAAGATGGCATTTTTTATTACTTAAAAAACTAGGAATAAAAATATGACCCAGCAATCCCACTCCTACACTTGTATCCTTTGGAAACCAAAATTGTAAAAAACACATGTATCCCATGTTCACTGCAGCACTATTTACAATAGCTAGAACATGGAAGCAGCCTAGATGCCCATCGACAGATGAGAGGATAATAAAGTTGTGGTACATATACACAATGGAATATTCAGTTCAGTTCAGTTGCTCAGTTGTGTCCGACTCTTTGCAACCCCATGAACCGCAGCACGCCAGGCCTCCCTATCCATCACCAACTCCTGGAGCCCACCCAAACCCATGTCCATTGAGTCGGTGATGCCATCCAACCATCTCATCCTCTGTCGTCCCCTTTTCCTCCTGCCCTCAATCTTTCCCAGCATCAGGTCTTTTCAAATGAGTCAGCCCTTTGCATCAGGTGGCCAAAGTATTGGCGTTTCAGCTTCAGCATTAGTCATTCCAATGAATATTCAGGACTGATTTCCTTTAGGATGGACTGGTTGGATCTCCTTGCAGTCCAAGGGACTCTCAAGAGTCTTCTCCAATACCACAGTTCAAAAGTATCAATTCTTCTGCACTCAGTTTTCTTTATAGTCCATACCTATAGTCCAACTCTCACATCCATACATGACCACTGGAAAAACCATAGCCTTGACTAGACGGACCTTTGTTGACAAAGTAATGTCTCTGCTTTTCAATATGCTGTCTAGTATTACTCAACCATAAAAAGGAACACATTTGAGTCAGTTCTAATGAGGTGGATGAACCTAGAGCCTATTACATAGACTGAAGTAAGTCAGAAAGAGAAAGATAAATATTGTATACTAACGCGTATATACAGAATCTAGAAAGATTATACCAAAGAACTTATTTGCAAGGCAGCAGCAGAGAAACAGACATAGAGAATAGACTTATGGACATGGGGAGAGGGGAGGAGGGGGTGAGATGTATGGAGAGAGTAACATGGAAACTTACATTACCATATGTAAAATAGACAGCCAGTGGGAATTTGCTGTATGTTTCAGGAAACTCAAACAGAGGCTCTGTATCAACCTAGAGGGGTGGGATGGGGAGGGAGATGAGAGGGAGGTTCAAGCAGGAGGGGATATATGTATACCTATGGCTGATTCATGTTGTGGTTTGACAGAAAACAGCAAAATTCTGTAAAGCAACTATCCTTCAATAAATAAATTAAAAATGCCATATTATCACCTCAATAGATGTAGAAAAAAATATTTGACAAAACTGAACATTCATGATAAAACCTTTAACAAAGTGGGTATAGAGGGTACCTCAATATAATAAAGGCCATGTGTGGTGAGCCACAGCTAACATGATATCCAACAGGTATCCAACTATATCCAACTGATATCCAACTATCTAAGATCAAGAAGAAGACAAGGATGCCTATTCACACCATTTTTATTTGACCAAGTATTGGAAGTCCTAGCCAGGGCAATTAGGCAAGAAAAGGAAATAAAAGTCATTCAAACTGGAAAGTAAGAAGTAAAATTGTTGTTATTTGTGTATGAAATGATACTATTTAGAGAGAACCTTAAAGATTTCGCTTAAAATTTGTTAGAACGAGTAAATGCATTCAGTAAAGTCATGGGATACAAAATCAATATATAGAAATCTCTAGCATTTCTATACACTAATAAACTATCAGAAGGAGAAATTAGGAAAACAGCCATATTTACAGTTGTATCAAAAAGAAAAAAAATTCCTAAGGGTACACTTAACCAAGGAACTGAAAGACTTGTACACTGAACTCTGATATTGATGAAAGAAATTGAAGAAGACACAAATAAATGCAAAGACTTTCTGTATTCATGGATTGGAAGGATTAGTATTGTTAAAATGTAATCTACAGACTCAATGCAATCCCTATCAAAATTCCAATAGCATATTTAACACAACTTAGACAAATAATTCTAAAATTTATATGGAACCTCAAAAGGTCCTGAATAGCCAAAACAATCTTGAGAAAGAAGGATAAAGTTGGAGACATCATGCTCCTGATTTCAGACTATACTGTAAAGCTATAGTAACCAAAACAGTGTGGTACTGGCACAAATTCAGACACACATACCAATGGGACAGAAGTGAGAGCCCAGAAATAAACCCATGCACACACGGTCACTTAATTTACCAAAAAGCAAAAAACATACAATGAAGAGAGGATATTCTCTTTAATAAATGAAGTTGGGAAAACTAGACAGCCACATGCAAAAGAGAAAAAATAGACCTCTGTCTTTCACCACACACAAAAGTTAACTCAAAATGGATTAAATACTTGAAGGTAAAGACCTGAAACCATAAATCTCCTAGAAGAAAACATGTGCATTGACAACAGTCATAGTGATGTTTTTGTGGCTATAACTCCAAAGGCAAGGGTAACAGAAGCAAAAATAAACAAGTAGGACTACATCAAACTAAAAAGCTCCTGCATAACAAAGGAAACCATCATCAAAGCAAAAAGGCAACCCACAGAATGGGAGAAAACATTTGCAGATTATATATCCCATAAAGGATTAACATCTAAAATATATCATAAACTCATATGATCCAGCAATAACAGAAAACCCAATTAAAAAATGGGAAGAGGATTTGAATAGACATTTTTCAAAGACACACAGATGGCCAAAAGACACAGGCAAAGATGTTCAACATCACTGTTAGGGAAATACTAATCAAAACCCCAATGAGATATCACCTCACCTGTATTTAGAATGGCTATTATCAAGAGGATAAGAAATGATAAATGTTGGAGAGGTTGTGAGAGAAGAGAACACTTGTACAATGTTGGTGAGACTGTAAATTGTTGTAGCCACTATGGAAGACAATAAAGATTCCTCCAAAACTTAAGCAAAATCTGTCTTATGACCCAGCTATTCCTTTTTTGGTTATTTATTCACAGGATATGAAAACACTAATTTGAAAAGTTATCTTTACTCCTATGTTTATTGCAACGTTATTTATAATAGTCAAGATAAGCAACCTAAGTGTCTGTTAATAAATGAATGGTATAGAAAATGTGGTGTATGTACAATGGAATACTACTTACCCATAGGAAAAATTAAATCTTGCCATTTGTGACATCATGGATCGACCTTGAAGGTATTATGCTAAGTGAAATAAGACAGAGGATGAGAGACAAATACCATATGATTTTGCTTATATACGTGTCTGAGCCACCAGGGAAATCTCATACATGGATCCCAAAAAACCCAAAACACATGAGTGAACAAAATAAAATTAAAACAAATACATAGATACAGAGATCAGATTAGCAGTTACCAGAGGGAAAGGGGGTTGGATGGGTGAAACAGGTGAAGGGGGTCAACTGTAGTGTGTGTGTGTGTGTGTGTGTGTGTGTGTGTGTGTGTGTGTGTGTGTGTTAGTTGCTCAGGTGTGTCCAACTCTATGTGATCCCATGGAGTGTAGCCCACCATGCTCCTCTGTCCATGGAATTCTCCAGGCAAGAATACTGGAGAGGGGGGCCATCCCTGGAGATCGAACCCTTCCCTTCTTCCCGACCCAGGGATCAAACCCGGATCTCCTACATTGCAGGTGGATTCTTTACCATCTTAGCCACCAGGGAAGCCCCAACGGTAGGGTGACTTGTGGTGATCACTTTGTAGGGTATGCGGATGTTGAATTTTAATGCTGCACACCTGGAATTAACATAGTAAAAAAGTGTTTAATCCCAGGGAGAGAAGTAGAATTGGAAGATGAAGGATATGGGAAGGTTTTCACTTTACATATTTCTGTATTACTTTTTTCACAAGTTTTACATATTACTTAACAGAAAGAAACATTTGAAAACACATTTAAAAAATCAATCAGGCAAAGCACAATGAATTTAATGGCTCACTTTAAAAATACTGAAATGAACTAATTCTTAGTTTAAAAAAGACCAAGAGAGAATATACTGTTTGGATGTTGCTTCTGTCTCCTCCAAGAAGAGTGTGCTTTTCAAGCTCCATAGAGCTTGAAAATACATAGAGGAAAATGAAAGATAGGAGAAGAGATCCAGGCTTCAAACACTTACCTGTCAGGGAAGTGCTTGTTAAAAAATTGTTGTTAATTAACTTGGTGCAAAAAATGAAGAATGGTGAGGAGATAAAAGAGATCTTTATACTCAAAAGGAATTTGAGTACTTGTTTTAGAAGATTCCCTTTATGTAGACTATCTTCTCCAAGCACTCTGGGGAGTATCTGCCAAGCTTAATGACTGTCCTGACTCTCCCAACTGCATACCCTCTTAATGCATGGTACAGAGAAAGGGCATAACAGAGAGAAATCTGTACATTACTACAGATCAAGGTCAAAAGCCTTACCAACTTCCCATTCTCAAAAGCAGGAGCAGAAAAAGTGGGAGGACGATAGGGGGTCCTCTGGTCCTGGTGGCAGGAGAGAGAGCCACCATATCATTCTCTGCTAAAGTGACACCTGTTTTCAGCAGGTGACTTAATCACTAATCCCTTAAAATAGATGCTCATGACTTAGCAGCAGCATTCCCTAAGCATTCTGGGTTTCTAGTTTAAAAAAAAAATGCTCTTTAATGATTTGTTTTAAAGAGCCATACATTTTCATAGTATGAAATTTGGAAAATATTTTGGAAAACACACAGAATTAAGAAATCAAAATTAAGAAATTTTCTAGAAATAGCCTCTGTTAGTATTTTCTGTTATGGTGTTTATTATTTTTCTCTGATAATAGTGGGATATACATAGGATTAAATTTTGGAAAATAGAGACAAACTTACAGAAGAAAACTGCCTGTAATTTTATGACTGCTGATATTTTGATCTTTTTCCCTCATCTTTTTACACACACACACACACACGTAAATTTTAAATAAAATGTAAATCATACAGCATATGTAGTTTTGTATCCTATTTTTTATACTTAATGTTGTATTGAGCATTTTTCTTGTCATTAAGTATTATTCAAGAACATGATTATAATTGGTCATCAACTATTTTATTAGGTAAATTAGCCACAGTTCATCTAACCTGTATCTCAGTGAAGTCTGGCTTGTTTCTACTTTTTTACCATTTGAAAATAATGCCATTTTAAACATCCTTGTGTAGAAATCTTCACCAAGGATCAGTTTCTAAAGGTTGAGTTTCTAGGTCAAAGACCATGGACATTTTTAAGGGTTTTAGTATCTACTGTAGCTTTGTCCTACAGGACGGCTGTGCCCTTTCACACTCCCCCAGTGAGCAAGCCAGTGCGCATTTCTTGTCAACTTCTATTAGATTTGTGGTTTCTGTCTGAGGGGCCTTCCTGCTTTGTGCAATCCCATCGCACCACTGCCATCTTGTGTTCTCCCTCTGCGGCTTGTCTGGGAGAGAAAGTCCTTGTACTCTTTGAGACACGCCTCCTATATTCCTCCGAAGACCTTCAGTGCTCTGAGGTCATTTCTAAGTTTGCCTGGAGGTGATGTGGATTCCCCTCATTTGACCAGCTTGACAATTCCTGTCCTGCACTCAGCTTATAACTTGTCTCCTCTGCAAAGCTTCCACTGGCACTCCAGGCTTGTTTAAGACCTCTCCTTGGTACTCCCCTCAGTCCTTCCTTCCCCTGTCAAAGTTCTTGTCACCCTGTATGTGTGCTCAGCTGTCTTCCCTCCAGATGTGAGCTCTCTGAGGATACAGATGTGTGTCTTTTCCTACTGTTCTCAGAGCCTGATGCTGCACTTGGCTGATGTGGATATTCCAGAGATGCTGAATAAATGCTCACTTTATTTTAAAAATTCTTGAATGCTCATCTCTATTTCCATACCATGTATTCTATCCTAAACCCCGCAAATATTTACTTAGAACTTTTCTGATTATATAAGCATCTTGTAGTTCTATTTATTTAATCTTATTTTCTTCTAGCTTTATTTATGTATAATTCACACATATCATTGTGTAAGTATAAGGTGCACAGCATGATAATTTGATATATATATAAATATATGTATATATAGTAAAAGATGATCACAATAAGCTTAGTTAATACATTTATCACTTCACATAGCTACTAAGGTAGGGTTTCTTTATTTTTTTGCTGTGAGAACTTTCAAGGTCTACTTTCTTAGTACTTTTCATGTATGCAATGAAGTATTGTTAACTATAATCACCAGGCTGTATATTAGATCCTCAGAACTTATCCTAGTACAAACTTGAAATTTCTACCTTTGACTAACAATATACAATTTCCTCACCAACCTCACCTGCACCCCCCCTACCCAACACTGGCGAACACCATTCTCGTCTCTGTTTCATAGAGTTTAGCTTTTCTAGATTCCATATAAAATGTGATTACACATTATTTGTCTTTCTCTGTCCTTACTTATTTTACTTAGCACATGCTCTTAGTTTTCATTCATGTTGTTGCAAATCCTTTATTTCTTATAACTGAATAACATTCCATTAAATATATATATATGTTTGTGTATATATATATTTTTAATCCATTTATTCATTAGTGCACCTTTAGGTTGCTTCCCATATTGGCTATTGTAAACAATGCTGTTATGAACATGAAACAGTAGGTAGCTATTTGAAACAGTGATTTCATTTCCTTCCACTATATACCCAGAGTGGAATTGCTGGATCATACGGCAGTTTGGGACTTCCCTGGTGGCTTAGAGGGTAAAGCGCCTGCCCGCAATGCGGGAGACCCGGCTTCGATTCCTGGGTCGGGAAGATCCCCTGGAGAAGGAAATGGCAACCCACTCCAGTACCCTTGCCTGGAAAATCCCATGAACGGAGGAGCCTGGTAGGCTACAGTCCATGGGGTCGCAAAGAGTCGGACCCAACTGAGCGACTTCACTTTCTTTCACTTATGGCAGTTTGTAATTTTTTGAGGGAACCTCATACCATTTTCCACAGTGGCTGTGCCAGTTTACATTCCCATGAACAGTGCACAAGAGTTTTCCTTTTGCGACATCTTTACCAATACTTGTTATTTGCTATCTTCTGGATAATAGCCATTCTGGTAGGCGTAAGGTGTTGTCTCATTGTGCTTTTGATTTGCATTTCCCTGAGCATTAATGGTGAGCACCTTCTAATGTGCTTTCTGACTATATACCTTCTTTGGAAAAATGCTTATTCAGGCCCTTTGCACATTTTAAAATTAGATTATGTGAGGGTTGGTTTTTTTTTTCTTTTTTTGCTATCAAGTTATGTATTAACAATATTATGTGAATTAACCTCTTATCATATATGTGATTTAAAATGTTTTCTCCTATTCTGTAGATTACTTTTCATTTTGTCAATCAGCATTTTTTTTTCTTTTTTGCTGTTTAAATTAAAGAAGCTTTTAGTTTGCTGTGGTCCCACTGGTTCATTTTTGCTTTTATTGCTTGTGCTTTAAGTGTCATATCCAAAAACTCCTTGCCAAAATCAATATCAAGGAAATTTCCTTCAATGTTTTCTCCTAGGAGTTTTATGATTTCAGGTTTGACATTCAAGTCCTTAATCTATTTTGAGTTAATTTCTTAATGTGTTGCAAGATAGTGGTCTAGTTTCATTCTTTTGCATGTGGCTGTCTAGTTTTTCCAACTATATTTATTGAAGAGACTGTCCTTTCTCCACTGGATGTTCTTTGTGCATTTTTTGTAAATTAATCAATCATGTGTGCATGGGTTTATTTCTGGGATCTCGATTCTGTTCTATTGATCTGTGCGTCTTTTTTTTTTTTTTTTTTTACTAGTATTTTACTGCTTTGATTTCTGTACCTTTGTAGCATAATTTGAAATCAGGAAATGTGATGCCTCCATCTGTCTTCTTCTTTCTCAAAATTGTTTTGGCTATTTAAAATCTTTGTGATTCTACAGGATTTTTAGGATCGTTTTTCTACTTCTGTAAAAGATGTCATTGGAATTTCGATAGAAACTGCCTTGACTCTATAGATGGGCTTGGATACCTAGCAATTTTTAATCATCTTTTGATAACCTCAAATTGACCTAAGAGACTGAAAAAGGAAGAAAGGAAAAAGAATGAGGAAAAGAAAGAGGAGGAGATATATATTATAATATAAATCATACTTTATATTACTGTATGACTTTATAGTTTACAGTGTTCTTTCATATGCTTGTGGAAATTCTAAGCCCCCTGCCAGAAAGGATGGATCTTTATGCTGAATGCTGTGATAGTACTCTGTATTTTCTATAGCACCTCTTGCAATTGTTGGCATATCATTAGTGTTCACTGATGTATCCCCACTACCTAGCACAGTGCTTAACGTACTGTGGCTATTTAGTAAATATTTATTAACAAAGAAAAAGCATTATTATTTCTATTTCATAGATATATCATTAGAGAACTGACATTTCAATCTAGGGAGCTGGATACCAAGTTTGGTTTTCCTTCCACATCAACTAATGTAGAGTACATTTTTCATCCTTGAGAGAAAATGGAAAAGGAGAATAAGCGAAGGAAAGAAGAGAGGGAAGAGAGGAGGAGGAACTCATAGAGATGAGGAGAAGTGATTTGAAATTGATGCCTGATGATGAAGGGAGGATAAATGCAGAGCTTTGATGCACATAGGACGTGACATTTGTGGCTCCACCAAGCTTAGTAAACCAAGATTCCACTCAGAATTGGAGTATTTTTAAAACAAGTCAAACATGAAAATTCAATATTACTCTCCCCCATAGTAGTTTTTTATACCCTCAGGCCAATCAATGGATGGATTACCACAGCTTTGAGACCGCACTAAGCGGTAATAATGGGAGAAAAGATTATTCTGGTGATGCTCTCCAGAGAATCATGGCAAGGATCTAGCTGCCTCCTCCTGTCTTCATACAACTGAGTGCAGAGGGTTAAACGAAGCTTTTCTGAGACCAAATAATACTATGACATAGATGTCACTCCTCTCCATTTGACTACACCAAAGCCTTTGACTGTGTGGATCACAACAAATTGTGGAAAATTCTTAAAGAGATGGGAATACCAGACCACCTTATGTGCCCCCCTGAGAAATCTATATGCAGGTCAGGAAACAACAGTTAGAACTGGACATGGAACAACTGACTGGCTCCAAATTGGGCAAGGAGTATGTCAAGGTTGTATATTGTCACCCTGCTTATTTAACTTATGTGCAGAGTACATCATGAGAAATGCCAGACTGGATGAAGCACAAGATGGAATCAAGATTGCCTGGAAAAATATCAATAACCTCAGATATGCAGATGATACCACCCTTATGGCAGAAAGCAAAGAGTAACTAAAGAGCCTCTTGATGAAAGTGAAAGAGGAGAGTGAAAAGGCTGGCTTAAAACTGAACATTAAAACGAAGATCACAGCATCTGATCCCATCACTTCATGGCATATAGATGGGGAAACAATGGAAACAGTGATAGACTTTTTTCTTGGGCTCCAAAATCCCTGAGATTTCATGTCTGCCACCATGAAATTAAAAGATGCTTGCTCCTTGGAAGAAAAGCTATGATAAACCTAGACAGCATATTAAAAAGCAGAGGCATCACTTTGCCTACAAAGATCCATCTAGTCAACGCTATAGCTTTTCCAGTAGTCATGTATGGATGTGAGAGTTGGACCATAAAGAAAGCTGAACGCCTAAAAATTGATGCTTTTGAACTGTGGTGTTGGAGAAGATTCTTGAGAGTTCCTTGGACAGCAAGTAGATCAAATCAGTCAGTCCTAAAGGAAATCAGTCTTGAATGTTCATTGGAAGGACTGATGCTGAAGCTGAATCTCCTATACTTTGGCTACCTAAGGTGAAGAGCTAACTTCTTAGAAAAGACCCTGATGCTGAGCAAGATTGAAGGCAGGAGGAGAAGGGGATGACAGAGGATGAGATGGTTGGATGGCATCACCAACTCACTGGACATGAGTTTGAGCAAGCTCCAGGTGTTGGTGATGTACAGGGAAGACTGCCATGGTGCAGTCCATGGGGTCACAAAGAGTTAGATGTTACTTAGTGACTGAACTGAACTGAACTTTCCATTTATAGCATTTTTGAACTCTTGGAAACAACAGAGCATAGAAGTTAAGAGTATGGGCTGTGCAGGTTGGATGCATGAGACAAGTGCTCAGGGCTGGTGCACTGGGAAGACCCAGAGGGATCGGATGGGGAGGGAGGTGGGAGGGGGGATCGGGATGGGGAACACATGTAAATCCATGGCTGATTCATGTCAATGTATGGCAAAAACCACTACAATATTGTAAAGTAATTAGCCTCTAACTAATAAAAATAAATGAAAAAAAAAAAAAAAACACTCTAAAGAGAGGAAAAAAAAAAAAAAAAGAGTATGGACTGTGGAGCCAGACTGCTTGGGCTGGAATCTTGATTCAATCACTTCCATTTTGTGTGATCTTGGGAAAGTTTCTCAACCTGTCTACAATCTAGTTTCCTCATTTGCAAATTGGGAATAATAAAAGTACTTAACCCAGTGGGATATTGTGAAGATATAATGGGATAATGCATATAAAAGGCATTTAACAGAGTCTGGCCCACGGCCAACACTAAGTAAATATTGACTCTCTTTTCTAGGATTGCCTTCTAGTTGCAGACATGGAGGAAAATGTCTGCAGATCTGTTCAGTAAGCAATGAGCATGGTGCCGTTTTCAGTTGCCTGGGATCCTCTAAGAATTCCTATGTACTTGAAAGTCATGTATGAGAATATACCTTATGGTATCCCACCCTTGACCAAAGTTTCTGGGAAAGTGGGTAGACTCCTCAGGAGCCACTGGCAGTCACTCCCTTTGAGTACTTCACCCTTTACCCACACCTCAGCTAGGTTCCAGAGGTTACATGACATTCTCTTCCCTTAAGTTGTCTTTGATATTTACTTTAAGGTGACTCCAGACACAAGACTAGAGTTGGACACCAAGAAAACTACTGCAGATACTCCCCAAAGTTAGTCCTAGAAAACTCAGCAATTGGAATTCAGTATTTCCTTAGACACACTAATTACAGATGATCTAGGCCAGAGCCAGTAAATGATTTGTTTGGCTAGCATGTTATCTATTTAGTGGTATCTATCTATCTACCTACCTACCTACCTACTTATCCACCTACCTATCTGACTTTCAATACTTTTAGTCAGGGCATATACTCTCCAAGGGCTTCCCTGGTGGCTCAGAGGGTAAAGCATCTGCCTGCAATGTGGAAGACGTTGACTCGATCCCTGGGTTGGGAAGATGCCCTGGAGAAGGAAATGGCAACCCACTCCAGTACGCTTGCCTGGAAAGTGCCACAGATGGAGGAACTAGGTAGGCTACAGTCAGTGGGATCGCAAAGAGTCATACACGATTGGGCAACTTCACTTTGTACTCTCCAATCTGTTGACATACTTTTGTTACTAGCTTGAGCAGACAGATACCCCTATTCTAGATTCAACTTGCCAACAAAATCTAATACTTATTATTTATTTGTTATTGATAATTTTTTTTTTGTGTGGTGGGCCATATGCTCCTCTTTCCTTAATCTAGGTCCCCATTGAATATCTAACACTGTCCGAGTTTCTCTCCAGTGCTTACCAGGTCCTTCATGACCTGGCCCCTGATCCCACTTCCATTTTCTTCTCTTGCTCCTGCCCACTCTTCCATCTATTCTAGAATCAAAACTTTAAGCTCCAGTCATAGAAGCTAAGATGGTTCTTGGCACTCTTTATGCATATATTCACCTTCTTGCCTTTACAAATTTGTCTCTTATCACATAACCTGACTAATATCTCCTAATATATTTGGATTTAGTTCAGTCCTTACATTATTTTGGAATCTTTCTTGAATCCCCTTGTGCAGGATCAGATTCTCCCTTCAGTTTTCTCGTAATACTCTAACCAAATGTCTATTTTAGTCCTTACACACTGTGTCATAATTTATGTACTGTGTTTTTGTCCTTATACCTCTTTGGCAATAGAAATCATGTCTTACCCACTTTTCAATGCCCATCGTGACTAGTATACACAAGGCTCTCAACAAGTGTTTATTGAATGAATTCCTGGATGACTATGGCTAAAGATATAAAAACAAGCAATAAAGAACATAAGAAATTTATGAGACACTATTAAAAAATAGATGAAACCAAAAGGCAGAATTAAATATACTTTCTAGAAACAGCAGTATAGTTATTAAAATAAAAACCTAATCTATGAAATAAATAGCAAATCAGACAGAATTGAAAGGAGATTGATGAATTGAATGCAGGAGAGAGAAGCTAAGATGTAGAAAACATGAAAGAGAGCTTAAGACACACAAGCACACACATACACACTTGCATGCCACATACAATAAGAAAGACTAAAGTAAAATGAATTGTAGAAAAGGAATATTTGAAGAGAGAATGGTTGACAATTTTATAGTGTTGATAAAAGGTAGACATTCTCTTTCAGGAATCATGAATCTTTTGTTTATCTGACAGAAAAAAAAAAGGAAAATGCACACCTAGACATAAGAAAATGCCAAAACGTTAGAGAAGAAAATGTCATAAAGGCAGAAAATAGACTTCACCTATGAAAAAATAATAATTAGAATGACAGCAGACTTCTCAACCATTACAATGGAAAGTAAAACACAATGACTAGACTAACAGTTAACATGGAACAAGGTTAGGTAAAGAACTACAGACCTGAGATCCTGGGGCTATATTTAGAAACAGAAAGTGATATGGGTATGGCTTCACCCATAACTTAGAGGAAATCCTCAAATGAGTTCACATTTGGAGGAAAGGAGCATATTATGATATCAAAATCCAAGGACTCCCTCTCACCTCAGAGGCAGCTTAAGATCCAAAATAGAAATTGCATCCATCTAATGTGCTGCTTATATGAAGGAGTGAGCCACCAGCAGGACTGTAATTTTGCCTCTCACTCTTGGTGTTTCAGGGCCCCAGCATGGGTGATTTGGAACCCAATGTTAGCTGTAAGTAGATAGCCTCACATTCGCTTCCTTTAAGGCAAACAGGGAAATCTTATGATTGCTTATTTCTAGGCAGCCTGTCCTCTTCAGAGTCCAGAGTTAGGCCCCTCTGGTGGAGATCACTTTATGTTCATTTAGTGTGACTCCAAATCTTTTCATTTTCCTCATAAGCCATGATGTGCAAGAGGTTATGAAATACTACTCGAGTTAATACTCTTGTAGGGAGGGAGGATTAGGTGTGAATAGGGATATATCTCTGCCTGGGAAATTTCCCATTACCTAGTCCAACTATTAGAAAGGTCTGATAAGTCCAGACAAGTTCACTCTGCAGCAGTTCACAGATCCAAGAGAGCAATGGCTTTCAACTCTGTTAGATCAGTGATTCCTAAAATTGAATGTGATAAGACTCTCCCTGGCAGGCACATTAAAACAGTTTCCTGGGCCCTTTCCCCAGAGACTGTAATTCAATACATCGGAGTGGGGCTCATGAATTTGCATTTTTGATCAGCTCCCAGCTGATACAATGCTACTGGTGTAAGGCATTGAAATTACCATAGAAAAAGATGGGGAAAAAATTGGGGAGGGGATGTGGAGGGAGGAAAACACCAAAATGCCAGAGTCCCTACAGCATGTATTTGTATATGACATAGCTTTTTGGGGGGATGGGATGGGTGAACCTATGAAAATTCCCAGCCTTTACTCTTCTACTCTCCCCTGCCACCTAAAGATTGTTCTGGCTTTGCATTCTGTTTCCTGCCCTCCTCTGCACAGTGAGGGGACTAATTCCTGAGTTTCGAGGGGCAGAAATTGGAGACCAGGAGATAGAAAGCCAGAGAGATGAAAGGAAAGGGAAAGAGTGGAAAGACAGGAAGCTCAGGGCCCAGTGATGGAGGACTTTTCCAGGCAGTTTAGGGGAGGGAGGTGGAAGCAGCTGTGGGGCATGAGGGAAGTAGATGAGAGAAGAAAGGGAATTTCTTGGAGTGCTATGACCTCAGGGTGCCAGAGTGTGGTCTGGGGCAGGCTACAGGTATTTGAGAAATGCAGGAAATAGCTTAAGTTATTTTGGAGTTACTTTTTGATCGTTTGATGGTGTGTCTTACGATATGCCACTACTCTGAAACTCTGGTCTTGGCTTCATTAGAGTTACAATAGCATGACAGTTCTGATGCATCATGTTTGGGACACTGGGGGGCCCAGGTGGGACCACCCAGTCTCTCATCCTTATTAAGACCCTCCATGTTTCTCACTGGGCCAGCTTTGCAATGGTTTCATCCTGTTATCCTGCCTTGAGTCTTTCTTCCTCCTTCCCTCCACACACAGCCATTAGGCTAGTCTGCATAGACGATAAATCTGATAACAATCACTAGCATTCAGTGGCTTCTGCCACAGAACCCTTGGCCCCCTGGAACGTTAGATTCCCTACTGTTGTAACAGGCTCTTATGTTCCCTCTAAGATTCTTCTAGTAGAAGGATTGTTACAGATTCTGCTGACTATTGGTTTTAACCAAAATACTTTTCAAGGCATTCAAGGCTTCATAGCACTATGCTTCTAGTGCTCTCTCTAGATGCATGTATCTCATTTTCCAATACCTCTATCCTTTGAATATTTACTTAGTTTCCCACCTCCATGCCTTTGGACATGCTGTTCTTGCCACCTGGAATGCTCTCCTTATCACTTCTGCCTAAAGAGATGAACACATGCCTCAAGGCCTCGCTCAAATGCCTCCTCTTTAGGAGCCTCTTGTGGTCATCTCTACTCATCCTTCCCACTTTGAAACTTTATTTGTACTTCCCTGTGCTACAGACTCTACTGATACTGTAGTTGTCTGTGTTCTAGTCTTTAAAGACCTGTGCTGTCCAATGTGGTAGCCAGAAGCCATGTGTGGCTATTTAAATTAATTAAAAGGAAATAAAATTCTAAATTTAGTTCCTCACATTTAAAGTGCCCAATAGCCCATGTAGCTAGTAACCATTGTACTGGGCAGTATGGATAGAAGACATTTTGAAAGTTGTAGTGGACAATGATGAGACTATATATCATTTACTCCTCTTATTTTTATTGTCTAAAAGTCAATTTGAATCAACTAGAACCTTACTGGTTGTTTTATATTGATTTCTTAACCAGAATGGGAGCTTTATATTTCTATATTTTATACCTGTTCCTTGCTCTTTTTTATAATTTGTAGTTTTAAAAAATAATTTTATTTTTATTTATTCATTAATATTTATGTAGGCTGTGCTGGATCTTTGTTGCTGCACAGACTTTTCTCTATTTGCTGGGAGCAGGGTCTACTATCTAGTGGTGTGAGGGCTTCTCATTGTGGTGGCCTCTCCTTTTGTGAAGCACAGGATCCAGGGCACTCAGGCTTCAGAAGTTGTGGCACGTGGGCTTCATATGAGCTCAGTAGTTGTGGTTCTCAGGCTCTAGAGCACAGGCTTAACAGCTGTGGTGCATGGGCTGAGTTGCTCTGTGGCATGTGGGACCTTCCTGGACCAGGGATCGAATCTGTGTCTCTTGCATTGGCAGGTGGAGGGGAGGCCCCTATATTTCATATTTTATACCAATTTCTTGCTCTTTTTCTTTTTACAACTTTCTCATAGGCTTTATTTGAACAACGTATTCAAGCTAACTTTTATTTATTTATTTTTATAATGTTGTGTTGGTTTCTGCTGGCCAACAACTCAAATCAGCCATACACCAGCCAAATCACACATGTATTGCTCTCTTTTTTATACCTTTTCCTTGCTCTACATTCTGATGAAGCTCTGTCTCCTTTCTCTGTGGATTGCCTTCATTACAAGGCCATTCCAAAAAAAAAAAAAGGCCATTCCGAGAGTTGTTTGCTGCTTCATCTTTCTCCAACGTGTCCCAGGTCACTTCCCAAGGCTTACCCCCATTACCAGTATTCTTCAGTAATGAGGCCTATGCCTTGGAGGAAAAAGAACAGCTTCTGTAACTCTCATAGTTACACTAAGCTGCCTGTCCTTCTCGACAGTCCCTTGTGCCTGCAGAGTGAGAAAGACATGGACACGAGGACACCTACGACAATTAGCAATGACATTTGACTTTCTGATTACCATCTTGTAAAATCAGTTGTCTGTAGAAGGCTTCTGGGAAGAAACCACAAAACCAGAATGACCACAAGAGGGCACCAGCACACCTTCAACAACATTTACCTCCGAAAACCCCAGGAAGATTTCTGTTGCAAGGGCAGGGTAGAATGAATCACATAGAATCTGAAAGGAATAGAAAAAGAAAAAAGAAAAAAAAAAAAAAAAAAATTTCATCGTATTATGTCTAACTGGAAGACCTGCTTGCCAGGCTTTTATTTATGCACCCAGAACCTCCTTATATATAGGAATAACAGTCACATTATACAATAATAGCCAGACAAGGGATTAGATTGAAATTATTCCAAATGGGGATATGAATAGGTCAGTAGACTTTAAAACAGAATAAACCTCACTTCGAAGCAAGGTAGCTATGGAAACATTACCAAAATCATTCTCTAACTTCATGGCTGCCGTGGTTTCTGCTGCCAGGAAATGCTGTCAAGGGACGACAGAATATTATTTTCTTATAAATAATACAACATAGGATCCTATATGGAAAGTTGCAAGAAATTAGATTTCAGAGGTAGAGATGTTTCAACAAAAATACCCAACAGCTTTAATTTGGTTTCTGATAACTTGGCTCTGGGTTTGCAGTTGTTAAGTTTTTCTCTGTTTCTGTTTTCTGTTGCAGAAAGAAAGGGTGCCTTTGAGAGATTTATTATTTCCATGTCTATGGATATATTACATACATACAAATATGTGCACAGTTAGCATGGCTGATAGAAGTCACCTCTTCACCTCTGGTGTGACCCATAAGGGCAAGTGACCTATATTTAGACCTTAGACAAAGGGTTTACTTTCCAACAGGGGATGGGCCTGGAGTTACACAGCCTAAGGTGACAGGGTCCTGCCATTGGCTCTCTGAGACACTGCACCAACTACCCATTCCCTTGAGATTCCTAGCAAACCTTAATGAACACATGAAGACCATTATATGTGTTTGTTCTCTGACCATGCTTAATCCTTTGAGTTTTTTTTTTCTTCTTCTTTTTTTAATTTAAGTCTTATGTGACTCTTTTGTGACCTCATGGACTATAGCTGGCCAGCCTCCTCATTCCACGGGATTTCCCGGGTAAGAATACTGGAGTGGGTTACCATTTCCTTCTCCAGGGGATCTTCTGGGCCCAGGGATCCAAGGATCCAACTCACCGTTCCTTCACTGGCAGGCAGATTCTTCACCACTGAGCCACCAGGGAAGCCCCGGACCATTCTGATCATGTAGTTGGAGGTGTGCGTAAACGAAGTAGGTTGGCACTTCCTTGGTGGTTCAGTGGTTAAGAATGCACCTGCCAATGCAAGGGACATGGATTCGATCTCTGGTCTGAGAGGATCCCACATGCCTCAGGGTAACTAAGCCTGTGCGCCACAACTACTGAAGCCCATGTACCTAGGGCCTGTGCTCCGCAACAAGAGAAGCCCCAGCAATGAGAAACCCGCAGACCACAACTGGAGAGTACCCCGCTCACTACAGCTAGACAAAACCCATGTGTGGCAGAGAAGACCAAGCATAGTCAAAAATAAATAAACAAATAAAATTAAAAAACAAACAAAAAAACCCCCAAAAAACAAAGTAGTGAGAGGGGTAGATGTTTAGTAAGTTAGGAAATGTGGTACCTGCCCTGGAAATATGGTAAATGTCATGCTGGTAGATGCCATCTCCTTTTCCCCATTCATTCCAACTCTTCAAGCCATAGGCCACTACTAAATACTTTCTTCTGGACGTTTTGTGTAAATGGAATCATGCGGCATATTGTTTTCTTATGATTGGCTTCTTTCACTTAGCATAATATTTTCAAAGTTCACTCATGTTGTAGCATGTACCAGTCACTTCATTTCTTTATATTGCCAAGTAATATTTGATTGTGTGTGCGTATACCACGTTTGATTTATCCATTCACTAGTGGATGGACATTTGGGTTGTTTCTATTTTGTGCTTATTGTAAGTAATGCTACTATGAACATTCATGTGCATATTTTTCTGTGGATAAATAATCTTATCTTTCTTGGATATATACTTAGGAATGGGATTGCTGGGTTATAGGATAACTCTATATTTAGCATTTTGAAGAACTGCCAAATTGTTTTCCAAACTGACTGAAATTTTACATTTTACATTTCCATCAGCAGTAAGGGTCCAATTTCTCCACATCCTCACCAACTCTTTTTTTTTGATTAAAACCATAAGAGTCAGACACGACTGAGCAACTTCACTTTCACTTTTCACGTTCATGCACTGGAGAAGGAAATGGCAACCCACTCCGGTGTTCTTGCCTGGAGAATCCCGGGGATGGCGGAGCCTGGTGGGCTGCTGTCTATGGGGTCGCACAGAGTCGGACACGACTGAAGTGCCTTAGCAGCAGCAGCAGCAGCAGTGGGTCTTAAGTGATATCTCATGTTGTTTTGATTTGTATTTCCATGATAGCTAACGATGTTGAGCATCTTTTCATGTGCTTATCAGTGATTTGTGTATCTTCTTTGGAGAAATGTCTATTCTGATTCTTCAACCATTTTCAATTGGGTTATTAGTCTTTTTATTGTTGAGTTGTAAGAATTCTTCATAGTCTATTTAAAGTCCTTTACCAGAGATAGAATTCAAAACCATTTTTCACTCTGTGTGTATTGTCTTTTCACTGTTCTAATGATGCCTTTTGAAGAACAAAGATTTTTAAAAATTTTGATGTTGTCCAGTGAATCCATTTTTTCTTTTATTACTTATGCTTTTGGTGTCATACCTAAGAAACCATTGCCTAATTCAACATCATAAAGATTTATTTTTATGTTTTCTTCTAACAGTCTTCTATTTCAGCTCTTACATTTATGTCTATGATCAATTTGGAGTTAATTTCATGTATTGTATAAGGAAGGAGTCCAAATTCATTCTTTTGCCTGTGAATATCCAGTTGTCACCCATTTAAAATGTGGTTGATAAAAAAACTAGAGCAAAAAAAGAACCTCTTTTTTTTGTGGGAAGTTTTGAATATTGATGTGATTTGAACAGTATTATTTTTGTGGATTTGCTCATACCTGATCAAATACACTCATTCTTCTAATAAATATTTTCAGAGCACCTACTTTCTGCCAAAGATGTTTAAGTTGCTGGTGATACAGCAACAAATAGGGCAAAGATCTTGCCTACATGTTGCTTATATGATAGTGATGAAGATGGGTATAAACAAAATAAATGAATAAATATATAGCATACTGCAGTAGTACTAAGAATTATGAAGAAAAAGCAGAGTGAAAGATTGGAGGAGGTGTGGGGACTGTGGAAAGAATACTATTTTATATTGTGTAGGATAGTCAGAGAATACTTCTTCAGAGTGGTCACATTTGTTCAGTGACCTGAATTACATAAGGAGGTAAGACATGTAAATACCTGGAAGAAGTGTTCCAGGCAAGGGAAGAGAAATACAATTATCATGGAGTAAGAATATGCTTGGATTCTTCTAGGAAGAGTAAAGAAGACAATGAGGTTAGAGTATGACACACGAGAGGCAGATGGGTGGAAAATGATGTTGGAGAGGTGGTCTTGGGAAAAACCAGACTCCCCTAAATTTACTGATCTTTTGTGTGGCAATGCATTTTGACCAACTACTGCAAGATGGTATGGGAATTGTAGTCTCTGTCTGGGCAGATGCTTCCTATTACTAAGTTTAAAGAGAGATTTTCATGAACAGCTGCAGGACTTGAGCAAAAATCAGTATCATTCCTTCTCCTCCTCTGAATCTAGTGCTTGCCTCAAAACTTTTAGTAAACAAATTAAAAATAAAGAATACAAATAATCATATGAACACAATTCTAAGGCATATATTTCCTTGAAAATAAATAAACATCAAGAAGAGTCAAAGGAAAAAGCAATTGAAACTTTCACAGTCCTTCTTTGTTTTTCAATGTGATTTCCATTAATCAAACCTTCCTCCTTTATTTTGTTTAAGTTCCATGGTCAGGTCTGCAACTGTTCATGAAAATCTCTCCTCTACAACTTAGTAATAGGAAGTAGCTGCCCAGAAGGGGACTACAATTCCCATACCCTCTTGCAGTAGTTGGGGCCATGTGATCAGTTCTTAGCAATGGCATATGAGTGGAAGTGATGTGTAACACTTCCTGCCCTTAAGGGGCAGGTGGAGCTACTCTTTGTTCTCTCCCTTTTCATCAGCTGAATGCAGAAGTTGTAGAGAATGATGGGGCTCCAGAGGATGGTATGGCCACAAATTGGCAGGAGCCCGTGTCCCCGAGTCAGTATGTGATGAAAAGCTTCCTGCTGGTTTAGAAGCGCTTGCCATGGACTGTTATGTGATTTGAACTATTACTTTTGTGAATACATTTGCTAAAGCAATTTAGCCTATCATAACTAATATAAATTCAACTTAGAAAGGCAGAAAAATAGATTACTTGAAAAGCCAGACTGAAAGGGGCTAGGGTTGAAAACAATGTTAGATTGGGATCTGAGAAAGAGTTATCTGGGCCAACCAGGTCTGGGATTAAATGGGCTCCCCTCTCTGGTCATATGCATTGCTAATTCATGTCTAAAGATCTTTCCATTTTTTTTTTTTTGTGCCCTTGGCAGAAGAGGTGAAAGGGTGGGTGTGGGTGGTAGTGGAGGGTAGCAGAGGTAATAGGGTAGGAGATAAGCCCTTGAATGTGTCTTCAGGAGTACCTGGACAAATCGGCTGAGATGGTACCTGATCTTGGGAGGGTCACTGGGCCCTGAGTATGTCTGTCATCTCTGTTTTGCCAATGTGCTCAGGGCTGCAGACTCCTCACTATACCATAAATGGGAACTTATTGGTTCAATAGCACACTGACTTTTAAAACTAAAGAATAAAAATTTTTTTTTAGACACAGTAAGCAGCATTCAATAATCTTCAAATTTACCTCATCAAAATCAAGCCACAATCAATCAAACAGACCAGTAGTTCATTCTCACACAATTCATGAGTTAGAGCAAAACTCCCATCACCTCACATTAGGACATTAAGATAATTACTTATCTCTTGAGGGCAGGGAGTGAGGTGCTATACCTCATTTCTGATCACATAAACCAACTGTTATGGGAAGAGAGGTCATTTGTAAGAGAGAAATCTGGACTGATGGCACCAGTCACAAAGGTCAAATGGTCACTAGTGAATTTGGGCCCAAACTTAGCTGAGAAAAATAGATGAAGGCACATTAACTTTGGGCAAATGAAATAAGTTAGAGGTAAGGTGAATTTATGGGCTTCCCTGGTGACTCAGCTGTAAAGAAAGTAAAGAATCTGCCTGCCAATGCAGGAGACTTGGGCTTGATCTCTGGGTTGAGAGGATCCCCTGGAGAAGGAAATGGCAACCCAATCCAACAGTCTTGCTTGGGAAATCCCATGGACAGAGGAACCTGGTGGGCTACAGTCCATGGGGTCGCAGAGAGTTGGACATGACTTATCAACTGAACAACAACAAGAAAGTGAATTTAGATTAGTGTAGTAAATGGTGATATACAAATTTTGACAAGCATTTGGTAGTTTAAAGATGAGAAATCTGCCTGTAACTTCACCTGTTTGTACTTGTGTTTCCTATTCTTTTTGTTTCTTTTTCCCTTGAATTTTTTTAAAGACAAAAATTCAAAAAGTCTTTTGACTTTTGTCTCAGCTGGATCAAGAGAAAAAAGACATCAACACTTATCAAAATCTAAGTGAAGATTGGTAAGGAGAGCAAACTGCCCCCCAGAACAGTTATGGTGACAGTAGTCATCGCTCTTAGAGGAAGGAGGGGGATGGGTTAAGTGAGGACAGGCTTTCTCCCTGGGAGAAGGTTAAGGATGAGATGACTGGTCCTCTTTGCCTCCTTGAGTTTTTCCCTCATGAGATTTTCCTGTGTGTGTATGTGTGTGTGTGTGTGGTTGTTAACTTTTATGCAGAAATAATTTAAAACATATAGTAAAGTTGCAAGAATAAGGGTAGAACACAGGACACCCATATACTCTTTCCCCATATTCATATATCTTAACATTTGGCTGGATTTGTTTTATCATTTGTGAGTGCTTGTCTGCTTTCTGTTTAACACATAAATACACACACATAATTTTTTTCTGAGCAATTTGGATGAAGATGTATACCTCATTGCCCTTTATGACAAGATGCTTCAGTGTGTATTTCCTAAGACTAAGGAAGTGTGCCTCTTAACCATAGCACAATTATTAATTTCACTACATTTAACATTAATACAATACTCTAATCTATCTACTATATTACAATTTTTTCAGTTGACCCAAGAATGTCCCTTGTAGCATTTTCTACCCATAGATTTGGTATAGCGTTCCAAATATTTGTTATATTTTTAGTCTCTTTCTTTGAAGCATTTCTTTTTTTTTTTTTCTTTTGCTTATAGGCATGTTACTTTATTATTATTTATTTATTTATTTATTTTTAAATTTTATTTTATTAGTTGGAGGCCAATTACTTCACAACATTTCAGTGCGTTTTGTCATACATTGACACGAATCAGCCATAGAGTTACACGTATTCCCCATCCCGATCCCCCCTCCCACCTCCCTCTCCACCCGACTCCTCTGGGTCTTCCCAGTGCACCAGGCCTGAGCACTCCTCTCATGCATCTCACCTGGGCTGGTGATCTGTTTCACCATAGATAATATACATGCTGTTCTTTTGAAACATCCCACCCTCACCTTCTCCCACAGAGTTCAAAAGTCTGTTCTGTACATCTGTGTCTCTTTTTCTGTTTTGCATATAGGATTATCATTACCATCTTTCTAAATTCCATATATATGTGTTAGTATGCTGTAATGTTCTTTATCTTTCTGGCTTACTTCACTCTGTATAATGGGCTCCAGTTTCGTCCATCTCATTAGAACTGATTCAAATGCATTCTTTTTAACAGCTGAGTAATATTCCATGGTGTATATGTACCACAGCTTCCTTATCTATTCATCTGCTGATGGGCATCTAGGCTGCTTCCATGTCCTGGCTATTATAAACAGTGCTGCGATGAACATTGGGGTGCACGTGTCTCTTTCAGATCTGGTTTCCTCGGTGTGTATGCCCAGAAGTGGTATTGCTGGGTCATATGGCTATAGCCTTTCTTTGTCTTTGAAAACATTGGCCTTTATGAAGAATTCAATTATTATTATTTTTTAATATATAGAATTTTCTTCATTTTTGGTTTGTCTGATGTTTCTTGATGGTCAGCTTTAGGTTATAGTCCTGGCATAATCTTTAGATAGCATCATGTCTGGAGGCACACAAAGTCCATCCACCTCTCATTGGCGATGCTAATTTTGTTTCCCATCCACCATTCAGCAGACCCTTAAAGATCATGAAGGCATTCTATGCCTCATCAACAATTCCCTCCAGATTTAGCCACCATTGATGATTCTTGCTTGGACCGATCTTTGCTCTGGCATTTGCAAAATGATGATTTCCCATCTCCAGCTCTCCCCTCATTTACCTGTCAGCTTTTGGCACACCATGTGATTCTGTCAGAAGAGCGCTTTTCTTTACAGAACTCAGAACTGTTTCTCATGATGTACAAATTTGAATTCTATTTTCGTATGTAGGAATAGTATGTTTTACCCTTATATCTGACAGCTTACTAAAATAAGATATTAAAGAAAAACTCATTTCCATCTTGCTTTAAAAAATATTATGTTCTGCTTAAATACAGTTTAGGTAGAATGAGGATCGTGCATGAGTTGGAGGTCTTAGACCATTGTTAAACAAGGAAGTAAGAAAACAAACATTTCACTCTCGTGGACAGAGGGCTGGTTGAAGAAGGACTTCCTCTTTTTTTAAGTATTTATTGGATTTGTTACAATATTGCTTCTGTTTTGGCTGGGAAATCTGTGGGATCTTAGCTTCCTGAGCAGCTATCGAAACTGCACCCACTGCTTTGGAAGGTGTTTCCCACTGGACCACCAGAGAAGTCCTTTTTTCTTTTTTTCATTTATTTTTATTAGTTGGAGGCTAATTACTTCACAACATTGCAGTGGGTTTTGTCATACATTGACATGAATCAGCCATGGAGTTACATGTATTCCCCATCCCGATCCCCCCTCCCACCTCCCTCTCCACCCGATTCCTCTGGGTCCTCCCAGTGCACCAGGCCCAAGCACTTGTCTCATGCATCCCACCTGGGCTGGTGATCTGTTTCCCTATAGCAGAGAAGTCCTTTTTAAAAGAGGATTTCCTCTTTGTGTTAAATCATCCCCTTTTACTAGGTAAAAAGAAAATATACTCTGTATGTGTGTGTGTATACGCTACACACCATGGGTAGTATGTGGCATGATTCTAATCACTTTCTCTTCCTGACTGTTGACAAATGGTTGTGGATTAGAAGATCAGCCTCTCACAACAGAAGACAGAGTGATTAGACAGCAAGACTGTTGATTAGAATGTTAGGACCCAGCAGGGCCCCATCTCACTGAGAAGCTGTATGAAGGCAGCTAAGATTGTGAAAAGTGGGAGACAAACCATGTGAAGTATTTATTGGTGCTCAAATCACTAATAACCTGAGGAAAAAAAAATGCCAAGTCCCAACCCCAAACAGGACTTAAACTCTTAGGGAAGAGAGTGAATTCTAGCTGAAGTTTTGGGCAAGTACCAAGATTAGATTAAGCAGTGAATGATGGCTATTAACAGTAACAACGAGGTATATGTATTTCTTTAAACCTTGCTCTAAGTGCTATAATCAATTTTTATCTATAATAACTTGAAATGAATTATCATGCTTTGTTAACTTAATAAAGTATTCTATTCTATAGAAAAAGCATAGAGGCACGGAAGAGCATATTAACGTCTTTCTCCCGTGGGAAGCCTTTGCTCCAATTTATGGTCATGGTCCAAGGCCAGGTCTACCCAGGAGCAGCCAGTTCATATTGGTTGTAAGAGAGAAGAGTCCATATGTGCAAAACCCAAACCTTCAAAAGAAGGTGACAACCAATTTTTTGGAAGAATGAGATGATGAGAGGGTCCATGAAGGTGCCAGGAACCAGGAATCCTACCCTGCTCACCTGATGGGTGTTTGCGGCTCTACAGTCTGGGAGATGACTTTTGGCATAGGTGTCAACTGAAAAACTGGTGAGGCCTTGAATACAACATGGACATGGAACAACAGACTGGTTCCAAATAGGGAAAGGAGTATGTCAAGGCTGTATATTGTCACCCTGCTTATTTAACTTATATACAGAGTACATCATGAGAAATACTGGGCTGGAGGAAGCACAAGCTGGAATCAAGATTGCCAGGAGTGTATGGAAGTGAGAGTTGGACTATAAAGAAAGCTGAGTGCAGAAGAATTGATGCTTTCAAATTGTGGTATTGGAGAAGACTCTTCAGAGTCCCTTGGACTGCAAGGAGATCCAACCAGTCCATCCTAAAGGAGATCGGTCCTGGGTGTTCATTGAAAGGACTGATGTTGAAGCTGAAACGCCAATACTTTGGCCACCTGATGTGAAGAGCTGACTCACCGGAAAAGACCCTGATGCTGGCAAAGATTGAGGGCAGGAGGAGAAGGGGACGACAGAGGTTGAGATGGCTGAATGGCATCACTGACTCAGCGGACCTGGGTTTGGTTGGACTCCGGGAGTTGGTGATGGACAGGGAGGCCTGGCGTGCTGTGGTTCATCTGGTTGCAAAGAGTCGGACACGACTGAGCGACTGAACTGAACTGAATACAACTTCTTTTTCTAGATGCCTCTTATCCTCACTGTGAGGCCCATCTCTGCCATTTTCCAAACCCCTTTTCCATGTTTCTGTTTTTGCTGATGCCACACAGTCTAAACTACTAAGGATGGGGAGTCTGTTAAAGTATTTCCCTCTTTTAGAAAAAGCAAAGGGACTTTCAGAAGCGATGCCTGGAAACTGTTGATACACACTGCCAAGGATGGAGGCAAAAGCCCTTCTTAATTGAAAAGAAAGATGTTTGGAAGCTGGAGAGTAGGCCGAAAGCACTGGCCATAGAGCAGTTTTGTGTATTTTATTTTATTTTTTGGGTAATATCTTTTTATAATATGACATAGTACTTTACACTTCAAAGCATTTATTTATTTATTTAGCTGTGTCGGTTCTTAGTTGCAGCACGTGAGACCTTCTGATGCAGCACATGGACTCTCTAATTGTGGCCTGTGGACTCCAGAGCGCATGGGCTTCAGTAGATGCTGCAGACAGACTCAGTAGCTGCGGCTCTCAGACTTAGTTGCTCTGCAGCATGTGGGATCTAAGTTCTCTGACCAGGTATCAAACCCGTGTTCTCTGCATTGCAAGGCAGATTCATTACCACTGGGCCACCAGGGAAATCCCAAGAAGAATATTATTTGAATTGCAGCCTACCATTTCCAAGCTTTGTGATCTCGGGTATTAGTTACCTAAACTCTCTAATCATCGCTTTTGCCATTCTCATTATAGAGTTAATAGCACTTACCTCTTGGTATTGTGAGGAATAAATTTAATAATTTTTATAAATCTCTTACTACAAAGCTTGAAACACAATGAGCATTAAATAAGTGGTGGCCATGTTGGAGGCTATAATTGTCAGGCCTAAATTACAGTGCTGGTATTGAAATGCCTGTGCAATCTGCCTCCAGCTTGCCTACTTATCTTGTTTCCTACCATTCATCTGTTCATTCCTGCTACAGCAGGAATGTTCATCACCAACCTGAACCAGGCTCTAGCCTGGCCTGGGCCCATTTCGTCTCCCTGTTCTCACCTCCTTCTCAGCACCACTCCCGGGGGAAATGCCCCTGCCTGTGCTTTCATTTCATCCCCTGAGGCTCCCTGTTAGTCCCATTTCCTCCCTGAAGCCCTTTATAGCTATTTCCACTCACTTTAGGCTCTACTGTTCTCTGAGTCACTATTGTAATTACGGTTTATGTTACATAGTTTAGTGCTGCATTATATAGAGATGAACTTTCTGTGATGGCAGAAATATTCTTGAGCTGGGTTGTCCAAAAAAGTGAAAGGTTGTTGCTGACCACGAAAAGACGCTGGGATTCTTGGCCTCTGGAGGAGAAGAATTCAATCCAGGGCCAGAAACGAGGCTTGATCGCTCAGAGCTTTTGTGTAATAAAGTTTTATTAAAGTATAAAGGAGATAGAGAAAGCTTCTGACATAGGCATCAGAAGGGGGCAGAAAGAGTACCCCCTTGTTAGTATTAGCAATGGAGTTATATACTCTCTAATTAGTTACTACAGTGAATCAAAAGGATGTCTGGAGGTTGCAAAGACCTCACTAGACCTACTCCCATAATTTCCATTTTAAGATAACAGGATTAGCCAGAAGGTTTTTTTTCCAGAGACTGTCTTCAAGCAGGATACATTATTGTTATATAATCCTAAGGAATGTAGAGTGAAAAAAAGGTTGTCCTTTCTTCCTCCTTGAGAATTCCAGACCCCTCTCTCCTTGGGGACCCCTGGACTTCTTATCAATCTGCCTGGGAATTGACTGTCTCAAAAGCAGCCACTACCTTTGTGTGACTGTTGAGAATTTTAAATGTAGCTAGTGTGGTTAAAGTAGCTAATTTTAAATTATTTTTCATTTTAATTAATTCAACTTTACAGTTTTTTTATTGGAGTATAGTTAATGCACACTGTAGTGTTAGTTTCTGCCGTGTGGCAAAGTGAATCAGTTAAACATATATCCTCTCTTTTTTAGATTCTTTGCCCGTATAGGTCATTACAGAGTATTGAGAAGAGGTCTCCGTGAGAAGTAGGTCTTTACTAATTATCTATTTTATATATAGCAGTGTGTATATGTCAATCCCCATCTCCAAATTTATCCGTCCCATCTTTTCCCCCACTAAGGTGAGTTTGTTTTCTATATATATGTCTCTATTTCTGTTTCTTAAGTTCATTTGTGCCACTTTTTTAGATTCCACATATAAACAGTATCATGTAATTTAACACCATTTGCAGCAACATGGATGGAGCTAAATGTTGTCATACTGAGTGAAGTAAGTCAACTTTACATTTGAATGGCCCCTTGGCTCAATGTGTGGACCATCTACTCTGACAAGAGCTCTTGTAAGAGGTAGTACTCCTGTGTTCCCACCGGCCTCATAGAGCCAAACCTATCATCTCTTTCCATGGTAACCCCTTTGCCCATAGAGAAATCAAGGGTTCAGTTCAGTTCAGTTCAGTTGTGTCCGACTCTTTGCAACCCCATGAACCACAGCACGCCAGGCCTCCCTGTCCATCACCAAATCCCAGAGTCCACCCAAATCCATGTCCATTGAGTCAGTGATGCCATCCAACCATCTCATCCTCTGTCATCCCCTTCTCCTCCTGCCCTTAATCTTTGCCAGCATCAGGGTTTTTTCTGATGAGTCAGCTCTTCACATCAGGTGGCCAAAGTATTGGAGTTTCAGCTTCAACATCAGTCCTTCCAATGAACACCCAGGACTGATCTTTAGGATGGACTGGTTGGATCTCCTTGCAGTCCAAGGGACTCTGAAGAGTCTTCTCCAACACTACAGTTCGAAAGCATCAATTCTTCTGCACTCAGCTTTCTTTATAGTGCAACTCTCACATCTGTACATGATCACTGCAAAAACCATAGCCTTAACTAGACGGACCTTTGTTGGCAAAGTAATGTCTCTGCTTTTTAATATGCTATCATATGGATTAGTATGCTGTCCCTATGGATTTAGGGAAAAAAGGAAGACATGGGATAGAGGGGCAGTGCTCAATCAGAGGAGGTAGTTGTGAGCTAGACTGAAGTTGGGGTGAATGGGACCCAGTCAGATGCCTCCCATCTGTTTGTCAGTCTTCCTGTAGAATTGGCCTCAGTGTCCAGCAGGATTTAGAGAGCCCTGTGACCCACAGGGTTCACACCCTCTCAAGTGAGTGAAGTCTCTCATGGTGGC
This sequence comes from Muntiacus reevesi, assembly GCF_963930625.1. NCBI lineage: Eukaryota > Metazoa > Chordata > Mammalia > Artiodactyla > Cervidae > Muntiacus > Muntiacus reevesi. The sequence goes on from NC_089256.1 coordinate 13,475,150, forward strand.
CCCTGAGTCATTGTGTCCGACCCTTTCAGGGATCCCTGGAGATGGTGCTGTAGCACGCCATTTGGCCTAGACCAAACCTCTGCTTAACTCTTCCTTCCAAACTTGACCTTTCTGAGAGAATCCTCTTCCTGTCCCTCAGCTCTGGCTCCTGATTTCAGACTCTTCAGAGCTGCCCCAGTCTCCTCCCTGTCTGTCTTGAGTCTATTTGTTTATATTTCCCAATAGTTCATGAACTTTTAGAGATCACGGACCTCTTTGAGAAGCCAACTAATGCTATGGACACACTTCTTAGGAAAATGCACATGGTCATATTCTTATGCAATTTTGTAAATTATTTTGGGAAGGTCACAGATCCCTTGAAGCCCAGGCTCAAATCTGAGACCCTTGGCTAGGAACATGTTCTCTAATTTGACTTTAGCGGTTTCATATGCTATTCCTTCCTCGCTCAGCACCAGCTCAGCTCTAACTAATTCTGTACTCATTGGGCAATGTTTTGATGACTGGTTGAGGGCTCTAGTTACCTACATGACAGCAACAGTAACTCTAAATAGCTATGAGGAACATTTCATTTGCTATAAATATCTATCCTTATTGGTAGGTTAATAGATTGGCATTATGGCTTCTAAATCCATTCCCCAGCTTGCAAAAAAGTTTTTAGAGCCTGATATCTGGGTGAAATAATACGATTCATAAAACAGCAGTACTGAGCTATAGTCTTGGACTGACAGGATGCTCCCCACCCCCACCCTCATGACCTCTAGTTAATTAGAGGTTTGCAGCCCTGGATCTGTCATGTGGTATCATTCATATCCTCAGCTGAACTTTGAATGTGCACTTCTCTAACTTGGTTGGGCTTCCTTCTGTTTTCACCTGAGCCTCTATTTCACAAACCACAAAAACTTATAGTTAGTGGACGTGCTGAGATCATTTCTTGCAGAGCCCATGGAGGGAAGGGGCTGGTCCGTGTCCACAGCTGGTTCCACAAGGCAGGGCTAGACCCCAGCTGCCTTTTGTACCAGCTCAGTCTCAATTTCTCTATGCTTTATGAGCAATATGTCCTGGAGCTTTGACTACAATGACTTAGGAAGTAGAGTCTGTACCATATGTGTAGAGACACCTCATTGCCTGCCTTGGATAGATTCTTGCAAATTTGATAATAGAGTGAATTTCAGTAAGTTATATATCCTGTCATGTCTTTCAAAGACTACAGATGTATTCCTTCTGTGAAAGCTTTCAGCCTTGGGTATATACACGGATATAATTGAAAAAACCACGTGCTTAGGGGGAAAATATTTTTCTGATGAAATATTCAACTAATGTTCAGAATAAACCAACAAATACTAAAGTGTGAGATAACAGTCTTTTTGTCTAGAGGAAGCTATAGCCAGTCTATTTCTTTAAACTTAATGTGCATTTTTCTCTACCCATAGGTAGATGTTCCTTTTGAAAAGCTTTCTTCTTTCTGAGGGGTTTATCTTGCATGATTACTTTTAATTGTTTATTTAACAGCCTGGATTAGCTTGCTGCAATGTTTGCTCAGCATCTTGTGTAAATTCTTTATCATTAAAAGTCAGTTTTCCTGATGGCATTATTGAAATTTATTATTTCTATAAGTATGCCTTTCTCTGTAGTGGAGATTTTGTAAGTGGAATAGACAAAGGAGGAAACAGTTCTTTTGGCTTTTACTAGCCATGGGATAGTCTATTTTACTTCTAATTAAAAAAAACTGTGAAAGATTATATGAGATAACATTAAGTTTTAGATGCTTTAGAAAGAAAGTCTGATGTCAATTTTCCCTCAGTTACTTGCCATGATTATCTTTACTGGGGCCAACATGATCAGAATAACTTTCTTTAGCCTGATCCTGTGACCAGTACATTTTGTACTATAGATGCTTTCAGGAGGAAGAACTTGGAAAAGCTGCAGTGATGATCCTTAAACCTTATATTAATTAATCATTTCAGGCTGCTTCCCTGCTAAACTTTTAACTAGAGGACCTAATAGGAAGCAAACGGATGGGTTTGAATTTCATCTCCTTTTGTTTTCCCTGCTCACCCTCTGGAAAAGGGGCTAATGAACAGTGAATGAGTTTGAGCTGCAGAGGAGAGGACGCTCTGCCTGGGGAGGCTGGTGCTGTGTAATCGGCTCCTGAATTACCGCAAGATGCCCCGGGTTTTTATGAAGGTGTCTGAAATAGCCAGGATCCAGCACTGAGGGGAGTAAGGAGAAGAAAAGATGGGGTTCCAAGGCGCATGATATCTACTCTGTCCATTGGATTGAAGCTGTACTCCCAAAGAAGGCTCCTTAGAGAAAAATGTGAAAGGCAAATACTGGTGTGCAAAGTGTAACAAACTTGTTAGTGTTTACAGTACAGCTGCTGACACTGTTTAACCCAATAGCAAGCTGTTTTCTAAGCATCTTTCAGAGGGTAATTAAAAGGCTCCTACACACACTGAAACCAATTATAATAAAATTTTATTTGAAGGGAGTGCTCAAGACTTAAGGTAAAAAAAAAAAATCAGGATCCATAACCCAACTGAAGATGTCTTCCTGCCACAGGCAACAGAGATGCTGCCGAGGAGAACCCAATTAAAGGCCAGAACTTGGTTACAAAGGCGGAGACCTCAAATCAGCTTTTCTCTGACCCAACCCAGTGATACTTTAATGAGGGGAAAAAAAGTTCACTACTGCCACATTATTAAGTAAAAATTGGAAGAAAGAACGGGTTATTCCTTTGGAAAAAAAGACCAAGGGAATGATGTGAGCCTGCCTGAAGAAGTTGCAGTAGCAGCAGGGTTTGGAAAAAATCAATGTTGAGTGGGTTCTAAGAAGATGCTTTTTTTCTGGAGAAAAAAGCATTCTTCGGGCATAATAAATGGTTTATATTTATATTTGTTGGTCATTGCCAAACAAAACAAAATGAAACAACACCATCCAGCAGGTTAATCTGCATGCTCCAGCTAAATTCCAGGAGAGAAGCATTAAGAAATTCATCTCCTCATTCTGAGACCATCACTGACCGGCTGTGTGACCTCAGAGAAGTCACTTTCCTGCTCTGAGTCTCAGGATCCTTGGATCTGTAAAGTGAAAGTAACACTTCTAGTTCTAAAAAGCCTCAATCTTGCTATAATAATACTCTGGATTCAGAAAATGTCTGCTCCTCTAACTCCTAAATAATTTGGAAAATGCTGTCAGCCCTTAACACCCCTCTGTAATTCACAGGTATTAGTTTCCTCTTATTACAGTTGGAGTTATGGAGAGTCAGTGAAGTTAAGTAGCAGGCACAAGGTGACCTTGTCATTTTTCAGAGGAGGATAAAGAACTGTACTCCTGACTTCAGTCCAGAACTTAAGCCATTCAGGCCAGAATTGTGTGGAAAATGATAAAGATTCTGATGGAATTTGATGTATGGTGTTTTCCTTAATTAACCACATCAAATGAACTCAGTCATATGAGTCTTTCCAGTTTTTCATCAGGCCTCTGTCCTTTTTGCTTTTTGACCAGAGCTCATCAACAGCAGCTATAGCTAAAGACACCAGGATGGCAGTGATGTTGTCTTTTTATGTAGTCATTTGCTACACCTGTGGGGTAAGGGATGTGATGTGAGTACCTGCATGTGTAGGGACAGCTAATATATCACCAACTTCCTTCCAGGAATGTTCTGACATTCATTCTCCACTTTCACAGCCAGGGCGGTCTTCAGTGTCTACTGGAAGAGATGTACTAGGATGAAAATTTGGGGCCCTTTGCAAGGATGTATCTTTGGCTGGCAGCTCTCACCCATGTTTCTTGGCCCCAAGAGTCAGCATGCTCCAGCTCCCTGCCACAGCCCCTGCTCCTATCTCTGGGAGCTCCTGGGGGGATCTCAGCGATGACTGACACATGGGCATATACTTTCACCCTCTCTCCAGTGAGAGAGACTCATAGGATGCTGACAATTGTCACTGCTGCTCGAGGGCCTGGTGTAAGTCCCTGGGCCTAGAACTGAGGCTGTCTGAGTGTGTCGTCTCTGGCTGTGGCCTGTTATGCTTGAACCAACTTTTGTACTTCCTTGTTCTCTTTTCTCAAGATAGGACTTACTTTATTTTTGTCATCCTTAATTATAGTTTACATTAGCATTTATATTGATTGTTTTTATCTTGTTTTTATTGGAGTATAGTTGATTTATAATATTGTGTTTTAGTTTCAGTTGTGCAACAAAAAGTGTATCAGTTATATATATACTGTGTATATATATCCACTCTCTTTTAGAGTCTTTTCCCATATAGGCCATTACAGAGTATTGAATCCAGAGTTCCCTGTGTTATATATTAGGTCCTTATTTTATATATATAAGAGTGTGCCTATGTCAATCCCAAGCTCCCAATTTATTCCCACCCCCTTGACCTGATGTGAAGTCGCTCAGTTGTGTCCGACTCTTTGTGACCCCGTGGATTGTAGCCTACCAGGCTCCTCCGTCCATGGGATTTTCCAGGCAAGAATACTGGAGTGGGTTGCCATTTCCTTCCCCAGGAGATCTTCCCAACCCAGGGATCGAACCCAGGTCTCCTGTGTTGTAGATAGACACTTTACTGTCTGAGCCACTAGGAAAGTCCCTCTGGTAACCATAAATTTGTTTTCTTCTACGTCTGTGACTATACCTCTGTTTTGTAAATAAATTCATTTGTACTTAAAAAAAAATCATTTATTTATTTATTTTTGGCTGTGCTAGGTCTTCATAGCTGTGTTGGCTTTTCTCTAGTTACAGAGAGTGGGGGCTGCTGTTTCATTGTGGTGGCTTCTCTTGTTGTGGAGCATGGGCTCTAGGGCATTTGGGCTTCAGTAGTTGCAGCATGTAGGCCCAGTAGTTACAGCTCCTGGACTCTAGAGCACAGGCTCAATAGTTGTGGTGCTTGGGCTTAGCCTGCTTCTTGGCAGGTGGGGTTCTTGCAGATCAAGGATTGAACCAGTGTCCCCTGTACTGGCAGGTGAACTCTCCACTCCTGAGCTACCGGGAAAGCCCTGTATCATTTTCTTTTTGATGCTGCACTTAAGTGATATCATATGGTACTTGTCTATCTGACTTATTAACTCAGTTTTACAATCTTTAGAACAAGACTCACTTTGGAGGGTCCTTAGTTTCTTCACATGAAGACTCATCATGTTTGATTCTTCAGGCTCAAGCTGAAGTGCTCACCTCCTTGGATTCTAAAGGTAGAGTCAAAGCTGCCGTTGGGCCCTTGATATCTTGGTCCATGATGTTAAAAGACAGAAACAAGAGCCCTCAGTTAGCTTGCTTCTTGCCCTGGTGGGAGGTCTCACACTAGGGGATAGGAGGAGAGAATAGCATCTGGTGCCCCCAGTTCAGTATCCTTGAAGCCCTCTCAGCATGCATCCCAGGCTCCCTTTGACCAAAGTAAAAAGCAGAGAACTTGCTTCTACAATGACAATCTCTTCTTTCTCTACTTCTTCAATTCTTCAATGCTGTTGCTGGAAGTGTGATGTGTCCTTAAGCTCCACCTGCCTGCTAGGAATCTCCATGGGGCTGTCTGTCTTGGCCTGACCGCCATAGATGGGCCGTTGTGCTGTGAACCCCTCCTCTTTCTTTCCTCCCCATCTATCCAGGGTGCCACTCCACCAAGAACTGATCTTTTTAAAAAACGATAAGCTGAGATGTTGCATAAGGATCATGACTTTGCCCTGCCTCTTCAGCTGGCTCTTCCTGATGGAAGGTGATTAGATCCAAGAGCTGATACCCACTAGGGTATCAAAATCCTTGCCATGAACAGGATGAGAGTTCACCTGGGAGTGGATGGGGACACTGCCTGTGAGACAATCCATGCGTGTGGCCCTTCACCAACCTCGTTATCATCCTTCAAGATTGTTATAAGTAAAACTTATGGCTGTCTAGACCCAGAGCATGCTGTCTCTCTGAAAGGTTCTTGTACCTGTTACTGTTTAAGATAATGCGTGTTGCCTGTCTGTTAGAGTAAGGAAGACTGACAGAAGACAACAAGTCTGGGGCTTCACTCAGTTGGCAACAGAGGAGTTGGAGGTGGATATAAGAGAATTAAAATGGTGACCAATGGAAGCCATGGAGGAAGATAAGTGAGTGAGGATACAGAGAGAAGAGGGCATTGGAAATATTTGATCCCTGTTATTTCAGGGAGATCTGGGTTATTAACACAGAGGTTAAAGGAGGAATAGGGTAAGTAGGTATAGGGAAATGTACTGAGTAGCATGGAATGAACACACTCCTTGGAGGAGTCAAGGTGAAGGTCACTGTTAGATTTAAGGACAAGGGCAATGGGACTGCTCTGGATGTTCTGGAATACACACTCCCAGCAGTCCACGTTGGGCAGATGGGAGGAAGGATGACTGAAAGAATGAATGAACACTGCCAGTATACTCCCTGAGCCTACGAAGACTTGTTGGGTGAGTCAGAGTTATTAATATAAATAGTTACGGTGGCTACAATATGTCCTAGTGACAGTCTTATTTTAAAAATTAACTTTAAAAGCTATTTTAAAATGTTGTTCTAAATCCTACGTGCATTCTCTTTTGCATTCTTTTGAGGACTCGAGTCTGTTATTTACAGTGTTTATTACTTTTAAGCATATGGGTGTGCATATGAAGTCTGTCCACTTTTTTCCAGAACTAGTAAACAGACTGAGAACAGGACCAATATGATCATATTCATTCTGCCATTGACCTTGTGCAGGCTCTCCAAGGTCAGTAATGGTGGTTGGATTTTTTGTCAGAATTGACTTGTTTTCAGCAGGAGCTGGGTCTCCCGCCTACTAACATTTGTAATCTTTCCTTACTATCTAGCCCGCTGTAAAATTACTAGTACAGTTTCCCCAGGCAATGACTTTGTGATTTTCTACTCTTTTATTGATCAATAAACAGTTTTAAACCAAAAACCCCACAGTGAGAATAGAAACTTATTTGGTACTTGTAACTACCTGCCTTGGAGAGGAAAGAAGGATTGGAAAGATAAGAGCCTTAGGCTCCTGCGGCCTTCCTGATGCCAACACCAATAGATAAAACTAGAAAAATGCAGCCATGGGTTAACAAAACAACAATTGACTACACTATGCTAAATAACCCATTGTTTTGCATGGAATTAACCCATTGTTTCCTTGTCCCATGGTTATATGTATCACTTTCTGTAAACTTCAAGGAGGCAGGCTTTGGCTTTTTTACTTGTTCCAAAAACAGTGTCTAACTCAGCGTTTGCATTAAGGGAAAAGTAATGGAGCTATTGGAATTGAGAATAAGAGGGTGAATTTATGTCTCTGTTATACTGAGACTGGTTTCCAGTAATTTCCTTGCATAAATTTGACCTCTCCAGCTAGATTTAAGGAGAGACCCCAGGCCCTGTTTGTTTCTTGTCTGCTATGGCAGCAAATTTAGTATGACCATAGAAATACCTTTAGGTAGTAATGACTGTGTTTCCAGTGGTTAAGGCTTCCCATCAACCTATTTGTTTTCTTTTGGCTTTGTTTTTGGGTAAATAGAATTTTGAAAATAAGTATAGTAAATAAGGTATCATTTTTTTTTAAAGTAAAACCAAATCAATAACCAGCTAAGGATAACAGAAAATTTGTGATTTGAATTCAAAACTGTTCACGTGGGTGTATTTTGAAGGATGACAGAGTTTTCTTCCCACATTTGTTGATGTCGTTTGTTTTATCCAAGGAGAATTTGAAGGTAGGATGAAGTGAAAGTGTGTTGTTTTCTGGAGCAATGTTGAGTCATTTGCTTTTCTGATAAGAAGCGTTGAGAAACCGTTGACTTTTGGTTTTCTTGTTTTCCATGGGGACATCACTGACAAATACCTGTTGTCTGTGTAATGCTTAGAATTCAGAAATGGCAAATTCAGTGATGACACAGCAGGGTATCAAGAAACAGGGAAGGATAAAAGAACTTTTATAAAGTTCATCAAAGAGTACGAATACTCTTTCCACAAATATTCCTTGAATAAAACTCGTGTTTTGATTCTCCCAACATGGAATTCAGATACTGGACCTGGAAGGTCCTTGTGTGTGTCAGTCGCTTGGTTGTGTCTGACTCTTTGCAACCCCATGGACTGTAGCCTGCAGGCTTCTCTGTCCATGAAATTCTCCAGGCAAGAATACTGAAGTGAGCTGCCCTTTCCTTCTCCAGTGGATCTTCCTGACCCAGGGATCGAACCTGGGTCCCCCACATTGAAGGCAGATGCTTTACTGTCTGGGCTACTAGGGAAGCTACTCGGGAAGGGCCTTGGGAGCCTCTATTTCAGTCTGCTCATTTACAGGAAAGGGAGCGGATTCAGAGCAGCTCAGGGCTGTGTGAAGTCACATCGTGAGTCAGTGGCAGGGCCTCCCTCTCTGGGGCTTCCCTGGCGGGTCAGTGGGTGAAGAAGCTGCCTGCAGTGCAGGAGGCCCGCGTTCCATCCCTGGGTAGCGAAGATTCCCTGGAGAAGAGGATGGCTACCCACTCCAGTGTTCTTGCCTGGAAAATTCCATGGACAGGCTAGAGTCCAAAGGGTTGCAGAAGAGTCAGACACGACTGAGAGGCTAACACTTTTACTCTCACTTTCCTCCCGCTCTGGCCCCCAGCCATGGGTTATGAGGAGTGACTGCCACCCTTGATTGCCCTCTACTGTGGCACCCACAGAAGCAAATCTGTGCTCCGGTTACAGATGGGAGCCCAAGTGGCCTTTGCCTGTCTGTTTTCTCCAAGTGGCCTCCTCAGGTTGCTGGGTACCTTGGGGACCAAGGGTCCCTTTCCAGGGCATTGACAGGAATCCTGGGGATGGAACAAGGAGTGAGGTTCATTGTCTTGAGATCTTCAACACACTTCTCCACACCCAGAAGCTGTCTCGTGCCCACGGGCTGTGTGCGTCATGACTGCAGCCCCGCAGACCTAGTAGCCTTGAGGCAGAAGGCCTTTCACTCAGCCAACTGATGCAAACTCTGTCCTTTTCAAAATGTCCCAGAAAGCCAAAATAACTCATATTTCCCACACAACGTTAGAGCAGATTTATGCCCCTTTAAGAACACATGTGGTGTAAAAAGATGAAGGGAGAGAGGGCCTAAAGTTTTACATATGGCACCAAGGTAATCCTAGCCGAGTTGGCTCCTCTCCGGAGCCCGCCTGCAGGGTATAATTAGAATGGAGATAGCCATCCCAACAGATCTATACTTGAGCAAGTCGTGGCTGTGACAAAATTGGAACCAAGGCTAAATTTATCAATAACAGGGTTTAAAAAAAGGAAAAGAAGACAAATGAATTTGAAATTTCTCCTTGTTTATTTTAATGTGCAGAACATTTTCTAGCTGATTTATGCCACAGCTTCAGTGTATTTTTCATTTTTTATTTATTTTGCAGTTAATTGGATTTCCAGGCTTTGCAGCCAGTCACTGCAATTGATCCCTGAAAAGATGGATTTATTGCTTAGACAGGCAGAATTCTGACAATCTTCAGAGGCTGGAAAATGAAAGAAAACAGCCCATACATAGAATACGGTGGGTCACCATTGGGTCAGATCAGGGAAATATGTTACAGCTGGCAGGTTTATGCCAGAACTTCAATACAAGTAATCTTCTTGAACGGGCAGCTCCAGGATCCAGTGGAATATTTTCTAGGATGTTGTCAGTGATCCATGCTTAGGAGGAAATGTAGCTTCAGATGGAGACACCAAAGTAGATGTCGGATCCTGGATAGGTTGGATCTATGGTTGCAGAATTTCTAATAATTAAACTGGACACAGCTCACAGCTTCGATGGCTCCATGAGGAAGAGGACCTTTTTTTTTTACTGTTGGATGACTTTGTTGAAATGAAATAATGGCTCAAGAGGCAGAACCAATATGGAACTCACGCTTTTAGCTACTCTTTGTAGAAGTTTCTGGAAATTTGTCAGCTGATAAGCAACAGAGTATTGCCCTTGGTTCTGCAAAAGTCTGACATCCATTTAACCATTCCTCTAGCCATGCATCCATTCATCCATATAATAATGCTTTTTATTGAGCTCCTACTATACACTAAACCCTTTGCTTGATGCTAAGCATAGAAAATGTATATTTAAAAAATATAGTCCCTACCCTTGCAGAGATTGTAATCTACTGGGTAAGCACTGATTACAAATTTGCTGAGAATTAGGAAAGAGAAATTCAGGAAGCTGCATGTACATATTACAACCGGACCTACCCTGATCTGGGGGTTGGGGAAGACTTTCAGGAGGAAATGCTGTGAGCTGAGACCGGAGGGACTGAATAGACAATGGTCAGATAATATGTAAAATAGAACTCTCACCCATAATCTGCAGCAATCGGCCCCCCAAACCAAATTATTATCTATAGTAACCAGCCTGGGCTGTTGGCCTGTTGTCTATATAAGTCAGATGTGTAGGAAGTCAAAACAGTTTCTGTAGTACCCAGCCCAGGAGGCCAAACAATAACTCCTGTAACAATTGGTTCTAAACAGCCAGGACTTGATTAATAACTGACAGCCTCCCTAATTTTTGTTCTTACTTCCAACTTAGTTCACCAAAGAAAGCCAGATCTGTAGCCCTAACCAATCATATAGAACGCCCAGCTTCTAGTTCTCCTACCTACAGCTTTCCTCTGCCTACAACCCCCCATGGGGGCACACATGAAACCTTCCCTTTCTCTGTTATAAAGCTTGCTTCCTCTGCCTGCCTGTGAGGTTCTATCCAAACTCAAGCAGAAGGGGCTGACTCTCTTGCTGTACCAAGTTCTGGATACATAGCTTTTGCTTGTTCTCACTTGGCTGGGTTTTGTTTTTTCTTTTTTTCCCCACAGACCTGAAGAATGAGCATATGTGGGCCAGACAGTGGTGGGAAAAGAGTGTTTCAGAAGATGGAACAGCACATGCAAAGACTTTAAGAAGGTAAGAAAGACTAAGGCACACCCTTCAAACTGGAGTTGAACGTGACTGAAACATGGAGGGTGAGGGAAAGACTGGCGTGAGATATGGCAGGACATAGGGTTTTGGGGAGAAGGGTTGGGGTCCTGCAGGGTTTTTTTTGAGCTGTGTTGACGATTTTGGCCTTTATCCTAACCAGAGCTACACTTATGGCTGATGGCTTGGGGGTTTTCTCCTTAACTAGTGTTTCCGCTCTGGTCTCCAGCTGCTGTCTGCTGCTCTTCATGTGAGCCACTTACATCCTGTCTGAGGGTCTCCTGTTGTTTTAGTGAGGCAGATGCACAGGCAAAGGTGGCTTGCTGCGTGAGTCCTGCTGTACGCCAGGACCAGCTTCCTTGTCCTTCTGGGCAATGATGAGGTGAGCCCTGGTTTACCCGAGCTCCTCTCTGGGCCTGAGCCCAGCCGAGCCTAGGGGAAAAGGTCAGTGTAGCAGAAATTGGGACTTATTCCCATATCTGTTCTCACCTTCTACAGTGATAGAACACGCTGTCAACTAGATGAGAGATATTTCCCAGTCTCCTTTGCAGTTCAATAATAGGCTTTTGTCCAAGATCTGGCCAATGGGATTTGAGGGGAAGTGATACACACAACACCCTCCCCTTCATGCTGTCTGGAGTGTAGAGGTTGGTACTAATGATGGCAGAATAGCCATAAGGAGTGTCATGACTGAGGGGGACTGCTTACATCCATAAAGTTAAGCAAGAGAGAAACATATTTTTATCTCATTCAAGTCACTGTTATTTTAGTCTCTGCAACAACAGATGACCTATACTGTGTCTTAATTCAGCAGTTTTTAAAGTGTGGTCCCTTAACCCCTGGAGTGGAAGACTGTGTCTCTGAGACTCTTTTGTGAGGCTCACCACAGTACTGACACTTGATTCGCCTTTTTTATTCTCATTTCCCCATGATTATATAGCTGAATATTCCGGAGGCTACATGATGAGAGTGACATCACAACAGATTGAATGCAGAAGCCGATACATGAATACAACTGTCTTCTATTAAGCCAGATATTAGAAAGCTTTGCAGAAGTGAAAAACAATGTCACTCTTCTCAGTAAAATTTTTCAGAAAATATGAAAATATTTGTTTACATCTTTATTTTTGCTATTTTAAAACAAATGTACGAAGAACATTAAATTTTCTTCCATTTTAATTTCTAGTGGTAAATATGGACAGATGTAACTCTGTCCATGTTTTATGGAATATACATAAAACCACTTTGGAATAGTTGATAACAAAATCCAAATGTTTGAGAGCCACTGTCTTAACTAATCCAGGCAGCTAGACCTTGCCTGTTGATAAGCAGTTACCAACTCCAGGTCCCACTGTTTTGGGGATCAGCTGGGGCAGCTGCCACTCCTTTCTGCACCCTGTTTCTGATTTCTTCTCTCTTGGTGTTCTTTGATTCTCTAGGAATTGACTTCAGTTGGCAGAATCCCCTGAATATTTCTCCCTCCTCCATCCTTCATTACTTCATCCATTCACTCAATAATGAAGCCTCCTAATATGGGCTAGGACTGTGCTTGGTGAAGGTTGAAGATGACCAAAACATGGTGGCTACTTTGGTTTGACTCACAGTCGAGCTGTGGAGAGAGGCTGTGAATGAACAGTGGCAGCTCAGGCACTCAGCACAGTAGTGACTGTGGAGAGTGTGGAGGTGATGCAGACGGGATCATCAGCTCTGCACTGGGGGGAAGTGGGAGCAGTGGGTCAGGAAGGCTTTTAGGTAGAGGTGACTTTGAGGGAAACTGAAAAATTAAATATAAATTAACAAACTTCTTTGCAAGGAGTGCTAGGAAGGGGAAGGGCACCCAGGCAAAGGACAATGCAGGGGGAAGGGCAGAGTGACTTCACAGCGCACGGTGTTTTTGGAAAAGTCTAAGTGGTTCATTATGGGCTGAGAAGCTGGAAAGGAGCCAGGACCCATTAAGTAATGATAAACAATTTGACTTTTATTCTTAGGGTGTGTGCTAGTCACTCAGTTGTGTCTGACTCTTTGTGACCCCATGTATTGTGGCCTACCAGGCTCCTCTGTCCATAGAATTCTCCAGGAAAGAATACCGGAGTGGGCTGATGTTCCCTTCTCCAGGAGATTTTCCCTGCCCAGGGATGGAACCCAGGGCATTGCAGGCAGATTCGTTACTGTCTGAGCTACTAGGAAAGGCAGTTAAAAATCACAGAATAATTTTAAGCAGAGAGTGATGTGATCATATTTGATTCTAGAACTGCATTGGAGGTTTTCTTCACCCTGTTTAGGGACTGTGTTCTTTGGCTTCCAAAACATACTGATATATTTCAGCATGACTGGTGGGCGGGGCCTCTCTGGAGAGAAACTGTCATTCGACTCATAGCTGCTGATTACCAGCCCCTCCATTTTTGAGGGGAGGAGAAGGACAAATGATTATGAGTAAGGCTGGGAAAGTCTGTGTCCTTTTGATTCATCTGCCTGCAGAGACCCCCAGGCATTGGTGTCTAGATTCTAGGGAGGGAGGGGCTATATAGTAATTAGAAAGAACTATTTTGGTCTGTAATTAGGACTACTTAACTGTTATAACTAATTATGCCTTTATAAGTTTGTTAATTATAAACACTTTTGAACACTTCAACGTGTGCTGGGCACCTTTTATGCTACATGTATTTGTGCATAGAATCCTCATAACAACCCTTTCAAGTAGGTCCTATATTATCTCCCTTTTTATGAATAGGGAACTGAAACATGGACAATTTATTGAATTAAACAAACACTGCAGCCTGAGGCTGCACTCTTTTTTATACAGTTTAATTAAATTAATTCAGTAATTAGGGTGCACTGGGTCTTTGTTGCCCTGTGCGACTTTCTCTAGTTGCCACTAGTGGGGGCTACTCTCTAGTTGTGGTGTGTGGGCTTCTAATTGCGGTGGCTTCTCTTGTGGAGCCTGGGCTTCAGTAGTTGCAGCATGTGGGCCTGGTAGCTGGGGGTCTTGGACTCTAGAGTGTGGGCTCAGTTGTTTGGCACACAGGTTTAGATGCCCCACAACACGTGGAATCTTCCTGTACCTGGGACTGCACCTGTGTTCCCTGCATTGGCAGGTGGATTTTTTAACCACTGGGCCAGGGAAGTCCTGAGACTTCCTTGACTGTACTCTTGACTGCCACCCTGCATGCCTTCCAGAGCAGAGCAGGGGACTCCACACAGCGGGCTGGGCAATCTGCAGAGGATGCAGGTCCTGAGGGTAAGTTCATTACCATCATAATTTTTCTTTTTTCATCAAGATAAGAGTGACTGGAGAACACATGGATAGAAGTCCAATGAGCAGCTTCAGCATCACCTGGGAATTTGTTTGGAAGGCAAATTCTGGGGCCCTGCCTCAGACCTGCTGAATCAGACACTCCCAAGTTATGGCCCAGGAAACTGTTTTTCATAATTCTGCCTGGGTGATTCTGATGCATAGTAAATAGTAAAGTTTTAGAATTACTGAATTAGAGATGAATCCTGGTGTGCATGTGTGTGTACTTGTGTGTGTGTGTGTGTGTGTGTGTGTGTGTGTGTGTGTGTAGGGGTGGAGAGCAGATTGAAGGGAAAGACTGGAAGCCAACAGCCCACTTCTGAGGTTGTTGCCAATGTCAGAATGAGAACTCAGAGACAAATCAGATTCTCCAACCTGGGCTGCTCTTTAGAATCATCTAGAGAGCATTTGAAATATACCACTGCATTGGCTTCAGCCCAGATCTATTAGATCCGAATGTCTGGGGGATAGAACCCTGGCATCAGGTTTATAAGAAAAATTCCCCTCAGTGTTACTAATATGCCTATAGGGTTAAAAATTAGTGGTTCTCAAACTTGAAGATTCATCGAAATCTCCTAGGGGGTTTGTTAAACAGGTCTGGGCTGGAGCCTGAATATCTGTATCTCTACGTTCCCAGATGATGCTGGTCCAGGGACCACACTTAGGGAATCACTGCCTTGCATGTTCACCCCATTAGCTCTGGCAGGTTAAGTAGAGTGGAGGCTGTAGAACCAAACCTGGAGAGCCCCTCCCTCTGCAGTTAACTGGATTGAGCTGATATATTAATGTGCCTATGACATGATTTAGCTTGTTGAAGATGTGAAAAATTCTAGTTAGCTACCTAGATATTTTTACCTTCCATATTTGTTTATTAGTTAAATTTTTAGACCTAAAGTTTGCCTTTCCTCAGGGCAGTGGCTGCTTGAGATTTGATAAAGAAAGTCTAATTTTCAGTTATTTCTCAGTTTCCCCCCTTAGAGGATTCCTCCTACCTATGAACTTGTAGAATGCAAGTACTCTGAGGGAAATGCTAAGATTTGAATTATCATTTCAGATCTGTTGTCAGAAATCAGGCTTTTAAAACAATCACAGTTATGGGGCATTCAATATAATACTCATTGCTCAAACAACTCCTGAAAATAGTCCAAGGCAATTTAACTTTTATTTCCTCTATAGAGCTTGTCACCATTTATTAATCTTAATTTCCCTCAACATCACATATCAGATAAGAGACCAATTTTCTCCTCTGTTTCTATAACATTAATATTTAAATGGCAAAGTATGACACTCATAAACAGTTCAGGAGGAGAGGAATATTTCTAGGAAGAAAAACCTGGATCAAATGCCACCTCAAGGCGATTTCCTTAAAAACTGCCCCAAATGAAACCAAGTAAACATGCCCAGTATACCTTGCAGTACAGAATAGGATGAAGAGGCATTGCCTGTGAAATGAACAACATTAAGTAAAATGAATAACATTGTTTCAGAGACTTCCCTTATAAGACTGAAGAAACATTTGGGGAGGTGGAGGCAGAAGGCGGTGCAGGTGGAGATGCTGGCAGAAGTCCTTCTGCTCTGAATACTAACACAACTCACTGAAGAATCCAAAGCACATTTGCTGCTTTGGTTGCTTTGTGGCTTCAGGAGGGAATTCAGTTTTATTACTTTAGGTATCTATTTGGCATCACTCATGTGTCAGGCTCTGGATTACAGGTGGCATGGATACCAAGACAGTTGAGGCACAGCTGCTGCTGCTGCTAAGTCTCTTCAGCCGTGTCTGACTCTGTGCGACCCCATAGATGGCAGCCCACCAGGCTCCCCCGTCCCTGGGATTCTCCAGGCAAGAACACTGGAGTGGGTTGCCATTTCCATCTCCTATACATGAAAGTGAACAGTGAAAGTGAAGTCGCTCAGTTGTGTCCGATTCTTCCTGACCCCATGGACTGCAGCCCACCAGGCTCCTCTGTCCATGGGATTTTCCAGGTGAGAATACTGGAGAGGGTTGCCATTTCCTCCTCCAGAGGCTCTTCCTGACCCAGGGATTGAACCTGCAACTCCTGTGTCTCCTGCATTGGAGGCAAATTCATTACTGCTGAGTCACTGGGGAAGCCCTTACAGTCTTAGTGGGAATGTAAATTGGTGCCGCCACTATGGAGAACTCTATGAAAGTTCCTTAAAAAACTAAAAATAGAGCTAGCATATGATCCAGCAATCCCATTCCTGGGCATATATCTGGAGAAAACCACAATTCGAAAAAATACTTGTACCCTAATGTTCATAGCAGCACTCCTCACCACAGCCAGCATATGGAAGCAACCTAAATGTTATCAACAGAAAGTGGATCAAGGAGATGTGGTATAAATATGCAATAGAATTACTCAGACATAAAAAAATGAAATAATGCTATTTTCAGCAACAGCAATGGATCTAGAGACTGTCATACTGAGTGAAGTAAGTCAGAAAGAGAAAGACAAATATTATGTGATATTGCTTATATGTGGAATCTAGAAAAAGGGTACAAATGAACTTATCTACAAAACACAAATAGAGTTGCAGATGTAGAGAACATCCATAACTCTTTACCCCAGGGGTTAAAGGAGGAGAGGGATAAATTTGGAGATGGAAATTGATGTATGCACACTACTATACATAAAATAAATAACTTATAAGAACCTACAGTGTAGCAAGTGAACTCTACTTAATATGCTGTAATTAAGGATATTGAAAAAGAATCTAAAAAAGAGTGGATGTATGTATAACTGATTCACTTTGCTGTATACGTGAAATTAATACAGCATTGTAAATCAACTATATTCCAACAAAAATTAAAAAAAATAAGGATATCATATCTTCTCAATATTTTGAGTATATTTAATAAAGTTTTTAAGTTCTTTGCTAAAAATGAAACCAAAACAACGACAAAGTGGTGGGCATGTCATGGGGATGGTGGGTGGGTGGGGGGAGATTGGGAAGGCATTGGAAAGAGTTTTGGAAGAGAGGATTCTTGCAAATAAGAGATCAGAAATTTGTGTAAAGGGAGCAGAACCGATTCACTACCTGTTTCCAAAGCGTTCATTGGGCCCTTACCTTATGTAAGGCACTACATTGGATTCCGGTGATGTGATGTAAGTAAGACTCTTTCCTGCTCTCAAGGAGTGGGAAAACAGGCAGGCCAATTACAGTGTAGCAAAAGGCTTCTCGGAAGAAGTCCTAAGTTGATTCCTAAAAGTGAATGAGACTTATTCAGAAGAAGATGGAAAGAAGTGAGGAAAGGAAAGCATACTATTGAGAGATGGCAGGTACAAAAACCTTGAAGAAAGAGAGAGAACCAGGTGATTGTGGAATTGCAAGGGCCCATGATGGCTGGAGGATGGAGTGTTAGGATAGGAAGAACAGGAGGTGATGCTGAGGTGTCACGGTGGCCAGGTCAAAAAGGGCCTATCTTTTAGACATTTGTCCATGAAGAGAGTTTAGACTTTTTCTACATATTCTGGGGAACCACTAAGGGATTTTAACATGGGTATTCTGTGAGAATATTTAAAGTTTAGACAGACTCTTCTGGTTACTGCCTGGAAGAGGGTTTGGTAGAAGGCAAGGTAGAATCAGATGGTGGTTTAAGAACCTATGACAGTCAGAGAGGAGATACAAGATGGGAGTCAGTAAAGTGGATGGAAAGAAGGGTTGGATTAAAGTTACATCAATGAACTAGAATCAATAGGATTGATTGGCTGAGAGGATGTGTGGTAGGAGAGGGGGAGTTAAAAATGACTCCACATTTTTTGGGTTGGGCCACATTGATAGTGGTACCATTTATAAAGTCAGAAAATAAAGTAGGGTGTAGGTTGAGGGAGAAGACTAGATGGTGTTGAGTTTTTGGAACATTCAGATCGAGAGATTCAGTAACCACAGTTGGACACATGAATTAGGACAGAGATCTAGATGGTGACTGAAGCCTTGCAGCCAGAAGAGATCACCCAGGATGAGTGCAGAATAAGAAGAAATCAGAAAAGCATGCTTTCTATTACTTCTCTGTAACACTGTATAGAATGATGGTTCTAGGAGGTTCAATAAAGTAAGAAAAAGGTATTAGAAACATAGGGATTGGAAAAGAGGAAATAAAGCAGTCTTTATTTGCAGGTTATATAATAATTTACATAGAAAACCCCAACTACTCTAAAGATAAATTTTTAGAAATAATAGGAGAGTTTTAATAAGGTATAAGATTAAAATAAAAATCAGTTGCATTTCTCTATACCAGTGAAACCTATAAGACATAATTAAAGATAAAATAACATCTACAAAATTATTATAGAATATGGAGAATGTAGGAATAATCTAACATAATGATGTAAAAGACTTCTACTGGGAAAATTATTATATAAAACTTTCTTCAGCACTGTTAAAGAAGGCCTAAAATAGAGGAAGATATTTTATGGTGGCTAAGACAATGTCATAAAGATTTCAATTATTTTCTATAGATTCAGTGTATTTCTGATCAAAATCTCAGGCTTTTTTTTCATAGTATTTGATAAAAGTATTTCAAAACTCACAGAAAGGGTTAGAGGGCCAAGAGTAGTCAGGATATTTCTGAAAAGAAAGAGCAGAGAGAAAGGACTGTGAACTGGCACAGGAGTAGACAATAGATCAGAGGATTAGATTAGAGAACCACAGATGAAACTATGGTTTCACGTGCCAGAGGTGACATGTCAGATTAGTAAGAAAGAAAGAGTGATCAATAAATGGAGCTGGGAAACATTAGTTATCCATTATCGATATGGAAAAGATAAAACTGAATCCTTGTCTCACACTGCATCAACTCCAAATGGGTTAAAGATTTAAAGATACTTTAAATAAACTGAAAGATGAGCTATAAAATTGGATAAATATTCATAATAGAACTGCAAAGGACTGACATCAAAATATGTAAATGAAGTGAGTGATAGTCTCTCAGCTGTGTCCAACTCTTGCAACCCCATAGTCTATACAGTCCATGGAATTCTCCAGGCCAGAGGAATAGGTAGCCTTTCCTTTCTCCAGGAGATCTTCCCAACCCAGGGATTGAACCCAGGTCTCCCATGTTGCAGGCAGATTCTTTACCAGCTGAGCCACAAGGGAAGCCCAAGAATATTGAAGTGGGTAGCCTATTCCTTCTCCAGCGGATCTTCCAGACCCAGGAATCCAACAGGGTTCTCCTGCATTGTAGGTGGATTGTTTACCAACTGAACTATCAGGGAAGCCCTCAAAAAATGTGTAAACAACTCCTACAAATCAATAAGAAAAGCACACAAACACATACCCCCCAATAGAAAAATGGGAAGAATACACAAACAGTAAAACTACTATGTTACCAATAAACTTGTGAAGATTAATGACCAAGGAAATGCAAATCACAGCTACTATGAGATATCATTTTACATTTATTGAATTAGGTAAAAATGAAAATGTCTGATAATGCCAAGTAGGAGTACAATAACTTTGGAAAAGAGTTTGACATTATTAAAGTGAAACATGTGATCAGTTTAGAAAAGAGTATAGCATTGTCTTCTAAATTTGAATTTGCACCTATCCTGTAGCTCCAGCAATTCAACTCACAGGCATATATTCCAGAAAAACTCTTGTACATGTACTGCAGGATATATGTAGAAGAATGAGCATGGCCGCATTGTTCACAACAGGAAAAACCTGAAAACAATTTAAATGCCCAGCATTACGAGAGTGGGAGAATAAATGGTAGTATATTCACACAGTAGATTATTGTATGTAATTACCCAAAAAGAAACGAACAGTAACTTGCAACAATATGGATGAATCTAAATAACATCGCATTCAAGAAAAAAAGTAATTCTCCAAAGGTTACTTACAGTATGATATCTCCTTAAAAAAGTAAAGTAAAAATACTGATACATATATACATCTATATATATTAAACATGTATATATACATATGCACTTGTGTATATAGCATACATTTTACATATAATAAACATTATATATGTACATATATAATGCATATAAAGGCAGTAAAACTATATACAAAGAAAGCAAAGGGGATGAACCTGGGATTTGAAAGGATGCTTATCTCAGGTGGGGAAAGGAAGGAGGAGGATGGAATGGGGGGGGACTCACATGGTTAGATATAGATCCTTGTCAAGGTTCTAATGCTATTTGTGCATTTGTGAATGCTTAATACATTATTAAAAATAACCAAATAAAGATACCTCAGGCTTGGACCAATGATGAGAAGATCATCCATCAATCAAGGATTATGATGAATCCAGTACCATGCATCTGAGGTCCAATTAGAGAAAAATAATTTTCTTGAATGAATGAATGAATTGAAAATCATCAGTGACAGTGATCAGAGACAAACCTGATATAGGCAGAACTTTATCACACTACTGAATTGTATAATAGAATGTACTTGCTAGGGCATCTCTTTAGGGGATTATAAATAAACAGAAGGAAATTTAGGAAGAAAAAGTTACTAGGGTAAGCCATGCTTTGTCTAAAAATGTCCTTGGGTCATTTCTAAAAATGATACCGCTTACCATTCCTTTATAGCTTCAGTGATACAGTCCTTTTTACCCTTCCTCTTGTGTGTTTTTCCCCTGCAATTAAAGTGAGCTGTGGGATATCCCTTGCGGTCCAGTGGTTAAGAATCCACCTCTAGTGCAGAGGATGTGGGTTCAATCCCTGGTTGGGGAACTAAAATCCCACATGCCTTGCTGATAACTGAGCCCTTGGCTGTAACTACGGAGCCCCTGCACCACAACTAGAGAGAAGTCCATGTGCCACAACTACAAAAGTCTACGTGCTGCAACAGAGAGCTCGCCACAACGAAAGATCCCATATGCTGCAACTGAGACCCAACACAGCCAAGCAAGAAAATAAATATTTTAAAAAGTGAGCTGCTGTTGGATGATTTGCAATTGAATTACATGATCTAAGTCATGTGGACCAAAGGAGACATATTTAAAGCACAGTCTCTCTATTTCAGATTGTTTTAAATAGTGAAAGCATCCAGAGAATTAACAACTCCCAAATTTCTAATATGGTACTTTCAGAGTAAATATTTAAAATTTTATACAAATAATTTTCCTTCTCACCATAGTTAACAACTAAAATTTAAGCCAACTTAGATTCTACCCCCAGTGTTTTATTAGATTGTTTTTCTCTCATCCTGAATCTTGTCATGTTGTAGTTGGGCTGCTTCATTTGAACCCCGTCCCCCCCACCCACTGTGGCCTGCCCACTTCATGTGACTAGCACGGACCCTAGTAATGGGGATTTTCTCAGCTTGTGGAAGTGGAGGCTACCTATGGTTGATTGTTGGCCCAATTTTATGAGAACAATTCAGAAACAGTTTTATTGTTACACAGCAACAGCTGCCCTTTACCTGCCCTAGTGAGTTGTTCAAAGGAATAAGGAACTAGAAAGGAAAACTCTTCAGAAAGAAACAGTCTTAAACATCCATCAAGTCATTTGTCCCCATGGCTTCCTTTCAAGAAGGAACTTTTATCCATATGGCTAAGATGAACTCTAATGGGTTTATTCACACGTGTTTGCCTCCACTCTCCTATTTTGAGGCAGAAGTGTGCTGGGGAGTAGGGACATGTGTGGTGGGATCAGAACACCTTCCTGGGTCCAGACTATCTCATGGCAAAACACTCTTTGGTTCTGAACTCTTTTCTTCCATTAAAAAAAAGCCTGCCAACCACCAACTTGTAGTTTCCATTTCTCCAGAATTGTGCCTGGACATTTTGGGTTTGAGGTAGAATTATGTCTTTTAGTTGCCTATTTAACTTCTTGCTTTTTTCTAGTTAGTAAAGTATCTGTGTAGCTATGTGTGTGTGCTCAGTCAGTCAGTCAGTGATTTTGTGACCCCATGGACTGTAGCCCGCTAGGTTTCTCTGTCCATGGGATTTTCCCAGCAAGAATACTGGAGTGTGTTGCCATTTCCTCCTCCAGGGGATCTTCCCCACCCAGTGATCGAACCCATGGCTTCTGCATTAGCAGGTGAATTTTTTACCTGCCCTTTTAAAGGATCTGAGGCAGCATCAAAAAATAAAAGAATGCTAACCATGTATGACACAGATGCCCAACTTCACTGTTGTAAATTCCCAAATTTCTGCTGTGAAATCCCTTTCATTTATTTATTAAAGCTTTTTTTTTTAATGTGAGTCATTTTAAAAGTTTTTATTGGATTTGTTACAATATTGTTTCTGTTGTAAGTTCTGGCCTTCTGGCTACAAGGCATGTGGGATCTTGGCTCCCTGACTAGGGATTGAACCCGTACCCTCTGCTTTTATGGTAAAGTTTTAACCATGGACCACTAGGAAATTCCTTATGAAATCCTTTTTAGATCTTACTTAGATTTCATTTTAAATGTCTCTTGTAAAAGATAAATGTTTGTTCAGATATTGGCCATGGAAACATCATTTCCAAGCAGATAAAATGTTCCACCAGATTGCAAGTCCCTGGAGGAGAGGGTTGTGCTTTATGTGACTATCTCTTCGGTGTCTCACTCCAGGTATGATATCTAGTAAATTTTAGAGACTGGAGGTGAAATATTTGAGTAATGTGGTGACCTCATAGCCTGGATATTCGAATCATATCCTGCCAATCTTCTCTATTTTCCAAAAGTCTTCTTGGGGATGTTAATTGAAAGTACTACTTGGGTAAGCAACATAAGTCCCAATTTATGACTCTATGAGAAAACTGGGGAGGAGAAAGTGGGGTCTCTCACCTCTCCAATGCTCCCTACCCTGAATCTTGGGACTATAATGCTCAGGCATGCCTATGAAGAGCTAGACAAAGAGCAGAGAGAAGTGGCTTATCCCAACAGAGCCTCTGGAAACATTTTCCAGTCAGCCCTCAGAGTAGAAGAGGAAGAATAATAAGGCTGGTTGACCCATGCAGACTTACCAGGGTCTGAGGCAGAAAGGTAAGCAGTATACCTAGGTGCTGACTTTTACAGCAAAGTAATCCTGCCTGTCAGAAAAAAAGTGGTCTCACCAAATGTTCCAATCAATCAAGATGACCAATTCCTCCTCTTTAAGGGAAGAGCTAGCTAATAAGAGAAGCCGTCAAAAGGGAACAAAGGTGGTGGAGAGCCCACCCCCAGGGTGAGCACTCAATATGTGTTTGTTGAAAGAACGAATGAAGTCAGGCAGTGTTGCTAGGGAGTTGTTACTATGAGAAATGCCATTTGCATGCAAATTTTACATTATTAGCAATGAGGAGCCTCTAGCAAGTAGCCTGATGGAAGGGCCAATATGTTGCTTTTCTGAATAAGACATGGATGGAGAGGAATACCGCTGGTATTCTGCAGAGCCCAAAGGAGAAACTTGGCTTTAGCTATGTTACATTAAGACCGTGAGGTCAAGTAGGTAAGTTCTGGAGGCACTATAGAAACAGGAATGGATTTCATGTGGGAGGTCAGAATATTGGATTTCCAATTCTCTTCTCCAATTCAGTCTCTTTTTCCCCACGCATGGAAAAAAGAATATTTAGGTCTCAGTTCCTATAAGATGCCAAATTGAGCCAGAGCTAGTTGTGATGCTAGGCTTATACATTTAAAAGCTAATGGAAACTGAAGACAAATTAGGAAAAAATATGTAAATGATTAAAAAGTTTAGAAATACTTGGAGTGGAAGTTATGCTATTCAGAGGAGATATATATTTATTTGGGAAATATATATTTGGGAAAGTATTTATTTCAGCTAAAACACAGCCAAAGAAAGGTCTGACATTACATCAAGGTAAGTTTAAGGTTGGGAGAACTTTCTGATAAGGATTATGAAAAAAATCAGAGGTGATAAAAATTATTTTTTGAATAAATGATCAGGTCATGGAATCATTCTTAAAAACTTTTTACAGTATACATTTCTTTGCATTTTTGATGTTTAGGAATCATGAAAATTGACCAGATGATTTCTCATCTCCCTTCCAGCTCTTTATTCCTACAAATGGCCCAGAGTGGTGGATTATTTATCCCAGACTCTAAAGAGTACATAGAGGCCACAGGTAATCTCATCTTTGCAGCATGTATCCACACTCACTCCCTGGGTTTCCACCAGAAACATTTAGACTTTTTCTCCATTGGAAAATTGCTATCATTGTTTGCTCTCTATAGTGTTATTATTTATTCTAATCACTGAGGCTGCGTTACGCAGGTCCCTCTGATACACATCAGTGCGAGTTATACATGTGCTGTAAGAAGGGGAAAATGAACCTCTAAGCTGTAGTCAAATTGGTTTCCTAAATGATGCCGCACGTTTTAACTGGAATTTGTGTAGTATTCTAGTGGAGAAAAGAAGCTGGGGGTGGAGGGAAGGGTTCTTTTGGTTTTCAGGCTGTTAACTGTAATTAGCCTGGTTTCTGAGATGTAATTATCTTGCAATCTCAAAGCAAACACCCTGGAGGAAATTGCACTGTTAAAGACAGCATGGCATTAAAAATAAATTATTACCCTGGTGCCTGCTATTGCTGCTTATGCTTTGTGATTTGTCGGGGTTTCCTGTTAGCAAGTGCTTGTTGTTAGCAAGGGCTGGAGTTGTGCCGCCATGTTGCCACTGTTTGTGCTAGAGAGGTGGGAGGCGTGGTTTGCTTCATTGTAATAATGATGTGAAAACTTATGTGGTGGCGAAGTCTGGTGTGGTACCATCCATGTTTCCTTACTGATCACCAGTCACCAAAAGACCCCAGGATCAGGGAGAAGGAGCTTTGGGAGTCCTCTTAACCCACTGATGTGGATGGATGAGTAGAGAGGGGCATCTTAATCCAAAACTCAGGCAATTCAAATTATCCACCAGGAAAAAATTTAAAATGTTTGGAGATAACTGAGAGGAAGCAAGAATCATCCCCCCAATTTGAGGACCAAACATCCAGGGGTCATGAATCATCATCACTGACCAATGACAGAGGCTGGAAAGACCACGCGTGTCATGGGGTTTGAAATCAAAGACTTGTAGGTTTGAACATAGGATTGTGCAGCTTGTATACTGCACAGAGTGTCCCCACTGAGCCGACAGGTGGAGGTTGACATCTCATCAGTGCCCCTGAGCAAGCCGTGTGCTCACGGGGCTTCATCCACTCAGGGGAAGGGTACTTTTTTGCAATTTGCCTATTCCATAGGGAATGCTGTATAAAATTTATCTGTCCAGGATATTTTACAAAGATGCTATATAAGCCACTATTTATGCTCTGTATGACTTTGATCGAATTACTTATTCTCTCTGAAACTCAGCTTTCCCAAGTTAAAAAAAGATATTCGTCCTCCTCCTCTTCCTTCTGAGGATTATTCTGTGGACTCAAAACTGAATCTGAAAAACTTGTGCTCAACAGGTGGCTGGAGTTTTGATGATAGTAATGATTATGACCACAACAATCATTATCATCAAGTGTTCATCTAGATTGGAGCTTAACTAAGTCCTGGGTCAGGCACAGGGACCTACAAGAGGCATGAGAACTTGGCTTCCTCTCTCATAGAGCTGAGAGTTTGGTTGGAGGGACAAAGAGAGCAATAGGGAAT
Organism: Muntiacus reevesi; assembly: GCF_963930625.1. Lineage (NCBI taxonomy): Eukaryota > Metazoa > Chordata > Mammalia > Artiodactyla > Cervidae > Muntiacus > Muntiacus reevesi. The sequence continues at coordinate 13,500,862 of NC_089256.1, forward strand.
TCACTGTGCCATGATTTTGTATGGGTTCTGTTACAGCCCCTGTGACAATTTATCTTTGCTATTAACTCTCTGCTGAGGCTAGCATTTTTTTTTTTGGTAACAGAGGGAAAACAACGGGGAAACCCTATAGAGTTTGGAGTTGAAGATAAGATGGTGCATAAAGGGAAGATATAGGAGAGGAATAGGGGAAGAGGGAGCTATCGATAATTCAAAGAAGGCTTTGAATAACTAGAATATTTTCCTTTCCTTCGAATAGGCTAGGTTGAAATGTATTACATGTTTTTATTAGAAGAACTTCATTTTTGCTCACATCACTACTTTCCCCTTAAATTTTACTTGTACCTCTGATGTTTCATTAAATGAATTATGAAATAGAAGGCTAGTTAAGTCCATCCAGGTTTATGTCTCACCACCAGGAATATTAAGTTAAATTTGCTCAGAGCTATTAATCACGGCTTATTAAAAAAAATATACAAAAACCCTACCCTGGTTTTATGAGTTTTAAGACTAGACTAGAATGTATGCTCAAAGGTAAACTTTGAGAGTGACTTTACCACATTGGTCCTATAGATGCCTTGTTTGATTGTTAAAGAATAAAGGGCAAGAAGAAAGTTCACAATTCCTCTTTCAGATAAATCTGTCAGCATTTAATTGAGTTTGAAAAGAACCTTTGGTGTCAAGATTAAAATTTTTTCTTTGGTAGATTCTTAAAAAAAGAGAGAAATACTTTGTAAGTAAACAGTATCCTTACTCATTTACTTAACTAATATCAATTAATAAGATTCATGTCCAATAATATGAGCAACAGTGCAAATTACAATCCATTCCTCCCAGAAGTTAGAGGGAATATGCATGGGGATTTCCATTTATAGCAAGATGGTGAGCTAATTGCCTTGCAAAGCCTCTTCTGACAACAACAAAACTAGGACAGTGAATAAAATGAAACAAACATTCTTTTAAATGCATAGCAGGTTAGGAAACAAAAGACTCATAGACCAAAACATGAAAATAAAACTGAAAATCAGAGTGGCATGTAGGCACTCTCGTCAGCTGCCCTGGGATGTGTTGTTAGCCTCAGTAAGCAGATGGCTTCAGCTTAAAGACCACAGGAATTAAGGCCTTGGACGTTCCTGCAGCAGGATGTTTGAACCGAAACCCCTCTCCGCTGTGCAAAGCCCGCAAAGAGCTACGCTCTCAGTGAAATGGTGGTTGAAAATATCCACCTACTGGCAAAGCAAAACAAAAAACGAAAGAAAGCAAAATGAAAAAACTTACAGAGAGGATTTCCTCGGTGGTTCAGTGGTTATGAATCTGCCTGCCAAGGCAACCCACTCCAGTATTCTCGGACAGAGGAGCGTGGCAGGTCGCAAAGAGTTGGACACGACTGAGGGACCGTGCACACACGCACTCCAATGGGGGGGACCCAGGTTTGATCACTGGTCTGGAGAGATTCCACATGCTGCAGGGCAGCGAAGCAGACGCACCACAACGACCAAAGCACACAGAAGCCGCCCCAGTGAGAAGCCTGTGCACTGCAATGGGGGAGCAGCCTCTGCTCACTACAACCAGAGAAAGCCCGCGTGCAGCAAGGAAGACCCAGCACAGTCAAAAATAAGCAAAAGTAAATATTAAAAAACTTACAGGAATACTTGGTTTTGCCTAGGGAAAAAATATCTCATGAGAATTTGTAAGGCCGTCCTATTATCCTTACCTGCATGATCCAGGGAATCCAAGCAAAAATGTTAACATGAAATTGATGCTACACTAGTAAAACCTAAGGGGCACCAGTCTGGAAGGCCAGCATTTCAGTCCAGATTGCACAAGATTCCAACAGCTAAAGCCCTGCCAAACTCAAGATTATGGTTCAATATTACAACATATACAAGGAACCAGTCCACCACAAGTGGACAACTCACTACAAGGGACAAAAGAATTAAGTCCCTAAAATTTCAGATAACAGAATTATTGGATCCATTCTCTAAATGAAGTTGTTTAAATTGACTAAACACACACAAAAAGAAATAAATATAATAAATAAATAGTACCTATATAATTATTAGACAGTTTTGTAAAAATAGAATAGGACTTCTGGAGGTTAAAACATAAAATGATTGAATATACAAATTCAAAAGACAAGGTAGGTACAGATTAGGCAGTGATGAAGAGTGAACAAGTGAACTGGAAGATATTTGAAGAGAGATAAAAAGAAGGAAAATATGAAAGAAAGATAAAGAGATGGAAAGTAGAGTGAGAAAGACTGAGAAGCATAACGTAGAATTTTTTAAGAATATTAATAGAAATACTGAGGGAAAAGTAATATTAGAAGAAATAATGCCCTGAGAATTTTCTAAAATGATGAAAGACATGAATTTTCACGTTCAGGAAATACAGAAAATTCCAAAACATTTATATTTTTTAGTAAATTAATTTCCTTTCAAATATATATTAATGAAATTTGAATACCTCAAAGACAAACAGAAAATGGTAAAACCAGTCATAAAACTAATAAAGATTATCTACTAAAGAAGGAAATTAGACTGACTGTAGGCCTCGCTATAGGGACTGTAGAAACCAGAAGACAGGGGAATAAGGTCTTCTGTGTGTTAAATGAAAGTAACTGTTTATTTAGAATTTTATATTCAGCTTAATTATAATTCCATAATGAAGGTGGATGTCTTTATATAGATTTCCAGACAAAATCAGAGATTATTTACTGTTAAGAAAACTTTGCTAAAGGATTTTCTAAGATAAGGTGCTCAATCTGGCTGCATATTAGCATCATTAGGAGAGACTTATGAAGTACTAATGCCTGTCTTATATCCTCAAGGATTTACAGATAATTGTTTTGTGGTACACACTGGGAACTGCAATTTTAAAACTATCCCTACATGATTCTGGTGTGTTATCAAGTTTGAGAACCACTGGTATAAAAAGATGCACTTTGTGAATAATGAAATTGGACCTAAGAAGTAACGATAAACAAATAATTGTTAAGTATGTGGATAAACCTAAATGCTCATTGACTGAATAAAGAAACAATAATATTGGTAAAGAGAATATGAAAGGATCATCAAGGTAGATTACTGGACAGAAATAACATGTAAGAAGAGAGGGAAGTGATTGGAAATTCAAGGCATTTAAGGCCTTTTATTAGTCAGAAGGAGGGTTGGTTTATTAATTAACTTTTAAGTAAACATGTTAAAAAGTTAAGGGCAATATAAATGAATAGAAATGTAATATGTAATTTTGAAATTGGAAGAAACATTAATTTGGCAGGATTATGAGAAGGGGATATAGAATGTGGGAGGTCCTTGGTGAGAAGGGCAGTGGAAGTAGGAGGGGATGAGGCAGTTGCATAGAAGTTAGGAACTAATTTGACCTCATCACTAATTTGCTAAAGGTATGTATTAGGAGGAACAGAGGGAGAACAACTGCACTCTCAACATAGCTCTCCGGGATGTGTAGTCAGGCCAACAAGGGAAATGAGGGTGCGAAGGTTCAAAGTCAAAGGGCTGAACAGACGTGGTGAGTAGTTGGCAAACTGGTTTCACATATTTGGGGATAGTGTTTAGTAGTAATGTTTGGTGGCTGACAGCTGAAAGTGGAAAGGAATCAGACAATCTAGCTAGGAAGAGGGCAGAAAGAGCGGAAGAAAGGGCAGAGGACTGAATGTGGGTATCCACGTTTAGGGAACATAGGGAGGAAAGAGACTAGCTCTGGGTCATATAAAGGGGATTGTTTGCATTGAGACCGTATTCAAAGCAGACCTTTAAGATGGAGAAGACAGAACTTCCTTCCAAAGATCACTGTCTTCTTATTGATGGATATAAAAGCTTGTGTCGGCACTTATACTATTTTAACTTTATTTGCTAAGTAAAAAAAGAGGTTTGAACTGTTAATACAAAAGAAAACAAAAGGTTATCAGGTGAGAACTCCTGTATTCTTTTTTTCCTCTATTTTAAGTATCATATTGCTTCATTCAGAGTCATGGGTGGACTTGTGGAGGATGAAAAATTGGCTGCCAAGTTTTTGATAAATCCTCACATGAAGAGGTGAGGTCCTTCTCCTTCCCCTTGAATCTGGGCTGGTTTGTGACCACCTTGGCCAAAAGAGAGGGCATAAAAGATACTACACCAGTTCTAGATCTAGAGTTTAAGGACCATGCAAGGTGGAGGTCATCATGCTGTGAGAAGTTCAAACCAGGTCCATGGAGGAGTCCTGTAGGGGTGAAACTCCATAGAGAGGGAGGCCAAGGAGCATAGAGGTGCCACCCATGTGAGTGAAGGAACTATCTTCGAAGTAAATGATTCTGTTCCAGTTGTCCCAGCTGAAAATATATGAACCTGAGGAGGACAGCCAAGCTCACTCTCCCTGTATTCCTCAGTCACAACACTGAAAAAGAGAAGAATAAGAAGATTGTTTTAGGCCACTCGGTTTTGGGGTAATTTGTTACCTAGCAATAGAGAATCAGAAAACGACTGCTTCTTTCAAATACTAATCACTACAGGGACCCTAGAGCCACTGTTAAGACCTCCCACCATCACTTGGCTGCCTTTGTCTTTTCAAGTATTTTAAAAATCCTCTCTCTCTTTATTCTTTACACTTTTACCCTTAAATTACAAACACAGCTCCAAACATTTCCCCCATGGTTTTGCTTTTGCCTCAGTCTCTGGAATGTCTTTTATTCTTCTCTTTGGAAGATTTGCCTTTCTTATCAAGTCTTATTTACTAAGATCTTATTATATCACCATAGTGGAATGAATCAGAATTTGTGAAAAATAAATTACAGACTTTCTTGCTTATAATATAGACATTTTTAGAGGGATGCAGTTTTTACTTGCAGATAACACAGCAATATATACTAACTGTTAAGTGTTTTTAAGCTGACATTCCTCTAAGCCTGCTTTAATGAACAGATAACTCATTTATAATTAGCAGTGCCAATTAATTGGCAGGCAAACAATTAAAGTGATTAAAGTGCTAAAGTTCTTAAGAACAGTTTTTCCTAAGTAGGTTGTAGACAAACCCTTCTTGACCCTGCATTTTGTTTACATGATTAAATTGCTGAGGAAGCCTGATTTGGAATAGTGAACCCCATTTATGCGGAATTTATTATACTCTGATCTTCTAAGTCAACACTCTAAAAAAATGTTTAAATTATGTATGTTTGTCATCCTCCTGCCGTTATCTCCCACCCCCAACTTCAGCCTCCACCCAGGACCTTTGTAGATTTTAAACTGTCAAAATCCTATCCAGATCACTTTTTTCCCCAAGTCATCTATCTTACAGCCTAGAAATTGGATAGAAGGCTGTGGGTTTTATTTTAAATGGCTATGACTCGCTTCTAACAGATGGAATGTACCAGAAATGACATTGTGTGATCTCTGAGGTTAAAACCAAAACAGACATTGCAGTTCCTGTCTTGGCCATTGGGAATCTGCTTTGGAGGCCCTGGTCTGCCATATAAAACTGTCAGCGCCATTGAGACTGCCATGCCATGAGGAAGCCCAGGTCATGTGGGTAGATGTGTATAGGTGCTCCGGTTGACAGCTCCAGCTGGGATCCCAGGTTGCAGCCAGCATCCACACCAGACATGAGTGAAAGTGCCTGTGGATGGTTCTAGACCCTAGCCACTGAGTCACCTCCAGCCTTCAAGCCTTCCCAGTGGAGGGCCCAGGCATGCTGGGGCACAGACAAGCCACCTCTGCCGTGCCCTTTCTAGATTTATGACCCCCAAGTGCTGTGAGCATAATAAAATGGTTGCTGCTCTATTCCACTAAATTTGGTTTGCTTTATGATGTAGCAATAGTAATTGGGAAAAGGCTTTCTCCTTCTTGTCTTAAGGCTCTATAAAACCTTTAATTTTTTTTCCCCTTTCACATACTTTTCTGGTTTCTGTTTTATCCTTAAATGTCTTACTCTACACTCTGTGTTTACTGATTTTTAATAAAATTTCCCTTAATCTCAGTTGAAAGTGACTGGGATTAAAATTCTCTTTGGCAAGTTATTAATCCTCTGAGTCTCAGCTGCCTTGATGATGAGAGAGTCATACCTGCCTTACAGCTGTTGTGAGAGTTAGAAACTGCTAGGAGAGAACCTGGCGCTGCTGGTGATTAGTGGTAGACGTCTTTGGATTCAGGTTATTTAACCCCGAACCTCAATTTCCCATTTGTCCAAAGCACATTGCTCTAACTGAGAGTAGCATTGTGTTCTAAGAGGGAGTTTGGTGTGTATGTGGGTGAATGACTGTGTTCTTATAGCCCACCCATCACTGCATGAGGTTGGAAAACAGCAGAAACAACCAAATCAAAGCAAACGAACTAAAACCAGCTCCAAATTAGGAGTTGAAATTAGGAAGGAAATGGGAGTGGATTTAAAAGGGTATCATGAGGGACCCTTTCGGGGATGAAATGTTAAGTACCTCAACTGTGTGACGTCAGTATTTTAATTGTGTTATTGTATTCTTGTTGTGTAAGATGTGACCTTTGGGAAAACTGGGTGAAGGGTAAAAGAGATGGCTCTGTATTATTTCTTTTTAAAAATATTTATTTGTCTGTAACAAGTCTTAGTTGCAGCATATGGAATCTGGTTCCCAAACTAGGAATTGAATTCGCCACCTCCAACCCCCCACAATGGGAGCACGATTCTCAGTCACTGGACCATTAGAGAAGTCCCTATATTATTTCTTGCTACTGTGTTTGAATAAATAATTATCTCAAAATTAACAAAAAGTATAAAACAAACCCAACTCTGAACTCTCACCATGATTATATTTGTCTAAGGAAATTTGCAAAGCATAGAGACCAGATAATTAAACAGAACCCGCTGGGTGGCCTCTCTACGGCAGAGCCTCAAGTTTGGAGAGAACGGTCCACACCTTCCTTGGCTGGAGTTGTATTTGCTTTTTGGAAGGAACATTCTTTGTAGCACAGATTCTGGACATTTTGATGGGTAATTTAAAAAGCTATGGACCTCCTCTCTGGAAAAATGAACCCACTCATCCTCCCACAGTGTTTTGCCTGTCATTTTAGAGTGTTCATTGTTGCTATAAACAATAAATGTTGAAGTATTTTAAAGAAGCCTGTAGGAATTCAAGGACTTGGCTTTGTGATCCTGGGATGGTGACTTGAGTTCTGACTAAAACAGGGAGGGCTGCGCTGTGAATGTTGCCTTGTAAGGCAGGAAGCCACTGTCTGTTGAGCATCAACTGTCGATCAGGAGTTTCACACTATTGTTGTTCAGTAGCTAAGTTATGTCTGACTATTTTGTGACCCCATGGGCTGCAGCATGCCAGGCTTCCCTGTCCTTCACTATCTCCCTGAGTTTGCCCAAACTCATGTCCATTGAATTGGAGATGACATCCAACTATCTCATCTTCTTTTGCCCCTTCTCCTCATGCCTTCAATCTTTCCCAGCATCCGGGCCTTTTCCAGTGAGTTGGCTTTTCACATCAGGTGGCCAAGTATTAGAGCTTCAGCTTCAGCATCAGCCCTTCCAATGAATATTCAGGGTTGATTGCCTTTAGGATTCCCTGGTAGCTCAGCTGGTAAAGCATCATCCTGCAATGCAGGAGACCCTGGTTTGATTTTTGGGTCTGAAAGTTCCCCTGGAGAAGGGATAGGCTACTCAATCCAGTATTCTTGGGCTTTCCTGGTGGCTTAGACAGTGAAGACTCCCTCTGCAATGTAGGAGCCTTGGGTTCGATCCCTGGGTTGGAAAGATCTCCTGAGGAGGGCATGGCAATCCACTCCAATATTCTTTCCTGGAGAATCCTCATGGACAGAGGAACCTGGTAGACTGCAGCCCATGGGGTCACAGAGTTGGACATGACTCAGTGACTAAACCCACACAGCATTTATGATTGGCTGGTTTGATCTTTTGACCAAGGGACTCTCAAGAGTCTTCTCCAGCGCTTCAATTCAAAAGCATCAATTCTTCATTGCTCAGCCTTCCTTATGGTCCAACTCTCACATCTCTGCATGACTACTGGAAAAAGCATAGATTTTAATTTCATTGTTGCAGTCACTGTCTGCAGTGATTTTGGAGCCCAAGAAAATAAAATCTATCACTGCTTCCAATTTTTCCCTGTCTATTTGCCATAAAGTCATGGGACCAGACATCATGATCTCAGTTTTTTTTTTTTTTTTTGAATGTTGAGTTTTAAATCAGCTTTTCACTCTCCCCTTTTACCTTCATCAAAAGATTCTTTAGTTCCTTTTAGCTTTCTGCCATTTAGGGTGGTATCATCTGCATATCTGAGGTTTTTGATATTTCTCCCACTTATCTTAAATCCAGCTTGTGGTTCATCCAGCCTGGTATTTCACATGATGTACTCTGCATGTAAATTAAATAAGCAGGATAACAGTATATAATCTTGATGTACTCCTTTCCCAATTTTCAACCAGCCCATTGTTCCATGTCCAATTCTAACTGTTGCTTCTTGCCCTGCACCCAGGGTTCTCAGGAGACAAATAAGGTGGTCTGGTATTCCCACCTCTTTAAGAATTTTCCACAGTTCATTGTGATCCACATAGTCAAAGGCTTTAGTGAAGTCAGTGATGCAGGAATAGATGTCTTTTTGGAATTCCCTTGCTTTTTCTGTGATTCAGTGAATGTTGGCAATTTGATTTCTGGTTCCTTTGCCTTTTCTAGATCCAGCTTGTACATCTTGGTTCATGTTCTGTTGAAGCCTAGCTTGAAGGATTTTGAGCATGACCTTGCTAGCATATGAAATGAATACAATCGTATAGTAGTTTGAACATTCTTTGGCATTGCCTTTCTTTGGAATTGGAATGAAAACTGACCTTTTCCAGTCCTGTGGCCACTGCTGAGTTTTCCAAATTTGCTGGCATATACAGTGCAGCACTTTAACAGCATCATCTTTTAGGACTTGAAATAGTTCAGCTGGAATTTCATCACCTCCTCTAGCTTTGTTCATAGTAATGCTTCCTGAGGCCCACTTGGCTTCACACTCCAGCATGTCTGGTTCAAGAGACTGGATAGGTATTTTAGCTCTACTTTATTATGAGATCAAGAGAAGTTATGTGATTTTTCCAAGGTCTCACAGTTAATAAGTAGTGGGGTCCAGATGCCAACATCCTGTGGTCTTCTATTAGTTTCTGTTTGTGTCTTGGATTGCTAGCTCAGACCTGCTTCTCTCAACAGATCATGACTGGAGAACTTGTTAGCCCTGGGCTTGCTGTTTTACTTTCTATGTCCTCTATGCCCCCTCTTCCATCCCTCCTCTCTCTGGCCCTCTTAACAACTACAGTATAGTGTGGGCTGGCTGTGGAGTGCATGCTTTGTTGCTGGCAAAGCTTGAGAGAAACAGTAAAAGATAGTGATATGAACCAAGGCCCCAGAGTCTGTGTGCTGGACCTGGAATCCAATGAACCTCCCCAACATTTATCTAGCATATTTGTTTTACAATGGGCTTTTTCATTTGATAATAAGCTAGGCATGCCAGACATTTTTATGTCCATTTACAACTGTGGACACAGAACTTTTTCAAGGAAAATTGTCTTACCAGGTCTTCCAATTCTGGTTCCCAGTCTCTTTCCATTACCTTCTAGCTGGCTCTTTTGGGATAATAAGGTTAAGCACTGCCATTCTGGGAAACTGAAGCTATAAGAATGAAAACATGATGGCTTGGAGCAGTAAGTCATAAGTCATGGTGATTGGGAGATGGCTTTTCTTGCTCAAGTTCTGGGAAGCAGCCATCACAAATGTAGCTAATGTATAACAAGTAGTAATCTGGGAAACTGTAACGTGAGATCACATAATGGCAGTGGCTTTTGAAAGATAAGGAAACTGATAAGGAATATTGAGAAAAGAACACCGGAGACTAAGACTTTGAAAGATTTCTTCTAATGCTGCCTGGGGAGAGCGTGATCTGACTTTAGATGCCCTGTACTAGTTCTTCAGACTGAAATATCCCTCAAGTGAAGAAGGGCAATCCATCAAGCAACCAGTGCTGGAAAGTAATTCTCTGAAAGAACAGTGGCCATGGCTCATGTTCTCTGCTTGCCAGCAGAGAACTTGCAACTTGGCGTCCTGAGTGCTGATGACTGGCGTGAGTTTTCTCAATGAGAACCCTCCTTCCAGGAACTAATAAGGGATATAAGTCTATCAATCACTCTCTGGTGATTTCAGTTCCCACGATTCAGTCTCTTGTTGTCTGATCCCCTCTCTGGGAACTGGTAAGACCTTGAGTCTACTCAGATGTTGAGCAGATTTTGGGCTTTGGGTCCCTACCTCAGTTGTAGCCATGCTGGAGAGGTTCTCACCTGAAGAAGACAGAATCTTTCTCATGATGTGGCCATGGTAGCCCCAGTTCAGTTCAGTTCAGTTTAGTCGCTCAGTCGTGTCCGACTGTTTATGACCCCATGAGTCGCAGCATGCCAGGCCTCCCTGTCCATCACCAACTCCCGGAGATTACTCAAACTCACGTCCATCGAGTCAATGATGCCATCCAACCATCTCATCCTCTGTCATCCCCTTCTTCTCCTGCCCCCAATCCCTCCCAGCATCAGGGTCTTTTCCAATGAGTCAACTTTTCGCATGAGGTGGCTAAAGTATTGGAGTTTCAGCTTCAGCGTCAGTCCTTCCAATGAACACCCAGGACTGATCTCCTTTAGGATGAACTGGTTGGATCTCCTTGGTAGCCCCAGAAGCTAATAAATCTTGTTTTGTCCAGGAACTCAGCATATCTACCTAGTTTTAAAGCTTCAAAGAGCAGATGTTTTGAAGAACACGGGTACGTGTTTGGGCAAGAATCTTGAAGAAGCATTCCTAAACACAGCCTCCTGTGAGGGTCTCAAACTCAGGCTAGTACCCCAAATAGAGATGTATTCTTTACTACTAGGCTAAGTGCTTGGGAGGGCCCCTTTGAGCCTTTGTTGCCCTATGGTTTTGAAGAAAGGAACTCACATAGGAAGCCTGAAGGAACAGAGCAACATCTCAGGATGCAACTGGTAGTATATCTTTTGGGCAACAGCTGGTCAGTCCTGGGGCAGCTGGAGAGGAGGCAGCCTAGGGGAGAAGAAGGAGAATCTATCACTGGTCTGGAGGCTGAGAAGTTGGCTGGTGAGGATGCCAGTCAGATGTGGCTCCTGGATGCTTCTCGCAGAAATCCTTCCCATGGTCTCCTCACCTCTCCTCGTTAGTGCCCCCACTCCACCCCACCCTCATTGTGGTCAATACCCTGAGATAGGTTGACTTGGAGGGGTAAATCCCGAATCAATGGATGGAATACTCTGAGATTCCATTATGAAGCGGTCACTCAGTGAGCCACTGAGTAGACTCAGGATTCTAGTTTGCTGGGACTCGGTATCTCAGACAGGTGGGGAAGGGGCAGAAATTGGAAGGCCTGGCTGTTAAGGCAGTGCATTACATAGTGTCCTATTGGTGTGGCAGGGTTTGGTGAGCCCTAATACAGTGTGGGGAGGGAGTGTCTCATCTGACGGCTGAAGTTGGGTGAAAGTAGTTGACACTCAAGTCAGATGGCATCTATGTCAGGGCTCTGCACCATTGATCAGGAGCAAACAGGGTAATATACAGTACAGTCCTTATACCATGCCTGATAAGAGCTTAACAGTGGCAACCACTGCCATTAACATCATTATCATTGTCATCATCATCATCTTCATAGTACTTTACACCTCTTCATTTGGCATTCAGTAAGACTGATAGTTGGCTATAGAAATTATAGTAAATTATTCTACAATTATACTTTGTCCACTGTTGGTTCATGGTAGAGGCTGGGTCCTTAGTGGTGTCCCAGAGTTTTGGAAAAGCCCATGAGGAATGAAGGTCATATACTCAAGATCAGAGCCAGGCAGGTAGGATGCTTATGTTAATTAGGTTGGTGTAGAATAATAGGGAAGGGTGGAAGCTGTGGGAACCTGGAGAACATACGCCTCTTCAAAAGGCAGTGACTCATCAACTCTAGTTGGTCATTGCCAGGCAGATATATAGGTCCAGGGATTCTAGCTCTTCTGATCATTCATTAAAGACAGAAATCCAGATTTGAAGGTAGAATTTTACAGTTTTAAAAATATAGTGAGCCAAACAAAATGTGTCTGTTGGCTGCATGGGCTCTGTCCATTGTTAATCTGGGGTACTCTTCTCTGAAGCAAGAATGCCCTCTAGGGCCCTCCTGCCCCATGGTCAACCAGTGAGACCCCTGCAGGATGGCCTGATTGTCTTTTCTAAGTCCTACTTGCATGGCAGTGTGACAAGCCTCTGAAGTGCAAATCTGGACTAGGGCCAGGTCAATAGGTCTGTAAATGCAGCCACCTACTATTGCTTACCTGCTCTTTCAACAGTAATTGGATTGGACACAGATTCTTATCCCTCACCCAACATCACTCACCCCAGGTTCAAACTCATATTGGAGCAATCTGGAGAGTCAGTGTTCCTCTTATTTACAAGCTTGCTGGTGATACAAGCTGGGGCTTAACCTTTTAAAAGCTGTAGAAAACAGGAGTCAACTTGAAGAAATGAAACCTGGGTGATGCTAAAACATAATTGCAGGACCAGCTGCCTGGTTGTGTAACCTATGCATTTGCACAAGGCTGGGTGCTAAGAAGGGCCCACACTTGATTTAATGTTCTGCTCTGGTTGTTTTGAAATTCTTAGCATTTTTTGAACAACAGTCCTGTGTTTTCATTTTGCACAAGGCCCCACAAATTATGTAGCCATCCTGCATAAATATGATGAGAGCTGGAACCAGATCACATAAGTGGAATTCTTTTTTGTTAGGGGGGTTGGAACTTCCTACAGATAGATAAGTTTGTACTTTATGTGAGTTGAGAAAATACCTACAGAAACTAGGGAGCAGGAAGTGCATTCCTGATCATTATAAAAGATGAGGATGTTCTCTTCTGTTTGTCATGAAAAGAGTGGGGGAAAGAGTCAATTTCCCACGATATGACCATTTTCCAGGGCTTTTTCCTCTTGTCTCAGGTCCTGGATCAGCATTAAGTGTTAGGCATAGGAGATGCAAGCAGACACAGAATAATTGTGGGGATAGTTTCCATGTTAGCATTAGAGGATATTGAAGAAAAGACAACACCCCATGGATAGGAGAGTCATGAGATTCCAATGTTTCTTTGATCATTTCCAGCTCAATTCTGGAGTTATTGAGGAGCTGGGTGTGCGCTGGGCATCAGAACAGTTTTACTGTTGCATTTCATTTGGCACTATAGATCAAAACAGAGGATGCTGCGAAACTACCAAAAGGCCCTCACTGAACCTCTGCGAGAGATTCATTGGTGCTGGACCTATAATCAACTCCATTTCTATTGCTCCCTTATTCATTATAAATATGGTCTGCTGCAGAGGTCTTAACTGTGGGACTCTGGGTACAATAGGAGGGTCCAATAGAGCAAGCTTTAAAAATTAGGGCTTTGTCTTTGCACTTTGGCATAGTTGATGAAACAGAGGTAGGTTTTTTTCTGAAATTCCCTAGCTTTCCCTACAGTGAATGTCAGCAATTTGATCTCTGGTTCCTTGGACAGCAGAGGAACAGAGTCCTTTGGACAGCAAGGAGATCAAGCTAGTCAATCTTAAGGGAAATCAACCCTGAGTACTCGGAAGGACTGATGCTGAAGTTGAAACTTCATTATTTTGGTAAGCTGATGCGAACAGCTGACTCACTGGAAATGTCCCTGATCCTGGGAAAGAGTGAGGGCAGAAAGAGAAGAGTGTATCTGAGGGTGAGATGGCTGGATGGTGTCATTGATGCAATGGACATGAACTTGGGCAAACTTTGAGAGATGGTGAGGGGCAGAGAGGTCTGGTGTGCTGCAGTCTGTGTGGTCTCAAAGAATCGGACATGACTGGGTGACTGCACACCAGCGACAACGTTGCGCTTTGGCCTTTTAGCAAAGAATTCAGAGACTGCAGTTACAGAGCTTGCTTTTAGTGAGAAGAGGAAGTAAAACTTGAGGGAATCTATCATATTAATGCCCTCTCTAAGTCATAGAGATTTGTAGATCAAGAAATTGCTTGCAAACTCGGCAAATTATAGTAGCTAGGATGACCAACTAATGATGATTAGGACAACTCATTAATTTAGGACTCGTGTGACAAAAGCAAGTGTTTTCTCTGGATAATCACCTTTTCCCTCTGCAAACTCTAACACCCAGATCTTTGGGACAAGAATTCCATTAACTGTACAAATGAATTTTGGGGGAGAATTGACATTTTTACTCTAGCAAATTCTACCCGGCACACAGGATGCTTCTCAGCTGATTCAATTCGAATTTTTATGCCCTTTAGTGAAAATTTATGGCCCTTTTTATCTAGTCCTGCATATTTCTTATTAACTCTGCCCCTGGATATTTCACGTTTTTCAATGCTATTTTGAATGTCATCTTTTTTACTATAATTTCTAATGAATTAACTCATTCTTACTGGTATATTAGGAGGCTAATATTTTTTATTGAATGAAAGGATTTTTAACTTCTACGGTGCTTTACAATTTTCACAAGTTTTCCATGATTTCATATATACTTATTTTTGCATATTACCACTGAACTCTCTTATAGTTCTTTTAGATTTATACCTTTTTTGGTAACTAAAATGCAAATATGCAATATGTGGCATAAATGCTGCAGGTACTTTCTCCAGGGTCAGTGTCAGAAATCATTAATTGGTCATCTGACCGAGGCTGGGTGCTGTAAATCCTTCTCAATTTGCATCTATTCTCAATTGCATCAATTTGTCTCTACTGAATAGAGACAACTCTCTATGGCTTTGTCTTGTGCCTGCACATATTCTGAGCAAGGCACTTGCTGCCTATTGTTCTGACCTATCTTTTCAAGATTGTTTGTGTAGCAAACAGCCTTGGAAGATGGAGACAGTGTCTCCCTCATGAGCAAAAGGAAGATGTGCTAGGAAGGATAAAAGACTAGATTTTTAAAGGTCAGAATTCTTCTGTAACATATCTCATTGCATGTGCTGGTGTCCTCTGGCTCTCTTCAAACTACCTGGTAGAAATTGGGATCCAGGAACTGGTGTAAAAATGCTGATTTGCTCTGGATACTGCCATTGATGTGAGTAATAAATGGGCTTTTATCTCTGACCCAGGAGTCTCTTATCTTTTATCAGCATCTGTTTTTAAGATCGTGTCAGGCTAACTTGTAAGCTTATAAGTAGGGGAAAATCTTAGACACTCTTATTTTTTGACAGTTTTGGTGATGAGGATAGGATGCTCCAGAAACATGGTTTTCTGGAAGAGGAAAGATGAGAGTCCTATGGGTTTAAGAGTGGGATCTGAGTAAGTCCATGATATTGGTAGCAAATATGCTCGTTTAAATTGTATGATCAACGGGGCAGTTTTATTTTTCCTTAGAGAGAAGAAACTGGGGAAGTGGTGTAGACTAAGTACCAGGAAATAACTTCAAAGATAGCAGTCTGAATGGTGCTAATTCTCCCCCAAGGCTTTGTCACCAAAGCCAGTGGTCAGTCTCAAGTCCACTCTATTTAGCCGCTAGTACTAAGGTTTGTTTTGAGTGGGAAGAGGTTTCATTCATTTCAGATAATAGTTACAGAGACACACATCTACCCTGATGTTAAGAAAGGACGGAAGATTATGATTGGCATGGATAGAAATCACAAAATCTTTGGCTGGCCACTTGGGAGAAGAGGGTTGGTGTGTATTAGGAAAAATGGCAATAGTGGAGACCCTTAGGGCTCCACTTCTACTGGCTGTAAGTCAAACAGATCCACTGGAGACAAGAGCTAAAGGTCTCAGGGTTTTTGTTTGTTTATTTATTTATTTTTTCAGTGGATTCTGGCTGCTTTAAGGGAGCTTTTGCCCTCTAGGGAGATTTCCCTGAGAAAGACAAATTGCTGTGGGAAACTGTAGTTGAGACATTGACTAGTATTTGGGCTTTTTCTGTCCTATGATTTGGGCTTACAGTGCTAATGAGGATGATCCATTGGCGAATGAAAAACTGAACCAGAGAAATCTAAATAGAGTCTTGTGACCAGCCCCAACACCCTGGAAAAAATCTTCCTAGCCCTTTTTGTTGAAACTGGGCAAGATCTTTAGGGATATTATCCTGGTAATGGTATGGCACAGGAAACAGCAAACCTTTTCTGTAAAGGGCCACATTGTAAATATATATATATATATATATATATATATATATATATATATATTTTGCTGCAAGTCTTTTTTTAATTTCCAGAGTTCTGAAAAATTTGATTGTGATGGGTGTGTGTGTGTGTGAATGTGTGCACACCTGCATCCTAACTGCTTTTTTTTCATTTATTTTTATTAGTTGGAGGCTAATTACTTTACAATATTGTAGTGGTTTTTGCCATACATTGACATGAATCAGCCATGGATTTACATGTGTTCCCCATCCCAATCAAATTGTAAATATTTTAGTCCTTGTGGATCATACTGTCTCTCCTGCAACTATTCTACTCCACTGCTATAGCACAAAAGCAGCTACAGGCACTATATAAACAAACAGATGTGACTTTGTTCCAATGAAACCTTATTTACAACAGCAGACAGCAGGCTAGATTTGATCCACAGTCGTTTGCTGACCCCTAGTTTATTGGATGCCTCAGATGAAGATGGCGTCCTCAGAGAAGGTTGCTTCTGTGCTAGCCACGCCTGAGTCAACCAGAGCATACACACACCATGGTTCCAGCAAAAAAGCCACATGAAAAAGAAGCTTCTCAATGAAGGGGTTCCCAAAGCTGAGATAGGTCTGTGTCAGCCATGAGGATCTTGCTGGCTGACACAGAATGTTAGGTGAGCAGAAAACATTGGAAGTTCGTTTGGTTGAGCCATGAGCTGCCACCATGATGCTCTGAAAGCAAGAGTGCTTCCCTGGTGACGTAGTGGTAAAGAATCTGCCTGCCAACCCCTGATCTGGGAAGGTCCCACATGTGGCGGAGCAACTAAGCCCACGGGTCCCAACTACTAAGGCTGTGCTCCAGAGCCCAGGAGCCACAACTACGCAAGCCTGTGCACCTAGAGCCTGTGCTCTGCAACAAGAGAAGCCGTCACACCGAGAAGCCTGTGCATCACAGCTAGAGAGTTAGTCCCTGCTCGCCACAACTTGAGAAAGTCCGTGCAGCAATAAAGACCCAGGACAGCCAAACATGGCAAATAAATAAAATTATTAAAAAAAATTAGCCAGAAATGCTGTTTAGTGGCATGAAGCCATTCCATCCCTCCATTCTTCCTGACCCCCTGTCCTTATCTCTCTTGACCTCAGTTCCTTTAAGGCAAGAGATGGTTAAAAGTGGGGCCAAAATCTCTCTGTCTTCAAGGGGGATCAAAGGTTATACACACCTACCTGAGCAAGCTAGGGAATTTCAGGAAGGGAGGGACTCAAGTTTCTAAGACTCTGTCTAATATGTATCCCCAGTTCCTTAGCTTACGTAGACTTGTGGGAGAAAAATTCACTTAGGTTCAGCTATTGAACATCACATCACTGACACGTGAGAGTGAAGACCAGCTCCTATTATCATGTCCAGGTCTCCTTTACCCCATGTGTACTCTTGTGCCATTTGCTACCAGAATATACTGAATGTGCCTCCTCCCTTTCATGTCTATAGCTTTCACTATTTGGATGATGTCCCATTGGTAGGTGTTACAGACTGAATTGTGTTCCACCCAAATTCATGTTGTAGCTCTAATCTACAGTGTGACTATATTTGGATACAGGGTCTTTATTTTTTTAATTTCATTTATTTTTAATTGGTGGAAAATTGCTTTAGAAATTTGTGTTGGTTTATGTGGTACAGCAATGTGAATCTGTTATAATTTTATATATATATATATATATATACACACGTAAATCTATATCTTCCCTTCCTCCCCTCCCTCCCCTCATCTTAACCCTCTAGGTCATCATAGAGCACCAGGCTGAGCTCCCTACGTATTTAGCAACTTCCCACTAACCATCTATTTTACACATGATAGTATATATATATATATGTGTGTGTGTGTGTGTCTATAAATGCTATTTTTGCAGTTCATCTCACCCGCACCTTCCTCTGCTGTGTTCACAAGTCTGTTTTCTACTAGTTCATCAGTAGCATTTTTTTTAGACTCCATATATATGTGTTAATATAGGATATTTGTTTTTCTCTTTCTGACTTATTTCACTCTGTATAAGAGGCTCTAGGTTATCCACCTCACTGCAACTGACTCAAATTTCTTCCTTTTTATGGCCTGGTAATATTCCATTATATAAATGTACCACAAACTTCTTTATCTATTCATCTGTCGATGGACATCTAGGCTGCTTCCATGTCCTGGCTAATGAAAATAGTGCTGCAATGAACACTGGGGTACATGTGTCTCTTAGAGTTGTGATTTTCTCAGGGTGTATGCCTAGTAGTGGGATGGCTGGGTCCTATGGTAGATTTATTCCTAGTTTCTTAAGGGATCTCCAAACTGTTCTCCATAATGGCTGTATCAGTTTAGATTCCCACCAATAGGGCAGGAGGGTTTGAGACATGGCCTTTAAAGAGGTAATAAAAAGTTAAATGAGGCATAAAGGTGTGGCCCTGATCTAATAGGATTGTTATATTTATAAGAAGAGAAAGAGACCCCATGGGTCTTTATTTTGACCAGAGTTGAAAGGTTAACAAAAAAGTTTAAAGAGAAAGCCACTCAGTTCTCTAAGGTAGACCCTGCTGGTTTATGGGATTTGTTCAGCTGACTGGGCCTGTTTCTAGGAGTCCTTTGGATACTGGCCTTAATTAAATGCTGTGTGAGACAAATGGAATGGATTTGGAATCAGCTTCATTTCATCTGATTGATTGAAATGGCCAACAGAGAGGGAAGATTCTCCAGAAGATAAGACATTGTATAAATGAGGATATTGTTTTGAGACAATCCTCCATGGGTCTCTTGTATTTCTGCATGTCTCCTGAGTAAGACACTCACTGTCCTTTGTTTTGGACCGTCTTTTCAAGGATGCTTGTATGGTGACCAACCTTCAAAGATACAGTGTCTCCTTCCAAGCAAAGGACAGTTTTGCTTACCGTCTTGGAAGGTAGAGAAGAGACTGTCTCTCTTTAGAGCAAAAAGCAGGCATGCTTAAATTCTTTATAAAAGATTTGGGTTTCCCTAAGTTCAGGGTTCCTCTTCTGTAATGCAACCTATTATGTCTGCAGTGGTAACCTGACATGAACATGCTGTGGAAATTGAGGTTTGGGGAACTGGTGCAAAATGCCAATACTTTGGTTACAATCGTTGAATGAGTAATAAATGATCCTTCTTCTCTGACCCAGGAGTGTCATGTTGTCTACCAACTTCTATAAAACAGTGGTAGGTGACCTTATTATCTTGCAAGAAAAAGAAAATTGCAGACCTTGTTCAATTCTTGACACACTCCAAGGAGTCACTACCAAGCTGTTGGAGTTGAGACATAAGATGAAACCACTTTTCCATGCATGGCCCAGAGGGTGTGAAGAAGGCAGTGGGCCTCTGATAGATCAGAAACAGCCTGGACCAGCAGGTCAAAACAGTGAGGAGAGGCAAAAGAGCACTGCAGCATGGCCATGCCAGACCACTGTGTCTTTAGGTGTGTTACAAGAAAGTTTATCCACTTAATATGAAGCAGGATTTAGCCCTGACTTCTTACTTTATTTAATAGAGTCATTTTGCTTGACCTGTCTCAGTCTTGCTAGGGACAGGTCAGGCTGACGTGGGAGTATGTCGGGGTGTGGATTCAGGAAAACTTATCATCTCCTTTCAACTCTTATTTTTGTGTCCTTTTCTCCTTCCTGGGTGTGCAGGAGTGCTACGTTGCTTCAGTTGTGTCCGACTCTGCAACCACATGGACTGTAGCCCGCCAGGCTCCTCTGTCCATAGGATTCTCCAGGCAAGAATACTGGAGTGGGTTGCCATGCCCTCCTCCAGGGGATCTTCCCGACCCTGTGTCTCTTATGTCTCCTGCCTTGGCAGGTGGGTTCTTTACCACTAGCACCAACTGGGAAGCCCTTTCTCCTTTGTAGATGCCCCCTTTCCACAATGAAAACCTGTTTGCCTGAAAGAGCCTATCAATGATCAGTTACATCCTAGTGTTAATTTACATTGTTAGAGTATTTTAGATCTCTTGGTGAACATTCTTTGAAACTTAGATCCTTGTTTGGGGAAAATGACTCTTCCACATGGAAGACAACTGCTGCATTTTAGAACAGACAGATATTTGGAAGGATTTTCTAGTGCTCTTGGCATTGTGTCAAGTTGACCACAACTCTTTTCCATCTATCTGACCAGCAGAGGTGCTGATGGCTGGCTCCATGTCACCCTTCCCCACTCTAAACAATCCTTAGTCTCTTAAAATAAAGTTGTACTAACCTAAAACTAAAGAAAATAAATCTAAGTATATATCACCTTTTAGAGTCCTTTGCAAATCTCCACCAGCTGGGAAACCTCAGCTCTTTATTTTCATGCTAAGGGGCTCTTTTCAGAAACTTGCAGAACATCTGAAGGGAGACAGAATTTTAAAGTGAACTTCATGCCAATTAGCTTGGCCCATTTTTAAGAAATGGGAATGACTATCTCAGAGAATAATTAAGATTGCTAAAGGTGATGTGGACTAGAACCTAAGTGGTCCCATAAATTCTTCTGCTTTGGTTTAGAATGCACATACCACAGGCAAAGGGTAGAGGTTATTAAAGTGAATGAGGTCGTTGCCTTTTACAGGTCGATGGCGCCCTTTCATTTTGCAGTAGCAGGTAAGAGAGAGGAGGAGAAATTTTCTTCACCTTCACATTCGGATTATATAGTGCATTCTCTAATGTAATGTGAAATATCATCCTAATGAGTTAGCCTTAAATATGATGTCTATCAGAGTAATGAACAGAGTGCTTGGAAGTGCAGGATTGCTCCTACTAGTGACGTCAGATACCATCCAGGGAAAGCAGTTATCATCCAGTGCCTCATCTCTGAGGATTTAATGGCTCTGAAGGATGTGCAGAAGAATGAGTTCAGACCTTAAAAAGAACTGTCTCTGAAACTACTGAATCTTTATTTTCAATTGTGGAGCAAAATATACTGTGTGCTTGCCCTTAAAAGCTCTCAGACATTTTGACTTGAAATGATGGATCCTGGAAGAACCCAGGGACTGAGTCTTTCTAGCTGACTGAGACCCTCAAATCATATAGTACCTGGGACAGTGTCCAAGGGATGGGCTTGTGAAGAATCAGTTTCCACCCTTGTCTCTGCCCTGAAGGAACATTTCAGAAAGGGTTTTGTTCCTCTGCAGTGACTTTATAGAAGGAGTCATGCTCCAATGGGGAATACCATCTTTCCTTGGCTTTCTTTCCTGGCTTGGACTGCTTGAGAGTGCATTCCTTGCCTAGGACAGAACTAATTTTGTTTAGGTACCCACCTGTCACCTACTGGACCTCATCGCAGTCCCAGGAGGTAAATCTCTATTCATATAAATTGACCTTGTTAATTACATTCTGCTTACCAATGACAGAATTCTGGCCAATGAATTAGAAGTAAAGTGAAGGGGTGGTGCTTCTGGGAAAGTTTTCCTTACTTTTAAAAGGAGACACAAGAAAAGAAAGTTTTCTCAAGGTCTTTGAATATTTTTGTGGGAGAGCGTGATGCTTGGAGCTGCTGCAGCCATCTTGCCACTGTGAGTTCAAACCCGACGACAAGGAACAATGAGTTGAGGATGGCTGAGCCAAAAGATAGAAAGAACCTGGGTACCCAGTGACATAATTGAGATACTGAATTAAACCGAATATGCCTGAATTCTAAACTTATTATCTGAGGTAAGTGCCCTTATTTAATTTGCTCTTATGTATTCAAAAGTTTTTTGAGTTGTGTCTTCTATTACATGCAGCTGAAAGGATTCCAACCTTTGCCTCCAACCTCCTTGCCACTCCTTTCCCCTTTCGTCAACTTACCTTCTTTTGTGAAGACTTCTTTCTTTCATTTTAAATTTATTTTATTGAAGTATAGTTGATTTATAATGTATTAATTTGTTCTGTACAGCAAAGTGATTCAGTTATACATATACAGGTATACATTTGTTCTTATATTCTTGCCCATTGTGGTTTATCATAGGATATTGAATATAGTTCCTTGTACTATACACTTGTTGCTTACCCATTCTATACATAATAGTTTGCATCTGCTAATCCCAAACTCCCAGTCCGTCCCTCCCCACCCCGTAGCAACTACAAGTCTGATCTCTATGTCTGTGAGTTTGTTTCTGTTTCATAAATAAGCTTATTTGTGTTATATTTTGGATTTCACATGTATGATATCATATGGTATTTGTCTTTCTTTTTCTGACTTACAATCTCTAGGTCCATCTTAGTGCATACAAAGATTTATTTCTTAATAGATGTCACTTATAAGCTCAGGTGTCCACATAGATCCCACAACAATGGTCCCCTCTGAGAACATGTGTGGGACAGGGGTTCTCTAAACCTTCTTTGTGTGCATGCTCAGTCACCAAGTTGTGTCTGACTCTTTGAGACCCCATAGACTGTAGCTGGTAGGCTTCTTTGTCCATGGGATTTCCCAGGCAAGAATACTGGAGTGGGTTGCCATTTCCTTCTCCAGGGGATCTTCCTGACCCAGGGATCAAACCTGTGTCTCCCACATAGGCAGGCAGATTCTTTACCACTGAGCCACCTGCGAAGTCAAACCTTCGCTGAAACCTCCTCAATGACTCCAAAAGGAACACTTTTTTTTTTTCATTTATTTTTATTAGTTGGAGGCTAATTACTTTACAATATTGTAGTGGTTTTTGCCATACATTGACATGAATCAGCCATGGATTTACATGTGCAAAAGGAACACTTTTAAAGCAGCAATCTGATAAATGCCAGATTCATTCTTAGTCTAGAGTGGAGCAAGACATCATGAAACATCAGAAGAATGACAAGGTCTTGGGCTCTTTGGCAGAACACTTCATGGGGGTCCATTTTCGTTTGTCTATCAATCTGGTCCTCTGAATGGGGGCACATTGTCTCACATGGCAGGATTCTGCTTGTCTGGGAAAGGGTAGTCCGGTCACTGTAAGGATGAGATGATCTCAATAATTTTTATTTCTTAGAACTTTTTTTTTTTGTCCAAACTGAGAATAAACAGGAAAACAAATCCCCCACATATTTCTGAATTTCTTTCCCAGTCCTCACATCTCTAACTATATCAAACATGATAATTTTATGAGCAACCAAGTTTATACATAATGCATTTTATGTTCTTAAATGTATCAAGTGATTTTAGATCTGCACAGGATGCTAAAAAACAAGAACACACAGTGCTCAATTTGTACATTAATTTGGGAATATAACTTTTTAAAGTGGGTTGCTTGAACTCAGAATGTTTTTTCTTATGGAAACAGTGGTGGTTGAGTTCCAAGTCTAGACTACAAAAGCCCACATGCTTCATAATACGCTGCAGTCTTATCGTTTACTAAACATACCAGTACATTTAAATGCCTCCCCTGTGTGGCTGACTCTTTACTCCATCTTTATATATGTTAGCTTGATGATCTAATTCTTACAGCAACTCTGTGTCAAAGGGAACCAAAGCTCTGATAACTTAAGTAGCTTGCCCAAGTACACAGCATGGATACGGTTAAAATAAAATAAAAAAAAAGGACCCCTGTGGTCTCTCTGGCCCCAGAGTTGATTGTTTTCACACTCATCCTGCCCTCCTGATGGGTCTCAATCACCAATCACCATCTGCATTAACATTTCTATGAAAAAATGCATTCCAACTTCTAATGGCCATGCCAAGATCACATCTCTCAGCTCTGGCAGCTAAAGTCCCTCTTTGCCCTTCCAATGTTTCTGCTTTATTCTTCAAAAGGAAAGAGAAAAAGAGGGAGAGATTGGTAGGTCAGCCTGACATGAAAGCCCTTTCTGTCATTTGCCAGGTAGCCTGTCTCCATCTCTGACCTTGAGCATCAACTGGCTCCCCACCCCCATCGGGTAGCTGAGCTGGAGATAATCCACACACCAGTCCTTACATTTCTGTTACTTTTACTGACTCTTTGCAGTCCAACTACTGATCTGGGTTTGATAAAAGGGCCTGGGATCATTCAGATCCCAGCTTGAGCCAGAACTTAACTTTGAAAGCATTCAATAAAACGTGGCTTTAAAACAAACAGAATGAGATTTCTGCCCCCATATCCCCCATTGGTATCTCACCCAGTGAGGACCATCATAATCTTCTTCATGCCTCATCTCATAGACCTGTCATCCCTCTTCTCACCAGATTAATCTCTTCTTTCTCTAATGCTTCTGAAAGTGTTGTGAATCTTGTAAAATCAACCAAGCTGTCTCAGTTGGACTGCGTCTCATCCAACGTATTATCACTTTATTTCTTATATTAAAACTTATCTCTCAGTTAGGTTTTGTAGTCTTTCTTGATAACAAGTTCCATCCTACCCCCTTTCCTTTTTAAAAGAAAAAATTTAAAATTTTATTGTCGTTGGTTTACGATGTCATGTCAGTTTCAGGTGAACAGCAAAGTGATTCGGTTACACATATACATATATTCGTTCTTTTTTAGATTCTTTTCTCATATAGATTGTCACAGAATAATGGGTAGAGTTTCCTGTGCTAAATAGTAGGTCCCTATTAGTTATCTATTTTATGTGTAGTAGTGTGCATGTGTTCATCCCAACTCCTGATTTATTCCCTCCTCCCCCCCAACTTTTCCCTTTTGGTAACCATAAGTTTATTTTCAATATCTATAAGTCTGCTTCTGATTTGTAAATAAGTTCATTTCTACATTCTTTAAAAATTAGATTCTACATATAAGTGATACCATATGATATTTGTGTTCTTTGTCTGATCTACTTTACTTGGTATGATAATCACTAGGTCCATCCATGTTGCCGCAAATGGCATTATTTGATTCTTTGTTATTGAGATATACTCCATTGTATATATGTACCACATCTTCTTTAGCCATTCTTCTGTTGATGGACATTTAGTTTGCGTCCTTGTCTTGGCTATTGTAAACAATGCTGCATTGAATATTGGGGTGCGTGGCTCCTTTAGAATCCTTTAGATAAGTGCTCAGGAGTGAGCCTGTTGGATCATACAGTAGTTCTACTTGAAGTTTTCTTTTATTGCAGGATAATTGCTTTACAGTGTTGTGGTGGTGTCTGCCATAGATCAATGCAAAGCAGTCACAATTATATATATATATCCTTTCCCTTTGAGCCTCCCTCTCCCTCACCATCCCACTCCTCTAGGTCATCAAACAGCACCAAGCTAGGCTTCCTGTGTTGTAAAGTGGCTTCCCACCAGCTGTCTATTTAAAACATGGCAGTGTATTTAACAAATGCTAGAGAGGATATGGAGAAAAGGGAATCCTACTGTGCTGTTGGTGAGAATGGAAATTAGTATGGTCACTATGGAGAACAGTATGGAGATTCCTTAAGAAACTAGGGATAAAACTACCATACGACCCAGCAATCCCACTACTAGGCATATATCCTGAGAAAACTACAATTCGAAAAGACACATGCACCCCAATGTTGATTGCAGCACTATTTACAGCAGCCAGGACTTGGAAGCAACCTGGATGCCCATCGAGAGATGAATGGATAAAGAAGTTGTGGTGCACATATACAATGGGATATGTTTTTTTAAGGAACGTCTATATTGTTCTTCATATTTGTTGTACCAATTTACATCCCCGCCAAAAATGTAGGAGGATTCCCCACTCTTTTTCCATAAAAGAAATTTCTCATTTCTCCTATTATTTTGTAACTAATTTCTTGAGTCTCCCTTACTGTTCTTAGGAAGACCTTAAAGCTACCTTCCTTGCCTCTGGTTATCATTAATATTATATTGATAATTCATAATTTAGTATATGGAATATTTTGGACCTGGCTCCCTAAGTCTTTTCCTTCTGTTTCCTGAATTTCTCTGACCCATGTTGCTGCTACCCAAGGTGAAAGAGAAGCCAGGGAAGAGACACAATACAATGCCTTGGCCAAGGGAAAGTTGTTGCCTCTGACTGGCTAAAACGAGGTATTTCCATTCTCTGTGGAATCACATTCTTCTGTTTCCACAGATGATTCGGAGTTGGCTTTATAAAGTGGAAAAGACAAGAATAACAAAAAAGATATTATCAACATAATCGACACTGAAAATAGGCAGTCTAATGTGTTTTTGGCTAAGAAATTATCCAGGATTATTAGGAAATAAAGAATGAATGATTTAAAATTATCTCCCGTATGAGTGAAAAGTACTCCCTTTGGGAGCTGAACCTCCGTGGTCTCTGAAGACCTTCGCTGCCATTGGTTGATTAATTAATTCATTAACACCTCATAGAGCACAGGATATTGACTCCATATGGCATTGAGCAGGCAGTTTTATTTCTTTAGAAAATTTCTCTTACACGAAAGCACAGAAATAGTAAATAATTAAGCTCGAAGCTGCCTCGTTGTGATCTTTTATTGATCAAAGCAGAGATTTGAGAGGAGGAAGGCTTCAGGCACTCACTCCAGCTAGACCATGTTTACCCCACAATGACATGTTACTGAGAGACGCTTGTTCCTATTATAAAACCTTTAAGGAACAAAGCCCACAATGTGTCTATGGCTCGCGGTACTTCTGTCTGAGGTTAATCACCTGGGTCTTGAAGATGGAAGCATTTTCTTATGGACTCCCGAGAGACCAAAGGAAATGAGAGATGAGAGTGGACTGCCTGCCGTCTTCTGAGTCCTCTCTTCATTAAGCTGGGTTTTAATGCTTTCTTTCCCCCCTCCTAATAAAGCTATTAGAACAATGACTTATGATTGTGTGGCTCAGTGAGACCTCCAGGGAGCGAAGGTGGGGGCAGGAGCAGAAGCGCTGAACTTGGATCAATGGCAGAGAAAGTGGTCTGAGCCATTCTGCCAGTGAACTTCTTGCTGCTGCCCTCCTGGGTTTCCCTGTTGCCCCTGCTCTTGTCCTCACTTACCAACCAGCCAACTGCCCCCTCCTTCAAGGTCCCCGGGTGGACCTAAATGGTGGGGGGAGAGCCATGGAGGGGGGATGAGTAGCTGCCTCCAAGTCCCAAACCTTTCCGATCTCTTGTCCTGCTGCAGTCCCCTCCTGCCATGTATACCTTCAGATACCAACCCCCTTTTCTCCATCTCTTCTGCTCAGAGCTCTTTGGAGGGCTCATCTATACCCTCCATCTCTACCTCCCCCCACGCCGCAGCATCTCCCCATCCAGGCTTTCATGCTTCACTTGTCGCTGCTCCTTGGTGACAAAGCTCATCTCACTGCACTGGGGTTAAATCTAATGTGCAATCATGTGATACACCTTCCTGCGGGAAGCTTTGGAAGTTGCCCATAACTCCTTCCTTCAAATCCCCTCCTTTGGCTTTTGTGGCAGATCTTTTTCTTTTTTTAAAAAATTATTTTATATTGGAGTACAGTTGATTTACAATGTTGTGTTAGTTTCAGGTGTATAGCAAAATGATTCAGTTATACATATGCATATATCCATTCTTTCCCAGATTCTTTTCCCATACAGGCTATTACAGAATGCTGAGTATAGCTCCCTGTGCTACACAGTACATTCCTATTGCTTATCTATTTTACGTATAATCGTGTGTACCTATTACTCCCAAACTCCAAATTTGTCCCTTCCTCCACCCGTCCCCTTTAATAACCGTAAGTTTGTTTTCAAAGTCTGGGAGTCTGTTTCTGTTTTGTAAATAAGTTCATTAACTTCCCAACTCCTCCCTTCAGCTTTTGTGACAGCTCTTGATAGTTGCTTTCCCACTCTCTTTCTCTTGTGACCGTCATGGAGATGCAATGCTCAGACCCCACCTTTGAGAAAGGACTTCCTGCCTAACTGAAGCCCCCTCAGGATTCCCCTCATCCATGGGTCAAGGTTAAAGGTGTTGATCTAGGCCTTCTTCCTTCCTCAACTTACCCACTATTATATTTTTTTCCTTTGTACCAGCACATGGATCTTTATTATTTTTATTGGGGTACAGTTGCCTTACAATGTTGTGTTTCTTTCTGCTGTACGTTGAAGTGAACCAGCCACATGTATACATACATCCACTCCTTGGCCTCCCCACCCAACCCCACCCAGGTCACGACAGAGCACGGAGATGAGCTCCCCGTGCTGCCCTGCAGGTCCCCACGAGCCGTCTGCTTCACACACGACAGTGCGCGTATGCCAGTCCCAACCTCCCAATTCACTCCCCGCCGCCCTGTCCACCTAACCGTTCTCTACATCCGCATCTTTCTCCCTGCCCCACAAGTAGGTTCATCTGCACCACTTTTCTAGATTCTACACATATGCATTAATATACAATGTTTGTTTTTCTGTTTCTGACTTACTTCGCTCTGTCTGACAGACTCTAGCTCCGTCCACAGCTCTAAAAATAACCTAATATTTTTCTTTTATATGCCTGAGTAATATTCCATTGTATATATGTACCACATCTTTTAAAAATTTTAATTAATTTACTTTAATTGGAGGCTAATTACTTTATAATATTGTGGTGTGTCTTTTTTGCCATACATCAACATGAATCAGCCACAGGTGTACATATGTTCCCCCAACCTGAACCCCCCTCCCACCTCCCTCCCTACTCTCTCCCTCTGGGTTGTCCCAGAGTACCAGCTTTGAGTGCCCCGATTCCTGCATTGAAATTGCACTGGTCATTTATTTTACATATGGTAATATACATGTTTCAATGCTGTTCTCTCCAATCATCCTTCCCTTGCCTTCTCCTACACAGACCAAAAGCCTATTCTTTACATCTGTGTCTCCTCTGTTGTCTTGTATGTAGGGTCATCATTACTATCTTTCTAAATTTCATATAGATGTGTTAATATACTGTATTGGTGTTTCTCTTTCTGACTTACTTCACTCTGTATAATAGGCTCCAGTTTCATCCATCTCATTAGAACTGACTCAAATGCATTATTTTTTATAGCTGAGTAATATTCCATTATGTATATGTACCACTACTTCCTTATCCATTCATCTGCTGATGGACATCTAGATTGTTTCCATGTCCTAGCTATTGTAAAAAGTGCTGCGATGAACTTTGGAGTACACGTGTCTCTTTCAATTCTGGTTTCTTGGGTGTGTATGCCCAGCACTGGGATTGCTGGGTCATATGGCAGTTCTACTTCCAGTTTTTTAACGAATCTCCACGCTCTTCTCCACAGCTGTACTAGTTCGCATTCCCACCACCCTTTTCTCCATACCCTCTCCAGCATTTATTGTTTATAGACTTTTTGATGGCAGCCATTCTGACTTGTGTGAGATGGTACCTCATTGTGGATTTGATTTGCATTTCTCTGATAGTGAGCAATGTTGAGCATCTTTCACTGTCACTGTCTTATTCTCCTCCATGTGTTTCACTCTGTCCTCCACCCACCCCCTCCCACAAGTGAAGAATTGCATCTCTCTCTCAGATCTTATCTCTCCCCAGTCTTCAAGTCTCTGTATCTCTGCTTTGCTGCTGTTTCCACTTGGATGTCTTGCAGGCATCTCAAACTTAGCATGTGAAAAAACCTCTCATCAGCCCTAAATCTGTATCCCCCAAAACGGTCCTCTTGTATTTTCTGTCTTAGGAAGTGGTACCTAACTGTGGATTAGATCTCTGTGCCAGAAACCTTGGTTTTGTTCTTGATTCTTCTGTTGCCCTGCCAGTCTCCAGTCTTACATGATCGCTGACTCCATTCTTGCTAGAGCTGCCTTCATTCTGTCTTGGGTCATTACAGCCACCTCGTGATTGTCTTTCTTTCCCTAATCCTGCCACATTTAATCCATTCTTGAACCCACTGTCAGAGTGATCCTGAAATACAAATTAGTATCATTCTTCTGATCAGTCCATTTTAATAGCTTTCCTTCCACCCTTCAATCCACGCATCTCTAAATGGTTTGGGGAAGAGGAGTCCCTGGGACAGCAGCATCGGCATCACCTGGAAACTTACTAGAAATGCAAATTCTCAGGCGCCAGCCCAGATCTGAGTCAGAAACTCTGTTTAACAAGTTCTCCAGGTGATGCAGGATAAAGTGTGATTATCAGTGGCTCAGGAAGCCATTCACATCTCTAGTTCCATTGTTATGATAACACATCTGCCTCCTCCCTGCTCTGACCACACTGAGCAATTTGCCTGGTCAACACAGGGCTCCTTCTGCTAATTCCTGAATCAGTGCCTTACCTCCTCCAGGAAGCCTTCCGTGACAGTTCTCTAGCTGAGATAGGCATTCCCTCCTCTGTGCTCTCAAGTCCCCTGTGCTTCCGTCTATCACAGCTCTTATCTCGCTGTGGTGTAATTGCCTTTTTACCAGGCTGCATCTCCCACTAGACTGTGAGCTAGTTCAAAAGACAGATTGTCTTTCATCTCGGATTCTCTGGGGCCTGGCTCTCTGCCAGGCTTGGAGAAGGGGCGTAGTCATGACGTCCTGATGGGGGAGCATCAGGTCTGCCTTTGCTGGGGTTGCCGGGCTACAGCAACACTGTCTGTCAGCTGTCGGAGCAAGTGCACTCTGCCTCCTTGTGTGCCTCTGGATGGCTATTTTAAAAGTAGTGGGGCTGGGGTTTGATCTCATCCTGCTTGTTTCATTTCAGCCCTGGGGAGCTGGAGGCCGGCATGTGCTAATTGGATGACGGCATTGGGTCTGACTGGCCTTGTAAATGTGTACACAGGCAGTGAGTGGAGCACAATTCAAACAGAATCATCTTGAAGATGCTTTGATTCTCCCAGCTAAGCAGTCTGACCCTGCTCTCCTGGGATCTTGGCAGAACTCTGTTGTGCTGCTATCGGTGAGGGCTGGACTTGGGAATCAGCTCTGCGGGAAAATGTTGCTGTCACTGCTCTGTCTTCCCAGACTTCCCAGACTCCATGAACCCTGCAAGGTCTTAATCTGTTCATCTTCACAGTGGGCATCATCCAGACTAGTCACGTGTTCTGCCAAGTGCTTCAGGTATAAGACTTTCCAAGTGAGTGACTCCTAGGTGAGCCAGTGGTCCTGACATGATAGCACAGGGCATTAGGTATGCACCTGGAAGCCCATCAAAGCAGAGGGGGAGGTTGAGGGGTGCCCTGGTCTTTAGGTAATCTGGGAGCCCAGAGGAGGAACTGTCCAGGTTGTAGATGCTGAGAGAAGACAGCAGAGAAAGGCTGGTTGCTTATCTGAGAGGAGCTATGCTCTCCCACCCTGCTTCCGCCTTTAGTGACAGCTTCTACACCCCTTCCATGATGGTTTAGGAAGCGGAGGTCCAAGAGACAGACAGGGCAACGTTTGAGCTTCATGGAGCAATTCTGTTGCTGTTGATCTCTTGTGAAGCCACAACCCTATACTGCCACAACCCTATACCTGTCAAACAGTCAGCTTTCTCTCACCAGCTACCCCTCAGACCAAAACTGTCACTTTAAGGCAATGGTCCTTCATCTATTTTGGGTGATCAGGGACCCTTTGGAGAATCCTGGATGATGTATCTATTTGATAGTATTTCTCCCCAGAAAAAGAAGCAGTTTGCATAGATGCTTACGTTTTGGTCTCATTTCAGGTGGTTTGTGATATCCCCGAGGTCTAACCCTTAAAAGCCTGTGGACAGCTGAGAAGGAGTCCCCACTGCTAGTTGCTCCCAGTCTTTCCTGCACCAAGGTCCCCTCCTGGATCAGCCTCACTCCTGAAGCCCCAGGCAGAACGGCTCCTTCCTCAGTACTCACAGGTATGGAGCTGACTGCAGAGCAGCATGGCAGGGGACTCGGCTCTGGAGTCAGGCACCCAGCTGCTGCCCGGGTTCCTGTCCTGGCTCGCCTGCTCACCTGCCATGTGGAGCCCCTGGCAGTTGGGGTTTCCAGGAATACACACACTCTCCTATGCAGGAGAGATTCATCTCAGGCTACTTGAAGCAGAGGCCACATGGATCTAGCGCTCTCTGCAACCCAGCTCTTCCAGGAGAGCCTGCCAGGCCCAGGGGACTGCGGAGCTTCGTTCATATTCATCGTTGCTGGGAGCTGCACCTTTCCTCCAGGCTGTGTGGGGATGTGCATCACCATGGAAACGCTAGAGGTGAAATCACTCAAGTGTTGGCAAGCGGAGTTTCTCTTTGGAGCTTGAAAAAATGGAGATCAGGCTCACCGCGTCACAGAAAGGAAAGATGCCCTCAAAACAACCTGCACACTCTCGATTCCATTTGGGGACTTCCTCTTTAAATAAAAGCTGAACAGTAAATGAAAGATAAATGTTTTCAGTCTCTAGTTTGGCGGCCCCAGAGAGTCCACTTGGAATGGACAGGCCAATTCTTTTTGGCTTTGCTAGCCTGCTACATCTTGTAGAGTGGATAACACATTCTGTCTGAAAAGAAATGGGATGACATCTCAGAGCTGATATTTCAAATAGATGAAGTTGGAGCCCAGAAGTGTAGACCCTTGTGCTTCTTGGCCACTTCTGGTCCTTTGCCTGATTTTTGTGTCCAGGATACATTTTCTAAATGAGGATTTGATAGGCTCCTAGTGGCTAAGCTTCTTAAGGATGTATTTGCTCACCTGGGCAGGCTCCAAGATCCCTGTGCTCATAACTACTCACAGGTCGCTCTGCCCTCAGATTTTTGAGGGCTATATGCCAGCTCCCAAGAGCTAATTTGGGCAGTGAGAGACCACATGGCTCTGGCTGCCTGGACTGGGGTGGGGAGGAGAATCAGGGAAATCAGGGAATGGACAGAGTGTGGGAGGTGCTGGAGTGGAGCTGGGCACTAGGGTAGCTTACAGGAGACTTTGGCTAGCAGGGGATCTGAGCACATCCATGGCTTGGAGGAGGCCATCAGTGTGGACTACTTGAAGTCTAGTTCGTCCTCAGTGGATAACAATCTTTCTTGTCTTCTTTTTCTCCATTGGGCAAAAAGAGCACTGATAATACTTCCTCTCCTTCCATCAGGGGTGGGTTTGTACATATTGTGTCCAATATGGACACATATTTTTTAAGGTTTTAAAGCTTGGCTTTGCTTGTTCTTTCATTAACAGGTGTGTGTCAGGTACTATGGTAGGGCCTAAGGAAATAACCTTCTTACAAATAGTTATGGACCAGGATGGCAGACTGAATATATGGTCACAGATAAAGACACAAATAAAGTAAGTGCTTTCAGCAAACGACTCTATTGTGACAGTTATAACTTTTCTGTTTTTATCAGGGATTTTGATTACTATGTCAAAGGCGGATGAGAGACGGACAGACACCCCCAGAATTTGGTTTTGAAACTAAGACCAGTGTTTCACTTTCCAGGTGAAAACAGACAAGTCAATTGAAATGCAATCTAGGGGAGGGATAAATTAGGAGCTTGAGATTAATGTACACACACTACTATCTATAAGATAGATAACCAACAAGCACCTATTGTATAGCACAGGGAACCATACTCAGTACTGTGTAATAACCTATATGGGAAGAGAACCTGGAAAGAATGAATATTTGTAAATATATGACTGAATCACTTTGTTGTACACCAGAAAGTAGCACAACATTGGAAATCAACTATACTCCAATAAAATGATAAAAAAAAAATAAGAAATGCAATCTAACCTAATCCATTCTGTGCTTGAATGGTTGTATCTTAGTTTTCTCCATATTAAACTTTAGTCAGAAAAATTAGAATATACTATGTTTCCGAGTCCCTGATGTGGGAAGAGCTAAGGTTTTGGAGTGGGGTCAATGATTTTTCTCCTAGTATCTGACTAAGGCCTCCCAGGGTGCAACTCAGGGGGCATCATTTATGTAGATTATGTTGTGGGTGGTGCTTCTGAACTGGGTAACTAGACAACCCTGGTACAGGGGGCTCTGAGGGTTGTTTTTGGAGATAAGTGGGAACTAAACTCTGGGAGGCAGGCAGGAGAGGAAGAGGTGCTCCAAGGAGTATAGGAGCTCCGGAACAAGTCAGTGCAGGTGGGGTGGGTGGTGTGCCATTGACTTGGCAGAATGGCATCGCCAGACGTCAATGTGACAAGCAGGGTGATGGTGGGTGAAGCCAACAGGAAAGTGAACAAGAACTCATGGAGCCAAGACCAGTTGCTTTGGGAGGCTTCCAGAAAAGCATAAAAACAGAGATATCTGAAGTGCAACCATTTCATAGGTGGGGGCTATTGGTCCACAGCTTTGGGGACAAACTTGTGAAATGGCCATAGTATGATTCACTATTTAGTGGGACCCTGGGTCATGTGGGCTTCCTGTTTGGTACATAGATCTCAGGAGGATTATTGTTTTAGAAAAGGAATGCTTGTTTCCTTTTTGAGTTCCTCAGGGAGAGAATTACTAGTGAGAGGACTAGAAATAATGTTGCAACTGCACCTATGTTGAGTGTCTCTTCTCTTTCCTCCTAGCAGAGCTGACAAAGGTTCAGCTGATTTCTTCTTCTTCCAGGGCACACGCCTAGACTACATCTCCCAGCTTCCTTTGTAGCTAGGGGCAACCATGTGACCAAGTTCTTGCCAATGGCATGTGAACTGAAGTTGTGTAAGCTGTTTCCAGGCCTGGCATAAAACATCTCATGTATAATCTTCCGCAATCTTTCCATTTCTTCTGGCTTGATATGGATCAGCATGGTCA
The DNA here is from genome assembly GCF_963930625.1 of Muntiacus reevesi. Lineage (NCBI taxonomy): Eukaryota > Metazoa > Chordata > Mammalia > Artiodactyla > Cervidae > Muntiacus > Muntiacus reevesi. Next base: position 13,535,420 of record NC_089256.1, read on the forward strand.
CCTGGGAAGCTGCATGTTGAAAGTAGTGGAAGCACAAGATGGAAACAGGCTTGAGTCCCTAAGTCACCACTCAAAGAAGACCTGTTTGCCAATAAGGAACCTCCACTTGGGACTTTACAGAAGTAAGATAAGTCTATATCAGGTCTGAGCCATCATACAAGTTAGGGTTTGCATGTTGCAGCAGCAAGTAGTACTTTAACTGAAGCACTGTTAGTCTTGAGTTTCCCATAGGCAGGTCTGACTGCTCTGAATCAGGGGTCTGCTTCTGGTCCGATCAGTGTGATAAAGGGGCTACAAAAAGCAAACCATGGTTATCTCTGTTCAAGAAATAGCCTCTCTCAGCAGGGGCTACAGTGGGGAAATTTTTCTTGGAAGGGGACCAAGAGCATGGCAGTTACCTTCACTCACTGTCTAATGCTATTGTGGGAAAAATCCCAATAGAACTCCACAATCTGAGATCTGCCTTCTAGTTACTTCCCTTCTTACTCCCAATTCTTCTCTCTGTAGCAATAGTTAAGTCCTTTCTCAGTTGTCTTGTTTCTAGGGGTTCTCTTCTCCCATCTCCCTATCCTGCCACCCCCAGTTCTGACTTGGTTCCTTTGATGGCCTGGTCCCTGAAGCACAGGTTTTGAAGTTACAAGGACATCAGCTCAAATCCAACCGTCTCCACATACTGGCCTTGTGATGATAAACACCTTCTCTCTCTGAATCCCAACCTCTTCATCTGTATGGTGGAGATGGAAATACTTCTCACGGTTGTTGGTGTAAGTATTTACTGAGATCCAATGCCTGAAGCACCCAACATTGTGCCTGGTAGCGGTGTCTGTGATTTCTGTTGTTTGATGTTGTGATTTAGGCCTCTCACTATCCTGGTGGGGGCTTCCCAGGTGGCGCTAGTAAAGAATCTTCCTGCCAGTGCAGGAGACACAAGAAACCTGGGTTCCATCCCTGGATCAGGAAGATCCCCTGGAGGAGGGCATGGCAACTCACTCTAGTATTCTTGCCTGGAGAATCCCATGCACAGAGGAACCTGGTGGGCTACGGTCCATGGGGTTGCAAAGAGTTGGACATGAGTGAACAAGTGAGCACAAGCGCAACAACCATTCTGGTCAGTGGCTCTGAATATGCTGCAGTTGGTTCAAATCCTGTGGAATTTGGATCGGAATACAATTCTTCTGCAGCTGGTATTCAACTGACATCAGTACAGGGGACATCTGCTTCTTGTGATGTTGGTACTGTATTCATGCTCCCTTCTGCTGGTTAGCAGGCCCCCCAAAAACTTGTTTTCAGCTTGACCCTCACACTGTCAGGGCAGTAGCTTTCTACTAACACACCTGGTCCATTTAAGACATCACTCTTGGGACTTACCTGGTGGTCCAGTGGTTAAGAATCCACTTGCTGAGGCAGGGGACACAGGTTCTAGCTCTGCTCTGGGAAGATTCCACATACTATATGGCAACTAAGCCCATGTACTGCAACTACTGAACCTGTGCTCTAGAGCCTGTGAGCTGTAACTGCTGAAGCCCGCATGCCCTAGAACCCGTGCTCCACAACAATAAAAGCCATTGAAATAAGAAGTTTGAGCACTGCAATGAAGAGTAGCCCCCCACCCCTCGCTGAAACTTGAGAAAGCCCACTTGCTGCAATGAAGACCTAGAAGTCATTAAAAAAAAAAATCCCCCTTTGTCCTGGGCCTTAACATCCTAGGGCACTGCCAACTGGGAGATGTTTTGGGGGAGCCTGGAACATTCTAAAAGATCTTTGATGCATGAGACAAGTGCTCACGGCTGGTGCACTGGGGAGACCCAGAGGGATGGGATGGAGAGGGAGCCGGGAGGGGGGATCGGGATGGGGAACACATGTAAATCCATGACTGATTCATGTCAATATATGGTAAAACCACTACAATACTGTAAAGTAATTAGCCTCCAACTAATAAAAATAAATGGGAAAAATTAAAAAAAATAAAAGTTAAGAAAAAAAAAAATCTTTGAAAGGATTTTATAGAACTATCATTCTTCACCTTTCTTGGATTATGGGCCCTCGAGATTTTGATGAACATTCTGGATATTCTCTTTACAAATATATCCAGACACACATAGACAAAGAGTTTTGCTATTACCTGGAAGGTCTCCAGGGAGTCAGCCCTTGGCTGGCAGATTGGGCTGGTACATGCCTGCCCTTCCTGGGGAGCGGTGGGCTCTCCCTGGAGAGGGTGCTCCAGGCGGCCTCCCCACCTGGAAGCCTCAGCAAAGTGAGGATGATGCAGGCATTTTTCTCATCACGTTCAAATCAGCTGTGTGAAACCTCAGCAGGGCCTTCTCTCTGCCCTCCTAGTCATCTGTCTGAACAACCGCACAGATTCTGAACGTTAATCAGTGTCATTGGGAGTCTGCCGATGTTACGTGCAACTTAATTGGTTTTTTGGAGGAAAGAAAGTCACCATCTAGGAGTGTAGGCTGGGGGGCAGGAAGGCACAGAGGGGAGGGAAAATGACACCGAGCTGGGAAAAGATCAAGTGTGTCCTTACCGCTTCTCGGAGATTGCAGCCCGAGAGGAGCCTGCTTCTGCTGATGGGGCTTAAGGAGGTTTTCCGAAGCGCTGAGACAAGGCTGCCGCCTCCCCCTCCCGCATCTTCGTTTCTCTCCCCGCTTTTCCGCGTGTGGAACCACATCCAGCGGGGAGGTGAGGGGGAGCAAGGGAGAGCCCATCCACTTGACTGTCAGAGCTGATCACTGCTGACCTTATCAAAACGCACAATCAATACACTCTCCTCCCAGCAGCCCAGAAAAATCACAAGGAGTTTGAACCGAAGCAATTTGAAGTGCAGAATTGTCCTAAGCAGAAGACAAGCCGGTAAATGGTTGGGTCTCCGAGTTCTCCTACATGCAGAGTCAGGGGAGGCCAGTAGCCTCACTAGAATTTTGGAAGGATGGGCACATGATGAGGGGAGAATCCACAGCAGTCTTTGCGCCCTGTGCCCCTTGCTGGCTGACCCTCTGGGATCAGAGTACTACCTGTGCTGGGAAGGAGGCATGGGGGACTGGGGCACAGAATGCAGGGCAGTGACCTTGGCTCCCCAGGACCCTTCAGCAGGCTCTGGGGAAGGCCCTATCCCCGCCAGACCCTGGAGCAGAGGCCTCTAGGGTCTACTGCACACTTAGAAAAGCCACACTATGTCACCAGTTTAGTGCTAAGGGGCCTTCATGATGCTACCACCTCCCACTTTCCTCTCATTTCTTTCTCCTCTTTCTCTTTTCTTCAGTCTTGCTTTCTAGTCCTTGTCTCTTTCTACTTTGCCTCTTTTTTCAGGAGGGAGAAGACCAGAAGGAAGGACTGGAGTAGAAGCCATCGTGGGTGGGAGGGGAAAGGAGATAGATAAGGTCCCCGGTGCTTGTGGAAGTCTCTGCCTTCTTGCAGAATCCACATTCTGCAGGTCACTCTGTGTGGCAGGTTTGGGATTGGGGTGGGGGTTGGGAGTGCAGGCTTTCCAGGACACCAGAGGCTATCTTCCCGGTGGCAGCTGGCCCAAGCTAGATGTCCTCCATCCCTTCCCTGGCCTTCTAACAACAAACCAGTGTCTTGAGTATATTTCCCAAAGACATCAACTCCTTAGACATGTCTCCATCTCTGGTTTCTGGCCATTCCTGCCATTTCAGAGCTCACAGTGGCTGGAGCCAGCATGGCTCATGTGCCCCAGGCTGGCAGAACCATCAGACTTTACTGTACTACACATGCTGGACAACAGTTGCCCACCGTGTCTCTCTCTTATTTGGCACTGACCTCCTTGAGGGCAGCAGCAGGTCTGATTTATCCTGGTGTCCCCAGAGCCCACCCCAGGAGACTACAGAGCAGAGCCCAGACCCTGACATTTCTGAGGGACCAGAGCTCATCAGGAAGGCAGGGCTACCTTCACCAGGATCCACATAGAGGAGTCTGGGTCAGCCCTTTTGTGGCCTCAAGGCTTTGTTGTTAAGCAAGAACATGGACAGCAGGGCTGGCTACCTTGCCAGCCTCATGACACTAATGTGTTTTCATTCTTTTGCATGTTTGGTAGCCTCTGCCTGGAAAGCATCCTACAAATGCAGAATTAATTGCTCTCTTTTCTGAGTTCCCAAAGGATGTTGTACTCAAGGTTTTTAGAGTACTGATCACATTGTGTTTTATTGGTTGTTTGCATGACTGTCTCCTCGCATGTAGGCATTCATCCCACAAATACTCATTGAGCATCTTTGGTGTGGGGATATGTGAGGAACAGCACAGGCAGGGCTCTGGCCCTCATGGAGCCAAGTGGAAGGATGAATGGCCACAACAGTGCCAGGTGTAGAGTAAGCCCACATCAAATGTTCATTGAATGGAAATGAGGGTGTGGTATTTGGAGACGCTGAATGGAGAAGCGGGCCAGGAACACAAGAGGGAAGCACATTTAGGGAGATGATGTCTTACTGTTATCATCCAGAGAATTTAGTAGTGGGAGGGGAGAAAAGGGAACAGAAACAAGGAAATCTTGTTGGCTGAGATGGCCTGGGGAGGGAGTCCAGCAGGTTAGGCTGCTGCAAGGACAGCGTTAATCAGGAACCTCTGCTCTATGGGATTCACCCAATGGTGTGGCTGCAAGGGTTCTGCCAGCCCTTTAAACCAGCCACCACTACCACCTTTGCACCACCACCCAGGTCTTCAGATACTGGGGATGGGAGAATCATTATCAGGAGGGTATACATGAAGCAGCAGGGGAAAGTGGGCCTGGTGCCGACTTTGTTAACTGAGGGGAGTGTGATGCACTTGATTTTTTAATATCACATTGACAAATGGAGGAAAACCATCTCTGAGCAAACAATAAAACAGCAAGGATGAAGCATCACTGGTTTGCATCCTCCCCTTGAGCGAAGGAGAAAGTAAGGTGGAGGACAGATAGGAGGGGTACCCTGGGCCTCGTAGGTCCCTGGCATGCAGAGCCCATGCCTATGACTGGTGTTGGGACGAGGCTTCCAGCTCCTTGTGCAGCTTAACACACCCGGTGGCAGGTGAGGCTGCCAGTCTGCCAGCCGTCAGGGTCTCTTGACAGAGCAGCTGGGAGTCAGCCGCACTGGAGCAGAGGAGCACTGATGTCTGACCTTTCTTCCCAGTGAATGCCTTCCCACACAACTGGGCATCTGAGGCCTGGGCATCCTGGGAAATTCCCGGTGCCCTAGAAACTCATCAACCCGCAGGCAGGGAGCAGAAACGAACACAGCAGCACCAGCCGCAGATGGCCATAGCTTCTAAATAAGCATTTCATTAGTTTGGAACCCGGGGAAAACATGATTCAAGAAATAGAGAAAAATAAATGAGTAAGGAGAGCCTGATTTTAAATCCTGCTAGTTATGTTCAGCACGTCCATAAAAGTAAGCAGAGCTCTCTTTTTAAAGGGGCCACTGTTAATTAGCCGAGGCGCCGTTTGAGCGCTTTGTCTAGTTGCAGCGTGGTTATGTCATGCTGGGGAGGAGGCATACGGTTCCACATATCCTCTTAATGCCAGCTCTTGTCAGGCGGAAATTGGCTCCTTCACTCTGTAACTGTGCTTTATGGAGGAGTGGAGCGGGAGTAGCAGTCTGGGTGCTTATACTTGCTGCCTGCACGCCCTGCCCCTGAAGGCCAGATCTTCCTCATTCTTCCTTCCCGAGGTTGGTGCTCCATCCCTATCCAAGAGGACACCCGAATCCATTTCTGCAAGCTGTGTGTTCTGTTTCTCTTTAGCCAACAAGTGATGTCTGGGGGTGCTTTACATGTTCTTTAACCTCTGATGGCTTGTTCTGATTCTTCATGCTTCCTGGGGATAGCAGGAGTCCTGCTGCCCTCTCCTCCGAGACCAGGAGTCTAGTTTCATCTCCTCTTGCCTCCCCAACAGGCTAGTTCTGCCCAAGGAGGGGTTTAGACTGGGGTTCACAAAACCTCCAGAATGCCACCGTCATAAGACATTTTAGCAGGTGGCAGGAGATGTGTGGGGTACCTGAGATCTGGGTTTGTGTCGTAAGCTGCACCACTGATAACCTTGCTGAGCCCCAGTCCCCCATCTGCAGGTTGGGGACAGGAAGCTGTGCTGTGGGGAAGGATGATGGCTACAGAGCTCCCAGGCATCTTCCTACCTGCTTCTTTCAGTATTCATGTGCTTGGGTTTATATTACGCTGAGATCAGGTGACCTTGCAAAAATCCAGAGAATTTTTTAGTTTTAAGCTGATGCTGGGTGCCAAGAGTCCTGGTTTCTGAGTAGGTCTGATTGGTTTGGATAGTCTGAGATGCTCTTGGATGGACCCCATGGATCCTCATTAGTATGATAGCTTTTTGAACACCTACTTGTGTAATCACTGAAATATTGTATTCTTTATGTTCTGTAACTTAAAAAAGTGTTTTAAATTAACAGTTTGTTGTGACAGTTTAACACAATTAACTGTGTTGTGATAGTTTCAGGTAAACAGCAAAGGGGGCTCAGCCATACATATATGTGTATCCATTCTCCCCTAAACTCCCCTTCCATCTAGGCTGCCACATAAAATTGAGCAGAGTTTCATGTGTTATACAGTAGATCCTTGTTGGTTATCCATTTTTATTTTTTTATTTATTTATTTTCTGCAGCATTTATTCCTGGGCCATAAGTTTTTGTTTCTTCAGTTTCTTCTGGGATATCTTTTTCTCCTGTGCAACCTCCTCTTCTGGTTTAGGAACAATCTGTTCTTTTTCAGTAAGGATCATCTCAATGTGGCAGGGAGAGCTCATGTAGGGGTTGATCCGACCATGAGCTCTGTAAGTCCTGCGCCGCATCTTGGGGGCTTTGTTCACTTGGATGTGCTCAATGACCAGAGAATCTACATCTAAGCCCTTAAGTTCAGCATTACTCTCTGCATTTTTGAGCATGTGTAGTAAAAATTCAGCACTCTTTTTGGGCCACCGACCCTGGGTCCAGCCCCACTGTTTGGCCTGTGCACATCTACCAACTCCACCATTGTAACGGCGGAATGGCACACATTGCTTCTTTAAAGTGACATCCTTCAGATACTTGGTGGCTTTTCGGATATGCATACCCTTTATGGCCTGGGCAGTCTCACGAGTGTTCTTAAAGTGAACATGAAGATTTGAACCTCTTGATTTGCATGATTTTGTGGGGTTTTCTGGGTCGAGTGAATAGCGCACCATTTTTAAGGGTCAGCTCAGGCCGCTTACCGGAAAAGTGGTTATCCATTTTAAATATAGCAGTGTGTTCATGTCTATCCCAAACTCCCTAACTATCCCTTCCCCCATCCTTCCCCAATTTTTATCATGGCACTATGGGCAGATGTTATTATTCCCATTTGATGGATAAAGAAACCAAGACTCAGGGAGGTTAATAATGGGTCCAAAATATCACATTTGATAAGTGTGAGAGCTGAGTTTCTACTGGCCTGCTGACTTTCAATTCTATCCTTCCACCATGCATTGCTATGTCTGCAGAAATCAAAGAATCCAAGTTAAGCAATTCCCTAGAGTAGTGCTGTCCACTAGAACGTTTTTCTGTGACGATGGAAAAATCCTACTCTGCTGTGTCCAACATGATAACCGTTAGCCACTTGAAATGGGGCCAATGTGACAGAATTGAGTTTTGCAATTTATTTCATTTTAATTTCTAAATTTAAATAGCTCATGTGGGTAGTGGTTGCCATATCAGACAGTGCGGTGCTAGAGTTTGTATTTTGCTAATGTGAATCCTCAGGAGACCCAAGGGGCTTGTAGCCAGTGGCTCCCACTCCAGCTCCTCCCACTTTCCCACGCATGTAGGCACATTGAATGACCACCTTCCTATAGTTCTGTAATAAACTGTAAGCCACCTTCTGCCTGTAATGGTATGACCAGGGCCCTGGGGCTTTTGTTGGACTGGATGGTTCTCCATCTGGTACTTTCTTCTCCCAGCTTCCCTTTAACTTCTGGTTTCTGATCTTCAATCTCAGTCTCCAGTTTGCTGGGTCAGTTCTATCTGTAGCTATGATTGGCGATCCTATTAGTTTTCTAAGTCACTGGCACTGGGGTACACAGGCTCTTTTTACATTCTTGTCAATTTGAGCATCACATTTCTTTTTCTTTCTCTTTGGAATATCTTTTATTTAAATTATAGAAGTAGAGTTTGTTGCTAATAGAAAATGTAGAAAATATGGGAAAAAGTAAGTAAAAACTGGGAGCAATGCCAGTATCCAGACATTATCATTTTTATAATTTGGTATTTTTTTTCTATCATATACATGTAGTTTTGACATAAGGAAGATTCCATTGGCAGTCTCAGTTTTTATTTACCAATAGATCATGAATATTTTTTCATCAAATATACTTCAAAAGCATAATTTTAAACAGGTGTAAAGTATTTTCTTGTGTGAATATATTAAACTTATGTAACCATATTTCAGTGGAATATTCAGCTTATTACCAATGTTTTGCTAGTTTATGAATGAACATCCATACAGCTGATTCAGATAATTTCTTGTGTATACATGTAATCACTTCACTAGAGCAGACTTCTAAATTGCAGTTGAGAGGTCAAAGGAGATGTATCTTTTAAACCTCTCACTTCTTGAGTGGCATCTGGCTTCCCCCACAGTGAGTGTTCCAAGAGATCCAAGTTGAAGTTGTATGGCCTTTTCTGACCTCAGCTGGGAGTCATACACCACCACTTGTGCCATACGCTACTGGTCGAAGCACGCATACATTTGTGCAGATTTATGTGGAGGTGACTGACTCTAATTTTTAATGGGAGAACATGTCAAAGATTTGGGGCCATTAAAAAAAACTGTCAAATGGAAGCAACCTAGATGCCCATCAGCAGACGAATGGATAAGGAAGCTGTGGTACATATACACCATGAAATACTACTCAGCCATTAAAAAGAATTCATTTGAATCAGTTCTAATGAGATGGATGAAACTGGAGCCCATTATACAGAGTGAAGTAAGCCAGAAAGATAAAGACCAATACAGTATACTAACGCATATATATGGAATTTTAAAAAGATGGTAATGATAACCCTATATGCAAAACAGAAAAAGAGACACAGATATACAGAACAGACTTTTAGACTCTGTGGGAGAAGGCGAGGGTGGGATGTTCAGAGAGAACAACATTGGAACAAGTATACTATCAAGGGTGAAACAGATCACCAGCCCAGGTTGGATGCATGAGATGGGTGCTCAGGGCTGGTGCACTGGGAAGACCCAGAGGGATGGGATGGAGAGGGAGGCGGGAGGGGGGATCGGGATGGGGAACACATGTAAATCCATGGCTGATTCATGTCAATGTATGGGAAAAACCACTACAATATTGTAAAGTAATGAGCCTCCAATGAATAAAAATAAATGGAAAAAAATAAAAAACTGTCAAAAGATAGTGTACATGTATTCATGGTTTGTATGGTATTAGTGACATATCACCATCAGAGTCATTCATGTTTAAGGGATATGTATCCAAGATGGTGTTTAAAGACATCACTGGATAGATGTGATGGCTGCTAAGGCCTTGTGTTGGGTTGATGGACATGTGAATGTAGGTGACCATGAACAGGCCGGGGATTTATTAGTCAACATGAACAGCATTCAGGAGTCCAGAGTCTGGAGTTAGAGCCGAGCCAACTAGGACTAGACAGCATGGATCAGGGAATCTTCTGTGGGCCTTTCCAGAATACATATGGTCAGGGTGAGGAAGTGATTTTGGCATGTCTGTTTAGAAACAATTCTGTGACAATTATGATGCTGCCCTCCCCAAAGAGCCTTGGTTTACAAGGTGTTTTATTTTGCATCTGTCACCTTAGTTGATTCTTGCAAAAGACAAGGCAGGTGTTGGTACTCCTGTTTCACAGAGAATGAATCTGAAGCACAGAGAGGTTAAGCCACTAGGCAGGCTCACACTAAACCAAGAATTTCTGACTCTTCAGCAGGTTCCTTTCTGTGAAGACTTCCTGGCCACAACCTTCACTGTGTCATTCTTTGTGTGTGTGTGGTTTTTTATTTTTTTGAATGCACTGGATCTTCATGACTGTGTGAAGCCATTCTCTAGTTGCAGTAAGCAGGGCTACTGTTTGTTGTGGTGCATGGGCTTCTCATTGTGGTGGCTTCTCTTGAGGCAGAGCCCAGGTTCTACGTACACGAGCTTTGGCAGTTGTGGCTCGTGGGCTCAGTAGTTGCAGCTCTCAGGCTCTAGAACATGGGCTTCGTAGTAGTGGCACATGGGCTTAGTTGCCCTGCAGCATGTGAGATCTTTCCGGACCAGGGGTTGAACATATGTCCCCTGCATTGGCAGGATTCTTTACCACTGGGCCACCAGGGAAGTCCCACTGTGGCATCCTTGAGGCTGTGACTGGAATATGTTTGGTTGAACTGTATTGGTAGCTTTATGGCCCATAGGGTCTGGGACAGGAAGACTCTGGGGCTTGGACCTTCTGCGTGCACAGGAACATTGTCCTTCTGATTAGCTTGCAAGTTTCAGCTGGATTCGGGTTGTGAAGGTGACACCTCTGCTGGTGGGAATGCTGAGGTCATTAAGGATGCACAGCACATCTCCAACCATAACAGCCAGGCTCCATGCCTCCACATGTAGGTCGGTGGTGAGAAAAACAACAAAACAAACCTTTATTTTACATTTCAAAGTGCTGCTAGGGGAGGAAGGCTGGCCTGCTGCTTGGAAGTGAGTTAATCTGGCAGGAGCCAACTTTTAAAGACCAGGATGTATCTTTTTGATAGAAAGGACAAGGGAAAATCTGGAGTGACAGACTTCATGCTCAGCCAGCAGGAATAGTGACTGCTAACAGAGTGCCCCCAGGCCTGCAGCGCTTTGATGACAATTGACAGTATAATCTCTTCACGTGGGAACAGACAAGTGAAGGTTAGAACCACAACTTGTAAGAGTTAAGAGACCCCCTGATTCGCTCCCATGATCGACAACATAAACGTCAGGCTCTGAGACAGGAGACTTGTCTGGATCACTCAGTGCATCGGTGGCAGCAATTGAATTAGAACCCAGGGCTCCTCCTGTTCAGCTTGGGCTTGTGCCATCACGCCACCTTGCAGTTCCCTGGAACAGGGGACCCAAAATGAAAATAGGAGCTAGGCATTTTCTCACTTCTAATGTGACAAGTTTTCAGATTTGAACCTCTTTTTAATCCCATCCCACCCCTCTTCCATTGGTGGGAGGATGAGCTGTTAGTTAAAATAGGATGCCTTACAGTTGGTCTGGTGAGCTTTGAGTGCTTAGAGAAACACCAAACCATTTTCCTGCCACATAGCTAAAATGACCTCTGTTTGTAACATCCCAAGGTTCTCAGAATGTAAAGCAATAAACTGTTATTGGCCATAAGTATTTCCAATTTGTATTCCTGATGAATCTGAATCACAAAGCAGATCTTCTGATAGTGCTAGAGGGACAGGTTAGTTTGCTTGCTGGAGTGGGATTGTGAAATAAGTGAGCAGTGAACATTGCCTGGAGAAGACCTACTTATTTGCGAGTTTTTCATGAACCGTGAGCTTCCAGATGTTCAAGCTGGATTTAGAAAAGCCAAGGAACCAGAGATCAAATTGCCAACATCTGTTGGATCATCGGAAAAGCAAGAAAGTTCCAGAAAAACATCTACTGCTTTATTGACTATGCCAAAGCCTTTGACTGTGTGGATCACAACAAACTGTGGAAAATTCTTAAAGAGATAGGAGTACCGGACCACCTGACCTGCCTCCTGAGAAATCTGTATGCAGGTCACGAAGCAACAGTTAGAACTGGACATGGAACAGCCGACTGGTTCCAAATTGGAAAAGGAGGAAATGCCAGGCTGGATGAAGCACAAGCTGGAGTCAAGATTACTGGGAGAAATATCAATAACCTCAGATACACAGAGGATACCACCCTTATGGCAGAAAGTGAGAAAGAACTAAAGAGTCTAATGATGAAAGTGAAAGAGGAGAGTGAAAATGTTGGCTTAAAACTCAACATTCAGAAAACAAAGATCATGGTACCTGGTTTCATCACTTCATGGCAAATAGATGGGGAGACAATGGAAACAGTGAGAGACTTTTTTGGTGGGGGGGATCCAAAATCACTGCAAATAGTGACTTCAGCCATGAAGTTAAAAGATGCTTGCTTCTTGGAAGAAAAGCTATGACCATCTTAGACACCATATTTAAAAGTAGAGACATTAGTTTGCCTACAAAGGTCCATCTAGTCAAGGCTGTGGTTTTTCCAGTAGTCATGTATGGACATAAGAGTTGGACTATAAAGAAAGTTGAGCGCCAAAGAATTGATGCTTTTGAACTGTGGTGTTGGAGAAGACTCTTGAGAATCTCTTGGACTGCAAAGAGATCAAACCGGTCAACCCTAAAGGAAATTAGTCCTGAATATTCATTGGAAGGACCGATGCTGAAGCCAATACTTTGGCCACCTGACTTGAAGAACTGACTCACTGGGAAAGACTCTGATACTGGGAAAGATTGAAGGCAGGAGGAGAAGGGGACATCAGGGGATGAGATGGTTAGATGACATCCCTGACTCAATGGACATGAGTTTTAGCAAGCTCCAGGAGTTGGTGATGGACAGGGAAGCCTGGCGTGCTGCAGTCCATGGGGTCGCAAAGAGTTGGACATGACTGAGCGACTGAACTGAACTGATGGGCCATCAGTAATAGAAAGGCATCAAGAGCCTAAAGTGAGAAGGAAGGAGGGAACCACTGAAGGATGGACATGGCAGGGAGCAGCAGTACCAAGGACCTCCACTGAAAGTGAAAGTCACTCAGTTGTGTCCAACATTTTGTGACCCCATGGACTATACAGTCCATGGAATTCTCCAGGCTAGAATACTGGAGTGGGTAGTCGTTCCATTCTCCAGGGGATCTTCCCAACCCAGGAATCGAACTGGGGTCTCCTGCATTGCAGATGGACTTCCCTTGCCTAGTTCAAAATTTTGTGGGTTTAATCCTTGCTGCTATGCTTGGTTATATCCATGAGGTTTCTCACAGGTACTATGGCCATTAGGCTTTTAGGTCAATGCTCAGGGAATCTGGTTTTCATTTGGTCTAATATAGTATCTTCCTTGTTTGTGTTCTAAGAATCTGATATCAAGCAGAACTATTGTCTGGAAAGATTCTCTCAAGACCTCTAGTCAAGTCCCTTCATTGGACAGGTGAGATACTGAGTGACTCTGTGACCTCCTCCAACCAGCCCATAGGGCATTGAGACTGAGACTTGCCTTGACTTTTATCTCCTTCTTTTATTAAAAAACAAAACAAAGCAAAACCCCAATCAGTGCCACAAACTGCTGTCAGTGGTTATTAGTGGGGACTTGAGGTTCTGGTCTTGGTTCCTAGCATCCCTGAATTAGATGCTAGGTTTTGGTATAAGGTAAAAATGTCTCATCTTTCCTGGATTAATGATCAGGTGTGTTCTAAGGTACATTCACTCTGAATGAATATTTCTTGGACAGGTGCATTACCTGGTGGACCACACGAGTGAGTGGAAGAGGGAAGGAAGAAGAGAAAGAGGCTAAACTCGGCAGATTAGATGAGGGTAAGGATGATTTTTACAGTTCCTGTTCCCAAAGGAAGTTCTATGTGAGTGGGATATTCTGCTCAGAGGGAGAGCCCAACCTATCCACTCATTCTCATGCCTGATCATCTGACACCTTTGATAGAGACCAACAATAATAGTTCACATTTACTTAGCACACATTGCCAAGAAACTCAAAAACATATTATGAATGTCATGTGCTGTGACAGGCACTATTATCCTATGAGAGATATTACAACAAATCATTCAATAATTAATTTACAAATACCAGAAAACCAGAAGATCCTGGATGAAAACCAGCTTGATTGTGCAGGGGACCAATCACATCAGACCAATTTAATTTCCTCCAATGTCAGAATGACAGGTCTGGAAGATAAGGCAAAAGCAATAGACGTAAAATATCCTGACTTCAGTAAGCCCTTTAGCTCTGTTCCATATGACGTCCTCATAAACATGCTAGGAAAATATGGTGTAGCCTCTGTTATTGTTATTTAGTCTTGATTTATCACAGCTCCATTTCCCTAAAAGAGTTGGAGTGGAGTTCTCTGTAGAAAAATGTCTGCCTCCTTGGAGAGCACTGGAGGCCCTGGCTCAGGACCCGGGCTTGGAATGAGTCTGCTTCAGAAATACGATTACAGAGATAATTCATGATGACAAGCACACTTGAACATTTACAAAATGCTTTGCATTGGATCTCAAACTTGAGTCTTTTGATTCCAAACGCAGAGCACTTCCTGCTCTCCCACAACTGCCTTTAAAGGAACTATTCACTCAGCCATCCCAGAGGAAGTCTGGTTCCTTCTGGGACAGTGATGAGGAGGTCTTAGAATAGTAATACTTACAGTGGAGGCGGGCAAGCTGCTCTTCTGAGGACAGCCCCAGCCCTGCGGCCTGCAGGCCTTTGCATAGCGGTTCTCTTCTAAAGGAGTGGTGGGTGGGCCTGCTGGGGAACCCAAACAGATATGGCACTGGGCATCTGGCTCAGATGAAGTCAGAGTGACCAGGGTAGAGAAGACTCCATTCTCAGGGTGAAAATGGAAGATTTCATAAATCTCTGAAAGGCACAACAGCTAATAGGGCCCAACGGGCCTGTAGAAACCTTCTGAACTGGTTGCTAGAAATGCTGCTTGAGCCTGCTGCCTGACCGGTGGGGTGGGATAGGAGAGGACACCTCTCTGCCTTGTAAGGGGAGACATGTGGGTGGAGCTGCTTCCTGCAGAGAGGGAGCTGGCCATCATTTGACAGCTCCTTCACTGTCAGCCCACTGGCTCGAGAGACCTTCAACAGCTCCAACTGTCTGAATGTTCAGGAAACATACAGTAATGAATAGAAGAATAAAACTCATCACCCACTTAGGGGAATTTAGTAAACAACTAGAACAGGTGGCTTTTACTGAGGTAGAACGAAATAATGAGGCAGATGAGAACCTCAGTAGAAAAGAAAGAAGAACTCTGGAGGAAAATTAGAGAAAACATTGATTTTCGAAAACAACAAGGAGCAATTGCTGAATTAAAAAAATTGATAGGCAAACTGTAAAAGAGAATGGTCACTGCTGAGGACCAAATTCATGTTCTGGATAAATATGGGAGAAATGGGAGTCACAGACAAAATAAAACCACAAAGATGTTGAAATCAGGAGCAAAAAGGCTAAGAAATACAGAAACCAATATATTAAAAATAAAAAACAAACCCAAACAAACCAGGCACTCTAGAAGGGTAGATGGAGAAATAATAATCAAAGAGATCACAGAAAAAAGCATTTCTTAATTGAAAAAAGACAAGGTCTTGATTTTGTGGAAGGGCTCACAGATGGTTCCAGGACAGTTGCAAATAGAAGTGCCCTGAAACATCATCAGGGGGCATTACTGAGCCCTGAAGAAAAAGAAAAAAACACTTTACAAGCTATTGATGGAAAAAGTGGGTTATTTTCAAAGGAAAGGACTTTATTTTTTTTTAAATTTTGAACTCACTTTATTTTTTTCCCAAAGCAAAGAATTTATTGTTGTTTTTTAATTGTAGGAAAACTGCTTTACAATGTTGTGTTGGTTTCTGCCATATAGCAATGAGAATCAGTCATAATTATATATATGGGGGTGTGGTTAATAACTAAGTCGTGTCAGACTCTTGCAACCCATGGATTGTAGCCCGCCAGGCTCCTCTGTCTGTGGGTTTTCCCAGGCAAGAATACTGGAGTGTGTTGCTATTTCCTTCTCCAGAGGATCTTCCCCATCCAAGGATCAAATCCAAGTCTCCTGCACTGCAAGCGGATTCTTTACCAACGAGCCAACAGGGATAATCAATTATATGTATATCCCTTCCCTCTTGATCTTTCCTCCCCTCCCCCATTCCACCCTTCTAGGTCATCACAGTCCAAAGGAAAGAACTTTAGGCTCATTTACAAACAGAAGCCAGAAGTCTGTGGAACAATATTTACTCACATTGAAAGAAAAGAATTATGATCTAAGAATTCTTTTCCCAGTGAAGGTAATTATCACCTCTCAGGGCGTTTGTGGACACACAAGGTACCAGTGAGCATCCCACCCACATTCTACATGCAAGGTCAAAAATTGGAAAGGAAGATAAAGATTATTGCAGCCACTTCTCTCCTCCCCATCCATCATATCTATTTTTTCTTCGTGTGTGTTCCTGGTGCGATAAAAGCAGGGATCATAAGGGCAGGGAGTGGAGAGAAAGTCAGAAAGGCTGTGAAAACCACTATATGAGATGTAATGCTTATTCACATTTGGAAGTGTTTACCGAAGAATCAAGTTGGCTGTAATAAACATGATCCCAGGTCTGTATGAGAGGTCCCGGGGAAACCAACTTGGTCGCAGTGCAATTTCCCAATGGGAGAAATGAGACAGCGCTGCGTGGCTGGAGGTCCCTGAGAAGTTCCCGCTTATGGTGGCCCGACTTAGCAAATAAGAATAAAAGACAACCTGTTAAATTTGAATTCATGTAAACAATGATTTTTTTTTTTTTTTTTTTTTTTTTTTAGTGTAAGTATGTCCCCCTAGTGTCTCAGATGGTAAAGAATCCACCTGCAATATGGGAGACCAGGTTCAATCCCTGGGTCAGGAAGATCTCCTGGAGAAGAGAAAGGCAACCCACTCCCATATTGTCGCCTGGAGAATCTCATGGGCAGAGGAGCCTGGCAGGCTACAGTCCATGGGATCACAAAAAGTCAGGCTGACATGACTGAGTGACTAACACACTCTAATATTGCGTGAACACATTGTGTTCTACCTGGCAACTCTGTTCTTACCTCCATGCTTAACCTGGACCCATATAGAACTATAGTTGTCAGGGGGCTTAGGACATGGGCTCTAGATAGATACTTGAGATCAGAATTTCAATGGAAGGAAAAAAAAAAAGAAAGCTTTGAAGTGAAAGATGGAGTGAGTGCCAACGTGGGAGCCAGAGGAACAGTTTCTGAAAGATAGCTTGTCTCTGTAGAGATGTGAAATGTATTTGATTGGGTCCCTGCCTTTGTGGCATTTAGAATCTCATTATAAAGAGAGAGAGAGAGTGTGTGTATGTGATAATAAAGTCGAGTTTTCATTGAGCATTTCCTACATCAAGTATTATGTTAAGTGCTTTTGCCCATTTATTCTTCAGAACAATGCCCCCCATTTTACAGATGTGGAAAAAGGTGCAAAGAACTTAAGTCATTTGCTTAGGATCATACAGCCAGCAAGTGCAGTCAGGACTGAACCTAGGGTGGCCTGAAACTGGCAGCAGGCGCAGGGGCAGGGGCAGGGACAGGGACAGGCTGCCCTGTTACCTCACAGCAAGCAAAAATAAAAACAAGCAAAGCAAAGCAAGCAAACAAACAAACAAAATGGTGTATGCAGGCACTGAGGCACTGGAGGTGGTCAAGGAGAGTTCAGCGTGGGCCAGATCAACGAGGGAACCTCCTTGGGAAAAGAAACTCTGAAACTGGGTTCTCACTGGTGGGTTTGGACTCAGGATGGTGAAAGGAGTGAGTGATGAGACCATTAGCCAGGGCTAGTGGAAGGAGGGAGGCTGCAAGGCTAAGAATGGGCTGCTGGCCCAACAGTTCAGAACAGATAGAAGTGTTGAGTCAGCCTAGCAGGAGAGTGTGTGTGTCCATTTTAACTCACAGAGTGGCCAAGAGGGAGATGTACCATAAGGCCAAAGAGGAAGGCAGGGGCTATGTCACCTCATGGGTGAGGGGATGGGTTAATTGTCCAGTTTTGACAACTTATGGGCAGGGGCGTGGTTGACTTACCGTTTTCTATCAACTTTTGGTCTTTCTCTTAAGGTCAATGGGAAGCCATGAAAGGGAGTGGAGGAGGCGGGTGAAGATGAGGAGTGGAGGGGTGGGTTCCAGCAATGTTGAGAAGGTGACTAGACAGGACCTGGTGATAGAGCTGGATGTGGGCAGGGGAGGATGGGAGCTCGCCGAGCGGGCTCACAGGGCATTGCCCTGGGGTGAAGGGAAGCCAGCAAGTGGTCTGGAATAGGGGCAAATGGAGGAGCTTTGTTGATATTGATGCTGGGGAAGCTGTTGCCCCCAGGAGAGGAGGGGAGGTGGTGCTTCTCCCTGTTCAGGGCACAGACAGGCCGTGGGTTAGACATGGCTTCATGCCAGTCTTGAGAGTCCACTTATAGCAGCGACAGGTAGTGACAGCATGCACTGGGTGCCTTGGGATCTCCCAGCCAGCCCCAGAGCCTGTCATTGGATATCCTCAGAGGCTTTTCCCTCTCCCTGGTCATGCAGAAGACAAGCCGGGACCTGACATGAACCAGGCTAGTTGAGGACCGGCTGCTTTGAGGGCAACTCGTGTGACATTATGCCTCTCAGGCAGTGTCTGCCCCACTGGTTTTACATAAAACCCACACAGCCTTCCAGATCACCCACCACCATAAGCCCAGCACTGTGTTCAATGCCGAGTATGGGCAAGCCAAGCCATCGCTGTGCAAGGCGACGGAAATAAAATGTGTAATTGTGCTCCAAGACACCTTAATTGTTTATTAATTACTCCATAAATCATAACGACACCTGTGTTTGTGCTCCTGTTAATTCACTCTCACAAGGTGGGGGATGGAAACTCATAGTCAAAGAATAACTGGGCTCATAGCTGTGGGATGGAGGGACCCGAAATGGAACAGGGACACCAGGGCTCACAGTGCTTCTCCTCTGCAGTTGGTCTCAGCTCCATCACCATCCACTTCTGGCCAACACTAGTCCTGGAAGGGGCTGCTAATAATTGGTACTATTAACACTCATTAAAGGAGCCTTGGTGGGGCAGGGGTGGGGCCAAGCACATCATCTCTTCCATCCAGATGACAGTAGAGAGAGGGGTTACTGTATTTTTCATTTTACAGGTGAGAAACTGAGGCTCAGAGAGTTTTTTTTTTTTTTCAGAGAGTTTTTTAAAAAAAATCCCAAGGTTACACAGCTGGTTACATGTCCTTGCCAGAGTTTGAACCTGGGTTTGAATGACTCCCAAATGATGTAGCCCTTGTGGGAGAGTCAGAGAACAGCCTGGGGACGAGGAGGGAGCTTTCCTGTTAATTATCCTTGGCATCTCATATGTGTCTTTCACATTTATCCAAGGAAAGGCAAGCTGTTTTCTAAATAATAACACCCTTAATGTTTCTTGAGGACCATATCTAAAATTGAAACAATTTATCTGGGGGTTTTGGTCAGAATGTTCTGGTGCCCTGCCGCTTAGACTGGCCGCTGCCGGCATCCCCCTCTAACTGACCTCCATCCCAGACAGTCACCCGCCCCGTCCCTTGGAGCCCCTCTCTGCCTGCATCTGTTGGCAGCCATCAGCTACCCAGTGCCGGCCCTGGAGAGCACGCCATTGCTCCAGATGGCTAATAGAACTTTATTGCCGCAATCATTCTTAATGTGACCATTCCAGAGTCCCTGTCTGGAAGCTCAGCTCTCGAGAGGGGGTGGCTGTCCCTGGATGCAGGGAGCAGGGCCACTGGCATCTAGCTCTGTCTCCGGACCCGACAGTACACTTGTGTGGGTGCCACAAACCGGCTCTCTAGAAGATAAGTAATGCCATAAAACCCAGTGTGAAGCTAATCCGTTTCCCCTGGGGTGAGATCAGGACTTTGAGGGGAGGGAGGAGCACTCCAGGCAGTGGCCGTGGGAGACTGTCTCCTCTGAGTCCTGAGTGCTGTGGAAGAAGGGAGTTTTGCCAGGGCTTCAGGGAGAGGTGAGGTGGAGAGGCCACCCCGCTTCTGCCCCCCTCAGTCCAGTTCCTCCCTTGGACCTCAACTGCAAGAGACCTTCCCTCACCAGCCAGTCCTGTTACTGTCTCTTTCTCTCAACCTGTTGTTGTCCTTCCAAGCGCTTTTCTCCATTTGTGATGATAAACTTATTTATGGATCTATTTGTTTAATGTCTCTCTCAGACCTGAGACTATGGAGGGGTGATATTTGTTTTATGTGGCAGTATTCCAGGTGTCAGCACAGTGCCTGGCACATAACAAATACCCAATAAATATTTGTTGAGTGAACAAAACAAATGAATGAATATTATTATAGAGCGATGGTCCCTCTCTCCTCAAGAACAGTTCTCCCAGGCTCTATTCAGAGGTGTTTCATAATGGGCCTGCTATTTGGTGATTTAAGTTTGGAAGGGGGAAAGAAGGACCCCAGATGCTTTCAGAGGTCAACAGAGTAGATTCTGGGTCTTGAAGCCTGGATGCCCATTTCTGTGCTGGGCACATGGAGGGCACACACACTTACACAATAAGTGAATGAGACAAGGTTAGAAAGGCTGGAATGTTTCTGCAGATGACAAAGTAGGTGAGGCTGAGAGAAGAGTTGCCAGAGCCTGCCAAAAAGAGAGTGGGGAAGTTTGATCTCTGCTCCCTTGCTCATGAGGTCGTTTCACACCCCAGGAAGTAGAGCATTCGACTTCCAACTCGCCTTCTTTCTCCTATGCTCTGGCCGGAGGTGATTGGCTAATGGCTCAGAAACATACAAAAGGAAGCAGCCAGAGCCCCCAGCCATTGCTCTGGGCTCCAGGTGTGGTGGGACTGGATGACATTATGGGTCAGTACCGGGGTATGGAGAGGGAGGAGCCATCTGCAGAACTACCCTCCCTCCAGAAAAGAAACTTACAGGGAGCTTAGGAGCAGGAAAGCTTCCTCCATCTGCTGGACCACTCTTCCACTGGGGCTAGCTGCATCCATGGACTGTCTGGTCTCTGAGGGCAGGGCCCCAGCTGGACAGGAGCCTATCGGGAATCTAAGGACCACAGGTGGGAGTGGCCACACACAGAAGATGTGTGGCCTACGGAGAAGGGCTTGGGGAGCTTGCCAGGCTAGGTTCTGTTGTATTTCATCACCGTGGGTGCTGTGGGGGAGGAGAAGGCCTCAAGAGGAGGAGGGGTGCTCGACCTTGAGGAGGGCCCTGCAAAAAGCCTGGGTGACCAGAGGGGCGGGGGAACTTGGAGGGGAGGCAGACTATGAGGATGGGTTGGAGAAGGGACCAGAGGGGCTCGGGGGAAAGGAGGCAGAGATGATTCCTTTAGAGGAGGCCTGTTGTACCTGAGAAGGACTGTAGATGTGGACTGTGGCTCTAGAGGCTTGGAACTGGTGGTCCTCCCTGCAGGCTGGAAATGCAGGGCCATGAAGAGGAAGGTATGAAGCTGCACTGAGGACTGAGGGGATAAGGAGGCGGTGGGAGCCGGCATCTAGGAGAAAGGGGCATGTGAACTAACGTCACAAATTCAGAAGCCTGAAAAAATCCTACAATAAAATCCTAGACATTTGGTTTATTAAAACTTGGGAAGGATGTTGTGATTATTTGAACTTATTATGGATTCTCTGAATTTTGTCAGTTGGCCCTTATTCTGGCCAGAGCTGGTTGTTCCATCTTCCAGAGAGATGTGTGCTGTGTGCTTAATTGCTCAGTTGGGCCTGACTCTTTGCGACCCCATGGTCTGTAGCCCACCAGGCTCCTCTGTCCATGGGGATTCTCCAGGCAAGGATATTACATCAGGAGAAATGACATCCCTGCATGATTCTGTCTTGAGCAAGTCAGAGATCTTGCCATCTCCTGTTGCATCTGTGATTAAGATGATAAAATGTATGCTGCATGTAAGGGTGCCATTGAAGAAGCCATGACGGTTGAAGCAGGGTGGAGGCAAAGTTAAGGTGAGCTTGTAATTCATCATCTAAATGGACTCACTTTTAAAGGAGAAAGAGTCACCTGGTCCTCTGAGAAACAGACACTGAGAAGGAATTAGGAGGGTAAACGTTTATTGGTGAGGAACACCTGTGAAAGAAGACAGGAGGAGGAAGTAGGATTGGTTAGTAGGAGCTGGAGGAGCTGCAGGAGCTGCAGACCTGCCAGAGTACATCAGTACAACATGGAGACATAATGACCATTGGAGGGGTTCTGGCTGGGGTGGAGATGGCTAGGTCCTGTACCACTGTCTGGCTCAGTTATCAGTTGGGATGACTTGGGCTCAAAAGCTGAAGTGGTCTTGAGGATGTAAGAGATGCAGGCTGTCAGTAACCATACTCCTCGAAGGGGGACAGTGCATCCTTCTGAGAGAGGGCATCTGAGGAACATGCCTCTGTGTCTGGCTCAGAGAACTGGTATGATTGTACTGGGACCACAGGAGTAAACCAGGACCATCCCTCCAAAACCAGGACATCGGCTATTGTATTTCCAGAGAACTTCTATAGGGTTCTGTCTTTGATTCTATCTTATTCTATCCTAGTCCTTTCCTGTTAATTTCTTTTTCTGTCTTGAATAAACTAACATGCACTGAGCACTTATTTACATGCCAACCATGAGCTGAGCACTTTATATGAATCCATTTATTTACTTCTAACAACCTCACGACATAATACATTATAATGATTATATATTTATACTTATTATTTATTATAAAAATACCTGTGTATAATATATAACTATATATTCATACAGTATAGTTATATACTTATATAATTCTAATATACTAATATTATAATATCACCCATTGTACAGGTGAGGGAACTGACCTGTACATAGGAGGTTATGTGGCTTGTATCAAGGTCATGACGTCATGTGAGTGGCAGAGCTGGGCCACAGAAGTTTGCTTCCAGGGCTAGAATTCTTAAGTGCTTAACGAGTTGTAGTATTTAGAGCTAGCAGGGACTATTGTTGTGTTTAGTGGCTAAGTCATGTCTGACTTTTTTTGATCCCAGGCTCTTCTGTCCGTGGGATTTGTCAGAAATACTAGAGTGGGTTGCCTTTTCCTCCTCTGGGGATCTTCCCAACCCAGGGATTGAACCCAAGTCTCTTGTGTCTCCTGCATTAGCAGGCTGATGCATTACTGCTGAGCAGCCTGGGAAGCCCAGTAGGGACTACAGAGGTCATCTTACTGAGATTCAGAGAAGTAACAGGACTTTCCCCACAGTCATGTCCGGTTAGGACTCAATATCTAGCTCCCTGACTCCTGAGTCAAGATTTTCTTCCCTGTTGCATGTCTCAGACTTGCTTATTGAATTTATAGGTAATAGAAAGTTGAAAGGGAAAATTCTACCAAAAAAAAATATATACAATAGTGGGTCAAAGTGATTTTGACAGGTTAGAATACTGGTTGAAACCAATAAGATGAAAGTTAATAGAGATGTATGTAAGCTTTCATATTTAGGTTTGAAAGCCTCAATTGTGTAAGTGCTAGGTGGGGAAGACCTTGTCTGAATGCAGTTTATTGGTGATTAGATCAATCAGAAGTGGCAGAAGGTGAGAACAAGGGGACAGAATTTAGGCTGTGTTAATATGATAGCTAAATCCCTAAAGGATGATGCCATCAAGGTTTTGCATTCATTATGTCAGCAAATATGGAAGACCCAGCAGTGGACACAGGACTGGAAAAGATCAATCCTCGTTCCAGTTCCCAAGAAGGGTAGTACCAAAGAATGTGGTAACCATTGGACAATCCCACTAAAATTCCCACACTAGTAAGGTCATGCTTAAAATCCTCCATGCTAGGCTTCAGTATTATGCAAACCAAGAACTACCAGAGGTCCAAGCTGGGTTTAGAAAAGGAAGAGGAAATAGAGATCAAATTGCTAATATTTGCTGGATTATACAGAAAGCAGAGGAATTCCAGAAAAAACATCTATCTCTGTTTCATCAGTTATGCTAAAACTTTTGACTGTGTGTATCATGACAAACTGCGGAAAGCTCTCAGAGAGATGGGAACACCAGACCATCTTACTTTTCTCCTGGGAAACCTGTATGTGGATCAAGAAACAACAGTTAGATCCCTGTATGGAACAACTGATTGGTTCAAGATTGAGAAAGGAGTATGACATGGCTGTCTGCTGTCACCCTGTTTGTTTAACCTATGCACTGAGCACATCATGAGAAATTCTGGGATGAATGAGTTACAAGCTGGAATCAAGATAGATGGGAGAAACATCAACAACCTCAGATATGTGGATGATACTACTCTAATGGTAGAAAGTGAGGAGGAACTAAAGAGCCTCTTGATGAAGGAGGAGAGTGAGAGAGCTGGCCTAAGACAAAATATTAAAAAAACTAAGATCATGGAATCCAGCTCCATTACTTCATGGCAAATAAAAGGGGAAAATGTGGAAGTACTGACAGATTTCCTTTTCTTGGGCTCCAAAAGCACTGTGGATGGTGACTGCAGCCATGAAATCAGAAGACGATTGCTTCATGGCAGGAAAGTAATGACAAACCTAGACAGTGTGCTGAAAAGCAGAGACATTACTCTGCTGACAAAGGTCCGTATAGTTAAGGCTATTGTCTTCCCAGTGGTCATGTACGGTTGTGAGAGCTGGATCATAAAGAAGGCAGAATGCCAAAGAATTGATGCCTTTATACTGTGGTGCTGGAGGAGGCTACTGAAAATCCCTTGGATGACAAGGAGATCAAATCAGCCAATCTTAAGGGAGATCAACCCTGAAAATTCACTGGAAGGACTGATGCTGAAGCTGAAACTCCAGTATTTTGGTCATCTGATGGGAATAGATGACTCATTGGAAAAGTCCTTGATGCTTGGAAAGATTGAGAGCAGAAGGGGAAGAGGGCGTCAGAGGATGAGATGACTGGATAGCATCACCGATGCAGTGAACATGAACTTGGGCAAACTCCAGGAGATGGTGATGGACTGGGAAGCCTGGCACGTGGCAGTCCACTGGGTTGCAAAAAGTCAGACATGACTGGGCAACTGAACAACAGCAATAAGATAACATTCAGGTCATAGGAAGTGAAGATCCTTCCTGTGGACCCCTTTACCCTTATCTGGGAAGTGGATTATGGAGCTTTGTTCTGGTCACCCTGTGTTAACAGAAATGGAGACTGTTATGGGTTGAGTTGTGCCCCCAAGAGATTTGTTTAAGTCCTGACCTCTAGAATGTATGAATGTGTCCTGACATGAAAATAGGGTCGTTGTGGGTGTAATTAAGAATCTTAAGACAAAATCATCCTGGGCTTAGAGTGGTCTCTAAATTTAATGATGGGTATACTTCTAAGGGAAAGGAAAGGAAAATTAGAGAGACAGACAAAGGAAGAAGGCTGTGTGAGAAGGGAGACAGAGATTGAAGTAAAGCCACCATGTCCAAGAAAGACCAGGCGTCACCAGTGAAAGAAGCAAGCAAGGATTCTCCCCTAGAGCCTTTGGAGCAGTGTGGCCTGGCAGACACCTTGGTTTTGGACTTGTGGCTTCCAAAGTAGCGAGATAATAAATTTGTGTTGTTTTAGGCCACCTTGTTTGTGTAATTTGCTATAGCAGACCTAGTAAGTGAATACAGACTAAGTCAAGAAGGGGCTCTCAGGATGGGCCTCTCACCATGTGTGTGAAGAGCAGTGAGAGGTCCTGGCTGGAACTAGGGCCACTTAACTGACACTGTTGCTCACTCGGAATTGCCAGGGGCTGGGCTGGTGAGGCCCCCTGCAGGTCACCCTCAGAAATCCCACAGAGCCAGAGAGTCTCTGGAAGGATGGAGAATGACTAAGGTAAAGAGGGTTGTAGTTGCCAACTTCCCCCAAATTCTCCTGGGACACTTTTGCTCTCCCATCCAGTGACCTTTTGACTTGTCATCACCATGAGCAGTGACAGAGCCCCCCTCCACCCCAGGGCTCAGCAGAGCACATCCAAGGCCTCTCTTAAACCAGCCCCCAAAATAAAAGAGAGGGGGTCCTTTGCAAGGGACTAGAGTTTCCAGGTAAGGAGATGGGGCAGGTGTCTGGGCATTTGGGTAATGCCTTCTTAAGACTTTGCCCTATTTTGGCTTCAGGACATGGTCTTGTCTGGTTTGGATGACCCAATTGATTCATTGAGACAGTGACCATAGAAGGTAGGTAGAGCTTTGGTGGACAGGACAAGGTTAGTTTGGAAAGTATTGAATTTGGCTGAAAATCTTTCTTATAGGCGAGGAGTTTGAGACTGTGGGGGACTAGATGTGCATGAGTGTGCACGTGCGCATGCGCATGTGTGCCAAGCAGGGGTGGGGGGTGGGGGTGTTATTAACACACAGGTAGTAGTTGAAGCTGATAGTTCAAAGAGCCTGGGAGGCTAAACCGCCCTTAAAGACCCCAAAGTGTGGTCTGTGCACCAGTAGTACTGGTATCTCCTTATTAGATAAAGTGATATCTTGGGCCCTAGCCAGGCCTGGAGCATCACAATCTGCATTTTAATAAGGGCCCAGGGGGTTTCTCTGCATGTTACAGCCAGAGAAGCCCGGCTCTAGGTCAGTGATTCTCTGTCCATGCTTGTGCTCTTTAGAAGCCTCTGTCCCTGGGCTGTGATTCAATTGGCCTGTGGTGTGGCCCAGGCTTGATTATTTTGGGGTTGGCCAGAAAGTTCATGTGGGTTTTTTCATAAACTGTTATGAAAAACCTGAATGGATTTTATGGCCAATCCAATATAATTTTTAAACAGTTCCCCAGCTGATTGTAATATGCAGCCATGGTTGGTATAAACTGGTCCTCAAATTTGAATGATACTAGAATCACATGGAGGAATGGTCACAAAAGTTGCTGGGTCCCACACCCAGAGTTTCTGATTCAGTAGGTCTGGGGTGGGGCTTACAACTTTAAAATTTCCAACAAGTTCCCAGCTGCTGCTGTTGGTCCCAGCCTGGTAGTTTGAGAACCACTGGCCAGACTTGAAGCCCAAGGAAAACCACCAGTTAGAGGTCAGGAGAGGAAGTAAAGAAAGGGAAGAAAAGACTTTAGATGTGGAAGGGAAAGCAGGCGAGTGGAGTCAACAAAAGAATTAATAGTCAATCTAAGAAGGCCTTCCCAGGTGGCACAGTGGTAAACCCAAATGCCAGTTCAGAAGATACATGAGAGTTGGGTTTGATTCCTGGGTTGGGAAGATCCCCTGGAGAAGGAGATGGAAACCTACTCCAGTATTCTTGTCTGGAATATCTCATGGACAGAGGAGCCTGGTGGGCTATAGTCCATGGAGTCACAAAGAGTCAGACACACCTGAGCGACTGAGCATGCACATGTGCAATGTAAGAAAGAAATGGAAGATTTTATTTGAGCTGACCTGAGTATTATAACCTGGGAAACATCTCTCAGAGAGCTCTGAGGATTGTTCTGAGAAGAGGGGAGGCCAGTACATGTGCTTTTGGAGAAGGGGGATGTGCAATCAAGCACATATATTGGTAGAAGGTTACTGTGACCCACGAGGACCAGATCTCTTAGTTAACAGTTTCAATGCTTCCTGAGTCTGGGAAGCTGCAAGAAGCTGGGTTCATAAAACTTTCTCTTGAAAATACTGAACTATCTGTGGGCCAGTTCTATCAGTTTTCCCAGAGCACTGAGTGTCATGTCTTGCTCTTTGCCCTGGTGTGTTGTGGGTCAGTAACTGCATTGTCTGGTGACTTGATTCTTGTAGAACTGGATGGTGGACAATGTTCCTTATTGTACAATCACTCTAAATCTTAATTTTGACCAAGGCTTGGGAGGCAGGTTGTGGCCGGTTTGTCCCAGGGTGCTAGGAACGCTCATTCCCAGGTCAGGTGAGGATTACATGGATAGGCCACTCAATGTGCCTGTTAACAGTAGCCCGAGGGCTCTGAAGAATCCCATGGACAGATGGGACAGAGATGTAACTGGTGGGTTACAGTTCATGGAGTTGCAAAGAGTCAAACACTATTGAACCACTGACACTAAAGGGCTCTGGGCCACCTGTCTTACTGGTCTGTGATGGTCCAGGAAATGGTTCCCTCTTGTTGCTTCTTTCCATATCTAGAGTTACACTATGACAATCATTGATCTTACAGGGGTATATATTCGGTCAACCACTTCAAGTCATCACTAATTTTATCAGAGGCTCAGTCACACATTTGGTAAAGAAGGAAACAATCTTATAAAATAGGCAGAATACAAGTAATGTAGCTAGGAACATTAATGAGGTCATAAGGAAGTATTTAAACCAAGGACAACCACTAGGTGTGGCCCAGTATCTCCCCAGGCTTCTGACTCAGTTTGTTTTGCACTGGTGGTGGTGGTGGTTTAGTCACTAAGTCGTGTCTGACACTTTGCGACCCCATGGGCTGTATGTAGCCTGCCAGGCTCCTCTCTCCATGGGATTCTCCAGGCAAGAATACTGGAGTGGGGTTGCCATTTCCTTCTCCAGGGGATCTTCCCAACCCAGAAATTTAACCCAACCCGAGTCTTCTGCATTGCAGGCAGATTCTTTGCCAACCGAGCTACAAGGGAAGTCTTAGTGTTCTGCACTAATTCCTATCTTTAAAGGAAATGGTATATTGGCATTGTACACAAAATTCACCAAAGGTGTCTGCACAAACAAGGTGAGTGGTGGGTCATTATGACCCCTTACAGGATGGAGAAGGGAATGCTATCTTCTGAGAAGTTACATGTTTGGTGACAGAAGAAGAAAACTTGATCTTTACAGTTGAGCAGGTATTTCTGCCTCTGGGGAGGTCTGGTCATTGCAGATGCAAGTGCACACTAGAGGGAAGTGAGGGGGCCCAAATGGGCAGAGATAAATGTTATGTTAAAATTTTTCTTCTCTTGCCTTAAAATATGAGTTTTTATTTCGTCAGTTGGTTCTCCTTAGGGTCTTTCCCCCAGATTATTGACACCTTGCAGGTTTATCTCATTCTATTCTTGTCTCCCTCTTTGGTGAATTCTAATAACACCTCTGATTATCAGCAACCACTACTTGAAAATTTTACATCTGATCACTCACACGCACCCTCCCTTGCATTCAGGATAAAGCCCAAACTCCTTAGCTAAGCACACAAGGCCCTGCGGGGCAGGGGCAGAGCCTCTGGCCTCTTTCCTCCCATCTCCCGTGGGATCTTTTGCTCCAGGCATCACAACCTACTTGCTGGATCCTCAATTAATTTTGCTCTCTTGTACCTCCCTGCCTCTGCTCAGGAGTCAGGCCTCCTCCTCTTCCTCATTTCACAGCTCCTACTCAGCAAGATTAGATTAGAATTCCCTCAGGGAAGGAGTCTCTTTTTATTTATTTTTTTATCTTTTTCCACTCCACCCTTGATACCTTCAACTTCTAGCTCAGTTCAAACCTTCCATCCCTCCCCAAGCCTCCCAAGCTTGCCCTGAATCCCTGAGGCTAGGGTAGCACCCTCTCCCTTCCCCAGATTCCTACTTTCTGGACATAATACTCATTCCTTTGCTTCACAGTTGTTGATTTAATTATCTGCCTCCTTCACTATATGTGGATTTTCTTTGAATAGAGAACCGGGTCTTTTTTTTTATTTTTGTACCCTGAGCTCCTTGTACAATGTTGGCACAGAGTAGGCACTGGATACTCATTTGTCGTGTGAGAAGATACAGGAACCAGTGAGTGAATGGCCATGAATGCAGACACACTTGAGGACCAGGGCCCCTTTCCTCCAGCCCAGGGTATCAACTAACCCTTCCTGGAGGTGGTCTGCTCCTCCCCCAGAAGGGAGACGAAGAAATGCCCTCTGGTCACTGTCCCATGGGAGAGCATTGCTGGTCACTTCCACAATAACCCCATAGATCACTGGTGTCTTCATCTCCTTGGTCAGCAGTGTGAACACCTCTCTTCAGGCAATGTCATGGGGAACATGTGCTCTCTCTTCATGGGGACAGTTCTACTTTCTTCATGGAGAGCTAGTAAGGTGAAGGGCAGAAGGCAGAAGCATCTCTTTCTGGTTCCTCTGTGTCTTCCAGGCCCCAAGGACCCAGCCCCGGTAGGTTTGAGAGGGAAGTCCAGCCTTCCAACTCTACCTGGTGGCTGCTCCCTGGGCCCTCCAAGCTTACAGAGCATGGTGGTGAGCCAGCCCCTAAACAGGCAGCCTCCTGACAGGCTCCTTAATGCACCTAACAGAGTAAAGTCCTGGAGAGGGGCAGGGTGGAGGGGCTGGAAGAGAACCCCAAGGAGGTCACAGTCCTGCTACACAGCCAAACACTCATTGGTCCTCATGATTCACATGGCAGCTCTGTTCTGTTTCACAAGAGCTTCCACACCTTCTCTTTCTTGGTTGGGAGCTCAGAAGGATGGAGGGTGGGAAGTGGTCAAGTCTCCAAGGGTCAGAGGGTCAGAGCACAGGAATAACTTGCTCAGCATCCCATGGTATGTGAAGGTAGAGTTGGATCTGAACCCAGCCTGGTCTGCCTCTAGCCTCTTCATCCCCCTCAACATGCTGTATCTAAAATAATGTTAAAATACGTATCAACCATACCGGGTGCAAGTGCAAATTATTCCTTCTGTGGAAGTGCAAAATAGCCAAGTGGTGACGGGAACTTGGCAGGACAGAGTGGGATGAGTCAGGGACAGCTTTTTGAGGTATAAGAGCTATTCTGCGGGGCTGAGAGAGGGAGGCACGGCAGGCAGGGAGTGAGCGGGGAGAGCTGCAGGCAGAGGCGGTGGGCACACACTGTGCTGCCTCTGCAGTGGTGGGCTGTGGACGGGAGCAAGGAGGCAGAGCAGGAGGGAGCTGGAGAGCCCTTGTCCTGATTAGCTGTCTCCTGGGCCAGAGCTGTGTGTGCATGTTTATGTGTACGTATGTGTGTGTGTGTGTGTGTGCTGTATATTGTGTATGTAGTGTATGTTTGTGTATATGTGGGGTCTGGATGTGTATGTATATGGTATATGTGTGTATATGGTGTGTATGTATGTATGTTAGTGTGTGTGTGTGTATGAAGTGTGGGTATATGTGCTATACATGTGTGTATGTGATGTATGTATGTGTATATGTGGGGTCTGGGTGTGTATGTGTATAGTATATGTGTGTATGTGGTGTATATGTGTATGTGAAGTGTGAATGTATGTGCTATACATGTTGTATATGCAATGCATGTGCGTGTATATGTGGGCTCTGGGTGTGTATGTGTATGCATGTATATGGTGTATATGAGTGTGTGTTATGTATATATGTGGTCTGATTTTGTATGTGTATGGTGTGTATGTAAGTGCTATATGTATGTGTGTGTGTGGGTGTGGAGTGTGGGTGTATATGAATGTATGCGTGTGTATATATGGGGTCTGGGTGTGTATGTGTATAGTATATGTGTGTATGTGGTGTATATGTGTATGTGAAGTGTGAAAGTATGTGCTATACATGTGTATATGCAATGTATGTGCATGTATATGTGGGCTCTGGGTGTGTATGTGTATGTGTGTATATGGTGTATATGAGTGTGTGTGTGAGTGTGTGTTATGTATATATGTGGTCTGGTTTTGTATGTGTATGGTGTGTGTGTATGTATATATGTGGTCTGGTTTTGTATGTGTATAGTGTGTATGTAAGTGCTAAATATATGTGTGTGTGTGGGTGTGGAGTGTGGGTGTATATGAATGTATGTGTGTGTATATATGGGGTCTGGGTGTGTATGTTTATGGTGTATGTGTGTATATGGTATATATGTATGTGAGTGTGTGTGCATGTATATGTGTGGTCTGGTTTTGTATGTGTATGGTGTGTGTGTAAGTGGTATATGTTTGTGTGTGAATATGTGGGGTATGGGTGTATGTGATGTATGTGTGGATGTATATGCAATGAATGTGGGTGAATGTGTATACCTGGGGGTCTGGGTGTGTATATGCATGAAGTGTGTTTGTATTTGGAACAAGACTGTGTGGTGTTTGTGGATGGAAAATTGTCTGGTGTGTGTGTGTGTGTGTGTGTGTGTGTGTGTGTGTGTGTGTGTGTGTGTGTGTGTGTTCAGGTAGGGTACTAGGCACATCAGAAAATCGCTAGGTTCAGGTTTATAATATTCTTTCTTTACTTACCTGTGGATAGTAACTTGGGCTTCCCCGGTGGCATCAACAGTAAAGAATCTGCCTGTGAAGCAGAAGACACAGGAGACATGGGCTCGATCCCTGGGTCTGGAAGATCCCCTGGAAGACGGCATGCCAACCCACTCCAGTATTCTTGCCTGGAGAATCCCTTGGACAGAGGAGCCTGGCAGGCTACAGTCCATGGGGTTGCAAAGAGTTGGACACAACTAAAGTGACTTAGCACACACATATGCATACATTCTCTTCCTCCCTCAACACACCCTGCCCAGTGTTAACCCTTTTGGTCTGAGATATGTAGGATCATGGATTTACTTAACCAACTTAAATAAAAATAGACATTTAAACACACACTTTTAATTCAAAGCTAGGTATAGCTGTATTTAGGAGTTTAGATGGTGCTGCCTTTTTGGTCTTCCAGAGCTGTGATCCATGATGTTGCAGGCTCTGTCCATGTGGTGGTATGTGACAGTTTTTAGGAGGCTATGCCCAGGTTTATACTTTCTCAGCTTCAAGCCCAGTAGAAGGAGAACTTCTTTGGACCTGTAGTTTCAACACAAAACTCCAAATGAATCTCATTGGCTGGGTTTGGGTCATGTGTCTGTCTCTAAAGCAATCACTGTGGCCTTGAGATAGAAAGCTTTGTTTGGCTGCCCAGGTCACAAGTTCAGTTCCTATCTGGGGTGTGAAGTTCAGGACCTATGAAAGTGGACCAGTTCCCAAAGGACCTTTGGGATACTGGTGCCAGAGGGGTCATGAGAGGCTAAGCAGACACAGCCCCTGCCTCTTCCTGTTGATTGAGGGCTTCCCATTTGTGCGAACATGGCCTTAACTCAGAGGGAATGAGGCTGTGCATGATTACTGTGTATGTCATATCCTGGGCGAGGGGCAGTCCTGAAATGATCTCCTTAATCTTCTCACCCTCCTCATGAGTTGGGTACACGTGCACATGTCTTACAGATGAGGACACAGTATTCCAAGGAATGAAAGGACTCACTTAGGTAAGTCCACCCCTCCAGCTCCACCTCTACCCTCCTCCACCAAACTAGAAAGTGACAAGAGTAGGGGCAGAACTGCACATTCCTTCTGCCCACTGCTTCCTATAAGGCTTTCCTTCCCTATCTGAGGACAGACTCAGGGCTGGGAGTAACCTCAGTACTGTGGCCATGCTGTGAGGACCTGATTCAGGCTTTATTTCTAGAACCAGTTCTTTTACCCACCAGTTGAGTCCCAGCCTCCTATTCTGGAAAATGCGGATGGTGAAGGCTTTCCTGCTGAGACCTCAGAGTTGTCCTGTCCATGAAATGAGATCAACAAGGAGTGGGCTTTGGAGATGGTTGAGATCTGTAGACATACAAAATGTGATGGTTACCAGGGTTCGTTATTAAAACAATGATGCATTTATTTCTGTTTTGGGTGGTAAATAGCTCTGACTTCTTCCCATCTTACCACTACTTGGGATCCTTCCCATGGCCCTTGGGCCTGGAATTTCTGGGACTTCCCCTCAATCCAGCAAGCAGTGCCTGACCTTGGTCACAGGAGAGAAGGTCACCTAGAGAAATGATTGAAACTCTGGATGCCCCCATCTCTCACCTTTTCCTGTGGGCCTAAGATGGCCATGGTGGCCTTCCTCTCTCCCATGACCTTCTCCCCCCTTCCCTAACTCCCAGTGTTCACCACGAAGAGCCTTCCTGGAGGGGAGGGGCAACACCTCCTGCTGCTCTTACGGGTGCCTCATGGGATTGTTCACATCCTCAGCCATCCCCAGGCTCCCTTGCTCTCTTTCGGGTCCCAACTGAGGTGAGGAGGAGGGAGGAAGAATAGGTGACAGGCTCTGGGAAGAGAAACTGCTGAATTGTGTCTAAATGGGTGTTTCTAAACTGTGGTGGTGCAGCCTGATGGTTAGGAGCACAGGGCTGGGAACCACACTCCCTGGAATAAATTGTGCTCCTTTATCGTGATCTTGGGCAAGTTCCTAATGCTACTGCCTGCACTTTGGTTTTTTCATTCATGAAATGGGGATGTTAATGCGGCCTACCTCAAGGGATGGTGAGAGGATTAAACAAAGGGTGTTTCTGGATCACTTAGAATAGTGTCTGGCTGGTAGTTTGCTATTGTTAATATTAAAAAATTTTTTTTGCTAATACCTATTATCATTCCATGAAATGAGTACTATGTAAATGCTACTTTTGGAAATGCTGATGTGGAGGAATTCAGAAGAGAGAAGGAAGCATGGGATGTGTCCAGTATACACATCCATAGTTGCAAATAGTTCATTCATGGGTTTCGGCTCAGACATCTTGATTGTCATCCACTTAGGACATGAATAACTTTCAAATAATCTGCTCTCTAGGCGATTCTTACCAAGTTATTCCTTCTCTGAAGAACCTGCCATGGCTGTCTGTTCCTTTTTCTGTTGAGCTCCCTCCAGCTTTCAGTTCCCCCATGTGCCTCCTGCCAGGCTTGTGTCATCAAGATTCTCTTACATCTAGCACCAGAACAGACTCTCTGTTACATCCCAGAATAGGGCTCAGGTCTTGTCTTCATCTGGCTCATTCCCATTCCCACCTGTGATGTCCTCCCACCTGTTCTTATGAAAGCCAGGTTCTCACTTTCAAAAAGCAGATTCAGAACTCCTCCGTAGAGCATCACCCAGGTGTCCTGGGAAGGACAGACCTCAGCATTGTGGGCACTGCTTGGACTGTGTTCACAAGCTGCCAGGTGATTTTGTAGCATTTTCAGCAGATAATCTTCTCTCATTTAGACAATACATCTCTTACTCGTGCCCCTCTCCAACCCACAAGAGCAGGGTTCAGGCCTTCCGCTGATTTTGGAGCCAGCTCAGCTCTCTGCACCCAGTAGGTGCTGTTCAGGGCACATGTGAGGAGCTGTTGCAGAGTTGAGGATGCAGGCCCAGAGTCAGATGAGTTTTCCAAGGCCAGAACCCACCAGGCCTGTTGTCAGAAAGCATATAAAGCAACCAGAAATTGCCTTTTTTGTAGGACAAGCAGTGAGGCTGTTTGGAAACTATCTCTTTTTTCTTCTTGTTCTGCAGGAGCAGAAATTACAGCCTAGAAAAACTGGCGCTGACATCACTCAGTGGGAACTCAGGGGTGTGGTTGACCCTGCACCTAGTGTCCCTCCCTGACAGCATGTCTGGCCACAACCCACCTGCCGACTAGACTCTTGGCAGGGACCACACCTGCCTTCTAGGGCTGTCTCAGCACACCCCATCTTTCCTCAATCTCACTAGGAGATGCCAGGGTGTGGTGAGGGTGATGGGGGCAGTGGTTTCTGGCAAAGGCTTTCTTTAGGTTTCAGATCTGTAACCCAGTTATGTGCTTTGGGTAACCACTCAACCTCTTTAAACCTCAGTTGTGCATCCAGAAAAGAAAGGGAGCTGATGATAATGGTACCTACCTTGTAAGGATGTTGAGTATTGTTGGGTCACCTATATGGAGGGCCGAGCACAGTACCTTGGCAGTAAGGTCTCATCATGTGGACCATTATTATTTTATATATGACTGGACTCAAGGTCATGGGTTCTGGAAAGACCTCAGCTTAGAAATACCCTCTCTGTGGAGCCTCCCACCCTTCTCTATGTGCACAGCTTCTGTACTCCTCAGGGCCTGTGCAGTACATTGTACTTATGTGTATGGACGTTTCTCACCTGCCTGTGAGCCTGCTTCGCCATGGTCATGTCAGGGACTAGAGAGTAGGAATCTGTTCTTTTCCATTCAGCAAGTGCTTGAAATAAATATATTGGAAATGGCATCTCCTGCCCTGCTCCCCTATTTTTAAATTTTAATTTAATATATTCATTTTTTAAAATAGGCACTGCTTTCCTATGGTTCAAACTCCACAGTAAACATACAGTAAAAATCTCCCTTCTTTGCCTTTCCTTCCCCAGAGGCAAGCAATGTTATAATTTTTAAATTGTGTTTCCTTTCAGAACTATTATTTGTGTCTGTGTGTATGCAACAATAGGTAAATAGTCTGCCAATATTCCTTTTGCTCCTCCATTATTTTTCTAATTTTATTTTATTTTTTTAAGAAACTTTTTAGACTCTGTGGGAGAAGGCGAGGGTGGGATGTTCAGAGAGAACAGTATTGAAACAAGTATACTATCAAGAGTGAAACAGATCACCAGCCCAGGCTGGATGCATGAGACAAGTGCTCAGGGCTGGTGCGCTGGGAAGACCCAGAGGGATGGGATGGAGAAGGAGGCAGGAGGGGGGATCGGGATGGGGAACACATGTAAATCCATGGCTGATTCATGTCAATGTATGGGAAAAACCACTACAATATTGTAAAGTAATTAGCCTCCAACTAATAAAAATAAATGGAAAAAATAAATAAATAAACTTAACCAGCCAAAAAAAAAACAAACAAAAAAAACAAACATTTTATGTTGGAGTACAGTCAATCAACAATGTTGTGATAATTTCAGATGGACAGCAAAGGGACTCAGTCATGCATATATGCTCCTCATTTTCTAAAAAATTAATTAATTTGTTATTGAAGGATAATTGCTTTACAGAATTTTGCTGTTTTCTGTCAAACCTCAACATGGATCAGCCATAGAGGAGACTGAAAAAGTTGGCTTAAAGCTCAGCATTCAGAAAACTAAGATCATGGCATCCAGTCCCATCACTTAATGGCAAATAGATGGGGAAACAGTGGAAACAGTGGCTGACTTTATTTTTCTGGGCTCCAAAATCACTGCAGATGGTGATCGCAGTCATGAAATTAAAAGACGTTTACTCCTTGGAAGGAAAGTTATGACCAACCTAGACAGCATATTAAAAAGCAGAGACATTACTTTGCAAACAAAGGTCCGTCTAGTCAAGGCTATGGTTTTTCCAGTAGTCATGTATGGATGTGAGAGTTGGACTATAAAGAAAGCTGAGCGCCGAAGAATTGATGCTTTTGAACTGTGGTGTTGGAGGAGACTCTAGAGAGTCCCTTGGACTGCAAGGAGATCCAACCAGTCCATCCTCAAGGAGATCAGTCCTGGGTGTTCATTGGAAGGACTGATGTTGAAGCTGAAACTCCAATACTTTGGCCACCTGATGCGAAAAGCTGACTCATTGGAAAAGACCCTGATGCTGGGAAAGATTGAAGGCAGGAGGAGAAGGGGATAACAGAGGATGAGATGGTTGGATGGCATCACTGACTCAATGGACGTGGATTTGGGTACTCCAGCAGTTGGTGATGGACAGGGAGGCCTGGCGTGCTGCGGTTCATGGGGTCGCAAAGAGTTAGACACGACTGAGTGACTGAAGTGAACTGAACTGATACATAGATCCCCTCCCTTTTGAAGTTCCCTCCCATCTCCCTTCCCATCCAGCCCCTCTGGGTTAATACAGAGCCCCTGTTTGAGTTTCCTGAGCCATACGACAAATTTCCATTGGCTATCTATTTTACATGTGGTAATGGAAGTTTCCATATTACTCTCTCCATAC
The DNA here is from genome assembly GCF_963930625.1 of Muntiacus reevesi. Taxonomy (NCBI): domain Eukaryota; kingdom Metazoa; phylum Chordata; class Mammalia; order Artiodactyla; family Cervidae; genus Muntiacus; species Muntiacus reevesi. Next base: position 13,572,653 of record NC_089256.1, read on the forward strand.
ATCTCACCCTCTCCTCCCCTCTCCCCATGTCCATAAGTCTATTCTCTATGTCTGTTTATTGTTGCCCTGTAAGTAAATACTTCAGTACCATTTTTCTAGATTCCATATATATGCGTTAGAATATGGCATTTATCTTTCTCTTTCTGACTCACTTCACTCTGTATTATAGGTTCTAGGTTCATACACCTCATTAGAACTGACTCAAATACATTCCATTTTATGGCTGAGCAATGTTCCATTGTGTATATGTACCACAACTTCTTTATTCATTTATGTGTTGATGGACATCTAGGTTTCTTCCATGTTCTAGCTATTGTAAATAGTGCTGCAATGAACAATGGGATACATGTGTCTCTTTCAATTTTGGTTTCCTCAGGGTATATGCATAGGAGTGAGATTGCTGGGTCATATGATGGTTTTATTCCTAGCATTTTAAGGAATCTTCATACCGTCTCCCATAGTGGCTGTATCAATTTATATTCCCACCAACAGTGTTAGAGTGTTCTCTTTTCTCCACACCCTTTCCAGGATTTATTGTTTGTAGACTTTTTGATGAGGGCCATTCTGATTGGTGTGAGGTTACATCTCATTGTGGTTTTGATTCACATTTCTCTAATAATGGGTGATATTGAGCATCTTTTCATGTGTTTGTTAGCCATCTGTACGTCTTCTAAATGTCTGTTTAGGTCTTTTTCCTACTTTTTGATTGGGTTGTTTGTTTTTTTTTGGTATTGAATTGTATGAGCTGCTTGTATATTTTGGAAATTAATCCTTTCTCCGTTGTTCATTTGCTTTATTTTCTCCCATTCTGAGGGTTGTCTTTTCACCTTACTTATAGTTTCCTTTGCTGTGCAAAAGCTTTTAAGTGTAATCAGGTCCCACTTGTTTACTTTTGTTTTTATTTCCGTTACTCTAGGAGGTGGGTCATAGAGGATCTTATTTTGATTTATGTCATCAAGTGTTCTGCCTATGTTTTCCTCTAAGAGTTTTATAGTTTCTGGTGTTACATTTAGGTCTTTAATCCATTTTGAGTTTATCTTTGTGTATGGTGTTAGGAAGTGTTCTAATTTCATTCTTTTATTTGCAGCTGTCCAGTGTTCCCAGCACCATTTATTGAAGAGGCTGTCTTTGCCCCATTGTATATTCTTGCCTCCTTTCTGAAAAATAAGGTACCCATAGGTGCATGGGTTTATTTCTGGGCTTTCTATCTTGTTTCATGGGTCTATATATCTGTTTTTGTGCCAGTAGCATACTGTCTTGCTGACTGTAGCTTTGTAGTGTATCCTGAAGTCAGGAAGATTGATTCTTCCAGCTCCATACTTCTTTCTCAAGATTGAATACAGGGTCTTTTGTGTTTCCATATGAATTGTAAATTTTTTTGTTCTAGTTTTGTGAAAAATGCCATTGGTAATTTGATAGGGATTGCATTAAATCTATAGATTGCATTTGGTAGTATAGTCATTTTCACAATATTGATTCTTCCTACCCAGGAACATGGAATATCTCTCCATCTGTTTATGTCATCTCTGATTTCTTTCATCAGTGTCTTATAATTTTCTGTGTACAGTTTTTTTGTCTCCTTAGGTAAGTTTATTCCTAGATATTTAATTCTTTTTGTTGCAATGGTGAACGGGATTGATTCCTTAATTGCTCTTTCTGATTTTTCATTGTTAGTATATATAAAAGCAAATGATTTCTGTGTATTGATTTTGTATCCTACTGCTCCTCTGCTGCTGCTAAATTCACTGATTAGCTCTAGCAATTTTCTGATACTATCTTTAGGGTTTTCTATGTACAGTATCATGTCATCTGCAAACAGTGAGTGCTTTACTACTTCTTTTCCAATCTGGATTCCTTTTATTTCTTTTTCTTCTCTGATTGCTGTAGCCAGGACTTCCAGAACGATGTTGAATAATAGTGGTGAAAGTGGACACCCTTGCCTTATCCTTGATGTTAAGGGGAATATTTTCAGTTTCTCACCATTGAGAATAATGTTTGCTGTAGGCTTCTCATAAACGGCCTTTCCTATGTTGAGGTAGGTTTCTTCTATGCCCATTTTTTGAAGAGTTTTAATCATAAACAGGTGCTGAATTTTGTCAAAGGCTTTTTCTGAATCTATTGAGATGATCATATGATTTTTATCTTTCAATTTGTTAATATGGCATTTTACATTGATTGATTTGCATGTATTGAAGAATCCTTGCATCACTGGAATAAACCCAACTTGATCATGGTGTATGGGCTTTTTGGTGTATTGCTGAATTCTGCTTGCTAAAATTTTGTTGAGGATTTTTGCATCTATGTTCATCAGTGATATTGGCCTTTAGTTTTCTTTTTTTGTGTTGTCTTTGTTTGGGTTTGATATCAGGTTGATAGTGGCCTTGTAGAATGAGTTTGGGAGTGTTCCTTCCTCTGCAATTTTTTGAAAAAGTTTTAGAAGGATAGGCATTAGCTTTTCTCTAAATGTTTGATAGAATTCTCCTGTGACACCATCTGGTCCTGGGCTTTTGTCTCTTGGGAGATTTTTGATTACAGCTTCAATTTTAGTGCTTGTAATTGGGTTGTTCATAATTTTTATTTCTTACTGGTTCAGTCTTGAAAGATTGAACTTTTCTAAGAATCTGTCCATTTCTTTCAGGCTATCTATTTTATTGGCATATAGTTGTTCATAATAGTCTCTTATAATCCTTTGTATTTCTCCATTGTCTGTTGTAACCTCTCCTTTTTCATTTCTAATTTTGTTGATTTGATCCTTCTCTCTTTTTCTCTTGATGAGTCTGGGAAAGGGCTTGTCAATATTGTTTATCTTCTCAAAGAACCAGCTTTTAGTTTTATTAATTTTTACTATTGTTTCTTTTTCATTTATTCATGCTAGAATCTTTATGGTTTCTTTCCTTCTACTAATTTTGGAGTTTTTTCCTTCTTCTTTTTCCAGTTGTTTTAGATGTAAAGTTAGGTTGTCTATTTGATGTTTTTCTTATTTCTTGAGTTAGGGTTGTGTTGCTATAAACTTCCCTCTTAGAACTGCTTTTGCTACATCCCATAGGCTTTGAGTTTTCATGTTTTCATTGTCATTTATTTTTAGAAAATTTTTTTATTTCCTTTTTGATTTCTTCAGTACCCTGTTGGTTATTTAGAAACATGTTGTTTAATCTCCATGTGTTTGTGTTTCTTACAGTTTTTTTTTCTTGTATTTGATATCTAGTCTCATAGCATTGTGGTCGGACAAGATGCTTGATACAATTTCAATTTTCTTAAATTTACTGAGGTTTGATTTGTGACCCAAGATGTGGTCTATCCTGGAGAAGGTTCCATCTGCATTTGGATGGAATGTCCTGAAGATATCAACGAGTTCCATCTCATCTAATGTATCATTTAACACTTGTGTTTCCTTATTAAATTTCTGTTTTGATGATCTGTCCATTGGTGTGAGTGGGGTGTTAAAGTCTCCTACTATTATTACTACTGTCCATTTCTCCTTTTATGTCTATTAGTATTTGTCTTATGTATTGAGGTGTTTCTATGTTGGATGCGTAGATATTTACAATTGTTATGTCTTCCTCTTGGATTGATCCCTTGATCATTATGTAGTGTCCTTCCTTATCACTTGTAATCTTTATTTTAAGGTCTATTTTGTCTAATATGAGGATCACTACTCCAGATTTCTTTTGCTTCCCATTTGCATGGTATATATTTTTCCATCCTCTCACTTTCGGTCTATATGTGTCTTGAAGTCTGAAGTGGGTTTCTTGTAGACAGCATATTTATGGGTCTAGTTTTTGTATCCATTCAGCCAGTCTGTGTCTTCTGGTTGGAGCATTTAATCCACTTACATTTAAGGTAATTATTGATATATATATTCCTATTGCCATTTTCTTTGGAATTGATTTTGTGGCTCTTTTTTCTTCTGTTGTATTTCTTGACTGTATAAGTCCATTTAACATTTATTGTAAAGCTGTTTTGGTGGCACTGGATTCTCTTAACTTTTGCTTATCTGAAAAGCTTTTGATTTCTCCATCATTTTTGAATGAGATCCTTGTGGGGTACAGTAATCTTGGTTGTAGATTTTCCCCTTTCAACACTTTAAATATATCCTGCCATTCTCTTCTGGCCTGCAGAGTTTCTGCTGAAAGACCAGCTGTTAAGCATATGGGGTTTCCCTTGTATGTTACTTGTTGCTTTTTGCTTGCTGCTTTTAATATTCTTTCTTTGTGTTTAGTCTTTGTTAGTTTGATTAGTATGTGTCTTGGCATGTTCCTCCTTGGGTTTATCCTATATGTGACTCTTTGTGCCTCTTGAACTTGATCAGCTATTTCCTTTTCCATGTTGGGGAAATTTCCAACTATAATCTCTTCAAAAATTTTCTCATACCCTTTCTTTTTCTCTTCTTCTCCTGGGACCCCTGTAATTCAAATGTTGGTGTATTTGATATGGTCCTAGAGGTCTCTGAGACTTTCCTCAGCTCTTTTCATTCTTTTTACTTTATTCTGTTCTTCAGAAGTTATTTCCACCATTTTATCTTCCAGCTCACTGATTCATTCTTTTGCTTCAGATATTCTGCTATTGATTCCTTCTAGGGTATTTTTAATTTTAGTAATTATGTTCTTTGTCTCTCTATGCTTATTCTTTAATTCTTCTAGGCCTTTGTTAATTGATTCTTGCATTTTCTCCATTTTGCTTTCAAGGTTTTTGAACATCTTTAGTATAATTATTCTGAATTCTTTTTTCAGATAATTTTCCTATTTCCTCTTCATTTATTTGGACTTCTGTGTTTCTAGTTTGTTCCTTCATTTTTTCAATATTTCTCTGCCTTTTCTTTTCTTTCTTTTTTTTTTTTAAGTTATTTTGTTTGCGGTCTCCTTTTCCTAGGCTTCAAGGAAAGTTGAATTCTTTCCTTGAAGAAGGTTGAATTCTTTCTTGCTTTTGGTTTCTGCCCTCCTAAGGTTGGCCCAGTTTTTTGTGTGAGCTTTGTATAGGGCAAGGTTTGTGCTGAGTTTTTGTTTGTTTATTTTTCCTCTGATGGGCAACTCCTGTCTGCTGATGATTGGACTTGTATTTTTGTTTTGTTTGTCCTTTAGATGAGGCATCCTGTACAGGGTGCTACTGGTGGTTGGGTAGGGTCTTGTATTCAAGTGGTTTACTTTATGTGAGTTCTCACTGTTTGATACTTCCTAGGGTTAGTTCTCTGGTAGTCTAGGGTCTTGGAGTCAGTACTCCCACTCCAAAGGCTCAGGGTTTGATCTCTGGTCAGGAATGAAGATTCCACAAGTGGTTTGTTATGGCATTAAGGGAGAGTAAAACAAATATCCAAAAACAAGAAACCAAAGATGAACCCCAGACAAATGGCAGTTACAAAACCAGGTAAATAATAATTAAAATAATGGAATATACACACATGCATATACACCCATGAGCAAAGTGAAAACAGTCCAACAAAAATAAAGTACCATCAGTTGATCTGGCAAACAAAGGAAATAAAAAATTATATTTACTAGTTAAGAGGAAAAGTAACTTAAGCACAAACTGGAAAACAAAACTAAAGCAAGGTGTCAAGTGGGAATAAAGCAATGAAAACAAAACTAGTAAATATATTGAGAAGAAAGGAAACAAAGAAAAGAAAGAAAGAATAAATATTCAAAGTTAAATAGAGGTAGATGAAGATTTATATACATTAAAGATAAACTGCAAGGGGAAAAGTACAGTAGGAAAAGCAAACAAAGGAATAAATGTAGAAAAACATAATAGGCTTACAAAAATTAAAAATTAAAATTATAAAAAAAGAGAAAATAGAAATAAATGGAAGAAGAAAGGAAAAAAAAAAAAAGCGGGGGTGGGGGGGTGGGAGGGAAAACTCCAAAGAACTGCAAAAGCCCAATATAGAGGCAGAGGTTTATAACAGCAATAAAACGTCACTGAAGAAAAAGAAAAAGAAAAAGCTCAAAAGCTTAATTGGATTTCTTAGTGCCAATAAAATTGACAACTACAACTGAGTGGGGAAAAAAGAAAAAAGAAAGGAAAAAAAAATCCAGAAGAATCTACAGAACAAGTCAAAATATAAGAATAATAAATGTTCTTCTTGAGTCTCTGCTGTCAGAGTCCTTTCCTGCGCTGGGAGTCACAGACTGCCTTACCTCCCTAGAATGCCCTCCAACACTGTACTGGTCTCTGGACCTGCTTGGGGGCTGCTCAGATTCTAATCTGGTTCTACTCCTGTATGTTCTTGCCTCCAACGTCCACAGCTATCAGAGCTAGTGTATTTTCTTTTGTGGGAGCTCTCAATGGCCTTTTAGATATTCCATAGACACAGAGTCTGCCTAATTGATCACGTGGATTTAATCTACAGCTTGTACAGCTGGTGGGAAGGTTTTGGGTCTTCTTCCCTAGCCACACTGCCCCTGGGTTTCAACTGTGGTTTTATTTTCACCTCTACATGTGGGTCATTCACTGGGGCTTAGTTCCTGAGGCTGGCCTGGAGGGCTTGGGTTTGCCCCTGTGAGGGCCAGGTGTGGAAGTGGTGCAGCTGCTTGGGTTGCAGGGGTTCTGGCAGCACCAGGTACTCAGGGGGGGTTGGCAGCTAGGGCAGCAGGAAATACAGTGCTCTAGAAGGGTATGGCAACCAGTATTGGCCAATACGCTCCAGTATTCTTGCCTGGAGAATCCCCTGTCTGACAGAGAAGCCTGGCAGGCCACAGTCTACATGGTTGCAAAGAGGCAGACAGGACCAAAGCGACCCTGCACGCATAAACACAAGACTTAAAAAAATTTTTTTTTGTCTGTGGCAGCTCTATTCCAGTGAGAGCTGAGTGTGAGGGTGGTGCAGCTGCTTGGCTTGCAGGGACCCTGGTGGCGCCAAGTGTGCAGGGACATGGACGGCCTCTGTGGCAGGAGTTATGGCCCATCAGAGCCTCTTGCAGCTGGCGATCAGAAGGCCTCTTTGGCCAGTCTTTCTCTGTAGCTCTGTAGATCAGGCACTTAGAGGGATCTTTTGCTTGGGGTCCTTCTCTGTTGTTCAGTGCACAGGCACATAGAGGCCCCCCTCTGGCTGGGGTCCTACCTTGTAGATTGGTGTGTCAGTCACTGAAAGGAGCACCCTGGGTGGGGTCCTACTCTGTAGTTCAGTGCGTCAGGCATTTGACGGGCCAGCCTCCTCTCTATGAGGGGGGCCAGCCTCTCCTCACACGTTACCAATGCTGGCGTGTGGGGAGAGAGACGCTCTGGTGATGGCTCCACCCCCTAGGCATGACTCAGCAGTATCGCCTTGCTTCCATGGCTGCCTGGCTTTCTGCCATAGGAACTTCCCACCGCAATCTCCTCCCTCACCTCCCCTCGATCTGTCTCTCCACAGTCAACAGCAGTCCTTGCCCTGGGATTGCTCCACAATCCCTAAATTCCAGCTCCCAGCCACTGTCCCTTCCAGGAGACCCACGCTCCTGCCTGGCATATGTATGGCTGTGGCAAGGACTGTCTGATTCTCATTCCATTTAGGCTGCCACAGATCAGCTGTTTCACTCTCAGCCTTAAATGTTTCTCCTCTGACTCAGACAGTTGCCCCTCCGTGGGGATCAGACCCCTGCTTCAGTTCCCCTACCCGCTGAGGGCAGGTCCAATCCTACTAATACTCCTGTTTCCCCCCCTAGTTCCTTTGTCCTACCGAGTTTTGCATGGTTCTATATATTCTTTTCCACTGGTCAGGTCCTCCTGTTCACTCTCAGCTGGTGTTTTGTATGCATTTCTGTGTCTGAAGTGTATTCCTGATGTATCCGTGGAGAGAGATATACTCCAGGTCCACCTATTCCTCTGCCATCTTGTTCTCCCTGCTCCTTATTTTTGATGACTCATCTTCCCTGGTGGCTCAGAGAGTAAAGAATCCACTGCAGTGCTGGAGATCTGGGTTTGATCCCTGGGTTGGGAAGATCCCCTGGAGGAGGGCATGGCAACCCACTCCAGTATTTTTGCCTTGAGAATCCCCATGGACAGAGGAGCCTGGTGGGCTACAGTCCATGAGGTTGCAAAGAGATGGACATGACTGGGCAACTAAGCACATCTGTGTTGTGGACGTGGTTATACAGCCCAGGTTCTGGAGCTAGATGGCCTGGGTGCCAACCCTGGCTCGACTACTTACCACCCATGTGATCTTGGGCAGGTTACTTAACCTCTCTGTGCCTTGTGTCATCATTTGTAAATTGAGTATGCAGCAGGCACTGTTCCTCAAGGCCTGCTAGGAGGAAATATGTATAAAGCCTTGAGAATGCTGCTTGCATGGACTGAAGCATATGATGGCAGCTATCATTTTGGGTTGCTGTTCATTAAGTGCTTACCCCAAGCCAGGTCTCCTTTACCCTCATTATCTTCTGGACCACCCGACAACCCTGTGAAGCAGGGGCTATCTTCACTGCACCTCGGACTTAAGGCTGGTCTCTGGCACAAGGCCCCAGGTTACTAGGATAGTAAATGTCAGAGATGAGATTTAAGGCTGAACAGGCAGAGCCTATTCTATCTCTTGAAGCTTCCTGTTTATATCTCCTTCCCAGGGCTATAGTCTACACACAATAAGTGCTCAGAAAAAGCTTGTGTCTTACCTCCCCCATACCTTTGGTTTGTGTTTGAGAGCATCATTTCTGAGCAGACTCTTTGAGTTTCTAGATGTGTCCTGGTTTGACCCTCAGTTCAGCTCAGGGCCTTATGCTTAGACTCTGCAATTCCTGCCTGGCACATCTCTAAGGGAATCTGCCTCCCAATTATCTTTTTCTTTTCTCTCTCATGTTTATATCAGCAGAAATGAAGGAGAGAAAAACCAGGCTTTAACTAGGATTTTATTACCCATTGACCTCAGCCATCTCCATCTATCTCTCCGGAGCTCTGCCCATTAGTTGTCAGGGCAACGTGGTGTAACTCCTGGCCTGCTACAGTTGGCTGAGTTTAATTCTCCCTGCTGCCCCCGCTGGCTGGGCATGGCCACCCCAAGTACTGGCTTCGGAAGCATTGTCAGGCACAGCCCTGGAAAAGTAAATCAGGAGAATGAGATGTGTTTGAGTGAAGAGCTGGATAGCTGACTAGCTTTTTATTCTCAGAGAGTAATTGCAGCTTTAAGTATGGTTCATGGGTCATTGCTGGAAATCATGAGGTTGAACTTGGTGCAGAATTGTACAAGTGAGAACGGCTGACTTTGAAGATGCTCAGTTGGGTCCAAGCTTTGTTCTATTGTATCTTAAACCCCCGCAGCTCCTCTGAACCTGATGTTCTTACCCCAGACCCTTCCCTTTGTCTTCCTCTCCCTGTCTCTGCTTTTTTGGAAGAAGGAGTATCATTTTCCATACTCCCTCTCCTCCCTTGGCACAATTTTTGTTTCCATGCCCAGATGAATTCTCATCACTCCCTTCCAAATTGTCCATCTTGCCTCTTCCTATTGCCCCTCTTAATCTCTGAAGCACCTTGCTGCCTTCTTTTCCAAAGTTTGAGAATGTTTCCTAATATTTCCTTCTTCACTAGCAGTCCCTCTGCCTTCAGGTATGCACAGGCTTCATCTACCTTTCCATTGGTTCTTTTGCCACTAGAGCTACTTCTTCATTCCACAAGTATTCCTGACACCTTCTGGAAGTCCAGTTCTAAGAAGACAAGGATGAAGCAGACACACTTCCCGTCATTGAGGGGCTTCCACTTGGGCACTGGGACAAAAATGTGACCAATGGGTGTGATGCATAAGGTGTGCTTACTGGAATAGCATCAGACACTGACCCAGAAGAGCAGAGGTGAGGTGGGTGGAAGGACAGATCAATTGAGAAAACTCAAGAAGGGCAAGTGGGCTTTGTCATTCAGGACATGGGGACTTTTGCACTGAGTGTGTATTGTCAAGGTCAGGCAATTTGTTATAGCTGCCACCCTATATCCAGTTCTGCCATCAGGACCTGGAGATGTGACCCAGTTTACTCTGATTCTGTCCATATTTTCTCAAATCTGTGTTCAGTAACTTCATGTTGGTTGCTTGAAACTAGCCACAGTGTGCGTATTTACATCATAAAAATCAGCAAATACTACAAAAACTGAGTTTGTTTCCTTTCTTTCTTTCTTTTTTGAGTCAGTTTACTAGCACACCTTTAGGGCATCATGGGCTTCCCTGGTGGCTCAGACGGTAAAGAATCCGCCTGCAGTGCAGGAGACCTGGGTTTGATCCCTGGAGAAGGGAACTGAAACCCACTCCAGTATGCTGGTCTGGAGAATTCCATGGACAGAGGAGCCTGGTGGGCTACAGTCCAAGGGGTCGCAAAGAGTTGGACATGACTGAGTGACTTTCATTTTCAGGGCATCAAAGACAAAGTAGCATTTTTCTTTGAACTTGAAGGATAGCCAGCAGATTTCTAAGTAATGAAAGTGGGGAGAGGAAAGGGTGAAGGACATTTGGTTGTTTGGGCTTTTTCAGCTGCAAGTGATATAAACTTAATTCAAACTAACTCAAGGGAAAAAGGATGGTATTAGCTCATGTCATAAGGAAGAGGGGGTGGTTGTTGCATGTATGGATGGAACAAGGGGTTCAACTAAGTTATTGAGAATTTCTATCTTTCTTTTAAGAGTGCCTCTGTTTCCATCTCCATTCTCTCTCTCTCTCCCCCTTTTCATCTCCATCTCCTTCTCTGTCTTAGCTCTACTTTAAGTCTCACAAGATAAGATGCCCTCTTCCAAATTTTCAACCCATCTGCCAATTGACTCTATGTGTAGTCACATGCCCACCCCACCTACTCTGTCCAGGAGCATGGGTGTGTGCTAATAAAAAACAGATTCTGTACTCTGAAGGGGAAAAGATTACTAAGTAGGGAAAGAACATTAATTTCTCCTAAGATTGCAGGCAGTGGGAAGAGAGGGAGAAGTGAAAGGACCTGACTTGTTTAAGGACTGCTGAGATGCTTGGCATGTTTGACATGCAGGATTCTTCCATGTCTTGCCAAACTTACAGAAAGGATGACTCACACCTGTGGCTTCAGTCTTCTTTCCTCTTGTACCAGCCCTCTGTATTTTAGAGTTCATACCACTTTATTGAGGCTGATCTCCTGAAAGGACACAGAAAACTCTGGTCCCAAAGCCAATGGTTTTCTCTACTTTCATTTTCTTGAACTGTACTATCTGATATTGACCCACACATCGACCAACTTTTTTTCCTTTAAAACTTACCTTTATCTTTGGCCTTCACAAAAACAGCATCTACCTGTCTCCTACCTCCTTGAAGCTTCTTCTTTGACCACAGCTGTCGTTGGATGCCTTTATCATAACTTGGCCCATTTCTCTTGTCTCCCTATTGTTTTCCTCTGGGCCATCCCTTGTTCCCAGAGCTTAAACCACACTAATAACTTTCATATTTAAAATTCTGGACCTTATCTCTGGGTCTCTACTTGTATCCCTACATCAGTCTGTGATACTTCCTTTCAAAGAGTTCATGATTACTTAGACTCAACCTGACTCAAATGGAATTTATCTATTCCCAATTTCCTTATAATTTCCCTGCTTCTCTGGGTAATGCCCTACTTACAGGTTTCCAGTCATGACGATCTGGTGACTATTTCCTTTTTAGCATTCCTGCTCCAGCCTTTGACCTCAGACCACATTATTTTTCTTGGTGGGCATACTGAATAATTATACAAAGATTTTAAATTTAATTCCAATGTGTTTAGACAACATGCTTTGTATAACTCTAATCTTTTAAAATGTTTTGAGGCCTATCTATGTCCTATAAAATGATCTGTCTTAGTAAATTTTTTGCATGTGTGCATTCAAAAAGTGTGTCCTCTGTTGCTTGAAGAGTTCTATAAAAGTCAATTAGATCAAGTTCATTGATAATATTGTTCAAATTTGTATATCCTTGCTGATATTTTGTCTACTTCTTTACCAATTATTGAGACAGAGCTGTTAAAATCTTGGACTCTAATTGTAGATTTATCTGTTTCTCTTTGCTTTTTTTTTTTTTTGCTTTATATATTTTGAAGCTATGTTATCAGGTGCATAAATATTTAGGCTTGTTAATTCTTGATGAAGTAAATCCTTGTTATTATGAAATGACTGTATTCACCTCTGGTTATATTATTTGCTCTAAAATATGCTTTATGGATATTGTTACTCCAACTTTCTATTAGTTTTAGTATGATATATCTTTTTGTTTAAATTTTTTTTAAACCTATTTGTGTATTTGAATTTAAAATGGGTTTTTTTGTAGGTAGTTATGGGTCAGTCTTAATATTTTTATCTGACCTGACAATCTTTGCCTTTTGTTTGAGATTTTCAGCCCATCCACATTTAATATGATTAGTGAAATAGTTTTTCTTTTTTGTCTGGGTTTCATTTTGGACAGGTTCTATTTCTACATCTTCAAGTTAACTATTAATAATATCTTCTTCTGCCACATCTAATCTGCCATTGATCCCATCCAGTATTATTAGTTTTTAAAAAAAAATTTAATTAATTAATTAATTTTTTCATTTATTTTTATTAGTTGGAGGCTAATTACTTAACAATATTGTAGTGATTTTTGCCATACATTGACATGAATCCGCCATGGATTTGCATGTGTTCCCCATCCTGAACCCCCCTCCCACCTCCCTCCCCATCCAATCCCTCTGGGTCTTCCCAGTGCACCAGCCTTGAGCACTTGTCTCATGCATCCAACCTGGGCTGGCGATCTGTTTCACACTTGATAATATACATGTTTCAATGCTATTCTCTCAGATTTTAAAATCTGAAACATTGATGTTTTTAATCTCTAAAAGTTTTACTTGAGTCTTTTAAACTATCTTCCATACTTAATCCTTTCTTTAGCTATTGAATATATGGAATACTGTTTTAACAACTGTTTTAATGACCCTCTAAGGTAATTCAGTTCTGTTTTAGTTCTTGGCCATTTAAATGAACTGTTTTCTCTCATTATTATAAGTCACATTTTCTTGCTTCTTTGCATGCATGGTTATTTTTTATTGGATTTTAGACAATGTAAATTTTACCTTGTTAAGGTGTTGGTATTTTTATGATTCTGTAAATATTCTTATCTTTATCTGAGATGCAGTTAAATTACTTGGAAACAGTATTGATCATTCTCGCTTTTAAGATTTGTCAGAAAAAAAAATCAGAGCATCATTTCCTAGGGCTAATTTTCCTCCCCTACTGAGGTAAGATATTTCTGAGCACTCTACCAAATATTTCATGAATGATGAGTTTTCCAATCTGACTGGTGGCAACAGGCACCAATTCTGACTCTGTGTGACCACCAAATACTGTCCACTCTAATCTTTGAAAGTCTCTTTTCCTGGCCTCAGATAGTTCCTTCTTTGCTGATTAGTACTCTGGTGAACACGCACAGGGAACTTCTGCATATTTCCAGTGTTTTCTTTTTTTTGCTGTTCTTTCCACTCTGATACTATATTCTCTCACTGCCCTTGTCTCCTGGACTTTCAACTCTGTCTTCTCAGTTTGTGTAGTCCGGCAGGCTCTGCCTGTGTTCTCCTGCAGTGTCTATCATTACCTTTTCTTGCTCAGTCTACCCTATAGGCCTTTAGGTGACCTATAGGCAATTTGAAGTATCATCTCCATAAGATGATCTCTCTCTACATGGTGAAGGTCTTAATGTCCTTTGTTAAGTCTTGGCTACTGCATTTCAAAAATAACTCTGGTTAGAGCCACTCTTTGATTTTATATATTACAAAGAAGAGTGAAAAACTATAAATTAAACAACAGTTATATGAGGCACACTTGGCATGAAATACCATGTAGGAATTAGAAACCATCAATTTCTGCACTTCTGTCATATTATCTCCTCAGCATACTGGCTCTCTGTTTAGACTTTAACCCTGTTTGCCAACCTGAGTTAAATTCATCTTTCCCTGCCAGCCCCTAGCCTTAACCCACATTCAATACCAGGAGTCTTCAAGAATGCTCCTCATGCATTTTTCTCTTTTCTTTCGCTCTTTTATTAGCCAGAAATGAAGCATATTGGTTCAATGTCCTTTAGATAAACTCTCTACTCTGCCTAGCTGAACTCTCAGGGAAATGTTTCCATCCCATCCAGAGGGAGATGGAGCAAAACCTTTTCCTTCAGACTTTTCTTAGGTTCAGCAACCCACCTACACACACACACACACCAAAAAAGGGTCAAATTTGGCAGCTTTTCAGTCCTGCTCTTCTGTTGCTAAAGGCCCCACTCAGTGAAAGTAGAACTAAGTGTAGTTGAATCTGCCTAAGTTTGGGGTTATCTCCCAGTGATGGGTTGACCCAGATACCCAGATGATGACAATCTAATTTCTTCTTCCTCTTCTGGGAAAATCACAGCCAAAGGAGAAAGCAGCAGTTTTCAACAGCTTCACTTTCTATACTAGGTGGTTTTCAGAAGGATGTCTCCATAGAAGGGATGCTAGTTCTTCCAGATCATGTATTTAAAAACATATAGAAGAGATAACACATCTTTAAAGAAAATTCATAGTGGGTTCCAGACAGTGGCTCCTTCTAGCTAGCTGAACATTATAAAATAGACCTCTGGTTTAGCTTGAAACTTATCATTTATTTTCTTGCCCAAGGATCATCTGCTCAGCTCCCATGTAAGGCTGAATTTCTCTTTGGTGTTTAAAATCATTCCTTTAGTGTTCTTTTCATTCATTGGAAAATGGATTCTTTTCCCTCCAGAGTTTGAAGGTAAATGCCTGGGTGGGACAGTGATGCGAGGCTGTCAGTTGAGAGGCAATAAGAATTCCAGAGAGGAGCATGAGCTGGATTCAATCAGATATTGATTTTTCAGCCCAGTAAATTGTGGCTGCTTCATAGCAAAGGTAACAAGTACGCTGTGCTTTTCAGAAAGAGATGTGATCAGCTTTTAAACAATAAAGAGAAGCACTGCTGGGCAGAGTGATTCGATTTAAACCCACATGAAAGCCGGTTGTGAGTTTAAAATAAACAAAGCAACATTAAAAGCCACCACCACACCCAGAACCCCACGTCAACAGCAAAACAGATAGGGGGATTTAAGCCATCCAAGGTGATGTTTAAAGAAATTGAATTCCATTGAGGATAACAGGCTAGATTTAGCTGAAATATCTCAGTGGCTATGCATTTAGTCATCCCTTTTCTAGACATGCAGGACAAACTCAGTACCCAAAAGACCCTCTGATGGGCATCCAGGAGTCACTGTGGGCAGGAGTGTGGGTGCCTCCTTCTCTTAGGGACCAAACTAGCACAAGGTTTTCTGGCTGGGACTCCTTCCCTCCTGACCCTGTGCCTTGCCTCCTATATCCTAGCTGCTCCTCATTAGTCCCCTCCTCTGCGGGGTTCTCATGTTGTATGTCTCAGCTAAGACCTCATCCTTTCTGGGCAGAGGAACTGGGTCCACACCCTGAAATCACTTTGTGTGATTTTTGCTGCTAGTGATGCTGCTGGGAGAATGTGACTGTGTGTTCCCAGCTCCGGGGGTTAGTGTTGCGTGTTTTGTGTTCTATCCATGGATGGTGGAGAGCTCTCTCTCTCTCTCTCTCTCTCTGTGCCTGCTCAGTCATGTCCAACTCTTTGCAATCCCATGTACTGTAAGCTTCCATGGTATTATCTAGGCCAGAATACTAGAGTGGGTTGCCATTTCCTACTCCAGAGGATCTTCTCGACACAAGGGTTGAACCCAATCTCTTGTGTCTCCAGGATTGGCAGGTGGATTCTTTACCACTGTGCTACCTGGGTAGTCTGATGGAGAGCTCTGAGCCTCCCATCATTTGAGGGTCTAAGACTGCCCTGGAATCACCCCAGTCAAATGCACCTCTGACCACTGCTGGACTGGGCAGGTGTAGAGGTAGATGGTACATATTCATCATCTCCTAAGACCAAGGCTGATGCAGGGTGTGTGTGACACTGCTTATCTTTTTTCAAGTCCAGGAAGGGGCTATTTGTGTGTGGATAAGGTTTTGAGATTATGTTTTTTTTCCTTCTTGAAATCCCCTGCCCTTTATCTCTTCTCTCTATTCCTACTAGCTCTATGCTTATTGCCTCAAGGAAGGTTTAGAATAGAGCAAAATGCAGATGGCAGCAAAACAGCTCTACTAGGATGTTGTTCTAGAAACTAATCTTAAAAGGAGAGAATAGACTAAAAAGTCGCTTGAACAAACACAAAGGAAAGAGCTTCTCATCCCCAATCTTAGTCTAGAATTTATTTCCTCAGGTTGGAGTATAGTGGGGAAAGAGGTTGATGGAGCCAAGGGCTAGACTCAACTTATTGGCCATGCCTTGGCGAGATGTCTTAACAAAAGCAGCCCCGTGGTACAGATGAGATCACTGGTCACATTTAAGGAAGAGGCTCATGCACCACATGTTGAATAGAAACAGGGATCTGCACGTCATGAAGGGTCACATGGACAGGGCCAGTAACCATCTTGCTGCTGACCAATGTGTACAGAAGATCAAGGTCCAATGAGAATCTACCTCTTCAGAATCTTGGCAAGGGAAAAGAAAAGAAAGATAAATATGCCACAATCTACGTTTGAAATGGGGCTTCCCTGGTAGCTCAGCTGGTAAAGAATCCACTTGCAATGTGGGAGACCATGGTTCAAGTCCTGGACGAGAAGATCCCACGGAGAAGGGATAGAATACCCACTCCAATACTGTTGGGTTTCCCTCATGGCTCAGATGGTAAAGAATCCACCTGCAACGTAGGAGGCCTGGGTTCAATCCCTGGGTTAGGAAGATTCCCCTGGAGGAGGGCATGGCAGTCCATTCTAGTATTCTTGGCTGGAGAATCCCCACGGAAAGAGGTCTGCAGTCCATGGGGTCACAAAGAGTTGGTCACGACTGAGTGACTAGGCAGAGCAAATGTTTGAAATAGTTGCAGGGCCTGAGGTGTAATTAGAGTTTGACAGACCAAGTCCTGCCTCATTACTCTCCCTAGCACATAGGAAGACCACACTTCTAAGCCTCTTGCATTTAAGGCTGGACAAATGACTAGTTCTGACGAATAAGCTGCAAGTGGAGTGACATGCAACATTTCTGGGCAAAGGCAGCAGAAAACCCCTAATTACCTTCCAGTTTTTTACTTCTTCCATTGCATGTTGAGATGATAACATCACGTGACATAGCCTTCCATAGTCTGGGTCCCTGAGTCATCATGGAAGGCACACTCTCCCACTGACCTGTGCTGGGCATGTAGCATAAAGAAGAAATAAGCCAGTGGTGGGTTAAGTCACTGAGATTTCAGGCTTAATTTGTTCCTTGCAGCAAAACCCAACCTGGAACAGTTAGAGATTATGTTGTGCCACAGAAAATAGAGTACAATTTTTAATACCCCCAAATTTGTGGACTAGATTTATACTTGCCAGAAGGATATTTGCTGTCTGTGCACCTTCTTTTGTCATACTGTAGGTTTTAAACTCTAGGTATGGGACTGTAATGAAGTCATCAGTCATGAGTCCCTTCAACCTGGCATGGAGCAAGATAAGATGCACGAACGCATCAATTTAGTACAGGTCTTGCCTATGGAAGATAGACAACTAAAATGCCAGTAGTTCTTCCTCCTCGAGACCTTCACCTTCCTCTGATATGATAACTAGAGAAGCAGGTGGAAAGCCAGGCAGGCTCAAGAAAAAGTATCTACAATTGCTGAGCCTTGTGTTAGACCTGAGACTCAGAGAGGAGCCAGGAGCTGCCCTTGACCTTCAGTCTAAGGGCCCTGAAGGGGAAATTGCTGCTATCACAACAGCAGTACAACACACAAACAAACAGGACCAAGAGTGGGGGGGATGAACAGAGCGGGAATTGGAGAAAGTGTGTCTTGGAAATGAAAATGTGCAGGAAGTGATCAGAGCTAATGTTTGTTGATCATTCACAATGAGTGCAATGCTTTGTACACAGTATCATATTTAATCTTTGCAATAACTCTGTGAGGCAAGTGCTAGTGACCCTTTGATATTTCCTGCCAGAGTCCAGGTGCCTAGAAACGATGGGAATGAAGCCGCCTGAGGGTTGTTCTGATCATTCAGCCCAGGGGGACATGAGAAATTCATCTCGTAGCTGCTGTGTTGGAGGTTCCACCCACACCCTTAGCTCCCATAGCCTCAGAAAGGTCTCAGCTCAACTTCTGTGGCCAGTTTCTACTTGTCAACTCATGACCAGTGATGAGCCCTGAGATGGGGAATAGAAAAAGGTGTTCAGTCTCCAAAATAGGAAGGTCTGAGAAAGGACCAGACATGAGTGGGGCATTTGCAATGTATAATCTCATTCCAGTTTGTAGGTGAGAAGCTTTAGGCTCAGAGTGTGGCAGTGACTTGCTCAGGTTCAAACAGGGAATAAAAGGCAGAATCAGGATTAGAGACCAGGTTCTTTGACTCCCCCTTGGCCCCCAATCCATGTTCTCTAGTCATGGAGGCCTTGTGGGATTCCTTGTGGTGTGAGAATCACTAACCATTGATGCATCTGACCTCAGGAACATCCTTACCAGGGACAAGCAGGTAAGAGTGTATGGATAAGAGATGGTAGCTAGATGGCTATTTCAGCTACCCATCCACTCACCAGGCATTTATTTAGGTTCCCAGTAGGTGCCATTCCCTGAGCCAAAGTCTGAAGCTACTGCCAGGAATTGACTAGATCAGCTCCTGCTAGAGAGGTGACCACAGGCACATTGCAGGAGAGACCCAGGAACTTGATGGGTAGTTTCAGATGAAATGACAGTCTCCTGTCAGGGATCTTGCAGGAGCCTAGCCAGGTGGAGGTGAAACAGATGAGGCTGGTCTGCAATGAGGTGGCCATTTTGAACACACTCTCACTTTCAGGGCTGAAGATGCCGTGAAACTGTGACTCATTTCATGCAGCACCCAGGGCTCAAAGTCACTTTCCTTTCATAGCCCAGGGAAGGCTGATGCCTGCTACTCCAGGTCCTCTGCTTCCTCTGCTGGCCCTGGCTTGACCTGGGGCAGCACTGCCAGAGGCTACCTTCTGACCTGGGTGCAGACATCCCTATGGGATCAGTGTGCTTCAAGGGACAAATATTTCTGACTGTAATTGATTCTGTTGCCCAGCTGGCTCCATGGGACCCTCGTTAGGGTCTGCAGTAGATTTTCTGGAGTCCCTGAGCTCACCATAGAGGTTAGCTATTCTGAAATTGAGAATTCTGGGTAAAACCCAGAAAGGGTAAAACCCTTTCCCTGGTTTGCCTTCAACTTTACGGAGGATGCTGGAGGAGACATGCAGACCCAGCCTGTGTGAGGGGACGTCTTGGCCTTAGGAGATGCCCCATCCAGAACACAGGCTGCTGTCTCCGTTTCTTATAGATCCAATGCAGATCCTGGCACAGATTTTTGAGGAACCATGAGATTCAACATTAACTCACAAAGCTGCTGTCTGAAAATATAAAGCTGGTACGAAGCTGGATGTTTAGAATGGCACTGGGGTCCTGGCCGTACAGTCTCAAGTTCCTGTTTGAATTAGACCTCGAAGAGATCTGTGAGACCCTGAACTGTGAGAAATCCTGATGGGGTTGATCACCTAAGCTGTGTCATCAGCCCAGGTGTCTGGGTCCTTTCTGACTTGATGCGATGGGGCCTGGGGCTGCTGAAACAACCGGGTGGGGGGCCAAACCCAAGGCAAAGGACCCGGCTCTGTGACCTTGGTTGGATCATGGTGGCCTGTTTCTCTTCTCCAAAATGTGGACTGAGACATTTGTTAAGCTGCCACTGTTAGCACTAAAATAATGTGATGTGATCTTGGACACCTTCTCGTATGCAAAAATGTTCACAGAATTTTAGGAACTTCCCAGGTGGTGCTGGTGGTAAAGAACCTGACGGCCAATGCAGGAGACACAGCAGAGACAGATTCCATCCCTGTGTTGGAAAGATCCTCTGGAGGAGGAAATGGCAACCTACTCCTGTATTCTTGCCTGGAAAATCCCATGGACAGAGGGGCCTGGTGGACTACAGTCCATAGGGTTGCAAAGAGACACGACTGAAGCGACTTAGCACGCATGCAGGTGTAAAGTAACTCAGTGGGATGGACAGGCTCAAAGCTTCTTTCCACTTTGACATCCTAGGATTCTGAGCGGAACTGAAGCTTCAGACATTCTCTGTTACAGTTCCGCCCACAGGCTGCCACTGGCGCAGACCCAGACAGAGATCCGGCTGGAAGTCATAAATCTGGGTGGCCGAACCTGCTGGGGAAATAAACACAGTACCAGCGCTCCTATTTGCATACAGTCATATCTGTTTGCATCTAGCCATCACATTCATTTTCTTGCAGTGGGAAAAAAGGTAGTTTAAGAAGCTCAGTGAGTCTCTAGACCTCATCTCCCCCAAGCTGCCCTTTTGTGGGGGTCGGTGTCCACTTCAGTGTGTGCTTCTGTGGCCCCTGCTCTCATGGTATCGATCAGGTCCGAGGCAAAAGTGAGGAGGTCACGACGGTCGAGCGGTGGGAGTGGGGGCGGAGTGGGGCGAGAAGGACCCGGATGCAGGCTGCTCAGACCGGAAGCCCGTCGGAACTGCGCCAGTGAAACTCAGTGGAGGGGTACCCCCAAGGGAGAGGTGCTGTCTGCCAAGCTGGATGAAGTTCCTCCCCTGGTACTAAATATTTCCTTCCCTTGGTTATTTGTCTTGGAGAGATCTCAGCGGGTCATTATTGTGTTACCACTTAGCCATCAATTAGCAAAAGTCTACCCCTTTGGGTCGTTTCTCATAAATCAATCCCCCCCACTTCCCTCATTATTTGGTTGTTTTCTTTTAACAGCCTCTCCTGCGCTGTAATTTATGGATCCCCATCATCGAAGGGCAAGCATCATGCTTGCTCTGAATCCTGGGAAAGACTTTTGTGGAATTTTAAAGGACCAGTGAAAGAAAATTGTACAAGTGAGGAATACTTTGTGAGATGAAACCTTTCTGAATTATGGTTATATTCTTTTCCTTTGCTGCTGCAACCTATCGACGCAAGGGGCAAAGAGCTCTGGGGTGGAAGTGGGCGAGTTCCTGCACTGGGCATGCTTTGCATTTTCCGACTTGAATCTCATTGTGTTGTTTCCTCTTCATATTTATTACCACTTAAGGTTCATTTACATTCCCTCTCTGTCCACAGTGATCAGAGCAACACCTCCCAAATTAGCATCATTTGCAAGTTTCATTAACATGCTGTTTACTCTACTTCTTTTAGGTCATTAATAAAGATGACCCCCATGTACCTCACCTCCCCCCTCAATGCCATACATTTCCATTTGTCATCATCCTTTGTTTGCAGACTTCAAGCCAGTTTTAAATTTATGTGGTAGCACTCCTTACTAAGCCAATTTGAATTAATTTTGAGTGTAACACTTTATACCACTATATCAAATGCTTTTCTTATGGCTGCATGCATTCCATCAATAGCGGTCCCGCCGTTTTTCTCTTTGGTATTCAGGTTGAAAGCTCTCAATTCTGCCTGGCATTTTAGTTTTTTTAAGTCGCTGTATCCTCTGTACTGACTAGGGACTTTCTCCTAATTTTTCGCTTATTTTGAAATGATTGATGTTACGAAAGAAAGGATTTGGAGAGCTATTTATGGCAATCGATAGCTTTCATCTTTCTTCCCCACATCTGCTATTGTGGTTGAGTAAGTAATTTTGGTGAAATCCCTTCACATTCCAGGATGCATGATATCTGAACCTTCTGTTTGAAGGCTATGGATTTCCCCAATATTCCTTCCCCTTGCTTAAAACCATCTGAATGATTTTTAACCTATGTACGCATTTTGAAGATATTTTACGTGCCTGGTATATCGTAGGTTTTCAAGGATTTTTTTTTTTGTTTGTTTTTTTGGGTTGGTGAAATGAATGCAGTACATAAATCTATCAATCATTCATACTTTCCCCTAATCTGCACCATTTCCTCATTCTGTGAAGTAATGAACAGGTTAAAAACAAACAAGGAAGATAGGTATACTATTGTCATTCATTCATCTCTTCTAAATATATTTATTGAGATCAGACTCTGTTCTAGGCTCTGAGACTATTACAATGAATAGAAAGAATCTTTTTCCTTCTACACAATTGAGCAAATGTGCAACTGATATAGATGTATTATCAGATTTAGATGAGTGCTAGGAAGAAAAATAAAGACGAGATTTTGTAACATTCAGAAGCTGTTTTTTTGTGTGATTGATCTGTTTTTCAGCTCTGAATGTTGTTATCTGGGAAGATGTACAATTTCTACAAGCTATATGGGTAGAAATAATGACTACCAAAGGCCTTAAATTTTCTTTCTTTTTTTCTTTTTAAATTTTCATTATAACAAGTGGCTAGCCATGCCCTGTTTAAGACCTATGGTGGGTGCATCTAAAGACATGTCCGTGCTGGGCCAGAATTTTGACTTTGATAGCTCCAGGGACCCTCCCCACTCAGGTGTCTGTGACAGGACCCAAGGAAGGTTATCATTCTGAATTTTATGAATCTGGGCTAAGAATTGGTGGAGAACACTCAATTCACCCTATGAGCTGCACCAGGAACAGATTACCAAGTGATCAACTAGATATGAAGATACATGCAAGAGGCCACAGTATTCAGACCCAGCAAAGAATATGCAAGCCTGAGTCTGCAGGAGATCTGCAGTGGCTGAGGGCAGAAGTGCTGGGAGGACCTCAACTTCTTCCCCAGTCCAGAGTTATTCTCTGGGCCACCACTAACAGGGATCATTGTCCCTAAGTGAGGCTACGTATGCAGTAAATTTCATGATGGCTGTTTACTGTTTTTAGGTTCATCCTTTCCTCCCTTATTTATTTCATTTTATCTTCATAATATTCTTTTGTGGAAAAGTGATTGTTCCAAAATGCCAAAACGACTAAGTCATTTTCATATTGGAGACTCTAAGATGGTGCTCCATCCACAGACCCAGTTACAAATGCTGAGCCCAGTTCTCACAACCTCTTGGTCTTCTGCCTTCCCAGCTGTCAAGTCTTATGGCCTGCCCCTTCCTACCGCTCTGACCTTGAAGTCTAAGAGGACCAAATTACCTGTGCCCCTTTATTGCATTAAATTATGTCCTACCTCCCTCTCTTCCCAATGTTCCTTCTGGGTGGAATGTCCTCCTCCCTCCTCTTTACCTTCCAACTTCTCTTTAGCCCTTAGACTTGTCTTAGATGCCACTTCTTCCAAGGTTTAGGCTGGGGGTATCTTACATCAGCACCCTGGACATCTCCTTAGCCTCACTCATACACTTTGCTGGTGGGTTTCCAGCATCACAGGAACAATGTCTTATTAGTGTCGAATCTGTATCACCTAGCACAGTCCTAGGCACAGAGCAGGTATTCAGGAAATATTTGTTAAACTGAATTGCAGATGGAGGGAAATGAGGCATTATCAGTCCCATTTTGCTGTTG
This sequence comes from Muntiacus reevesi, assembly GCF_963930625.1. Classification (NCBI taxonomy): domain Eukaryota; kingdom Metazoa; phylum Chordata; class Mammalia; order Artiodactyla; family Cervidae; genus Muntiacus; species Muntiacus reevesi. The sequence goes on from NC_089256.1 coordinate 13,595,972, forward strand.
AGGAGACTGAGGAAGGTAAGGCGAAGACCTGCTGGGCAGGTGGGCGGCATGACCGAGATTATCCAGGAAGAGCTGGGGTGAGGCTGACATCAGAGGGCAAGGTGGTGGGCACCTCACCCCGCTGGTCCAGACGGATTTCCTAGGTGATTTCAAAGCACTGTGAAATTTCAGTGCTTAGCCAAGTCTGTCACCCACAGGCATAATTTTTGTTCAAAATACTTCTGATTTGCAACTAATGATTTTTGGTGGTTATCACAGTCATCAGATGGCCTATTTTTGTTGGTGCAGTTTGTTCTTTCCATGAAAGTTCTTATTCATTTTCAAGTTAAATAAAATCTGACTTTTATCCCCAAAGGAACTTATATTTCAAACCCCTGATTTGAGCAGGATTTTGGTTTGAGTTTGGGTTTGATTCATCTCTTTGATTAAAGGCTTATCTTCTAAATAACATGTCTTAATAGTTACTCTTTCCCTTTCTAGACCTTCTAAATTTAGATAAATGAGACCAATTATCACTTCTAGAATGTTCAGTTTATACTCTGGTCCTAGAATTTGGTCTCTAAGAGATGTTGATTTTCTTCCTGTGGGATCACTTAAATTCTGCATTTTCCCAGTTGCTGTCCTTATCCGAAGGGGAAAGTCTGTGGGAGGAGCCTGTTGGCTGCTGGTTCACCAGGAGCTGCAAAAGGATGGTCATTTGGCCTCCTGAGAGCCTGGGCATGACCCACAGGGACCTCGTTACCTGTGAGCAGAGGGCTGTCCTGCAGCAAGTCAGCTGGTGCACGAACAAGTCCACTTAGAGCATCGTGTTCGTGGACTCCCAGGTAAGGAAGAGGAACCTCTGAAGATGTGCTGTGGTGACATGTAACCTGCAAGGAGAGATGTTTTTTTTTTCTTTTTTCTTTTTCAATTCCTTTTCTTATTTGTCACTTCCAAAGATGAGCTTCAATTTATGATGGGGAGATATGGAATATCATTCATGCATTATATTTAGTAAGTACTTCATGTGGGCCAGATATCAAGCCACATTTTGGATATGGAGTGGGCAGGAGATGTGTCCCTGTTCTGACCTTGTAATCAGAATGGGGAGGAGGGTTTGCTGCTAGCCATCAGGGGTGGGGACAGACTGTTATACTCAACGATTTTTGATTATACTCAATTTATACTTGATATTTGGTATATATGTACCACAGATTCCTTATCCATTCATCTGTCGATGGACATCTAGGTTGTGTCCATGTCCTAGTTATTGTAAATAGCAATGAACCTTGGGGTATATATGTCTTTTTCAATTTTGCTGTCCTTTTTTTTTAAGTTGCTCAGTCGTGTCTGACTCTTTGTGACCCCATGGACTATTCACTCTATGGAATTCTCCAGGCCAGAATACTGGAGTGGGTAGCCTTTCCCTTCTCCAGGGGATCTTCCCAACCCAGGGATCGAACCCAGGTCTCCTGCATTGCAGGCAGATTGTTTACCAGCTGAGCCACAAGGAAAGCCCAAGAATAGTGGAGTGGGTAGCCTATCCCTTCTCCAGAGGATCTTCCTACCCAGGAATCGAACTTGGGTCTTCTGCATTGCCGGATAATTCTCTAGGTTGTTTCCATGTACTAGTTATTGTAAATAGTGCTGCAGTGAACACTGGGGTACAATGTGTCTTTTTCAATTTTGTTTTCCTCGGGGTATATGCCTAGTAGTGGGATTGCTGGGTCATATGGTAGTTTTATACCTAGTTTTTAAAGGAATCTCCATACAGTGTTCCATAGTGTTATATCAATTTACATTCCCACCAACAGTGCAAGAGGGTTCCCTTTTCTACATACCCTCTTCAGCATTTATTGTTTCTAATTCTCTTTTGCTGCTAGGAGAACTTTTCCCTTCAGGGTCTCAGAGCTTGGCACTCCGAAACCCTCTAAAGGGTCACACAGCCTGGGAACTGCTTCCAATATTTTAAGATGTGGAAGTGGGGAGAAGGAGTTAAGGGGTTTCTTTCCTCAGATGTCTGCCTGCCTCTTTCACTGAACTCCAGTCCTGTCAACCCTGACTTTTTATCCAGACCTTCCTGTCAAAATGTGAACTTGGAACTCTGGATCCCCAGGGCCCCCATAGACAAAATCCATTTTGGGAGGACATAGCATAAGATATGACCCACCCTCCCCCACCCAAGTCCTGTTGAATCTGTGATTGTTGTGATGTTGCAGGGCTGAAAGTTTCCTTGGCTTGATCCACGGACATGAGGCTCATTAGCACTAGGGTAAACAGCTTTACAAGAGTAGTAACCCTTTATCTACTTAGAAGTAGAATCATCAAGGTGGCCTAGGAATCTGCAATGACCTACAAATGAGGTGGGGGTGATTACAGTGTAAGCACAGACTAGCTCTGTTTGGAGAAGAAGCTTTTAGCTGGGATCCTTGGGCTGATCCCAGCTTTAGAGGGTTTCTGAGTGCCATCCAATTGCACGTGAATTTTCTTTTTGTAAGTGTGAGCATATGTGCATTTTTTTTTTTTTTTTTGAAAAGAAGGTCTGCGGTTTTTATCATATTCCTGTCAGGGTGCAGAGTCTGAAGTGCAGGGGACTTGATTCCATTCCTTGCTTCTTCTTTTTGTCAGCTAGATTGGAGGGAGTCGTTGGGGCTCTGTCTTCATCTCTAATGGGCTGTTCTGAAGTCAGAATGAGAAACGTAGGTAAACGCTAAGGTTTGCAAACTGCAGGCTGCTATGTGAGCCCACCCCTTTCCCTTCTGCCCTCCCCCTTCCCCTTATCATCCTGCTTCCTGTTTGATTTCTAACTGTCCTTCAAGGCCCTCTTCCAGGAGCACTTCCAGAAAGCCTTACCCGGCTGCCCAGCTTGCTCGCTCTGGGTGAGGAGCCCCTGTCTGTGCTCCATCACTGACCTCTGATAAGACACGCTCTGCTCTGTGGCCATCACTGACTTACTGCCCTGGGTACTGACCTCGTACCCAGATGACTCACTCCTTGGAGGACACAGGTGGCAACCTGGTTGTTTTCTCTGTGTAGTCTTACCGTAATTTTGTTCAACTGATAAAATGTTAGTTAATTTATTTCTAAATCCTGCCTTGATGAGCTAACTCCGAACCATTTTTATCTATTCATCCGAGGCAGACTCAGTTCCTTTCACTACGTGTAAATGAAAGTGATGAAATGGAATCCTTTAAGAGCATCTTAGTACTGTCTGTTGGGTTGGCCTTCCAGTAAATTAGTCTGAATTAATGAGGGCTCATCTCCCTCTGTGGAGAGAAGCGGGGCACAGACAGTTGCCTGCTGCGGCGTCTGACCGGGCTCGGTGCCTGGCACAGAGATCCCCTCCTCACTGGCAGAGCAGCTCACGCCTCTCCAGCCTGTCACCTGTGACACGTGCTGCCCATCAAGATGGATAGATCTGGGGCCAGGAGCCATACAACATAAGAAAGTGTCTGGGCTGGCCTCACCCAGGCAGCGCTTGACTGGAGCTTCAGGCTGTCCTCACGCTGGATCCCCAGTGGCCCTCCTCTCTTTTTCTTGGCTACTTGCTGGCAGCTTACTCCCAGGAGCTGTGAAGTTCTGTCTTCTGAGGCTCTTCCTCCTGGTCTCTCCAGGGCTTTCCTCTGCTTTATCTCCTGCTCCTGTCCTAGGAAGTGCCCACATTTTCCATCCCGTCTGCTTTTATTTCTATTACTGGAAGGGAAAAAGGAATTATGTGCTTCCCACTGGCTTCAGCTCAGCTGGTATTAAACATTGTGTAGACTGATGCGATCTTACCAAGGAGGAAATTATTAACAGGGCGAGGCTAATTTTCTAATTCACACCTGGAAAGTGAATCCGATGGCGCTGGCACAGATCTTTAATGAAATAACATTGTTTAAGAAGTTTCCAGAGAAATTCATCACTAATTGATTTTTGAACTGTGGGAAAAGATAACACAGAGAGATGAGATATGAGCCTCTGTCTGGCCTGCCTCCCCCACAAGCTTTTTATTCCCTTAGTTTTTCTTTCCCATGGAAAATCAATCCCAGCAGCATCCTGAATTGGCACTGCAGATGGTAGGGCCTGCAGAAAGGCCCACATTTGGATGTAATATTTTCTTTCTGCTTCAGTTTTCTTCTGTTTGGACTCTGCTGTGAGGTCTTGGTGAAAACCATAGGCTTCCACAGTGGAGCTGGGAAATTCTTTGTGACTCAAGTCAAAGGCAGTGAGTGGGAGAGAAGGACTTGGGAGCAGGCTGGGTGTCCTTGGAAGTGGCAGTTTTGTAGCAGGGACACCGCTGGGGCACAGTCCTCCCTTTGTCCCCAGAGGCTTCCCAGACTTTCTCCATCCTTAAATAGATATTATATATATATATATATTTTTTTTTTTCTTTTTTATTTTGGGGCCATGCAGCATGTGAGATATTAGGTTCCCAACCAGGGATTGAACACCACCTCCTGCCCCTACCCGTCCCCCCTGCACCCCCGCTTCCTGGTGCTGGAAGCACAGATTCTCAACCACTGATCACCAGGGAAGTCCCAACATATATATTCAAGTTGCAGTCATATATATGAACATATATTCATATACTCATATATGAGAGGTACTGCTGACATTTCCTGGTCTTATATTAAGCATTAATAAAAGGAACCTTAAGGTTTTGTTTACATAAATTGATCTGAAACACTTGATTCCATTAAACACTGAATGCCAGCAATGCAAAGCCAGCTCCCTAAGTAGCCCAGCCCCTCTGCACACAAGTTGCCTCACTTTGCTACCCCTTCTCTGTTTAAAATTTTAGAGTTCTGCCACTGAGCTTTAGGCTCCTAGACCGACCGGAGAAGTTGGCTTCTGGTCTTTTCATCTTCCTGCTGATGTACTCTTATGAATTTGTCTTTTTAGAAATTTTGAGGACAAGTGGGGGCCTAGATCTCAGGAGGAATAGATTTGGCTTAAAGGACCTTATTCCAAATCTGGCTTGCAAATGTATTAAGGTAGGTAGATTGGATTTGAGGTGCCCTCCATAAAAGCAGTCAGTAGTCTTTGCCAGGCTCTCACATTGGGGATGAAACAGGGTGCAATTTTGCCCTCAAAGAACTCACAGCTAGTGAGATGGGAGCACATGATGATGAGGCTCAGAATATTATGAAATCCATGAAAGCAGGTGTCTCATTCAGTCTTGGGAGAGCCCAGGAGGACTTCCTGACAGGGACTGTATGGACTGAGCCTGGGAAGGGGAGACAGCTATGGGATAACACTCTTCAACTCTTCCCCTCACAGAGCCTCATGCATCCCTTACTGGCTACTACTCTAGCTTTTGCTAGGAAAAAAAAAAAAATCCTGTTTATCAAGAAAGTATTCTTTGCATGATTTTTCTGCCCTTGTTGTCAACCTATATTAACTCTATTCAGTTCCCATACCTCATAAAAACTCCCATCTTAGCTCTTACTCGGGATCTGCTGAGCTAGTTCTCAGCATGGTGTTGATTATAATAACAGTCCCAAAGTTCACTTTTGAATGGCTGTTTCCATTAAAAAATTTCCTAAAGAGGTTAATACAAGGGGAAGGGACTTCAGACCCAGAGGCAGGTGTATGGGGGAGGCACTGTTGGTGTGAACATTTCTTTTGTTCTTCAGATAATGTTTTAGAGAACCACCAACCCTGGCTCCTGAAAGGTTGGCTTTTCTGGGTGGTTTGGATGGTTGGAGTGTGGAAGTGGGGCTGAGGAGCACTGTCTGGTTCATAAAGGCCAGTGTGGAAGCCTTGTTCTGCCAAGGTGACTGATGGTGACTGAGCTGGGAGCACTAGATTCAATGTTCATTTCTGCCACTATCTATTTGGGTCAAGGTCTTGTCCCCTCAGTCCTTATGGCTGTAAATTGCAAGGGTAGCTCAATAATTCTGGGAATGTCTGAAATGGATGTGTACTCACTGTATTAGTCAAGGTTCTCTAGAGAAACAGGACCAATAGAAGATTTTATATATATATATATATATATATATATATATATATATATATATATACACACACATATACACACTGGGGTTGACTCATGCAATTATGGAGGCCAAGAAGTCCTACCATCTACTGTCTGCAGGCTGGAGGACCAATAGAGTCTATGGTATAATTCAAGTTGAGTCTGAAAGCCTGAGAACTTGGAGCTCTGATGTCTGAGAGCAGGAAAAGATAGACGTCTCAGATCAACAAGAGAGAGAGGGACTTCCCTGGTGGTCCAGTGGTTAAGAATCTGCTTGCCAGGCAGGTTACCCAGTTTAATCTCTGGTCCGGGAAGATTCCACATGCTGCAGGGCAACTAAGTCGTGTGCCACATCTACTGAGCCCACACTCTAGAACCTGTGTGAGGCAACTACTGAGCCTGTGGGATATTAATGAAGCCTCTGCCTTTTTGTTTTATTTGCACCATCAATGGATTGACCACACCGATGAGGGCAAATCTTCTTATTCAGTCTACTGAATCAAGTGTTAATCTCTTCCAGGAACACTTTCATAGACACACTCAGGAATAATGTTTACTAGTTATGAGGGCTTCCCTTAGGCCAGACAAGTTGACACATAAAATTAACTATCATACTCACTCATCCTTCTTTGAGAAATTTATAGAAACCCATTGGCATCCTCCCAGAAAGAGCATTTTATTAAGGCTATACCCATACCTTTTAGCTTAGTTTGTGAAAATAATCTTTGTGTTTATGTCAATAACACTCTTAAATTGTATGGGATTTTTCTAGTTCACAGTGTTTTTACACCCATGGTCACTTTGGGTCTCCAAGTCATCTCTATGAGGTTGCGTATATTGAATACTTACTGCATGTACTTTAGATACTTCACCCCATTTAACCCTCTCAACAATTCTGTAAGGCAAATACTATTATTATCTAAGCATCTCAGATGAGGAGTCTGAAGGTCAGAGATGTAAAGTGCCTTGCCTGAGGTCACACAGCTAGTCTAAGTCTGTGGGGGAGAGTTCAGTTCTATAGCAGTAGTGTGTCCACTTGCATCTTTGAGCCTCAGTTATGCTAGTGACGTCTGAGCTGGACATGCATTACTGCTATGCAATGACAAGAGGGTAGGTGGGCTGCTGAGCTTTTAGCTCTGGACACACCATAATACCAGAGCATCATAGCAAAATTCCTTTGTGTTTCAGCCACAGGACAGCATACCCTCGCAGCATTGGATGAGCCTGAGGAACATGAGATGCTGTTCATTGGAGCAGGTAGCTCAGTGTCTGAACTCGGGAGACAGCAAGAAGAGATAAAATAAGACAAGTTATGTAATCAAGTGGAGAACAGAACAAGGAATGAAACTTTTAGAGCATTGGAGAGAGGTCTGAATATTTGAGAGGATGACTTTAGAGGCAGCTTAAAGCACCGAGGAGTCATAAAGAAGAGGGAAGGAGAAAATGATTGTAGCTTCTTAACCAGCATAAGAGGGAATTGCGGGGGACTTAGTCAGTGTTCAAACATTTGGAAGGTGGTGGCAAGCTCTTGTAGAATTCCACTGAAGACAACATACAGAGGGCTCTGGTTAAATAGGGCTCTGTAGCAAGTGGGTGTTTGGTTAGCCTCTACGAAGGATTTCTTGGATGCAAGGTGTTTCTAACACTGTAACAGATGTAGTCAAGCTACTTGTAGGATAGCTGTCAAGCCACTTGGGCACCCAGCCCTCTTGGACACCCTTTCCTATTTTTGGAGAATTTCTCACCTCTGAATCTGTGCCTCTCCAAGAGAGAAGCCAGAAATGGGCTTTCCCAGCTTCTCTTGAGCGGAGTGCAGGCTTAAGGTCCTTCCAAATAGTTGGACCTGTGTCAGGCTTCAGTTACGAAGCCAGTGATGCTAGAGAGCAGATGTCCAAAGGAGTCCACTCTGATCAGGAAAAATGTAGAGCCATTCAGCATCCAGAGATGGATATGGCAGAGACTGGTGGAAACACATAGTATGCAGTATCGTTGCTGGGAGATGTGGCTTCTGTGCCAGTGGGGATGCTGGTGGGGACCCTGTGGGGATAATGTGGAGGGTGGCATGAGTGGCCTATTATTCCTGGCTTTGGGACCTCCCAGAGATACTAAAAACTAGCAGTGCCCTTTCATAAATGTCTTTTTCACTTAAATCAGCTAGGGAGAGTTCTTTTGTTTGCAACTAAGAACCTTGACTGGTATAACAGGTTACTGAGTGAACTTATAAGCCTTTGAGACTTTTAGAAATAGGAAAAACACTCAGCTGTCTGCTCAGCACGATCAGGATTTGTATCAGTCAAGGTTCTTGGTTGCGAACAACAGAAACCAACTCGGGGCATTTTGAGCAGAAAATGAATCTATTGGAGGTTCTGAGATTCAACAGGAGGCTAGAGAACCAGCTTGCAATATGGACAGGAACTAGCGCTTCAGTTAAGAACCCTGCTAAAACAAGGAACAGTCTTTGCTGCTCCAGAATACCACTTGACCTGCCATTAGACACCAGGCATGAGACACCCCTGTGGCTGCCAGCAATAAGCCTGACTGTCTCAGAGTCATATACCACTTACCCCAGCTTCTGAATAGGAGAATCTAACCATCTGAGCTTCCAGAGAGTAGAGGCAGATAGAGTCTTCCCCTTGTGGGCTTCTGAAGTGGGAGGCTGGGCACGGTGCTCCCCCAGTATTAGACACAAAGCATTACCTCAAAGAGAAGGGGCATTCAATACAACAATAATAGATGTCCACATCCAGACACACATCCTTGACTCCTGGTGCCATGAGGTGTCGAGCTGCAAGAGATAAATGGAATACAAATGCCTAGCAGATGAAAGGTTTTCATGCTGCACAAGTCAATGAAGGGACAAAAACTCATTTCTTTTTCATCACAGTTTCATTGTTTATTTGCATATTATATCCCTTTTATTGCAGTCTATTTCTTTTGCCTAATTCTAAAGCAACTGCCAGGACAATAGAATCGGGTGCTTTAAGATGTATTTCTCCATCCATCCAACTATCCATCCATCCATTCATCCTCCAGCAAGCATTTCCTAAGCACCTTCTCTGGGCATGCCCCAGACAGGCTCTAGTGATGCAGAAATGAATCAATAAGGCAGTTTCCACTTTAAAGAGCTCAGTGAGTGGGCGAGATACTATATAATGGTCAATTACAGTACAAGTTCTGTTAGTTTTTGTTGTTGTTGCTGTGTAACAATTTACCCCAAATTCAGTGGCATAAAGTTAGCTCACAGTTTCATAGATCGGAAGTCCAGCAAGATTGAAATCTAGGAGGTGGCTGGACTGAGTTCTTATCTGGGGGCTCTGAGGGTAAATCCACTTCTGAGCTCATCCTTGTTGTAAGCAGAATTCAACTCCTTGAGGTTGTAGAACTGGAGTCCTTATTCCAATGTTGGCTGTCAGCTGGAGACTGCTCTTAGCAACTAAAGCTGCTCCTCAGTCCTTGCCACAGGCCCCCTCCATTTGGGCAATGGAGAACCTCCTTGGGGTTGAGTTCTCTCATGCTTTACTCTCTCTGACTTCCTCTTTTCTGGCCAGTTGAAGAGAACTCTGCTTTTAAAGAGCTCTTGTAATTAGATTAGGACTACCTGATTAATCTTCCTACTTTAAGGTCAATAGTATAGTGTGCAAAATACAGCATCATGGGAATAAAATCCATCATGCTCACTGTCCCAGAGACTATGTGTACACGGACAGCTGGGTGGATAGGAAACCTTAAGGGACATTTTAGAATCTGATCTGCTACCCTCGGTGACATATGCCAAGTATGGATGTAACACAAGAAGTGGTGGGAGTACAAAGGAAGGATACTGATCCTAGCTTTGGAGGTGGGATAAGTCAGGGAAGTCTTTGTGCAGGGGTATCATTTGCATTATATTAAAGGTTGAGAAAAACTTAGTTCTGTAGTGTGAGGGTCATCTATCTACAGGACCAATCCAGCTAGTGAGGCTGGGGTTATGACACAGCACAGTATATTTGGAAATAGAAAGTTTGGGGCTGCCCAGGTGGTGGTAGTAGTGGTAAAGAACCCATCTGCTAATGCAAGAGACCTGAGACGTGGGTTTGATCTCTGGGCCATGAAGACCCCCTGGAGAAGAGAACAGCAACCCACTCCAGTATTCCTTCCTGGAAAATCCCATGGATGGAGGAGCCTGGCGGCTGTAGTCCATGGAGTCGCACAGAGTCGGACGTGACTAAAGTGACTTAGCACTCACTCACGCTCAGGGCTGCTAGAGAGTAAATTTTAGGGGAAGGAGTGGTCAGACAAGGACATGGTGAGGCCCAGAAGGGTGAAGTCAAAGAGGACTTTACCATCCCAACCTGGGGAATTAGATCTGTGGGCTCAGCCTGGAATTTCCGATTTGGGGTGGGGCCTAAGAATTTACATTTCTAACAAGTTCCCAGGTGATGCTGGTCCGGCTGGCTGGGACCACACTTTGAGAGCTGCTCCTCTAGAGAATGAATGTAGAAGAGTGAGACTGTGGGCCTGAAGGGGGCCATGGCTCCAGTCTAATAGGAGGTATTAAGGCTCTGGCCAGGCTCAGAGCCAGGTTCATGAGGGTGCAAATAGCATGGAGTGGATGTGGTTTTGGGAAAGACTTGGGAGGTAGCACTGGGGTGTGGGTGTACAAGGCAGAACAGCATCAGGGTGACCAGCCCTCACAGACCTGCGAGAGACCTCAGCCATTAGCTAGTCCAGACTTCTCATTCGACAGAGTGAGGCCCAAGAGATCAAAGGACACCTCCAAAATCACAGACTTGGTGTCAGCACCAAAACATGGGGCTCAGATTCTGGGGTCTCTAGGACACAGTATTTGTAAGTTAATTTTGAAAAAAAAATAAACAAAATAAAAACAAGGCAGCCCCCAGCCGCCCAGAAACTCCTTGTCAGTTTCATCTCTGTAGCTCCCAGCTTCCCCTGCCCATTCCTTGGGCAAGCCTGCTTCCTGGAACAGTCACTGCAGCCTGTGTACAAGAGCAACAGCGTCCCCTCCCTGGACACTGGCCTGTAAGGGCTTCTGAAAGAGAGATCAACCTTATCAAAGGTGTTTTAAGTCCCCTATCCCATCTCCTTTCAGCCCCCGGCTCCTGGTTTCCGAAGAATTTTCATGGCTGAGAGAACCTGCTAGTGACAAATCTACTGAAGCGTGGAGACAGGACTGGGAAATTAGAGGATGCTCTTGGATTTCCAAAGGGACAGATACTGAATGCGGACATTCCTTTTCACGTACACAGACGTCTGTGCACACACGCCTGCAAGGGAGATCAATTCTAACCCCCAAAGGCCCCTTTGTCTCACTGAAGCGCTTATTAAATGAATCTGTGTTTTCCACCGGCAGCCCAGAGTCATCTAGAAAAGGAACACAATGCGATGTCAGTCAGTATTTGTTACTGTCAGAGCCTTGCTCACAGTCGGCCCGGCGTTTATTGTCTTTTTGGGGCCTGTTTTATCCATTTTCTGTGGGCAAAGTCATTAATCTTCCTCCAGGCTCGGGTGCTGTGTATCCCTGACAGCCAGGGTCCCAGCTTCTTGGGCGGCTGAGTAGGGGCACCTCCTGGCCTTGCGGTGCCGGAGCTTTGATTAGAAAGAGTGAGGAGCGAGTGAAGCCATAAAAAAGGACCGAGAGGGGAGGGGTGCCAACGTCTGGGGTCCCAGGAGGAACAGGGGCTCTGCGGAAAAGGTCACTCTGTTTTTGAATCATCTCCAGTGCACCCTGACACCAAAATACGCTTAGCCTTATGCAGAGTCACTTGATAAAGAGGCTAATGAAGTGGAAAGATGTCAGCAGAGCTAAGCGGGCCAGGCTCTGGGGGATACGCCATGATTCACCCTTCTGTTTCCATGGAAACCAGAGAGGCTTGGCTTCTTTCTTCCTTTCCTTCCTTTTGGAAGGTCTTTCCTTGGTAACCTTGACCCTTTCACATTGGCAGCCAGAGATAAGGGATTCCATTTTGCCTTATCTGGTCATGGTTGGCTGGTAGACACTGATGGGTCTGCGATGGGGGCGGGGTACTGGCCAGGGGCTCTGGCATGCCTTAATTCAAATGCATGAAGTGGAGGGTGGGAGGGGATAGAAAAAGAACACAGTTAATTAAGGTTGATATTGCAGAGAAGGTTGTTTTCTGAATAATAAATTCTATGGGCTTCAAAAACAAGTGCAATTAAAGGAGTGCAAAAAGGAGAGACAGTTGAAGGGCAGGGGAGGACCACTTTGGTCAGAGGATGTTTTTGAAGGGTTGGGGGTGAAGGATAGAGGTTACATCTAAGGAGCCCTCACTATGTTAGGCTCTTGATACACAGAACCAACACTGTGTTCAATGATAGCTTGTGATATTACTGTCCGTACAAGCACACTTTGCCTTGAGCAGTGAGGTCATTTGTGGCCTCAGCTAATGGGGAACGGCTTTGAAATTGATCCAGATAGGAGAGTTGCCTTTAGGTTATTATCAAGGAGAAGGATTTTTCTTCAATTTGGGCTCAGAAATGTTGCTTCTTGTCAGATGCCTTCCCCAGACATGTTGTATATCACTTTTCAGTTCAAATGCCTACTATACTCTTCTGTTCTCTGTGTCTTCTGGATTAAATCATTCCAATCAGAGTTTTTAGTTTTTTCTAGATATATACTCAGGAGTAGGATTGGTGGGTCATATGGTAGTTCTGGGCTTCCCTGGGGATCAGATGGTAAAGAATCTGCTGGAGACCTGGGTTAAATCTCTGGATCTGGAAAGTCACCCAGAGAAGGGAATGGCAACCCACTTCAGTATTCTTGCTTGGAGAATCCCATGGACAGAGGAGCCTGGTGGGTTACCGTCCATTGGGTCTCAAAGAGTAGGACAGGACTGAGTGACTTTCACTTTCACAGTAGTTACAGTTTTAATTTTTAAAGGAACTTCCATACTGTTTTTCCCCCAGTAAGGGCTAACAGAGTTATGCCAAGAGAATGCACCTGTCATAGCAAGCATCCTCTTACAACAACACAAGAGACGACTCTACACATGGACATCACCATATGGTCAATACCGAAATCAGATTGATTATATTATTTGCAGCTGAAGATGGAGAAGCTCTATAAAGTCAACAAAAACAAAACCAGGAGCTGTGTGTGCTCAGATCATGAACTCCTTATTGCCAAATTCAGACTTACATTGAAGATAGCTGATAGATAGAGTGCCTGAAGAACTATGGACCAAGGTTTGTGACATTGTATAGGAGGGAGTGATCAAGACCATCCCCAAGAAAAAGAAGTGCAAAATGGTTGTCTGAGGAGGCCTTATGAATAGCTGAGAAAAGAAGAGAAGCTAAAGGCAAAGGAGAAAAGGAATGATATATCCATCTGAATGCAGAGTTCCAAAGAATAGCAAGGAGAGATAAGAAAGCCTTCCTCAGTGATCAGTGCAAAGAAATAGAGGAAAGCAATAGAATGGGAAAGACTAGAGATCTCTTCAAGAAAATTAGAGATTCCAAGGGAACATTTCATGCAAAGATGGGCACAATAAAGGACAGAAATGGTATGGACCTAACAGAAGCAGAAGAAGAGGTGCTAAAAAGAGGTGGCAAGAATACACAGAAGAACTATATAGAAAAGATCTTAATGACACAGATAACCACCATGGTTTGATCACTCACCTAGAGTCAGACATCCTGGAGTGCAAAGTCAAGTGGGTCTTAGGAAGCATCATTATGAACAAAGCTAGTGGAGGTGATGGAATTCCAGTTGAACTATTTCAAATCCTAAAAGATGATGCTGTGAAAGTGCTGCACTCAGGATGCCAGCAAATTTGGAAAACTCAGTAGTGGCCACAGGACTGGAAAAGGTCAATTTTCATTCCAATGCCAAAGAAGGTCAATGTCAGAGAGTGTTTAAACTTCCGCACAATTGCACTCATCTCACATGCTAACGAAGTAATGCTCTAAATTCTCCAATCCAGGCTTCAATAGTACATGAACTGAGAACTTCCAGATGTTCAAGCTGGATTTAGAAAAGGCAGAGGAATCAGAGATAAAATTACCAACATCCATTGGATCATAAAAAAAGCAAGAGAATGCCAGATAAACACCTCCTTCTGTTTCATTGGCTATGCCAAAGCCTTTGACTGTGTGGTTCGCAGCAAACTATGGACAATTTTTGAAGAGATGGGAGTACCACACCACGTTACCTACCTTGTGAGAAACCTGTATGCAGGTCAAAAAGCAGCAGTTAGAACCGGATGTGGAACAACAGACTGGTTCCAAATTGTTCCAATTTTTCCAGCCATCAAGGCTGTATATTGTCACCCTGTTCATTTAACTTATATGCAGAATACATCATGTGAAATGCCAGGCTGGATGAAGCACAAGCTGGAATCAAGATTGCTGGGAGAAATATCAATAACCTCAGATATGCAGATGACGCTCTCCTTATGGCAGAAAGCAAATAGGAGCTAAAGAACCTCTTGAGGAAAGTGAAAGAGGAGAGTGAAAAACTGGCTCAACACTCAACATTCAAAAAACTAAGACCATGGCATCTGGTCCCATCACTTCATGGTAAACAGATGGGGAAACAATGGAAACAGTGACAGACTTTATTTTCTTGGGCTCCAAAATCACTGCGAATGATGACTGCAGCCATGAAATTAAAAGACACTTTCTCCTTGGAAGGAAAACTATGACAAACCTAAACAGCGTATTAAATTGTTAAAAAGCAGAAACATCATTTTGCCAATAGAGGTCTGTCTAGTCAAAGGTATGATTTTTCCAGTAGTCATGTTCGAATCTAAGAATTGGACCACAAAGAAAGCTGAGCACTGAAGAACTGATGCTTTTGAACTGTGGTGCTGGAGAAGACTCTTGAGAGTTCTTTAGACAGTGAGGAGATCAAACCAGTCATTCCTAAAGAAAACCAATCCTCATTATTCATTGGAAGGACTGATGCTGAAGCTGAAGCTCCAACACTTTGGTCACCTTATTTGAAGAACTGACTCATTGGTAAAGACCCTGATGCTGGGAAAGATTGAAGGCAGGAAGAGAAGGGGATGACAGAGGTTGAGATGGTTGGATGGCATCATTGACTCAATGAACACGAGTTTGAGCAAGCTCTGGGAGTTGGTGATGGACAGGGAAGCTTAGCATGCAGCAGTTCATGGGTCGCAAAGAGTTGGACATGACTGAGTGACTGAACTGAACTGATACTGTTTTCCATAGCGGCTGCACCAATCTACTTTGCCACCAACAGTGTAGGAGGGTTTTCTTACCCCATACCTTCTCCTTCATTTGTTTGTAAACTCTTTGATGATGGCAATTCTGGTAGCTGTGAGGTGATACCTCATTATGGTTTTGATTTGCATTTCTCTAATAATTAATGATGTTGAGCATTTTTTTAGGTGCCCATTAGCCATCTGTATATCTTCTTTGGAAAAATATTTACTTAGGTCTTCTGTCTGTTTTTTGATTTTTTTTTTTAACATTGAGTTGTATGAGCTGTTTCTTTACTTTGGTTACCAACCCCTTTTTACTTGTATTTGTTTGTGGTAATTTTCTCTTATTTTGTAGGTTGTCTTTTTATTTTGTTGATCGTTTCCTTTGCTTTGGAAAAGCTTCTAGGTTTGATTTAGGTCCCATTTGTTTATTTTTGCTTTTATTTCTTTTTTCTTGGGAGACTGATCTAAGAAAATATTGCTACAATTTATGTCAAAGAATGTTTTGCCTATATTCTCTTCTAGGAGTTTTATGGTGTTATGTATTACTTTTAGGTCTTCAAACCATTTTGAGTTTATTTCTGTATATGATGTGAAGCAATGTTCTAATATCATTGTTTTATATGAGGCTGTCCAAATTTCCCAACACCACTTGTTGAAGAGATTATCTTTTTTCTATTGTATATTCTTGCCTCTTTTTTCATAGATTATTTGACTGTAGGTGTGCAGGTTTTTTCTGGCCCCTCTATTCTGTTCCATTGATCTATGCATCTGTTTTCATGTCAGTACTGCACTGTTTTGATTACTGTAACTTTGTAGTGTAGTTTGAAGCCTGGAAAGATTATGTCTTCAGTTTTGTTCTTTTTTCTCAAGCTCGTTTTGGCAACTGTGGGTATTTTGTGCTTCCATATGAATTTTAGGGTTACTTGTTCTAATTCTGTGAAAAATGTTATGGGTATTTTGATAGGGGTTGCATTAAATCTGTAGATTGCTTTAGGCAGTATGGCCTGGAGTAAATTACTGATTGAGAAAAATTTACTTGCCCCTGGCCAATAAAAACTTGGTGATCCTTGGGTTGATCATCCATTCTTGGATCAGATAATGGATGTGTGGCTGAATACATGTGGTACGAACATGACTCCTTACCCATCCCCTCAATAGCAACTATGGATTGGAATAAGTTCTTAGAGAAAGAGATACAGTATTAGCTTACTCCAAATACCTTTGTTATAAGACCTCTATCTTAACCTTTAACTTAAAACCTCAGGGAAGAAATGTATATTTTAAAAAAATATTATTATAAAGATAAAAATCTTAACATGTCTTCTTCTTTTATAATATGAGCCTTATTCTTTTATAATTGGGAATGTGGAAACATATTCATAGGTGTGTGCAAGAATCTCAAACTTGGTAGGCTACCAAGGAGTAAGTGCTCCATGGTTGGATAATGTAGATTCACAGAATTCTTCTAATCCATCCTTCATTTTTATTACATTCTAATGGATGATCTAAGTTGGGACTGAGATAAATTTATTGGGAAAAATACTGGAGAGTGTGACACTCCCTCTTCCATATCATTGAGCAATGGCTTAGGGGAATATTGGAAGCAGAAGAGCTTTTGCTTAGCTTCACATAGACTGTGGACAGAGATTTATTGTGTATGATTCATCAGTAAAGGATTGGCCAAATCAGTCATGCTACATCTATAATGAAGTACAATGCAGCTATATAAGATCATGAGGAAACTCTGGAATGATATGAAAGCTTTCCCAGATTTATTATTAAGTTAAGAAAAGAGCAAGAGCAGAGCAGTGTGAATATTACATTGACTTCTATTAGAAAAAGGAGAAAAATATATTTTCATGTATACTTGTAATTGTATAAAGAAACTCAGGCAGTACACACAATACATAAACAATAAAAGTAAATTACTGATAGAAGGATGGAGTAAGAATTTAATGAATGCACTGAAAGACTGAAAGGGAGATTATGTACCTTAATTTTTCTGAAAGTGAGGCAACCGTAATAGACTTGATATGTTCTTCACATACCCCAACTGACTGTGAGTATGAACAGAAGACACACACCACACATCTCTGGTCAATAGAGACTGTGCTCATGCACGGAAGAGTATGTGAAATATACCAAGGGCACTTGGCAGAAAGCAAACTCCTGGAGCAACTAGAACATGGCCTAAATTTTGAATGCACTCCCTAGCCCATGTTAGCAGAGGCTATAAGAATCCCTGGTTCAAGGTCTGAAGCACAACCTCCAACTAATATTTAGTTGAACATTAAGGTATATAGACATTAGGGTGAACTTTAGGACGCTAGGCTTGAAAATTAAACTGAGCAGAGACAGAAGCAGCCAGACACTGTGCAGGAGACAGAGTTCACAGATTTGGTCCGGGCAAGTTACTTAATGGACAAGTAAACAAATAAAAATGTAACAACAATAATTCTTGGGGAAAGGGTGGAGTCTGAATCCAGAATTGCTAAAATATATGGTCTAAAATGTCCAGGATTCAATAAAAACTGTAAGACATGAAAAAAAAAAAAAGTCTGATTTATACTATGGGAAAAAAAGAAGTCAGCAAAAATTGTCTCTAACTTCCCCCAGATGTTGGAATTAACAGATGAATATTTCTTTTTTTTTTTAATTAACAGATGAATATTTCAAATTAGTTATTATAAATATGTTAAAATAGCTAAAGGGAACTATGTTTAAAGAATGGAACAAAAGTTGAATATCAAAGATTCAGTGATAGCAAATATCTAGAAGAAGATAGCATTTTTTTAAAAAGGAAATTCTGGAGTTGAAAAGTATAATAACTTGGTAGATTTTAGATCACAGAAGAAAGAAGAAATGAATTTGAAGATGAGTCAGTGTAAATTACCTCAACTGAGTAACAAAGAGAAAAAATGTTTGAAGGAAAATGAGCAGAGCCTCAGAACTCTGTGGGCCAATACAAGTATATCAACATTTATGTAATAGCTGTTTCAGAAAGAGGGACAAGAATGGTAAATACAACTCCCAAAATTTGATTTAAAAAATTAATTTACAGATTCAAGGAGCTCAGCAAATCCCAAGATGGATAAACACAGAGAAATACGCAACAAGACATGTCATTTTAATCCTGTTGAAAGCCCTTTGGCTTCTCATGTATGGAGAAACAATATAATTGCTGACTTTTAATCAGAAACAATACAGTTTGAAGGCAATAGAATGACATCTTCAAAGTGCTGAAAGAAAGAAAAAAATTCCTAAATACAACGAAGCTAGTCTTCAAAAATGAAGGTGAAATAAAAACATACCCAGATAAACAAATATCAAGAGACTTTGTTCCTAGCAGACTCATCTTACAAGAAATACTAAAAGAAACTCTTCAGGGTGAATAGAAGTGATGGCAGACTGTCACTTGAATTCACAAAAAGAAATGAAGATAAACTGGCAAACCTCTTTAAGAAAGCATCAAAGAATATTTTAATGATGTTGGGTTAGGCGAAGAGTTTGGGGATATGACATCAAAAGCTTAAGACAAAAAAGAACAAAAATGATACACTGGATTTCATGAACATTAAAACCTTTTTCACTTCAAAAGACATCATTAAGAGAATGTAAGGACAAGTTATAGACTTGGAGAAAGTATTTACATATTTTATTTTTGATAAAAGATTTCTATTCAGAATATGTAAACAACTCAAAACTTTATAACCAGAAAACAAGCCAATTAGAGAATGGGCAAAAAACTTAAATAGATATTTCACTAAAAACTACATACATAAGTGGCTATTAAGTATAAGAAAAAGTGATCAGCATTATTAATCATTACAGAAGTGCAAATTAGAAACATAATGTGATACCTCTACTACCCACTAGAATGACTAAGGTCAAGAAAGCAGGTTCTATGAAGTATTGGCCAGAATGTGGAGAAGTTGGAACCCTCATATATTGCTGGTGGGAATGCAAAGTGGTACCACCACTTTGAAAACATGTTTGCATTTTTTAAAAGTTAAACAAAACTTACCTGATGACCCAGCACTTCCACTTCTGCACCACTTCTTGAGTAGACTCAAGAGAAATGAAAAAACGTGTTCACACAAAGACCTATATGGGAATGTTTATAGCAATATTATTCATAATAGAAACTGGCCATTATGGATGGTCCCAAACTGGAAACAATCCAAATATCCATCAACTGGGTATCAAGGAATGGGTAGGCAAAATGGGGGATTATGCACACAATTCACAAGAAATAATGCTGTAATATAGATGAACCTCCAAAATATGTGAAAGAAGCCAGTTGCCAAGGACTTTCTACTGGATGACCTCATATATACAAAATGTTCAGTGAAGGCAAATTTATATAGGCAGAGAGCTGATCAGTGGTTATATGGAACTTGGTATACGAATGGAAATTGACTGCAAATGAACTTGAAAGAATTGATTTTGGGTGATGGAAATGTTCTAAAACTGGGTTGTGGTGATGCTTGTATAACTCATTTAAAGCTACAAAATATTATCGAATGGTACACTTACAACAGGTGAATTATATAGTATGCAAGTTATTCCTCAATAAAGCTGTTTTTAAAAAATTCCTGTCAAAGAATAAATAAAGGTAGGGGAAATGAGATGAAAGAAAGTGAAGTGAAAGTGCTAGCCGCTCAGCCGTGTCTGACTCTATGCACCCCCATGGACTGTAGCCACCGGAGTCCTCTGTCCATGGAATTCTTCAGGCAAGAATACTGGAGTGGGTAGCCGTTCCCTTTTCCAGGGGATCTTCCTGACCCAGGGGTCAAACCTGGGTCTCCAGCATTGCAGGTGGATTCTTTACCATCTGAGACAACAAGGAAGCCCGGGGGAAGTGAGATAGTGATATACAAAATGTGTTCTTTAAAGTCTGTATCTCCATTAGACAAAGTTGTGGGTTTCTGCTAGCCAAAGCATAATTGAGGATCTCTAAAATCATTCATTCAGAAATGCAACTGTTCCTGTTGTTGAATCCTGAGATGACTGCCCTTTGCTGAATTAATTTTATTCATTTATTCATAAATGTTCAATGTGCATCTGTTATGTGTCAAGCACTGTGTTAGGTTCTGGTTGCATAGGAATGAGCAAAACAGTCATGATTCTTGTCCTCTTGTACCTTTGAGTCTATGGTTCTTGGGTGTAGTTCCTGTGCATTTTGAAAATGTAATTGAGATCTTGCTGCATGTTTAATTCTATATTTTGGCTTTTTACTTGATATTATATCATAGGTATCTAATCATATTATTACAAGCTCTCTACAAACCTTATTTTTATTTGCTGCAAACTTTACTGCAACATGTCTCCATGTTGGACATTTAAATTATTTACAATTTATTGCTGTTGTGTATAATACTCCAAAGAATTTCCTTGCAAATGGATCTTTATTTCCTTTTCTTTTTTTCTCAACTAGAATCTCAGAAGAAATATTATTGGGTCAAATATATACATATGTGTGTGTGTGTATACATATATATATATTCATATATATCTATATATATGTATATAGATATTTATATATATTTTAATATATGAAGTCTTGATTGTTGTTATTTAGTTGCTAAGTTGTATCTGACTCTTTTGCAACCTTATGGACTATATAGTCTGCCAGGCTCCTCTGTCCATGGAATTCTCCAGGCAAGACTACTGGAGTGGTTGCCATTTTATTCTCCAGGATATCTTCCTGACCCAGGGATTGAACCTGTGTCTCCTGCACTGGCAGGTGGATTCTTTACCACTGAGCCAACAGGGAAGCCCAAAGTCTTGATCAGTTCAGCTCAGTTCAGTTCAGTTGCTCAGCCATGTCTGACTCTTTGCAACCCCATGGACTGCAGCACTCCAGGCTTCCCTGTCCATCACCAACTCCCAGACCTTACTCAAACTCATGTCCATCGAGTCGGTGATGCCATCGAATCATCTCATCTTCTGTCATCCCCTTTTCCTGCCTTCAGTCTTTCCAGCATCAGGGTCTTTTCCAATGAATCAATTCTTCCCATCAGGTGGCTAAAGTATTAGAGTTTCAGCTTCAGTATCAGTCCTTCTAATGAATATTCACGACTGATTTCCTTTAGGATTGACTGATTGGATCTCCTTACAGTCCAAGGGACACTCAAGAGTTGTCTCCAGCACCACATTTCAAAAGCATAAATTCTTCGGCACTCAGCTTTCTTTATAGTCCAACTCTCACATCTATACATGACTACTGGAAAAACCATACCTTTGACAAGGTGGACCTTTGGCAAAGTAATGTCTCTGCTTTTTAATGTGCTGTCTAGGTTGGTCATAGCTTTTCTCCCAAGGAGCAAGTGTCTTTTATTTTCATGACTGCAGTCACAATCTGGAGTGGTTTTGGAGCCCAAGAAAATAAAGTCTGTCACTGTTTCCATTGTTTCCCCATCTATTTGCCATTAAGTAATGGGACCAGATGCTATGATCTTAGTTTTCTGAATGTTGAGTTTTAAGCCAACTTTTTCACTTTCTTATTTTATTTTCATCAAGAGGCTCTTTAGTTCTTCTTCGCTTTTGGCCATAAGGGTGGTGTCATCTGCATATCTAAGGTTATTGATATTTCTCCTGGCAACCTTGATTCCACCTTGTGCTTCATCCAGCTTGGCATTTTGCATGATGTACTCTGCTTATAAGTTAAATAAGCAGGGTGACAATATACAGCTTTGATGTACTCCTTTCCCGATTTGGAACCAGTCTGATGTTCCATGTCCAGTTCTAACTGTTGCTTCTTGACCTGCATACAGATTTCTCAGGAGACAGGTCAGGTGGTCTGGTATTCCCATCTCTTTAAGAATTTTCCAGAGTTAGTTGTGGTCCACACAGTCAAAGGCTTTGGCATAGTCAATAAAGCAGAAGTAGATATTTTTCTGGAACTCTCTCAGTTTTTTGATGATCCAACGGATGTTGGCAATTTGATCTCTGGTTTCTCTGCCTTTTTTAAATCCAGCTTGAACATCTGAAAGTTCACAGTTCATGTACTGTTGAAGCCTGGCTTGGCAAATTTTGAGTATTACTTTGCTAGCATGTGAGATGAGTGCAACTGTGTGGTAGTTTGTACATTCTTTAGCATTGCCTTTCTTTGGGATTGGAATGAAAACTGACCTTTTTCAGTTCTGTGGCCACTGCTGAATTTTCCAAATTTACTGGCATATTGAGTGCAGCACTTTCACAGCATCATCTTTTAGGATTTGAAATAACTCAACTGGAATTCCATCACCTCCACTAGCTTTGTTTGTAGTGATGCTTCCTGAGGCCTACTTGACTTCACGTTCCAGGATGTCTGGCTCTAGGTGAATGATCACACCATCGTGGTTATCTAGATACCTATTACCAAATTGTTTTCTGGAAAGGTGATATTGGCTTCTGGTCCCATCAGTAGGGTAAAGGGCTTGTTATCTTCCAAGACATTGGATTGAGTTGGAGGATGAACCTTAGCCCACAGAAGTCAGCCATGCTCTTGGCTGTGGGGGTTGGGCCCTGGTCTAAGGCATTAATGTTTTCTCAGAAGAAATTTTGGAACACAGTTTCATCAACAAAGACTGAACTAACTTCTGGCTGAGTTCTGTCTTCTTTTAGGCTACAGAAAGGTGGCTGGACCAACAATACCCAGATCTCAAAATGAAACTAAGTTGGAAAAGGCAAACTGGCTCAAGGTATGAAGGGAAGGGTATTATGGATTGAGTTGCTGACATTAGGCACAAACTAGATGAAAAGAAATCATAAAGCAACTAAGCAAACAGGAACCTAAGTATCATAGGAAAATCAACTAGTCCAAAAGTCAGGTGAAGAGCCCAGTCTGGAAGAAACACAAATCAGGTGGTAGAAGTGGCTTCCTCACCAATGTTTTCATTAGAGAATAAATTAGTAGGATTATAAATGTGATACAACAAACTCTGAAAGATGAGATGGTAACACAACAAGATAAGCTCTAAAAGGATATTGCAGACCTGAGGAAATGATTTAAATAAAGTGATCCCATGAAAAAGGGAATGGCTATCTGCTCCAGTTTTCTTGCCTGGAGAATTCCATGGATAGGGGAGTCTGGAGGACTACAGTCCATGGGGTTGCGAAGAGCTGGACATGACTGAGCGATTAGCACTTTCACTTTTCACAACATAAAATAGCAAGAACAGAATAGCCAGAGCTAAAAACGGAATTAATGGTATGAAGGGAAAGCTAGAGATAATCACATTGAATGTAGAGGAGGAAGGAAAAAAAAAGGTTAGTTAGAAGGAAGAGGAAGTGAAACAAAAGTGATTCAAAATAAGGTAATGGGTGTCCTTGTAGTAGAGAATCCTACAAAGAGGAAGAATTCAGAGAATATTCAAACTTGCAAACCCACATGTGGAAGGGTACCCCGCAAGTGAAAAAAAGAGGGAGAATGACTGATTTTTCTAGGTTAAATGATTGAATTTAAAGAATGAAGAAGGCATTCCTCAGACATCTAGGCACAAAGCAATTCCTGACAGTGGGAAAAATGAGTCTATCCTCCTATATTCTGTGATAACTTCCTATGTTCAAAGAACATAGGAAATTCTGAGCTTTGGAAAGTAAGACTAAGAAAACTATATGCAGCCAAGAAGTTACCCACATAAGAAGGCAACAGACAGAAGTCTTAAATATGACCTGCTTACATAAACCCAGAGCTCTTTGGCAATGAGATCAGGTTTGACAAAGCTATAAAAAAAGGGTTAGTGGTGAGCAATGAATTCATTTGAATAAAAAACTATTTTTTTTCTCAGCAAAGTGTGGTTGCAGCATAGAATGCTACTATTATAAACTCTGGCAAAATGAACCAGCCTAATCAGTAGACATTGAAGGGTAGAGGAGTGGGAGGAAGTATGAGAGTATTATCACCTCCATGCTACTTGAAGCAGCAAGTTAGCCAATACTATTTAAAATTCTCGTTAAAAAATGTAACTACAATTTTCCATGGTTCTCATAACATTTAAAAATTTTCTTTAACCTTAATTTTTAAGTTAATGAAGAAACATTTGATGCACTATGAATCTTTCAAATTTCCTTTGTTTTTTAGTCACTAAGTCATGTCCGACTCTTTGTGACTTTATGGACTGTAAACTTCCAGGCTCCTCCGTCCATGGGATTCCCCAGGCAAGATTACTGGAGTGGGTTGTCATTTCTTTCTCCAGGGGGTCTTCCTGACTCAGGGATTGAATTTGCTTCTGCATTGGCAGTTGGATTCTTTACCACTGAGCTACCTGGGAAGCCCGTTGTTTCTTTATCTTCTGTTAAATTCAAGAAAAAAAATTAAATTTACAAATAGTATTCATAGAATCTTGTCATTTTTAGAAATGTTTCTCTGTGTCTATCTCCCCAGCTTTCTTTTCTCTCTTTTCCCTGACATCTATGTAAATATCAGAGGGCCACCACAAAGATGATCACAAAATGATAACACTGATTATTTCTGTGTGGTAAGATTTCCAGTGACGTGATTTCTTTTGTGTACTTTTCTGTGTGTCTTGTATTTTAAAATAATGAGTATGAATCATTATAAAACATTTGTTATTTTTATAAAATGTTATACATGCTCTTTGAAGAAATTTTCAAACATACACATAAAAAGAGGAAAGAACCCTGCCATCCAGATATATCTACCATGGTAACCTGTTCTGTTGGTGGCTCCCAAAGAATAATGCTTCTGTGTTTTCATGCCCCATGCAGTCCCCTCCCACACTGACTCTGAGGTTGGCCATGTGTGATGGTTAATTTTATGTGCCTCCTTAGCTAGGCTATCATGCCAAATTATTACTATTATTTTGTTGTTATTGTTGAATACAAGTCTAGGTGTTGTGAAGGTATGTTTTAAAGATGTGATTAATAGTCAAATCAGTCAAGTTATGAGTAAAGCAGATTATACTTCATATTGTGTGTGGGCCTCATTTAATCAGCTGTAGGCTTAAGAACAAAGACTATGATTTTCTGAGGAAGAAGGAATTCTCCTCAAGATTGTAACATAGAAACCCTGCCTGAGTTTCCAGCCTGCTGCCCTGTGGCATTCAGACTCAAGACTGCAACATCAACTCTTACCTTGATTTCCAGTCTATCAGCCTGCCCTACCATTTCAGACTTGCCATATTTGGCTAATGGGGCATAAGCAAATGTAACACAAGCACAAACTTAATACAGTTTTGCACATTAGGGGTTATTATTTTGGAACAGTTCCTCTTGGAGCCCAGAACCACTGTGTGAAGATCTGGCTGTTCTTCTGGAAGATCATGGTGAAAGAGAGAGGAGGGGAAAGAGAGAGAGGTTCAGACAGCCCCTAACTGTTCCACGCATTCCAGATGAGGGACCAGACAGCCTCAGTCATGCCACCAGGTCATTGTAGCTGTACCAGTGACCCAGGAAAGACCAGGACAAGAACTATCCAGGCTGTAGAATCATAAACAAATAAATGGTTATAGTTTTAAGCCACTAATTTTGGGAATGGTCCATTGCTTTGTAAAATGTAACATAACTATATTGGTATATGCACTTTTTGTCTTTTTATGTAATTCAAATATTTTAATGAAATTGAAATCATACTCTATAATTTTACATCATGCTTTTGAGGTGACATTATGGGTCATTTCCTATGTTATTAAAGTTTTTCTTAAACCTCATTTTTAATGGATATATATATATATATATATATATATATATATTTATCCATTTCCTATTGCACATCTAGATTGTTTCTAATATTTTCTATTAGACAATAGTATGATAATTGTTCTTGTGTATATTACCAGAATCAGCTAGCCAAGCATCTTCTATATTCCAGACTCATTGAAACTGTGTAAGATAATAATGAATGTTTATTATTTTAAGCCACTAAATAATGGGGTAATTTCTTCTGCAGCAATTAGTAGCTAATTCAGGACCCCTTGTGACTTTTGGATTTTTCACCTTTAAAGTAGGAAAACCTACCACAAGTTTGATTCCTTGTAACTCAGTTCTTAGCATTGACTAATTCTACCACTTTTTGGAGGGAGAATATGAACAATCTGTACTATATCGACTCTTCTTGGGCCTTTCCCTTCACAACAGGTCTTCACTGACTTTTGTATCTTGACAACTTATTAATATTCATTGGAGCTCTAGCCTTAGTTTCTTCTCTGCATAGACATCAGGCTCATATTTCCAATTACTCACCCCCTATTATCTCCTTCTGGATGTTACTCAGAGTGTGCAAAATGAAGTACATCATCTTCTGTTACAAATCTTTCCTTCTTATTTTCCTTGATTCAGAGGTTGGATTAGGCTGGGTGGAAAGTGGGAATGTGACACTGCATTAGTTATCTATTGCTGGAAAACAACTTACCCCAAAACTTAGTGGCATAAAATGAGAAACATCTGCTATCTTGCAAAGCTTCTGAGATTCAGGAAGGTGGAAGTAGGTTATCTGGGTGGTTCTTGATTGGAGTTGCTTATGAAATTACAGTCAAGATGTTGTCTGGGGACTTCCCTGGTGTTTCAGTGGCTGGAAATCCACCTGCCAATGCAGTAAACATGGGATCAGTCCCAGGTCTGGGAGGATTCCACATACCGCTGGGCAGCCAAGCCCATGCAGCACAGCTACTGAACCTGTGTTCTGGAGCCGGTGAGCTGCAATTAACTTGAGTCTGTGCTGTCTAGAGCCTGTGCTCCATGACAAGAGAAACCACTACTGGTGTGCACACCACAACTAGAGGGTAGCCCTTGCTCGCCACAACTAGAGAAAGTCTGCATGTAGTAATGAAGACCCAGCACAGCCAAAAAATAAATATATAACTTTTTTGGAAAAAAGATTGCAGTATTCTAGATATCTTCCTGGGGCTGAAAGGTCTGCTTGTAAGATGGCTTACTTACTCAGTTGTCGGTTGGAGGTCTCAGGTTTTCGCTGGATCTTGGAAGAAGGCCTCCATTCCTCATCACAAGGGCCTCTCCAGAGAGCTGCTTGAGCATCGTCACAGTATGGCAGCTAGCTTTTCCTGGAGGGAGCAATCTAAGAGCAAGGGAGAAACTGCCATGTCTTTGATGACCTAGCCTTGAAAGTCACACGCCATCACTTCTCCCATATTCTTTTGGTTATGCAGATCAACCTTGAAACAAAGTGCACACAAAATCTGGAAACAATCACATACAAAGCTGTGACTGTGGGGATGGAAGAGGGGTCACTTGGAGCCATCCTGGAGCAGGCACCATTCTTGTGCCCATGGTTTTAGAACTGAGACAATGGCTATAGGAAGTATATTATGCAGCTTCAGGTCAGTTGTGCCAGCATAAGGGGCTTGGCACATATCACTTAATTGAAAGAGGACAAAACGAGAGAGGCAAGCCAAAACAAGACCCAGAGTGGTACATGGGGCAAAGTAAGTTACTGTATATTTATCCTGAATGTGTCTGTGTGAGTATTCCTTGTGGAGAGGTGCAAACACAAGAAGACCTTAAGAGGGATCTGTAATCTTGATTTTCACCACTGCAGGGACAAGCTCTTTCCTCACTCACCTCTGTGCTTCAGCCTCTCCCAGCTAACTATTCACAGTGGGTAAGTGTCTTGCCTCTTCTGTCTGAATTTTCCCATGTTTCTGTAACGGAGCACTGTCTTAGTTTGAGATGGTCTGGCTGACGCCCATGAGAATAGGCTTGTTAGTGCAAGCAGTTCATTTGGAAGGCAATCCCAGGAGATTCTAGCAGAAGATGAGGGAATTGCCCTGGTTAGAGATAGGGAAGGTGGTCAAGCAAACAGGCTAGTCCCATGGGCAGCTAGCTTAGTCCCTCTGGAGAACTCTGGGAGGTAGAGTAGAGCAGTGAAGAACTGGTCTCTGAGTTATCCCATCTGAGAGCTGAGATTCCTGGAGGACCTATCCACCAACTTCACTCTGTTGTTGGTCGAGGACTCTCCCAGGAGGAGTTAATTCTCTGGCATGCTGGCCTGCCACTCAAACAGGCAGAGTTGATACAGCAACTGGGTGAAGCTCTCAGGCTCAGAGTTGCAGGTGCTGGCGGTTGGAAGTCAGAAGTTAGAAGCTGGGCCTGCAGGGATGTGTTAAGTGCCAAGGAGGTATGGGAGGGGCACCAATAGCATTTTCTGTGAGAACTGTTAGAATTCAAGTCAGGCCTCACCTCTCATGAGAAGCTCTCCATGACGCCTCTTTCTCTCCCCCAGTGGGTTGGGTGCCTCCCTGCTTTGCTCTCATCCCAACTGGCCTTTACTTTATTGTAACTATCTGCATCTTTCTCTCTGAACTCTGAGTAAACTGAAGATTTGAAGTCTTTCTTCTCAGTATCCCTGTGATGCCTAGAAAAAGTCCTGGCTCAGTGACTTCTCTGGTGGTTCAGTGGTTAAGACTTCACCTTCTAATGAAGGGGATGTGTGTTCGATCTTCAATCTGGGAGCTAAGATTGCATATGCATCAAGGTCAAAAAGCCAAAATGCAAAACAGAAAAAAATATTGTAACAAATTCGATGAAGACTTTAAAAATGGTCTGAATTAAAAAAAAGAAAAAGTCCTGGTTTGGCACATGGCGGATGTTCAATAAATCTTGAGCGAATGAATGAATGAAGACTTCATCATTTGGAGTAGCATGGGAAATGCTCTATGTGTTTCTGTGTCTGAAAGCTTTAACATAAGTTATTACCATTTCTACTCTTGTGGGCTTATTTTATGGGAATAATTTCCTACAGAGGGGGTCTTCCAGGTGCAGGAAAAGCACTAGCATGTTTATGGTGTACCAGCTGGCACATCAAGCCCTGGCTGATTCACTGCTGAAGCTCTCCCTGGATTCTTGGGGGATGAGCTGGGGAGGGGGCATGAGTGGTTGCCATGCAGCAGCTCTCTGCCTAGAAAGCTCTCACAGAGGGTGAGGCGGGGGCATGAGGAATGGCAAGGTTTGTGCATAGACCGAGCATGGCCCCAGAAATCCCATCTAGTCCCATTTTAGGTAGTCATGATTTACTCATTGTCACAGCCACTGAGCACTCCGAGAAGGATGCATTGTCTCTGAGTAGACAGCAGTAGTGATGATTTGGCTGTTATTATGGATAATAATTGTATTTGCTGTCTGTGCTGCCTGGGCATCTTTGGGAGCTTTGTAACCACTGCTGTAATTTTAAATATTTTAATTAATGATACTTTGCTGTGCTTATGCCTTGAGGCTCCTTAAGCAAAATGAGCAATTAAAAAAAAAAAACACAGAAAGCAAACGAATGAAAATAAAAGAAAGGGCACTTAAAAAAATCATTCTGTTTCTATGATGTTTCAGGCTTGAAAAATGTACTCAACTGCCTGCTGCAGGCAAGAGAAAATTCTCCCTGCTTCTGCCTGTTATCTTTTGCTTCCATAGTCATCCATCTCCTGTAGCTGCTGAGTGACATGGAATATACATAAAGCATCATCAAAAAGAGCAAGAGAGGAGGAAAAGGGTAAAACAGAGGCTTAAAGTGTCCAGCAAAATTGGAGCCCATGCTTTTAAAAGTATATCATCATCATTGATCATCACCATCCATTGTTGCCATTGGTTATTTTTATACTTCCCTGATATTGGGATATCATTGAGAAGATACCAGACAACTGGTCTCTATCTGAGTTCTTTCAATGTATTAGGTTGGCCAAAAAGTTCGCTTGGGTTTTTCCATAACATCTTATGAAAAAAACCCCAACAAACTTTTTGGCCAACCCAGTAGTAACTGAATATGTCCTGCCGGAGCAATCATGAGCCTCAGAATGTTCCATGAGGCTAATGGAGGAATGCACGGGAGCGGTCGCTAGGGTAGGTGATCTTCTGACATGTTAATGTTTTATTTTCATAATGTAGGAGATATGAAGATATGGAGGCCTAAGAGGCAAAACTCCCCTCCACATCTCACCACAACAAGGGTTTTCTGGCCTGGGCCAGGATTCCAAACTCAGGGATTCATGGGCCTGCACAACTTTAAAATGGAAATGCCAAACAGGAAAATCTAACTTCCAGTCTTGAAAGTTCAGAAGCTCTGCCAAGAGACACGTGCACCCCAATGTTCATTGCAGCGCTGTTTATAATAGCTAGGACATGGAAGCAACCTAGATGCCCATCAGCAGACGAATGGATAAGGAAGCTGTGGTACATATAGACCATGGAATATTATTCAGCCATTAAAAAGAATTCATTTGAATCAGTTCTAATGAGATGGATGAAACTGGAGCCCATTATACAGAGTGAAGTAAGCCAGAAAGATAAAGACCAATACAGTATACTAACACATACATATGGAATTTAGAAAGATGGTAATGATAACCCCATATGCAAAACAGAAAAAGAGACACAGATGTACAGAACAGACTTTTGGACTCTGTGGGAGAAGGCGAGGGTGGGATGTTTCGAGAGAACAGCATCGAAACATGTATATTATCTAGGGTGGAACAGATCACCAGCCCATGTTGGATGCATGAGACGAGTGCTCAGGCCTGGTGCACTGGGACGACCCAGAGGGATCGGGTGGAGAGGGAGGTGGGAGGGGGGAATCGGGATGGGGAATACATGTAAATCCATGGCTGATTCATGTCAATGTATGACAAAGACCACTGCAATGTTGTAAAGTAATTAGCCTCCAACTAATAAAAATAAATGAAGAAAAAAAAAGAAGCTCTGCCAAGCCCAGTCCACATGGCCACATGGGGCTGGAGCCAGTGCTGGCCCCCTGTGGTGTGCTGGAATGGGCTGTCACCAGTTCAGGAGGGGGACTGTGTGCTTATCTTCTCAACTCTGATGAGGACCATTTTAAAAGTCTTCACTGAATTTTTTACAATTGCTTCTTTTTTTTTTCTTCATGTTTTCATTTTTTGGGCACAAGGGATGTGGGATTTTAGCTCCCCGACTAGGGATCAAATCTACACCCCCTGCATTGGAAGGCAAAGTCTTAACTACTGGACTGCCAGGGAAGTCCCCTTATCAATTCTGATCAGTGACTTCATGGTGGTAACTTGAGATCATTGAGATCAGCCACAGTGGGAGTAATTATATCATGAAAAGTGGCAAATGCGACAAGTTATTAATAGTTTTTTTTTTCTTTCATTGTTAAACATTTAACACACCACTGTGGCTGCCCCTGCAGAGAGGTGTGCTGAGTGTGCATTTTCACACCTGCAGCACCCCATCATCTCTCTACCATGAGGTTGGGTTGTCCACCTTGTCCCTGGGGTTTAGATCCTGGGTATCTTAGATTACTCTTTTGTGTTCCAGGGGCCTCCATGAAGAAATCCCCTACCCTAGACCTGCATTTGGAAGGGTAGGCTTATCAAAATTGTCACTGAAAGGGAGGAAGGGAAAATCAGCTTTGAGGTAGGAGAGGGGCTGGCTGAATCTTTGGGGGTGAAAGACTCCTGTAAGCCAGGGAGGGGAAGAGTCCATTTTAGGAGACAAGATAAATGAGCTTTTTGTGTGGCAGACACCCAGCCCCTAGTTAGACATTGTCCCAGTTGTATGCCGTGGGCTGGACCCTGGGCATTGGAGCCTGGGAGGCTTGGGAAAGTTAGGCCAAGACCTAGAGAAGTCACTACTACTGAGCAGACTGCTTGTGCTCTGGTGATGGGAGCACACCATGGGCACACCATGGGCAGGACTGATGCCATTGACCTATGCATTGTACTTGCTTTAATGCTGTTTGCCCTGCTTGAAATTCTTAAAAAAAATCCAATGAATTAAAAAAATTATTATTGAAGTATAATTGTTTTACAATGTTGTGTTAGTTTCTGCCATAAAACAAAGTGAGTTAGCTATATGTATACATATATCCAGGCTTCCTACGTGGCTCTAGTGGTAAAGAATCCACCGGCAATGAAGGAGCCTCAAGAGACATGGGTTCAATCCCTGGGTCAGGAAGATCCCCTGGAGGAGGAAATGGCAACCTGCTCCAATATTCTTGCCTGGGAAATCCCATGGACAGAGGAGCCTGGTGGGCTACAGTTCATGGGGCTGCAGAGAGCTGGACATGACTGAAGGGACTTATCGGAGCACACACATACATATATTCCCTCACTTGCGAGCCTCCCTCCCATCACCGCTTCCATCCCACCTGTCTGGGCCATCACAGAGTACTGAACTGAGCTTCCTGTGCCATACAGGTGGTTCCCACTCTATCTCTTTAGTCACTGAGTTGTGTCCGACTCTTGCGACCCCATGGACTGTAGCCTGCCAGGCTCCTCTGTCCATGGGATTCTCCAGGCAAGGGTACTGGAGTGGGCTGCCCTTTCCTTCTCCAGGGGACCTTCCCGACCCAGGGATCGAACCCGGATGTCCTGCACTGCAGGCAGAGTCTTTGCTGACTGAGCTACGAGGGAGCCCAAGTTAGGTATTTCACACAAAGGAGTGTACATGTGTCAGGGTTTTCCTTTTGCACCGACTGGGCTATGCAAATGATGCAGCTGACCCTGTCCACTGGGAACTGACAGCTGGAGAGTTGCCCGGTTGTTTTGGGCATAGTTTCTCACAGGGCTTCCTGTGCAATCTCAAGAACCAGGGGGAGGGCTTCTTCAAAATGTCCTACCAACTCCTGGGAGTGGGACTGACTCAGATCCACATGGTCAGAAACACTAAGAAATGTGCTATTTTTGAATAGATATAGAGCTGTCTTACTGCACTAGGTTGACTGTGTTTTTATTTTTTAGCCCTAGAATGAACTGGCGGCTCAGATGGTAATGACTCTGCCTGCACCATGGGAGACTGGGCTTTGATCCCTGGGCCGGGAAGATTCCCTGGAGAAGGGAATGGCTACCCATTCCAGTATTCTTGCCTTGAGAATTCCATGGACAGA
The DNA here is from genome assembly GCF_963930625.1 of Muntiacus reevesi. Classification (NCBI taxonomy): domain Eukaryota; kingdom Metazoa; phylum Chordata; class Mammalia; order Artiodactyla; family Cervidae; genus Muntiacus; species Muntiacus reevesi. The sequence goes on from NC_089256.1 coordinate 13,628,904, forward strand.
GGAGCCTGGCGGGCTACAGGTTGTGGGGTCTCGAAGAGTTGGACACAACTGAGCGACTAACACTATCAGAGCTGTCTTATTTACTGCACTAGGTTGATGGTTTTTCTTTTTTAGCCCTTGGATTAACTGAAGGCACAGTGCCAGATTTTGGTAATATAGGACTGAATGTGACAAGGCCTCTTCCCAAGGGAAGCTCAGAGTCCAGTGGTACCTCTGTAGGTAACCCACAACTCTTAGCCTATGTAGTACATTAGAATTGCAATCTGTAAAATATGCCATGGAGATGAAGTTGTTTTTTAGTTTGCGACTCTTTGTGACCCCATGGCCTGCAGCATGCCAGGCTCCTCTGTCCATCACCAATTCCAGGAGTCCAACATGTCCAACTCATCACCAACTCAAAATGAGTTGGTGATGTCATCCAACCATCTCATCTTCTGTTGTCACCTTCTCCTCCTATCTTCAATCTTTTACAGCATCAAGGTCTTTGCCATTGAGTTGGCTCTTAGCATCAGGTGGCCAAAGCACTGGAGCTTCAGCTTCAGCATCAGTCCTTCCAATGAATATTCAGAGTTGGTTTCTTTTAGGATTGACTGGTTTGATCTCCTTCAGGAGCTATCTATCGGTTCTGTACAAATAGGATGAGGGGCATTTATGGCAAAGCCCTGAAGGCGAGTAGAGTTCTCTGGTTGGAGAGATGGCAAGGTGTAAAGCAGATGCTTGACTAGCATCCTCTTACTTAGGGGTCTGCCATGTTTTGATGGTGCTGTAGCTTTGAGCAGTAGTGAGTTCCACCTAACAGCTTTGTACACCCTGGAATGACGGCCTTGTGCTGTGGTCTATGATGGTTATGATAATAAAACCATTCTGGAGGCTGCTTCAAATGACCACTTGGTAAGTGGGTCTTTTTTGATAGTGTGCAGAGGTAACACATGAGAAGTACTAGTGGATGTGTTTCCCGTAATACATGCCTTACTTGGTGACCCTTATCCTATCTGGACAGCTGGACTCTGGAACATGCTTGCTGCAGGAAGGGATATGACAACAGAAGCTTTAGCCAGGCTTTGAAAATCTGAGACTCAGGGGTCTTGGGGAGTATCAATGTCAGAGGAAGTCACTGACAGCTTTTCTGAACCCGAGGACTGGACAGCATTTTCCCAAACAGGGAGAAGGTAGAGTCAGATGGGCAGGAGGAGGGAAGAGATGATGGTCCCAGTGATAGCACTATATTCTGCAGCCATGCTTCTTTAACTCATCCTCAGAAGGGGAAAGGGGAGAGAGGTGGTTGATGGCAGTGATCCGATCCTCAGTTCTATTAAAACTAACGACTGCTTTATGTAGTAAATATTTTGTGAAGTCTTCTTTACTGTCCTGAAATAAAGTGAAATTCATGGGTAATACAACTCCTGTCATATGACAACCAATTAATATGTCCACAAATTTCCAAAGTACCCTTTGGGGAATAGGACCAATATTGGTTGAAAATCACTGGTTTAGGGATTTTTTTTTTCCCCCTGGGTAGGAACCAGGAAAACGAAAGATCCCATTAGTGGTGGGATGGGTCAGGAAGGTACCAGGGCAGCCTGCAGGAAGAGTCCATTCATGAGAGTCCTCAGAGGTGCCAAATGCGGAGTTGGGGAGTAGTTGGGTCACACTGAGTCCTGGACATTATCATGAAGGAGGTGGCAGTAGTGCTGGAAGGTAGAAGAGAGAAGTCAGATCCAAAAAGGCCTTGTGTTGGGAGGGAAGAATGTTCCACCAGTGACCTGTGTGTCCTGAACACCCAAACAGGAATGAGGCTGAGGCTGTCTCAGCAGGTGCCAGTGAAGATACAGAACTGCACCCCAGCCCTGCCATGCTCAGAACTCAGTGATAGAAATGGAGTCATTTCTACTTGCTACAATTATGTTCAGAAGATTTCCTCACTTAACTGAGTTTGGCCTCTCTCCCACCTCCTCTGATGTAGAGGGTGGACCACGGCTGATGATCCATTGTCCAATCATAGATCCCTGCTGCTTATAATCTAACTATGCCCATCTCCTGGAAAATGAAGGTTCTGGGGCTGTCTGAAGATAGTCTGTGGGGTTTATGAAACAGAAAATCTTTGCGAAGATATATCAGGTGTAAATCCCTGGGAGGTAAGAAGTACCTACCCCTGTGGGGGACAATAATCATATAATCTTGCTTTTCACCTTTGGTGAGAATGAAGGTGGTGATGGACATATTTGTTCTACTGAGAAAATAGTGGGATTTAGAGGGTAAGAACTCTTGAATCTCGATTTAGTTTGTGGGACCATTTATTTATCTTCTTTGAAACTCATTTTTTTCTCATCTGTAGAATGGGTGTGAGAATCACACGGAATAATGTACAGAGAGTACAGAGAGCTCCTTGTCATCTGTAAAGTCATGATTGTTAATTATTGCCATGAAAATCACATTAGGAGCAACTGATTTTTGCCATCCAGTGACCAGATGGGGGTAAGTAGATTTCCTCTGGGCTCAATAGTTTCTGCCTCAGATAATCACCTCTTAAGAGTTCTTTGGTTGGTACTAGAAGATCAGAAATTTCTTTGAAAGCAATTTAATCACTCTGTGAATAAACTGAAAGATATATTTCATTTTACAGATGAGTGAAATGTAAACTACTAATAGCATATGGGCTATATCTGTAAGAGTTTAGTTTTGATCACTAATGCTTTCACATTGGCCTTGGGTTAGTTTTTGGACTGGAGATGTATTTATTTAAAGCTTGTTTGAAACCTGTGTATCCATGCATGCATCCTTTCATCCAGCCAGTAAAAGTATACTCATTGAAGTGTTTAATGTGTACAAGTGTCTGGGAAAAGTCCTGGGGGGCTGTAGCCATGAATCTCAGGTAAACACTATTTAAGTATTAACTCTTGACCATTCACTTTTCCTATTCTTGATGTTACTTCTTGCATCTTCATTAAATATTATGATTATACACTTTATTTAGTTCAACTGTTTTATTGATAATTCTTAACTGTTTTCTTTCTTTCTTTCTTTTTTAGGCATAGAAGAATCATTTGTTTGGGCTGAAAGAGATCAGGTTATGGCAGACTGATATCAACAAGCCCTGTCTCCCAGAGTAAAGTAATTGATCATATTCAGGTATATCCTACTTTCCCATTTGATAAATTTGCCAAAGTAAAATTAAGAATTAAAAAAAAAAATCACCCAGTATCAGAAGAGTATATACCCTTGGGGTGGGAAAGATCTAAAATAAGCTAGGAAAGCCATCATCCAAAGAAGAAAACTTTGACATTTTAGATGAGATAAATATTTGAAACTTCTATGTCAAATGATATCATAAACAAAATCTAAAGCCAAACAAAACATTGGGAGAAATACCCACAACCCGTATGATAGACAAAAGTTCCTATCTCAAGAGCTCTATAGCATGTTAAGAAAAAGGCTTCCAGCTGTTAGAAGGAAGCACAAAGGCATACCTGAGGAAACAAAAGTGATAAGCAAACATATGAAACAATATACAGCCTCACAGAATGTTAGGAAAATACAAATTAAAAGAGTGGATTAGCATCTTTACTCAGTCATTAGCAAAACACGAAATGATTGAGGACTGCCAAGGCTTGAGTGGTATGGGGACATGGGCTCTTTCACTCATTATTTGTGGGAATGTAAGTATGTGTAACATTTTCAGAAAGTAATTTAAACATATTTTTAAAAATAAAAAATGGACATTGCAGCAACACGAATGGACCTAGAGATTGCCATACTGAGTGAAGTAAGTAAGACAGAGAAAGAGAAATATCATATATCACTTATATATGGAATCTAAAAAGAAATGATACAAATGAACTTATTTACAAAACAGAAACAGATTCACGAACTTATGAATGAACTTACAGTTGTTAGGGAGGAAATGAGGGGGGAGGGAGAGTTAAGAGAGTTTGGGATGACATGTACTCACTGCTATATTTAAAATGGATAATCAACAAGGGCCTAGTATATAGCACCGGGAACTCCACTTAGTATTATGTGGCAGCCTAGATGGGAGGAGGGTTTGGGGGGGCATGGTTACATGTACATATATGGCTGAGTCCCTTCCCTGTTCATCTGAAACTGTTACAACATGGTTAATTGTTTACATCCCAATACAAAATAAAATGTGAAAAAAAAATGAAAAAATAGAATTCATAACCAACAAAGACCTACTGTATATAGCACAGGGAAGACTGCTCAATATTATGTGACAGCTTACCTATGATTACATACTTTCTCAGAGCCGCTGAATTTGTGGTTTTGGTTTCAATGTTTATGCCTCACAAAAGCAAACAATCATTAATGTGTAGAAAGTAAGAATCTAAACTTCATAAACAGGAACAAGTTCATTTTTTAAAAGAGTTGAATAAAAAATGATTCCAGCAGAACACCAAAAAAAAAAAAAAAAAAAAAAAACAAAGTGTGGTGGCCTGAATGAGAAGGTAGTGGGGGAGAATGGATACATGTATATATATGGCTGAGTTGTTCTGCTGTGCACCTAAAACTATCATAACATTGTTAATCAGCTATACTCCAATAAAGAGTAAAAAGTTAAAAAAAATTTTAAATAAAATAGATTAAAAAATAGACATATTCTTTGATGCAATAAATCCAGATTTCAGCAAATAAGGTGCTTAATACGAAAGGAGAAATATATAAAAATAGCTATTGCAGCAGTAATTGTAAAAAATAGGGATGAGGGAGTAGGAAATGTGAATGTTCATCAAGTCAGGAATACCTGAATAACCTGCTCTCTATGTCATATGAAATATTATAAAGCCATTAAAAAGTATGACTTGGATTTATATTTATTGCCTTGAAAGAATCCACACTATGGCCATTGGACAAAATGTGTGTGCATTGTTAAGGCCTAGGAAAAGCTATGGAAACAAATACATCAATCTACTGAGACTGTTTATTCCAAAGGGGTGAATTTGAGGATAGGAGACAAATAATTGTCATTGTTACAGATTTCTGTCTTGTTTGAAAGCATTACAAGAAATATCTTCATGACTTAATGATTTCATTGAGTTGAAGTGAAGTTATAAAAACAAAAATGAAAAGAGAGAGGAAGGGGGAAGGGCAAGGGATAAAGAGCTGTTAGCCTAACTGATACCATCTTGGGCCCTTGCAGTTTCTCCTGCCCTTCCTCTGACCCTACCCAGGACTGTAGTGTGCAGTGAATCACTTCTCTGTCATTAAGGGCTTTGTAGTTAATAGATATTATTTAATAATCATTAGGACCAGGTGGCCTCTCTGCCCTGTTAGTCCCCAAACAATGATGGAAACCTTCCCTGACATATTCTCAGCACCCACAAGACGAGTTACCCATTCATAAATCATCTTGACTTAGGAATGCATGTCCTGTTTCCAAGCACTTACCCTCACGCCCTAGGTTAACTATAAAATTTTCACAGTGGCCCTTTGGCAGTGCAGAATGTAGCTTCAAATGATTCTCAATCATTGTCTGCCCCATCCCACCCTGCAAATGTTACCCAGTAACAAATGGATCCTCTGATTATATGGAAGTGTCTGTCTCATTTTTGGTCTTAAGATGTCTTCTCAGTTCAATGGGCACTTTTCATTCCTTCTGTCCTCCAAAGGGGAAGGAGGACAGGGATGGAGGGAGGGATGGGTAGAGAGAAAAAGGAAGTGAATTAGAGCACTGACATTGTAGAACATTAATGGAGGAAAGAAAAAAACTTTTCCCAACCACAGAAAAAGCAGTCATAAGTCAAAGGCAGTTAGAGCTAACAGAAACACCACTGTAGAGTGAGTTCTTTCACCTGACATTGTTATTCTTATAAATTACACATATGGACTATTTGGGGGTTAATGTTCACTGTTAGAGTAGTGAGACTCTTTCTAGTCTCTCTTCTACATTGAAGTATTTGTGCCTTGATTTTTGTTGTTAACATCTTGGTGTTGTTTGTTGAAAGCTTATTTGAGATCTTGGTTGTTTAAAAAGAACAGGACATCAGAAAAGATAAATAAGCTTGAGAATGGGGAAAAGAAAAAAAAAATATTACTTGTGCCCCTCAGTGGTTTGAAGGTTGCTGTAGTTCATCTTCAAATACAGAGTCATGAAAGATTTATTTACCCACGTTTCTCTTAAGGTCGAAGGAGTTGAGATTATCACTCTCTCGTCCAAGCTCCCTTTCTTCACCCAGGTTCTCTTATTTATTTTCCTCTGCTCCTGAGCCAAAATGTGAGCTTCTGAAAGAGATTCTTAGTTGGTTCCCAATATTTGAAACCGCTTTCAACAATACCATCCATCTCCTCCCCGAGCAAGAGGCATTATCTCCACACTCGCGATGAGCCTCCTCCTCCTCCTTTTATCACTCAGAGCGGCACAGTTCGGTTACAAACACCCTCATACTGTTCCTATTGGTATCTCACGAGTGAAATAACAGATAACCGTTCTCCCAGTGATGACAATGCTGTCGCCCCACACCTAGATAACTAGGAGGGGAGGTTTCCACTCCCACTGCATGCTGTGATTAAGATCTCACCGGCGAAGATACAAGTGAGATTGCCTTTATAAAATAATATCTGTGCTCATATCATTTTACTCAGCTCAGATAGCAGCTCACATAATTTCTTGGGGCCCTCCCCCATATCAATCTGCATTGGCTTTCAAACATGTATACTACCACCTGCCCTCCTGGTGAGATAAGAATAAAAGCACTAGATGGCATATTAAATTGTGCAGCATTTTTCATATTACTCATACAAATGAGATAACAGCTGCAGGATAGTCTGTTTCATTCTTGGCAGAACTCCCAATCATTGTGCTGCTGAAATAGGGCTAGCCCTTACTTCTCAGCAGTGGGGGATTTGGTTCATGGGTGCAATTCAGCAGGGCCAGAAGACCACTCTCCCCTCTGATCACCTTCCAAGCCTACTTGATGTGAATTCATAAAGGACAAATCCTTTTATTCCTAGCCAGATTTAGGTTCAATATACAGTTACTTAAAGGAAGTCATCCATAGAGTATTTCCCAAATTTCACTTATCAAGTTCCAATTTTTAAATATTTTAAAAAATTATTTAACTCCCTGTCTTCAGTTCAGTTCAGTTCAGTTGCTCATTTGTGTCTCACTCTTTGCGATCCCATGGACTGCAGCACGCCAGGCCTCCCTGTTAATTGGCATTCTCGGAGTTTACTTAAACTCATGTTCATTGAGTCAGTGATGTCATCCAACCATTTTATCCTTTGTCGTCCCCTTCTCCTCCTGCCCTCAATCCCTCCTAGCATCAGGGTCTTTTCCAATGAGTCAGTTCTTTGCATCAGGTGGCCAAAGTATTGGAGTTTCAGCTTCAACATCAGTCCTTCCAGTGAATATCCAGGACTGATTTCCTTTAGGATGGACTGGTTGGATCTTCTTGCAGTCCAAGGGACTCTCAAGAGTCTTCTCCAACACCACAGTTCAAAAGCATCAATTCTTCAACACTCAGCTTTTTTTATAGTCCAACTCTCACATCCATACATGACCACTGGAAATACCATAGTCTTGACTAGACGGACATTTGTTTGCAAAGTAATGTCTCTGCTTTTTAATATGCTGTTTAGGTTGGTCATAGCTTTTCTTCCAAGGAACAAGCATCTTTTAATTTCATGGCTGCAGTCACCATCTGCAGTGATTTTGGAGCTCCCCCAAAATTAAGTCTGTCACTGTTTCCACTGTTTCCCAATCTATTTGCCATTAAGTGATGGGACTGGATGCCATGATCTTAGTTTTCTGCATGTTGAGTTTTCAGCCAACTTTTTCACTCTCTTCTTTCACTTTCATCAAGAGTCTCTTTAGTTCTTCACTTTTGGCCATAAGGGTGGTGTCATCTGCATATCTGAGGTTATTGATATTTCTCTCGGCAATCTTGATTCCAGCTTGTGCTTCATCCAGCCCAGTGTTTTTCATGATGTACTCTGCATATAAGTTAAATAAGCAGGGTGACAATATACAGTCTCGACATACTCCTTTCCCAATTTGGAACCAGTCTGCTGTTCCATGTCCAGTTTTAACTATTGCTTCCTGACCTGAATACAGATTTCTCAAGAGGCAGGTCAGGTGGTCTGGTATTCCCATCTCTTTAAGAACTTTCCAGAGTTAGTTGTGGTCCACACAGTCAAAGGCTTTGACATAGTCAATAAAGCAGAAGTAGATATTTTTCTGAAACTGTCTTGCTTTTTCCATCATCCAACAGATGTTGGAAATTTTATCTCTGGTTTCTCTTCCTTTTCTAAATCCAGCTTGAACATCTGGAAGTTCACGGTTCACATACAGTTGAAGCCTGGTTTGGAGAATTTTGAGCATTATTTTGCTAGCCTGTGAGATGAGTGCAATTGTGTGGTAGTTTGAGCATTCTTTGACATTGCCTTTCTTTGGGATTGGAATGAAAACTGACCTTTTCCAGTCCCATGGCCACAGCTGAGTTTTCCAAATTTGCTGGCATATTGAGTGCAACACTTTTACAGCATCATCTTTTAGGATTTGAAATAGCTCAACTAGAATTCCATCACCTCCACTAGCTTTGTTTGTAGTGATGCTTCCTGAGGCCCACTTGACTTCACATTCCAGGATGTCTGGCTCTAGGTTGGTCACACCATCTCAATTATATGGGTCATGAAGATCTTTTAAAAATAGTTCTTCTGTGTATTCTTGCCACCTCTTCTTAATATCCTCTGTTTCTGTTAGGTCCATACCATTTCTGTCCTTTATTGTGCCCATCTTTGCATGAAATGTTCCCTTGGTATCTCTAATTTTCTTGAAGATATCTCTAGTCTCTCCCATTCTATTGTTTTCCTCTATTTCTTTGCACTGATCACTGAGGAAGGCTTTCTTAACTCTCCTTGCTCTTCTTTGGAACTCTGCATTCAGATGGGTATATCTTTCCTTTTCTCCTTTGCCTTTCTCTTCTCTTCTTTTCACAGCTATTTGTAAGGCCTCCTCAGACAACTATTTTGCCTTTTTGTATTTCTTTTTCTTGGGGATGGTCTCGATCCCTGCCTCCTGTACAATGTCAGAAACCTCCATCTATAGTTCTTCAGCCTTATCATAACTAATAAGATTGACAAAAAAATCAGAAGTTTGTTATGCTGATTTTATTTCATTACCTCTAATTGGTATTAAAACATATAATTATTAATGCTTTCTGCACAGCATCTGAAGTAATTTTGAGTGATAACCTACAGATATTTTTGAAACCCTGTGTTTCAGAAACACCAGTAGAATAGTGCTCACTGAAGTATACATTGCTGCTGCTGCTGCTAAGTCACTTCAGTCATGTCCGACTCTGTGGGACCCCATAGACGGCAGCTAATACACATCATTTCTTGGTGGCCACTTTTGATAGATGATCCCATACCTGGACAGGGTGGGGAGGAAAACCTATGGATATAAAAAGTGTTCAGAAAGGAGAAATTAGAGGGAAGTGAGGAGCAGTCCTGTTCATTATCTCATCCTGGCCAGACTTAGATGAGTGAGATGGAGCCAGAGGTGTCATGACTATTGACTTTCTGGGTGGGCTCTAGGGATGGAGGATCACTGGGCTCTCTGTGTGGTCCTGAACCATATGTTCAGACACCCAAAATTTTAGCCACTCATGACTCCAGGACGAGGGTTCTACTTGCCTCCTCTAGGCGGGCTCACGGCATGGACCCCCCTCAGAGAGAACCAACCCTCACAGAGCGTTTTTCAGTAGGCACCACACACAGGATTGAGTTCAACCCTGTAGTGTCCATACTGGTTGGAAACACAAATTAACTAGCACCATGAAGACGGGGTAAGGATGACACAAGGTGGCAAGTGCCAGGTGTTAGAGAAGCAAGCTTTCTGTCAAGACTATCTTATTCACCCAAAAAAAGTGGCTCCATGATAAAGCCACTTCATATGTGTTTATATATGTTGTTTTAAATGCAAAAACAAAACCCCACAACCAAAATCAGATGAATGAAACTGGGTGTTTAGGGTTGCAAAGCTTTGATTTAGAGGTAGCAGAGGTCCCTGAGAACTGTCAGAGAAACTTCTGTTCCGAGCTTTTCTAAGTGCCTGTAACCCCAGACACCCAGAGCTCTGCCATAGTGATGCTTTCCCTGCTGGTCTTTGGCTCTGTCCTTCCTGGTCATTATTCTGAACAAAGCCTGCCAGAGCTCTGGTCAAATCCTGAGGTTCTATCATCTCATGTCCAGGTGATGACATCTAGCCAACTATCCCGAACATGGCCCTGAATGCTATAGAAGAGCTGTCTTGAGCTTGTGGTCTCTTCTCTCACAGAGCTTTCAGGAAACCTGTGTGAAATACAGAGCTGAATAGGGCACACAGGTTACTGATAGGAAGCTAGGCAGGAAAGATTTAATCTCCAAACCAACCATGGTTAGTTGTGGGCCTGTCAAGCATCCAGGCTGAGCTTGTGGGAGCCCCATGGGGCAGCAGTTAATCAGGCATCTGCTTCTAGGAGTGTGAATGACCTGACTGATGACCCAACATGAACGAAGTGTCTGGGAGAGCTCACTTGTACAGGCCTGAGACACAGAGGAGACAATGGTCAATCCCTGCTTCATCCTTTAATCCACATTGCTTGCTAACAGTAATCCAGCAAAACTCAATGGGGCAGGGGAGGGGTTCTTTTGCACTCTGATTGGTAAATTTCCTTATGTGCCCTCTGGCCACTCTCCGAACAATCTTGCCTCTGATCCTTTCAGTGCCTATTTCCCTCTAGGTTCCTTTCTTACCTTTGTTAATAGAAGAGTGAAAAAGAACTATTCCAAGAATTTAGACTTTTAGTAACTTAGAATATTCTTTTTCCTGATTTTATAAAACCCAAATTTTTCCTCTTTGTCCCTTGAAAGGAAGAAAAAAGGAAGAAAAGAAGGAAGGAGAGAAAGAAGAGTGAGAACAGAGGGACACATTTCTGTTCCTCAAAAGGAGTAAATCTTTTCCCAAGTTAAAAAAAAAGGTACATTTATATGTAATGTAGTTCATTACAAAGGTAATAGAATCACATTACAGAAAAGTAGGAAAAAGAAAAAGAAAAAAAACCCCATAATAGTAACAACATAACAGAATTACTGTTAGCAGGCTGGGGTATTTTTGGCTAGTCTTTCTGCTAAGCACCACTTTTAAAATCTAGTTGTAATTGTATGGTATATACAATTTTTTTTTCTCTTTATTTAACATTAAGCCATGAGATTTTTTTTTTTTCCTGTTCTATTTTGTTTTAATAGATCTATTAAAGGCAGATTTACAGATATTTTAGATATCCTTTTGCTAAACTCATGGTAATATAGAGAAACTTTTCTTTCTTTCTTTCTTTTTTTTTTAAATATTATTTTATTAGTTGGAGGCCAATCACTTCACAACATTTCAGTGGGTTTTGTCATACATTGACATGAATCAGCCATATAGTTAGCCGTATTCCCCATCCCGATCCCCCCTCCCACCTCCCTCTCCACCCGACTCCTCAGGGTCCTCCCAGTGCACCAGGCCCGAGCACTTGACTCATGCCTCCCACCTGGGCTGGTGGTCTGTTTCACCATAGATAATATACATGCTGTTCTTTCAAAACATCCCACCCTCACGTTCTCCCCCAGAGTTCAAAAGTCTGTTCTGTACTTCTGTGTCTCTTTTTCTGTTTTGCATATAGGGTTATCGCTACCATCTATCTAAATTCCGTATATATGTGTTAGTATACTGTATTGGTCTTTATCTTTCTGGCTTACTTCACTCTGTATAATGGGCTCCAGTTTCATCCATCTCATTAGAACTGATTCAAATGAATTCTTTTTAACAGCTGAGTAATATTCCATGGTGTATATGTACCACAGCTTCCTTATCCATTCATCTACTGATGGGCATCTAGGTTGCTTCCATGTCCTGTAAGCCATGAGATTTTTCATGGTGCCATGTGGCCTTTAAAACCATAGTTTTTAATGATTGCATAATGTTTCCTCCAGTGAAAAAAATGCCAATTTAAAGAACCAATCTTTGTTTTCATATCTAGATTGATGGTAATTTAAAAAGAAATCACATTATCACTGAAATGATACTGCTCAAGCACCCACCCCTACTTTTGCATTATTTTATGAGGATCTCATCAGAAATCTGATGACCAAACAAAGCACATGGACATTTTAAGGTGCCTGATTCACAACTGAACTCAAAGCACCTGTGGCCATGAAGTCCTCACCATGGGTGTTGGAGGAACCACAGCACACTCTTACTGTGCTTCACCCTCACTTTTTCTCCTTCCACAAAGGTGGAAAAGAGCTGCCCTTCACAGATTTCTTATTATTTGCCTCCAGTCTAAAGCCAAAAAAGCTTCATTGATCTTGCAAGTGGTCTTCATGCTGTTCTCATTGTTCAATCGCTCAGTCATGTCCAACTCTGTGACCCCATGGACTGCAGCACGCCAGTTTCCACTGTCCTCCACTATCTCCCAAAGTCTGCTCAAACTCATGTCTATTGAGTCGGTGATGCCATCCAAACATTTCATTCTCTGTTGTCCCCTTCTCCTCCTGCATTCAATCTTTCTCAGCATCAAGGTCTTTACCAATGAGTCGGCTCTTCCCATAAGGTGGCCAAAATATTGGGTGTGTCAACTTCAGTATCAGTCCTTCCAGATAAGGGTTGATTTCCTTTATGACTGACTGATTTGATCTCCTTGCAGTCCAAGGGGCTCTCAAGAGTCTTCTCCAGTACCAAAGTTCAAAAGCATCAATTCTTTGGCACTGAGCCTTCTCTATGATCTAACTCTCACATCTGTACATGACTACTGGAAAAATCATAGCTCTGACTATACGGACCTTTGTCAGCAAAGTGATATCTCTGCTTTTTAATATGCTGTCTAGGTTTGTCATAGCTTTTCTTCCAATGAGAAGCATCTGTTAATTTCATGGCTGCAGTCACCATCTGCAGTGATTTTGGAGCCCAAGAAAATAAAATCTGTCGCTGTTTCTGTTTTTCCCCCATCTATTTGCTATGGAGTGATGGGACTGAATGCTGTGATCTTAGTTTTCGGAATGCTGAGTTTAAGCTAGATTTTCTACTCTTGTCTTTCACCATCATCAAGAGGCTCTTTAGTTCCTCTTTGCTTTCTGCCATGAGGGTGGTATCACCTGCATATCTGAGGTTGCTGATATTTCTCCTGGCAATCTTGACTCCAGTTTGTGCTTCATCTAGCCTGACATTTTGCATGATGTACTTTGCATATAAGTTAAATAAGCAGGGTGATGATATACAGTCTTGATGTACTACTTTCCCAATTTTGAACCAGTCCATTGTTCCATGTCTAGTTTTAACTTCTGTGTCTTGACTTGCATACAGGTTTCTGAGGAGACAGGTAATGTGGTCTGGTATTCCCATCTCTAAGAATTTTCCACAGTTTGTTGTGGTCCACACAGTCAAATGCTTTAGCCTAGTCAATGAAGCAGAAGTAGATCAAAATAAAAAACTTATCTTGCTTTTTCTATGATACAGCAAATGTTGGCAATTTGATCTCCTGTTCCTCTGTCTTTTCTACATCCTGCTTGTACATCTGGAAGTTCTCAGTTCATGTACTGTTGAAGCGTAGCTGGAAGGATTTTGAACATTACCTTGCTAGCATGTACCAGCACAGGGGTGGCTGTGAGGAGATACCCCACCTCCAAGGGCAAAGGAGAAGCCCCAGAAAGATGGTAGGAGAGGAAAAATCACATTTGGCATCAAACCACATACCTACCAGAGATGCTCAGAGGGCTCAAACAAACCTGTGTGCACCAGAACCCACAGACCCCACAGAGACTGAGAAAGAACGGCTTGAGTGTCTCCTGCAGAGGTACGGGTCAGCAGTGGCCTGCCGCAGAGGCAGGGGCTCTGGGTGCAGCAGACCTGGGTATGGCATGAGCCGTCTTGGAGGTGATTGCCATTAACCCCACCATAGAGTGGCCAGAACTTACACAGGGCTGGGGAAACAGACTCTTGGAAGGCACAAACAAAACCTTGTGTACACCAGGACTCAGGAGAAAGGAGCAGTGACCCTACAAGAGACTCACCCAGACTTGCCTGTGAGTGTCCAAGAGTCTCTGTCAGAAGTTTGGGTCAGCAGTGGCCTGCTGCAGGGTTGGGGCACTGAGTGTAGCAGTGCATGCATGGGACCTTTTGAAGGAGGTCTCCATTATCTTCATTACCTCCACCATAGTTTAGCCCCAGGTAAATAACATGGAGGGAATACAACCCACCCTTCAACAGAAAATTGTATTAAAGATTTACTGAGCATGGCCCCACCCATCAGAAAAAGACCTAGTTTCCCCCTCAATCTCTCTAATCAGGAAGCTTCCATAAGCCTCTTATCCTTCTCCATCAGAGTACAGACCAACTAAAAACCACAATCACAGAAAACTAACCAATCTGATCACATGGACCACAGCCTTGTCTAACTCAATGAAACTATGACCCATGCCATGTAGGACCACCCAAGATGAATGGGTCATGGTGGAGAGTTCTGACAAAATGTGGTTCCCTGGAGAAGGGAATGGCAAACCACTTCTGTATTCTTGCCTTGAGAACCCTGTGAACAGTATGAAAAGGCAAAAAGGTAGGACTGTGAAAAATGAACTCCCCAGGTCGGTAGGTGTTCAATATGCTACTGGAGATCAGTGGAGAAATAACTTGAGAAAGAATGAAGACACAGAGCCAAAGTAAAAACAACACCCAGTTGTGGATGTGACTGGTGATGGGAGTAAAGTCCAATGCTATAAAGAGCAATATTGCATAGGAACCTGGAATGTTAGGTCCATGAATCAAGGCAAATTGGAAGTGGTCAAACAGGAGATGGCAGGAGTGAATGTTGACATTTTAGGAATCAGGGAACTAAAATGGAATGGAATGGGTGAATTTAACTCATGACAATAATACCTACTACTGTGGGCAAGAATCCCATAGAAGAAATGGAGTAGCCTTCATCGTCAACAAGAGTCCAAAATGCAGTTTAGTTCAGTCCCTCAGTTGTGTCTGACTCATTGCAACCCCATGAACAGCAGCACGCCAGGCCTCCCTGTCCATCACCAACTGCCGGAGTCCTCTCAAACCCATGTCCATTGAGTCGATGATGCCATCCAACCATCTCATCCTCTCACGTCCCCTTCTCCTCCTGCCTTCAATCTTTCCCAGCATTAAGGTCTTTTCAAATGAGCCAGCTCTTCACATCAGGTGGCCAACGTTTTGGCGTTTCAGCTTCAACATCAGTCCTTCCAATGAACACCCAGGACTGAACTTCTTTAGGATGGACTGGTTGGATCTCCTTGTAGTCCAAGGGACTCTCAAGAGTCTTCTCCAACACCACAGTTCAAAAGCATCAATTCTTCGGCACTCAGCTTTCTTTATAGTCCAACTCTCGCATCCATACATGACTACTGGAAAAACCATAGTCTTAACTAGATGGAAATTTGTTGGCAAAGTAATGTCTCTGCTTTTTAATATGCATTCCAGGTCGGTCATAACTTTCCTTCCAAGGAGTAAGCATCTTTTAATTTCATGGCTGCAATCACCATCTGCAGTGATTTTGGAGACCTCCAAAATAAAGCCAGCCACTGTTTCCATTGCTTTCCCATCTTTGCCATGAAGTGATGGGACCAGATGCCATGATCTTAGTTTTCTGCATGTTGAGCTTTAAGCCAACTTTTTCACTCTCCTCTTTCACTTTCATCAAGAGGACCTTTAGTTCTTCATTTTCTGTCATAGAGGTGGTGTCATCTGCATATCTGAGGTTATCGATATTTCTCCCGGCAAACTTGATTCCAGCTTGTGCTTCCTCCAGCCCACCATTTCTCATGATGTACTCTGCATATAAGTTAAATAACCAGGGTGGCAATATACAGCCTTGACGTACTTCTTTTCCTATTTGGAACCAGTCTGTTCTTCCATGTCCAGTTCTAATTGTTGCTTCTTGACCTGCATACAGATTTCTCAAGAGGCAGGTCAGGTGGTCTGGTATTCCCATCTCCTTCAGAATTTTCCAGTTTATTGTGATCCACTCTGTGCTTGGATGCAGTCTCAAAAATGACAGAATGATCTCTGTTCATTTCCTAGCAAACCATTCAATATCATAGTAATCCAAGACTATGCCCCGACCAGTAATGCTGAAGAAGCTGAAGCTGAATGGTTTTATGAAGACCTACAAAATCTTCTAGAACTAACACCCACAAAAGATGCTGTTTTCATTATAGGGGACTGGGATGCAAGAGTAGGAAGTCCAGAAATACCTGGAGTAACAGGCAAATTTGGCCTTGGAGTACAGAATGAAGCAGGGCAAAGACTAGTAAAGTTTTGCCAAGAGAACACACTGGTCATAGTAGACACCCTCTTCCAACAACACAAGAAAAGACTCTACACACGGGCATAACCAGATGGTCATTATCTAAATCAGCTTGATTATATCATTTGCAGCTGAAGATGGAGAAGCTCTATACAGTCAACAAAAACAAAACTAGGAGCTGACTGTGACTCAGATCATGAACTCCTTATTGCCAAATTCAGACTTACATTGAAGAAAGTAGGGAAAACCACTAGACCATTCAGATATGACCTAAATCAAATCCATTATGATTATACAGTGGAAGTGACAAATAAATTCAAGGGATTATCTGATAGACAGAATGCATGAAGAACTATGGATAGATTTGTTACATTGTAAAGGAGGCAGTGATCAAGACCATCCCCAAGAAAAAGTAAGGCAAAAAGACAAAATGGTTGTCTGAGGAGGCCTTACAAATAGCTGAGAAAGGAAGAGAATCTAAAGGCAAAGGAGGAAAGAAAAGATATGCCCATTTGAATGCAGAGTTCCAAAGAATAGCAAGGAGAGATACGAAAGCCTTCCTCAGTGATCAGTGCAAAGAGATAGAGGAACGCAATAGAATGGGAAAGACTAGAGATCTCTTCAAGAAAATTAGAGATACCAAGGGAACATTTCATGCACAGATGGGCTCAATAAAGGACAGAAATGGTATGGACCTAATAGAGGCAGAAGATATTAAGAAGAGGTGGCAAGAATACATAGAAGAACTATACAAAAAGATCTTCATGACCCAGATAATCAAGATGGTGCAATCACTCACCTAGAGCCAGACATCCTGGAGTGTGAAGTCAAGTGGGCCTTAGGAAGCATCACTATGAACAAAGATAGTGGAGATGATGGAATTCCAGTTGAACTATTTCAAATCCTAAAAGATGATGCTGTGAAAGTGTTGCACTCAATACGCCAGCAAATTTGGAAAACTCAGCAGTGGTCATAGGACTGGAAAAGGTCAGTTTTCATTCCAATCCCAAAGAAAGCAATGCCAAAGAATGCTGAAACTATCACACAACTGCACTCATCTCACACACTAGCAAAGTAATGCTCAAATTCTCCAAGACAGGCTTCAACAGTATGTGAACCATGAACTTCCAGATGTTCAAGCTGGTTTTAGAAAAGGCAGAGAAACCATAGATAAAATTGCCAACATCTGTTGTATCATTGAAAAAGCAAGAGAGTTCCGGAGAAACATCTACTTCTGCTTTATTGACTATGTCAAAACCTTTGACTGTGTGGATCGCAACAAACTGGAAAATTCTTAAAGAGATGGGCACAAGACCTGCCTCTTGAGAAATCTGTATTCAGGTCAGGAAGCAACAGTTAAAACTGGGCATGGAGCAACAGACTTGTTTCAAATTGGGAAAGGAGTACATCAAGGCTGTATATTGTCACCCTGCTTATTTAACTTATATGCAGAGTACATCATGAAAAACACTGGGCTGGATGAAGCACAAGCTGGAATCAAGTTTTCCAGGAGAAATGTCAATAACCTCAGATATGCAAGTGACACCACCCTTATGGCTGAAAGTGAAGAAGAACTAAAGACCCTCTTGATGAAAATGAAAGAAGAGAGTGAAAAAGTTGGCTGAAAACTCAATATTCAGAAAACTAAGATCATGGCATCTGGTCCCATCATTTAATGGCAAATAGATGGGAAAACAATGGAAACAGTGACAGACTTAATTTTTTTTTTTGGCTCCACAACTACTGCAGATGTGACTGCAGCCATGAAATTAGAAGATGCTTGCTCCTTGGAAGAAAAGTTATGACCAACCTAGACAGCATATTAAAAAGCAGAGGCATTACTTTGCCAACAAAGGTTCTTCTAGTCAAAATTACAATTTTTCCAGTAGTCATGTATGGATGTGAGAGTTAGATTATAAAGATAGCTGAGTGCCAAAGAATTGATGCTTTTGAACTGTGGTGTTGGAAGAGACCTTTGAGAATCTCTTGGACTGCATGGAGATCCAACTAGTCAATTGTAAAGGAAATCAGTCGTGAATAATCTTGGAAGTACTGATGCTGAAGTCGAAACTCCAATACTTTGGCCACTTGGTGTGAAGAATTAACTCGTTGGAAAATATCCTGGTGCCTGGAAAGATTCAAAGCAGGAAGAGAAGGGAATGACAGAGGACAAGATGCTTGGATGACATCACTGACTCAGTGGACATGAGTTGAGTAAACTCCAGGAGTTGGTCATGGACAGGTAGGCCTGGCGTGCTGCAGTCCATGGGCTCATAAAGAGTTGGACATGACTGAGCAACTGAACTGAACTGAACTTATTAGCACATGAAATTAGTGAAATCGTACAGTACTTTGAACCTTCTTTGGCATTGCCTTTCTTCGGGATTGGAATGAAAACTGACCTTTTCCAATCCTGTAGCCACTGCTGAGTTTTCCAAATTTGCTGGCATGTTGAGTGCAACACTTTCACAGTATCATCATTTAGGATTTGAAATAGCTCAGCTGAAGTTCCATCACCTCCACTAGCCTTGTTTATAGTGATACTTCCTAAGGCCCACTTTACTTCACCCTCCAGGATGTCTGGCTTTTATTAAGTGACCACACCATTGTTATCTGGGTCATTAAGACCTTTTTTCGTATAGTTTTTATGTGTATTCTCGCCAACTCTTCGTGCTGTTTAGTTCAGTTCAGTTGCTCAGTCATGTCCGACCCTTTGTGATCCCATGGACTACAGCATGCCAGGCTTCCCTGTCCATCTCCAACTCCCAGAGCTTGCTTAAACTCGTGTCCATCGAGTCGGTGATGCCATTCAACCATCTCATTCTCTGTTGTCTCCTTCTCCTGCCTTCCGTCTTGTCCAGCATCAGGGTCTTTTCCAATGAGTTAGTTCTTTTCATCAGGTGGCCAAAGTATTGGAGTTTCGGCTTCAGCATCAGTCCTTCCAATGAATATGCAGGACTGATTTCCTTTAGGATTGACTGGTTTGATCTCCTTGCAGTCCAAGGGACTCTGAAAAGTCTTCTCCAACCCCACAGTTTGAAAGCATCAATTCTTCCGTGCTCAGCTTTCTTTCTGGTCCAACTCTTAGATTCATACATGACTACTGGAAAAATCATAGCATTGACTATCTGGATCTTTGTTGGCAAAGTGATATTTCTGCTTTTTAATAATTTAGTACCCTGTCTAGGTTTGTCATAGCTTTTCTTCCAAGGAGCAAGCATCTTTTAATTTCATGGCTGCAGTCACCATCTGCAGTAATTTTGGAGCCCAGGAAAATAAAGCATGTCAGTGCTTCCATATCTATATACCATGAAGTGATGGGACTGAATGCCATGATCTTCATTGTTTGAATGTTGAGTTTTAAGCCAGCTCTTTCACTTTTCTCTTTCACTTTCATCAAGAGGCTCTTCAATTCCACTTTCACTTCATGCTGTAGCAGATGTATTTAAAAGAGATGGTCTTTGGTCCTTCACCCCAGCTGAAGTTCAGCAGGTGCTAAACACAAGAGGTTAATGATGAAAGAAAAGACTGTGGGCCAGCTAGGAGGGGGATTTGGAAAGTAGATCAGCACAACTGTTAGTGTCAGAATGACTATAATAGATCCAGGAGAAATTTATTGAGTACTTACATGTATTAGCCACTGCAATAGGTTTGATTGGATACACAGAGGTATCCCATCAAATAGATACTTGTATGAGTGTCTATTTTTCCAGTAGTCAAGTACTTGAAACTCAACATTCAAAAAATGAAAATCATGGCATCTGATCCCATCACTTCATGGCAAATAGATGGGGAAACAATGGAAACAGTGACATTACTTTGCTGACAAAGGTCCATTTAGTCAAATCTATGGTTTTTCCAGTAGTCATGTATGAATGTGAGAGTTGGACCATAAAGAAAGCTGAGTGCAGAAGAATTGATGTTTTTGAACTTTGGTGTTGGGAAGACTTTTGAGAGTCCCTTGGACTGCAAGGATATCAAACCAATCAATCCTAAAGGAAATCAGTCCTGCATATTCATTGGAAGGACTGATGCTGAAGCTGAAGCTTCAGTACTTTGGCCACCTGATGAAAAGAATTGACTCGTTGGAAAAGACCCTGATGTTGTGAAAGACTGAAGGCTGGAGGAGAAGGGGACAATAGACGATGAGATGGTTGAATGGCGTCACCGACTCAATGGACACGAGCTTGAGCAAGCTCTGGGAGTTGGTGATGGATAGGGAAGCCCAGCGTGCAGCAATCCATGGGGTCACAAAGAGTCAGACATGACTGAGTGACTGAACTGGGCTGAACTGATGAGTGTCTATAATCATCTATGGTAGGTATAGAGCTAGTGTAGAAGGGTTTTGCAGCTTGTTGGGAAATGAGAGTCCTTTAAATAAATGTTACAAAGACAGAAGGAGGGTAACAAAGGGGTCAGGATGATCCAGCAGTTTATACCCTCAGAGAAGAGTTTCTGTACTTTAAGCACCATGCTTTCAAGCTTCACTTTGATATGATCACGTGATTGGTGGAAGACAGAGTAGGAAGGGAATCATGGCACCTTCACTTCTGCTTGCATGAGTGCTAGGTTGCTTCATTCAAGTTGGACTCTTTGCGACCCCATGGTCTATAGCTGGCCAGGCTCCTCTATCCATGGGATGCTCCAGGCAAGAATACTGGAGTGGGTTCTCATTTCTTCCTCCATGAGTTCTTCCCCACCCTCCTTCATTGGCAGGTAGGTTCTTTACCTCTTGCACCACTTGGGAAGCCCGTGGCACTGTCACTTATATAAAATTAATTCTGATTGCAGAAGAAGGTAAGGTCTATATACAGGTGTCTGAGTAAAGCATTTCCATTCACTGGCCATCCACTCACTGACCATTCACTGACATATGAGTATGAGCATATGTATTGATGGGGGGGGGGGGTTGGTGACAGATGCGGAGAGCACAAAATGTTAGCTTTTGCTCTGCAGCATCCCTATGGTTCCAAAGACTGAAGAATCAAGAAATGCTTGCACTGGAAAATCTTCTGACCTAACACTAGGTTTACAACGAAGGGCTGAATATCAGATTAAGTAACAGATGACAGGAGTGGAATATTAAGGGGAATTAGGTACTATACATACCGAGGTATGTGTAGTTCTTTAGATTTTGCCATATAATGTATCTATTCTTTCATGTGTCTCTTATAAAATGATTAATTTAAATAGTAGAGCTTTAAAATAGAAACTGGCCTTCACCATTTCAGACGACTTAGTAACATATTAGACTATGACAATGGAATTGAACTTCCTCCTTTAATTTCAAATGCACAAAAATTTTAGATTTAAAAACAACAATAACAAAATTTTGGTGAAATTGCATTTGCTGAGCTTGAAAGAAAGAAGAACTAATCTGAGACATAAGGGGAAGGAAAGGGAAATGAAAGCTACTGTGAGTGAATGGATAAGGGGGAGCCCATGCCCAGGAACTCATGGGAGTTCAGGTTTCACATGGCCTGGGCTTATGGTATCTACATGAGGATCAGTTACATGGTTTCCAAACCATGGATGATGGAGGGAGGAGGAGTTCTGTATAAAGCCTGAAAAAGTCAAAGACCATCCCTGCTCATAAAATATAGACCAGGAAATTTCACCCTTTTGCCAAGGAAAACAACATGGAAGCCTGTCATATATCCAGAGACTTAAGCAGATAGGAGAAAAAAAAATCATTTGAGAAACCTAACCCTTAAGCCTGAACTGCATAGAAGTATGTGATCCAAATTTACACTACCTGTCTGGTGTGGGACGCCCAAGCTGAGAATTTATCATAAACCAGGTCAAGGACCATTGAAACCCTATAGGCTACAGTAAAAGCAAATATAAAACTTCTCAGCAGGAATCCTTTCACAATCCAGGGCACACAGAATTCCAGAGACCTAACATCCCTGATGAAGAGGGACTCATAATAAAAAACAGACAAACATCATAAATCAAACTACCACACATCAGGCTCAGGAGACACCACAAACAGGAATTCCTATCTGCTACTGGCTGGAGTGTCAAAAGAAAAAACTACACCAGAAAAATTTAGCAAGACCCAGTACGTTTGAGTACGGGCACATGCTGTACCCAGCAAACTCCTGGGCAAGTATATGCTCTTGAAAATTCTCTTCCATGTAGATAAGAAGATGTGGCCAGAGATGTTCACTGCCCCATTGTTTGTAAAAATAAATTACAATAATAACAGAAAACTCCCAAAGGTCAGAATGAGAATGAGTTTAAGTAAAGCGTGATTTATGTATGTTAGGATAAAAGTGAAAGTTAAAGTGTTAGTCGCTCAGTCGTGTCTGACTCTTTGTGACCCCATGGACTATAGACCGCCGGGCTCCTCTGTCCATGAGATTCTCTAGGCAAGAGTACTGGAATGCATTTCCATTTTCTTCTCCAGGGGATGTTCCCAACCCAGGGATCAAACTCAGGTCTCCCTCAATGCGGGCAGATTCTTTACCTTCTGAGCCACCATGGAAGGTTATGTTAGGATACTGTCAAGTCATTAAAATGAATAAGCATATCCAAATGTATGTATCTTAAAAACATGATGTCAAGTGAATATGACAAGTTCTCAAGTTTCTCAAGGATAAGATACTATTAACGTAAATTTAAAAATTAATAAATAGTGTATATTAATATGAACATGTGCAAATATAGTAAAAGCATAAAGCAGAAAAAAATATATCAAACTAAGAAAAGTAATTTCCTTTTGTGTGGTATGGAAGGTGAAAGACTTGATTCAAATCTAGGTCTGACTTTGAAACTAATATAATACTAAATATATAGGATAGGGGCTCCCTGCAAACCAATACATTTTGTTTTTTATAGTAAAAACAAAAACTCTCTCCAAATATTGTTTTTTTCTCTGTATAATTTTTAAAAAAGAAATAATGCATTATAGAGTCCTTTGAAGCTCCATTTACACATCAATCCCATCCATCCCCATACCTTTGTATTTGTATGCTCTCTGTTTCCTCTTCAAATGTAAACCAAGGTCAAATCATACATTTAATCACTCCCACCATACCAGGAAAGAATACAGCATAATAAGATATTTCTTTTTTTGGAAAAAAAAATAGGGAATGGGGAAATAATGCTGTTGGCATTAGTGAATGTCATGTACCATACCCTCCTGGGTGAACAGTCCAAGGACACTTTGATGGAGGAGGGAGTTCCTTACTGGGTCAAAATGGCTCTCTTTAATCTGATTTGAAAGCATTTCCCCTATCTAATGTTTTCCACAACCACGTGTAAGCTGGGCAGGGGCTATATTTCTTTTCTAGGAGCTGTATTTATGGTCATAGATCACTTCCTGTTTTAGGGAGTCTAGGGCATTGGGGCTGACCTTAGGGACTGAGCAATTATGAGCTTTTATTTTCAGGATTTGAAGTTGGACTAATTAGCCAGTCAGTTAGCTTTCTAGAAACTTCAAGGGATATTAAGCAAAGCTAGAGATGGTATGGAGTCATGGTCTATGAAGTTTGACCATGTTTTCATAGTGTCTATCTCTTAGCAAAATGCTCAAGGGCTCTGTGCATGCTCCTAGCCCTGGGCTTAACTGCTTCCATCTTGTCCCCTCAAATAATGAATTGAGGCAAAGCTAATGAGATCCTTACTCTGGAGCTGTTTACAATGGGGTCAACTGTATTTTTTGAGCAACACATGAACCACTGGAGGTGTTGGAAGGGGCCTGGGTCATTAGGCTCACTCCACAATTCTGGTTTCTTCTAGGTCTCAATCTTTTTATTTTATTTTATATTTTTAGGTCTCAATCTTAATTACCTCTGCATTTCCCATCTAATTACCTTGACTTAAACTGACTTTAGCTTTGGAAAGACAGTTTCTGACTCTTAGCCCTCTTATATTGGTGGCCTCTGTCTCTAAGCAAGGCTCTGTAAGCTTCTGTTTCTGCTTGTAGATTGGCAAGTCTGTGTTGAAACAGAAACTCACTCTAACATCATGATAATGTTTTCTTTTAAGCTGAATCTCAAAGCATAACATGTGATGGTTTAACTAGCTCTTTTGCAAGCCCATAAAAAGGATTACCAGCTTGAATACAGGAGCAGGAATCCTCACTATATCTTCAGTTCAGTTCAGTTCAGTTCAGTCGCTCTGTCGTGTCCGTCGTGTCCAACTCTTTGCGACCCTATGAATCACAGCATTAGTCCACCTAAATTTAGCCACTTCCAAGTAGGTCTGTTGCTCATAGCGTCCCATACATAGTATCAATGTATTGGTTAGACCCTTTAAGAGAAAGGAAAAGAATTCAAACTAGTTTAAAAAAGAGCCCAGGAAGGAAACTGACCCATGTTTACTAAGTAAAAGAAGTGTAGGTGTGAAAACAAGCTAGACTCTGTGGGGCTCCTGGGCACAGAAGCCTTTCTATATCCCCCATTTCTTATTCGTGGCTTCCCTGGTGGCTCAGCAGTAATCTGCCTGCCAATACAGGAGACTTGGGTTCCCAGTCCCAGGGTCTGGAAGATCTCCTGGAGAAGGAAATGACAACCAACTCCAGTATTCCTGCCATGGACAGAGGAGCCTCGTGGGCTACGGTCCATGGGCAACCAAGACACAACTTAGGGACTAAACAACAACAACAGCATTTCTTGTTTGTAGAGAACAGACTCCAGGCTCCATGACATTCCCTGAGTTCCAAAGGACAGAAAGTAGGGAAAATCACTAGGCCATTCAGGTATGATCTAAGTTAAATCCCTTATGATTTTGCAATGGAAGTGACAAATAAATTCAAGGGATTAAATCTAATAGAGTGCCTGAAGAATTAT
This sequence comes from Muntiacus reevesi, assembly GCF_963930625.1. Classification (NCBI taxonomy): domain Eukaryota; kingdom Metazoa; phylum Chordata; class Mammalia; order Artiodactyla; family Cervidae; genus Muntiacus; species Muntiacus reevesi. Next base: position 13,654,012 of record NC_089256.1, read on the forward strand.
GGGTGGAGGTTTGTAACATTGTACAGGAGGCAGTGATCAAAACCATCCCTAAGAAAAATAAATGCAAAAAAGCAAAATGGCTGTCTGAGGAGGCCTTACAAATAGCTGAGAAAGGAAGAGAAGCAAAAAGCAAAGGAGAAAAGGAAAGATATACCCATCTGAATGCAGAGTTGTAAAGAAAGCAAGTAGAGACAAGAAAGTCTTAAGTGAACAATGCAGAAAAACAGAGGAAAACAATAAAATGGGAAAGACTAGAGATCTCTTCAAGAAAATTAGAGACATCAAGGGACTATTTCATGTAAAGATAGGCACAATAAAGGACAGAAATGGTATGGACCTAATGGAAACAGAAAATATTAAGAAGAGGTGGCAAGAATACATAGAAGAACTATACAAAAAAGGTCTTAATGACCTGGACAGCCTTGATGGTGTTGTCACTCACCTAGAGCCAGACATCCTGGAGAGTGAAGTCAAGTGGGCCTTAGGAAGCTTCACTACGAACAAAGCTAGTAGAGGTGATGGAATTCCAGCTGAGCTATCTTAAATCCTAAAATATGATGCTGTGAAAGTGCTGCACTCAATACGCCAGTAAATTTGGAAAACTCAACAGTGGCCACAGGACATGAAGATGTCAGTTTTCATTCCAGTCCTGAAGAAGGGCAATGTCAGACTATTGCACAATTGAACTAATTTCACATGCTAGCAAGGTAATGCTCAAAATCCTTCAAGCTGGGCTTCAACAGTCTGTGAACTGAGAACTTCTATATGTAGAAGCTGAATTTAGAAAAGGCAGAGGAACCCAAGATCAAATTGCCAATATTCACTAAATAAATCATAGAAAAAATGAGGGAATTCCAGAAAAATATCTGCTTCTGCTTCATTGACTATGATAAAGCCTTTGACTGTAGATCACAATAAACTGTGAAAAATTCTTCAAGAGATGGGAATACAAGACCACCTTACCTACCTTCTGAGAAACCTGTGTGCAGGTCAAGAAGCAGTAGTTAGAACCAGACATGAAATAACGTACTGGTTCAAAACTGGGAAAGGAGTACATCAAGGCTGTATGTTATCATCCTGCTTATTTAACTTATATTCAGAGTACATCATGAGAAACGCTGGGCTGGATGAAACTCAAGCTGAAATTAAGATTGCCAGGAGAAATAACAATAACTGCATATATGCAGATGACACCACCCTAACGACAGAAAGTGAAGAGGAACTAAAGAGCCTCTTGATGAAAGTGAAAGAGGGATTGAAACACCTGGCTTAAAGTTCAACATTCTAAAAACTAAGATCATGGCATCTGGTCCCAATCACTGTGGTCGGTGACTGCACCCATGAAATTAAAAGATGCTTGCTCCTTGGAAGAAAGGTTATGACAAATCTAGACTAAACAGCATATTAAAAAGCAGAGACATCACTTTGATGACAAAAGTCCATGTAGTCCAAGGGACTCTCAAGAGTCTTTCCCAACACTACAGTTCAAAAGCATCAATCCTTCGGTGCTCAACTTTCTTTATAGTTCAACTCTCACACCCATACATGACCACTGGAAAAACCATAGCCTTGGCTAGACAGACCTTTGTTGACAAAGTTATGTCTCTGCTTTTTAATATGCTGTCTAGTAATAGTTGGCATTGTAGCAAAAAACAGAATACCTCTTTCTAATAAGACTGCAAGGAGATCCAACCAGTCCATCCTCAAGGAAATCATTGGAAGGACTGATGCTGAAGCTGAAACTCCAATACTGTGGCCACCTAATGTGAAGAACTGACTCATTTGAAAAGACCCTGATGCTGGGAAAGATTGAAGGTGGGAGGAGAAGGGGATGACAGAGGATGAGATGGTTGGATGGCATCACTGACTCAATGGACATGAGTTTGAGTAAACTCCAGGAGTTGGTGATGAACTGGGAGGCCTGCTGTGCTGCTGTCCATGGAGTTGCAAAGAGTTGGACACAACTGAGTGACTGAACTGAACTGAACAATTCCATTGGAAGCCCTGGGAAAGGCTCTGATTATCTTGGCTCAGCTTAGCCATATGCCTATTCTTGAATGAAATGCTGTGGATAGAGTCTGGGGTTCAGGTTCTCTGATTGAGCAGATTGGGCCCATAAGCCCAAACCTGAAATTTAGGGTGGTGTTAGTGCCACTTCACGGAGAGGGCAATGGAACCCCACTCTAGTACTCTTGCCCGGAAAATCCCATGGAAGGAGGAGCCTGGTAGGCTGTGGTCCATGGGGTGGCTAAGAGTCAGACACGACTGAGTGACTTCACTTTCACGCATTGGAGAAAGAAATGGCAACCCACTCCAGTGTTCTTGCCTGGAGAATCCCAGGGACGGGGGAGCCTGGTGGACTGCCGTCTATGGGGTCGCACAGAGTCGGACATGACTGAAGTGACTTAGCAGCAGTGCCACTTGAAGCAACAAGGGCAATTAGTAAAGGATGATTCCTCAATGAGTTCCTAGGCAGAAACAAGGGTTTTGCAATAGGAGTGTCCTGAATCATTTGCATAGTGTCATTGTCAGAAACTTTAGGTACTTTTTAAAGTGAATTTTTAGTGGAAATACATTTGGTAATTATATTTAAAATCAAATTGTCACCCAGTGGTCCCGTTAAATGAAGGTGTTTAATTTTTAATGCACTGCCTCTCAAATTAGATTTTGAGAGTATACATACCCTTTCGTTTACTTTGATGGCGATTATGCCATATATTATTCAAATAAGGAAAGGACTCCAGACTCTTTCAGTGTTGTGTGGTATAGTGCCATATGGAAACATATGGTTCTCAATGTTTCCTAGTAAGAGTTCTCTTTGACAGCCCTGCATTTTATGATTTTCCACAAAGTAGAAACTATACTTGTAGTATCTTTAGAAAAATAAAATGACAACAATGATTATGTAACCAGTATTTTATAAGTGCAAAAGCATTAATAACACTTCAAAAGTAACAGTATACATAAGAGCTGGGCCTGTAATTTAATCAGGCTGCAGAAAATGCTTGGACACTTGTGAATTTATTTGAACTCCTTTTGGGATGGTGCTTGAGCAAATTGGACGCATAGGTTAGGGACTAGTGCTGGAATGATTAAGAACATGGTTCAATCGCAGCTTTACTGCTTGTGAGCTGTGTATCTTTGGGTGAGTTATTGACCCTCTTCAAGTCTTCAGCGTCCTCAAATGTTAACTGACATTAGCACCACCTGTGCCTCTAAGGTTGCTGTGAAGATTAGAGATATAGGTAAAGCATTTGACAGAGTCCTTGACACACAATTAGCACTCAATGTGTGATGCATGATGTCACCTCAGTCGTGTCCCGACTCTTTGGGACCCCATGAACTTTAGCCCCCAAGACACCTCCATTCATGTGCTTTTTCTAGCAAGAATACTGGAGTGGGTTGCTATGCCCCCCTCCAGGGGATCTTCCCAAACTAGGGATCGAACCCTTGTCTCCTGCATTGGCAGGCGGATTCTTTACCACTAGCACCTCCTGGGAAGCAAGCACTCAATATATGGTAACGATTTTTGTTACCACCTTACAATTATTGATTTACTGTAAGTCTCCTTGAGGGTAGGTGCTGTGCTTTATGGATCTTTATATTTCCAGTCCCTAACAACATCTTGACTTATGAAGGATATGTTTATTGAGTGAATAAATAAATTATTGGAAAATTAAATGCAACGTATATCTAAAGTGTTTGGTCCTGTGGCCACAGTCTGATCAGTATGCCTTAAATATGTCTTTCTCTTTGTGTCCATCACCAGGCTAAGGCATGGTCTAGCTTAGCAGTCTTCAAATTTTAGTGTCCTTGAGAATACTGTGGGGCTTGTTGAAACAGATAGGTAATCACACACCGAGTTTCTGATTTAGTAGTTCTGGTGAGACCTGGACAATAGTATTTAGTATTATTTTAAAGCCTCCTCCACGAAGTCTCTCTCATATGAGGTACAAATCATTAGCATTACCATTGGACTTACACAACCCAACTCAGGGTACCATTATCATCTGGCTGTTGTCAGCTAGCAGCACTAAAGGAATTATCTCTAATAGGAAATAACCAACATCAGTAAGTCTGGTCTAGTATTGCTAAATTGATTATGTAGATATAATATACCACTCAAATTAGTTAGTAAATTGAGATTCTTCACAGGTACAGTGTTGTTTCTCGCAGACCAGTGAGTACTTGCAAATCGCTTGGGCAGAACCTTTTTGTTTATTCACTCTATGTGCGTGTGTGTGTGTCCCAAATGCAGTGACCTTATCTCAAGTTGTTTTCTATAATTCACTTTATAATCGAAGGATTAATTCAATGGAATCATAAGTGTAGAGAGGAGAGAGCTGCTTTCGTTTTTAGAAATCAACAACCTATTTTCAGTTATAAAATCCTTCCAAGATCCTAAATCTGCAGTCCTGGGCTTATTAAAAGCAAGTTACAATTACAAGTGTGTTTGTCTGTTTCCTTCCCTCTTAGTGCATGTGTCTGGAGATCATTTTTTTTTTTTCTTATGAACTTTAATACATGTTTAATGTGAAACTTAATGATTTGATTACAATGGCATAATTACATAATTGGAATGTATTGTGCATGCTGGCGGGAAGGAGTCTGGAAGGTGCTTAGTGAGTGATGTTACATAAACAGAATAATAATGATAGTGCGATGGAGAACAAGGCTAATGAGAAAATGATTAGAAAAACTTGGAAGAAATGGACACTTGTGGAAATGAGAGGGGAGCATTTCTTTTGCTTTAATGATTGAGATTTATTTCACCTCTGAGACTGAGGCTTCTGAGGATTGGTGCTATTGAATGAGGTGGGTTCAGGACTACCCCGGTGGTACAGTGGATAAGAATCTGCCTGCCATGGCAGGGGGAGCAAACTAAAGCCCGCGTGCCACAACTACTGAGCTGGTGCTCTAGAGCTTGCAAGCTGTAGCTACTGAGACTGTGAGTTGCGACTGCTGAAGACTATGTGCCTAGAGCTTGTGCCCCCAACAAAAGAAGCCACTGCAATGAGAAGCCCTCACATAGCAACAGAGATCCAGCACAACCAAAAAAAAAAAAAAAAAAATCCCTTAGCCCCACTCACAGCCACGGGGGAAAAATAAATGAATGAGGTGGGTTCAGATGATGGATATTTTGGGGACTACTTTGGAGATGTGTGATGGGCCCAAAACCTACTCATCGGGGCATAAAACAAGCCAGACTCATCAGGAAGCTCTGATGATACTGCTTCTGAAGATCCTTAAAACAGGACAAGCTCAGGTTTCTTTCTCACCAATGTCCTTGCTTTGTAATGCTTTATGGGGCACATTTGCACATCGTTAGAATATTGAGAGAGCTCTGTTAATGTGGAATGGAGCTACCTTCCCCTCCCTAGTGCAATTCAACCATCTCTCACTGGTGACATATTGCTACTGAAGAGGAATGGCCCTTAGCCAATCGTTTTGTGCTCCCAGTTAATGACCACCATTACTGTGTCATTTGGTCTAGAGAAACATGTCCACTGCCTGGAGCTCTTCTCTTAGTAATTGGCCTCTGCAGTGTCACTCTTACTTGATGCTCACTGTGTGTTTCTATAATCACAATGATTACTTCCCCAACTTATTTTACTATAAACATAAATCAATTCTACTCATTGATTTAGCAAACACTTATATTTATTAAGGGCTTCCCTGGTGGTTCAGATGGTAAAGAACCCTCCTGAAATGCAGGAGACCCGGGTTTGATCCCTGGGTCAGAAAGATTCCCTGGAGAAGGGCATGGCTACCCATTCTAGTATTCTTGCCTGGAAAATTCCATGGATGCAGGAGCCTGGGGGGACTACAGTCCATGGGGTTTCAAAGTGTTAGACTCAGAGACTAACACTTTCACTTATGTTTGTTAAACACCTATCTAGGCGCTAGTTGCTATGTGTGATGCAGAAAAATAGAAGACATAACATTTATGGCTTAGGAGTTGAAGCCTAGACAAGGCATTTATAAAAAGTTAAATACTGTAAGTCCTTACATGGCGAGTTAGAGGAATAGTTCAGAATATTTTCAGAATAACCATGCATTCTTTCATCCATCAATATAAAAGTACTTAATGAATGCCTACTGTGTGAACAGCTGAGTTAGAATGCTGAGATGAACTTGACCAGGATCCTTCCATCAAGGCAGTTTTGGGGCAATCTAGCAATATCTAGCATGAATAAGTGTACATATTCTGATCCAGAATGTTCATTTCTTGGCTTCTGCCCCAGACGGACATTCATTCATGTGCACAGAAAGGGCATGGGCAGTTATGGTAGTTGCAGTATTGTTCATAATATCATAACACCGCAAGCAATCAATACTGCAAATGTCCAACAGAAAGTGCAAGTGGCTCAGTCGTGTTTTACTCTTTATGACCCCATGGACTGTACAGTCCATGGAATTCTCCAGGCCAAAATACTGGAGTAGGTAGCCTTTCCCTTCTCCAGGGGATCTTCCCAACCCAGGGATCAAACCCAGGTCTCCCGCATTGCAGACGAATCCTTTACCAGCTGGGCCACAAGCAAAGCCCAAGAAAACTGGAATGGGTAGCCTAGGCCTTCTCCAGCAGATCTTCCCAACCCAGGAATCGAACGAGGTATCCTGCATTGCAGGCAGATTCTTTACCAACTGAGCTATCAGGGAAGCCCCAGTGTCCAACAGGGAAGTATCCAAATAAAGAGGGTAAAGCCATACAATGAAAATTGCACAAAGGTTAAGAATAAATTAGACCTATCAGTACATCTTTAGGATATCTTTTTGAATTGAGTAAGTAGCAAGTAATTATATGGTGTCTTTTCTTATATGAAAAATATAAAGTGAAGGAAAATATAACACTCAGTAATTTTATTCATCTTCTAAGGAACAAAGATATTTATGTGAAATATAAAACAATACAAGACTAGAAGTTCAGAAAGCTATAAACTAAAGTGATAACAGTTGTTACTTCTGGGTAGGTTTGAAGGATCTGGGACAGGATATTTGTGAAAGGAAATCTTAGTTTAACATTGATTTCTTTTAAAAAAGGAAATGTATTTATATTTTGTTTATTCTCTTGAGTGAGAAGTGCCTCAGAAATGGGTAAGTAAAGTTCTATGGGAATCCCCAATGTCCAGTACACTACTTATTGAATTGAACTAAAGGGGCTTCCCTGCTGGCTCAGATGGTAAAGAATCTGTCTGCAATGCAGAAGCCAAGGGTTCAATCCCTGGGTCAGGAAGATCCCCTGGGGGAGAAAATGGCAACCCACTCCAGTATTCCTGCCTGGAGAGTTTCATGGCCAGAGAAGCCTGGCGGGCTATAGTTCATGGGATTGCTAAGAGTCAGACACGACGGAGTGACTAACATTAGCATTAAAGTAAAAACTTAGAGAAAGGAGAGAGAGTTTGAGGCTGAAAGCATCAGGGCAGGCTTTAATGAAGCTGATACATATGAGCTGGTCCTTAAAAAGGAGAGGTGTTGGAGGCCTGGAGGAAAAAAGTGCCATGCAGGTTCTATTCTATAGTGTGACCATGAGTGGAGAAATTCCTACTAAATAATCATGTCATTTATGAATATTTACTTCCTTCCCAATATGTATGTCATTTATTTCTTTTTCTCGCCTTATTGCACTGGCCAGGACACCTAGTTCTGTATTAAAAGAAATGAAAGTGGGGGTGGGGTGGGAGGGAGGCTGAAGAGGGAGAGGATGTATGTATACATAAAGCTGACTCATGTAGTTGTATAGCAGAAACTAACACAGCATTGTAAAGCTATTAAACTCCAAATTAAAAAAAAAAAAGAAGCAAAAGCAGACACTCTTGCTTTGTTCCCAATTATAGGAGAAAGATTTTTTTTGGTGGGGGAGCAAAGAGGGGTGGTGATGAGAGTTTATTTTCATTTGTTTGTGAATTAGTGATGAATTTTTTTCAAACATTTTTTCTGTGTCTCTTGAGGTGACCCTATGGGTTTCCTTTTTATTCTGTTAGTGTGGTGAATAATAAATATTTATTTCACTTTTCTGTATTTTCTAATTTTTATCTCTTCTGTATTTTCAGTATTTTCAACTGATCCATCTTTTAGATTATGAATTCTTCTTTCGTCAATGTGGAAGGCTGAAATCAAACCTCGAAACAGCCTAATTCCTCACTGTATTGGCCCCTAGGATTTAATGCTTCATGCATCTGAGGTGAGAGGAGCTTCCTTTACGAGAGATCCTGATGTCTAATCTGCCCTCCCCTCCCTCCCTGATGAGTCTACCCAAGCTCTGTGTATCCTCTGAGATGCTCCTTTCTGCACAGTTGGACTTCTATAGGAATCAGCAAAGCCTTGAGTGGAAAAGTTGTGACTGATGTTGGGCACTCCCTCTGCATTTCTTTTCTCTCTGAGCTTCTGGAACCATATGTCCTGCCTATCTTGGTAGTCTTGAATTCCCATTGTTATTTCCACATTTCCACGGCACTGCCTAAAGGTCTATTCAGGTTCTCAGGTGTGTACCCTCCGCTTTCTGCTTGACTCACCACATCGCTTAAGAAATGGCAAATGCCTTAAAGGAAAAAGTGGAATAGAATATTAGAACTCATCTCAGTGCATTTCTCTTCTCGCCAGAATCTTGAGCCTTTAAGTCCTAGGGCCTAATGGGTCTCTGGTGTCTTAAAATGGACTTTTCCCCTATTATATTTAGCTACTCTTGGCAGGAAAGTCACTGTGCTACAACAGAGGGATGTCTCTCAGTATCTATCTAATGTAGTTTTAAGATAAATCCACGAACCTATGGACACCTCATCTTTGACAAAGGAGGCAAGGATATACAATGGAAAAAAGACAATCTCTTTAACAAGTGGTGCTGGGAAAACTGGTCAACCACTTGTAAAAGAATGAAACTAGAACACTTTCTAACACCATACACAAAAATAAACTCAAAATGGATTAAAGATCTAAATGTAAGACCAGAAACTATAAAACTCCTAGAGGAGAACATAGGCAAAACACTCTCCGACATAAATCACAGCAAGATCTTCTATGACCCACCTCCCAGAATATTGGAAATAAAAGCAAAAATAAACAAATGGGACCTAATGAAAATTAAAAGCTTTTGCACAACAAAGGAAACTATAAGTAAGGTGAAAAGACAGCCCTCAGATTGGGAGAAAATAATAACAAATGAGGAAACAGACAAAGGATTAATCTCAAAAATATACAAGCAACTCCTGAAGCTCAATTCCAGAAAAATAAATGACCCAATCAAAAAATGGGCCAAAGAACTAAACAGACATTTCTCCAAAGAAGACATACAGATGGCTAACAAACACATGAAAAGATGCTCAACATCACTCATCATCAGAGAAATGCAAATCAAAACCACAATGAGGTACCATTACACGCCAGTCAGGATGGCTGCTATCCAAAAGTCTACAAGCAATAAATGCTGGAGAGGGTGTGGAGAAAAGGGAACCCTCTTACACTGTTGGTGGGAATGCAAACTAGTACAGCCACTATGGAAAACAGTGTGGAGATTTCTTAAAAAACTGGAAATAGAACTGCCATATGACCCAGCAATACCACTTCTAGGCATACACACTGAGGAATCCAGATCTGAAAGAGACACGTGCACCCCAATGTTCATTGCAGCACTGTTTATAATAGCCAGGACATGGAAGCAACCCAGATGCCCATCAGCAGATGAATGGATAAGGAAGCTGTGGTACATATACACCATGGAATATTACTCAGCCGTTAAAAAGAATTCATTTGAATCAGTTCTAATGAGATGGATGAAAATGGAGCCCATTATACAGAGTGAAGTAAGCCAGAAAGATAAAGAACATTACAGTATACTAACACATATATACGGAATTTAGATAGATGGTGGCGATAACCCTATATGCAAAACAGAAAAAGTGACACAGAAGTACAGAACAGACTTTTGAACTCTGGGGGAGAACGTGAGGGTGGGATGTTTTGAAAGAACAGCATGTATATTATCTATGGTGAAACGGACCACCAGCCCAGGTGGGATACATGAGTCAGGTGCTCGGGCCTGGTGCACTGGGAGGACCCTGAGGAGTCGGGTGGAGAGGGAGGTGGGAGGGGGGATCGGGATGGGGAATACGTGTAACTGTATGGCTGATTCATGTCAATGTATGACAAAACCCACTGAAATGTTGTAAAGTGATTGGCCTCCAACTAATAAAATAATATTTAAAAAAAAAAAAAGATAAAGCCTGGAATTCTGAGGAAGGACCAGCTGAGGGAGTCTCCTGGTAATATAGGTCCCAGCTGTATCCGGTGATAGCCACGGCTGTGTTTTCAGTTAGTCAGGTTCCTTTCAGAGTATTTCTAGACCTTTCTCAAAGACCAGGACTTGGCTCAAGGCACTGAGGGACTTGCTCTTCTGAGAAGAGAATGTGGTTCACATGTGCTCATATCTGAGTTCTGTGCTAGAGTCTTAGGGTCTGAAGCCTCCTTTAGGGCAGCTTTAGGACAAAGCTTGGGTATATCTTAGCAAAAGTCTACATATTGGGTGAATTCTCTTGTGTTCCAAGGTGTATCTCTTTAGGAATAACTGTCAAGAATTAATCTATCAAGATTTAAAATTTATCATGATTTTATTCTCTTCTACTCTTGAGTGTCAGATTTTAGTTGATATTATTTTCTAAATCATAGTCATTTAATTCAGTCCTGGGACTTTTACTTTCTGCTAATTCAGACTCACTATGTTGTCTTTTTTTTTTTTTTTTTTTGGCTTTGCTGAGTCTTTGTTGCTGCTCATGGGCTTTCTCTAATTGCAGTTCTGGGGACTACTTTCTAGTTGTGGTGTGTGGGTTTCTCATTGTGGTGGTTCTCTTGTTACAGAGCATGGGCTCTACAGCACACGGGCTTCAGTAGTTGCAGCCTGTGGGTTTGGTTGCCCTGTGGCATGTAGGAACTTCCTGGACCAGGGATTGAACCGGTCTCCTGCACTGGCAAGAAAATTCTCTGCCAGGGAAGCCCAGACTCACCATGTTGGTCCCTCAGAGAATGACACCTATGTGGAAAGGAGGGTGAATGTGAATGTGGCCAGAAGAGGGCCAGTTTAAGTCATGGGCCTGCAAACCAGTTGGCCAAGAAGGTGATGTTTGATCTACTCAGTAGTGGAAGGGTGGAGTCTCTCCTGGAAGGTGGTGTTCGCAACTAAGGGCAAGAGATGAGGGGCAGATCTACCCACTCTTTTCAAGATGAGGAAATTCAGAGATATGGCATAAGACCTCTGTTTTGAAAATGGATTCCTCTAGAGTTGAGAGAGCAACCCTGGCCCTGGGTGTGTCTGAGGCAAGAGCTTCTGCTAGTTGAAGACCTTTTCCATCCTTAGCTCTTGCACTTTCTTGTCATCTTAAAAACCATCCTTGGATAATATGTAGCCTACTCTCTGAGGAAGGTTCACTCCCCAACCCTGCCCAGCCCGCCCCAGTTGACATGCAAGATACGTATGAATCTGAACATTTGACATTTTGAGAATGGATGTGAGAGGTTAAAGAACTTTGTATTGAATGTCACAGGCACTTAAAGCTCACAAACAAAGAGGACCACCCCCAGAAAAACCTTTCTTTCTGGGGCTGGTGGTGATGACCTAGGTGTGTTTCAAAGGGTCTAAATTGAAAAGGGACTAACAAATGACCTGAAGAAAAAGTGTTTCTTTTTTCTTAAAGAAGCTTTTTGGCCCTGCTGTGCAATATGTGGGATCTTAGTTCCCCAACCAGAGACTGAACCTGTACTAACTGCAGTGGAAGTGCAGGGTCTTACCCACTGGGATGCCAGGGAAGTTTCAGGAAAATGTCTATTTCCTATGGAAGCCTCATCTGGAATATCTATTTTGGAGTTCAACTACACCCACCCAGTGCCCTATTTCCTATGTCAACCAGATGAACACTATGATAGTAATAAAATCTCCAACAATTTGAGAAGTCAGACATGCTATTTCCTTTAAAAAATTTATTTCAGGATCCCAAGTCAATCACCCCTGAAAACTCAGGAGGCTATGTAGGCACCAACACTTATTTAATGCTGCCTGTATGCCAGGTGTATATTAGCCAGTTTGTATGAGCTGCCTTATTGAACAAGACGAGGTCTTTGACGGGTATGTTTTGCATCTGTATCATCTTGCCTCACATTTGTCTTAAACATTGGCTTAAAAGGGCTCTGTGTTCTGCTCTTTTCAAAACTGTGTGTTTCAAATATATGTTTGCAAAACTGTAAGCTGGCTTCTGCTGTCTTCTTGTCCCTCATGAGCCTGGCGTGGATAAGGTACTCTGTGAGCCTCAAATGAATGCTTCATGAATGAATGGATCTCCAAGGAAATGGAGCTGACAGTGACAGAGAAGTCTGTCCTTCTGCCTTCCAGTTCCATGGCCCTTCTGATCCCAATTAGGTTGTGTCTGCAAAGATAAGGATACTGGGAAGGATCTCAGCCAAGTTTCTCCCAGGCACATTCTACTTGTGTTGCTACTTGGAGCCACCATGGAAAAGATATCCCATTCATGTGAAACATCACAAGCATTTAGAAGATAGTTAAATGTCAGCAAAATTTGGACCTTGTCATTAAATACTTCAGTGGCTTCTATTGTTTCAAGAAGGGATTATCAAACCTAGTGATCAGATTGGGGGACAAAATGTGGACTTTTAAAATACAAGTTTCTGGTTTAACTTGATTAAATTGGGTCTTGGAAGTGGCCAAAATCTATGTTTTCAAAAACAATGCCTAGGAGATTCTAGATGATTCTGAGTGTAAAGTAAAACTCCTCAGCATGGCAGGGAAAACCTCCCCCACCTCTGTAGACTCAGCTGCTGCTGCGTTTGGCATAATTTTGTTTCTGTGTGTTTCCTCTGCACTTCCACCAAACATGTACACACCAACACACATATACACAGAAACATTCATACACACATAGACCCACTTACATATGAATAAACACACTCAGACACACACAGACACACACACATCCCAACACACGCAGTTCTGCAGCTTCCCTCTGTCTCTTTGCATCCAAGTCCCTTTGCTTCTTTTCCTCCAGCCCAACTGTGATGGTTAGTTTATGTGTCAACTGTGGTGTTCTTTAGTTACTAAGTTGTGTTTGAATCTTTTTCGACCCTATGGACTGTAGTCTACCTGGCTCCTCTGTCCATGGAATTCTCCAGGAAAGAATACTGGAGAGGGCTGCTAGTTACTTCCCTAACCTCTAGGGAATCTTTTCTCCAGGTAATCGAACCCATATCTTGTGCACTGGAAGGCTGATTATTTACCACTGAGCCATCAGGGAAGCCTGTGTCAACTATAGTACCTAGTTATTTGATTAAACTAACCTATTATTTTGTAGTTGTGGTTAACATCTCCAGGCAATTGACTTTAAGGAGATTATCCTCAATGGCCTGAGTGGGTCTCTTCCAATCAGTAGAAAGGCCTTAAGAGCAAAACTGAGGTTTTGTTTCATGAACAAGAAGTACTGCTTGTGGACTTCAGTTTGTGCATTAGGTTGCCACTTTAATTAAGAAAAAAAGGATTTAGGAAAGCTATATATATTTATATATATATATAATTTATTTTTATCAAATATAGTTAATTGCCAATAATAATGACTAATAACTAACATTTATTACCATATGTCAAGTTTTCTTCTAATGACATTAACTGATTTAAAGTTTAAACAACTTCATGAATAGATATCTTTACCTCTGTTTTATAGATGAGAAAACTTGAGGCATAGATATATCAGCTAAGATTAGGATTTATACCAAATCAGTCTGACTCCAGAGCCCATGGTCTTAGTTACTCAGCTATAATTTTAAGTAATATTTTATTTCTTTATTTCTTATTGCATCTTTTTCTTTAGTATTTTTGAGAATAATTTCAACTATAATCCTTTCTACAACAACTTTGGATAAGATAGAAAATCCATTTGCTTTACATCTTCAAAATTCTAAACTAAACATTAGTTAACACTATAGTGATATATAGCTTTAATGCTTCTGTTTGTGAAAATTGCTTAAAAACGTCTGCATAATCCTGTACTTAGAAACTTGTCCTATTTTATCTTCAAAATTTGCTGGAAAAAGCATATTACATTTACTTTTTGCTATATACATTTTATAGTAGTATTTGGTTGAAAGCAATACAATTCTGGTCTGACCTTATTAGTTCATATTTGAGGCCCCTAAACGAATGAGGTCCCAGTGGAAATGTACCAGTCTACAGACCAACATGGCACCCACTCCAGGTGTTAGTTAATCCCCAAAGACCATGTGTGAGAGCAATACCCCAAGGTGACTTGCACTTAAACACCCAAAAGAAGAAGCAATGAACACCTCAGATGTCTATGTGCCAACTCTACCTATAGACTTGGAAGCCAGTCCCAACTGAGCTCGGTGCTCAGGAAGTGGGACTCACATGCAGCCTGCCCCATGCTTCCCTCTCCATTCAGTGTGGGGCAAAGGCCTGAGGTACCCCCTGCATCAGTCTCCCAGCCCAACCTTGTTCTTCTTTCCATGACCTGTGAGCTGGCCTTTGTAAGTTTGCCATCCTTACCACCCCAGCTCGGGGTGTTGGGGCATCATCCTAATTGTGTCCCAGCCTTATGACACAGAAGCCACAAAGGTAGCCAGAACACACACACCAGGTTTGACTTCCAGGTACGATATTTCATGGTGTGCAGTGTTAGATGCGTTCCTCAATCTCACTGAGTCTTAGTTTCCACATCTGTGAAAACAGAGCTAATGTTCGCTTACTGGGATGTTAGGTTTAAATTAGATTAGTGCTGTGGTCCATCATGGACCCCCTCAGGCAGCAGAGAGAAGCACAGAATCTGGGGAGGGGGCATCAGAAAGGTCTTCCTGGAGGAAATTACACCTAAACAGAGTCTTAAAAATAACAAATATAATTAGCCTGGCCAAAAATGCACTTGTGTGTGTGTGTGTGCGCGCGCGCGTGCGCGTGTGTACATGTACGTGGGTGGTCAGAAAAAGGATGGTGCAGCCTGAGATGAGGAAGGAGTTGGATTCAGAAAACATAATGACATTTGTACAAGAAAATCATGCCTGGGTCTGTGGGCTAGAGGGGGAAAATATAAAGTGAAGGATCTGAAAGGTGCCAAGGACCATGAAAGACAGGCATAAGTAGAGAGGTTGTGTAGAAGCTGTTGCCATTTCCTTCCTCAGGGGATCTTCCTGACCTAGGAGTCAAACTTGCATCTCCCACATTGGCAGGCAGATTCTTTACTCTTGAGCCACCTGGGAAGCCCAGCAGAGAGGCTGGGAACACTAAAAGTTAAATTTTTAGTTCTGATAAAGGTGAGTTTGCTATTTATTTAGAATCTTGCAAATCAGTGTTAGTGGGACCATAGTGATAACCTTATTTTACTAATAAATACACTGAAGCCCACAGAGGTCCACTTGTGAAAGTAACACCATTAGTTAGTGGCAGGTCATGAGCCACAGCTTCTTGCTTCCTCTAGACTGGTCTTGCCATGGCCACGGTCCCCACTCCCTTCCTTGCCCACTGTCTCTACCACTTTCCTAATATCTGTTGTATCTGTGTAGTTTTTTGACTGCTCCAACATACAGCCCATATTCTTCAAAAAAAGAAAAAATCTTTTTTTTTTGGCTATGCTGGGTCTTCTTGCTGTGCATGGGCTTTCTCTAATTGTGGCAAGCAGGGGCGACTCTCTAATTGTGGTGCATGGGTATCTCATTGCGGTGGTCTCTCTTGTTGCAGAACTCGGGCTCTAGGGTGAGTGCAGGGCTTCAGTAGTGGTGGCATATGGGCTTAGTTGTCTAGTGGCGTGTGGGATCCTCCTGGACCAGGGTCGAACCTGTGTCCCGTGCATTAACAAGTGGAGTCTTTACCACTGGACCAACAGGCAAACCAGTCCATATTCTGTATTCTTCTTTTTATTTCTCTTCTCATTTCATCAAAGTAATACTTGGTCTTGGTTTTAAGTGTCAAGTGTGCCATGATTCTTGTCTTGAAATACAGCAGAGGAAGCACTCCAAGGGCATAAATTGGCTAGTGATCTGTCTTCCTCCCAGGAAGAGGATGCTTGGCAGGAAGTTGGTGAATGACACCTCAGATCTGAGTGGCAGATGGCATTAGGGTACAGTCTCTGGGGCCACACTTCTTGGGTTGAAGTCCTGACTTGCCACTTCCTAGTCACATGATCTTGGGCAGGTTGCCATGAATCTATGCTCACATTGTTTGATGTTCTCTGCACAGTGCAAGGTGCTCTAGAGGACACAAAGGGGGTTCCAGAACAACCCTGGCTCCTCAAGGAGCTCTCAGGCCACAGGAAGAAGGAAGTAAGGGGCAAATTTAGGAAGATCTCTGACAATTGGTGAGAATATATGTAATTACAACCTGGAGTCAGAGTTCAAGTTCCAGTACCATCAAGTTCTAGCTGTGACACCTCAGAGAATCTACCTCTCTGAGCCCCAGTTCTCCTTCTGAAAAATAAGATCATCATGAATACCTCTTTGATTGAATTATTGTGAGAATTAAATAGGATAGATGAATAAAAGCAGGAGGAGGTAAAGGAATCCACCATGGCAAGAATAGGATCTATCCTTAGACAGATTTTGAAAAATTCTTGGAAGATGGAAAGCAGATGGGATCAGATTGCAGAAACATAAGGGCAGAAAAAAAGCTATGGCTAACAACACAGACAACAGAAAACTACCAGGGAAGTAACAGACATTCCAGAAATATTTTAAGCTCAGAGTCAACAAATAGAGAGACCAGGAGGGGTTTGGGGGGCAACCACCAGGTTAATTAACAAATCTTAGTATTCAGAACAGCTGAGCCCACAAGGCCCCTTCCCTTCCCCACACCTACTGAGCAGAGAGCATGGGTGATGTTTAGACCCAGGATAAAATCTCCAGAAGGGGAGAAACAACCCAGGGAGGCAACACAGAGCTAGAACTAACCCAAGACATCCAAAGAACAAAGAAAGGGAAAAAATAGGACGACTGATTTGCGCATTTGTCCCTAGAATAAACTCTGAGCATAGCTGTCTGAAGCAGAAAGAGTCCTAACCCAGGAAACTTAGATGGACAGTTAGGCCAGAATAGTACAGAAATGACTCCAGATGACTTACACTCCTGGAGGGGTTAGCCCCCTTCCCAGAAAGCAAGCTACTAGTTTGCAATTCATGCCCTCCACCTCCCAGCCTGCACTGCCTCCCTCCCCGCCCCCCAAGTCACCCGAGACAGCTGGAGTCAGCACTTAAATACTCAGGCAAGCAGGAGTTTCAAATTCAAGTGCAAACAATAGTTAAGAATGTCCAAACATTTAAGGAAAACAGACATCATTAAAAAGAAGAACCAAAGTCAACAAATAAAATAGCTAATGTCTATGGGAAGGAAGAAATAACTTTAAAATAAGTGTAATTAATATTCAGACATGAGAGGCTGGTACACCATCAATTAACAATGAGTGCTGTGAAAAAAAACTAATTAGGATTCCATGATCACCAACTAGTTCATGAAAGTGGAAGTGAAAACCGCTCAGTTATGTCTGACTCTTTGAGACCCCATGGACCCTGTAGTCCATGGAATTCTCCAGGCCAGAATACTGGAGTGGGTAGCCTTTCCCTTCTCCAGAGGATCTTCCCAACTCAGGGATCAAACCCAGGTCTCCTGCATTACAGGTGGATTCTTTACCAGCTGAGCCACAAGAGAAGCCCAAGTAGCAGAGTGGGAACAGAAAAAGACAGAATTCATGAATCAGAGAGTTAAAAAAAGAGAAAAAAATGAAAGAGAGAGAAAGAGAGAGAGAGAGAGAGACCAGCGATCAAGGAAGAGAGAAAATTAAAAAAAAAAATAATATGAGCAAACTTAGAACTAAAAAAAAGTCTCTGTTGGTTTTCAGATTGGAAAGGGTCAGAAAAAGTCAGCAAAATGAAGGATCCCAAACTCACAACCTGATACATCAGGAATATCAAGAACAAAAGAAAATACTCAAAGCTTCTGCAGAGAAAAACAACAATTTGCCTATGACGACAGGTGGGCACTGCATTTCTCTGCTAATCCTGGAAGCTCAAAGTCAGTGGTACCATACCTTCTAGTTTCTAGAAGAAATTATTTTCCTCTACATTGTGCAGGCGCCTGTGGCCATGTTGTCTCTCTGCCCACCTCTGGTTTCCCCGCCAAGCTGCAGTGGAGATGTCTCACGAGCTCTCTGACCTCCTGCTATCAGCCTTTCTCCTCAAGCTCAAGGTGTGAACCTGCTTTCTGCCCTGAGATCCTCTCTGATGGCCATCCTGAAGCTCAACCTGGAGTGGGGCAAGTTAACTGCCCCTGGGGACAACCCTCTAACTCTGAACCCATTGGTGATGGGAGCTGGCGGAAAGTCACCCACCCTGGTGTTCTTCAGGGGGATAATTCTAGAAGGGTGTTCTACATACTTCTCAGAGGGTCATGGCAGCATGGAGCCGCCAACCTGTGGGAACTTCCTTCACATCACCCACTTTTATTGACTCCTGCCCCAACCCTCTCTGAGATCTCTCCATTCTCCATCCTGCTGCCTGGGATCACCTCACAAATAAACTACTTACCCCCAGGTCCTTATCTCAGGGTCAGCTGTTGGAGGAACCCGAACACACACATCCGCTGCGTGTGTCAGTGTTGGTCATTCAGGCATGTCTGACTCTTTGTGACCCCATGGACTGTAGCCCATCAGGCTCCTCTGTCCATGGAATTCTCCAGGCAAGAATACCAGAGTGGGCTGCCTTTCCCTTCTCCAGGGGATCTTTCTGACCCAGGGATCGAACCCGGTCTCCTGCATGGCAGGCAGATTCTTTACTGACTGAGCCACCAGGGAAACCCACCCCCACCCCCCCCATTCAAGTGTAAGGTCATCGGGAAGACGTGCTCAGCCTCGCAAAGACTGTTTTTTCACACTTGGCAGGTGGATCATCTTCTTTCTCCACACCCACATGTTCACCAAGCCTTCTTTCTACATGCAGGCACCACTTTGGAGAAGAGAAGGAGAAGGGGAAGAAATGTTAAAGGGGAGCAAGTATTTCCCCAAAGAGATGTGTGCAAGGTAGCACAGATGGTAGAAAATATGTAAATTAGCAAATACTGGGTTTGGTTTCTCCTCCTCCCTTCAACCCCCTTTGCCCTGCAGTGAAGAGAACTTTGTGGCAGTTCAGAGAGCACCTCTATTTTTTTAAAATATTTATTTGGCTGCATAGGGTCTTAGTTGCGGCATGTGGGATCTAGTTCTTTGTTGTTATTTAGTCGTTTAGTCGTGTCCAACTCTGTGACCCCATGAACTATAGCCTGTCAGGCGCCTCTGTTCATGGGATTTCCCAGGCAAGAATGCTGGAGTCGGTTGCTATTTCCTTCTCCAGGGGATCTTCCCAACCCAGGGATTGAACCTATGTCTCCCGCATTGGGAGCATGCAGTCTTAGTCACTGGATCACCAGGGAAGTCCAGAGAACACTTCCTTAATGCAGACCTGTCAGCCTTTTGGATAAACTACCTCCCAGGTCCCATCTCCCAAGAATGATAATTTAAATAATTATTCAAATTATTTAATTCAAATAATTAAAATTATCTAAATTTCAAATTATTAAAAGAATACTAATTTAAATCATAATTCAAAAGCAACAGCTGGAGTGCCTGAGGATGGCAGCCTTTCCTGAGAGAAGACAGGAATCAGAGCCTGACATGTGTTTACGTCTGGGCTGTGAACACAGCAATGGAAGAGGCTTAGTTCTAAATGCATAGCCAGACTGAGGGAGCTCTGTCTGAGAGCAAGTTTTGCAGTGTTCCTTTACAAGGAGATAGGGCATGGGAGGTGGGGGTGGGGATGGGGATGATTCTAGCTGTGGTCTTTCTTTCACTCAAGGGAACAGGGCAAGTGTGGGAGGGGGTTTCTTGCTGTGAAAGAGGCAGGTATCATTGTCTCCAGCTAGTTCATTTCTTGTTCTCCAGATTGCAATAAACATTTCACTATGCAATCATTCAACAGATAATTTTGTTCTTACCTTGTGTAAGTTATTGTGACATACTGCTTTCCCATAAGTGCTGGCAGTTGAGGGGTTCTGGGTAAGAAATCATCCCACCTAACGGAAAGTTCAGTTCTGGGGTAGATTTAAAACCTGTTCACAAATTTTGAAACCCTCTTTCTCTGGAAAGGTGGATTATGTGTTCTCTTCCCTGTAGTCCGGTTCTTTCAACCTGTAGAGTACAATGACAGAGATGCTCTGTGACCGCTGAGGCTAGCTCAGAGAAGGCCATTTACCTTCTGCACTGGTGTCCTGAGTCACTACAGAAGCGGTCTTCTGAATCTGGAACTGCCAAGCTGGAATGGTCACATGTGACCCTCAGGTCAACTGTCCCAACTGAGCCCAGCTTTCCATTCATCCATAACAAGGTGCCAGGGCTGGTGACTAAACTGTCTTGGACTGTCCAGACCATCCCCCAGCTGATATCACCGAGGGACCAGTCAATGCCTTGTCCAACAGAACAATCACCCAGAAAACCTTTCCCCAATCTCTACCCTTCAAAGTCATTAGAGATCAAAACATGATACTTGTTTCAAGCTTTGGGATAATTTGTTATGTAGCAAGAAAGTCGGAAAAACTGTGGAAATAGGTTTTAGATATTTACCTAGAAACTACATAACTTTTTGTTCTTCCTTGTGTGAGGTTGAGACCTTCCTTGACAGAGGATGAGATGGTTGGATTGCATCACCGACTCGATAGACATGAGTTTGAACAAGCTCTGGGTGATGGACAGGGAAGCATGGTGAGCTGCAGTCCATGGGGTTGCAAAGAGTCAGATACGACTGAGCAAGTGAACTGAACTGAACTGGCTGAGGTGGTCATGAAGGTGCACCCATTGGACTCCCTGCAAAAGAACCTGCTATAGGAGTGTGGCTGAGTGGCAGGCTCAGCTGCCTCCCTGTGGGTGCAGAGTTAGCAGTCTGGATGATGGGACCCCCTCCTCAGGATGCACTGCACATATTAAATCAGAGACCCCTATGTGGTGCTGTGTCCTCAAGGGATACCTTAACCTTATTTATGTATCCAACACCCCCAAAGCGCGGGTGGCTCCATTCACAGCACTCTCAGTGACCCTGTGGGGATTTTGGGCTTCAGGTGTCTGGAACTATGGGCACTGTGGGATTAGAGTTTTTCTCCCCAGGGGAGATAGTAAGCTTTGTCAGTAGACAGAGTAAGAATCCCATTAAACTATAGGTTATATTGTAGCCAGAGCACTCTGGACTCCTGTGCTCAGGGATGAGTAGGCAGGAATGGGAGTCTGAGATACTTGGCTCTGATCCACAGAAAGCCTGCTTTTACACAATAGGGACAAGGGTGGCTACTTGTCTAACTCAGCAGATTCAACTAGGTTCATCCTGGCACTTTCCATTAAATGGACCTGTGAAGCAACTCCAGCTTGAAAAGGGTATGGCTACCAGTGGTTTGTTCAGGCCTCTCCAGAACGAAGGTTTGAGTCATGTTACTACATAAGCCACCAAGGCTTTCTAAGGCAATGTAGTGAAGATGAGGGGACCAGAATGAAACTGCAGTATCAGGGGCGATGTTTCATCTCACTGATTCTGTCGTCTAAGTTTTCTTTTATAAAGAGAGAGTCAGTGGGACCACGGGGTAGCTGTTCCTTGAACATGAGTGGACAAATGTATCTGTGCTGTGTAAGTTGAGGATATGGTGGCCATGGGAAAAGGCATTCAGATTTCCTTCGTGTGAACCTGCTGCAGGGACAGACTGACAGCCTCCAGTTGCTGCGCTATGAATACTGATTCCATGCTTCCCTTGAACCATTTCTAGCCCATGAATGAGCACAGTAGGCTCCTTCCTATCCAATGTGAAATTCTGGGACAGGAATTTCTAGAAATAGTGCCAACCCATTCCTGTCCAACATAGAATTCCTCTAATGGGTAACTTTGCTGGAAATGCCGTTGGCTTCTAAGAGATCTCAGAGATGTGCTTTAGTGTGGGACTCTTGCAACTCAGTACTTCCATCACTTTCTCCTTAGGCAGGGGTTAGATCTGCTTCATGGTCTAAAGTTCTCTCTGACTTCTGCTCCTCCTCCCTTTTATGCTTCATATGTATTTCTTCTAGTGAATCTTTATACATGTGATTCCATTTTGGTGTCTGCTTCTTGGAGGAGCTGAATTAACACAAAGTGTTAGTGAACAGTTTCTATAAACATTCTTCATTCTTTTCTTAATGACTTAATGACATTGTTATGCTATCAAATAAAATGGCAAAATAAAATAAAAAAAAAAAGCAGCACAGTAATGACTGCAATCAGGTTTGACAGGTACTGCTCCAGCTCTTTGGAACCTTCCCATATTTCTAATGTGTTAAACCTTCCTCCACTCCAACCAATAAGATTTTTTTTTAAAGAGCCTGGAAATCTGTTAGTGGTTATACTTGAAAGGTCATATTGTAAAAAAGGAGTGGAAAGGCCATTTGGGGACATGTTATGATGAGTAGTAAGAACTGTTTTGAATTAAAGAACAACAAAATGGAGTAGTAGGCAGTAGTGAGAGAGAGGATCTGAGACTGATCGTTATGTAGGGAAATCAGCTTCCTTTCACTAGTATGATGATATTTGCTCATTTTCTATCCATTTAGAAACTTTCAAATTTCTTATCTTTATGTTTTATGTGCCGGTGGGAAAGGCACAGAACTAACTAAAAAAATCCACTTTGATAATTTTTCCCTTTAACTGATAAACTTAACCTGATAACATCTGTAGTCATTACTGATATGTTTGGATTCATTTTTATATTCCATTTATCATGATATTTCTTGGCATCTTTTTTCCCTCTTTCTTTCCTTATTTAATACTGATGAATTTTTTTATTCCTTCCCCCACCAAATTTATGTGGTCTATTTCTATTCTTTTAGGGGTTACTCAAGTTTTAACATGCATTCTTGCCTTAATAAAACCTTATATTAATAGTCAATCAGGATTGCTACCTTCTTCCTTAATGCAGGAGTCATAGACTACTTGGCCTAATCTTTCTCCTCTGATCTTACATATTGTTCAGAATTGTGGTACAACCTTATTCTTTAACCCCTCCCATCACTATTGTTATTATCGTTTAAGACTGTTAATGTGAGGTTTGATTTATAGCCATAATTATCAATTTCTTTGCGCACTATTCTTTCTCATATCCCATTCCTTCTGGGTTCAATTTCCTACTTCCTGAAGTTATACCCTTTAGAATTACCTTCAGTGAGGGACTGTGAGTGTCAAATTCTCTAATTCACTCTTATTTATTTCATCTTCATTTATGAATAGAAGTTAAGGATAAAAAAGCAGATCTCAACATCTGGGACTGATCTAAAGTCAGAGTTAGGTCTCAGTGTTATTGGAGACTGATCTGATGCTGACAGCGAAGCCATGCTGTTCTCTTGTTGGACAAAAAGCCACAGACACTCCACTCAGACAAGGTCACTGTATAGCTCATAAAACTCCAAGAGTCTCCCTCTCTTGTTAAATTAATGACTGCAACTTTTAACCTATTACAGCTTTTCCTCTCTAGTCTTCCCTCCTGATAGGTAATTTTTGAGATTCACAGTCACAGAATTGCTCTCACTTTCTGGTTACCCCTCAGTCCCAAATGAGTTCCTTGATTCCTCAGACTCTCCCCAAGATTACCTGATTATAGTCAATACCCTATACTGGAGTATTTCTAGCACCTTCTTACCGAGAGCCACCACCGTCAGATGCACCTGACCCTTGCTACAGCAAGTGATAAACCCAACTTATTCTGCTGTTCTTCAGTCCCTAGGTTGTGTCTGACTCTTTGTGACCCTGTGGACTGCTGCATGCAAGGCTTCCCTGTTCTTCACTATCTCCCGGAGTTTGCTCAGATTCATGTCCTTTGAGTTGGTGTACTTATTCTACTACAGGTACATTCCTTAAGTTGGCCGAAGGGCATTAGCGAACTTTAACATGGTCCAAAATTTTAGATGATAGTTATTTTCCTCTAGAACTTTGAAAATAGTATTTTGTTGTCTATGATTTCTACCGCTGCCGGTAAATCAGTTCTTTTTTGCTTGCTTATAGATGTAACCTGCTTTCTCTCTCTTTTTGTTTTAGGACATTTTTTCTTTTTTTCTACAATTTCCCCTTGATAAGACTACCTGTTGTTTCATTGTTATTCATTTTACTTGAAATAATTTATGCTCCTTGAATTTGAGGTTTAAAGTCTTTTTTCAGTTCTAGAAAATTTAAGCCATTATCTCTTTGAATATTACCTTTCTCATTCTCTTTCTTTTCAGATATGATATTCTTGGAACTATGGTAAATCTTTGTGTTCTATCCCCCATTTCTCTTAACTTCATTTGTTTTATTTTCACTTGTCAATTCCTCTGTGGTAACTTCTGGATGATTTCTGTATATTTATCTTTCAGTTCAGTAATTCTCTCTTTGTTTATTTTTTTTTTTATTTTATTTTATTTTTTTTTTTGGGAACATGCTACACAGTTTATTTTTTATTTATTATTTTTTTTTTTTTAAATATTATTTTATTAGTTGGAGGCCAATCACTTTACAACATTTCAGTGGGTTTTGTCATACATTGACATGAATCAGCCATATAGTTACACGTATTCCCCATCCCGATCCCCCCCCCCACCTCCCTCCCCACCCGACTCCCCAGGGTCCTCCCAGTGCACCAGGCCCGAGCACCTGACTCATGTATCCCACCTGGGCTGGTGGTCCGTTTCACCATAGATAATATACATGCTGTTCTTTCAAAACATCCCACCCTCATGTTCTCCCCCAGAGTTCAATAGTCTGTTCTGTACTTCTGTGTCTCTTTTTCTGTTTTGCATATAGGGTTATCGCCACCATCTATCTAAATTCCGTATATATGTGTTAGTATACTGTAATGTTCTTTATCTTTCTGGCTTACCTCACTCTGTATAATGGGCTCCAGTTTCATCCATCTCATTAGAACTGATTCAAATGAATTCTTTTTAACGGCTGAGTAATATTCCATGGTGTATATGTACCACAGCTTCCTTATCCATTCATCTGCTGATGGGCATCTGGGTTGCTTCCATGTCCTGGCTATTATAAACAGTGCTGCAATGAACATTGGGGTGCACGTGTCTCTTTCAGATCTGGATTCCTCAGTGTGTATGCCTAGAAGTGGTATTGTTGGGTCATATGGCAGTTCTATTTCCAGTTTTTTAAGAAATTTCCACACTGTTTTCCATAGTGGCTGTACTAGTTTGCATTCCCACCAACAGTGTAAAAGGGTTCCCTTTTCTCCACACCCTCTCCAGCATTTATTGCTTGTAGACTTTTGGATAGCAGCCATCCTGACTGGCGTGTAATGGTACCTCATTGTGGTTTTGATTTGCATTTCTCTGATGATGAGTGATGTTGAGCATCTTTTCATGTGTTTGTTAGCCATCTGTATGTCTTCTTTGGAGAAATGTCTGTTTAGTTCTTTGGCCCATTTTTTGATTGGGTCATTTATTTTTCTGGAATTGAGCTTCAGGAGTTGCTTGTATATTTTTGAGATTAATCCTTTGTCTGTTTCCTCATTTGTTATTATTTTCTCCCAATCTGAGGGCTGTCTTTTCACCTTACTTATAGTTTCCTTTGTTGTGCAAAAGCTTTTAATTTTCATTAGGTCCCATTTGTTTATTTTTGCTTTTATTTCCAATATTCTGGGAGGTGGGTCATAGAAGATCTTGCTGTGATTTATGTCGGAGAGTGTTTTGCCTATGTTCTCCTCTAGGAGTTTTATAGTTTCTGGTCTTACATTTAGATCTTTAATCCATTTTGAGTTTATTTTTGTGTATGGTGTTAGAAAGTGTTCTAGTTTCATTCTTTTACAAGTGGTTGACCAGTTTTCCCAGCACCACTTGTTAAAGAGATTGTCTTTTTTCCATTGTATATCTTTGCCTCCTTTGTCAAAGATGAGGTGTCCATAGGTTCATGGATTTATCTCTGGGCTTTCTATTCTGTTCCATTGATCTATATTTCTGTCTTTGTGCCAGTACCATACTGTCTTGATGACTGTGGCTTTGTAGTAGAGTCTGAAGTCAGGCAGGTTGATTCCTCCAGTTCCATTCTTCTTTCTCAAGATTACTTTGGCTATTCGAGGTTTTTTGTATTTCCATACAAATTGTGAAATTATTTGTTCTAGTTCTGTGAAAAATACCGTTGGTAACTTGATAGGGATTGCATTGAATCTATAGATTGCTTTGGGTAGAATAGCCATTTTGATAATATTGATTCTTCCAATCCATGAGCACGGTATGTTTCTCCATCTGTTTGTGTCCTCTTTGATTTCTTTCATCAGTGTTTTATAGTTTTCTATGTATAGGTCTTTTGTTTCTTTAGGTAGATATACTCCTAAGTATTTTATTCTTTTTGTTGCAATGGTGAATGGTATTGTTTCCTTAATTTCTCTTTCTGTTTTTTCATTGTTAGTGTATAGGAATGCAAGGGATTTCTGTGTGTTAATTTTATATCCTGCAACTTTACTATATTCATTGATTAGCTCTAGTAATTTTCTGGAAGAGTCTTTAGGGTTTTCTATGTAGAGGATCATGTCATCTGCAAACAGCGAGAGTTTCACTTCTTCTTTTCCTATCTGGATTCCTTTTATGTCTTTTTCTGCTCTGATTGCTGTGGCCAAAACTTCCAACACTATGTTGAATAGTAGTGGTGAGAGTGGGCATCCTTGTCTTGTTCCTGATTTCAGAGGAAATGCTTTCAATTTTTCACCATTGAGGGTGATGCTTGCTGTGGGTTTGTCATATATAGCTTTTATTATGTTGAGGTATGTTCCTTCTATTCCTGCTTTCTGGAGAGTTTTAATCATAAATGAGTGTTGAATTTTGTCAAAGGCTTTCTCTGCATCTATTGAGATAATCATATGGTTTTTATCTTTCAATTTGTTAATGTGGTGTATTACGTTGATTGATTTGCGGATATTAAAGAATCCTTGCCTTCCTGGGATAAAGCCCACTTGGTCATGGTGTATGATTTTTTTAATATGTTGTTGGATTCTGTTTGCTAGAATTTTGTTAAGGATTTTTGCATCTATGTTCATCAGTGATATTGGCCTGTAGTTTTCTTTTTTTGTGGCATCTTTGTCTGGTTTTGGAATTAGGGTGATGGTGGCCTCATAGAATGAGTTTGGAAGTTTACCTTCTTCTGCAATTTTCTGGAAGAGTTTGAGTAAGATAGGTGTTAGCTCTTCTCTAAATTTTTGGTAGAATTCAGCTGTGAAGCCATCTGGTCCTGGGCTTTTGTTTGCTGGAAGATTTCTGATTACAGTTTCGATTTCCTTGCTTGTGATGACTCTGTTAAGATCTTCTATTTCTTCCTGGTTCAGTTTTGGAAAGTTATACTTTTCTAAGAATTTGTCCATTTCATCCAAGTTGTCCATTTTATTGGCATAGAGCTGCTGGTAGTAGTCTCTTATGATCCTTTGGATTTCAGTGTTGTCTGTTGTGATCTCACCCTTTTCATTTCTTATTTTGTTAATTTGGTTCTTCTCTCTTTGTTTCTTAATGAGTCTTGCTAATGGTTTGTCAATTTTGTTTATTTTTTCAAAAAACCAGCTTTTAGCTTTGTTGATTTTTGCTATGGTCTCTTTAGTTTCTTTCGCATTTATTTCTGCCCTAATTTTTAAGATTTCTTTCCTTCTGCTAACCCTGGGGTTCTTCATTTCTTCCTTCTCTACTTGCTTTAGGTGTAGAGTTAGGTTATTTATTTGGCTTTTTTCTTGTTTCTTGATGTGTGCCTGTAATGCTATGAACCTTCCCCTTAGCACTGCTTTTACAGTGTCCCATAGGTTTTGGGTTGTTGTGTTTTCATTTTCATTTATTTCTATACATACTTTGATTTCTTTTTTGATTTCTTCTATGATTTGTTGGTTATTCAGAAGCGTGTTATTTAGCCTCCATATGTTGGAATTTTTAACAATTTTTTTCCTGTAATTGAGATCTAATCTTACTGCACTGTGGTCAGAAAAGATGACTGGAATGATGTCAATTTTTTTGAATTTTCCAAGACCAGATTTATGGCCCAGGATGTGATCTATTCTGGAGAAGGTTCCGTGTGCACTTGAGAAAAAGGTGAAGTTGATTGTTTTGGGGTGAAATGTCCTATAGATATCAATTAGTTCTAGCTGGTCCATTGTATCATTTAAGGTTTGTGTTTCCTTGTTGATTTTCTGTTTAGTTGATCTATCCATGGTTGTGAGTGGGGTATTAAAGTCTCCCACTATTATTGTGTTACTATTAATTTCCTCTTTCATACTCGTTAGTGTTTGCCGTACATATTGCGGTGCTCCTATGTTGGGTGCATATATATTTATAATTGTTATATCTTCTTCTTGGATTGATCCTTTGATCATTATGTAGTGTCCTTCCTTGTCTCTTTTCACATCCTTTATTTGGAAGTCTATTTTATCTGATATGAGTATTGCGACTCCTGCTTTCTTTTGGTCTCCGTTTGCGTGAAATATTTTTTTCCAGCCCTTCACTTTCAGTCTGTATGTGTCCCTTGTTTTGAGGTGGGTCTCTTGTAGACAGCATATATAGGGGTCTTGTTTTTGTATCCATTCAGCCAATCTTTGTCTTTTGGTTGGGGCATTCAACCCATTTACATTTAAGGTAATTATTGATAGGTGTGGTCCCGTTGTCATTTACTTTGTTGTTTTGGGTTCACGTTTATACAACCTTTCTGCATTTCCTGTCTAGAGAAGATCCTTTAGCATTTGTTGAAGAGCTGGTTTGGTGGTGCTGAATTCTCTCAGCTTTTGCTTGTCTGTAAAGCTTTTGAATTCTCCTTCATATCTGAATGAGATCCTTGCTGGGTACAGTAATCTAGGTTGTAGGTTATTCTCTTTCATTACTTTCAGTATGTCCTGCCATTCCCTTCTGGCCTGGAGGGTTTCTATTGATAGATCAGCTGTTATCCTTATAGGAATCCCTTTGTGTGTTATTTGTTGTTTCTCCCTTGCTGCTTTTAGTATTTGTTCTTTGTGTTTGATCTTTGTTAATTTGATTAATATGTGTCTTGGGGTGTTTCGCCTTGGGTTTATCCTGTTTGGGACTCTCTGGGTTTCTTGGACTTGGGTGGCTATTTCCTTCCCCATTTTAGGGAAGTTCTCAGCTATTATCTCCTCGAGTATTTTCTCATGGCCTTTCTTTTTGTCTTCTTCTTCTGGGACTCCTATGATTCGAATGTTGGGGCGTTTCACATTGTCCCAGAGGTCCCTGAGGTTGTCCTCATTTCTTTTGATCCTTTTTTCTTTTTTCCTCTCTGCTTCATTTATTTCCACCATTTTATCTTCTACCTCACTTATCCTGTCTTCTGTCTCCGTTATTCTACTCTTGGTTCCCTCCAGAGTGTTTTTGATCTCATTCATTGCATTATTCATTTTTAATTGACTCTTTTTTATTTCTTCTAGATCTTTATTAAACATTTCTTGCATCTTTTCAATCTTTGTCTCCAGGCTATTTATCTGTACCTCCATTTTGCTTTCAAGATTTTGGATCATTTTTATTATCATTATTCTAAATTCTTTTTCAGGTAGATTCCCTATCTCCTCCTCTTTTGTTTGACTTGGTGGGCTTTTTTCATGTTCCTTTACCTGTTGGGTATTTCTCTGCCTTTTCATCTTGTTTAGATTGCTGTGTCTGGAGTGGGCTTTCTGTATTCTGCAGGTCTGTGGTTCCTTTTTATTGTGGAGGTTTTACCCAGTGGGTGGGGTTAGACGATTGGCTTGTCAAGGTTTCCTGATTAGCGAAGCTTGCGTCAGTGTTCTGGTATGCGGATCTTGATTTCTTCTCTTTGGATAGCAATGGAGTGCCCAGTAATGAGTTTTGAGATGGGTCTATGTGTTAGGTGTGACCTTGGGCTGTCTGTATGTTGACGTTCAGGGCAATGTTCCTGCGTTGCTGGAGAATTTGCGTGGTATGTCGTGCTGTAAAACTTATTGGCTCTTGGGTGGTGGTTGGTTTCAGTGCAGGTATGGAGGCTTTTGTACGGTCACTTATTACTTAAAGATTCATGTAGTCAGGAGTTTTCTGGTGTTCTCAGGTTTTGGGCTTAAGTCTCCTGCTTCTGGATTTCAGTTTTATTCTTCCTGTAGTCTCAGGACTTCTCCAACTATACAGCACTCCTTTCGAAGACAATGGGCTGCTTTTCTGGGCGCCTGATGACCTCAGCTAGCGATCAGTAGTTGTTTTGTGAAGTTTGCTCTGCGTTCAGTTATTTTTTTGATGAATTTCTCGGAGAGAAAGTGGTCTCTCCGTCCTACTCCTCCGCCATCTTGGCTCCTCCCCCTCTCTTTGTTTAATTTGTGGTTTAACCCATGCTTAAAATTTTAGATTTTTATTTTCAAAATTTCCTTTTAATTATTTTTTAAAATTAGTATTTTATAGTGTTTTGTTTTTTAAATCTCTTTTCAAAAGTTTCAGCTTAAAAAAAAAAGTTTCAGCTTTTATTTCATTTTAGACATACTTATTCTACAAGTGTAAGTAGTCCACAATTCTTAGTTGTTAATGCCTGTATTAATAGTCTGTCTAATTCTACTGCTTTTTATTTCTTTGGAGTATTTCAAATGATGGTTTGTGTGAACTCATATTTGACAGCACTTTATATGTGGGACTCCAACAGTGCTACCTGAGTTAATAATGTGTTCCTCCAGAGAGGACTCTTCCTTGCTTCTATAATCCATGGTTGTATTTTCCCCTGCTGACTCTTCAGCAGCAGTCGAGAAGAAATCTCTTTACTGTTTCTTTTAGTGCAAGTTTGATAACCATGATTCCTCTTACTTCTGGTTTATTCTAAAACACTTTAGTTTATATTTATTCTTGAAGAATTTCTCAAGGTTTAGAATTCTAGGCTGGCTATTACTTATTCACTTTTTTCTTGGTATAATTGAAAATCATTCTATTTTTTTTTTTACTTTTATCATTTCTGTTATAAAATCAAATGCTCATCTTACTGTTTCTCCTTTGAAGGTAATTTTCCCCCAGACCATTCTTTCTTCTTTATTGAAGTATAATTGACTTACAATATTATATTATCATTTGCACAGCATGGTGATTTGATATTTTTATACATTATGAGATGATCATAAGAAGTCTGGTTATCATCTGTCACCATGCAGACTTATTACAATATTATTGACTATATTCCCTATGTTGTACAGATCATTACTGTGATTTATTTATTTTATGATTGGAGATTTATTTATTTTATGATTGGAAGTTTGTACTTTGTAATTCCCTTCACCTATTTCATCCATGTTCATTTCCCCTGCTTGCTACCCGCAATGAGTTTGTTCTCTCTATCTATGAGTCTGTTTCTATTTTGTTATGTTTGTTCATTTGTTTTGCTTTTAGATTCCACATATAAATGAAATCTGTGGTATATGTCTTTTTATTTATGACATTTCATTTAGTATAATACACTTTAGGTACATCCATATTGTCATTTATGGTAAGATTTCACTCTTGCCTGCGGTTGAGTAATATTCCATTAAATACACCCCCACCCCCACCCCCACACGTATATATACTTACAAAACACATTCTTGCCAACACTTGTTTTTTGCTGTCTTTTTGATAATATCAATTCGGATGGATGTGAAGTGATATCTCATAGTGGTTTTGATTTGCATTTATGTGATGGTTAATGGTGTTAAGAATCTTTTCATGTGTCTGTTGGACAACTGTATGCTTTCTTTGGAAAAATGTCTATTCAGGTACATCATGAGAAACACTGGGCTGGAAGAAGCACAAACTGGAATCAAGATTGCCGGGAGAAATATCAAAAACCTCAGATATGCAGATGACACCACCCTTATGGCAGAAAGTGAAGAGGAACTAAAAAGCCTCTTGTTGAAAGTGAAAGAGGAGAGTGAAAAAGTTGGCTTAAAGCTTAACATTCAGAAAACTAAGATCATGGCATCTGGTCCCATCACCTCATGGGAAATAGATGGGGAGACAGTAGAAACAGTGTCAGACTTTATTTTTTTTGAGCTCCAAAATCACTGTGGATGGTGACTGCAGCCATGAAATTAAAAGACGTTTACTCCTTGGAAGGAAAGTTATGACCAACCTAGATAGCATATTAAAAAGCAGAGACATTACTTTGCCAACAAAGCTCTGTCTGGTCAAGGCTATGGTTTTTCCAGTGGTCATGTATGGATGTGAGAGTTGGACTATAAAGAAAGCTGAGCGCTGAAGAATTGATGCGTTTGAACTGTGGTGTTGGAGAAGACTCTTGAGAGTCCCTTGGACTGCAAGGAGATCCAACCAGTCCATCTTAAAGGAAATCAGTCCTGGATATTCATTGGAAGGACTGATGCTAAAGCTGAAACTCCAATACTTTGGCCACCTGATGCGAAGAGTTGACTCACTGGAAAAGACCGTGATGCTGGGAGGGATTGGAGGCAGGAGGAGAAGGGGACGACAGAGGATGAGATGGCTGGATGGCATCACCGACTCGATGGACATGAGTTTGAGTAAACTCTAGGAGTTGGTGATGGACAGGAAGACCTGGCGTGCTGTGATTCATGGGGTTGCAAAGAGTCGGACACGACTGAGCGACTGAACTGAACTGAAAATAAGATTTATTTATTTTTTTGGTATTGAGTTATGTGAGCTATTTACATATTTTGGATATTAACTTCTTATTTGGGGCTTCCCTGGTGGTTCAGACAGTAAAGAATCTGCCTCCAATATGAGGGACCCAGGTTTGATCCCTAGGTCAGGAAGATTTCCTGGAGAAAGGAATGGCAACCCACTTCAGTATTCTTGCCTGGAGAATTCCATGGACAGAGGAGCCTGGTGGGCTTGCAAAGAGTCAGACATGACTGTGTGACTAACATGCCCTATGCCTAATCTCTTATTGGACATATCATTTACAGGTATCTTTTCCCATTCAGTACGTTGTTGTTTTTGTTTTGTTCATGATTTCCTTTGTTGTGCAAAAATTTTTAGTTTGATACAGTCTCATTTGTTTATTTTAAGAATTTTCTTTTTCTTTTATTTCTCTTCCTTAAGGAGACACATCCCCCAAAATACTGCTATGATTGATGTCAAGGAACTCACTTCCTATGTTTTCTTCTAGGAGTTTTATGGTTTCAGGCCCTACATTTGTCTTTAGTCTATTTTGAGTTTATTTCTGTATATGCTATAAGAAAGTGATCTAGTTTCATTTTTTTGTCTGAAGCTGTTCAGTGTTCCCAACACTATCTGTTGAAGAGATTATCTTTCCCCCTTGTATAGTATTTTCTTGTCTTCTTTGTCATAGGTTAATCAACTATATAAGCATGGGTTTATTTCTGGATCCTCTATTCACTTCCACTGAGCTATATCTCTGTTTTTGTGCCAGAACCATACTGTTTTTATTACTATAGTTTTATAGCATAATTTGAGACCAGGTGGGCTTGATATCTCCAATTTTGTGCTTCTTCTTCAATATTGCTTTGACTATTAGAGATCTTTTGTTGTTCCATTCAAATTTTAGAATTATTTGTTCTAGTTCTGTGTAAAACGTCATTGGTATCTTGATAAGGATTGCACTGAGCTTATAGATTGCTTTGTGTTGTGGGCATTTTAACAAAGAATCTGTGCTCAGAAAATCAGAAGGCATTGATAAAAGAAATTGAAGATGACACAAATAAATGGAAATCTATGTTGCGTTCCTGGATCAGGCCATTTTAAAGATGTTTTCTCTGTCCCTCTCTGTCTCTTCAGCAGTCCTACTGTGATGTGCCTGTATGTACTTTCCTTTGATTTTTTTCTGTATTAATAGTGTTAGAAGCTGTGGTTTTTTTGTCTTTCATCATTGTGGAAGCATTTTGATCATTGCTTCTTACACAGCTCTGTCTCATACTCTCCCTCCTTTTCCTTCCATTTGCATGCATGTGAAACATTTTCACCATTTCTCTAATGGTATTATCTGTATTTTCCTAGCTTTTGCATTTATGTACTTGCAGATTTTCTATGGATCTGTATTTCATTTTTTAAAGTCAATGTTCTTTCTTTTTCTTCAAGTATTAGTCTTATTTTATACTATTTTATTAGCTCAGTAATATACTCTTCTGTTGTGTTTTTTTATTTATTTTTTGTTTTTTTGGTGTGTTTAATTTTTAGTAAGTCCATTTAATGTGCTACTCATTTTGTGATATTATATATTCTGATTTTGCAAGTAATTTCTATTTAGTTTTTATTAATAGATTACAATATTCTGAGGAATGTATTTTGATATAATTCTCCAGAGAATTTACCTTCTTTCCTGATAGGAGATAAAGTCAGGCACTGCACTGAGTTGTAATCAAATTACATGTATTTTATATGAAAAGTGAACTTAACTAAATATATTAACCACAAATTAGTTATTAAAAGGCACTGAGAGACAGGAGCAGACTGAAATTACAATCACAGACAACTAGCCAATCTGATCACATGGACCACAGACTTGTCTAACTCAATGAAACTAAGCCATGCGGTGTGGGGCCACCCAAGACAGCCAGGTAATGGTGGAGAGGTCTGACATAATGTGGTCCACTGGAGAAGGGAATGGCAAACCATTTCAGTATTCTTGTCTTGAGAACCCCATAAACAGTATGAAAAGGCAAAAAGATGGGACACTGAAAGATGAACTCCCCAGGTCAGTAGGTGCCCAATATGCTACGGAGATCAGTGGGGAAATAACTCCAGAAAGAATGAAGGAAAGGAGCCAAAGCAAAAACAACACTCAGTTGTAAATGGGACTGGAGATGGAAGCAGGGTTCAATGCTGTAAAGAGCAATATTGCAAAGGAACCTGGAATGTTAGGTCCATGAATCAAGGCAAATTGGAAGTGGTCAAACAGGAGATGACAAGGGTGAACATCGACATTCTAGGAATCAGTGAACTAAGAGGGACTGGAATGGGTGAATTTAACTCAGATCACCAATATATCTACTACTGTGGGCAGGAATCCCTTAGAAGAAAAGGAGTAGCCATCATAGTCAACAAAGGAGTCCTAAATGCAGTACTTGGAGGCAATCTCAAAACTGACAGAATGATCTCTGTTCATTTCCAAGGCAAACCATTCAATATCACGGTAATTGAAGTCTATGCCCTGACCAGTAATGCTGAAGAAGCTGAATTTGAATAGTTCTATGAAGACCTACAAGACCTTTTAGAGCTAACACCCAAGAAAGATGTCCTTTTCATTATAGGGGACTGGAATGCAAAAGTAGAAAGTCAAGAAACTCCTGGAGAAACAGGCAAATTTGGCCTTGGAGTACAGAATGAAGCAGGGCAAAGGCTAATAGAGTTCTGCCAAGAGAACGCACTGGTCATAGCAAACACCCTCTTCCAACAACACAAGAGAAGACTCTACACATGGACATCACCAGATGGTTGACACCAAAATCAGATTGATTATATTCTTTGCAGCCAAAGATGGAGCAGCTCTATAGAGTCAGCAAAAACAAGACTGGGAGCTGACTGTGGCTCGGATCATGAACTCCTTAATACCAGATTCAGACTGAAATTAAAGAAAGTAGAGAAAATGACTAGACAATTCAGGTATGGCCTAAATCAAATCCCTTACGGTTATACAGTGGAAGTGAGACATAGATATAAGGGACTAGATCTGATAGACAGACTGCCTGACGAACTATGGATGGAGGTTTGTGACATTGTACAGGAGACAGGAATCAAGACCATCCCCAAGAAAAAGAAATGCAAAAAAGCAAAATGGCTGTCTGAGGAGGCCTTACAAATGGCAGAGAATAAAAGGGAAGCAAAAAGCAAAGGAGAAAAGGAAAGCTGTACCCATCTGAATGCAGAGTTCCAAAGAATAGCAAGGAGAGATAAGAAAGGCTTCCTCAGCGATCAATGCAAAGAAATAGAGGAAAACAATAGAATGGGAAAGACTAGAGATCTCTTCAAGAAAATTAGAGATACCAAGGGAACATTTCATGCAAAGGTGGGCACAATAAAGGACAGAAATGGTAGGGACCTAACAGAAGCAGAAGATATTAAGAAGAGGAAGCAAGAATACATAGAAGAATTGTACAAAAAAGATCTTCACGACCCAGGTAATCACAATGGTGTGATCACTCACCTAGAGCCAGATATCCTGGAATGTGAAGTCAAGAGGGCCTTAGGAAGCATCACTATGAACAAAGCTAGTGGAGGTGATGGAATTCCAGTTGAGCTATTTCAAATCCTGAAAGATGATGCTGTGAAAGTGTTGCACTCAATACGCCAGCAAATTTGGAAAACTCAGCAGTGGCCACAGGACCAGAAAAGTTCAGTTTTCATTCCAGTCCCGAAGAAGAGCAATACCAAAGAATGCTCAAACTACTGCACAATTGCACTCACCTCACACGTTAGTAAAGTAGTTCTTAAAATACTCCAAGCCAGGCTTCAGCAATACGTGAACCGTGAACTCCCAGATGTTCAAGCTGGTTTTAGAAAAGGCAGAGGAACCAGGGATCAAATTGCCAACATCTTCTGGATCAATGAAAAAGCAAGAGAGTTCCAGAAATCATCTATTTCTGCTTTATTCACTATGCCAAAGACTTTGACTGTGTGGATCACAATAAACTGTGGAAAATTCTGAAAGAGATGGGAATACCAGACCACCTGACCTGCCTCTTGAGAAACCTGTATTCAGGTCAGGAAGCAACAGTGAGAACTGGGCATGGAATAACAGATTGGTTCCAAATAGGAAAAAGAGTATGTCAAGGCTGTATATTGTCACCCTGCTTATTTAACTTATATGCAGAGTACATAATGAGAAATGCTGGACTGGAGGAAGCACAAGCTGGAATCAAGATTGCCGGGAGAAATATCAATAACCTCAGATATGCAGATGACACCACCCTTATGGCAGTAAGTGAAGAAGAACTAAAGAGCGTCTTGATGAAAGTGAAAGAGGAGAGTGAAAAAGTTGGCTTAAAGCTCAACATTCAGAAAACTAAATCATGGCATCTGGTCCCATCACTTCATGGCAAATAGATGGGGAACCAGTGGAACCAGTGGCTGTCTTTATTTTTCTGGGCTCCAAGATCACTGCAGATGGTGATTGCAGCCATGAAATTAAAAGACGCTTATTCCTTGGAAGGAAAGTTATGACCAACTTAGAGAGCATATTAAAAAGCAGAGACATTATTTTGCCAACAAAGGTCCGTTAGTCAAGGCTATGGTTTTTCCAGTGGTCATGTATGGATGTGAGAGTTGGACTATAAAGAAAGCTGAGCACCGAATAATTGATGCTTTTGAACTGTGGTGTGGACTCTTGAGAGTCCCTTGAACTGCAAGGAGATCCAACCAGTCCATCCTAAAGGAGATCAGCCCTGGATGTTCATTGGAAGGACTGATGTTGAAGCTGGAACTCCAATACTTTGGCCACCTGATGTGAACAGCTGACTCATTTGAACAGACCTTGATGGTGATTGGGGGAAGATTGGTGATGGGAGAGATTGAGGGCAGGAGGAGAAGGGGATGCCAGAGGATGAGATGGTTGGATGGCATCACTGACTCAATGGACATGAGTTTGAGTAAACTCCAGGAGTTGGTGATGAACTGGGAGGCCGGGCGTGCTGCAGTTCACAAGGTCACAAACAGTCAGACACGACTGAGAAACTGAACTTAACTGAGTCATTAAAAATTTAAATTATTAAAAAATGCAATTTTAAACAAAATTAATGAAATATACTAAATATTTAAGTATAGATTGATATCTTTTTATCCAATCCCAAGCACATTCATTGTCTGTATAACTTGAGGTTTTCTATCATGCTAAATAGTAATTAATTTATATTCACTTAGAATATTTATTTATTCAGTCCTTCAATCAAGTATATACTAAACTCTAGTGTCATACACTCTTCAAGATACTCAAAATTTAGAGAGGGAAATAACATATACACAATCATATTTTAGGGTAAAATTCAACTAGTGCCAAAAGGTAGGGCTTCAATTCTCTCTTTTTATTTACCCACCAATGGAATATTACCTGGACACACATAAGGCAGATTGTAGTATACGGGTAATTCCATAGTAGCTGGCTGCCAGTCCACCATTACTCTTGTACTTAGGAGCATGTACTAGATCACAAATGTTGCAGATGTTGCTTATCTCCGAATGGTTTTCTCACCTCCAGAAATGGTTTAAAAAGAAAAAGATGGATCTCCAGGGACCAGTTCTGTGTTTTGTGGCTCTAGATGTCCACCTCTATGCTTCCTGGATGAAGTCAGCCTTCAATAAGAGAGAAGAAAGCCAAAGAATTCATCATGCAAAGAGAAGCAGAGAGTCCTGGCAGTGTTCGAGGCCCTGCTTCTCACAGTTATGCAAGATAGTTCAGTGTGGTGGTTTAAAAACACGTCTACAAATTATTTTGATGCTCTTCCTACTGAGAAGTAGGATATATTTCCCCTCCCCTTGAATCTGAATGGGCCTGTGACTTGCTTATAACCAACAGAATATAGCAGATGAGATCTTCTGAGAGTAGGTCAGCCAGTCCAAGTTCAATGCATGAGACAGGGTGCTCAGGGCTGGTGCACTGGGATGACCCTGAGGGATGGAATGGGGAGGGAGGTGGGAGGGGGGTTCAGGATGGGAAACACATGTACACCATGGCTGATTCATGTCAGTGAACGGCAAAAACCACTACAATATTGTCAAGTAGTTAGCCTCCAATTAAAATAAATAAATAAATTAAAAAAAATAAGGTGATGCATTTGTTAGCTGGAAAATTTGCACTGGAGCCCTGAGTCACCATGTAGCCCCATTATGCTGAGACTGCCATGCTGTGAGGCAGCTCAGGCCATGTGAAAAGGCCATGTGTAGAAGCTCTGATTGACAGCCCCAGCTGGAGTCTCATATGACAGCTAACGTCAGCCACCCACACATATGAGAAAAGAAAGCTCCAGGTAATTCCAACTCCCAACTATTGAGTCACTCCCAGCCATAGAGTCTTCCCAGCTGAGGTCCCCAGATTTCACGGAGCAGAGTCATCATCCTCACTGCGCCCTGTCCAGAGTCCTGACCCAAAAGTTCTGACTCAAATTTGTGAGCATGATAAAATGGCTGTTTTAAGTCACTAAGTTTGGGGATCATATGTTACACAGCAATAGAAACCGGAATATTCAATAACCTTCCAACAAATCTCCCTTTTGATTTAGGCTAGTTTGAGTTAATTTTTGTCTTTTCCAATCAACAAAATCTGACTAATAGAGCAAAGGAAAGAAAGTGCTGTTATTGTGGAAATAACCTTGGTATCCTTCAGTTTATATTTAGAAAACACACATACACTTAGGTACTTTAATATTAGTAGTCAAATGCTTTCTACTCACCTGATAACTGACAGTATCTACTGGTGTATTGGGAAACAGGTTGAGAGCCACTACTCCAAAGATAAGGCAAAGTGAGAAAGCTGTGTGGGACAGTGAGGTTGGGAAGAGTAATCGTATCCTGTGGGCCTGGTGGGGAGGACTTTATGTTTGCTGTCCAAACAGTTAGAGCACCAAGTCTTTGCCACACGCCAACTTGGTTCTGTGTTTAGGCTCATGCTTCTGCCTTGACCTGATGGTTCATGCTCTACAAGAGTCTCTGGCAAGCATGAGCATCCTGCTTGTTTGCCCTGCCTCAGGGGAGACCTTCGCCTCCTGCTGCTGATCTCACTATGTTTCTAGGTTACCTCCTCCGTGCATATAGTTTCTATTCCTCAGATGGTTTCTGTTGCCTTTCCTTGTCCAGAAAAGAAGACTTGATGGAGAAAAAGATCATACTATATTTATCTCTTTTCCCCACGGTGCCAACTTGTCTCCAGCCTACCAAGGACTTTCTTCCATCAGGATGGGCTTCTTATGCGAGCATGCAGTTAGTTGCCATTGAGGCCACCAGCTGTAACAGAACCGTGCATAAACTGCTCAGGATGACTAAGGAAATTAACTGTAGCTGCTGTAGGTTTCCCTGAAGCTATGGTCCTTTGCGGTGTTTTCCTTCTTTTCTCAATATAAATGCTTTCAATTCCCACAGTCAGCCTTTAAACCTGATGGCATGGCTGTTGGGTCTGACCTTCAGTGTGGCCCCAAGCTGTCCTGCAGGCAGGACGGCTCTGTTGACTTGGCTTCCCTCACTGAAACGTCTGACCTGCTGTGTTGCTCTCATTGTGGTTTCTTCTCCATCTTTTGGTAACCTGGATCTTCAATTCTCACATCCACTGTTACCTTGATCCATCTGGTGTCCACCTCTTTTCCACTTTATCCATTTGCCATTTTACTTTTCATTTCTCAAACTTTTTCTGGGTTCCTGTGTCTTCAGTTTAGAAAATAACCTCTGGCCCTGGATGGATTTCATTGGTCAGAGGAGTAAAGGTCTGTGGAAGAGGTGCATAGAAATGAACTTCTCCTACCTAGAGGTTTCTCCAGGCTTGCAGGCTCTCTCAGATTCTGAACTATGGAAACAGATCACATGTTGGTACGGGCTCCCAGCTCCCCACAGATGTAAGCAGTGAGGGTAACTTTGGGGACATACCAGGGATCTATAACTCAATTCTAAGGGCTAAATGCCTCCAACATATGGATACTGGAGCGGGGGTGCTGGTGGTTTGATTAATTTTCTTTGAAGACAGCTGAGAACAGCAGGACTGGCGAGGACTGATGGAAGGACTCTGACAGGAGTGCTCAGTAGCAAAGAGGGCTTATTGGAGGGCTTCAGCCACAGGAGTGGACCAAGGATAAGGGGTTGGAGAGAGAAGATCAGGTCAAAGAGGAATGTGAGTCTGGAGCACAGATCTGTCAAGGGCTGCTTAGTGGCTTTGCTCTGGGAATCAAGAGAATGGCTTTCTGGAATTCTGGCTGCCTGTGGAACTGTCCTGTCTTTTTCACTGAGATCCTGCCTTGTAACAGTGTTCTTCCCACTCCTAACATACAATGAGGGGACAACCAGGGCCAGGAGACTTGAACTAATGGCTCAAGTTCATGTGTCATAGCATTTTGGATCATCACAAGGCCCTCTGAAAGGGAGGGGGTGGGGTGGGCAATTATCCCCAGCTTATAGGAGAAAAAGCAGAGGGCCAGGCAAATGAGCAGGTGTGTCCCTGTTTACAATATTATGAAAAAAAAAATTAGTGTAAGTCCTCCAGATTTTTGATTCAGCTTTGATTAAAATTAAGTTGCTGCTAGTGGAGAGAATTTTTTAATAGGGACTTTGAGAAGATGAGAAGTTCTTGAAACAAGTGTTTTTGAAAAGGTAAATCAACAGATAGACTATGACTCTTCATTTAGAAAGGTCAGGTGGTTAGTGAATATTTACATACCAGTTGCCAAGATTTTTAAGGTAATCTGTTCTTATTCTATATCTCA
Organism: Muntiacus reevesi; assembly: GCF_963930625.1. Classification (NCBI taxonomy): domain Eukaryota; kingdom Metazoa; phylum Chordata; class Mammalia; order Artiodactyla; family Cervidae; genus Muntiacus; species Muntiacus reevesi. Next base: position 13,695,388 of record NC_089256.1, read on the forward strand.
TCATAAACTTGAGTTTCTAAAGTTTATTCACTAAAAGAGGCAAAGAGTAGTTTCCTATCATTAAAAAATTTTTCAATAGCTCTAAGGCCTGCTGACTTGTAACTGATAACCTTAAAAAAATAGATATATTCATTTAGAATGTTAAAGCATTTACTGTAAAATACTGAATTTGTTTCTTTAGAGTTGTAATTTATGATTGCTATAAGAAGTTGATTTTATTCACCGACCTCGTAATAATTAATCTTTGACCATGACCTTATTGATCAAATTATAATGAACTCAACCATAATAAAAGGTTGTCTTAGAATCAGGAATGTGCCTAAGGGCTTTTCTCTTTGGAAACATCTTACAAGCAAAACAAGAAGAATGTCTGCTAGGTTAATTTTCAGACACACATAGAATGTTGATTTTTCCATAACTGTCCCACCCCTGGGACTGGGGATGCTTGGTTTCCTCCTTCTTGTCTGGCTCGTTCTTATAGGTCTGCAGGCTGAAGGGTTCCAGTCCCTCCAGTGTGGCATTCCAGATCTCGGCTCCGGAGGCCTGGGGCCCCGCCTCCACACCCCACAGTGCTCTGCCTTCCCTCTGTCGTTTCCTATATGAGGTCAGACTGAGAGGGGTTGTTGATTTGAATATGTTCCCCACCTTACTTTGGGTCGCCAGCAGATCGGGCAGGGTCCTCATCCTCAGCTTTGGACCCTGCGTACATCCTACAGCCAAAATATTCATGGAACAGCAGCAGGAGCAGAACTGAGGCTTCCTGGGGTGATGCTCTTCCCGTCTCTGCTCCCAGCTGTCTTTTGAGTTTACAACCAGGGGGAGAAGTGTGTGTGTGTGAGAGTGTTGGAGAGAGAGGCAGAGACAGACACAGAGACAGAGAGCCGGGGGCACAGACAGGTGATTACACAGGTGAGCTGGGCAATGTCAGGTGACTCCCAGCGCCTGGTGCGATGGGTCTTGCTTCCTATCTTGCTACTCCCTTCACTGCTCTCAAGGCCACTGCCGTCCCACATATACTGAGTCCCTACTGTGCTCCAACCACACACTAGGTGGCTTGCACATCTGTATGTTAGCCTAAAGCTCTCCTCTCTGCTAATGAGCAGACTAGGATAATAGAGCCTGCAATGAAATCTGCCGGCTGACTCCAGAGCCATTCATTTCCTCTTCCATCCAACCTACTCCCAGTGACTGATATGCCCTTCTTCTCCCCACCCCAATTTGTCTTTCTGTGGCCCTGCTAACGAGTAGGGAGAGGCCATAGGAGGCTCTTGAGGAGGACTGGGAGAGGAAGAGGAGGAAGTGACCGGGGGCGGGGCAAGCAAAGGGCATGGGTACTCTATAAACCAGGTCATTTATCTTGTATGTCCCTGAGTGGGTGTCCCAATTATTTAAGGTATTTTAGGTTCAAAGATCTGTCAAGACACCTTTTTCTAAAGAACCAGCCTTCTGCCCTATATCTGTCTTGTTTCTCAGCAGGAGATATTGATGTATGGAGCATAAATCTTCTCGAGTGCCAATTAATGCCTGGGCTGCTTCTTTGAAGTCATGTGAAGACTGACTCCCCAGGCTGGATTCTGTTTGGCAGACGGAGGAGGATCTGCTTTTTTTTTTGGCCACGTGAGTTCCAATCAGCTGAGAGAGAGGGAGCTGCAGATATGCTGTGTTTTTGGGGTGACTGGCCTGCTGAGTGCATAGCAGGGGATATAGCTGGTCAATAGCAGGGGAAGTCATGCTGGGCTTTAGTTATAGTCGTGGAGAAGGACCCCATTAATCAAGAGCCTAATCAGCTGGCTCTGTGATGTGATGGTGAGGGTGACCATATAATTTATTGTCCAATCTAAGACAATTTGAGACTGAAAAGTGAGTGCTATTAATAATGATGTTGGGAGAACAGGTGTAAATCGGGATTGTCCCAGGCAAACCAGGACATATGGTTACCCTAAGGTAATATATTAGCTTTATCAATTAATTCTTAGAAGCCCATGGAATAAGCTCACTCCACATATCATTCTTCCAAGGAAAGCAGGTGTCAGCTGAGTGTCACCTCCTACATGTTTCTGTTCTCTGTGTTGAACACAAACACAGTATTTTTCAGGTTGATGCTTTGAAAGAACAAAGGTGTAGATGCTGGGTAGGCCTGTGTTTGCATTCTGGCTCTGACCTCATAAGGTAACCAACATCCTGATTTGCCCAGGACTGTCCTAGGTTTTGAGAAAGTCTCATGACCCAGGAAGCCCTTTATTCCCAGGCAAACCGGGACAGTTGCTCACCCTCTTGGCAACCTCACTGAATCTACTATGGGCATGGAGAGCTCACAGCAGTCAGAGTTGTGTGCCAGCCAACATGTGGGCCACCTAAATAGAGCAGTGATGATGCAAAAGTAGTGGAAACCTTGGAGTGGTGGCAATCCCGGTGGCTGGTGCAGAGGGACCTCCAGGAGGGAGCCATGAGAAGAGAGATGGCCCCAACTTTGTATGGGTCAAGAGGGGCATTGATAGTGTAATGGACAAGTGTAGGCAGGGTCAAAGCAGAGAGGAGGGTGACCCTAGAAAAGGCCAAGAAAGAGGGTAGCAGCTGGAGTGGAGGGCAGGGTGGTGCATAAACAGCAGTGTGTATTATATGTGAGAATCCCTCTCCCCACCTGCAGATCACCAAAGGCCTTTCTATAGGCTGAACGAGCATATTTCAGGGTCAAGGGCTTCCTTGCAGAAAGAGAGAGTTTCTGCCAAGGCCCAGATTCATTAATTTCCTCTTGTTGTATCCCTTTTGGATCTCAGAGGTAGGAACAGAAAGGGAGAGGAGAGACAGCTAGAGAACTTGAGGAAATCACAAGCTCTAGGAACTCTGGGTTTTAGCTTCTGCCAAATGAGACCACACTAAATCACTTGTTCTTAACTCTTTTATTTCTTTTTTGTTATAAATCCCTCTGAAAAGTTATTGAAAACTGTAGACACCCACCCCAGAACAGTACACACCTATATGTGTGTGTGTGTATGTGTGTAAGTAGGTAGGTTTTTCATACGATTTTGAGAAATTCGTGAACTACTAGAATCCATGCCTGGATCTTGACATTCAAAATCCCAGCATTAGATGATGTCTATATTCCTTCCAAATTTCAGCTTCTCTGATTCTCCTATAGAGAAAGGGAGGGAAGGATGGAGGAGGGGAGAACTGGTGGCTGGTGGTTGGGGGGGCGGGGGTTAGATCCACCTGATGATGGAAGCCAGTGTCTGTAGCCAGAACCCCAAGTGTTTGGTCCTGGCAGCCAAGCCATCTCACACGAACTCCTGGAATGTAAGAATGCAGATTGATGACAGCAATAAACCATCTTCAGATTCTCTGGGCATGAGGACAGCAGGTGTGCAGAGCCGGCAGCATTCTCTGCCAGTTTTGGAGGAAGAACGCCCCAGAGGCTGGGCATGTATCAGTGCTGGTTGCAGCCAGTTGGGGGGGAGACTGCTTGCCTCTAGTCAAAAATCTCTGCTGCCTGCATTGCGGGCCCATGAGGTTCCTGCATGGTTTGCACCTAGCAGCTGACATCCTGGGACTCCATGTGACGTTGCTTGGATAAAGCTACTGGAGTGAGAATAGGAGGACATGTAGGACATGTACAGGGCCATTGTCACCAGGGTCGTGTTCATACAGGCCATGGAAGGCTTGATGGCTGAACATGAGTGGCAGCAGTGAGAAGGACCCCTGGGAAGCAGAAAGTTTCCCAGATGTACTTCCTCAGGGCTGGAACATGTTATGCTCCTGGGTTGTCCATCTTGCTCAGAAAGTCAGAGAAGGATGGGTCAAGTTAAGATGGAACCTGCTTCCCAACCTGCCAGATGCTTGCCAGCCAGGCTGGGAAAACCTCATAAGGCTGCATCCCCAGATGGGTTTCCTGGGATGAGACTCTGGCTCCTTCCTTCTTCTAGAAATGTAGAAAGAGGGCGTGCTCCGTTGCCTTCCCCTGCATTAACAGCCTCTGTCAATGGGGCAGTGGCCTGGTGCTCTGCGGAGCAGCTCCGCCTGCTTGACCTAGAGGTACCCACTTCCCTGAGGAGCAAGACCAGGAGTGACGGAAGTGTGGAGTGGGAGAGGAGTGCAGGGTGAAGCTGATGCTGGGCCAGACACCAGCAAGGGAAGCAGGGGTCAATGTCAGGTCATCTGGGACAGACTCAGACATGGGGGTGGAAGATAGACACTGAACCAGACTATGACAGAAACTCCAGCTAGTGTTGCCTAGCAGGATGAGAGCTGGATGAGCCACTTCACTTCTCCAAGCCTCAGTTTCTCCATATGCAACATGGGATGAATAACTTCTACCCAGAAAAGTAGTTGTCAAAATGGGAAATGAGTGTACATATGGTTCTTGACTCATGATGATTCAGCTTATGATATTTTGACCTTATGATGGTGGAAAAGCAACCCCCGTTGGGTAGAAACTTTGAAGCTTCAAATCTCTGAATATTGATTTTATCCCAGGCTAGTGATATGTAGTACGATCCTCTTGTGATGCTGGGCAGTGGCAGCTGAGGCTCACAGTCAGCCCTGTGATCATGAGGGTAAACAACCATCTCCTTGCAACCCTTCTGTGCCCAGACAACCATTCTGTTTCTCGCTTTCAGTACAGTTTTCAACAAATTACATGTGATAGTCCACATTTTAAGATAAAACAGGTCTTGTGTTAGGTAATTTTGCCCTACTATAGGCTAATGCTAGTATTCTGAGCATGTTTAAAGCAGGCTAGGCCAAGTTATAATGTTCAGTAGGTTAGATGTATTAAATACATTTTCCACTACAGTATTTTCAACTTATGATGCGTTTATTGGGATGTAACTCCACTGTTTGACAAGGAAGATCTAGAAATCATTTAATATATTCATAGTACAAGGAATCAGCTGTAGTTAACAGTGGATCATTATCAATATGTGTTGGCCACCTGGCAAGATCCTTGGACAGGTTGGGTGGGGCGGTTATGAAAATGAGTAAGGTAAACTCTCAGTTCTCATTTTGCTTATAACGTCACAATTATCACAGAAGTCAGGCTATGATGAGTGCTATACTAAATGAAAACATTCCTGCTGAATTTCTCCTGTGACCCCATAATTGCTCACTTGTGGAAAACCTCTCAAGTGACCAAAAACCTCCCAGACAAAGATATTACAGGATCCTGCTTCCAATTAATGTCTCTTAACTTGGATTACAAACGTGGGCTAGAATTTCTCGGGGTCACTGCTGACTGTTTCTCAGGTAACTGGAACTGAAGACTGTGCACAATGACATTCTTCAAGGATGGTTTTAAAACTATAAGGATATGTGTGTGGGATGGACTATTTCTACTATGGACCATTGAATTAAAATGGGGAAAAAATGAGAACCATGGAACTAAAGAGCAATTAGATTTTTTTTTCCTCAGAGAAATACAAAGCTCCTACTCATTCACTTTCATAATTAGTGCTGGTCCCTAAATAAGTTCAACAGATGAGAAAACAACACCCCTTTGTTTATATATAACAGTTATTGATGGAAATGGATAAGGCAAGGAGAAACTGACCCAAGGGAGGGCCAGAGATGGAAAGGTAAAGACTATCAGTGACACATGAGGACCAGGAGACACAGAGAGAGATCCAGACTAGAAGCAAAGATAAGTAATGATCTAGAGGTGAGAGGACAGGAGTCTCTCTCTCTCTCTCTCTCTCTCTCTCTCTGTGATGGGGAAGGAAGATATTCTTAGTCATTCCCTCTAAACGAGTCAGCAAACTTTTTCTGTAAGGGGTCAGATAGTAAATAGTTTAGGCTTTGTGTGCTGCATGGCTTCTGAAAAACTACTCAACTCTGGAGAAGGGAATAGCTACCCACTCCAGTATTCTTGCCTGAAGGACCCCATGGACAGAGGAGTCTGGTGGGCTACAGTCCATGGTGTTACAGAGTCAGACATGACTGAATGACTAACAGTTTCACTTTCTGCCCTTGAAAGCAAAAGCAGCCATGGACAATATATGTAAGGATGGGCAGACTGTATTTCAACAAAACTTTATTTAGAAAAGCAGGTAGCAGGCCAGATTTGGCCCTGTGGCCTTAGCTTGTGACCCCTGCTCTAAACAGTCAATAAACAGTGATGTCTCTTCTGGATCTTCAAGGTGCAGTACCTCTAAATGGCTCTCGAAGTCTGACAAGGATCTCGGCTGCTGGCAGGTCCTTTCCTCCAGACTACAAAAGCTGGCACCACTTCTCCCAGAAAGAAGGAGGTGCCAGGAAGGACTACTTCATCCTGGGTAGGTGATGGAGTGAGGTGGGCGGTGAATACATGCAGGCCACCCAGACCCAGCCAGTCAGCAAGGAGCAGGGTGCAGACCCTACCGGAAGATTTCCAGGGCTTCCTGGGGAACAACCCCCTCCAGGTGCAAGGCTTCCCCTCCGGCCCGCAGCCCTGCCTTTCGTCCCAGCACATAATGACTCTGACCTCTGGCATTTCAAGCGTCTGCTGTTAAAAAAAATGTGGTACTCTAATCCATCTGTTGTTGAAATTCTGGAAAGAGAAATAAATAATTTGAGGCACATGGTGGATTCATCAAGGAAAGCCCTGGGAGAGAAGAGACTGAAAGCAGAAAAGGAGAACGCAGGAATGCTTTTGAGTTATTTATCTCTCTGCTCTTCTTCCTGAGAGGCTGGGGGTGGGGGTTGGGGGCATGGGTAGATGCTCCCGGAGGCTCGGAGATGGACCAGATGTGTGCTGACCTCATGGTGGCTTCAGGCTCCAGCTGTCCAGGCTGTTTAGCATTCCTGACATGTGGATTTATATGACTCTGTTCCCCTGCAGAGTTCAAGGCGTTCGGTGTGATATATTGGAAAAATGCTGTGTTAGTTGTTGGGAGACCTGGGACGTCAGTCTGGTTCTGCTGGGCTGAACCAGTGTTTCTGATCGTGCTCTGAGAATCCTGGAAGGAGATGACAGTGTCCAGTGGGCTTGGGGAAAGCCTTGCTAAACTAAGTTAAACAAGTTCTTTCGCTGCAGAACCACTCACACCCCTTAGATGTGAATGTACTTTGTGAATGACCAGGGGCTGCAACCACACTAGTACCTGTGATCATCTCCCATCCTGTCCTTCTTACACATTTTTTTCTTCCTGGGTTTCAGATCCACAACCATGACCTAGTTCTTCTGCTCTCAGACCATATTTTGCATCTTCTTTCCCTCCTCTCAGGCTCTGTTTGTCGGAGGGACTAAGGGTCTGAACAAGGTCCTCACTCTTTACCAGGGGCCCTCTGTGTGCCCATCATTCTCAGGCTTAGATGGGGACTTTCACACAGCTTAATTTACATCTTTAGCCTGAACTTCTTGCTGGGACCTAGATTTCCAGAAGCCTTTATCCTGTGGACATCTTTCTATCCTTTCAACAATGAAATGTGTAACCCTGACTCATCCTCTGCCCCTCTTCCTCTCCATCCTGTCTTACACTTCAGTCCCAGGTTCTGGCTGCATCATTCACACATCTGCCCCTCCCTGGATGAGCCCTTTATTTGTAGAATTTCTAGTATTTGTCTACTATTCTCATCCTTGTTACAATCTCCTTCATTATATTCCTTCAAAATATACCATGTCTTCCTGTGCCCATGGAACCAAGAGCAAACTTCATGCTTAGACTCACATTACCCAAATCTCCACATGACCTCCAGCCTGAGGTAAGATCCCTTAGTTTAGGGCTTCAAAGCCCAGTGTAAATCCCTCTGAGGGATACATATGGGATTGCCCCTTCTTCCCCAGATGTTCACATCACTCCACCCTGGGCAGTTCACTGTCACCCACGGTGCTCTTGGTCCCTAACTATCTAACTAGGTTATAAGCCGTTGGGGAAAGGGTGCCATATATTCCACAGATCTTTCATGTCTAGCAGGGACAGGAAAATTTGGGGCATATTTTGAGGTTGACTGATATTTTTGGGGTTGCCAATTATGCCTAAACAATAGCAAGTGTTACAAAATTGACAGCAGACATTACCAATAGCATTCTAGGCTTAACTCATTGAGCAGTTACTGCCCTGTCCTTCTAGAAAGGGTAGTATATTAGGGTTCTCCAGAGAATAAGTCTGTCTGTCTGTCTATTTAGAGAGAAAGAGATTTATTTTAAGGAATTGGCTTATGTGATTGTGGGATCTGGCAAGTCTAAAGTCTGTAGGACAGACCCTCAGGCTGGAAATTCAGGGAAGAACTGATGACATGGTTTTGAGTTGGAATTTTGCAGGGAGCAGGCTGGCAACTAAGTCAGGGTTCCTCTGCTGTAGTCTCGAGGAGAACTCCTTCTTTTATAGGAAACCTCAGTCTTTGCTCTTAAGACCTTCAACTGATTGCCTAAGACCCACCCACATTAGGGAGGGTAATTAGTCTACTAAATTAAATGCTAATCACATCTAAAAAATAATTCACAGCAACACATTGGACTGGTTTTTGACCAAGAAGACGGGATTATATAGCCTGGCTAAGATGACAGATACAATTAACCATTTCAGGAAAATTTGGGAATCTGCAGGTTACTTGAAGGTACATCATTTATCTTCCTTTTGGTTTGGACAGGAGTTTAGGACACCTGATCAGAGGGAACACACTGAGTTTCCAGGCCTGCAGCTTATTGCCCTGAGGAAAAGAGCACTGGCCCCTGATGAATGATGTGTCCCAATTTCTTTGTCTGTAAAAGATGACAACCGAGCTTCCTTTAGTGCTAATGTTCTACTCTGAGCATCACATAGGGTCTTCATCTGGAAAATGGGAGTAGTAACAACTAACACAGCCAAAGTTGACTGTGTACCAGGCACTGCTGAACACGCTTTATGCAGAATAACCAACTGAACCCTCCCAACAATCTAATTAGATAGCAGCTGTTTCTGTTCTTATTTTATAGATGAGGAAACTGAGGTATAGAGAGATTAAGTAACTCTGGGCAAAGTCAAACAGCTTGTCAATGACAGAGCCAGGCTTTGAATCCATGCAGCCTGGATCACGAGTCTAAGCTTTAACCACCACATAAGATGCTGTCTCTCAGCCTACATCACAGTGCTGCGGTACAGGATGAATGGCATAAAGGATTTGCAAACATTCTGTGCACACTGAAGACCTATATGGCCCTGAGGTACCATTACTATTAATGGTTTGTCTCTTGGGTACTTCCATAAGCAATCCTTTTGGGATGGAGGCTCATAACTGAACTCCATCTGGCAGCCCCTAGCATATTGTCAAGAACACAGCAAGCTCAGTTGATGGCAGTGAACACAAGGGCAGTGGAATGAATCACAGGTGTGCAAACAAACCACCAATTGATGAGATCTCAGTCTTAACTCCATCCCAGGTGAGTGTGGATGGAAGGAGGCGGCCTTGAGCTACTCTTATCTTTATGGAAAGAATCAGAAGAACATCTCCCAGCAGGGCATATTTACCTCTTTATGCCCCTTTATCAAGTTTTTGGAAAATACATCACTCCCTGTGTTTTCTTTTTTCCAGGCACAAACATTCAAGGTAGGTCAGGCCATAGACTCTCTTATGACAGGAGCCTCGAGTGCTATTGGAGCTGCTGGGCATGAGAGTGTGTGACTGTCCAGTTGCTGCCATTACAAAAGAAGAGATGAAGGGTCTATTGTAAGGGCCACCATGGCCCTTACAACTCCAAGACCACCATGAGGAACCTGCTCCTGGAGTGGCAGACCCTCAGTTTCAGGCCTTATTCTGGCCCAGTGGGTACCTTGGTGCTTAAGGAGGTCAGGGGGAGGTCAGGGGATTTTGGAGGCCTTGGCTGATTCTCTCTGCTTTGGTTTCTCTGTCTGCTTTCCACTATCATTTCTATCTGCCAGGTGATGCCCTTCCAGGCTTGCAGCCCAGCCCCAGTGGCACTCTCTAGTGAAAAGGGAAGTTCCTGGAGGCATGGGCTGTTGCTGTGACCTTCTAGCTCAATCAGGCTCTTCACCATCTCTTCCATCTTCCCCACCTCTGTGTGCTGATATGGTTGGCTGGGGAACAGTATGTCCAGGATACAGTCAATGTTGTTTGTGACTAGGGTAGGCCTCTATGCCATGTGCAGTGCTCCAGGCTTCCAGACGCAGTGCTCATCTCACAGCCTTGGTTTCCACATCCACTCACTCCTTGCTCTTAGTAGACAAGACCCTAGAAGCCTACCTGGGCCCCAAGAGACAGATCATAGTTTTCCTCATTTCTCAATTCCTGAGGCACTTTTGACTGATTCAGTGCCAGACATCGCTAGTCATCTGCTCAACATCTGTGCTCTCCTTTTTAATTTAATTTTTATTTTATATTTGAATATAGTTGATTTACAATGTTATGTTAGTTTCAGGTATAAAGTGAAATGATTTGGTTATGCATATACCGAATATGTATATCCAGTCTTTTCAACTTCTTTTCCCATATAGGTTATTATAGAATATTGAGTAGAGTTCCCTGTGCTATGCAGTAGGTCCTTGTTGGTTATTTTAAATATAGCTGTGTGTACATGTCAATCCCAAACTCCCAATCTATTCCTCCCCTATCCCCTCCCTCTTCCCATCCCAGTAACCATAAGTTTGTTCACTAAGTCAGGGAGTCTGTTTCTGTTTTGTTAAGTTCATTTATATCATATCTTAAATTCAACATATAAGCGGTATCATATGGTATTTGTCTTTCGCTGTCTGACTTACTTGACTTAGAGTGATAATCTCTAGGTCTATCCACATTGCTGCTGGCATTATTTCATTCATTTTTATTCCTGTGTATGTACCACATCTTCTTTATCCATTCCTCCGGTCATTGGACATTTAGGTTGCTTCCACATGTTGGCTATTGTAAATATTAATTTTTTTCATGCTCTTCTTTTTTCCCTTACTGATAGATCCTTGATTAGTGCAGGACAGCAACGTGTCTAATTAGACAGGTCACCTGAAGTAAAGCTGACCATGGGACCCAGTTCCTGTTGATGGGATATAAACAGAACCCACTGCCTGGGAACTTTCAGGAGAGCTATTTTATTCTGACCAATGGGGCCAACAGTTGACTTTTCCTCTTTGCCCTTCCCCTTCTTTCTGCCTGGATCGTGTAGATTGCACTGCTCCTTGTGACTGTGAAGAACTGGAAAAGCAGGGAGATGGAAGGAGCTTGAGTCCTTGAACATTTCTTCAAACTGTCGCAGCAGCATTGGATTGTCTCCTTTTGGACTCCTGTTGCCTACTAGAGGGTAACCCCACTGCATGTAGCCAAATGTAATCCAGACTGATTCAACCACTTAAGAAGGAGAGTTTAAGAAAAATTCTCATCTTTCTTGACCATGTGTGTGAGCCAGCTTGCTTCAGTTGTGTCTGGCTCTGTGCAACCCTGTGGACTATAGTCTGCCAGGCTCCTCTGTCCATGGGATTCTCCAGGCAAGAATACTGGAGCGGGTTGCCATGCCCTCCTCCAGGGGATCTTCCTGACCCAGGGATCAAACATGGGTCTTATGTCTCCTGCATTGACAGGCAGGTTCTTTACAACTAGCACTACCTGGAAAGCCCCTTCTTGAAAATAGTGACGAATTTCTTGCCTATCTGCCCTTCACTGGCTCTTTGTCTTCCCATCACACTGTCTTCCCACTGCCATTGAACAAGCCAAGACACCCCTAAAGCCACCCCTAAAACCCTGGTGACTCACTGGTAAAGAATCTGCCTGACCATGTAGGAGACAAGGGTTCGATGCTTGGGTCAGGAAGATCCCCTGGAGATGGAAAGGGCAACCCACTCCAGTATTCTTGTGGGAAAATCCCATGGACAGAGGAGCCTGGCAGGGTACAGTCCATAAGTCGCAAAAAGAGTCAGACATGACTTTGCAACTAAAGCAGCAAAGACAAAAGCCACTGCAGGCAGGCTGCTCTTGTTATCTCTTTTGGGCTTTAATGGTTAGCTCTAATCTAGGGGATGATTCGTTGTGGTTCAAGTATGTCAGAGATGACTACGTTCCGTGGCGAGAAATAGCATCTAAGTCCCATGGAAGCCAAGAAACTCTACAGTTTGTCTCGCCCCCTTGTTCTACCTGGTAACAGAAAAGCCAACAAAGGGCCTTATTTTATTAGCTAAATTTTAAAATTTGAAGATATCTTTTCTGTGTCACTCTCCCATAGCTTGCATTCTGGATTTGATCATACATTTTTGGCCAACCAAAGACAGAAGTGGCAAGTATCTTTTTTTTTTCCTTTGACACCATGCATGCTGTGGGAATTCATGACTTGATTCACATTATTCTTTAGTTTGTTCATTTTGAGCCGAAAGCACTTCAGAAACTGCGGAGAAATCTTGCTCAAGGAAGCCATTCTTGCATCTCTGAATTGGTTTGCAAAACAAACACTTGAGTGCAGGTTTTTGTGCTTCTTCTAAAGGGTCTTGGGGCTTCTTTAGGTCTGGAATTCAAGGATGCTAATGAATTTTGGGGGCGCCCACATTACTTCATTTGGGATAAGACTGAGACAAAGTTGCTCAGGCAGACCAAAGGAAATGAGGGGATAATGATAGTCTCTTTTCCAACTTCTCCTTTTAATCTTTGTATCTAATCCTGCTAAACCCTCAAATGAAAGCGCCTGTGTCCACTGTCCTGAGCTGAGGTAGGGAGATGAGTGGGATGGAGCAGAGAGGAAGCTCATCAGAGACAGCACCTTCTGAAGATCAGCAAAAGGGAAGTGTGACAGCCAACTTCTTGGAAGGGGATGGCAAAACTGTAATTAAATTTTCTGATCTTGTTAGCCAATTTCTTCACTCACTGCCCCTGAACCAGAGAACAGGGAAGCAGGAAGGACACTGTTGCATCAGTGGCGGCGGGGAGGGAAATGAGCTTTTCACGGATTATTGGGTTAGTTCCACTTCTCCCACTTTTTAATTTATTTGTCTGCATGTTCTCCAGAGCTGAAAAGGCTCCAAGTCCTTTTCCATTTTCTTTTAATTAGATCTGATTTGGGAGTCTGAAAACTTGGAGGTGCTCAGGTTACAATAGGAGGATGACAACAGTTGGAAGGCCTGCTCTCTGCTAGATCTTTCTGAACGCTTGTTTTTTTTTCTTTCAGAATTTAAGGTTCCCAGTGTTGAGTGTCTCTTTTCTTTGCATTTCTTTCTTTCTTGTTTCTTGAACACTTACAGTACTGTTTGTTTTGTTTATCATCTTATCGCATTTTGCCATCTTACAGGTAAAAATCATGAACATTCTCATGAATTTCAAAAGGAAAGTATGCATTTATTTTTACAGTTCTTGCCTTCTTATTCCTTTTTTGGATAATGGAACGCAGACCAAGAAAGCTGGTTGTGGTCCCCTGGGTGTTTAGGAGGAGTAATTCTGACTCTACATACTCTCTTCTTTGAAGCACAAAGAAAGAAAGAAACTGGCCAGAAAAAAAGAGCCAAATGTGGCCATGGTGGATAACATGGTTTATCATTTAAAACCACTAGTGACTACATCCTGGGGTTAAGAGCGTCTAAGACTCCAGATGAGAAAGGTAAACATAGAATACTTGATGGCTTATAATGTAGCAAGAATCCAGCTCTATTCTGCAGCTTCATTTTACAGGTCTCCCAGGCAAGAGGCACCCTCTAAAGTTCCTCCTGGTGGCTCAGAATCTATGATGCTACAGGGCATGTTGGGATGGTCTGACTTAACATTGAGACTACAGAATTTATGCAAAGTGCATGTTGGGAATCCAGATTTGGGTCCTTCAAATTGATGGGCAGCCACCTTCCAGAGAAGCTGAAATTGAGGTTCCAAAGAGTGCTGTATGACCGCTGACTGGGAGCAACAAGACATTTGTATTCAGTGATTGTGGACCAAGGAAAATGACTCCAACGTTAGCCCACAGTGAAACCTACAAAGGCTGAATTTGGGTTTTGTTTTGAAGTCAAGCTACTTTGTACATGGACAACCCAAATAAACTGCTCCAGGATTAGTAGAGCATGGATGTAATTAAAAAAAATCTTTTTACAGATACTTCATGAGCTCCTGAGATGCCCAGAGACATTCCTGATAAACTGTCATGAAAATGAGAACGTGTCACATATGAGGACAGCATGCAGTTCAGCTCTGGATCCACCAGCCTAGCACAGGCCTGGCACATGTTGAAGGAAGAGCTGTTCCTAGGGAATCTGGAGGGACACAGGTGGCCTACAGAAGACAAAGCATTTGCTTTGGACCTAGAGGGATGGATCAAGTTGAAATTTGAGGATGTGGGGAAGGAGGAAAGGCATTTTCAGCAGAAGGAAATTTGTAAGTGATAGCATGAAAGGAGATAAATATGATGGATGTATGAGGACTAGAAAGAAAGTTAGCTTGGGAAATGTAAGGGCACATGATGGGCTGCAGTTGGGGAAAAGCCTAGAAAGAGAGCTTGGAGATGAATCGCGGGGGCCACCAATATGTTACTTACAATTGTGCTTTATTGCATCTGTAGGAAGTGTGGACACAGGGGGCTGGTGAGCAGGAGAGGATGGGAGTAGAGCTTGAGGAAGAATAAACTCTCTGAGCCTCAGCTTCTTTGTAAAATGAAGCTGGTCAAATTTTTCTCTCAGATTCTTTTCTCTAAGCTTCATCTCAGCTGCTACAGAAAGAGAGAGCATATAACTTACAAATTCTGTCCATCTCTCTTCCAGGCAACTTTCTCTTCAGAATGAGGAGTAGGGAAGCGGGGTGACCTTCAGTGAGAGAGAGAGAGAGAGAGAGAGAGAGAGGGAGGGAGGAAGAGATTTAAAAACAAAGTGGTTCTAGAATCCACAGATCATAGACTCATTAAGGACAAAAATCATTTAAAAATTCTATGGAGAGGGAGGTGGAAGGGGGGATCGGGATGGGAAATACATGTAAATCCATGGCTGATTCATGTCAATGTATGACAAAAACTACTACAATGTTGTAAAGTAATTAGCCTCCAACTAATAAAAATAAATGAAAAAAAATTCTATGGATAATACATGCTTAATTATTATTATTGGTGTTGTTATCTTTATTGTTGATAGAAGTGATGCTGCCGAAGCTCTCTTGCTGAAAGAAAGCAAAAGGAATTCTGGCATTTTGAAGTAAACTTTTGGAGAGCTGTCAGAGTTAGAAAACAGTTGGGAAACAGATCTTCTGAAACTTCAGTCCACAGGAACATCTGATGCGGTTTGGTGAAGACACACATAAAATAACATACCAGCACACACCACGTGTCAAACCCCACACTCTCCTACCTCACTGAGGCTGCCACTGCAGCTTCTCCTGGCTGCCTTGGCCCCAGTCTGCTCTCCATCTGCCCTCTCCTCCCTGAAAGAGAGGAAATGACAGAAAAACCTCGCCATCTCCCCTCGAATCACAGAATCATAGCATTTTAAGGCTAAGAGGAAACTTTGGAGGGCCTTAACGTTATTTTACAGATAACAAAATATTCCTATGAATTCAAACTATGCTAAGAAAACTGGGCAGTGAGACTGATATAGGTGGCTAATGTAACCACTGTGTGAGGCAGGATAATGTCCAGATTCTTGCCTGGGAAATCCTATGGACAGAGTAGCCTGGAGGGCCATAGTCCATGGGGTCACAAAGAGTCGGACACAACTTAACGACTAAGCAACAACAAATTCATAGTGATGGATAAATCTTGCCCAAAGTGTTTTTCTGTGTGATGCTGACCCTAAATTCCCACAACTTCTGTGGGTGTAAACGGGTTTTAGGACTCAGAAACTGAGCAGATCTGAGACTCTGGCTGAGCTGAGGTGAAAAATTACTGGAGTGGCTGGCACACATTCACTTTAATCTGCTCAATTCCATGTGGTCACTGTTAGGTCTGGACTATTGTGAGGGCAATGAACTTGAAGGATAGTCTCATGGCCTTCTCTCAGAGCACTGACCTCCTCAGGTGGCTTCACTGGTTTTACCGTGATTACTCTGCCTGCCCTAGACTTTGTCTGCCCCTTCAGGACAAAGATCAGGGAGGAAATGGCCAGAATCTTCAGCCCCATCAGCCCTGGCAACAGAGAGATGGCTGAACAGAGCCCCAGGGCCACCTGCCCATGGCTGCAGCCCTTCACAAACATCAGCTCAAAAACAGTAGAGAAAAACTCCTTGAAACCAAAGTGTGTAGGTATTTCTGATTGTGGATATCAATCATCTACTATGGACATTAAGGTGAATAAAAGCACGAATAAAAACAGCAATGATTTTTGAATAAATATTAAATATGTAGCTTCTGATTTCAGATTGACATTTCACAATGGCAGGGCTCAAGCACCCTAGAGCTAATAAAGACACATCGTGCTTTCATTAGAGCAGATATTAGGATGAAAGTACAGCTTCGACACATCTTTATATAGTGAAATATAGTATGAGCAGTTCTTTCATTAGGGATGGGAAAATCAAATTTTAAAACCAATGTCTACTTAGAAATTTTTCTACTGATCATCAATTCAGCACTCATTTCCAATATTAATAACTCAGCTAAGCATCTGGCAGGAGGCTTTTCTCTGCTGAGTTAATAAATTTTTCTGTGAGCCTTCATTTGATTGATGACCTCATCATAAGGGTGACCACATGAGAAGTTGCCCTGGAAATATGATTCTCTGAAGCAACAGTTAAAGAACAAAGAATTACTGAGAACGAACAAGTTCTGTTTAAAATTGTTTATGACTATTTTAAGAAAAGTGGAATCAAAACAGATATAGGAGAAGTGGGATTGTTGACAGAATTTAAACCAAAAAAAAAGGAAACCTTTTTGCATAATATATATGCACTTCTGGGGGAACATTTTGACCTTAAAAATTCCTGAAGAGTTTTCTTATCCAGCAGGAAAAATAATTAAAATAAATAAATATCAGCAGCAAAGTCAAAGGTAAAGTAGATCAACTTTGTTTTCTACTCAAACCTTTGGGTTTGAGGCTGAAAATGACTCCAGGGATCAGTTTCCCAAATGCCTGAGGGAGGAAGGGGCTGCTGAGCTGGGGATGTCCTCTAAAGGGCACCTGCATTTGTTCTTATGAAGTCAGCGAAGGCAACAACTCTAGGAACGTTCCTGTTGGGTGGAAAATTAGCACTACACTCTTCCCCACCCCTCCCCCAGACCTCCCCATGTTATACTATAAAGAGACCAGCTACATAGTTTACAAAGGCTCCCAGAATGAAACTGCAAGCAGGACTCCCTTATTAAAAAATTATTAATAATTTCAAGAAGGCAACACAGAGCATTAAGCCAAGCATGGGGCCCCGTGTTACTGCCCATGAAACCAATGTCACTGTAAAGAAGGCAAGAACCACAGTGGCTCTGAGTTGTCCTCCACTAGACCTCCTCACTCTTCTTACTTGTTACTACTAACCCTTAGGCCCCAAAGAGGTTGAGCAAAGGGAAAAGAGGGGGAAAGCTCATGCAGAAATCATATGATGCCCTGCTTTGTCCTCAGTTATTCCTGAGTTAGCTATGCATGCAGGGGTCGCCTATGACCCCAGGATCCTTTTCTTATACATGTGATCTCAAACACTGAATGCATACAGTGCCAAACCTTATGCCAGACACCAGAAACAGAGATAAACAGAACAATATATTCATCCTTGAGATGAGAGAACTTGACTTTTATCTGAGAAGTGGCATAGTTATATTTTATGCATGAAAGTAGGGGAATGTGAGTTGTGTCACATTCAGATAGAATAAAATATCAGCTCAGTTGACATGAGTTTATCATTTTTCAGGGAGGAAGAACACATGAAAAGGTACCAACTCTTTAGTAAAAGAGCTGTCTTTGTTTCTCAATGATTTGGGACAGGGAGGGAAAGGTGAATTGATCTAAACAGGTCAAGAATAGGACCTGCAGAAGGAGGTAGGCTCTGTTGGAAAAGGGGCTCAGTGATTTCCTAGAACTTGACTCCTAGCAGTTATGCACAATGCCATTTGTGAAACAATGGCCACCAAGTGGGCTCTGTGGGGTGACCTCCTACAGGGTGGGGAGGCATATTGGGAGGGTGATTTTATGTACACAGGCCTGTACAGAGAAATGGTGCAGTCAATTTTATCACAGTCTGTGTCTTATCAGACAAGTCTCAGAAGGGAAAGTGAGTCCATTTAATACCTGTAAACATGGTCACAGTTGCTTCCTTCTCAAAAAAGCTTTCCTGACAAAGGAATGCTTCTCTAGGTCCATGAGGAATTAATCTTGTAGTTTCTGGCTTCCAAGCAGTGGTTTTTGTTTTTTTGTTTTTTGCTTTGAATTTAATTGTGACAGATTTTTTCTTTCCCTGTCTGTAAATCTTAACTAGAACAGAGCAGATTTCTTTTGAATATGGTTGAAAACATTCTGATTTTCATCATTTCTGTAAATATTTTGAAGGTGGGTGAAGACAATCTTTAAAGACTGCTCTTAGTGATATTTTTTTTCTCAAACTGTGTTTGCTGCTGCTGTTGCTGCTGCTAAGTCCCTTCAGTCATGTCCGACTCTGTGCAACCCCATAGACGGCAGCCCACCAGGCTCCCCGGTCCCTGGGATTCTCCAGGCAAGAACACTGGAGTGGGTTGCCACTTCCTTATCCAATGCATGAAAGTGAAAAGTGAAAGTGAAGTTGTTCAGTCGTGTCGGACTCTTAGCCCTCCCATGGACTGCAGCCTACCAGGCTCCTCCGTACATGGGATTCTCCAGGCAAGAGTACTGGAGTGGGGTGCCATTGCCTTCTCCGCAAACTCTGTTTACACCATATTAAACTAAAGAAACATTCTGAGGACAGAAGATGTTGGTTTTTCCATGTGAATAATATCAAATAAATGGTTAAATGGCTGGTTGGAATATAGCACATGGGATTGGTTTGCTGCCTGACCTTAATTTGTTGGGGATTCCAGCAGGAAACTCATTCCTTCTTCCGTTAAGGAAATCTTCATTTCAGTAATTAAAATGGCCCATCCAGTACAACAATCAATCATGTTAACTCTTACTGACTTGAAAGCATCTCACCTCTGTGGATATTCCCAGGCTTCTTTGGGCTGAGGAGCCTGGCGTGGGGTTGGGGCTGTCATCTCTTTCTTCTCTCTGTAGTTGTTGGGTTTTTATTGTACTGTGATTACTTGGATTGGCTACTGATCACAATTCTGCATTTCCTCCTTCTGCCATGTGTTCCTTCAGTGTGTTAGAGTAGCAATGAGGCCTTTGCTTCCCTGTTGATCTTGGATTTAACAATGGAACAATAGTAGTTATGACCCAAGCAGGGCTTGATAGGTGCCTGAATGATTGGTTGCACTTTTGTGATCACAGGGAGAAGGCCGTGTCTTGGCAGTCCACTGTCCTTGTAGCTAGGGTGCAGGTAGATCTCATTAATGATAGCTTAGCCCAGTACAGCCCCTATGGTGGTTATTAGGATTATTAGCCAACTTTTTTTTTTTTTCCTATAGGTACTGAAGTAACCAAGGACTTCAAAATTACAGTTTATGAGTAAAGAGGATGACTAGGAGCTTCCTACCTTTGAAAACTCTTCTGGGTAACTCAAATGATGCTAATTGCACTTCTCATTGGATTTTAATTCAGAACTCAGGACTGGAGAGACGGAGGGTGTACAGCCTACCTGTGGTTAGTACTACTACTCTAAAGGTTTCTGTTTTCTCTGTGGGCTCTTAAGTTATTTCCAGGACTTGCATTAAATGCCCGAGTTGGATATCGTCCCTTTGCCCCTTCAAATCCACTCTCCATCCTTTTCAGTCTTGCCCTTGATTCAGGGAGGGTGACCTGGATGCGCTGGATCAGCTCAGCTCCCCTGTCATTTGGCTGTCAGTTGTGTTCAGACAGTGCGGATAACCAGTGGGGGATCCAGGCGGGAGGAGAGTGAGATCAGAATGTTTATTGCCCTGGATTCCTCCCTCTTGAACCCCATTCCTCCACGGAAGACCACAGCTCCTTCCGGGTAGTTCTCTTCACAGGATTACCCTTCCCGTATTCCTGCAATATCCTTCCCCGCTTGCCAGTGCAAACCAAACGTTCCGTGCTATTGCTAGTCACGGACTACTGCATTGTCTCATGATTTTTGAGCCAGTGTTTCTCAGTCTTGGTTGCACATTAGAATCACCTGAGGAGTTCTAAAACAACTCCAGCCTGATGCGCAGGTTGTGTTCTGGACCAGTGCTGTCCATCAGAAATAGAATTTGAGCTATGTATGTAATCTTAGATTTTCTAGTAGCTATGCTATTACAAGTAAAAGGAAACATACAGTTAATTTCCATATTTTTGTCATCTCAATCAGAAATCATTCTCAAAATTATTAAAACAAATATTTTGCTTTCATTTTTTTTCTACTAAGCCTTCAAAATGTAGTGCGTAACTTATACTTAAAGCACATCTCAGTCTGGACAGTGCAGCTCTACACCGGTTGGATCAGGTTCTCTGGGGATGAGACCTGGGCAGCAGGACTATTTAAGACTCTCCAGGATATTGAACGTGTAGCAGAATCGAGAACCACTATCCACACCTTTGTAAATAACCTTTTGTTAAACTCTCTTCAAATTGTCTCCTTGGAGAACATCGTCTACTTGATGTTTATGCTCAGCCCTGGCTGGGACTGTGAAGGGAATTTAGGCACATTGCCTGCCTTGTGGGAGCATCCAGTGTTGAGCAGACACCCAGGTCAGCAGGTGATTATGCTGTGAGGAGTAGGCCTGGATGACTCTGTGGGCAAATTTACTGTGCCTTTAGAACACCAAGAGATGGCCTATCAACAAAGTGAGAAAGTGGGAAAATGCAAATTTCATTGGAATTCCTTGCACTTTATTTTTTGAATCATGTATTGTGTGTGGATGTGTACAGAGGAGGGCAGAAGGCTGGATACCATAATCATTTTAGTGTCGAAATCCTCTGACAGCTGCCAGAACTCTGGAGAAGAGGAGCCGTGGGAACTTGGAGGAGGGAGAGCACCTCGTCTCTATCGTCTGGTTCACACCAGTCAACAGTCAATTTGGGTCCACGAATTTCTTTCCGTTCCTCTTGGCCACTGTGCCTCAATTGTCTCCAACACAGAACCCTCCCACCCTTCCCCACCATCTTGCTGTGATTTCTGTGCTTGTCAACTTCCTAAAAATCACCCTGAGTTCTCCCAATCTCTTAGGTCAGTTATTTTCAGCCTGGCTTGCTGGTTCACCTCTGGGCATTGATCTTGGTTGCTGAGCATCACGTGTGTCAAAGCTAAAGTGACTTGTTGGGGTGATCTGTTTATCAAGGTTTGCTGGGAACTTTCCTGGTTTTAGTACTGACAGTCCCATGTCCAAGGCATCTCATCAGTCCTGGGTGAGCTGGGATACTTAGTCACCTTATAAGGCCTCTACTTCCTGGCTCCTCTGTCCTGATTCTCCTGCTGAAGTCAGAAGGACACAAGGTCATTGGGCAGCAAGCATGGAACAGAGGCCCCAGTGCAGCTTGAGAATGAAACCCAGATAGCAGATGCCAGAGCTGAGAGGTAGGACAACCCAAGCAAGAAACCACAATTTGAGTGCCTGGGTCAAGATGGACCTACAGCCAGACCCACACAACTGTACTGTGTGGCCCATACTTTCTCTTTTAGTTTCGGTCAATTTGAGCTGGTTTTTCTACAATGACCCTACCTGATACATAGAACAGCCTTCTGGTTCTGATTTGTGTTCCCAAGTCTCTGCTTATAGGAAAAGAATGCTGATCTGAATGTCTGGACAGCTGGTTACATGTTCTGTGTAAAGGAATTGATCAGCCTTTGGTTGGTAAGAACGGAGGCTTTTGTGTTGATTGGTGTCATCCCAGCCTAAGATTACCTTTGCAGTGCTGACAGGATTGAGGTTCCGGTCCTAGAAACAAGGAGCAGCCTCTGGGATGTGAGAATTAATTCAGGCCCGTGGATGCATGGCACAATGGGAGGCCTTGAGTGGCCTTCTCTGTAGGCACTGGCTCCTGGAATACACAGACGGTGTGCAGATTGAGGCCAGGTTGCCTGTGTTACTCTCACCAGGGAAGATGTGTAGCAGATTGATGGCAAAAATGCCCCCAATTTTCATCCCTCCCAACACCCACACTTCCTGCAGTGGAACTTTGGGCTTCTCCCATGAAGACTGTGATGAGGAGGTGGGTTACATGTTACGTTAAGCTGGTTACACGAGTCCCTTCCCTTTCTCTATGAATCTAGACTGGCCTTATGGCTTGCTTTGACCAAACAGACTGAGGTGGAAGTGACAGTGTACCTGTTCCAAGCTTAAGCCTTAAGGAGTCTTGCTTGCTTTTGCTCTCTCTCAGAACCCTGAACAAGCTGGGGCCAGCCTGTTGAAAGAGGAGAGACTATGTGGATGGGAGCTCAATGTCATCACAGACAAGCCTTAGCTATTCTATCCCCTTCAAATGAGAGGGCCCAGCCTACATCAGTAGAACCACTTACCCAAACTACAGATGACCACAGATGAATGAATAAGCAAGGCTGAGACCAGCTGGCCTGTAGGTTAATAAGAAATAATAAATGCTTAGTATTTTAAGCCACTAGGCTTTGGGTGGTTTGTTATATAGTAATAGCTAACTAATATTACTTGTTAAGAACTTCCATTCCAAGGCTCTATCATCTTGAGATTCTAATTGCATTAGCCTGGGATAGAACTTTTGAATCTGTATTTTTAAAAAATTTCAATGCTATTGTTCCAGAGCTTCCCCAAGCTCTGGAAGCAATTACAAACATAACCTCTGCCTGCAAGTGTGACGTTTTATATATCTATATCTATATATCTACATATATATCCCTAATGTTTTCAGCCAACCTTTCAACAACTCATCCTGGACACTGTTTCCTAAATGATTGGTAAGCTTTAGTAGTGGCAACCTTCTCCGATGAGGAGGTCCTGTGATGTGGGTGGGAAGGCAGACCAGGAATCCCTGCAGACATTGAGGAAGTAAAAAAGCATCAAGGTTTTTGGACACTCAATTTGAACTCTATTAAGTAAAACACGAGCCCTCGGAGAGAGGTGTTTGTTCTGGATTCAGCTGCACTCTGCTCAGAGAATGGCCTGTGGGCCATATCTGTCACAGACAGGCAGGTGTCTGGTTTGAGACAGAGGATTGCTTCCAGCATGTTTGAGGCAGCCAGTTTTGTAATTGAAGATGAGCCTGACTGGAGCACTTCTGGACTCTGTGGGGAAGGCCACTCAGCCGGTTTTTGCATGAGTTCATCGTCCACGGTGTGTCTGCCTTCCCGCACACTGGCAGTGCTAGTATCATTTTGGCCCCTTCCATTAGGCTCCATGGGGAGCGGTGGGATGATGTCCCCGTCTCCCACATCTGTACAATGACAAACCAAACTCAGGCTCTACTTCACAGAGGCTTGCTGCCTGTCTTTCCAAGTGACTTAGTCATCCTGAGACTGTTCTGACCACAAAAAAGTTGTTTACACATTTACTAGAGGAACACTGCACAGGCGATCCATGAGGGGTTGAACAACAAAAAAATCACTATTATGTCAGCATTGATCTAGAAGCATCAGTGAATGCAATTATAAGAAAAAAAAAAGTATTAATGTCAGTAAAACAAAATTTTTATTGTATGCAGTTGATATTATCATATACAAATCAAAAGAATTTGTGGGAAAGTATTAGAAATAATAAAAGAATAATAAGATGACTAGTTGTAAAATCAATATATAAAAATCAATATTAATTGATTAATATCTTTTACTTTTTATTGTGAAATGTATTATATATACAAATTGTATGTGTGCATATATATAATTTAAAATATATACATTATTTAAAAATAAGGAAGTAACCAATACTCTCTGATCACATCCCTGTCTTCCTTCCAGAAATATCCATTGTTAATCATTTCCTTCCTTTGTTACAATTTTGCTATAATTGCATGTGTCCCTATTTAATATACTGTTAGTCTTGCTATTTTTGATTAGTTTCTTCTACTTGTTATTATATTTCTGAATCATCCCTGCTGATCATGTGCTGTGCTTACTTGGTCAGTCGTGTCTGACTCTTTGCAACTCCATGGGCTGTAGCCTGCCAGGCTCCTCTGTCCGTAGATTTCTTCAGGCAAGAATACTGGAGTGAGTAGCCATTCCCTTCTCCAGGGGATCTTCCCAATCCAGGGATTCAACCCAGGTCTGGTCATGTAGCTATAGTTCATTCATTTTCTTTGCTCTGTGGAATTTCATCATGTGAATGTATACCATCCATTTTCTCAAATTCTGAAAGTAAAAAACTTGAACTGATGTTTATGGTATTTTTTGACCTAATTTATTGTAAAAATTCATGCTTTTGCTTCATCTAGTAGCAAATTTAAACCAGCATTTTTGATTGCCTATATAAATGACTGGATTTTGGCTTTGCCTTTCAACTAGCTAATATCTCACTTGTTATTGTTGTTGTTTAGTCTCTAAGGCCTGTCTGACTCTTTTGAGACCTCATGGACAGTACCTCGTCAGCTCCCTCTGTCCATGGGATTTCTCAAGCAAAAATATTCGAGTGGATTGCCATTTCCATTTCCAGGGCATCTTTCTGACCTAGGGATTAAATCAGCATCTCCTGCTTAGCAGGTAGGTTCTTTACCACTGAGCCACCAGGGAAGCCCCAGGTTTTCGCTTCAGAAATGTTTTATATTTGAATATGAACTGTTGTATCATATATCTGGGTATCTATGTGTGTGTGTTTTATATATATATATATATATATATATACATACACACACGCACATATTCTATTGTCTTTCTAAAATTAAAAAAAGCTCACTGTATTCTGTATAAAAGATTAGTAACTAGTATCATAATTTATTCACCCATTCCCTTGTCTGTGGATATTTTTGAATGAATGTCTTTTGGTACATGTGTGCGAGAGTTTCTCTAGGATATGGATTTAAGAGTGGAGACACTGGGTCATGACCTATGCACACGTTCAGTGTGAAACCCCATTGTCAAAGACGGAAGAGCCAATTTATATGTCTACTGACAGTATATGAGAGTTCCCTTTTCTCCACATCCTCACTGGCATCTAGAGCTGCTAGACTTTAACATTTTCTTCAATCTGTTGAATGAAAATTTGTATAGCCATGTGGTTTACTTTTTTATTTCTCTGGTTACTAATGAAGATGAGCATCTTTCCAAGTGCTCATTGACCACTGAGATTTCATCCTTTGTCAAATGTCTGATACATCTTTTGCTTATTTTTCCATCATTTTTTTGTCTTTTTCTTGTTTATTTGTAAGAGTACTTTATATATCAAATACACATGTTCATTATTGGTTTTACATATTACCTTTCTTCTTCTGTGTGTGGGTTCTTTTTTTCTCTTTCTCAATGCCGTCTTTTGGTTAACAAAATTTATTTATTTTAATTTAATTGAATTTGACTTTGCTTTGTTTTCTTTTGTCATCTTAATAAATTAATTCCTAAGCTGAGGTAATAAAGGCATTTTAAAAGTTTTATAGTTTAACTTTTCTAGCTGGAATTTTAATTTACTTGGACATAAGTTTCATATATGGTGTAAGTTTGGTTTTAATTTCTTTTTTTTCAATAAAAATAACTGATTGGCTCAGCCCTATTTATTGAAAAATTCTTTCCGTTCTCCACTGATTTACAGATACTCTCTGTCATAAAGCAAATATACAATTATGAATGGCTCTATTTCTGGGTTTCTGAACTGTTTCATTAGCCTAATTTTTCTCTCCCTGCATCAAAACCATGTTGACATAATGACTGTGTTTAAAAATAAATCCTGATTTTGATTCCTCTTTACGCATGTCTTAGATATTCTTGATTATTTGTACACTTGTATAAACTTTAGAGCCATTTGTGAATTTACATACACACCCACAAACATAATGGGGAGAACTGGCATCTCTGTAACACTGAGTCTTCCAAAGTATGAGTAAAATATCTTTCTTAATTCCTTTAAGTCTTATTTACCATCTTTCCTTAAAGTTTTATAATATTCAACACAGAGGCCTTAACACATTTTGTTAGGGACCTGATTTTTTAAAATGTTTAGGGTCATTTAAAAATTTTGATTCCTAATAGTTTATTGCTTGTGTACAGAAATGTAATTGATTTTGTTAATTGTTCTTGAAACAATAGAATTAATAGATTTGATTTAATTTAGTTGTATTTAGAAAACTTTATCAATAATTCTAGAAGGTGTTATTTTTCTCAAGTGTACACAGAGCACTTACAAACATTGATACCACGTTCTGGGTTGCAAAACAACTCAGAAATACCAATAA
The DNA here is from genome assembly GCF_963930625.1 of Muntiacus reevesi. Classification (NCBI taxonomy): domain Eukaryota; kingdom Metazoa; phylum Chordata; class Mammalia; order Artiodactyla; family Cervidae; genus Muntiacus; species Muntiacus reevesi. The sequence goes on from NC_089256.1 coordinate 13,721,562, forward strand.
ATCTGTATTATACGTACTACATTATGTGCCCACAATTTAAACTTAGGATAAAAATGTCTGTCTTTGGAAATATAAGACATTTATAAATTGATCAGAGGAATAATGTAAGGTGAAACAAAAATAGTACTACATTGTTTGGAGTAAAACAGTGTTGTAGTGCAAATGTTACATGTTAATATAAAAATATGACATAATTCACACAGTATTTAAAGAGGAATTATATAAATATTTTAAAAGACCTTACGTTAGGAAAAAGTCTTCCCAGGTGGCACTAGTGGTAAAGAACTTGCCTCCAATGCAGGAGATGTAAAATACATGGGTTTGATCCCTGGGTTGGGAAGATCCTCGGAGCCTCCTCCTGGCAACCCACTCCAGTACTCTTGCCTGGAGAATTCCAAGGACAGAGGAGCCTGGCAGGCTGCAGCCCAGGGTGTCACAGAGTCGGACACAACTGAAGCGACTGAGCCCCAGCCCATGTTAGAAGAAAGTCTTAAGTCAAAGTTCTATAAAGTTAAGGAGATAAGGAAAAAAAAACAGGATAAACACAAAATAATAGAAAGTAATAAGATAATAAAAAGCAGAAACTAAAGAAGCAGGAAAAAAAATATGAGAAAGAAGATCAACATAGCCAACAATTTGTTTTCTGAAATGGATCCAGAAAATTATAAAATACATACACACAAAAACAAATTTAGATTTGAAAACGGAGACAATTTAAAGATATAGCATATATACGAAAAGATGGTAAGATATGGATGGCTAATGACTATCATATTAAAAACTTTCTTAAAACATCTAGAAGATATAATTAAACAAAACAGAATCAGTGACAGTAGAAACTGCAGATCCAAGTAATTTTATAGGTGAATTCTTATAAATTTTATAGTAACAGATAAAATTGATTTTGTAAAATTTTCTAGATAACTGAAAACTATGAAACACCCCTTGAATGTTTTTAGTGCTGGGATTTCCATTTGACTTTTCACTATCGTTTCTAGTCATCTTCTGAAATTCTCAATTTTGCCTTTTAATTCCTTGAGCATAAGTATAGTTATTTTAAAGTACGTGTCTGGTAACCCCGTTATTTGCATCCCTTATTATTCTTTCAAGGAAAAATGAGCATAGAGAACAGGGCTAGCCTCCCTGGGCCACTATTTCCCCCTAATTCTTCCCTATTTTATTAATTTCCTAATTCTTTTAATCAGCTTAAAACCATGTTTGGTGCAATTATTAAAGTATCTTAGGGAAGGATTAATTTGAATTACCTAATCTATCATTTCAGCAAGTGAAAGTCAGTAAATTCTTACTATTCTGTTTATTTTTTATGATGTACATTTACTTTTTTATAATTTTAAAAATTTATGTTAAAAAAGTAAGGTTGATCTATACTCTGTGACATGGAATGCTTTCTGTGGCAAGAAATACTAAATAGGCCACAGAATAACATGCGTATAATAATATCAATTCTATTACTTAACATTTAGTGAATGCTTATAATATATTAAGAATTGTTATAAGGGCTTTAAATGTATTGAATAATTTAGTTCTCAAAAGACCCTAGTAGGTAATTATCATTATTAGCCCCATTTTACCTATGAGGAAGTTGAGAGTATAATGAGCTTGCTTCAGATCATGCATGTTCTGTTGGAAAGTTCTATTGAACAGTATGCTACAGACTCAGGATCTGAGTTCAGGCTGCCTCCAGAGGCCATACTGCATTCATTATACATGACATATAGCATACCTCCTCCCACAAAACCCTCCTAAGACTATACCAAACCATTAATAATGGTTTCTTAAGGGCTTTGAAGATGCATGTGATCTTATTTTTTAATTCTTTATCTGGGCTGTCCAATGTGGCAGCCACAAAGTGCACGTAAGTATTTAACCTGTGGTTAACTAAAATTAAATAAACATTAAAATAAATTCCTCAGTCTCAGTAGTTCATTTCTAGTATGCTCAGTAGCCACAGGTGGCTAATGGCTACTTTATTGAACAGCATAGATATAGAACATTTCCATCATCACAGAAAGTTCTATTGGACAGTTGCTCTGTCGGGTTCAATAGTGGTTGAATTTTTTATAATATGTATGTACTCATGATTTACTTTTGTAATTAAATAAGGAGGATCAATAATATAAAAACAAAACTGTTTATTCAAAGTGGAAATAGTTTTTAACCCTGCTAATTCACCATAGTGTTATTTTCTTCTAACTTCCATAACTGCTCAGAGTCTATTTCTCCTAACAATTGCCTTTTTGGTTACTTAAAAGCAATACAGTGACAGGCTCATTAGAATAAAACCGTGATGGGCTTCTTGTAAATGTAGTGGCATCTATGTAGGGCTACATTCATCTCTTGACTCTTCAGAGGCATTTAAAATGTACATTGTTTTTAAGACCTGTTAGCCAAATCATGTGTATTTTAAAAAGGTTTTCTTGGGAGCAATTTGGCAAAATATTGATAATATATTTTACTAAGGGTCAAGTTCATTGACTGAAAGTTTCTGTTCATTTTAAAGATGTTTAAAATAGGAAAATTTGTTTAAAAAGTACCATTTCCATTTCTGGAATATACAAAGAATTAGAGTACCTTTGGACTAGAAAAAATGCCTTTATTTATCATAAAGAGTCAGAATAGCTTCAGTCTCATCTTCCAAGTCTTACAATAAAGTAAGAACTGGCAATGTTTAGTTTGGACATGACTGAACATCTAATAGATCAAGTTTTGTCTTGTGGAATACAGAGTGGATTGATATGAGTGGCTACAGGTGGCAGGACTAGAACCAGTGGAGGAGAACCAACTGAAAACTTTTGAACAATTTTAATTCCAACAATGGTATGAATTGACACACAGTCTAATGAGCTCCCTTCCCTGTCACCAAAGGAATTCAGGTAGAGTTTCAAAGACCCAGGGTTCTGGGCAGAGAATTTTTCTGTTGGAGAGGAGGCTAATAGGATGACCTTCTGACTGTTATATTCTCAAATCCTATGACTCTTCTTGCATTGTATACCATGGGATTGTCACCAGTTGTACTTATCATTCGGCTTAGGCTAACTTTTTGACTAACAATAAACAACCTTCAATCAGTGATTTACAACAACAGAGATTAATTTTTCCATCCACCTGGAGGTCAGTTCCATTGTATGTTAGCTACTGCTCTGCTTCACATTGTCTTCATTTTGGATCCAGGAAGAAGTAGCTCCTATATGGGACATCACTGATTTTGTGGCAAAATGAGTGCAAATACGGCTGAACCACAACATAACTTTGAATCTTCAGCTCTAAAATGTCACATATCCCTTTCACTCAATTTGAATGGACAAGGCAAGTCATGAGGCCAAATCTGATACTAGTAGGGTGGGAATTATAATGATCCTATAAGGGTGAACAGCATACACTTGAGAGCAATAATTAAGTCTACCACATAATTTAATGGAAAGGAGAAATCAAATATTAGTGAAAATGTGTTGTGATGAAGGCATAGGTCAAATGGAAGTAAATGCCAGCATTTATTCTTGTCATTCTTTCTACCTTTTCTTTCCCTCTTCATTTTTTGTACTCTTCTTCATTCTTCACTCACTGCCTCAAAATATATCCAATTCTAGACACTGAAATTGGTCTTGAGGAAATGGAGGTAAATATGAATACTCATCTTGGATGAATTCCTGGTCTAGTGCAGAAAAAAGAGTAAATATATATTTATTACAACCATGCTATAAAAGGATAAATTCATAGTTCTCTGAGAGTACAAAGGAATGACATCTAACCCAGAATTTTGGAAAGGAATGAGTGATTTATAGAAGGCCTTCCAGGAAAGACTTTAATTTCAAACTGAGAGTGCAAAAAAGATCATGTTCCACCTGAAGAAATTCTGAGAATACAGGATTACAGGCCCCCAGATAGCCGATGTACACACTAAGGAAGTAATTTTAATGAGCTCTGACTCTTTCCCCATATGTAGAAAAGGGCTAACTTCCTTAACTTGAGATGCTGCTTCAAACCCAGGGGTTTGAAGTTCAATATTTCTAAGTTGAAAGATGTAAAGTAGACACTTTCCACCTTTCAACTTAGAAATATTGAACTTAAATTGAGCTTAAAACTCAAAAAACTTAAGATCATGGCATCTGGTCCCATCACTTCATGGCAAATAGGGAAACAGCGGAAACAGTGACAGACTTTATTTTCTTGGGTTCAAAATAACTGCAGATGGTGACTGCAGCCATGAAATTAAAAGACACTTGTTCCTTGGAAGGAAAGCTATGACCAACCTAGACAGCATATTAAAAAGCAGAGACATTACTTTGCCAACAAAGGTTCATCTAGTCAAATCTATTGTTTTTCCAGTTGTCATGTATGGATGTGAGAGTTGGACCATAAAGAAGTCTGAGAGCTGAAGAACTGATGCTTTTGAACTTTAGTTTTGGAGAAGACTCTTGACAGTCCCTTGGACAGCAAGGAGATCAAACTAGTCAACCCTAAAGGAATCAGTCCTGAATGTTCATTGGAAGGACTGATGCTGAAGCTGAAGCTCCAATACTCTGGCCACCTGATGCAAATAACTGACTCATTGGAAAAGACTCTGATACTTAGCAAAATTGAAGGCAGGAGGAGAAGGGGACGACAGAGGATGAGATAGTTGAATGGCATCACCAACTCAATGGGCATGAGTTTGAGCAAGCTCTGGGAGTTGGTGATGGACAGGGAAGGCTGGCATGCTGCAGTCCATGGGGTTGCAAAGAGTTGGATACAACTGAGTGACTGAACTGAACTGAGACACTTTCCAAGAGGAACAAAGAAAGACTAATCTCAACATTTGGAACACTGGCACCAATGGTGGACACTCCCAGAAAGATCCTTCTGATGCAGCAATTAGAAGAGTCATTGCTTTTTTTTTCTATAAGATTGTGAAATGGACTTTGACCATGGGAAACTGTTGTGGGAGAAGTCAGTTCTGACTCCCTGTTGAAACTGTTTCTTTGACTTGCTTTTCGCTGCTGTTGTTACTATAATCATACATATTGACCTGCCTCAAAGAACCCTGACCCTCTGACTGTCAAACTAAAGTGCCTTTGTTACACTCAGAGAGAGATAATCTGACCCTGCCCACCTGTGAAGACTACAAAAACAGAGAAGAGATTAACACAACCCTTCCAAAGGCTGACCCTTCCTGGAGATATTTTGCAAGATTGACGATCCTTTCACTTTAGTTCCCCACTGCCTTTCCTTCTGTATTCTGCCTTTTGACTTCAGATACTTGTTGCTTCTCTCTGACTCTATAAAAGAACCTCAAATTCAGACCTCAACAAGATGGTTACTTTGAGATTCGTGGTGAGCAGAACTAACTTGGACTTGGTAACATGCTGATAAACATCTATTTAATGCACATTATATTACCTTCTCTGGGTCTGTAGTCAACACAGTTTGAAGCATGTTGATGTTGGATGTGATGATGGTTGCATAACTCTGTGAATATATCAAAATTCACTGAATTGTAAATTTTTGAAAGAGTGAGTAGTATGGCATGCAAGTTATATTTCAATAAAACCAATAAAGCAAAAAAAAAAAAAAAATCACATTCCAGGTAGAAGGAACAGCATATGTAAAATACACATGTGGGAATGTGGGAATTTGGGAGAGAGTGGGGCTCTATCTGGAGACACATCAGTAAACATATATGGCTAGTGGCTACCATATTGGACAACACAGAGGCAAGTTCAGTGTGGATGGAACCTGGACTGGCAAAAGGAAGATTGAAGAAGGGGAAAGTCAGATGAGGTTTTAAATGATGACAATGTAGCCAAGATGGCAGGGTAGGAAGACCCTGAGCTCACTTCTTCCCATGGGCACACCAAAATTACAAGTATTTACAGAGTAAATATTGCTAATAATGATCTCAAAACTAGCAGAAAAGATTTTTCCATCACTAACTGTTTAAAGAAGGAACCACACAAGAAAGGTAAGAGGGGTGTAGATGTGGGATAGTCAGGACCCACACCCCTGGGTAGGTGACCCACAAATGGGAAGACAGAGGCAATAAAATTTTAGAGGTTTCCCCCAAGGGACAAGGAGTCTGAGCCCCACATGAGTCTCTTGTAGACTAGGGGTCCTGCACCAGGAAGATGAGCCCCCAGAATATCTGGCTTTGATAGCCACGGGGCTTATTTATGGGAGAGCTAGAGGTCTGCAGGAAACAGAGACTCCACTGTTAAAAGGCACAGGCAGACTCTCACATACCTCAAGTCCCAATGCAGGCACAGTAAACTGAAAGGAACCTGGGTCAGACCAACTTACTGATCTTAGAGAACCTTCCAGAGAGGTAGGAGGTAAATGGGACTATCTCCGGAGACAGATGCTGGTAGCACCCATTCTGCCACTAAGACACTGGTATTAAGTCCTCCCTATACTCTATTAGCACTGGGTATATACCCACCCACCGTCCGATTGGCAGCCGTCTTGGGACTCTCTAGCCCCATAGCCAGCTACCCTGGGACCCGGCCCTGCCACACAGTGGCACCAGTCCCAGGACACCCTGTGTCCTACTGCTAGATGCCCTGGGACCCATCCTTTCCTATCCATGGATTGGTACCATCCCCAGAACCCTCTGGATTCCATGTCTAGATTTCCCAAGAACCGACCTTGCCCATCAGTGGGCCAGCACCAGCTTTAGGGCCCCTCTCCCCCTGGCTCTGCATGCAGCCACTCTAGGACCTGGTCATGCTCAGCAGCCTATGCATGGACAGGACCAAGAAGTGAACCTGGCTGGGGTCCAGTCCTGCCTACCAGTATTCCCACAGTAGTCATCCCCACCACAACAGAAGGACCCACACAGTCCATGTGGGGGCACCCTAAAATATATAACTTTGGTGACCAGATGAGTGTGTTGCTAGGCCCCATGGGACATAGGACCACTTTTCCAAGATCTGTAAACATAATCCACTTATCTAATACATAGAAATAAACACAGCCAACATCAAAGGTGAAAACCTGAAACCTTTTCCTCTAAGACCAGGAACAAAACAAGGATGCCCACTCTCATCACTTTTATTCAACTTAATATTGGAAGTCCTAGTCATAACAATTAGGCAATAAAAAGAAATAAAAGAGATCCAAATTGGAAAGAAAGAAATAAAACTGTCATGTTTTGCAGATGACATGGTATTATATATAGAAAATGCTAAATGCACTATTAAAACTATTGGAACTAATCAATGAATTTAGCAAATTTGTAGGATACAAAATTACCGAAGCTTGTTGTGTTTCTATACACTAACAATGAGCTATCAGGAAGAGAAATTAAGAAATCAATCTCATTATTAATTGCATTGAAAAGAATAAAATATCTAAAAATAAATCTAACCAAGGAGGTAAAAGACTTGGAAAAGACTCAAAAAGCTGTAAGACATTGATTAAAGATATTGAAGTTGACACAAACAAAATGTAAGATATGCTGTCCTTTCAATATACTGATTTGAAAAGGTTGTTATTGTTAAAATCACCATACTACCCAAGGCAATCTACAGGTCCAGGGCAATTCCTATCAAAATACCAGTGATATTTTTTTCACAGAACTAAAACAAACAATTCTAAAATTTGTATGAAAACACAAAAGTATCCAAATAGTCAACGAAATCTTGAGAAAAAAGCAAAGCTGGATGTATCATGATCTCTGATTTCAAACTATTCTACAAAGCTACAGTAATCAGAATAGTATGGTATAGGCATAAAACAGCCACATATATCAATGGAATAGAACAGAGCCCAGAAATGAACTCATAATTATATGGTCAACTAATCTATGACAAAGGAGGCAAGAATATATGATGGGGAAAAGAGAGCCTCTTCAATAAATGGTTTTGGGAAAACTGGACAGCTACATGCAAAAGAATCAAACTGGATTACTTTCTGATGCCACATACAAAAAATAACTCAAAATTGGTTAAAGATTTAAATGTAAGACTTGAAACCACAGAATACCTAGAATAAGATAAAGGGAGTATGCCCTTTGACGTTGATCTTAGCAATAGTTTTTTGGATGCTGTCTCCTCAGGTGAGGTAAACAGAAGCAAAAATAAACAAATGGGACTGCATCCAACTAAAAAAATTTGCACAGCAACGGAAGCTATCAACAAAATGAAAAGGCCGCTTACTGAAAGGGATGAGGTATTTTAAAAAAATATACCCCCAATATACAAGGAACTCATACAATTCAACGTCAAAAAAAGCAAGAAACCTGGTTTAAAAATGGGCAGAGGATTTGAATAGATACTTTTCACAGAAAGCATACAGATGGGCAGCAGGCACATGAAAAGATGCTCAACAGTACTCATCATCAAGGAAATGCAAATGAAAACTACATGATACCACCTCACACCTGCCAAACTGGCTATTAAGGACTACAAGTAACAAATGTTGGTGAAGATGTAGAGAAAAGGGAACTGCTTTGTCCTATTGCTGGAATGTTCATTGGTATAGTCACTGTGGAAAACATTATGGAGGTTTCTCAAAAAATTAAGAATAGAACTACCATATGATCCAGTAATTCTACTACGGGAAATATTTCTGATAAAAACAAAAACACTAATACGAAAAGATATGTGCAACTCTATACTCACATCACCTTTATTTATAAAAGCCAGGATTTGGAAACAACCTAAGTGTCCATGGAATGATGAATGGATAAAGAAGATGCAATATCAATATCGATATCAATATCAATATATGTGAAGAAAGCTGAATGCCAAAGAATTGATGCTTTTGAACTGTGGTGATGGAGAAGACTCCTGAGAGTCCCTTGGACTTCAAGGAGATCCAACCAGTTCATCCTAAAGGAGATCAGCCCTGTGTTCATTGGAAGGACTGATGCTGAAGCTGAAACTCCAATACTTTGGCCACCTCATGTGAAGAAAGAGGAAAAGACTCATTGGAAAAGATCCTGATGCTGGGAGGGATTGGGGGCAGGAGGAGAAGGGGACAACAGAGGATGAGATGGCTGGATGGCATCACCGACTTGACGGACATGAATTTGAGTAAACTCCAGGAGTTGGTGATGGACAGGGAGGCCTGGTGTGCTGTGATTCATGAGGTTGCAAAGAGTCGGACATGACTGAGCGACTGATCTGAACTGATATATATATATATATATATATATATATATACACACACATATATATATATAAAATGGAATATAACTCAGCCATCAAAAAGAATGAAATCTTGCCATTTGAGACAATGGGTAGACCTGGAGAGTGTTTTGCTAAGTGAAATAAGTGTGATAGAGAAAGACAAATGTCATGGGATTTTACTTTTGTGTAGAGTTTAAAAAACAAAACAAATATAGTAAGACAAAAATAGACTTAAAGATACAGAAAACAAACAGGTGGTTTCCAGAGGAGAGGGAGTTTATGGACAAGTGAAGTATGTGAGGGATATTAAGAAGCATAAACTTTCAGTTATAAAGTAAATGTTAGAGGAATAAAATATAGAATGTAGGGAATATAGTCAATAATATTGAAATAACTTTGTACGTTGAAAGACAGTAGCTTGACTTATCATGGTTATCATTTTGTAATGTATAGAGATATCAAATTGCTATGTTATGTATTTGGGAAAATAAAATAACATAAAGCAAAGACTTAACATTGTTAAAAAAAATAACAAGAGTGTGAGAAGATTTATCAGCTATTCCAAAAATGTACCTTAAGTGCTAATTTTGGGCCAGCTGAGCATTTGCTAAGTAGTTGCTATGAGCATGGTGTGGAGTAAGGTCTGGTAGGAAACACCAGTGACACAGAGAAAGGTATGGAATTCATGCATTTTATACTGAGAGACTTCTTTGAAAGGTGCAGATTGAATATAAGCAGCTAGTTTTTTTATCTATCCTGAAACATCATTCAAAAGCCACTAAAGGGATCCTCAAGAGGACAAAAAAATTCTTGTAAAGACAAGGAAAACAGGAGACCTGCCTACAGTGTGGCAGCTGGGAAGACTGTATTAGTGATAACTGATTTAGCAGCTACAATAAAGTAAAGTCCTCAGTCAGAAGTAGGGAAAGTCAAGAAGTAAATCAACTGTTGTCCCAGAATCCACAAAGTCCCTATAACTGGGGACATAATGTGCCCCTGGAAACGGAGCTGCAGGTAGAGTTAAAATAGAAATGGTTGAACCTCTAGGTTAAGATGAGACTATAAGCTGCACACCTTTCTCCCTCCTCAATCCTCTTTACCACTGCACACAGTCAGATGGTAGAACGGAGGATCATAGATTTGGGGGTATCACTGTGAATACAGGACAGTTAATTGAATATTTCCATACTATTAAGATCTCAGCCTTCCTTCCCACTGGCATCCAGATTCTTCCTTGCCCTGTCTGTAGATTCTGCTTATTCCAAAAAGAAAAGGCCAAAAGATATCAATATCAGAAGTGCCTCTAGAAATGATCCTGTCACCCTGTCATGGTAGCTGGGCTCACTGAGAGCTTCTACTGGTTTCTGAACCAGTTCCTTTTCCATTGAAATTTTAGTTTTGCTGTCACTGTGCTGCTGTTATACTCTCTGAACATCATTGTTTCATGGCCTCCTATTCTTTTTGTATCTCTTTGAGAATACCAATAATGATTTCCCCCAAGTTTTCATTTTTCAAATATCCTGCTTCTTCTTTTGGTCTTGTCTGTCATATTAGACTTACTCAACTGATTCATGTTTCTTACCTGTCCATTCATGTTCAATTCCCAGAACAAAGGACTAAACATAAGATAGAAAATAAGAAAGATAAAATGAGGATATTACAGGATCCGTCATAAAAATAACTTGAGTTCCAGAAAGGAAGAGTAGAGAATTGATGGGAGGGAAATAACCAAAGGAATAATTTAAACACTTTCCAGAATAAAAGGAGGTGAATTTCCAGACTAAAGGGGCCTGCCTAGCACCTTGCCCACATGATAGCAATTGATGAAGGCACAGAGAAACTTGAAAACACCAGTGAGTTACTCCCAAGAAAGAAACATACAAAACCCCCAGATGATCAGAAGTTAACGTGGCATCAGACTTTTCAATAACAAGCCTGATAGAAGACAGTGGAAAATGCCCTCTGACTTCCAAGGGAAGATGATTTTTATTTTCACCCATTAATTCTATTTTAAGCCTAACAATAAATTATTGACAGGATAGAATAAAGACATTTTCAGAGATTCGAAGACTCAAGAAGTGTACTACCTCTGTATTTTTTCTCAAGATCATAATGAAGTATGAGTTCTTTTAAAACTGGATTAAATCAAGATAGTGAAAGACAGATGCTGGAAATGAGGGATTAAGCATCGCATAGATGCAAAAGGACTCCCCCTTTTGCAGCAGGATGGTGGGTATGCAGCAGGCATTTCAGAGTAACCAGTCCAGATTGGAGCAGGTCAACTGGCTCCTAGAGCAATATCTCCAACTGGATACGACTGATACTTTAAAATGTTCAACCATATTTACACACCTGATAAAGAGCTTGTTGAATTAGCATTAAGTGTAGAGAAATTAAAGCAAAGAAACAAAAAGGAGGCAATTATACAGGCAGGTGAAAATAAAATGTGCAGGGAGAAAAAGTACTCATAGTACACTATTTGGCTCATCTGAGCACGACATTTAGATGGTTTTAATGAGGGAAACCCTGGATATTGGTCTGTAACCAAAATTCAATGGAACTGTATGGGTAGGAGGCAAAGACTAGTAGAGCTTGATAAATGTTTTTGTAAAGAGCTAGATAATAAGTATTTTAGGTTCTCTGGGCCAGATGGTCTTTGTGGAAATTGCTCAGTTCTGCTGTTGCAGCACCAAAGCGGCCATGGACGATACATGAAGAGCGGGCATGGTCATCTTCCAATAACATTATTTACAAGAACAGGTGGCAGGCCAAGGGCCACTGTGTACTGACTCTTGAACTAGAAATATTTGTGCAGAGGAGATGAAGTGAAAGAGAACTAAGATATCATATTTTATAAGGGAAAGCCAAGAGTTCATACCTGAAATTGAAAGAAAACACTCCAAAGTAATAATCTAGGTATATTTTTTTAGGATACAGAGATAAGTACCAAATGAAAATAGGGATGAAGGTAGCTTTTTTATTTTATGAATACAATCTTTGTAGAACTGTTTGTTTCTTTAACCCATGTATTTGTGTAACTTGGGTAAAAATAGCTAAATTAAAAAATTAAAATTCATGTAGGCAGCAAACTATAGTCCAAGTTTGCTTAGGTGATAAAGAAAGATAAGGGCACTGAGGATACCAGGAGGAGGGGACTTAGGACACTGAAGCTCAGGCAGAGTTTTTACTACCTCCAGTGGCCCCTCTCCATCCCCAGGGGTCATCCTGAGGCACATGGGCAGGTGCAGGTCTGGCAGCTGGAAAACATCTCCACCTGTTAACTTACTACAGTCAGGCTTGTGCCAGCAGCTTCCAAGTCTGCGACTGCTCACGGTGCCAATCGTGACTAGCACAAACCCCAGTGTGGGTTGAGGGGGCATCTGTGGCGAGGCTCTCAGGGAAGTCTGGCTATGGATGCTCTTCTTCAGTCCCACATAGGTAGGCCTAGTGCTCCATAGGTTGGGGAGGTTCCTGCAGAACAGAGCTGGCAGCCCGGAGGGCAGGAGTGGGGAGACGGCCGAGCATGTCTGGGTGATGGGAAGTGACTGCTCCATGTGGCTGGGAGTGAAGGACCACGATGCAAGGTGACTGGGCTACAGTCTCATCTGAGCTGGCCTCATGTAAGAGTGACACAAATGCTGAGGAGATTGGTGGGTCTGAGGTACACCTGAGGCTCTAAATCAAGGCAGAGAGCTCACAGAAAATTAACAAAACTAATTTCTGACTGGAGTCATCATTTGCGAACCATCATGTCTGTGCTCGTTAAATAAATTATCGGTGTCTTCCCTGGCATTATGAATGCATCGTAAATGAGGGCTCTTCATAAATAATTTGTTTCTGCTTGTGTTTAAAGGGAGCTGGTATGGGGAGAAGGAGAAGAGGACCAGTGGGGAAAGGAGTCTGGAGTCTGAAGAAGGAGAAGGTTGACGTGGAAGGAGCAGGGTTGGGGGTCAGGGCTGAGCAGAGGGCCATCTGAACCTGTCCTGGTCCCCAGGTGAGCAAGGCCCAGCCCTGTGCCCTGATGCCCTTGCCGCTAAATTCAGTACATGGAGTATGTGAGGTCCTTTAGATCTGCCATCTGCCACAAGTAGGCAAGGCCCCATGAAGATGGGACCTAAGACCCCATGTCTGCTGTTTCTGACCCCTCTCTCCCAGGCTTTTGCTTCAGGCCTGCTGGCAGCTAGGACCTGTTAGGTAAGGATACCCAGAGGTCAATCTGCTCATCTCAGGGTCTTACAGTGGCTGTGAAAAGACCAGAGGAAGTGCTGAGGGTGGATGAGGAGGGAGTAGAATGTGAGTCAGAGCAAGGAAGAGGGGAAAGGGCAACATAGGAATAGGGGACTACGAAGTACAAGCTGTTATGTATGTATGACTTCCCTGATGGTCCAGTGGTTAAGAATCTGCCCTGCAATGCAGGGGACTTGGGTTTGATCCTTGGCTGGGGAACTAAGATCACACATGCCAGAGCAACTAAGCCCACGTTCCAGAGACCATGCATCATAATTAGAGAGTCTGTACGCCAGAAGGGAAGATCCGGCATGTGCAAGGAAGATCCTGCATGCCGCAAGTAAGACTTGAGGCAGCCAAATACATATATAACTAAAATAAGCTATAAACTGGTATTATCTCTTGGAGGAGGGCATGGCAGCCGACTTCAGTATTCTTGCCTGGAGAATCGCATGGACAGAAGAACCACAACTGAAGTGACTTAACATGCATAAGGGTATATCAGATTTATGTACAACACAAGGAATATAAGGCAATATTTTACAATAACTATAAATGGAGCATAACCTTTAAAACTTTGGAGTCACTATATTGTACACCTGTAACTTATACAATATTGGCCATCAACTGCACTTCAATTAAATAGTGAACCATTAAAAAAAAAAAGCAAGGAGGGCCAGAGGATGTAGAAGAAGTTTCCATATTGGTTCTGATCACAAGTGAGGAAACACTTTCAATGTGGACCATTACTGCCAGATATCTAGTGATGGGCCACCTCACATTAGGAAAGTTCCCCAGGGGTGGAGAGTCAGGAGCTGGAGCAGGTACAGGATGCACTTTCTCATTTTATTTTGCAGGTCTCCTCTCCTGCAACCTCCTCCTCCCACTGTTCCAGTGGATATTCCAATAGATGGGGGTAATTCTAAAGAGTGGAGGAGAGACAGGGGCTGAGCAGACACCTCCAAAGTTTGTACTTCATAAGACAAGAGCCTGAAAAGGAGAAAGAGCTGAAAGAAGGAAAATGGATTTGTACACACTGTTAAAGACAATAGTAAATATGAAAAGAGATGACAGGAAGGATGCTTAATGGAAGGAGGAAAATGTGGAAAGTATGCTTAATGAAAGGTGGAGGATGAAAAATCCCCACAGCACTTCTGCCTCTGAGATACACTATTAGTAGGTATGGCAAGAGTATAATAGCCCCACAATTTATCCTGTCCATGGATTTTTGTGAAGCCAGAGTCCTTGCTCCCACAAAAATAATGTGACAAATGGAGGATGTGTTCCCAGGTCAGCCTACAAAAGACCAGTGGTCCCATCATGAGCCAGGTAACTGACTGGTCCTTGGATACAGCAAGGTGTCCTCCTGAGCCTAGAAGCGGGGCTTTGAGGCTATCCTTGGAGTGATGCCTGAGGTCTGCAGGGGAGACCTGTGTAGGAAATAGTTGGCAAATAATCTTCCTGACCTGGCAGCTAGATTAAACATATCGAACCTGTGTCTAGAAGATGACCCTGCAGTTATGTGGGCTCCTGGTTACAGAGCACCCCCGACTGGAGAGGGGCCACCCATTGGGCTGCATCCCAGCACTCCGCAGTGCAGCTGGAGGAGGGGCTGGGCTCTGCCTTCCTGACCGTCATCCCAACTGCCTGTCAGTCATTCACACCGCGTGTGGGGCGCGTATGTGTGGAGGGAGGGCATTGTGTTCATAAAGCCTTTCTTTGGACTTCCCACAGAGCAAGCACACTTTCAGTAATGTGGCCCCCCACAAAAGGTTCTGCCTGATCAGGTGTTCATGGGCATATAATGGTTTAACAAATTGATATCTGGCAACTTTATGAATCTCTGGATGAGTGGTTGGCATCCTCGAGTCAGACCCACTCTAGGACTTGTCACTGGTGGGGTTTCCAAGCCTTCAGACCAGCCTGTCCTCATGGACCTTCTACAAGTTTCTTGATACTTGAATACCCATAGTATGAATAACAGGGGTGTGTCCTGAGGGAGTGGAGACAGGCCTCAGAGTATGGAGAACAGAATAAGGAACAAAATAAAGAGCAGAATAAGAGGATTCTTTTTCCTTTTCAGATGCAGGGCTGAGCTTTGTGGTGGGTGGGTGGTGAAACACCATGCAATCACCTTCATGCACATTTGCATTTGCCCCGCAATGTTCATTGAGCACTTACTCTGGGTCAGGTACCACTCTGGGTGCTGACACAAGTTGTTCTGATGGAGTGTACATCTAGTTTGTGTCTATGGATGAGTGTGTGTGTGTGTGTGTGTGTGTGTGTATGTCAGGCGTACAGAGAGTAAATAAGCCGGCAAGTTCAAATCGTGATGACTACTATGAAGAGAAGAAAGCAAGAGATGGGATAGAATGGTAGTTTGGGTCTGGTCAGCAATGGCCTCTCCGAAAGGACAAGGTATAAGTGTAGGCTGAGTGGTGAGGAGGATGAGCTGGTCAAGGAAGATCCAGGGCAGAGAGTTCCAGGCAGAAGGAAGAGCAAATACAGAACCTAAAGGCAGAGGAAGCTTGGAGGCAGGAGGCTGGCCAGCGGGGCTGGGCTTGGGAGCAAAGGAGTGGGATTCAGCTAGGTTAGGGGGAGATTTTCCTGGATCTTCTGCTGCATGTCAGGAGTTCAGATTTTATTCCAAATGCAGTGGGAAGGGAAACCCATGACCTGTTCTGCAATTTTTAATGCTTCTCTAGCTGCTAAGTGGAGACTAGACTGGAGGGTCTGGGAGGAAGTGAAAAGCAGGTTAGAAGGTTATTGCAATGATCCTGGGGAGGGGCTAGTCTCTCCTCCCTTTCAGTTTCCCTTGTCTTTTCCAAATAAAACCTCTACTGTGTAAGCACTATGCATCTCAGATAAAGGTTCTAAGAAAAGATAGCAATCTCCTTGAACAAATTCTCTGTAGGGCTGGGCCATTAACCCCCTCAGAGGTATTTTCCTTGGTAAAGGTTTGTTAACCACAGTGGATTTCTGATTGGTAGAGTTTCACTCGGGGAAGGAAAAGCACTCTTATTAACTGAGGGATATTTTGGTCAGGGCTGACACTTATAGAAATGCTTCTTAAACTTCATGTGTTACAATGCAGATACCTTGTCAGTTTGTCTGCGAAGGGACCTGAAGTTTTGCTTTTCTGACATTTCCCCATGAACTTCTTTGAGTTGCAAGTTTTTTCTTAATTACTATTTTAAATTTTATTTATTTATTTATTTTTAGGTGCACAGCACGTGGGATCTTTGTTCCCTGACCAGGGACTGAACTTGTGTCTCCAGCACTGAAAGTATGGAGTCTTAACCACTGGATTGCCATGAAAGTCCCGAGTTGTAAGGTTTTAAAGGACTTTGACATATTAAAGACAGGTCAGAATATTAAAAATTACTTTCTGGATATTCATTTGATCATTTGTTCATTTGTTCTGAAGGGTATCAGAATATGTCATGCCAAATGATACCACTTTGGCATAAGAATTATTTTGACTGGAGGCAACTGAAAAAAAGACACAAGAAGATTTCTCTGTCCTCCCTATATCTGCCTAAAAGCTGGCCATAAATTTTTCTTCGTGGAGATGGCATAAATTCTGTACTCTGACCTCTCCTTCCTCCCCTACTCCTGTACCACAATGAGAGAGTGACTCTTATCACTAGAGACAGAAGGCCAGCGCTGAGATGAGTCTGCAAAAGCAAACCTTACTAAATAACCCTTATCTCCTGTTAGTGTCCCTTATATATTTACCACTTCTAGGTGCTTTCACCATAAGTATCTTTGTCATTAGATATTTTTGTTGCAAGCGTTTTTGCTACAAACATTTTTGCTGCATAACTAATTGGTCATAAGGCAATTTTGCTGTAAAAAATAAAATGATGAAAAAGAAAAGAGGGACACTGAAAAAGGGTATCACAAAACATGAAAAATTAATAACAAAATTAAAAGACTTCATTGTGAAATACAAAATATTTGAATCCATTAAAAATGTGTGTAGATTCATGGCCATACTGCACAAATAGCTGATGTTATTTCATGGGTTGGTCCTAAGAACTTGTCTTTTGAGTCTCTCATTCTTAGTATTATGCATTTTTAAAATTGATTTTTATTCCAGTTTGGCATCACACTTTTTCTTTCTTGCTAAAATTTCTTCCTTCATTAAAAAATGTATCTATTTCCAAACACTGAGACGTATCTTTGTTACTGAGCTTTCTATTGCATTGTGAAAGCCTCCACACTTTATCCTTGGCATATTGTCACATGTCTGTTGATAGATATTCCCAAGTTCTGTGGGAAATATGAGTTCAATTGTGTGCCTTTGAGGTCCTTTGCCTCTTTTTTTCTGCAATATAGTATGTTTTAAAATAAGAAACCAACTCTTGGGGCAAATCATTATCTGTCAACTCAACAAAGCTATCAATAACATCGCTAACTGGAAGAAATGCTAACATTGAAACCTAACTGTCAAACCAAACTGTCAACCAGTTATTTTATCTTTGACTGCAAAATTGCCTTGCAGCCAATTAGTTATGTGGTAGAAATGTCTGTGGCAAAAATGTTTACAGCAAAGAAGCTCATGTGAAAATACCAGAGACAATATTTATCCTCCCACAATTTACTTCCCCTAGAAAACCCAGACCCCACCCCTCCTTTGTCTAATCCTTTCTCCACAATTTATCATCCTTTGCTAAAGTGGCATATAAGCCCTTGAGTATTTCTTTGGGTTTTTCATTTCTTTCTCTGAAACCTCTGTGCATATAAAAATATTTGCATCAAATGAAATTTGTACGCTTTTCTTCTACTAGTCTTTTGTCAATTTAATTTGTAGTCTCCAGTTTCACTACCTAATAAGGTAGAGGAAAAAAATTACAGTTAATTCATTCAAATGTTTGTTGGTTACTAGGGATCATCATATTTAAGGATATGAAAGCGTTTTCTGAGGAGGTTGCCAAAACATATATCTTTAGTGAGCCTTTGAAAGCTGAACACATCTGGATTCTGGTGTTCCTGATCCCATCCAGTGGTGTGCTGGTAAATGTCTTAAAGCTGTCTCTGGGGACAAAGTCTTGATTTACAGCTTTTGTTAATTTCTGTGATGTAAATCTTTCCCCAATGCTGACTTTCAGCTTCCAAAGTGACATTACTTAATGATATTGTTGTTGTTCAGTTGCTAATTCGTGTCCGACTCTTTGCGACCCCGTGAACTGCACCTTGTCTGGCCTCTGTGTCCTCCACTGTCTCCCTGAGTTTGCTCAAATTCATGTCCATTGAGTCGGTGATGCCATCCAACCATCTCGTGTTCTGTTATCCCCTTCTCCTCTTTCCTTCAATCTTTCTGAGCATCAGAGTCTTTTCCAGTGTGTCGGCTCTTTGAATCAGGTGGCCAAAGTATTGGAGCTTCAGCTTCAACATCAGTCCTTCCAATGAATATTCAGGACTGATTTCCTTGAGAACTGACTGGTTTGATCTCCTTGCCATTCAAGGGACTCTCAAGAGTCTTCTGCAGCACCACCGTTCAAAGGTATCAATTCTTTGGAGCTCAGCCTTCTTTATGGCCCAACTCTCCCATACATGACTGCTGGAAAAACCATAGCTTTGACTATACAGACATTTGTCAGCAAAGTGATGTCTCTGCTTTTTAATACACTGCCTAGGTTTGTCATAGCTATTCTTCCAAAGAGCAAGTGTCCATTAATTTCATGGCTGCAGTCACCATCCGCGTTGATTTTGGAGCCCAAGAAAATAAAATCTGACTCTGTTTCCACACTTCCCCCATCTATTTGCCATGAAGTGATGGAACTGGATACTCTGGTCTTCGTTTTTTGAATGCTGAGTTTTAAGCCAGCTTTTTCATTCTGCTCTTTCATGTTCATCAAGGGACTCTTTAGTTCCTCTTCACTTTCTGCCATTAAAGTGGTATCATCTGCATATCTGAGGTTGTTGATATTTCTCCTGGCAATCTTGATTCCAGCTTGTAATTCATCCAGCCCAGCATTTAGCATGATATTCTCTGCATATGAGTTAAATAAGTAGGGTGATAATACACCCATTATTGGTGTATTATAATAATACACCTATATAGGTGGCAAGTCTTGAAGCACTCCTTTCCCAATTTTGAACTAGTTCATTGTCCCATGTTCGGTTTTAACTGTTGCTTCTTGACCTGCATACAGGTTCTCAGGAGGCAGGTAAGATTGTCTGGTATTCCTGTCTCTAAGAACTTTCCACAGTTTGTTGTGATCCTGTGGCTCAGCTGGTAAAGAATCCGCCTGTAATGAGGGGGACTGGATTCGATCCCTGGGTTGGGAAGAACCCTGGAGAAGAGAAATGTTACCCACTCCAGTATTCTGGCCTGGAGAATTCCATGGACTGTATAGTCCATGGGTTGCAAAGAGTCGGACATGACTGAGTGACTTTCACTTTCACACAGTCAAAGGCTTTAGTGTAGATATGATACTACATTTTACTTAATGTAGATATAGATAATAATGGATACAATAGATAACATTAAGGACATGGATAATAGTCAAATATAGTCAAACATTTAGGAAGTGAAGCATTTATTATTTATATTTTATTTCTAAAAATTCAATTTAATTTATTACTTTTACATTTTTTGATGTGGACCATTTAAAAATGCTTTATTGAATTTGTTGCAATATTGCTTCTGTTTTGTGTTTCGGTTTTCTGGCCACCAGGCATGTGGGATCTTAGCTCTCTGCCTAGGGATAGAACTCTCACCCCCTGCTTTGGAAGGCAAAGTTTTAACCACTTCGACTGCCAGGGAAGTCCTTGTACTTTAGTATAATATAATGCATTTCATTGTAAATTTTGAAATTTAACAACTGGCTCACAAATTTCTTAAAAATTTATCAATTTCTTCCTCAAGCTTCTTCTTGGCTTTAGGTTCCAAATAAAATCCCTGTGTTATAAACACTGTGCACCTTAAATAACTGTTTCCAAGAGAAGGAAGGAATCTCCTTCAAAGAATTCTCTACCTCTGTATCAGACCCCATTCATGCTCAGCCCGTCCTTTAATTCTTGCTCTCAGGTAAGCTTTTGGTCTCAGAATTCTGATCCATTTCCAAATTCTGTGGTAGGTGCTGGTAAGTGATGGCAGATGTGTTAGAGGTGATAGGTGATAAGATGATGTGAGGATGACAGTGATGAAGGTAAATAAGGTGGGGATAAGGAACAATCTGAGAGGCTTCAGGCCTTGCACCCCTTATTACCTATCTAGAATTTAGATACAAATCCAGTAGTCTCTAACACCAAACTGACCTGCCTAAAAAAACGTTATAGATATATCTATAAGATTACTTATGTATGTATGTATGTGTGTGTGTCTGTGTGTGTGTGTGCTCAGTCATGTCTGACTCTTTGAGACCCCATGAACTTTGGCTTGCCAGGCTCCTCTGTTCATGGGATTTTCCTGGCAAGAAAACTGGAGTGGGTTGCCATTTCCTCCTCCAGGGAATCTTTCTGACCCAGGGATTGAATCCATGTCTCCTGCATTTGCAGATGTATTCTTTACCACTGAACCACCTGGGAATCCATACTTATATAAAAGACTACTTATATGAGATATATACTGGCTGATTCATGTTGATGTTTGGTAGAAACCACTGCAAAACTGTAAAGTAATTACCCTTCAATTACAAAAAAAAAAAAAAAAAAAGAAAATAAATCTACAAGCATAGTGTAGTATCTTATCCCTTCCCATTCCATTGCTATTCCCTAGAGACAAGCAGTTTTAATTTTCAAATTTCAAATACTACTCTTGTATTTGCTTCGGTTCAGTTCAGTTCAGTCCAGTCACTCAGTCTTGTCTGACTCTTTGCGACCCCATGGGCTGCAACGTGCAAGCCTTCCCTGTCTATCACCAACTCCCAGAACTTGCTCAAACTCAGGTCCGTTGAGTCAGTGACGTCATCCAACCATCTCATCCTCTGGCGTCCCCTTCTCCTCCTTCCTTCAATCTTTCCCAGCATCAGGATCTTTTCTAATGAGTCACTTCTTTGCATCAGGTGGCCATAAGTATTGGAGTTTCAGCTTCAGCACCAGTCCTTCCAATGAATATTCAGGACTGATTTCCTTTTTGCTGTTCAACGGGCTCTCAAGAGTCTTCTCCAACACCGAAGTTCAGAAGCATCAATCCTTTGGTGCTCAGCTTTGTTTATAGTCCAACTCTAACATCCATACATGACTACTGGAAAAGTCATAGCTTTGACTAGTTTTGTTGGTATCGTCTCTGCTTTTTAATATGCTGTCCAGGTTGGTCATAGCTTTTCTTCCAAGGAGCAAGCCTCTTTTAATTTCATGGCTGCAGTCGCCATTTGCAGTGATTTTGGACCCAAGAAAATAAAGTCTGTACTGTTTCCATTGTTTCCCTGTCTATTTAACATGAAGCAATGGGACCAGATGCCATGATCTTAGTTTTTTGAATGTTGAATTTTAAGTCAACTTTTTCACTCTCTTCTTTCACTTTCATCAAGAGGCTCTTCCATTCCTTTTCACTTTCTGCCATAACGGTGGTGTCATCTGTACACCTGAGGTTATTGATATTTCTCCCAGCAATCTTGATTTCAGCTTGTGCCTCATCCAGCCCACCATTTCGCATGATGGACACCACATATAAGTTAAATAAGCACGATGACAATATACAGCCTTGACATACTCCTTTCCCAGTTTGGAACCAGTCTATTCCATGTCCAGTTCTAACTGTTGCTTCCTGACCTGCATACAGATTACTCAGGAGGCAGGTAAGGTGGTCTGGTATTCCCATTTCTTTAGGAATTTTCCAGTTTGTTGTGATCCACACAGTCAAAAGCTTTGGCGTAGTCAATGAAGCAGAAGTAGGTGTTTTTCTGGAACTCTCTTGTTTTTTTGATGATCCAACGGATGTTGGCAATTTGATCCCTGGTTCCTCTGCCTTTTCTAAATCCAGCTTGTACATCTGGAAGTTCATGGTTCATGTACTGTTGAAGCCTGGCTTGGAGAATTTGGGGCATTACTTTGCTAGCATGTGAGATGAGTGCAATTGTGCAGTAGTTTGAATATCTTTTGGCATTTTCTTTCTTTGGGATTGGAATGAAAACTGACCTTTTCCAGTGTTGTGTCCACTGCTGAATTTTCCAAATAGCTAGCATATTGAGTGCAGCACTTTAACAGCATCATCTTTCAGGACTTGAAATAGCTCAACTGGAATTCCATCATCTCCACTAGCTTTGTTCCTAAGGCCCACTTGACTTTGCATTCCAGGATGTCTGGATCTAGGTGAGTGATCACACCATCATGGTTATCTGGGTCATGAATATCTTTTATGTATAGTTCTTCTGTGTATTCTTGCCACCTCTTCTTAATATCTTTGCTTCTGCTAGGTCCATACCATTTCTGTCCTTTATTGTGCCTATCTTTGCAAGAAATGTTCCCTAGGTATCTCTAATTTTCTTAAAGAGATCTCTAGTCTTTCCCATTCTATTGTTTTCCTCTATTTCTTTGTAGTGATCACTGAGGGAGGCTTTCTTATCTCTCCTGGCTCTTCTTTGGAACTCTGCATTCAAATGAATCTATCTTTCCTTTTCTCCTTTGCTTTTAGCTTCTCTTTTTTTCTCAGCTATTTTGTAAGGCCTCTGCAGACAACCATTTTGCCTTTTTTTACATTTCTTTTTCTTGGGGATGATCTTGATTACTGCCTCCTCTACAATGTCATGAACCTCTGTCCATAGTTCTTTAGGCACTCTGTCTATCAGATCTAATCCTTTGAATTTATTTGTTACTTCCACTGTATAATCATAAGGGATTTGATTTAGGTCATATCTGAGTGGCCTAGTGGTTTTCCCTACTTTCTCCAATTTAAGTCTGAATTTTGCAATAAGGAATTCATGATCTGAGCCACAGTCAGCTCTCAGTCTTTTTTTTTTTTTTTTTTTGCTGACTGTATAGTGCTTCTCTATCTTTTGCTGCAAAGAATATAATCAATCTGATTTCTGTATCGACCATCTGGTGATGTCCATGTGTAGAGTCTTCTCTTGTACTGTTGGAAGGGAGTGTTTTCTATGACCAGTGTGCTCTCTTGGAAAAATTCTGTTAGCCTTTACCCTGCTTCATTTTGTACTCCGAGGTCAAATTTGCCTGTTGCTCCAGGTATCTCTTCACTTCCTACTTTTGCATTCCAGTCCCCCATGATGAAAATGACATCTTTTTGGGTATTCATTCTAGAAAGTTTTGTAGGTCTACATAGAACCATTTACCTTAAGCTTCTTAAGCAACCTTATTGGTTGGGGCATAGACTTGGATTAATGTGATATTAAATGATTTGTCTCAGAAGTGAAGAGAGATAATTGTCCTTTTTGAGATTGCACCCAAGTACTGCATTTTGGGCTCTTTTGTTGACTACGAGGGCTACTCCATTTCTCCTAGGGATTCTTGCCCACAGCAGTAGATGGTGGTAGATAATGGTAGATAATGGTAGTAGATAATGGTCATCTGAATTAAATTCACCCATTCCAGTCTATTTTAGTTCACTGATTCCTAAAATGTCAATTTTTACTGTTGTTGATGTTCACTCAAGGTAAACTGGAAATGGTCAAACAGGAGATGGCAAGAATGAACATTGACATTTGCTTCAATACATTGAAATAAAAGTTATACCATTATTTCTTGATTCTACAGTTTTAGATATTATCTAGTGATCTCTAAATATGGGGGATAAACATTTAATTTCCTTGTATTGCAGTCTTTTCTGTCTTCCTTCTGATTGACATATGCCTGAATGCACGTGTGTACACACACACACACACACACACACTCTGCCTCTCCCTTAACTACCAGTATATTTTATCATGCTCTTGGTGCAGTCTTTATTCATAATGTACATCAACACTGTGTAAATACTAGTAACAGCTGAGTCATGTAATGTACTATAATTAAATTTACTTTCAGGAATAAGTATTTATTTTTCCCAGAGTTAATAATGCTTTTGCTCCCTTTGTTTGCTTAGTTTTCTAGTATCAATCTAGTATCAATGAACACGAATTTGAGCAAACTCCAGGAGATAGTGAAGGACAGGGAAGCCTGGCATGCTGCAGTCCACGGGGTTGCAAAGAATTGGCATGACTTAGTGACTAAACAATAATAACTCGTATCAATCACTAATCCATCCCACAATTCTTTTTAACAATTTCTTATTTTCCTAGCGAATACCACCCTGGATTTCTCTCTATCCTTTTGCTCAGATCTTGGCTAACTTCTTGTCAAGCCTATTTGCAGCAATTGTCCTGGGACCTCTTTTCACCATTTTCCTGGGAATTTCCTTCACTTTTCTCCTGTGTTGAATTCCTTGTTTCTTGAATAACATCTTTTCCTTTGGTTCATTCTCATTGTATTGGAGTACATTCCCTGTAACTTCCTGAAACTAAGCACATGGCAAATAAAAATTTGGAGACCTGGTGTGTCTGAAGGTGTCTAAGTTCTATCTGTTTTTATAATTAATATTTTGGCTGAGCATAGAATTCCAGCTTGGAAATTATTTCCCTGAAGGATTCTGAAGACATTGCCCAAGACGTTTTCTAGCCTTGAGAAACTGATTGATGCCTTCCCCACAGAACTATCTTTTCCCCCCCTCCATAGACTCTTTTAGAATATCTACCTGCTGTAACTTACCCCCATATTTATTTTAATTTTAAAATTTTAATTCCTTAGTGTTCTTAATTTATAGTCCAAATACTCCACTGAATTTTTTTTTCATTTCTGCCATCATATTTGTAATTCCCAAGAGCTCATCATCTGTTCTGTGGGTATTTCTTACTCCTGTTATTATTTCATGGATGCAGTATTCTTTTACTCCCAGAGTCTCAGTTAGTTCCTTATCCCCTCTGAATTCTTTCCTCTTTACTTCAGTTTGTTTCTTCTGGATGATGCAAGGCTTCTCAAATGTTTGCTGATCTTTGATTGTCAGATGGTATTTCAGCATGGGTCACTGAAAAGTTGGCCTGAAGCTATGCTTGCCGGGGCTGTATGTGTTGGTGGTGGGCTTCACGGTAGGGAAAACAAGCTTGACCCTTTCCCTGGGGACCCAACTCTCAGTATTTGTTGGCCTGGTTGCTTTTTCCTGTGAGACACCTGCCAACTCTTTGCCCAGGATGCTTCAGCCAAGTTACCTGCATTTTGGGAGCTGAATATGGGAGCAGGGCCTGGGGGCTCGTGGTTCAGTGTATCACCTCTCACTTAGTTCTCTTGCTTTT
The DNA here is from genome assembly GCF_963930625.1 of Muntiacus reevesi. Taxonomy (NCBI): domain Eukaryota; kingdom Metazoa; phylum Chordata; class Mammalia; order Artiodactyla; family Cervidae; genus Muntiacus; species Muntiacus reevesi. The sequence continues at coordinate 13,747,147 of NC_089256.1, forward strand.
GCTCAGGCCCCCAGGCTCTGTCATTCCAGCCTGTCAGTTCAGAAGCTTTGAACTCTACATATGAACATCCCCAGATGGTCCTAGGGTAAACACCCAGCTTTCTGCTATGGCAGAGGTAGGGATGTGAGCGTGTAAATGCTTCTTACAAAGACATTTAGCCCATTCACTGTTCTCTATTCCACCTGCACGCCCACTTTCAGAGGTAGGTACTGTCTCCAGTTCCTGAAACTCCATGGTTCTTCAGGGAAATCAGCTGCCCATGAACTTTCTTGGTCGCCGGTGTACATTTGTGTCTTCTCACCATTCTCCTCCCCAGCTGTCCAGCTCTGAAAGGCATCCTGAACACATCCCCTCTCCATTCCCACTGTTCCTGGAGAGTATCTCATCTCTGGGCTCCCAAGGCTTGCTAATCTGGAGGTTTCCAAGGATCATCCGTAAACGCAGTCTTTGTTTGTTTGTTTGTTTTGCTTAAGCTGGTTTAGAGTTGGGTTTCTCTCATGACTTGATACACAGGGCTAGTGAAACTGGCCATTTGATTAAGTAGACAATCTAATATTACTTTGATCTGTTTCCTTAGAGTAAATATTGCAAAACTGCATTAAAGGCTGTTCTCAGAACTAGACATGAGGGCCCTGAGTTGATCTCTGCTTGGATCATCAGAGCTTCCCTGACAAGTTCAGATGGAGCAGCACTCCCCCCCCCCCCCCCCCGCCCCGCACCCCTACCCCGGGGTCAATTCTCAGTCTGCATCCTTTCTCTTGCCACTTATCGGGCATTTAGCTGACTCCACTGTGCTCTCCTAATGACGTTTTGCTTAACTCAATATGAGAATATTTCATCTCCTCAGTTAATTCTTCCTTGGGTTCAGCAGACTGCTGCAAATGTACCTAGCTAATTCTAGATCGAGAATGTTAGTGTCTAGATTGCTGCAGATGTATCTATGACAAGTGAATGAATGAGGAAATTAATTTTGTTTGTGGCTTTTCTACCCTGGATGTGGATGAGTTAATCTAATTTCTTATTCTTAAATACTTCTAGCTTTTAAACCACCTTTTAAAAACATTGATTTTTAAAATTGAAGTAGAGTTGATTTACAATGTTTTGGGTATACAGGAAAGTGATTCAGTTATATATATATATATATACACACATGCATACATATATATGTATTATTTTTCAGATTTGTTTCCATTATAGGTGATTACATGATACTGAATATAGTTCCTTGTGCTATACAGCAGGTCCTTATTGTTATCCACTTTATACATAGTTAAAACACTTTTAAAAATATTTTATTTATTTATATATTTTCGGCTGTGCTGGGTCTTTGCTGCTGTGCATGGGTTTTCTCCAATTGCAGCAGGCGGGGCCGCGCTCTAGCTAACGGTGCACGGGCTTCTCATCGCGGTGGCTTCTCCTGTGGCAGAGCACGTGTTCTAGAGCACAGGTTCAGTAGCTGTGGTGCATGGCTTCAGATGCCCTGCAGCATGTGGGATCTTCCCAGACCAGGGATGGAACCTGCGTTCCCTGCATTGTCAGGCAGATTCTTAACCACTGGACCACCAGGGAAGCTCTAGCCACTTTTATGGTAGAAAATAATAATGAGTAAAAACTACTGATTAAGTGTAATTATATGCCCCATCTCCGAACTTTTAACTATTATTTGTAACAGTGCCCTGATGTAGGTAGTATTATCCCCATTTTATAGATGAAGAAAGGGAAGTTCAGAGAGGCTATCACATTCCAAGGTCACGCTTGTAGCGAGCGGCAGAGCTGGGATTTGAACCTGACTTGGTCAGACTTCAAAGATCACCCTTGCGCCTATGCTCTGCACTGTCTCTCGGGCTCCCAATTTATCTTCTATCTGCAACAGTTTTACCCTTTGATTTCTGATTAGTTTTACCATAAGGCAAAACTTTACTAGACTGTATATTTTTCAATCATGCAGACACTTAGCAAATTTGAAATATATCCACCAGCCTCTTCTCCAAAATAAGAAAAGGTGACAAACAACATGAAGACAGTCCGCTCCAGACAAGTGCCTCACACACAGAACACAGCAGAGCTGCTGGGGTCATTTCGGATGTTACAAGGAGCAGCTTATGAAACGGAGAAATTAGGATGGATCTTGGGTACACTTCCAAAGAATGAGATCCATTAGAACGGTCTCTCCTGGGGAGTCCTGTGATGGAAAACTCATTGCTGGAATTATTTAAAAATGAACTATCAAAACTCTTCAGGGGCAAATCCCATGCTGATAAGGGCTGGATAAGATACCTTAATAGTTCATTTTAGTTTCTGATTTCTGTAAAAAAAACCCTCTGTTCTTATGGTACATTGAGATTTTTGATGAATTTCAGTTTCTGCCTAAGTGCCCAAGAAGTTTCTCAGACAGAGTTGAAAGGGAACAGTGTGTCAGACTCGGGGTAACCAGAGGAAACACCTCCTTGTCCTCCTTGTCTGGGTTCACTGGCTGGCCAGCCGACAGCAGCCTGAGTCCCCACTGGGGCACCTTCTGGGTGTGTGATGCCATGAGAGCAGGCCCAGCCCCACCTGACTCCAAATGCTGTTCCTTGAGTACACAAGGCTGTGGTCCCCATCCAAGGCCCCAAGGTGGCAAGGAAATGTGACATATGCTAAATAGTGTGGTTCCTAAAAAGCCAGAGTGGGCCTGCTGAGAGGCCCATAAAATCCCTGCCTGCAATTCCCTGCCTCCATATGCTCTGAGAGGTGTTTGTTCGGCTTAGGGCTGGTGGCTACAAGAGGGAGTTCTGCTGTGGTTTTGTTTGCTGAGTTAATTGTTCTGTTTGATCTGGGGCTCTTCGAGGTTGCACAGGGAAATGAGGTGTTTGGTCAGGGTTTTTCTCAAGCAAAGTTAACCTAACAACTTGGACAAAGGAAGAAAGGAAACAGGAATTGGAGAAAAGGAAAGAGAAAAAGCCCCTGAGAGCTTTGTTAGGTTCTGTCTGGTGCTGAGAGCTCACATGTTATAAACAGACTGGCCAAGGTAATAGGGATGGTCTCTGGCCAGGTTAGAGCAGAGGTCTTCTTTGACTGGAGAATTTGGGAAAAAAAAAACATCACATACTTCTGTTTATCTGTAATATTTACATATAGATTATAACAAAAAGTACGTATCAAGTAAGACTATTAAAACAAAAGATCAGACCCTACACTGAGAAGGGGAAACGCAATTATGCCCAAACCCTAACATAATTTGGCTACAAAAAACTAAGGGTTAGTAGCATTGACATATATAGACTATCATGTATAAAATAGGCAGCTAGTGGTAAGCTGCTATATAGCACGGGAGCTCTGTGATGCCTGCCCTAGAAGGGTGCGAGGGGATACATGTATACTTATGGGTGATTCGCGATGTTATAGAGCAGAAACCAACACAACATTGTTTTAAAGCAATTATCCTCCAACTAAAAACAAACAAAAAAAAAAGCCCTAGGGGTTTAGTTAGGCCCTGGAGATTTGGAAATTATCCAAGATGGAGCAACCTAGGAGATCTGATTTTCACTGTCTAATAAGGAGACCCATATCAGATCAGAAGGAGAGTGACATCATTTCCTAAGGCTAAATTCTGAGAAGACCTATTGAGGGGATAATTTTCATGTCATCTCCACCTTGTGGTGTTGTAAAATAAGTAAACTTTTTCAGGAAAAAGCTGTTGTCTAAAATATAACACAATGCCCACATATGTTGTGATCTTGTTGTTGCGAGTGACAATTCCTTCAAAAGCAGTATGGGTTTGGGACTGGCTTTCCCAAGTAAGTGAGGCAGGGCAGGGCATACCTGGAGCATCCACACCACACAATGAATCCCATCAGCAAATCTAGTTTCATGTATGTTCAAAGTAAGTGGTTGGGGGTTGGGGCTTTTGAAGAGGCTGACATCAAAGAACATATTTCTGAAAGATTCACACACAGAGGGAATTCCAAGAGGGTGGGAGAAAGTGGAGACTGGGACAGACAGCCCTTAGCTCTAATAACAATTGCCCTCACCAAATGGCTCCATTCATGACTTGTCAAACCCTCATCATGTTGCTTCTCATCCTTTGTCCAGGGTAAACGGGAGCCAATGAGTCAGTTACAAACTTTGCAAATAACATATGTGCCTTGGTGTTCCTGCTGATTTTACTAAACCTGGACCACGAGTTCTTGAGACAGACATACTGAATCTGAATCTCCAGAAGGTAGGGTCTGGTTTGTATGTGTTAATAAAACTCACTAGTGGTTCTGATGGACAGATAGATTGAGGATCACTACACTAGGCTCCACTGTTTGGAGGTAATTTTAGGGATGAGGGATGGTGATGCTGAAAGGGAAGTTAGAGACTGGAATTGATGTATTGTGGCTCTGTGTTTATGTCTCACCACATCCATGTTCTTTTTCAGGATTATAGGAGAACCAAAGCCAATGTAACTTGCTACATTACTATCCTAAATTGTGAGCTTCTAACCATTGCCAGGGTCACCTGTTTGCATGAATTGTGTTCAGAAAGTAAAGCATGAGGAAGAAGAGAGAGATGTTTGTCCTAGTCCTCACTGTGTACCCAGTATCCGTTTGAGGAGTCACTGTCAGTCCTAATCTGCATCCATATGCAGTGGGAGGAGTTGAGTCATCTCTCAGCTCCAGGAGTTAACTTTCTATTCTACGGACAATCAGGAGTTTTATGTGGTACTTGTGTGTTTTGCATAGTTTTATTGTACAAATCTTGTCTCAAAAAGCCCTCGTGAGGTGGAGAAGATAAAGTGGCAAGAGGAACAACTAAATGAAAGGCCAAGAAACTGCCATAGGTACTGAGGTCGTAGGTGGACATCTGTGAGCCGACAGGGTGGCTGTGAGTCTAGGGAAGACTTGGGCTGGTAGAGGGGAAAGCAGGGGCTGAATCAGAGAAGGGAGCCCCTGTCCTGTGTGCAATCTAGCCTCCTTTCCCTTTTGGATTCTGCTTCCCCTCATCTCCACCCGAGGTTATGCTGTTTCTGGTGTGAATGTCAGAACACTTTCTGTGCACAAGTGTCAGAAATGCTGTCAACCTGCCCTAACCAAAGAGGGAATTTACTAGCTCATGTAACTAAAAAGTTTAGGGGTAGAGTTGAGTCAGTGCTGGTTTTGCCCCAAGTCGGGAATTTGAGTCTCTAAATCTTTTCACTTTGCTTTTCTCTTTTTGGGGCTCCTTGCATGCAGTGGCGCAAACCACCTGCAGCTCTGGGTCTTCTCACCCTGCTCCTTAATCCCAGCAGAAGGAGAGCTTTTGCTGCTAATTCCTGCTGTTCATTGGTTTAGGAAGGACCATGTGCTTCTCTCTGCACCAATCACCATAGCTAGGGCTGTGAAGCACCCTGGAGAGACTTGGGCTGAGTGCCAACCATACAGGTGGAGGTGCGAGGGAGCAGTAGCAGAAGGAGAAAGTAGGCTAGGCTGCACACACCATGGGCTCCCTTCTCTGGCTTGGCTTCCCCCACCGCCCCCCCCCCCCCCCCCCCCCCACCAGCTGAGTCTTCCCTTAGACTCACTACTGCCTGACGGGCTCTGCAGACGTCCACCTACCACCTCAGTACCTATGGCAGCTTCTGGATCTGTCATTTAGTTTTTCCTGGTGCTGCTCTATCTTGTCCACATCATGGGTTTTTTTTTGTTTTTTTTTTTTTTTTTTTTGAGGCAAGATTCATACAAGAAAACTGTGCAGAATACACAAATGCCTCATAAAACTCCCGATTGTCCACAGAAGCACTGAGGCTTGAGCCAGCTACTTACCCTTCTGGGGTCAATTCCCTTGTTTTTACATAAAGAAATCAGGGGCAATAGAACCCGTAGGCTGTGGCTCCTCTTTCTTGTGTTCCTGTGCAGGTAGGAAACCTCAGAATCCTTCCACACCCAGGAATCCAGGGAGCCTCCCCTACCACTTAAAAGGTTGGGACTTAAGGAATCTTGTCACATCTCTAAATCTTCCTATAAGAACATTCTACATCTCAGCATGATTTCTTTAGTAAAGAATCTTCTGCCAGATACCACATATAAGATGTTCCACAAATCTCTAATTTTGCATGAAAACCAGTTATTATTTATTCTTGAGTATCTCAGTAGCAAAAATTCATTTGAAGAACTCCACTGAAGCAAGTTACTCTGTAGCAAGGACTTTGAATACCCAGCAAATGAATCTGAATGCAAAACTTGTTAGAAGTACCATGGGGAAGGAACTGGGGACACCAACCCACTCCAGCGAGTCACAGTACAGATCTTCCTCAACTTGTGATGGGGTTATGTTCTGATAAACCCATCATAAGTTGAAAATATCCTGAGTTGAATATACGTTTACTATACCTATAGTTGAGGCCTTTAGTGGCTCAGACGGTAAAGCATATGTCTGCAATGCTGGAGACCCGGGTTTGATCCCTGGGTCGGGAAGATGCCCTGGAGAAGGAAATGGCAATGCACTCCAGTATTCTTGCCTGGAAAATCCCATGGACAGAGGAGTCTGGTAGGCTACAGTCCAGGGGGTCGCAAAGAGTTGGATACGACTGAGCGACTTTACTTACAACACCTAACCTTGGGGAAGGAAATGGCAAGGCACTCCAGTATTCTTGCCAGGAAAACCCATGGACAGAGGAGCCTGGAGGGCTACCATCTATAGGGTCACAAAGTATTGGACACAACTGAAGCGACTTAGCACACACCCATTAGCCTAGCCTACTTTAAACAAACTCAGAGCACTTACATTAGACTACAGTTGGGTAAAATCAACTAAAGCAAAGCTTATTTTTCTTTCGTTCTTTTTTTTTTTTTAAACTATTGTAGTGGATTTACAATGCTGTGTTAATTTCTGCTGTACTGCAAAGTGATTCAGTTATACATATTCTATTAAAGCAAAGCCTTTTTTATATAAAAATGTTGAAGCTCTTATGCAATTCATTGGCTGTTGTACTGAAAGTGAAAAACAGAATTGTTTGTGAGTGTATCTGTTGTTTACCCTTGTAATCACACGGCTGATTGGGAGCTTGGCTCCTGATGCTGCCTAGCATCCCCAGAGAGGGTGGTGCTGCAAATTACCAGCCCAGAAAAAGATTAAAATCCAAAATTTGAAGCATAATTCTTACTGAATGTATATAGCTTTTGTACTGTTGTAAAGCCAAAGATCACAAGTTGAACCATGGTAAGTTAGAACCATCTGTAATACTCTCTCTTTTTTATTTTTTTGGTGTGAATGTTTTTAAACTCTTTATTAAATTTGTTATAATATTGCTTCTGTTTTATGCTTTGAGTTTTTGGTCATGAGGCATATGGGATCTTTTGATCCCTGACCAGTGATCGAACCTGTACCCCCTGCATTGGAAGGCAAATTCTTAATCACTGCGCCACCAGGGAAGTCCCTGCAATTTTATCTTTTGAGTCTATTCCAGCCCTTTTTCCAGAGACGCAAACCCAAAGACTTGAACTGGCTCGGCACAACCTCAGGAGGCTCGGGCAGAATTTCGCTTTATATGTGGTTATTCAAGAGCTTGAACATAGGCCACATCCATCTGATCCTGGGAAACAATGAAGGCAGGAGAAGGGGATGACAGAGGATGAGGTGGTTGGATGGCATCACTGGCTCAATGGACATGAGTTTGAGCAAGCTCCAGGAGATGGTGATGGATAGGGAGGCCTGGTGTGCTGCAGTCCATGGGGTCGCAAAGAGTTGGACACAACTGAGCGACTGAACAACAATAGCAACGACATCTGCCAAGCGGAAATGAGCGTGTTTCCTCTCTGCTCTCTCAGCTTTGCTTACTTCTCTCCTAGCAATGGAACTGGAAACCATGAGTTACTGTGAAGGACCGTGAGGCCATGAAGCCAACCTGAGGAGGACAAAGCTTGCACAGAAGTCGTTTCCCACCTCCCCGAGTGGCAGCTGTGGCCTGGCCCTATTCAGAGAGTAGGCAACGTCCCTACTTTGTGTTTCAGGTGGCGGGATGGAGAATTCCAGAGCTCTCTTTGGCCTGTGCCTGCAGCTTCCATTCATCTTGGTGGCTTGTGGTTGTTCACAAAGCCTCTTATGTTATTTCCACGGTTCCCCGGCCCTCATCCAAGCCTGCCTCACATACCTGGATGCCCACTGCTCATCTAGCAGGCTGAGCCCATTCTGGGCCTGAACTAGCTGCAGATGCCAGAGAGGACATAGTCCCTCATTGGACATCTGCCCTCATCTGACTCCTGTCACAGAGGCCCATGTGTGACCTGGGATCACAGGTGAGCCTTACGCCCCACGCCTCTGCTTCCTGCAGTCCTCTGCCCTATCTGGGCCTTTAGGGAAAAGACAGTCCTTCCTGTGCAGGCATTGCTGAGGTGAACATGGGGCAGCATCTGAGCTTAGTGATGACAGGAGACATTAACACCAGGCCCAGGGGTCCTTCTTTCACCACACTCAGTGTCCCTTGGGGGCTGGAGGGCGGGCTGCTGGAGAGTGAGTGTACCTGCCAAGCTGCTGCCCATGAGGAAGTCCGGGGCCCAGCCCTGCACCCTGCAGGACAGAGGCTGACCCCCGTACAGCAGGCTCTGACTCGGCAGTGGGTCTGTTCTCCCAGATACTTTACTTACACGAGGCTGGTTTTGTTCTTGTGTATTGTTTTAAAAAATATTTTTCAGGTATAATTGCAATGCCCTGGAGTCTTTCAAATCATTGATCATATTTTCTCCTTAACTATTCTTCTCCTGTGGCTCTGGGCTTTTATTCTATCCCTTTTCCCCTGGTGGCTGGGCTGGGTGGCCCCAGGAACTATCCTTGGACTTCATCTATTCCTCTTACCACTGCTTTCATGTTTCCCTTCTCAGGGCAGCGTCTTAAATTCTCAGACTCCACTCTGCATCCTAAGCCTGTGGACAATTTGTTTCCAAATGCAAGTGCCCGAAGCCAGACACACGCCTCTCCCCCAGACCTGCCCATGTCCCCACAGTTCTCATCTCTCCAACGCGAGACCTGGGAAAGGCTGGTCTCGTCCTTTCCCTTCGTGCTCACTGCCACCCAGTCCTCTGCACCCGATCTCAGCGGTGTGGCTAGAGTTGCTCTCCTGTCCCTCACCCTCAGGGTGACTGTCCTGCTTTGGGCTGCAGTTCCCCTTCCCCTGGGCTTCCTTGGTGGCTCAGACGGTAAAGTGTCTGCCTACAATGCGGGTGACCCAGGTTCAATCCCTGGGTCGGGAAGATCCTCTGGAGAAGGAAATGGCAACCCACTCTAGTACTCTTGCCTGGAAAAATCCCATAGATGGAAGAGCGTGATAGGCTACAGTCCATGGGGTCTCAAAGAGTCGGACATGACTGAGCGACTTCACTTTATTTCACTTTTCACTTTCTTTTCCCCTGGTGTAAGCTGCTGGCTGGTCCAAACCCTCACACTGCCTTCTCTGTCTTCATTCTCCTCCCTCTTCATCCCCTTGTTCACGTGTTCCCAGGTCCATTTCTCTAATACTCAGCTTTGAGCATTCTCACTGCCCGGTGCCAACAGGATGACACTGCTGTGGCATGAGATCTCCGGAAGCCAGTTGCATGAGTCGTGTTTCAAGCTGTCTTTGTACATCCTGTGCACACACCCTGTGATCCTGAAAGTGTGGTCCCTCACCAGCAATGGCAGTATCACCTAGGAACTTGTTGAAAATGTAAATTCTTGGACCCTGCCCCAGACAGAAACTCTGGGCCCAGGGATGTGTGTTTCAACAAGCTTCCTGGATGACACTGATGCAGCTTAAGTTTGAGACCTACTGCTCTAGCTTGGAAGTCTTTAAACCCACTGCATATTAGCTTCATCAAGGAAACTGAAAAATCATTCATGTCCAGGTTTCACCCAAGACCAATGATTCAGAATGTCTCAGAGTGGGACTTGGGTATCAATATTTTATTTAAAAATTTTTTTTGGGGGGACCTCTCTGAATGGTGTGTGGGATCTTAGCTTCCCAACCAGGATAGAACCCATGCCCCCTGAACTGGAAGTGTGGAATCTTAACCACTGGACCACCAGGGAAGTTCATCAGTATCTTTGTAAGCTCCCCAGGTGATTCTGTAACACAATCAAGACATAGAACCTTTCCAAAGCCCAATCCAATGACTGGAGGTTACCAGAGCATGTCCTGCTGGAAGAACCCCTCCATGGTTTTATTCACATGTCTCTCTTTGCCTTTCATTCTAGCAGTTCAAATCTTATTCCTCTTTCAAGGCCCAGGTACATGTAAACTCCCTTCATTTTGGGTAGTAAGCAGTCACTTGCTTTAGGGTTCCTTGGCCCTTTCAGAAAATAAATGTGTGAATGCTCTGTAAACTGTCAAATATTAGTTACCATAATCATATGTAATATAATGTAAGGAATGTTGAAGAATGTAGTTGAAATGGACTGAATGTTTGTGTCCATGCCCCCATGGCATGTCACCCCAAATTCCTATGCAAAAGTTCTAATAACCAATGTGATGGGGTTTGGAGATGGGAGCTTTTAGATGGTGATTAGATCATGAGGGTGGAGTTGTTATGAAGGGGACTAGCATGCTTATAAGAGAGACCCCAGAGAACTTTCTGCTGTCTGCTGTCAGGATGCAATGAGAAAATGGCTATCTGCAGCCAGGGAGAGAGCTCCCTCCAGAACTTGACCTCAATGATACCCTGATCTTAGTCCTGCAGCCTCCAGAGTTGTGAGAAATAAACTTCTCATAATTGTTTATAAGCCACCCAATCTGTGATATTTTGCTATAGCACACAAAACTAAAATAATGATATACTAATCTTTTGACTCCTTTATTAGTCGTAGGTGGCACTGAAGGAATGCTGACTGTGTGCCTGGCACTCTTCTAAGTGCTTTAAGTGGATTAATCTATTTACTCTTCCCCAAATACTATGTACGAACAAATTAAACTAAGGCACAGAGAAATTAAACTGGTCCAGTGTTATACAGCTATTAAGTGGCAAAGCTGAGGTTTGAACCCTGGTCCACTCGGCTCAGAACTCAAGTCTTAATCTTTGAGCGCCAACATCTTAATGTATACTATTGTAAGTATTAATAATATTGTAGCTATGTGAGTATCTCAAACACGTGTACCAGGTACTTTCTTGTTTATAAAGCACTTTGTGGGCAGTATCTCATTTTTCCTCAACAATTTTGTAAAGTGGGAGCTGTTATTACCACCCCCATGTTCTAGATGAGGAGGTCCAGGCTTTGAGAGGTTCTGTCCCTCATCCAGGGCAAACAACAGTAGGGGCTGGCACTGGGGTGTGAGTTCAGGCAGCTGGTTCCAAATCCAAGCCTGCTAGGCTGGGTGGCCTCTCCCAGGGCTTCACTCATTTTCCTTAGGTCTTCCTTGTTTGGGTGTGCCTTTCCCCAGCTCTGCTGAGGGGTAAAGAGGGGTGGCGAGGAGAAGTGGTCTCAGTCTACAGCGGAACAGAACAGCAGGCATCTTGGACCTGGCAGGGCACATGGTGAGTGGGCCTCTGTTCAGAGCTAGCCCTAGCTGAGCCATCTGGTGGCCAGTGAAATGCTATGAGCTGGCTGTCCTGTGGTTACTCCCATAAAGGGGCCTGCAGGAGTGGGCAGAACATAGGTGGGGAGGAGCAGAGAAGCCTGCCAAGGGGTTAAGGCTGAGTCCACTGTAGGCTGAGCTGGTCCATGGGTGACCATTAGGGCCCTGATACCCAGCATAGTGTCTTTACACAGGTGCTCTGGGGATGGCATAGTCTGATGGGAGATTATGGTTCAAGGTCTGTTTCTTAGGCTCATGTGTCACTACACGGTGAGATGTCACTGCACCTCCCTCATGGGGCCATGGTGAGAAATAAATGAGTTAATAATCTATAAAGTGTTAACAAGAATCCCTTGTACATAGGAACTGCTCAAAATCATCCACTCTTCTTAGGGAAGTGGAGGAGGCAAAAAGAAAGAGGAAGGGAAAGACAGAGAGAAGAAAGGAGTTTGTCTAGGGTGAGAGGTACGAAGTAGGCAGTCAAAGAAGACTCCACAAGGGAATTGACATTCGAGAGGTTTTTGCAGGGTAGAAAGGAGTTTGCTGTTGGATAAGCAGGTGAGGAGTGGATGGTTTCCAGGGACAAATGTGTAAATGTTCTGGAAGCTCTCAAATATTGCTTAGTATGATCATTAGATGAGAGCACAGATGATACCCCTTTCTAAGTTGTGGTGGTAATTTGCTTGCCTACATGTAGCATTCCCTGTGTTAGACATCCTGTCTCTTTCATCCCTTCAAGTTGGTCCTAGTTCCTTGCATGTAGTAAGTACTCAATAAATATATGCTGAAAGGATAAGTTACCTTCTTTGAAAGGTAACATCTCAACATCTCAACATCTCAAATGTGCTGCACATGAACAGATTGTGTAAATTCCTTCTTATGATAAGCACTGAGTGGGGCAGATTTCTCTGGGGAAAGATAGAAGCCTGCCTCACTCACAGTGATGCTACTTCTTAACCTCTCTCTGGACCCATTCGATGCCTCTCTGATATCCCAAGCATGACAGATGTGGCTATCACAAAATGCCACCAAGGAAGAAGTTAGCTGTCCATTCTAGGACATGGACTTGGGGCAATATTTTTCATTGTAATGATGGGTTGTAGCGTGAAGCTCAGAGGAGATCAATTTGCATTCAGTTTCTATCAATTACCAGTTGGAAAAGCCTGAATGCAAATCCACGTGTCTCTTGTCCCCATGGTCTCTTCACAGTTAATTTAGTCTATGCCAAGTTTATTTTCTATAGGGGTGGGTTTTATAATGTCAAGAGAGAAAACAAGGCCCACTTTTGGTTTTTAGGTTTTCAAAAGCATTGTCCTCAGAGAGGCCCAGAAAAAAACTCTAGGAGTCTCTGATTTATATCAAGTTTCTCCCCCAACAGAGGGCAATAAGACTTCCCATCCTGGACTAGGAGGAGCTGAGGAGAAGTGAAGAGCACTCAGGTATGGCAGGCACACGTGGAGCTCACTGCTGGGCTCTCTCTTTTGTAAAGAACCTGCTGTTCGGCTGGGGGGAGGGCAGTGACAGAGCTTGTAGCTGTACCACCTTTAGGATCTGACACAGCGACTAAGACGAGCCCACACCCTCCCCTTTTGGCTCCAACCATCAATGACAGCTGGGGTTCTAGGGCTGGTGTTTTGGGCTCAGTACCCCTTTAATGTGCTCTGAAGCTCCCTGGGGGGAGGACTTAATAAATCTTCAGTGGATGCTCTCCTGCCCAATTCTGCTTCCTCCCCCTTTACACTTCACTAGAGTTCACACTCCCCTCACCCCACTCCTCCGACTTAGTGTCACTTCCCAGGAGACCAACTGACACAGCCCCTGAGAAAGGTGTGGCCCAAAAGGAAATATGTCCTCCCCAAATAGGTTTGAGGAATTCAAGGCACAGGGAACTTGTATCCTACATCTGTTACCAAGTCCAAACTCTCTCTGCTTGCCACATGACAGGCCAATGAATCAGAGACAAGGTGTTGGACCGAGGAATACAACTTTATTCAGAAAGCCGGCAGACTGAGAAGATGACAGACTAATGTCTCAAACTAACCATCTTGTTGTGGTTTGGATGCCAGGGTTTTTTAAATAGAACATATGGAAGGGGCAAGCAAAGTTAAAAGGCCATTAATCTTGGAAATATCTCCTGTAATGGCTAGCCTCAGGGATGGGATGTGTTGATTTCTTCCTTTCTATAGCCATCCAAAGGTGAACAGGGCCCTGAACTGAGGCATTTTGGTTTAACATTCAGGTAGAGGGGCAGGGTTCCTCCAGGTGGTCCATTATGTATAAACAGTATCCTTTTAGTGAACAAAGAAAGTGAAGTCGCTCAGTCCTGTCCAACTCTTGGTGACCCCATGGATTTTAGCCTACCAGGCTTCTCCATCCACGGGGTTTTCCAAGCAAGAGTACTGGAATGGGTTGTTATTTTCTTCTCCAGGGGATCTTCCAGACCCAGGGATCAAACTCAGGTCACCCACATTGTAGGCAGACGCTTTTACCGTCTGAACCACCAGGGAAGTCTCAGGAAACAGAGGTTAAAGTAAAAGAAACAGATCCAACATGGGGTCAGTTCTTCCCTCTAGCACATCTAGGCAGGACCTCATTGAGGCAGCCAGACTCTGGAGAGAAAGTAGCTTCCTGGTATACCTTGGTGCTTGTGGACTCAGTTTCAGGGATCTGGTATAGAGGGTTGTGGCAGTGGCTGAGAAACAGCCTGATCTATAGAGACCTTAAGACAAGGAATGGAGGTGGAGGGTGATCTGAAGCAACCTGCATGACCAAGTGACCAAAGACCAGATGGCACGAGCTTAGCAGAGGCCAGCAAGAAAGCGGGAGGATTTCCCTATCCACTGTTACCCGGGCACCAGGCAAGGAAACTGCACAGCCTGGCTAGGGTGAGGTGGGGAGGGGTCCATTTAGCTAAGATGCTAAAATGTATCTATGCTCCAGGGGCCTGGGGGTTTGAAATAGGAATGAAATTCTGTTTCAGAAAAATAAAGGAGATGAAGAGATTAAATCTTTCTCAGCATGAGATTTTTCACTCAGTCCAAGTAATGTCATCCAAGGGCAAGAGGCAAAACCTGAAGAGCCAGGAGGATTTTCAGGGTCAAGGGCCCCCATCTCTCCTTTCTTTCCCATTCATGACACATGACACTCACCCCAAGCAGCTCCACCCACCCCCACCCCCAGCTGGCCCTGGAGGGGCCCCATCCATGCTGAGCTGTAGGATAGAAATGGCTGGTGCTGGGATGCAGGTTTGTGCCACGGCAGACTGCGAGCAGGCAAGCCAAAACCTGGGCCGGCAGGAGACTCAAGGACGCAGCAGCAGGAACCGGAAGCAGAGTGACTTTATCCAGGAACCAGGGGGAGTGGCGGGCAGCCAGGAGAAGAATGTGGGCTGGAGTGGGAGGCAGCTTCTGCAGGTCTTGTCTGGCAGCCAGACCAGAGCAGGGATGCACCAACGGCTGATGAGGATGCGGGTCCCTGGCCGGCTCGAGGATTTAATGGGCTCTGTAGCTCCTCCCACCACGTGCTGAAAGCATCTGGATACAGAAGAGATGGAGGGCAAGTGCTCATCTCCTGACCCCTGGACTGGAACAGCAGCTTTGGAGCCCTCAACTTCTCTGTGAAAGGAGATGGGGTGAAAATCTGACAGGTGAATCTGTGAACCATATGCCTTTCTATTTATCCTTCTCTTTACCACACAGATAATCCTCCTAAATCTCTACTGTCATTGTGTCGCACTGCTGTTTGAACAATTCGAACGCTTCTATTGGCTTTAAAGATAAAAGTTCAGGCTGAACTCAAGGACGTACAGGGTCTGGCCCCTACTTCCACTCTCTCCTGTCAGAACAGTCTATGAGTCAATCCTCAAGCAGGCCTGACTCAGGCCTAACCCTGTGTTCTCATCATGGTGTTCTCCAAAGACTGCCTCTCTCCAGCTCCACCAAACCCACTGTCTCTAATGTTCATGATTCGCTGGCATTTCAGGTTCTCCGTGAAGTTCTGTTCCTTCATCTGTCATCCTGTTCTCCTTCTCATGCCTTCTACCCCTGCCTCTAGGCATATAGGATCAAACTGCATCTCTTCATTGATCCCAAAAGAGTGGGAAGATAATTACTCTTTTCCCTTTGTTTCCTCCACACTTCGCTATGCTTCCATGTTTATTTTTAAAGATTTTTTGTTTTTCATGTGGACCATTTTTAAATTCTTTATTGAATTTGTCACAATACTGCTTTCTGTTTTGTTTCTTTGGCTGAGGGGCATGGTGGATCTTAGCTCCCTGACCAGGGATTGAACCCTTACTCCCTGAATTGGAAGGCAAAGTTTTAACTACTGGACTGCCAGGTAAGTACTTCCTTGTCTCCTCCCCCCCCCCACCAAATTAACAGCAATTAAATAACCACCAAATATCAGTTTTTGAAGAAAATTCAAATTTTGAATATTTAAGATTTTTAAACAGAGAAATTCTAGCCACAGGGGGAAAGAAAAATCCCTTTCATCAGGAATTAGTGTGCATTGGGTCATTTTTTTTTTTTTTCTGGTCTCATTTGCAGACACTCACTCCCATGTGAGAAGAGGAGATTTTCTTTGCATTTGCATCTTGCAGGCCATTTGTAACATCTGCAAAGACATCTGGATAATTTCATTTTCATATGCTTTGAGATGTTTGGGGCTCTTTAGATAAATTCAAGATGAGAGAGGAAGGCACATCGCTGCAAGTTCATGTAAAGACAATCTGTATGAATGACCAAGGGGTGGGGTTTAGATGATGTTCTTTTGGATTCCCAGGCCAGGGCTGGGCAGGGATGACCAGGCTGAGCGTAGAGCTTGGGGGCTGCTATAAGAGGTGCTAAAGAGCGAGCTGAATTCTAGGGATGAAGCACTTGTTCTGTATCTTATTTTATCCATTGTGTTGGATGTAGAGAGCCTTAGCTTCCATATTATAGTGTGGGGCCAGGGGTCTGTAGGAGTCTCTGCTTGACAGGAGGTGACAGGGACTTCACCCGCACAGAGGCCCTGCAGCTGCTAGAACAATGCTGCTTGGTGGAGGGGGTGTATGCAGAGTTTGGAGCTGGGCAGAGCTAGGTTGGAATTAGATTCTGATCTGCCAGTTGGTGCAGTTTGGGGCAAGTTGCTTCATCTTTTGGATGACCAGCTTGGTTTCCTTGACACTAAAAGACAACAATCATATTTTCTACTATGCCTAGTGCAGTACTAGATGCTTAGTTGAAACTCACTAACAGACCCAGCCTTTGGCAGCAGGACTGGGTCGTGACATGGGTTCCTTGTGCAACCCTGCTGCCCATGGCCAGGTCAGCCCATGGCACGTGGGCTGTTGGCTGAAGGAAAGGCAGACTTGATGAGAGGAGGGACGGAAACACGAACGGCTGTCTAGGCAGGGGCATGGTGGGCCTCTGGCTCCGACAAAACTTTGTTATTTGGAAACCAGAACCTTCCTGCCATTCTGCCAAGAGACATGCTGGGTTCCTAGATAGAGTTGTCTAGTTCCTTGCCTATGAGTGTGTTGTTTGTCAGTGTGGGGCCGAGGTAGCAGAATCCAGCGACAGCTTTTGCCTCCCGACTGCCAGGAAAGGCAGCCGCCTCACCTGCATGAGCTCTGTAGCCAGCTCGGAGGCAGCCTGCTCACATTCGCCGCAGGAGACGTTGGAATCTTCACCAAGGGCCTGCAGGCTGAGACCATTCCCAGTGCTGGTCAGTAAAAGCTAGCTTTATTTCATCCAGATGAGAAGAAAAAAATCACTGGGTAATGTGTATACAGCTCTCCCAGTCTCTCAGTGGTCTCATTTTTATGGTATAACTTTGACCCAGGAAAGTTAAATCTGGAAAAAAAAAAAATCCATGTTTTAAGTTCAGAATGTTGATTCATTTTTAAATTATAAAACTAGAATCATTCCTATGGGGGAAATGACCCCAGGGCATAATAAAAACACATTAAAAATGTAGTAAACCTAGAGAATTAATCTAATTAAAATGAAAAGTTTCAGCCTCCAATAAAATATCAATGAACTTATTCAGTGTTTCTGGAATCAGTATTGCTGAATAGGGATTCTGGTGTGTTAGACTCTTGGCTGTGTGGCTGAATGTCTCCTTCTTCAGTCCGGAGCACAGCACTGCTCACACACCACACTCTCCACCAGGCCTGCCAACAGCCTCTCTCTCTGGCATTCCAGCCATCTCCCGGCACCTTCCTCCCCTGTTCCCAAAGCATTCCAGGTGTGAACTCAACCTCTTTTCAGCTATGATGTCTGGGCTCCATATCCCATCTCTGTCCCAGTTTTCTTGGTCTTTTTGTCCTCCCGCTGGAGTTTTGCCCTCCTCTTCCTAATGAGATCCAGCTCCTTGCTGGACTTCTTATGCACCTGTGTGGTCACCAGAGGTGCTCCCTTTGGCACTCATTACTCCCCCTCCCCCCACTCTTAAAACAGTTTGTTTATGTGGCTGCACCAAGTCTTAGTTGTGGCATGTGGGATCTGCAATCTTCATTGCAGCAGAGGGATTTTTAGTTGCAGCCTGTGAACTCTTATTTGCTATGTATAGGACCTAGTTCCCTGACTAGGGTTCAAATCCAGGCCCGCTGCACTGGGAGTGCAGTCTTTAGCCTCTGGAACACCAGAGAAGGTTCAACACTCACCTCCCGTGATACACTTAAATGTGCTTTAAATATAAGTGCTTTAAGATAAAATTACATTGGAGGAATCAGGGCTTCTTGGTCATTGTATCTGGTATCAGGGCCTGGTATCAGTAGATTCGAGGGTCAGGGAAAAGACCAGCAGATGCTAAGGGCCTAATGAGGGGCATGACTGGCAGATAGCAGGATGTCTGCAGGCCTGTGAGCCTGGCAGGGCTGTGACCCCTGACTAAGGGGGAACCTGGCAGTCACTACCCTGGAACTGATGAGGAAGAAGTGGGATCGAGGAGTCAAGAGTGGATCTTGAGGCAGTCTTGGGTTCCTGTTTTTAGCTCTTCCAGGACTCCTCTGAACAGAGAAAGTTCTGGAAGGCTAGTCTGGGCTTGGCCCTGGGACAGATTCACAGTCTGGGAAGGGGAGCCTGGGCCACCAGTCCAGTCAATAGTTGCTTTTGGTGATGCTCAGTTTCCAAGGAATACAACAGAAGCAGAGAGACAAGCTTTGAATGCTAACAAGGTATGCATTAATGTTGCAAGCAAAAGACAGGTGAATATGAGTCATCTAAAACTTCTAGGTCTAAAATTCTAAAAGCCCATACTATGCTGAGCCCTTAGAAGCTCATATGAAAACAAACTTTGATTTTAAAAATAAACTTCATGAATTTACGCTGATATGCAGGGAATTTCTTATAATATGAAATAAATTATTGAAGAACTAAGAGTGTCAAGAAATTATTTTATTGTTCCAGGGCTTTATCTCATTCATTTCTGACTTCTAAAATTTTAATATTCATCACTCCTTGAAGATTCTCTGAAGATAAATAGCCTACAAGCTCAGATAAGTGAGACATGTGACAGGGTTTAAAGCAATATTTTACGGGGATAAACATGAGCATGACTCTCATACATCGGCAGAACTTCTTGAAAATTATTTTACTTCTATAGAAAGAAGTAAAGTTATTCTTCAACACTCCCCTGGTAACCTATAAAAATCATCCTTGCTGTTCCTGTTTAGGATCAAAGCCACAAGGGGGGAATATTTAGAATCTCTCCTGCCCTGGAGCTTCCATCATGATGACATAAAAGTGGCCTGCAATGCTCCCTAATTCTTCATGTTCTCCAGTGGAGCCCTGGAGGCAAAGGTCATGTGGCAGTGACCTTTTCCCACAAATGGGAAGATTATGGGGGAAGGAGAGAGGTCGCTCTGCTTCTGGTACCCCAACATTGTTAGCAAGGAAGGGAGAAGCCAGGGTACAGTTTCAAATATCCCCAATTCCATTTTATTGCACAGTGAGTGTTTGTTTGAGAAAAAGGCCAGTTTAAGAATTAGCAGCAACTGCCTAGTAATTTCTAGGATTTAAAGTAACAGAAAGGAGGGAATGTAGTAAAAGAGAATTGATGTGAATTAGTTATTTTGCCAACGCCGATTCCAAAGGGAGAAGACGAAGCCAGGAGAGCTGCTTTGATGGGGGCTTTCTCATTCTAGATGCACAGCAGGTGTCTTCTTTCCTCCTGCCAGCAGAAATGGAGTAAACGGATCTTGCAGGAGAGTAGACTTAGAAGCCGTCCCACAGAAACGGCCGCTCTAGTGTAAGTCCTTGGCTCCAACTGACTTTGCCTTGCTCAGCAGAGCCCCTGAGTTTGCTTAAGTTTGCTGAGGTGGCTGCCTGGTTCTGAACGGACAGCAGAATCTGCTCTTCAGGCCGAATGTAATGGGTGGGATGAGGTTTTTTTCTGGGTATTTACCTAGAAGAAGGCAAAAGAGCTCCTGAGGCATCTGCACCTACCAATCCTTGCAAACCACCCCTGCTGGCATCCTACTTCTATGGGTGGGCTGGATTATTTGGATTCGAAATAGATTTCTTCCTCCTCCACTGCTTTTATCTCCAACTTGAAACAATAACATCATTGCTCTCAGCAGGAGAGCCTTACCTTCAGCTACCCATTTGAACTGAAGAATCTGATGATTACATTTGTGCTTCTTTCTTCGAGTTGATAATTTAAGGCCATTGAAATAATTTTGAATCTAGACCTATAATCCAGTGATCATAAAGCCCTCTTAGCCTTGTGTCATCCACAAACAGGCCTATTCTTAAGATTCATTTGGTAATGAATCCATACCAAGTGTTTCCCAGGTGACGCTAGTGGTAAAGAACCCTCCTGCAATGCAGGTAGACCTAAGAGATGCAGGTTCGATCCCTTGGTTGGGAAGATCCCATGGAGGAGGTCATGGCAACCCACCCCATTCCAGTACTCTTGCCTGGGACATGGACAGAGGAGTCGGTGGGCTACAGTCCATAGGGTCACAAAGAGTCGGACACAACTGAAGTGACTTAGCACACACGCCTTACCAAGCACACTGAAGATGCTGTGGCAGGACCCCTGGAGGCTTTTCTCCATGGATCTTAGGGAGGCTTTCCCCCAGCTGCTATTAAGCAAACTTCTTTTCTCCATATTTACAAGAGTCGTATTTAGGGTCCATTGAAGAAAACAATGTACATCAGATATCTTCCTTGTTGAACTTTGCTCAGTTTTGGTGTTTGTATTAAACACCAGTGACCACTGCCTTGATCACCCTCCCTAGGGATGCTCAGCAAGTTCCCTGACTGTTTACTCTCCTTTAGACCATTCAACTCCCTAGCTTCTGGGTATGGTTTTCAGCTGTTGATTGTTGAGCATCAGCTATAGTCTCTACAGTTTACACATCTTATCTCTAGTCCACCCATTAATTCTGGAGGAAAAATACTAAGTCCCATCTCCTTCTCCTTCTATCCCAACACCTAATTTTTCATACTAGGAAATGAGACAAAGTAGTTAAATGACTTCCCCCAAACCACGCAGCTGATCCAGGGTTATACCACGATTTGAACCCAGGACTGTCAGATTTCCAGTGTACACCACAGTGCTTTCCATTTTCTGTGTGTTCTCAAACTTCATGATCTTGTTTTTCATGATTTTGTTCTCTATGTTCTTTCAGGACCTTTGAGTTTGATTCTTCTGTTTCTGAATATCTGACCTCGTATGATGGAGGCAGCTGCTACTTGAGTAGCTCTTATTTCAGTTTATGTCATTAAGCCCCTCTTGACCAGTAAGCATGCTTCCTTGGTGGCTCAAACGATAAAGAATCTGCCTGCAATGCAAGAGACCTGGGTTGAGAAGATCCCCTGGAGAAGAAAATGGCAACCCAATATAGTACTGGAAGTGGGATCTGACTGCTTGCTGCTCAAAAGCGAGTAAAGAGGGGAGGTTAATGGAAAGGAAAGTTTGCTTTATTTCAGAGGCTGGCAACTTGGGAGGGGAGAGGGCCCTCTCCCATGTCCAAAGGCCAATTCCTGCCCCTCCAGCCCCCACCTGACCCCACTGACAAACAGGAGGCAAGAGCTTTAATAGGTAGAGTGAGGGGACTGCATGCAGACACAGCACAGTCATTCTGACAGTTCTTGACATTGGTTATGCGGTGGTCATTTTGATCAGCTTCACTTTGTTTTAAGTACTGTTAATCTTCAGTTCCACGGTTAGTTCATTATAATTTCTTTGAGGCTAGTTCTTGGAATTATGGCAGTTTATGTCAAGGCTACAATCTGGTCATTCTTTAGTTAACTTCTTCCACCTGGTGGGGATCTCAGTATCTACAAGACACCTCAAAGGATATGGCTGTGAATATTATCTATAGCCCATGGGAAGGAACTAAAAGTCTTTGAATTTGTTTAGTGATGAAACTGTTATTGTTGTGTCTTGTTTGGCTATTTTCCTTTGCTTCTGCATTTTCCCACTTCTCTGATTGAACTTATTCTTTGACTGAAATTTTTCTATAGACAAAGGCAGGTGGAGGATATGGAGATGGGGAAGAAGTATAGAGTCCTGCTCTGTTTCAAATACATCCTCTGGTGCTCAGGGCAGTCCAGGGCTGCTGAATGCATGCTGCTCTGGGGGAGGTGGTGCCCAAAAGGCTTGTGTCTGCAGAGCCTGGGGTTAGGACCACAGCAGAGGCACTGAGAGGGCTGTGGCCCCCAGAAGCCTACACCATCCTCTGCAGCTGATGCTGTAGGCTCCAGGGGCCTTCCCATCCTTCCTTCAGCCTGGCACACCCTTCTTTCTCCTACTCTGGGGAAGGTTCATGTCAAGAGCCATTGTAGCTCAGTTGAAGCCTCATGAGGGCTTTTCCTCTAACTGAACCAATGAGTGAAATGATCACAGCTCTCCTCTAAGTGGATGAAACTGAGTTTCAAATTTCTCAGCTGTTTCCAGAACCCTAGCATATTTTACTGCTGGGAGGACAGATGCCTGTTCAAGTGTCTGATGAAAACACTTAACTTTTATCGTTATTTGACATTCATTAGGAAACCATCTTCTGTCGGCAAAATACAAGACATTTCTTTAGGCAAGAGGCATAAAAGGACTAATGGTGGGTCATAGGCCAGATGGTATGGAAACAAGATGAGCTGAGCCCTGGAGCTACACCAGCTTGGCCCTCCACTGCCTTAGAGAACTGAGTGGGTGTGGGGGAGAGAGAGAGAGATGACTCCAGGGCACTGGTGAGGGTGTCATTGAGGCCCGTATGTGGGGGGCAGGCCACACAGTCCCCTTTCCCAGCTGAGATTTGAAGAAACACTTGTTGAATTAATGATCAGGAGATGAGGACCAGTGTTTACTGGAGCCCAAAGCTATGTCTGCAAATTCCGTGGGTTCTCACAGTAAACCTGAAGAATGCAGCTAGTTCTGGATCCCAGGCTAGGGAGATGAGGTTGAAAGAAATGAAATTGACCAAAGACACATGGTTCATTAGTGGTGCTGCTGGAGTTCAAACCCAGATCTACCTGAGTGTCAAGTTCCCTTTTATTAATATTTCCCTACACTTCAAGAATCCTGAATACTCATTTTTTACCTCCAAAGAAAGAGCAGAATGGGGATGAGGGAGGGAAATCAACAACTCAGGGCTATAGGGTAGGGAAATAAAGTCTGAAATCTCCCTCACTTTGCTATAGGCATCTCAAGACTCTTCTTTTACTGTTTCCTAGCTGACTCTTGAGGTGCAGATGGAGGACTGATGGGAGTCTGTGATGGCAGAGCGTTGGCTCAGCATCCAGGGAGCAGTGCCTCCTCCACAACTGCCATTCAGAAGAAGGAAGAAGAAATGACTGATTTGCCACCGGGTATTTTTAAATTAGATATATGAATGGGAGGATTTACTGTGAGGACTTCTTCCTGATTAAATGTTGCTGGTTCCTTCAATCACATCTCCTTGGAAAGTTTCTCTTGCTTTCCCCAATGAGGTCATGGAATTTCACAAAAGGAAAGTCCCTATTAATCAGCTTAATGTAATTTGGGGGCAATTTGGCTTGAAGGTGGGGTCATCTCTGCAAATTTCTTCAGACGTGCCTATGCAGAGATGCCAACATTTTGCACCAAATCAAGCATTTTCTAACTATTCAGCTTAGTTGCTGCTGCCTACTTATATAATTTTAAAATTTATTTAAAAATTTTTAATGGAGTATAATTGCTTTACAATGTGCTAGTTTCTGCTGTACAAAGAAGTGAATCAGCTATACACACACACACACACACACACACACACACACACATATATATACACACATATCCCCTCCCTCTTGAGCCTCCTTCCAACCCTACTATCCTACCCTTCTAGGTCATCACAAAGTACTGAACTGAGCTCCTTTTAACCTGAATTTTCTTTTCCTCCCCCAATCCCAGGGCCTCCTTTCCTATCAACCCAACTATATGTCCTTAAAGGAAAGGAATCTCCCTCTTGTTTGGAAATTCATCTCAAGTTCCTGGGGCTGGGCTACTTCCTTGATTGTGAAGTAGTGAAGGAAAGCATCCCTTTGGTCCCCTTCTAGGGAGAGGGCTGCTGTATACTAAGACTGATTAAACTCCATCTGGTGGGTATGTCCTGATGAGATTTTCCTCGAGGAAGTTTTAACTTGATGCCAGTTGTGGGTTTCCCATGTTTTAGGGGTCCAAGCAATCTAAAATGTGGGAATCACCTACTGCTCTCTGTCCATAAAGCCATGCTGTCAATTGAAGGAACTAAGCCAAGCAGATGCATGTGAACTCACAACCTCAGCATGGTTTCATTTTAATGCTAGCTGTCCTATTTGGAGCAAGAGTAATTAGAAAATCAGCAGCAAGTTAGGGGAAAAAAAATGCTGAGGTTTATAATGACTTGGGGCAGGGAGAGAGAATCTGGGATCCATTTACTGAAGGTCTCATTAAATTCTTCACCAGGAGAGTCAAGCTGCTACTGCAGAACTGGGGAAGAAGCAGTGGAGGAAGCTGTGAAGGAAGGAGGCCAGGGATGGGCTGGGGGCCACGTTCACCTTGTCCTGAAGCCTGAGGCTCTCTGTGTTTTTTGCGTCCTACTAACTGTCACCTCCGTGCTGTGCTTGGCCAGAGGGTCTCCAGGTCGGTGTTCTCACCTAGGCTCTCTCCTTCTGTCCAGCCCTCCCCTTCCTTCCCTCACTGATTTCTCCATGAAGCGCTCCTGCCCCACCCCTGCCTCATTTCTCTCTCTCCCTCCTCCTTGGCTGTGGCTGGGTTTATGTGTGAGTGTTGGATTTGAACATTTGTAACTCTCGATCAGCCCTCAGGGATGCCATGCCCTTTCCACATATATCCAGTGGTAGGTTGAATTGTGTCCCCCTCCTCTAAAGAGATATGTTGAAATCCTAACCCCCCAAACTGGAGATGACCTTTTTGGAAATAATCATCGCAGGTGTAATGTTAAGATTAAATCGCACTCAGTCAGCGTGGGCTCTAATCCAGTATGACTAGTGTCCTTGTGAGAGAAAATACAGAGACACAGACACACAATGGGGGGTGCCCCATGATGATGGAAACAGAGGCTAAAGTCCTGCAGGGCAAGCCGAGGGATCCTCAGGGCTGCCCACCACTACCAGAGGGAAAAAGCGAGGAAGTATCCTTTCTCACGTCTCAGGGGTACCATGTCTCTACTAATTTTTGACTTCTAGCTTTCAAAACCTAGAGACAATACATTTCTGTTGTTTTGAGACATCTTTCTTGTGGTTCTTTATTACAAAGCCCTAGGATACTAATATACTAATATAATCCTCCAACAAGCAAATGCCAAGTAGAAGACTTGTATGGAGGGTGCTGGATTAGATGCTGGGAGAACCAAGATGAGCCAGGCTGGGCTCCTGCCCTTTCAGTGACTCTTGGTTTCATGCAGGAGATTGACGACCATGATTCACACTCATCCATGGTAATGTGAACATACAGTGTAAAAGAGGGACAAGTAGACTAAGTAGGAGGGATCTTGGAGGTCTCTGGGGAGAAGTTAGGATCTGAGTTGGGCTTTGTGGACAGAGGATAGGTAACATTAGAGGGCAGAATAGCTTGTCCAAAGGACTGGGGTCTGGGAGCAGCAGAGCATGCTGTGATCAGTGGTTGGAGTGTATGATGAGGACCTGGCCATAGACTTAAGCAGGAAAAGTGAACAAGGCAAGGGTAGTATGGGCTTGGCACACAGTACCCATCTGTTTGCATAGTGAGGGATCTGGGGAAGCCATAAATGGCTAGAAGGATCTCCATGATCATCTTTCCAGAGAGAAAGAGAGAAGCCCAGAACACAGAGTGCTGTCCAGATCTTTGAAGCAAGTCATGCAGTATGTAACCGAAGGTGAGCTCAAGATGTGGGCCACTGCATATTCACTGCTCCGTCACTTGGCCCACTCCCAGGAAGGAAAGAGACCTTCTTCATAATCTGGAAGTCTCTCTTCACCCTGGTTCTTTGCCAAGCCACAATTTCATGTTGGGTGTTGGCTTAGGGCAGGAGTCAGCATTCTGCCATCTAGTCTCCAGCCAGGCACCCAGAGAGGCCTGTCCCTTCAGAGAGAGGCCTGACTTCTGGCCTTTCTGGTGATTCTCTCCCATCCTTCTAGTCCTCTCCTGTACTGGCTGAGAACGAAGTTGTGGTCTCGACTGTCCACAACTTCCTGTCGCTTTGAAATTTCCTGCTTTGTAAGCACATCTCTCATTGTTCTGTAGCTGCCTTGCCCAGATCTTTTAATCTGAAGGGATGCTCCACTCATCCTTAGCCCTAGATCTTGTGTTTCTCTCCAAGGCCCAGTCTAAGTGCTATTCATTCATAGCATTTAGTTTTGAGCACCTACTGTTATATAAGCCCTATGCCAAGAACAGGGGACACAATAGTAAACACAACAGCTGTCCCAGCTTGTGTATAGCTTACAGTCTGGTGTGGATCCAGAAGAGTCAGTTGTCACCTGATTAATGAAGACTTGTGGTAAGTTCTGAGAAGGAAGTGAACAGGGAAATGTGAAAGGGAATGGTGAGGGAAGGCGTTTTAGACTAGAGCCTCAGGGAAGCTGGTAAAGTAAGGGAAGGAGCCTATCTTGAGAATAATCTAGAAAGAGAGAGTGACAGTATGTGCAAAGCCCCTAGGACAGGGAAGATATTTTTAAGTTCAAGAAACTGAAAGTGTGGCTGAGGCCCAGTGAGAAAGATAGAGCATTAACAAAACGTAGATGGATGTAGGTAACAAGTTTTGGGCCATTAAAAAAAAAAAAAAAAAAGTAGGGTTGTGCTCTAAAATCAATGGGAAATCATCTGAAGGTTCTAAATAACTGTTTGGAGAATTGCCTGATGGAGTCACAGGGGAAGCCAGGAATGAGTCAGAAAGTTCTGGCAGAAGCCTGGTCCAGAGGAAGGACATGGCTATAGAGATGGAGATCAGTGGATGAGAAAGAGGTGAGTTTGGAGGTAGACCAAGAGGCCTAGCATGTGGGTTGGTGGGCAAGGTGCTGACAGAGAGAAACAAAGGATTATGGCTTGAACAATAATTTAGGTGGGGACTTCAAAGGGTAGAGTGGGTTCAGGGATGTAATTTTAGAATTGAGGATTAAGCATAGAGATTTTGAGATTCCTGAGAGATTTTTGAGTTCAAATGAGTGGCATGCAGTTGATTTTGTGAGTCTGGAACTTTAAGGAGAGATCTCCTTAAGAAGTGACATCCAAAGAGGTAGAGCGTTAATGAGAAGAATGTCCTGTTGTGGAATTAGAGGGAAGAGGTTATTTTGAGAAGGGAGTACCAAGATTATCAAATATTGCTGAAAAGCCCAGGGAGATGAAGATTTCCAGTGTCTGTGGGATCTGGCAATATGGCAATATCCACAAGAACTATTTCTTCTGCTTCTATTTCATCACTCTTCATCTTTTCTCATATTTATTGAAGCTTACCAACATGTATACAATACATTTGTCAATCTTTAAAACAACCTTGTCAGGTTGATACTGTTATTGTTAACCCAATTGTATAGAAAAAGAGATAAATTCACAGAGATTAAACATCTTACTTTAGATCTTACATTCTCATTTTACAAATCTTTCCCCTAGTATTCTGTTATGGAAGCAGCAGAGTTTATAGCTTGGAGAGAACTTAAAAATGTTCTCGTTTCTTCTCATTTTGTCGTCAAGATACTGACCCTGCAGATGAGAAGAATTCATGTTTTGTGTCGCCTCTTATCCCTATACTAGAAGCCATGTGCATTCTCTCATGCGGTCCTCCAAGAACCTCAAGAGGTTTTTCCATTGAGGACTCTGAAAAGTGAGGCATATCTGAATTGTGCTACTAATTGACAATATGGTCAGGATTTGAACCTAGGGTTTGCTGATGCCAGAGCATCTCACTTCCTAAGCCACATGGCCTCCCACGTCATGGCAGAATCAAGACTAGAGTCAAGCTCCCTCTTCCTTACCCCCCAGCACACACAGCACCATCAAAGCCCCACCCTACCTGTGTTTTAATGCAGGCAGTTTAGGGCCTTGTCTACATCATTTCTTCAACATGTGTAGCCCCTCTCCAAAGTGGGAGCATTGCACACAGAGACAGACCTTCACTGTTGTCTAATTTTGACCTGAATTCCCAGCTGCACCTTAGGTGACTGAGTTCTCAGCTGTCTCATTCCACTGCCTGGGGTCTCATCTCCAAGTTGTAATCAAACCTCTTAACTCGCCTGCCTTCCACCTCCCTCGTTTTCTGGTTTAGACTGTTCCTCATTATAGCTCATGTTTGCTTAAGATCATCCTTAAGTTCCTTTTATCTCTGCTGTGAGCTCCTTAAAAAAATCCTCCTAGAACTTTGATTGGTTGCTGTTTGATGCTTTTTTTCAAAGGTAGCTTTACTAAGTCCTTCCTAAGCTTTTTTGGTTTCGTTCAATTAGAGCTAAGGATTCAGCCAGCTGTCTCATTTCTGATTTGAGGTCACTCGATGTGTGCATTTAGAGTCTTAACTCATACATTTCTTTACTCTTGGATTATTAAGTCTACTCGCCTCAGAAATATAGCATTCACCTTTTTTTTTTTTTTCTCCAGAGGAAAAACTGCATCTTTATCATATGGGCGAGCAATGTTGGAGACTCACAATGACAGGTTCTAGGCAGCCCAGGGGTCTCTGATGTCTTGACTGGTTCCAATGTCACCTGGGCCTCCTGAAGAGGTGGTTGAGGTCAGGGTTCTGGGTGTCGACAATCTTCCTTGATTCCCTCTGCTCTAACACGTCTCCTTTTGGGGTCTCACTCTTTCCCTGCTCTTCCTGAGGTTCACCCTCGTTCCTCTGGCTCCTCATCCTCCACATCCACCCTTTCTAGTGTCACCCAAACAAGGTGATGCAGTGGGGATGGAGTGGACTGAGTCTCAGTGTAGCTGTTCCCTGGGTGGGGGGATGAGAGATTAAGGCCTGGAATTCTGGTCTGGGACTGATTCCTGCCTTCATCTTCCACCTCCATAACTAAGACAAAATAGATGCTTCCAGTGTGAGGATTCATTTCTTTCTGAAACCTCTCCCTGACCTTCTTGAGTCTATAAAAAAGTCA
Organism: Muntiacus reevesi; assembly: GCF_963930625.1. Classification (NCBI taxonomy): domain Eukaryota; kingdom Metazoa; phylum Chordata; class Mammalia; order Artiodactyla; family Cervidae; genus Muntiacus; species Muntiacus reevesi. The sequence goes on from NC_089256.1 coordinate 13,776,139, forward strand.
TTATTCTACGTATTAACCCAAATTTGATTCTACTTCTTGCCAACTAATACACAGCTTTACTATGCAAATAATGTCCAGCCCTTCCTTACCTGGAATATGTCATAAAGAATTTTGCACTAACTTGACAATAAACAGCGTAGAGCCCAAATTTCCTTCTTCTTAACTCTTGGGTGAGGGTGTTGGAGTGTATAATAAAGCTTGATTTTATCTTGTCATATAATCAAATGAAACTGGTATAGATACAATGGAGTCAATTCAAATAACATATTGTGTGGGTGCCAAGCCTGAGCTAGATAAATGAAGACTTAGAAAAAAGATCCAATTCCTATGTTCAAGAAGCTCAAACTACTGAAAAACAAAACAAAACAACAAAAACTGGAGGAGTCCTAGCAGGTTCCCTGCTGAGGCTCCGATGCACCAGTCAGTGGGGTTGGGGAACTTTCGACAACCCAGGCTCTCTTCTGACCTGCAGGTGACTCGGAAGCACAGAACTTGAATCTTGTCCACATTATGGTTCAGACACCTGCATGCAGGCTTGTTTGGGCTCCAGTGGGTGCCACGTGTGGACAACAAGCCCCTGAATCAGGGGAGTGGCCAGCTCAGGTGTTGGGGGCAGCAGCAGAGCCTGAATATGGGTGGGGGCAAACTGTTCAGGTTCAGACAAGGTTTTATTTGAAGTCATCCCAATCTGTTTCCTGGGTGAGGAGGGGGAGGACTGGGCAGCAAAACTGAAAACTGTATTATATTCTCATCTTAGAACTAAATTACATTGTAAGTGATGTGGATGGCATGTAAACTAACAGGAGACATTTACACAAATATCCATAATAGGCCTGATGATCAAAATTTTCAGCAAGGCAAGGGAGATGAAACAGATCAGTGTGAAAGGAGGAGGTGATTCAGTGCCTGACAGAGTGTCAGGGATATATGTTCCCCTAAGAAACCTATGAGAGTTTCCAGTTTGCAGATATGAAGTTAATGTTAGAAAAAAACCACCAGAGAAGTGAATAGTATGACTTGTACTACATTTAACTAGAATGTTTTGCTTAGAGAGAAAAGAGATTTTGCTAGTTAAATGTGGTATAAGTCACATTGTTCACTTCTCTGGTGGCCTTTTTTTTCACATTAGCTTCATATTTGCAAACTGGAAACTCCCATAGGTTTTTTAGGGGAATGATATATCCCTGGCCAAGATTTAACTAGAACATGTATATCTGTGGGTTTCCCAGGTGGTGTTAATGGTAAAGATCCTGCTTGCCAATGCAGGAGACATAAAAGATGTGGATTCAATACCTGGGTCAAGAAGATCTCCTGGCATGGCAACCCATTCCAGTATTCTTGCTTGGAGAATACCGTGGACAGAGGAGCCTGGTGGGCTACAGCTCATAGGGTTGCAAAGAGTAGGACATGACTGAGGTGACTTGGTGCACACATGCGTGTATATTTGTTCCTCCTAAATCCAGAGCTACAGTTGACTGACTTGAGTTCTCAGAAAAAAAATTTGGCATTAGAAGTTTGCAGTTAGCTTCAATAGAGCATAAGAGAAAAAGAAATATTTGTCCATCAGCATAGAACTAATTGAAGGGATATGTAAATTTAAAAATAAGCAAGTGACTGCATACTTTTCAGGTTGCTTGTTTTTTTTTATTGTGCAAAAGTGTTAAATTAATAGAAAAAGTCCCTTTAGAGAGAAAAAAGGGAAAGAAAGAAAATTGGACTTAGGGACGCAAGCAGGTATCTCCTCTGTTGGTATCCTCTGCCCCTAAAACCAGTGCTTGGGACTCAAAAAGAAGGAGTGTTTTCTCTAGTGGATTAAGTGTGAACCCGGGAAATCATGAGGTCAGGAAATCATTAGGTCAGTAATGTAGTTTCATAGGCAGAGTTGCTTATGCCTTGGGGATCAAGAAGGGGCATCTAAGAGGATGATGGGCAGCGCATGGCAGGCAGAGCTGGCCAGAGCATCAGTGGGCCAAGAAAGATGGGCTGCAGAGAAAGAAGCAGAAGCCTGAACTACCCATGAGACACATATTTCCCCATCCACCAGAGCCTTCTGGAGAGATTCTGGAAAGAGAAGGACTGAGGGGGGCTAATATTTGGTGAGTGGTGTCCACTTACTTGGCATATCATGAAACACACTGTTTAAGTGACCTTGGCCAGAATCTGCAAGTGGTGAGCCTAAGGGACACTTAGGTTACAAAAAATATGTGAGTGAAATAATAGCATCATTGTTGCAGTTTAATGATAATAAATTGCTTCACACATGAGAGAAGTCCAAGCCAGCTCCTGAGTAAATGTTCTAGTAGATCATAAAATAAGGGCTCAGAGCAGGGTGAAGGCCCTGTGGTTGCCATGACCATGTTGGATGAGAGAATGGAGGAGGTAGGGCTTGCAGCTTGGGAGACTAGTGAAGTGAAAGGATGAGGAAAAGCAAGATCTTGATGAAAAGAAAGGGAATTTCCAGTTCCAGTACTTATTTCCCTTAATCCTGACCTTTAAAGAGCTTGGACATCCTCACTCCCATCTTTATGGGACAAGAAAAGCCTGGACAAAGATCAACAACTTTTCTTGAGTTCATCAGAGAACGTGTTTCAGGGCAAACTGCCTCTCTAAAATCTGCAGGCACAAGAGCATCCAGAGAGATTTCTTTATCAGAGAAGCTACTGGAGCCATAAACTAGTGAGAATATTAATGGTAACTGGGTGAATGCCTGGATATTGAGTGTGTCCTAGCGTGACAGTGACAGACCTCTGTGGGCCATCATCTTAGGTGGTCCCCCACATTTTTATAGACTTTCACTCCAGTAATCCCAACATATTTTCACAGTGAGGATCCTAGAAAGATCTCCTATGGTTCGGGCAGGGGAGAGTCATCATTGCAAAGCAGGCGCACTGTGAAGCATGATTCTCATAGCATTTTCTCTCTCCAGAAAGAAGGACTTGGCTGGAGCACAATACCAAAACTTTACAAGCAAGGGAGAGGACTTTCCCTCTGCCTTCCTTTATCACCTAAGGGAGAAAAAAGGTTACAAAGTCAAATGGGGATTCAGCCAAGGAAATATATTCCCAATGCTGTACCAGCAAGTGTGTATGGGAAGAGATGCCGACTTGAGTAACCTTTGAAATGAAGAATGCTCCCAGACTAAAGGCAAGAGGAGCTGTATGTAAACATGGTACCGCTGGTAAAGTTTCCCATGGGGAGGCAGGTTGACAATTCTGAAACTAATCTACATGTATGCTGGAAATGAAGAATGGAATAAATGGAAGGTGGATGGTGGGAGTCGGGGTTCTCACTGATAGGTCATAGACAAGCAAGGGGAGGAGGCTTGAATAATCCATGTGATCCTTTATTAGCATCAGACACACCGATCTGTGATCTCGTGTTTAGCTTAATATCCGTACCAATGAATAACAGAGAAAAGTTTTTAGATATGTATATATATATACATACATACATACATATATATATATATATATATATATATATATATAAAAGGTTTAGTATACACACATGTATTTCCTTACTCTGTTGGCGAGAAAGGCTGAGACATAACAATATTCCAGGAGCAATGAGCACACCCAGAGTCCAATCTTGGTTTCTAACACCATCTTCTGAAAAAAGGAACCGGGCTTCTGGAGAAGTGGCTTATTTTAGGACTGGGGCAGGGAATAGACAGGATAATCTGGAGGAACATGTAGTGTCAGAAAGTAAGGACGTGTTCAAGAACACACAATGATGAGGCATATCAAAGGGACACAGGAGCCAGCTAGAAGAATCCCCCATGGCAGAAGAAGGAACAAATTGAGTGAGACAACAAACATTGGATTCTAACCTATAATATTAAATAAATATCTAGAAGTCCATACTGATATAAATAATGGTTGAATAAATAAATAAATGTTGAAGAACAGATGAAGCCTCTATGCAGAAGAATTCCAAATATTTCTTGTGGTTATTCTTCCTTCAAGGAGGTGAAAGCTAAGCCCCCCACTCTTTAAGTGTGGGCTGTGCACAGCTACTTCCTACCCCAGAGCATAGTGTGGACAAAAGAGCTGGTTTACAGTGGAGACCCCTGACCACACTGTGGGTGGGTAACCATATGATCAAGGTGTCAGCAGTGACTACTGCTGGCTTTGACTCTTGACCTGATGCACCAAGAATGACCCTTTACCTCTGAAAAGACCTTCCTCCCCCAAACTCCAGAACCCCAGTTAATCATGAGAAAAATATCAGATAAACCTAAATTGAAGGACAGTCTACAAAATACACTAAGTTTTGATGTTAGATTCATTGGAAACAAGTAATATCTGAGAAGCTGTCACTTTCTAGAGAGCCTAAGCAGACTAGATGACTAATCATAATGTTGTATCTTCGATGATGTCATGTGAAAGAAAAATGACACTAAGGAAAACTGATGGTATCTGTGTAAAAAATGGATTTGGTTCATAAAAATGTGTCAGTGTTGACTCATTAGTTGTGAGCAGTGGACCATATTAATATAAGTTGTTACCAGTGGAGACAGTGTGGGGTATATGAGAACTCAATGTGCTATCTGTGCAACTTTACTGTAAATCTAAAACTATAGGGTTGGACAAAATTTGTTTGGATTTTTATGTAGCATCTTTTTTTAAAAATTTTATTTTATTTTGTGTAGCATCTTATGGAAAAACTTCAACGAACTTCTTAGCCAACCCAATGTTCTAAACTGAAAAGTTAATGAAGAAGAGAAACTTGAATTTTGTTAAAGATTTTGCGTCTTTTATTCACTTTTCATTAAAATCTGATTTTTCCCCAACTCACATACTTGATCTTTAAAATAAATGAAATATTTCAACCGTACAGAAAAAATAAGACAATGTGAAGAGTATTCAAATTTGTCAAATCATAATATTTGTCATATGTGCTTTTCGTCATTTTAAAAGAAATAAAGCATTATCGACACAGTAAATCCCTTCTCTAAATCCATTCCTCTGCTCCTAACCCATTTAAGTTTTTATACTATTGCATAAAATGTGTCTATAAATAATTTGTGTACAACAGTATTTGAAGGGAAATAGTTTTTTAAAGGAAGGGGGAAGGAAAATTAGGGGAAGGAGCTCCATCCATAGGTGGATATAGGAGCACCCTGAAGAGAGGTAGATCTGGCCATTGGAACCTGGCCACCACCAATGGTTCTGTGTAAAATAACATGTGGTCCCTAAGGAGCAGGTGTGGCCCTTCCTGGTGGCTCAGGGGTAAAGAATGTGCCTACAATGCAGGAGATGTAAGTTCAATTCCTAGGTTGGGAAGATACTCTGGAGAAGGAAATGGCAACCCGCTACAGTACTCTTAACTGGGAAATCCCATGGGCCGAGTACCCTGGCGGGCTACAGGCTATGGGGTCACAAAGAGTCAGACACGACTGAGCGACTAAAGAACAACAATGTGCAAGCGCAGCCCTGGGAGGCAGCTGGGTGGAGGTCTGCAGGATTATTGCACTCTGCTCAATGAGAGTCAGCCTTAGGCCAAGTACTTTATGAACATTATCTCATTGAATCTTCTGTGAAGCAATGACTCCTCTTGTCTTTCCTGCAGATGAGGACACGGTGATTCAGAGAAGCTTCATGTTGGAGGCTTAAGTGGAGAGAAAGTGGTTGGAGTTGGAGCTCAGCTCTGTATAAATCCGCACTCTTCATCCTACCTGAGAGTGTTAGTCACTCAGTCGTGTCCGACTCTTTGTGACCCCATGGACTGTAGCCTGCCAGGCTCCTCTGTCCATGGGATTTTCCAGGCAAGAATACTGGAGTGGGCTGCCATTTCATCCTTCCTAATTATTCCCTTTTCCTGAGTGCACAAACCACCGGTAAGGCCCTGCAACAAGGGCTTTAAATGCATCGTCACATGAAATCCTCAGTTTGGATAGCAGGTTCTATCATGATCCCAATTTCACAGATGAAGGAGCAATCTTAGAGGATTTAACAGGATGGTTTGTAAGCCCCATAGATAGGAAATGGTGTATAGATATTTAAACAGAGGCTCTCAATTTTGAGAGCCCAAATGTTAAAGCACTAGCCTGTCTCACTTTCTGTGGTCATGACAGGAGTGGTTGTTTCTGCATGGCATGTAATCTAGCCACAGGGCAGTCTCCCTGCCCTGTGTCTCCTAAGTCTGGGATTAGTTGAATTGACTGAATGACCACCAAGGCCCTGCTTACTAGCCTCAGCTCTCATTGCCCGGAGATCTGCATTTCACCCTGGAAGGCCAGCCTGCTGACAGCATTGCCACCACTGACAACGAGGCATTGTTGCCTCAGTTTGACGAAGAGCAGCGTGGACTCTCCTGCCAGCTGCAGACCTCTGTAATGGATCCATGATAAATCTTTCTAGCAGCATCTCAACTCAGCCGAAGTGCCCATCTCATGGTACCTTCAGGTCCTCAGAGTCTGGCCCGCAGTGCAAATAAGGTCCATGACCCACGGGGTGACAGCTGCTAGCAGTGGCCTCTGATAAACAGGGGAGCTGGTAGCTACATGAACTGCAGGCTATTTAAGACATACCAGTGGGTCTTGAGCTGCAGGGCCCTGTGGCTTGCATTGCATGATTCAAGGAGCAGATTCATTAGAAGAAGGGACATATCAAGAGACAAATGCAAACTCCATGAGAATGATGCCCAGAGTCTTCTGTGCCTGTATACCTCAGTAAGCTTTAGGATATAGCTAGGAATTGCTAGATGGCCCGGGGGAAGATGATTCTGGAAGCAGTACCACTCACAACATGGCCAGAGCTCCAGGGAGCAGTTAACTCTGGCAATAGTCTGCCAGGATATCCTCTAATTTCTTGTTCAAAGGGTCTCTGGGCCACCTCTGCTATGAGCAGAGGGTTAGCCCCGTGTTGTGACCCTGCTGTGTGGTAGCAGCATGTAATTCTAGGTTGCAGCAGATGTGTTATAGCCCAGAGACATTTTCAGGATTCCTTGGGAAATGCTATTGCATAGCAGTTTGGGGGATTAAATTGTGAGCTGTGGCAGCAACCACATTTAATATGAGGATTTGCTTTTGGTATTACAGTCTTGTGGGGTGGAACTGGCAAAGTGGGATGCGTATCCTGTTCATCTCCTTGTGTTTTGAAGAAATAAAACACTCGTGAGACTGAGTGGGAAGGTGGGGAAGGAAAAGTGTCCTCACTTGCAGGGGGAGGTGGAGCAGGTCACAGCCACTGAAGAAGGGACTCAGGGATGCTTCTGCCTTGAGAGTGACCCCTCACCCCTCACTGGGGTAAGCTGAGAGGAAAGCAAAAGGTAAAAGGAAGGTGTTTGCATATATTTTAGAATTGGACCTATAACCACTGGGCATAGGACATTGATTTCTTGACCATTTGGAATTTTCTGCATCAACCAGGGATGGACTTGGAAGAAAGAGAAGGAAAATGATGTTAAATTTTATGGGCCAGTTTGGGGCATTTTATTTCACAGGCATTGTGTTCTTTGGACTATGCGGTTATCATCTGCTGCATATTGTTTACAACTGTCTGGCAAGCTCTGCTGGAAGACATCACTGGACATCATTTAAGATGGGAAGTTGGATATCAGTGACCTCCTGGCCCACTGCCTGAGGGTGTCATTGTGGATGCTTGGCATGACTGGCAAATTGGAGGGGCTCTTCTGCCAGAGAGCCATGTGTAAGGGAGACTGACAAGGCTCCTGTGTGAGCTTATCTGATGGGAGAAGGCGCCAGGCACATTTCATGTGTCTAGAACAAAAGCCATGGTTGTTGGCAGAGAGTCCTCCTATTTCCTCACAGTCCAGTCCCAGTGGACTCATCCATTCATCCAAAACACCTTTACTAAGGCCTTAATATGTACCAATCACTGTGGTATGTGTGGAATTGCAACAGAGACACTGAGTATTCACATCCTATGGACGTGAGGATGGCTGACAGTAAAGTTTGAAAGAGTTTGTGTTGTGAACAGCCTGGCAGACATCGGAGCATAAGCAGTTCACTTTCTCTATAGCCAGGTCTTGAACAGAGAATGACCTTCCCGTCATCTGGAGTTGAGCATGGTGGCACTCTGTTACCCTGGGGGCTTTAGGAGTGTTGGTGATGCTTTCTGGCGAGGCACAGGGGGAGATTCTGTCCAATAAAGCAGGCATCTCTGGGCCTAGAACAGCAGAACTGAGACCATAGTGCCTTCTGTGGCAGTGATAGAGATCAGAATGCTCAGCAAAGGTGGAGATGAGAACACAGGCCCAGTGAAACACTGATGGGAAGAGGCAGTGTCTGTGAGGTCCAAAGGAGTAGGGATGAAGAACCTGGATGAACAGTGGGGGAAGGACTGTCCTAGTGGGAGAATACTTCTTTGTGAGTATGTTCCTGAAATCTCCTGGGGCAACCCGGAAATACTGGAGAGATTTGTAGGACAGAAATTTGGCTTTTTGCTACTACTATGATCTCACATACACTCACAGACTGTTGAGTTCTGTGGAAAATTAATTCCAGTAATCATAAGGACATTAATACGAACACTACTCTACCACCCCCACCACCATTATTGGCATTACTGAATGCTTACCAGAAGCCAGTACTGGGCTAGGAGCTTCAAATATATTACAGTTAATTCTTAGAAATTACAAAGAACTTTCACTTTGGACCAACATGGCATAATAGGGACTAGATTTACCCTGTTGTCTGAAATAACCAAAAAATGGAAAAAAAAAAAAAAAAAACAATGGTTTTCAAGATATGGAAATCAAGCAACAGAGAACAGTGATCCCTGAAAGATGAGAAATGAACAAGGTGAGTCTGTGATTGCCCCAGGTTGCAGGCCATGGTGCAGGGAAGGGGTTCCTAGGTGGGGCCAAGCAGACTCGCTGTGTTAGGGAGGTTGGTAGTCTGGGGAGCCCAGGGCAACTGGAGTTTACAGGACACACTGCCAGGAGGGAGAGACATGCTCAGACAAAGCAGCCCAGACATGTGCAGAGGGGCTGTCTCGGCTACTCGTCGGCACAGGAGGGTGAGGAAAAGAACCAAGGCCAGGAAGAGAGTCACCCTGGGGGATTAGAGTTAACTGCCCGGTGCTCAGACCGGCCTGGGAATGTGCCTGTTCCAGTGGTCAGACTAGAAAATACACGGTGCCCGTGGTGTTAGGTAGAGATGTCAGAAGGATCATTCCTCAGCCCTGGGATAAGTAATCCTAGGCAGCTATGGTCCCACTCAGCAAATCTTTAAAACAAAAGGATTAAATAATTTCTAAGTGACTTAATAGTATTCTAGAGCAAATTGGAAGAATGTTTATAGAAATACAAAAGCATACAGCAGCCAACAAGGTAAAATCACTATGTCTGGCCTCAAATTAAAAATTATCAGAAATATAAAGAAGCAGAAAAATACAAACCCTACTAAGAAGAAAAATGTCTCAGCTGCCACCAATTCAGAACTAACACAGAGAAGGACAAAACATTAAGAAGAGACAGACATAGAAAATATTTAAAAGCTTGAAATTGAACTAAAGACAAAAACTGTAGTGTGTGAGATGGAAAAACACACTGGTGGGATTAAGGGCTGATTGGATGTTGCAGAAGAAAAAAATCAGTGAACTTGAACACTAGAAATGGTCTAAAATGAAGCATAGAGATGCTTGGAGCATAACACTATTGATACACACTGCAATATGATGAATCTCGAAATGGTATACTGGGTGAAAGAAATCACACATGCACACACAGACTCATATGTACATATTGTATAATTCCTTTCATAAAGTTCTGGAAAATGCAAATACTCTGTAGTAATAGAAGGCAGATCACCAGTTACCTGGGGATGAGGAGGGCAGGAAAGGGTAGGAGAGAAAGGGGGATAGGAAATGTTTGGATTCATTATCTTGATTTGGATGCTAACCTCTTATATACATTTGTCAAAACTCATCAAACTATACACAAATATTTAAAGTTTATTGTATATTAATTATACCTTGATGAAAGCTGTCATAAAAGGCCACACTAGAAAGTATTGCCACACTTCTTTTTAAAAATTCTTTATTATTTAAAAAAAAATTTGGCCATACCCTGCAGCATGTGGAACTTAGTGTCCTGATCAGGGATTGATCCTGTACTCCATGCATTGGAAGGCAGAATCTTAACCACTGGACTGCCAGGGAACTCCATCACACCTATGTTAAAGATGAGAGAACTGATAGGGAAGTTAATGGACTTGCCTAAGATCGAACAGTTCATAGGTAACCCAGGGTTTTGAAATCTGTAGGCCTTTTAAGTGGCATCAGATGGCATCATCATAGCTAATATTACTTAAATCTACTTTTTGAAAGGATTGTCTTTTCAAAAATCTCTACAATAGTAGTGAGCATTTGCTTACAGACCCCCTTTAATACACAGTCCTTATCACAATCTTACACATCATAAACATATTAATTTAGTTACAAAATGTTAGTCTTTCCACCCTTCCTAGGCCAGGATAAAGTGTGCTTGTGCGGACAGGGACTTGGTTTCATATGCTATGTGTATTGAATACCTTTTCTAGCTCTCTCTGGCCTCTTTGTCTATTTTTCTAGCTGTCAGTCAGGTAACCGAATGTGCATGCGTGCACTCCATTGGATATCAGAGACATAATCTGTCAGTGTTCTGCCTCAGCCCTGCCTCCAGTCTCATGCCCCAGGGTTTTACTGTTGATGCTGCAACAAAACCCCACTAGAGCAGCATGTGTTACTTGGAAGCGCGGGTTTCCCTCATGGAACGAAACTTTTCTAATGGAAGGAGGAATCTGGAAGGCACATTCTGCCTCCTTTCACCTCCAGATGGGTGGCCCATATGTGACTTCTCAGGGATGGTGCAGCAAGATCAGCCAGGCTCACTTAGCGCTGACAGGTGTGAAGCTCCTTACTCACCCTTCCTCCTTCCCCATCTTACTTATTTTGACCCTCACTCCTACCTCTGTGGATTGAATTCCCTTTAAGTAAAACACATAAGCCCCTTGCCTCAGGCTGTTTTCTGGTACCAGCAGTGGTCTCAGAAAGCAGACCTCTGAACAGTGTTTCGGAGCAGTGTTATTCACCAGTTAGGTGGGAATAAGAACATTTATGCCAATGATGAGTGGGGAAGTTACAACTTCAGGGAGATGTTGGCATTCTAATGATTAACGCTTTCACTGAGGTTTACTTGGGATGAAGTGCAGGTAGAAGGTGATGTATATGTGGTGACTGTGGCTCTTGAATAGTATGGAGACAATGATCATTATAAATTATCAATTGTAATAGGACTTGTAGAGTGGGTTGACCCTTTAAAACTTCACTAAAGCCTTACAAAAATGTCAAGCTCAGAACTGACAGCACACAGATTATGTTGTGAAAACTAGACATTTCTAAGGCAGCTTTAAAGAAGATGCTCATCTCTGTAGTCATAGGGCAGACGGTGCTGAAGATCAGACCTAACGTTTAGTTGAAAGCGTATCAGAGCTGCAAAGAGACAGATGTACAGCAGGATAAGCATCTCATGTCGTGGTCATATCTTGAATAGGAAAATAATGAAATCCTAAGACTCACGACTAGAGTAATTTGGGTAGATGAGCCAGAGTAACTTGAATCCCCTGCAGCTTTTGAACACTTCAAAACCACAGAGGAGCTTCATCCCTTTGTCAGAGGAGAGCTGGAGATTGCAGTGACCTCACCTTAGGGAAGTGCCTCTCAATGTTCTGCTTGTTTTCCACAGGACCTTCCCTGGTGTCCCCTCATTCATCCAGGCTGATAACAAAAGCCAGATTTCAACAAAGCCTGAGTAGAGAAGTACAGCCCTGCTATAGGAGAAAATAGCTTAAAATATGAAAGAATCAAAGGACCTTTGGAATATATAACAGCATAGACCAGAACACATGTGTGCATAGATCTCGTGGGTATTGAGCCAGAGAGGAATATAAGACTAGAAAGGAGAGAATTTATTTTTGAGGTACCTGCCCATGAATTAGGATTCAATGGTCTGCCGGGGACATTTGTGTTTGAAGTTAGTCCTAACAGTTTTCTGAGATGGCTATCTGAAGCTTGTTTCTGACAATGGATTATAGTTAACAGTGTTTTTTTTTTTTTCCCCCCAAAGTGTGGTCCCTGCAACAAAAGAATCAGCATCACCTGGGGAAATGAAAACTTCTTCTAGGGAATCAAAAGTTGCTAGGTGGGCTCTAGCAATCTCTGTTTTAGTAAGTCTTCCAAGTGATTCTCTGGTTTGAGAACCACTGACCTGCGTTAATGAGGTCGAGAAGCCAGAATTTCTTTGATGCAGTATTTAAGGAAGGGGTCAGAGGGCTCAGAGAAATGGGAAAGTTAGAATGGATTTATCATGTAAGACATGAAGACCACATTGAGTATGATTCCTCTGAGGGCCTTATGGGCACCCCTGCATTAAAGCAATAAAGGAAACAACAGTGATGGAGATACTGGCACCTTTAAGCAACTTGGTGATGGCCACCCTCTGGAGGATTGGGATAACCATGGGAAATGTTGCTATGAACCTGGGCTTCCTAATGTCAGTGAGATGATGGGATTCTAGAGTGACAGTATTCAGGGGGCAGCACTTAAGGTCAGAGGCAAGATGGTGTCATGACAATAATTGACAATTGAGGTGCATTGATCTGCAGAGATTTGTGGAAATGCTAATGGATCCAGGCAATGGAGGAGTGTGTGGTGATGCATAGAGGACTGGTGAGAGCTTGGCTTGGCTTGTAAAATAACACAAAAAGTTTCATCTCAGTTGCCACAATGGAAAACATCTCCCCTCATCTGGTTTCATTTGGTCTCAGAGTCCATTCTTTGAATAGAAGGCCATCAGCTCAGGATGGATCATGTGGTATGATTGCATGAATGTATGGTCAGTATATCACAGACTCTTCCCCATAGCACCTGGGGCCATTGACAAGGTTGACTTCATGCTGGAAAAAGAGGGATACCCAGATGTGGGGTCACGGGGGTCTGGAGTCTGGGAACAAATGTACCATCACGGTCTTTGAACCTAGGAAACTTTGCCACACCAGCCCCATCCTGATAAGTTTTGACTTCCTTACATTTAGACCTCTCTTCATTTCCTGGCCCATATTCCCAAGACAATTATTGGGGAAAAAAAAAAAAAGACACATGCTTTATCTTACTTGGAGAAATAGAATGCCAAAGTGTTAGAAATTGAAGCCTTTCTTTGACAAGTTTGGGCTGACCAGGACAAAATGATCTTCTTCTCAATGTTGAACTTAGGTGTGATTTCAGATTCTTTTTTCTAAGTATAGTAAATCTTAACTGCTCATATTAAGCTCTTATTTCTCTCTGGATAGGTCACAGAAATCAGGGCTAGGAGAAACATCCAAGCAATAAGCTGCCTGGAAGGTACAGGTCCATGCATGCCCACAGCCCTGGCTTTAGGAGAGGGTGATCTCTCCTCTGCCAGCCCATGGCTTTTTGAGTGTGGCCATGAGGACTGGTTGGCAGAAAGTCAAAGCAGAAAGGGGGACCCATGACTGTTAACCTACACTGAGCTTGCTAGGATCAGCAAGAGAAGTGGCTAATCTGAAGAGCTCCAGCAGCTCACAATCACACAACACAAAATCAAATCCTCTCCCCTCCGGGGCCTCCCTCCAGGACCTGCTCTGCTTTCTTGCCATACTTGGGGTGGGCACTGATGCTCTCAGCATCCTTTTTGCGTACACCTTCTGAGGCACTGAGCCTGGTGTTCATCTTGAAGATGTGTGATCTAAAAAGGCATGATGGATCTCTGTGGTCTAAAAAGCCCCTCTTCATGGCCGCTCTGTCACACCAGTGGATGTTAAACCAACCTGTGTTGTTTTCCATTGTCTTCATACTTTTCATTTTGTGGCAGAAGCCTGTTTTCTTGGTTTATGTCTTCTTGTAGCTAGGGGGCTTCCCTGGTGGCTCAGTTTGTAAAGAATCCACCTACAATGAGGTGGATTCAATCCCTGGGTTGGGAGGATTCACTGGAGGAGGGCTTGGCAATCCACTCCAGTGTTCTTGCCTGCAGAATCCCCGTGGACAGAGGAGCCCAGTGGGCTACAGTCCATGGGGTCAGACACAATTGAGCAACTAAGCCCACATAGCTAAAGTGCTTTTAGTAGACTTTTAGATTTCCTTTTCTTCCCCATCGATTAAAGTATTATGAAGGACAAGTCCTCTACACACACAGACCCTGCTGCACATATTCTGATCCTCCAAGTTGGACTGGTCACAAGTGGAGTTTTCAGAGCTCTCCTCTATATACAGTGAGATGGAGGATTTACAAACTGGACAAAAGAGCAGTGTGGATAATGGGCCAGGCAGACTTGTTGGACCAGTTTTTCCTGGGTAAGTACAGAAATACAAGCATTGGTTGAGCATCTTTTGGCTATTGGCAGCAGCAAAGGCAAGGGAATGAGTCTATCCTCAAGGATCTTATAGTTTAGTTATGGAGGGGTTGAGGATACATAAAAATAGAAAGAGAATTGACTTGTACATAAGGCATGTGACAGGGGGACAAATGAAGACCTTACTGATGATGGCATCACTGAGGCTGTGGTGTCGAAGCAAGGTTTTGAAGTCACACTCGGTGGGAAAGCAAATTGCTAGCAAGAAGAATGAGATGGGACAGTCACAAGAAACAGCATTATGTCTGCTGGAAAATGCAAGTAAATGGTGGTTCTGTTGGAGTTTCATCAGGGGAAAAGTGAAAGGAAATGAAACTGGAGAAATAGGCAGGGCTGGGCCACACGTCATCTGTCATTCCTAGAAGTGCAGGCTTTATTCTCTAGGCCTCAGCTTGTGTAAGCATGACCCCTGGGCCAGCCACATCATCACCACCAGAGAACTGGTTAGAAATGTAGATTCTCAGGTCCCACTTCAGCAACCCAATGAGGAACACCGGGACTGGGCTGGAGATTTTAATTTTAACAAGCTGTTCAGGTGATCCTGAACACCTCTGCTTTCAAGGGTGAGAAACCATGGCAGGTACTGAGCATTGAGAAGCTGGGGCCTTGAAAAGATCCTCTTACAGCTGCGTGGAAGTAGCCTTGGAAAGGACAGGTCTCATGGCAGAGTAACCAACTGGGAGACTATTCCAACTGTCCAAATGAGAAACTAGGATGACACATGTGGTATAAGAATGGAGGGAAGGAGAGAAGGGAAGAGAGTGAGAGGTGTGAAGCTCACCCCGAGGTGAGGGCTGGATCTGGGCTGGGGTTTCTACTGTTGAGCCTGAAGTTGCTGGAGGGTGGCCAGAGTGTTCATGCCAGCTACCCGAGAGGGAGGCCTTCTAGGTTCACTTCAGCATCCATGGCGATGCTCTTTAGCTGCATCTTCCTGTGACCTTCATGGTGACAAAGCCAAGTTCTTCCTGAACCAGCGGAACTACAGACATGAGGATGACTGATTCTATGTAAAGAAAACTTCTCAAAACCAGTCTTGCTAATGGAAAGCATGTGCTGAGGGCACACACGTGGGCCAGTGTATGTTCCATGTTACTCTTTTGACTTCTCATATTTTACATCTCCCAGGTGCCTGCTTTTGTGTGCAGCAGGAGGTAGAATGAGGTGAGCTCCATACCTATCAGTACTTCATTACATCTACGTTGATATTGCCTTGGCCTCTGTGTATTTGGACTCCAGTAAACAAAACACATTGGGAAGTTTGAGTGCTTTAGCAGGGGTGCGGGGTAGGGAGATTACCTTCAGACTTAAGCTTAGCTTATAAGAATATTATAAAATCTAGGCTATAAGCCACAGGAGTATGATTTCGCTGCTTTGTGCTAGAACAAGGCACTTGAGAATCACATTAGTGTATTGTTTTATTTCCACCAGATGCCCTATTGTGTATTGAATTGTGTCCCCTTACAAGACATGTTCAAGTCCTAGCCCCAGTACCTGTGAATGTGGCCTTATTTGGAAACAGGATCTATGCAGATGTAATCAGGTGAAGACAGAAGTCTTACTCATTGGTGGTGGTGGTGCTGTTGCTCACTTGTATCTGACTCTTTGTGACTTCATGGCCCAAATCCAATGATTGTGTCTTTATAAGAAGAGGGAATTTGGACGCAGGCATAGTCTGAAGGAGAATGTCATGTGACCATGGGGGCAAAGATTGGCGTGATGCATCTCTAAGCTGAGGGTTACAACCACCAGAAGCTAGGTAGAGGTGGGAAGGATTGTCCCTTAGAAACTCTGGAGAGACCCTTGATTTGGGACTTCTGGGCTCCAGAACTGGAGACAAAAAATGTCTATTGCTTTAAGCCATCCAAGTTTGTGATCATTTGTTACGGCAGCCCAAGAAATGAATGCACGCTCCAAGCCTTCATCAGGTTTAAGATCTGCAATCCCAACACAAAAATGGAAAAGTAAAGCAACAAACAAAAATCAACAAAAAAACATGAGCAGTCAGAGACGATTTGAAACTTATACAATTCAAAGTTGGTAATCAGAGAGATTGAAGAGATGGAAGGAGAACCTCCTGTGTGTGAAATATGAAGAAGAAAGATAATGTGCTTTTTATCAAACTATCTGAAAGTGCAACAGACTGCCTTCTAAGATGGAAGGGAAAATTCTCCATAACTTTCAGGGAAAATAAGGACAGCCAGATAACTTCCCCATTCTGTGACAGACTATCACCAAATGAGAGATGGAGAATAATAGGAAAGGCAGCGATGATACAAAACGGGCCCAGACATGGAACACTGCTGGATTAACTCCAGCAGCATTTGTGTATGTTGTCATGTCAATAAAATTACGGAAATTGAAACTTGAAATTGAACAGAGTGTGAAAGAAAGAAGATATTCCTCAAGGGACGCAGGCAGTAAATATTCACATTAAGGGGATGTGATATCACAGAAAGTTTCTGTGGCTTGGGATGCCACCAAAGTCCAAACAAAGCCGTCTAGTTTCACTGTTTTTCTCCGTGGCATTTCTGCAGAATCGAGTACTTGGTTATAATGAAATTGGGCTCCTGAGAAGTGAAATCAAAGTTCAGAGATGCATAAGTAGGTTGGAGTGCACATCCATTTATTTACAAGCCTGGTGGGGCTGCTTTCTCTCAATTAGGAGTCAGGAGTTTGGTTTGTTCAGCAGCAGGGATTTGATATAAAGAATAGGCTGTAGGTTCTTGGACAAAGGAGAAAGCTGAGACTCAGGTCAGTTTGGTAGTGTAGCTGGAAATCTCCCTCTCCACCCTCTCTCCTTGCTCAATTGTGGAATGTGTCCTTTTTAAGCCCCCACAGCAACATCCATGGAGCCCTCCCTTCCTGCCCCCTGTGACCTGTCTCTTCTTCTGCCATC
Source organism: Muntiacus reevesi (assembly GCF_963930625.1). Taxonomy (NCBI): domain Eukaryota; kingdom Metazoa; phylum Chordata; class Mammalia; order Artiodactyla; family Cervidae; genus Muntiacus; species Muntiacus reevesi. The sequence continues at coordinate 13,793,409 of NC_089256.1, forward strand.
CTAGGCAAAGGTCAGGATGCACTATTCCTGAGTCTGAGAACTGCTGCAGATCAGTTTGTTCCTTTCTCTACCGAAGAAAACCCTTTAGCTATCTGTTTTCATCTATCTGAGTGCCCAGTGGGAAGTCTCACATTCCCACACCCTAGGTAGCAGGGCATTGGGTATTCCACTGATTATCAGTCTGTGAAGTAAGCGCCTGACCCAAAATATATAGACAGTTTTTCCTGACACTCATACAACTGCCAGTATTTCCTCCTGAGGATTATTTTCTACTGAAAGGGTCTGCAGCTGCTTTGAGTTCTTATGCTCTTATAAAAACAAAACAAGACAAGTAACTGCATCTAATCCATCACTGCTTACATCTAAGAAAGGTCCAGAGTTGTTGAACTGGTAAGAAAATCTGTTTTTGTCTTTCCTGGGAAAGTTATTAATATGCCAAACTCAAGATAATTTAATTGGATTTTTACAAAGCAGTTGAAGATAATTACTATTATGATCCTTAATTTGTAAACGAAAACTGAACCTTAGAGGGGTTAGAAATTATGACCAAGTTTACAGAGTTAGAGTTGAAACCCAGGTATACATCTCTTCCAAACCATGCCCTTGGCCACTAAGCCACACTACTGCTCATGAGCTGCAGTTTTTAGGGAAGCACAGAATGTGAGTATTGAGTGACCTTAGAGGTCATCCAAGCCAACACATAAATCCTACTGCTGAAAAGTGATTGGATTCTGCCTACACATCGCTAGTGTCTGAGAATTCACCACCTCTCCAGGTAATCCATCCTATGTTTTGGTTTAGATCTAAGCATATATATATATATATATATATATATATATATATATATATATATATATATATATATGGGCTTCCCTGTAGCTCAGACGGTAAAGAATCTGACTGCAATGCAGGAGACCTGGGTTCAATCCCCAGGTTGGGAAGATCCCCTGGAGAAGAGAATGGCAAACCACTCCAGTATTCTTGCCTGGAGGATCCATGGACAGAGGAGCCTGGTGGGTTACAGTCCATGGGGTCACAAAGAGTCAGACAAAACTGAGTGCCTAACACTACTCCTCCTCCTCCTCCTCTCTCTCTCTCTCTATATATATATATATATATGATTTGAGGTTTTCCCATGTGTAACCTCTAACCATTCATCTTAGCTCCTTCCTCTGGCATTACACAAAATAATCCCAATTTGTTGGCAGCTTGTGGAACAAAAAAGGACAGGCTTTGCATCTATAAATCTTTTACTTTTCATTTAGTCTTTCAAAAAGACCTCACCCATGATGATTTCCAGAAATTTTTCTTTCCTTGGAACATACTATAGTTTGCTAAATTTCCTTTGTAATTGTAGGAAGCGGAGTTTAGAAACAATAGTCTAAACAGAATTTAGAAACAAGTGGCCAGAAAATAAAAAGTTAGACTCTTTCCTCCTAAACTTTTACCACCTTTGGGTCCTGGGAAGTAGCCTGGCATTGACCAAGTTTCACATAAGATTAACTTGGACTCTACTTTGAGTTACAATTTGAGATGACCCAAGCATACCTCTACACTATTAACAAATAGAGCAATTTTATGAACACAGGCCATGGTGGAAATTCTTAGCCCTTTGTGTATTCCATTGATCAACCTTTGTAAAGTCATAAACATAGACCTTGGTCTAAACTGAACTCATTAAAATCTAACACTCCAATTGGTGTTATAAATGTTGCTGTCTAGATATCTTCCCCATGGCTATTTGCCAAAGACCTTCATGTAAATCTGTAGATAACATGGTCTTATCAGTTCCAATACATTGATTATGGCAAAAATTCCAAGTAGTTATATACGTTTTGGACGCAGCCTGAAATTTCCTATAAATCATCCAATTTAGGAGCAAGACCTCTTGAGAAGCTCAGAAACTTGCCAGAAATGTGTTTAGTCTCTAGCTTAGTTCACTTGAGCTGCTATAACAAAATGGGTGGCTTAATTAGCAGAAATTTATTCCTCACAATTCTAGAGGCTGATAAGTACAAGATCAAGGTTCTGAATGATTAAGTTCCTCGTGAGGATTCTCTGTAAATGGACACTTCTTGCTATATTTTCACATAATGAAGAGGGAGACACTCTCTCTGTCTCTTCTTGAAAGGGCACTAATCCCGTCATGGGGGCTTCACCCTCTGATCTATTTACCTCCCAAAGAACCTCCCCCCAATACCATTGCACTGGGCATTAAGTGTTCAATATATCCTTTTTTTTTTTTTTGGCAGGGGAAATAATATTGTTGGAGAAGACTCTTCAGAGTCCCTTAGACTACAAGGAGATCAAACCAGTCAATCCTAAAGGGAATCAACCCTGAATATTTATTGGAAGGACTGTTGCTGAAGCTGAAGCTTCAATACTTTGGCCACCTCATGCTAAGAAAAGATGTTAAGAAAAGACTCATTGGAAAATACCCTAAAGCTGGGAAAGATTGAGGGCAGTAGGGGAAGGGGGTGGCAGAGGATGAGATGGATGGATAGTATCACCAACTCAATGAAAATGAATTTAAGCAAACTCCAGTAGATAGTGGAGGACAGAGGAGCCTGGTGTGCTTGTGCTACAGTCCATGGGACTGCCAAGAGCTGGACATGACAGCGACTGAACAACAACAATCTCCAATAGTCTATAGCAATCTCCAATTCAGCATTGCCTACATCCTATTCCAAATGGCAAATAATCCTTTCCCCTGACTCAGGAAGACAGTTTCTTTTCAGAGTTATTGTCTCCTCTTTGCTGGGTCTACTCAGTTTTCTCTAACCTATATCTGTGAATTCTGAAAGCACAAACCAGGTTCCTTTTTTGGCTCAGATATGGTCTCAGCTGACTTTCATGTAAAAAAGCAGAAGCAATAATTGAACATCTGCTATTTTCCAGGCACTCCCTCACATTCATGATCTTATTTAATTCTCCAATAGCCCTATAAAGTAGAAAAAACAATATTCCCACTTCATAGAGAAATCTGAGAAACCGAGGCTCAGAGAGGTGAAATGACATGCCCAAGGCAGGAAACTGGCAGAATCAGTCTTCAAACTCTTGGAAGCTTATTCTAGGCCTAACTCATTGCACAACCCCCAGATTGTTTTCCTGTTCCAAATCATAGTCCTCTAAGGCGATTTGAAAGCATGTCAATCATTTTCTCCTCAGAGGCAGGGTTTCCTTATAGAATGATCCTATTGTGATATTCCTAAACTAATTCTAGTTTCATCTTAAAGTTCATCAAGGAGGGCAAACACGAAGTTACTCATTCTACTGCAGTTACTTTATCTAAATGAGATAGGCTACCTTGACGAAGTTACTCATTCTACTGCAGTTACTTTATCTAAATGAGATAGGCTACCTTGGCTTGACTTTTCTCACCAGATCCAACCCACTCACTGATTTTTAAGCATCTGAATGTGTTTTTGTCTAGAAAAGAGGAGAAAGTGGAGATTTTGTTGAGCTATAGAAAGACATTTTTTCTATAAATTCATATTACTAGAAGTCTTTGGGCTTCAAGGTTTAAAGGTAGAGGTAGAATGGGTGAAAGAAAGGGTGAGTACTGAATTTGACTGAAATGTACACTAGCAGCATCCGAATGACTTTGTGGTGGTGTTTTTATGTGCTATAGAATAAGAAAAATCTCTAAATCTTTGAGGCAGAATTCTTTTAGAATTTAGGGTATGGCCCAGGGTTTCCCAGGCTCCCAGGGGTAGGCAGGTAATGTCAATGTGAGATAGATAGAGCTGGATATGGGTTTACAGAGAATCATGGTACATACTTTGATCAAAGGCACTGAAAAAATTAAATGGTCTAGTATCCAAACAAGCAAGACTCTCGACTCTTGGGGTTCTAATTAATGACCCCTGGTCAACTAATGACCCCCCCCCCAATTTTGTTAATTAGTGGCCAGCTCTTTGTAAGTTACAGAATTAAACTCCTCCTCATGGCACTGGTTTCAGATTGGCCAGCTCTGGAGGACTGAGAGAACCACTCTCTACATGGAAAAATAAATGTACTTATGAAAGGAGAAGATGTCTGAGATTGTAATCACAATACAACCCATGTGGGATGATAATAAAAATGAAGAGATTCTCTCTTTATGAAGAATTCTCTTTCCTTCAAAGTTTCAAGTTCTACAGCTTTCTGGGATGATCTCATTGATGACTTTTTTAAAAGTTTTTTTTTTTTTTTTTTTTTTTTTTTTTTTTTTTTTTTTTTGGTTGTGCTGGGTCTTCATTGCTGCACAGACTTTTCTCTAGTTGCAGTGAGTGGAGGTTACTCTCTAGCTGCGGAGTGCAGGCTTCTCATTGCAGTGGCTTCTCTTGTTGCCACGCACAGACTGTAGGGCACACAGGTTTCAGTAGTTGTGGCATGTGGGCTCAGGAGTTGTGGTTTCCAGGCTCTAGAGCACAGGCTCAATAGCTGCAGCCCAGGGGCTCAGCTGCTCCATGGCATGTGGGCTCTTCCCAGATCAGGGATAAACCTGTGTCTCTTGCATTGGCAAGTGGATTCTTCTACCACTGAGCCAACAGTAAAACCCCCTTTGATGACTTTTTAAATGATTTAAGTATTTCTCTTATGCCAACATCCTCTTCTCTTTCCTCTTTTTTAAAATTAAAACATGTTTATTATGGGGAAAAAATGAACATACAAAAGGAGAATAATGTAACAAAGCCCTAGGTGTCCATCATCCAGCTTCAATATTAGTAAGCCCACAGCCAATCTTGTTTCCTTTATATTCCTACTCATTGACCTTGCCCTCTCCACCATCCCCATTACTTGAAGTAAATTTCAGCCAGTATGTCGATTAATACATAAACATGTGCATGTGTGTGTGCTAAGTCACTTCAGTTGTGTCCAACTGTTGGTTATGCTATGGACTATAGCCTGCCAGACTCCTCTGTCCATGGGATTCTCCAGGCAGGAATACTGGAGTGGGTTGCCCTGCCCTCCTTCAGGGGATCTTCCTCACCCAGGGGTTCAACTAGAGTCTGCTGAGTCTCCTGCATTGACAGGCAGGTTCTTTACCACTAGCCCCACCTGGGAAGCCCATATAAATTAGGGATTTTTTTTTTTTTAGAATTCCTAACCATAACCAAAATACCATTCATTATTAAAGAAGGATAATCCTTTGATATCGTTAAATAGCCAATCAATGCTCACATTTTCTCGACTGTTTCATTCTTTTTACATTTTATAGTTTGCTTCAACCCAGATATAAACGAGGTCCACACATTGCAATTATTGATATCTATCATAAGTCTCTTTTAACCTAAATGTTCCCATTTTCACTTTTTCTTTTAATTTAGTTGTTGAAGAAACTGAATTGTCTGTCCTAAAGGGTTTTCTACTGTCTGGATTTTACTAATTGGATCCCATGGCGTCACTTAATGAGTTCCTCTGTTCCTCTAAATTGCCAGTTAGATCTAGGCTTGATTAGATTCAATTTTTTCTTTCTTTCTTTTTTTTTTTTAGAAGACCACTCCATTGAGGAGTTCTGTACTTTTATCAGGAAACTTGCTATATCCATTCAGGTGTCATTCTTCATGATGTAATCAACATTGATAATAATTGTCTAGATCCACCAATTCATTTGTAGTTTCCAAATATTGATTTCCTAACCCCATCATTTCTTCTTCCCTTGAAACCTAGAAAACTTCTATAAAGAAAAACCTTCCCTCAGCATCAATTTGTTTACTCTGAGGTACATCTTTTTGTAGGGAAAGAAAGAAAATTTCTTGATATTTTCTTTATAGTTACCAATCTTTGGAACAGTGAACTGATTTTCTAATTTTCCAAAAGTTACTTTTTTGCTGTTGTTATTTTTCTTTAGCATCATTTGGGCTTATGAATTCAAACATATTTGATATGATATCAAGCCATCAAAACTTATCCTTATCAATGGCCAAATTATCCCAGCTTCAGATAGTGGGAGACTTCTCAATCTGGATCCTGATTCCTTTTGATAAAATCCTAGTATTTCTCATTTACTTCCTAACTTTATAGTATAATAAGATATTTTGAGGTTTCTTTATTCATTTCTTGTCCCAGATCTGGAGTCAGCCATTCTTCAAGGAGAGTCCTTTGTGGAGAAATATTTAGAAACCATAGTCTGGATACTTGAAGTGCTCACTGCTACTGGATTCGTCATTGTTGTTGTACTTTTTAGCAGATTGAGCCAGGAAGTATTTACATTTTCAAAAGATAAAATTCATCATGATTTCATTCTGGTACTTGTACCCCAAACTCAGGATTATGGGATTTTATTTAACCTCATTATTTTTATGCCTGTAACTCCTTCTCCTCCACTGAAAATCCCAGTTCTTAAAAATGTCAACATAAGCATTCATTTATTCATTCAAATAAATATTTGTTTATTCCCACAATACACATAAAACAGCCAAAGAATAATAAAACTAATAATGTAAATAACAATATGATAATTGGATACATATAGTTTACAATATTTTTGCAGTTCTTTTATCTTTAGAGCTTATTTTACATTGGATGGAAAACCAACTGATGTGTTTTACAATATCTTGGAATAATTAATGTGCTTATGCCATCAATCTAGGTTCATTTATAATTTTTCTTTATAATTTGAAACTGGAGCACATTATATAATTTTAGAGAATTCTTTTTTTTCAAATTTAGTTGTGATTTATACTAGTATCTCTTCTTTATATTAGTTTATCTGGAAGCTGCTCTTTTTCCTAGTTAAATTTTGATTTAATATTTTAGTTTCTGAATTCTGGATTCAGCTCTTTGTCTTGCTTCCTTTACCATTATTAATTTTCTACACATTTTTGCTTCAAGTTGAAGACCTCCTAGTTTCTTAAATCTACCCCAAATTACCACTAACACATTTGATGTGCACAGGACACTTTTAATCAAGGATCATCTGTGGGTAATGTTAGGGCTGATAGGCAACTGCTTAAAATTGAGTGTAGGCATTATACTTGAAAATTAGACAGAACCCCCACAGGCCTTGGCTTACTGCCATCTTTTTTCCTCTTGAGCCCCCTCTTCCATTTTCTGACTCAAAGCACAGACTTGCAGTTGTTCATTTATTCTCTCTGCTCACAACCCCAGGAGAAATAGTTTTATTGGGATTAGCATCTGGAAAAAGAAAGTAGTCATATCTGATACATCGTAACAGGTTGAGGAATGCAGATAAGGTAGATATCATTGTTAGCGGACCCTGCGGTAAGTATAGGCAATACAAGCCTGCTGGGAAAAGAATTCTCCCACTCTCAAAACACTCCGCTAAGCAACCATTAAGAAAAATGGAACAATGTTCTTAATATACTTTTGTCACCTCTGTTATCACCAATTACCAAAATGTGATACATTACAGTTTACTAATTTAAAATTTGTCTTCCACATATAGCTCAAAGGTTCACTATTTTCAAAAATTGTTAAACTTTTGAACCTGGCAGCTACAAGGTTAACTGAGAAGGGAGAAGATAATCATACTGGTCCAGTGGCCTTTTTCCAGTTTTTCCCTCTTCAGTTAGGACCAGGTATCAGTGAGTGTCTCAGGCTTGGGGAATAGGGTTATCTCCCTCAGAAGCATCAGAAGCATGTTGGAGAGACAGGTTGGTTGGACATATGGGCAGGAAGACATAGCCCTGTAGTTGATGCAGGAAGAAAAAGAATGCTTACTGCTTTGGGTGGCTTGCGTGTCTAAAACTTTCTTTGCCTTTTGCCTTTGCCTTCATCTTCTCTTCCAATCCTAGCCTTGATTCCAGGTATCCAGGAATTAGCAGAAGTTTTGCCAGGGTCGGTGGTGGGTGTGGAGAGGAGAAGGGAGTAGTGGGTATTCGGGGTGGGAGGTTAGTAGGGACACTTGAGGGGTGGGGACAGGATTTCCATGGGGGGAGGAGCTCTGGGGAGTATGTTTATGGGGAGGGAAGGATTAACAGGATTGTGGCCTTCAGGAAATGCAGAGTTGGGGGAATATGGAGGACCCCCACAGGGCATGCCCCATGGGATTCAGTGCCTCAGTGAGTGAAAGTCACTAGTCATATCCCAGTCTTTGCAACCCCATGGATATAGTCCATAGAGTTCTCCAGGCCAGAACAGTGGAGTGGGTATTCATTCCCTTCTCCATTGGATCTTCCCAACTCAGGGATAGAACCCAGGTCTCCTGCATTTCAGGCAGATTCTTCACTACCTGAGCCGCCAGGAAGCCCAAGAATACTGGAGTGGGTAGCCTATCCCTTCTCCAGCGGATCTTCCCGACCCAGGAATCGAACGGTGGTCTCCTGCATTGCAGGTGGATTCTTTACCAATTGAGCTACAAGGGAAGCCCAAGAATCAGTCCATCAGTATTCTTTACTAAATCCATGCCTGTAATCAATCCTTTCTTATCCTCTGACTACTTTCTTAAATAGAGTAGTTCAACTTCCCTCTCCAACCCAAACCAAGTTCTTGACCCAGGTTCCTATATCCAGTTACCCGCTGAAGAGTCATAAAGCACAGGGCCATATACTTAGGTCTGCATACTTTCATAGTTCAAAATATCAATAGTAACTTAAAAATCACATATTTCCTAATTACCCGATTATGGTCTAGTCTGTCTCTTCCTGTACTTCTCTCCAGAGCCAAAACCCAGGGATTGTGGGATTTTTTTTTTTCTCTTTTATTCAAATTATAGAAGCATCTGTAAAAGTAGAAGCCAATGTTATGATCCAGAAAATATGACAACATCCCATGTGACAAAAGTTAGACTCAGTGAATTTTTCTTTTTTCATTTCCTTTCTGAGTTCCTTCTGTGAGAAAGATGAATTTTCTATCTGTAGAAAACTGTAATAGAGGGTCGTATAATAGCTAGCTCAGTCCTTCTGTAGTCTTTTCTCTTGCTCCCAAGGTCTTACTGCAAACCACTAAGAACAAAGAGTCTCAGAGCCTCTTATACTGGCAGTTTATTTCTCAGTTTGAAATCTGAAGGACTTCCCCACCACCAATAAATTCACCCCCAAATTAAATACAATGTAAAAGAGGAAATGTAATCTGGATGCACTATTAAATAGATAATCAATACAATCAGATTTGTTCTCCCCTATGAAGAGTATAAATATTTCTCTAAGGATCACACAGCTAAGCCCCAGGGAGGAAGACCTGCTTCAGTCCTGAATATTATAGGCAGAGGCCCCAGCCTGGACCCACTCTGTGCAGCTGTTATCCCAGTTTTCTTCCCCTCCTACCACCTCTTAGCAGCCTGCAATCCCAGACCAGTGAACACCTAGCCATGCTTGGGAATCGCTGTCATCAAAGTGACAGAGGATCACAAGACAGATCTACAAACACCAGATGATGAACCCTGTGTGGCCCATGTCTTCTCCCAACAGTCATTAGACTCCCAGAGACCTGGGCACAGTGGTGGCCATTCCTGCTCAGTGCATTCTTTGAGTCTTGCTTGATGGGAATCATTGCCTGACTGCAGGGGTAGACGTCTACACCGAAGAATCTCTTTTAAGATTCAGATCCTCACTGTATCCTGTTCTCTCTAATTGTACCCTCTTCGCCTCTCCCAGTTCCAGAAGAGGGTGGTTCTAAGAGGGCAGAGGAGGCAGTATTGGATGGTGGAAGGATGAGCACGTGGAGAAGCCATCACCTGCAGCCCATCTTCTTTAGACATCTCACAGTCTAGCCAGCAATGGTCAATCTGATATTTCAAGCCTGCTTTCTATAATGCCTTTCCCTGCCACTGTCATAACCTATTATTTTGAGAACTGTTGAGAAATGCCACTTTGGAGACTGTGCTCATGGGTTTCTCCCAGCCAATGAGGGGCAACCCAAATATTTCAGCTTTCATGGTTTCTAGGTTGATAACTTTACCTTGGGCTTTGCTGTACCTTTCTCTTCTTTTGTCAGAGGATCCCCATATCTAGAGCACTCGAAGGTCTGGGCTCATTGCACTCTGGATCTCTGAGTCCTGGTCAGAGTCTGGGCTCTGGGCTCCTAAGATTCTTGGTAAGACCTCATATTCTACCTCTATAGGTTTTGAGCAATTTTAGTGACTGTATTTTGGGAACCCCAAATCAGAGTAAACATATGATATGTTTAAATAGATGTATGGAATCTATAGAGTAGAAGATTTCAAATGAGCACATACAAGGAGAATCTGTGCCATGTGATGACCCTGGTGGGTCACTGGCAGCTGAATGATAATCACAAACTTAGCCACAGGGGCTCTGCCAACAAAAGCACTCCTTGATGTTTTTGGGAGCCTAAAGTAGGCTGCCATTTCTGGACTTTGCACAGCTACTCTTGGGCCATATATCCCCAGGCAGGCCTTACTCTTTCTGTGACCACATATCTCACCCATAAAACAAAAGAGAGAGTTTTAGTAGAAAATCCCTAAGATCCTTTCCAACTTTAGCAACTGTATGGTATTATGATCTCTACTTTTGATTTATCTTTCCTCTCTCCCATATATCCTTTAGAAATCCCATGAATGAAGAAACTGGACCCTAGCTGATCACTGCAACTTACCAGAATATAAAGTGTTCCACTTTCTTCTCTCCTAAGACAAATGAAGACGATTTGCAAAAGCTCCACTGGGGCAAACTGTCTCTGAGTTGCTCACTCTGTTTATTTATTTGCATTAAAAATTAGCATTGCAGTGAATTTATAGAAACAATATTTACAGGTTTAGCATGGATCCTAACCATTAATGGAAAAATAAATTAAAATCCTTCCAGCCTCAAGCTGAAGAATCTTGGCACACATATGGGGAGACTAATGTTATTAAACAAGGTTTTAGAGGAGATACAGGAGACTGTGTCCTTGACATAACCGAGCTGAATGTATTTTATCATGAAATTCCCAGGGAACTGACTTGCAAATCAGAGCTCAGAAGCTCACAATGGTGAACAACAGAGCTGTCTGGTGAGCAAGTCTGGGAAGTGATGAAGTGGGGTGGGATGAGAGTTCTCCAGACATCAGTCCCCCAGGAATTTCTAAGAGCTGTTTCTTCCATGAGATATTTTTGCAGGATTTCACTTGGTGGTGTCTCTCTGAGAGGGTATCCTACCTTTCTATCAGATTTTCTGCTCTGGGAATACATGGGGCAGTGGAGAGTGAGGACTTGAAATAAGTCAACACTCCAACCAGTACACATTTCTCAAGATTTTTCCCTGAGGGAAAGCAGTGCTTAGGGTTTCCTAGGTGGCTCAGTGATAAAGAATCTGCCTGACAAAGCAGGAGATGTTGGAAACGCGGGTTTGATCCCTGAGTCTGGAAGATCCCCTGCAGAAGGAAACGGCAACCCACTCCAGTATTCTTGCCTGGGAAATTCATGGACAGCGGAGCCTGGTGGGCTATAGTCCATGGGGTCGCAAAAAGTTGGGCACGGCTTTTTTCTTTTTAAACAAAAAAGGGTAGAGTCCATATAACACTCTTTCAACCCACATCAATTGAGCTCTGACTCAGTGCTACCTTTGTAGATGTCACAACTAGTGGGGGCACAGACCCATCAACAGGGAATAAATAATAATACTGTGTGGTTAGGGTGATGACTGGTTACATTCAGGGGGATATAGGAGCACAGAGTGGGGACCTACCTTGACCTTGCCTGGCCCTTAGGGGACATCTGGGAAGAATCTTCCAGGGCAAACCTTGGCTCGGTTTCTAAGGATGGAGTCTGCTTGAGTGAGAAAGAGCAAGAGGAAGTGAGCAAGAGAGGTCGTCTATGATTCTATCATTCATAAATTTGTCCAAAGCTTTTGGAAGGCATTTATATTTCCTGCCAGCACCGCCTCTTGGGGGTGATGAATTCCAATAAGTTCCAATCCGTTTATTACTCAGTGTGAGAGAAATTGCTTCCTTTTATGTCTGGAGCTAAACCTGGATCACATTTCATAGGACATCTCCTAGTCACAGAGTTTTGGAATCTGGTTAAGAAGTCAGTGCCCCATGGGTTCCAGGTTCTGTGGATCCAAATCTCTTCCCTTCCCAACCTTCAGAATGAAGACCCTAACCTTTCAACCTGTCTGATATTTTCATTTTATTTGCCTATCTACAAGCTGTAATTGCCATGCTTTTCTGGGTTTCAGTGACCAGAATATCCCTCAATCATCATGTTTTATGGGAAAAAAAAAAAGCCACCTTGTGTAAAGGAAGAAAATTATTTTTGCCTTGTGTTTGTGATAACAAAACTTGGGAACACAGAGCACTGACTGGGAAACACTTCTGGGGCAGGCCTTCTGCATCTGATGCATCTTTCTATCTCCAGGGTCTTGACCAGAGCCCATTGCCCATAATCAGCTGAATGGGTGTTTGCAGAGGAATGGAGTAACCAGATAGCCCCCAGTGCTGGTAGGTCCCTGAAGCCTGACTACTGAGAACCCAGAATCCTTTACGTGACTTTTAGTGTTCTGATTTTTTATTTAAAAATCTTCCTTCCAAACTTCCTAATGTCTCATCGGAATTATAGATGCTTCCTTAGTGTCACCACTTTTTACTGCCTGGTGGAGTTGGAGTTATTTATTTATAATGCTTTATTTACAAAATTATTGTGTTTTTGTGATTATAAAGTGGAAAGCATTCATGTAGAGAATTTGCCAGATACTAAAAGGATAAAGTAGAAATATGAAATTATCTGCAATTTAACCACCCCTCAATAAATTTCTTCCAGATTTTTCTGTGAGATATATATATATTTACAAAATATATATTTTGGAATCTTTCTCAGTGTTATACATTGATTTTTCTCGTGTAACACCACATCATGAACATTTTTAAATGTTCGGGAATATTCCTTGAAAACATCACTTTAAACAGTTGCTTAATAGTCTGTCAAATGTGTATAAATTTGACTAGTTATTCTTTTTTGGCTAGGCCAATCTCTTCCAATGTTTTGCTATCACAGATATTTATATTTTTCTTATTGTCACAGTCTACCACATCAGATTATTCCCTGTCCACTAGACATGACTGTGTGCTTAATTGTTCAGTGGTGTCTGACTCTTTGTGATCCCATGGACTGCAGCCCACCAGGGTCCTCTGTCCATGAGGATTCTCCAGGCGAGGATACCGGAGCGGGTTGCTATGCCCTCCTCCAGGGGATCTTCCCACCCAGGGATGGAACCCAGATCTCTTGCATTGCAGGTGGATTCTTCACCATCTGAGCCACCAGGGAAGCCCAGACATGACTAGAATGCTTAATCTAACTCTGTGGTCTCCTAAGTGAGGTGTGATTCTCTGGTACACAAGATGATCTAGAATGTGGAATAAAATATTATAACTCTTATTTTTGGTTTTGCCTTTTACTTTTTATATTTCTACTTTTTAAAAATGTATTTTTATTGGAGTATAGCTGCCTTACAATTTGTGTTAGTTTCTACTGTACAGTAAAGTGAATTGTCTATACATATACTTTTATTCCCTCTATTTTGGATGTCCTTTAGGTCAGCACAGAGCACTGAGTAGACTTCCCCGAGCCATTTATATATTTCTACTTATTGATGCCCACTTGAAAATCAACAATATACTAGTATAGGAGTACATGCATGCAATCTACTAGTAAGCAGCCCTATTCAGAAGGCACAACTCAGATGTTTTTCTTTCCAAGAGGGGATTACAATCAAGATCATTTATAGATACTGATCTCACTCATTCAGAAAATTTATAAAACTTTGTTTCTCTTGGAGTTTTCCTAAAGCCCTGGGATTTTAGGGTAAGCTGGATTAGTAAACTCCTAGTAGCTTTTCTCTGTCACTGTCCACCAAGGGGTCTCTTTTTAGGCTGCGAGAGTTGATGGCAGGGTTTCCTTCGTTGATCTTCCTCCCTTTCTGAACAATCATCAAACCCCATCCACCTCCTGACTTCTTTTGCTGCCACATGAACCCAAGGGAGCTTAGGCTTCATATATGAAGCCTAAGTCTTATTTCCTCCAATCCCTGGCTTCCTCCCAACTAGCTTTGAAGCACTAACTTGTTTTTTACACCATCCACTGAAACTTCTTTCATGATTCCTTCACTTTTATAAATAATATCTTTTTTAAAAAGCTCCTAATATAACATAAAACACAACATGACATGACATTACATAACATAATTAAGAGCAAAATACACTATTTCTTTAAACAGTTTCTGGTCCCTTGTACTTTTATAACTTTTTTTTTTCTAGCAGCTTTATTGAGTTACCTTGAAGCACATTTTAAACAAGTACAATTTGGTAAGTTTTGATAAATGCATACTCCTGTGAAATGATCACCATGATAAAAATAATGAACATATCCATCACCACTATAAGTTTCCTCAAAGGGTTCCACCCTTTTTACCTACTCCTATTGGCCCCAGACAACCACTGATGTGCTTGATGTCATTACAGATTAATTTACATATTCTAAAATTTATGTGAATAGAATCATACAGCATGTGTTCTTTTTTGCCTGTCTTTAACTCAGCATTAGTATTTTGAAATGCATCTATGTTATTGTACCAATATTTTATTCCTTCTCACTGTTGAATAGTATTATACAGATGTTATGCAATTTGTTTATTCATTTGCCCATCAATGGACATTTTTTTTTTTTTTTCCAATTTCTGGCTTTTACAAATAAAATTGCTATGAACATTTGGTTTCATATGTTTTCACTCCTCTTGGGTAACTATCTAGGTAAAGAATGAATGGATCACATGTTTAAATTTTGAAATCCTAAACTCTTTCCCAAAGTGGTTGTACCATATTATGTTCCCATTTGTGATACATGTGAGTTCTGTGTGCTCCAAATCCACATGGATCATCACCATTTGGTATGGTCAGTGTTCCCAATTTCAGCCATTCTAATAGATACATAGAAGTATCTCATTGTAGTTTAGATACACGTTTTTAGAATGACAGATGATGTTGAGCATCTTTTCAGTTGCTTACCTGTTACCTATATATCTTCTTTGTTGAAGTGTCTTTTCAAATCTTTTGGACATTTAAAAAATAGTTTTTTTTTAAATTGAGTTTTGAGAGCTCTTTTTATTTTCTGCATATGCTTGCAAAGATTTTCTTTTAGTCTGTCCCTTGCCTTTTCATCCTTTTAACAGTGTATTTTGAAGAATAAGAGCATCAATTTTGATGAAAAAAAATTTATCAGCTTTTTCTTTTATGGATTGGGTTTTTGTTGTCATATTTAAGAAAACATTGACCAATTCAAAGTTGCAAAGATTTTCTCCTATATTTTACTATAAAAATTTGTAGCTTTAGGTTTTAAATTTAAATCTATGATCCATTTTGAGTTCACCTTTGTATATGGTACTTTTTTTGCATATTGATATCCAACTGTTCCAATACTATCTTGGGAAGACTATTCTCTCCCTACGGAATTGCTCTTGTACTTTTGTTGAAAATCGATTGTCCATATATGTGATATATGTGTCTATTTTTGGACTCCATATTGTGTTCTGTTGATATTGCCTACCTTGAGGCCAATATCACACTGTTTTGATTATTGTAACTTTGTGTTTAGTTTAAAAATGAGGTTGTTTTAGTTCTTTATTCCTTTACAAAGTTGTTTCAGTTATTTTTGATCCATTATGCTTTTATATGATTTCCCCCTAGCTTATGTAGGTATAGTTGACAAAGAAAAATTATATGTACTTAGGGCATACAACATGATAATTTAATGTACATGTACACTATGAAGTTATTACCCTGATTAGATTAATTAACACATCCAACAGCTCACTATTTTTTGCTGTGCAAACACTTAAGATCTACACTTAAGGTCTTATCAAAATTAAAGTACATAATACAGTGGTTTTTTTTTATACTTTATTTTTATTTTTAAAATTTATTTTAACTGGAGGCTAATTGCTTTACAATATTGTGGTGGTTTTTGCCATACATTGACATGGATCCGCCATGGGTGTACATGTGTTCTCCATCCTGACCCGCCCTCCCACCTCCCTCCCCATCCCATCCCTCAGGGTCAACCCAGTGCACCAGCCCTGAGCACCCTGTCTCATGCATCAGACCTGTCCTGTATTATATATAATAGAGTATTTTTAACTGTATTAATCTAGTCACCATGGTATAAGTTAGAATCCAAGAACTTATTCATCTTATAACCGAAAGTTTGTACTCTTTGACCAATATTTCCCCATTCTGCCCACCCTTTGGCCCCTCACAACCATTGTTCAACTTTAAGTTCTATGAATTTGATTTTCAAATTCTACATATGAGTGAGTCATATGACAATTGTCTTACTGTATCAGGGTTACAGTATTTCACTTAGCACAGGTGTCCTCCAGGCTCATACATGTTGCTGCCAATGGCAGAATTTCTTTCTTTTTTATGACTGAATGATGCCTGTCAATGCAGGAGATGCAGGAGAAGGGGGTTCTATCCCTGGGTCAGGAAGATCTTCTGGAGTAGGAAATGGCAACCCACTCTAGTATTCTTGCCTGTAAAATTCCATGGATAGAGGAGCCTGGCTGGCTACAGTTCACAGGATCACAAAGAGTTGGATGTGACTGAGTGTCATGCACTCAGCATGCACCCAGATGATATTCTATTATGTAGGTACATATATATTTGCTAATGTATATATGTATAAGCATATGCATGATACTTTATATATAATACATAGCTCTTTGAATATTGATTTCATTTCCTTTGGATATATATTAAGAAGTAGAATTGCAGTATCATAGGGTAGTTCTATTTTTAATTTTTTGAGAATCCACCATATTGCTTTCTACAGTAGATGTACCAATTTATAATCCTACAGACAGTGTACAAGAGTTCACTTTTCTTCACACCCTCAACAACACTTAATATCTTTTTTTGTGTGTGTGAGGATATCCATGCTAGTAGGTATAAGGTAATATTTCATTGTGGCTTTTATTTGCATTTCCCTGATGATTAGTGTTGTTGAGCATTTTTTCATATACCTGTTGGCTAATTGTAAATCTTTGCAAAAATATCGCTTCAGATTTTTTGCCTGTTTAATTAGATTATTTCTTTTTTGGCTATTTTTTCACAGAGATAGGAAAAACAGCCCTAAAATTTACATGGAACTACAAAAGACCCTGAATAGCTGAAGAATTCTTGAAAAAGAAGAACAAAGCTGGAGGTATCATACTTCCTGATTTCAAATTATATTATAAAACTATAGTAATGGAAACAGTATGGCTTAAAACAAGACACATAGACCAATGGAACAGAATCAAGAGTTCAGAAATAAACCCATATATACACACTCAACTAATCTGTGACAAGGCTGCCAAGGATACGCAATGCAGGAAAATATAGTCTCTTCAATAAGTAGTGTTGGGAAAACTATAAATACATGTGCAAAAGAATGAAATTGGACACTTATCTTACTCCACACACAATAATTTATTTGAAATGGATTAAAAACTTAAATGGAAGAGATGAAACTATTAAATGCCTATAAGTAAACATAAGGAAGAATCATGACAATGATTTTTTTTATATGACACCAAAACATAGGCAACAAAAGCAAAAATTAACAAGTGGGATGACATCAAACTAAAAAGCTTCTATAGATCAAAGGAAAAAACAAAATGAAAAGACAATCTATAGAATGGGAGAAAAATATTTGCAAACTATTTCTCTGATAAGAGGTTAATATGATATGAATTTTTATAATCAGTTTGTCAGTTTCTATGAAAAGGTTGATGGAATTTCGATTGGAATCTTTAGATCAATTTAGGAGATTTAACATCTTAACAATATTGAATCTTCTGATTCATGAACACAGAATCACTCTATATTATTTGAGTCATCTTTAGTTTCTCTCAGCAATGTTTTTTAAATTTTAATCATATAGGTTTCCCACATCTTTTGTGAAATTTATCCCTAGCAGCTAATCATGCTATTCTAAATGGTATTGATTTTTAAATTTTAATTTCCAGTTGTTTATTGCTAATATATAGAAATACAATTGATTTTTGTATATTGATCTTATATCCTGAAGACTTTCTAAACATACTCATTAGTTCTAATAGCTTTTTTGTACATTTCATTGAATTTTCTACATAGTTGATTATTTTTTCTATGAATAAATACACTCTTAATTCTTTTTCCATCTAGATGATTTATTTCTTCTCCTTACCTTATTCAACTGTATAGAACTATGGGAAACTTTTAAATAGATGAAATGAGACTGGATAGATTATGTTATTCTTGATATTAGGCAAAAAATATTTAGTCTTTTGCATATAAGTATGATATTAACTGTAGATTTCCCAAATTTGCCCTTTATAGTATTGAAGAAGGTTTGTGTTGATTTTGTCAAATGCTTTTTCTCCATCAATTGAGAATGATCATATAGTTTTCTTTTTGGTTTGTTAATATGATGAATTTCAGTGGTTTTTTTCTTTTTTTTTTTTTTAAGTTAAAAGATCAGCCTTGCCCTCCTGGGATAGGTTCTACTTAGTAGTGATGTATTACGCTTTTTGTATATTATTGGATTAGACTTGCTAAAATTTTGTGAAAATGACTGCATGTATAGTCATGAGGTCTCCTACTTTAATTTTCTTGTAATATCTTTGTCTGCTTTTATTATCAGTGTAGTGCTGGACTCATGAAATGAGTTAGGAAGTGTTTCTTCTTTTTGGTTTACTCAATGATTAGTGTAGAATTGATATTATTTTTTCCCTAAATATTTGGTAGAATTCGGCAGTGAAGTCATCTGGGCTTGGAGTTTCTTCCTGGGAAAGTTTTTAACTACAAACTGAATGCTTTATATATCGGAGACTATTCAAGTTATTTTTTTCTTGAGTGAATTTTGGTAGTTTTCATCATCCAAGGATTTTGTCCACGTTATTTAAATTGTCAAGTTAATTTTTAATAAAGGTGTTTATAATGCTCCCTGTGATCCTTTTAATATCTGTAGAATTTATGGCAATTTCTCTCTCTCATTCTTAATATTACTAATTTGTGTCTTCTTTCTTTTTCCCTCTTTTTTACTGGTTAGTCTGCCCAGAGGTTTATAGGTCTTCTCAAAGCACCAACTTTTAGTTTCATTGATATTTTCTATGATGTGTTTGTTTTCTTATACATTAATACATACTCTGATCATTATTATTCCTTTCTTTGGCTTCCACTGGGTTTTATGTCTTTTTTTCTTAGCTTATTATAATGGAAGTTGAGGTCACTGACTGAGATATTCTTTATTCTAATGTAGGTTATGGTTCTGTAAAATTTCCCATAAGTTTGCTTCCAGTTCAATTAACTTCTTAATTAACTTATTTGACCCATGGGTTATTTGGAGATATGTTGTTTATTTTTCAAATTTTGGTAATTTTTTTCAGAGCTCTATTTTTGGCTTATAATTAATTTAATTTTGGCAGGAAAATGAATTAATTTTTTTAACTTTGAGATTTGTAAAAATTTAAAATCTAAGACATTTTATAGTCCAGACAAAATTTGAGACATTTTATTTAAAGGGTTTATGTACATTTGAAAAAAAAGTGTATTCTACTGTTGAATAAGAAGGATTCCACAGATGTCAATTAGGTCAAGTTGGTTCATAGCATTGTTCAAATTTTGTGCATTCTTACTGGTTTTCTATCTCCTTGTTCTATCAGTTATTGAGAGAGGAATATTAAAATCTCCAACAATAAATTGTGACTTTTCTCCAGTACTTCTATCAGTTTTTGTTTCATGTTTTTTGAAGTTCCATTGTTTGGAACACAAAAATTCAGGATTGTTATGTCCTCTTGATGAATTGACCTCTTTATTACTATGAAATAGACTTCCTTATCCCTTGTTGGATGCTGAATATTTTTGTATTTCTATAAATATTCTTGAATTTTGTTCTGGGGTACAGTTAACTGACCTGAAAACAGTTTGATCCTTTAGGTTCTTTGTTTTTCATATTTGTTAACTGAGACCAAAGTTGTGTTTAGTTTAGGGCTGACTATTCCCCCACCACTAAGGCAAGCTTTTTGTGAGAACTCTATCTCACACTCTGTAGATGATGGGTTTTCCAGTTTTGCTGGTGAGAACAGGCACTGCCCTAGGCCCTTTGTGAACCCCAGACACTGTTATCATTAATCCTTTTGGCGGTTCTCTTCACAGATTCGGATAGTTTCCTCACATGCATGTGCTATATTGAATACTCAAGCAGAATCCTTACCCATCTCCTGAGTTTTCTCTCTGGTCAGCCTTCTTCTTTCTGTCCTGAAAACTCTAGCTGCTTCGATCTCCTCAAGCTCTCAGCTCTGTCCCCTAAACTCAAGTTCACTAGGCTTGGTTCCCTCTTCCTACTCCGTGGTCTGGAAACATTCTCCAGGCTGTAAGCTGGGACAGTCTTGAAATTCATCTCATCTCTTTCCTGTCTCTCAAGCATCGCTGTCTTGATATCCCATATCTTGAAAACTAGTCTTTCACTTTCTAAAAAAATGTTGGTTATTTCAGACAGGTTTAATCTAGCCCCTGTTATTCCATCTTGGTCAGCAGTGGAAGAACTATAAATATTTTAAGACTCAACTTAATTTTGCCAGCTTGCTTCCGGATAAAATCAGTTTTCTAGAATAAAAAATTAAAAATATAGTAAAATGATTCTCAACAGGTTGGATTTTTTCATCAACTTTATTGATGAATAAGTCACATACAATAAAATGCACATATTTTAAGTGACCATTTAATGAGTTTGACAGATGTACAGACCTGTTTGACCCCATTCAAAATGTAGAATATCTCTCTCACGCCATAAAATTCCTTTCAATAAGGTTTTAATTGCAGTTAGGAGACATCAGTTGAACCCTTGGCATTGCCCTTTAAGCTAAGAAAAGAAGCGCATCAAATGCTTGCCCCTCTTGCTTTGACTCTAGATCCTACCTTCTTAGATCTGTTACTTTCTTAGTCCAGGTATACACACCCATATGTGATGTGCCACAGAAAGAACTGTTGGACCATCGGACTTGGGTGATTTTGTAAGCAGTCAGAGTTCATGGGCCAATGAGATGAGGAATTATTTTGGGAACTCAGTACTCCTCTTTGACATTCATGGGATACTTTAGGCTACATACAGTTTCCAACTTGAACTCCTGAAAAACTTTATTTCTGAGATTTTTTAAGTCATTTGTTACATAGTATTATTGCCACAATAACTAATTGATACATGGTGCTTGATAAATATTGCTGAATTACTTTCCAAAAATGTTGTACTTATATTTATACTGTACCAAGCTTGCCAAACTGAACATTATTTTTATTTAACTTATTTTTCTGAATTAATTGAGATGTAATTGCTGTACATCACTGTATAAATTTAAGGTGTGCAGCATAATATATTTCTATTTTTAACTTCTAAAATTTTAATAAGCTTAGTCATATTCTGGTTATTGTCTTGTTTTTCGGAAACATTCCTAAACTTCCAGGCACCTGTGAGCCATGCTGGCAAGAAGCATTAATGGGTCTCATTTCCCTTCTGGTGGGTGCACCAGAGGGAACCCTGCTTGGCAGCTGGTTGTAGAAGAAGCCAAAAATTAAAGCTGACAGCAAATCATGAAACCGCTGGGATGGTGTCCTATTTAAATAGATCACCTTGTTTCCAAACACTCATTTATTTCCTTTCTGACTCTTAATCCTCCATCTGCAATCTTGTGTTTTCAGATTTCTCCTGTTTATCATGTACTGGGCGTGGAATAAGCCATATCAGGCCTTGCACCTGTTAAGACGCAAAGTTGCCTCTCTGCCACTGCAATCCTCTTGTTGTTGCCAGTTGCTATTTGTCCCGTTGTCAGCTTGCTCAGAATTCACATCCTGGACATTGTGTTGCTCCCTGCATTTCTCCTAGCCTACTAAGAATTTGAGGGCTCTTACTCAAACACCTCTCACCTAGCACACTGGAATACAGCAGCAGCAGCAAGTAAGTTTTCTGGTGAGTGAGTGAGGTGGGTGAGGGGGCAAGTGACCTTTTCTCATCTCGGGACTCAGGTCCTACATGTCAAACTGTTTTAATTGACAAGGATGAATAGAATATCTTTCTAGTTAAGGTTTTCCTTATATGCATTTTCTGTTCCTGTCTGTTGTCTACTTACCTATTGAGGTCTTGATTTTTAAATAAATCAATTTATATGCATTTTTTATATAGCAGAGATATTAAACCATTTCTGCAATGCTTGTTGAAAAATTCTTTCTCTGCCCAATATTTGTTACCTTGGCTTTTACTATACAGAAGATATGTTTTCTGAGTGTAAAGTTTATACCCATAAATAAGAAGGGGCATATTTAAATGTGTGTACCTTTCTCTTATCTTTACATAGCCTATAATATGTTTTCTCAGGCAGTTTAAGTCTTCCTCTGGAATGCTCAGATTAGCGGCTGGGGATGTGTTCAAAAGGATGGAGAAATTGGATCCTTCTGTGACAGGAATGGCTAATGACATTTTCTCTCTGATGAGGCTCGTGGGCCATTCTTCATTTATGCATTCTAAAATATTTATTGAGCATCTACTCTATGCCAGGCACCACCACCTGGGACATTCTGGGCCCTGACTTAATGGTCACTGAGATTTAATTGAGGTTTGATAAGATGGATGAACCATATACCATATCAATAAAGTTGAGTATTATCTTAATCACATTCTTAAGAGTTATTAACTTCAGGGCCTATGGAGACAATTTTGAGTGAGCAAGAAAGATAAAGTCTCTGCTCTCCAGAGGGTCACAGAAGATTGAGAAGGCAGACAAGTAAAAGACAATTACAGTGAACTGTGGTGGGAACCACAACGGAGAACATGGGGTGGGAGCTGGGGCTTTGCAAATGTACATAAGGGCACTTAGCTAAGATTTGAGGGACCAGGGGAAGCTTCTTGGAGATGATGTCCCAGTTGAGACCTGGAGAATGAGTAAGAATGACTCAGAAGAGGATTGGAAGTGAGAGTATGTTTGCAAAGGCAACAGCTCAAAGCAGTCCCTGGAGTTGAGAAAGGAAACATGTGCCTTTGAGAAGACTGTCTCCTGCAGATGGTGTTTGATAATGGGTCATTGTTATTCCTTGAGGTATTTGACCACGTTTCTTGTTACTCCCCACCCCTTTGTAAAAGATGCTACCATTATCACTTATCACTGCAAAAGGGGTTGGCTTGAAAATCAAGATGCTTGATTTCCACTTCTAGCTCTGCTATGAGAGAGTGAGGTAATTTTGGTGAGCTTAAGTTCCCACTCTGGATCTCTGTCTTTTGTCCTGTGACATCAGGGATAGGAAAGAATTATGTTCCAGCAAAACAGCCTGTGGCTGCCCCTATCGTTTTTGAGGTATGGGTGCTGAGGGGCTCTGGTCTGCTCTTCTTTGTATTCATCATGTCTGGGTCTAATGCTCAAGAGAGGCTCCAAATTCTAAGTGAGAATACTCTCAAGGAGCTAGTGTTCAGGAAGAGGTTTCCCACCCCCTCCCCACCCAAACCCAGTGAGCCAAATCCACCAGCTGGAATCAGAACAGTCTCTACGCCCAACTCCTTCAAGCATTGCCTTGTGGGATATCGGTTTCCTCAACAGGAGTCAGGAGGATGAGAAAGGGCCCCTGGGAGGTGGACAGGACTGCTTGAGGGATTCTCCAGGCAGTGCCTAGTACATTATGGGTCCTCGGTTAATATTCATTGAAGTTTCATTGAGGTTTGATGAGATGGATGAACCATACAATATGTCAATAAAGTTAAGTATTACCCTAACCACATTCTTAAAGTTATTAAAAATGTCAAGAGCAGGGTGATTTATTTGCTCATTCTATGGAAATATTGCAAAGACAGTATGTATAAAAGCGTTCGGTGCTTAAATGATAATGATTTATCCTTCTGGCTCCATCTCAAACTTAGTGTCAGTGACTGTTTCTGATGTTGCCTGCCTCTTCTAGGTCTTTGGCCTTTTGACACCATTTTTGGCTCTAAGAAGGATGGGAGATTGTAAGACAGGCTGGAGGTTCAGGAGCTGATGCAAATTCCTTCCCCAGCCGTCTCCCATCTGTGGATGATGCCAAGCAGCTGCCTCAGGGTGACCTTTCACATTTGACATCATGGCCCGTGAGTACATAATAGGCGCTTCAGCAGGGGGATAACAAAGCTCTGGCCTGGATCCGACACCTGAAAAAATGTGGTTCCTGCTCTGACATTGCGTGTCTCCCGAGAGAATTATAAGCAATAGCAACTGTGGTAGTTCAGGAAGGAGTGAGAAATTAGAGTTACTTGCTTTGGGAGAACGTGTTCACGTTGTATCACTTGCATTTGACTTGCAGCACAGACTGCTGCGGAGCTTTAGGATTTGTCATGCTCAGTCTCGGGCTTCCGTGGTGGCTCAGATGGTAAATCTGCAATGCTGGAGACCTGGGTTCGATCCCTGGGTCGGGAAGATACCCTGGAGAAGGGAATGGCAACCCACTCCAGTGTTCTTGCGTGTAGAATTCCGTGGACACAGGAGCCTGGTGGATTACAGTCCATGGGATTGCAGAGTCGGATACGACTGAACGACTTTCACTTGCAACCTGGGTCTCAGCCATAACTTCTCCAGGGCGTGGAGAGACCCCGGAGCCTCAAGGTGGGTGTTCGAGCTTCTAAGACGGCATATTTCACAGGGCACGTCTGCACAAACAGCTTCACACAGCCACGTCCAAGCACCCTGCATAGACACACGCTCGGTAAAAAATGATCCTGAGGCTTTGTAATAAGTGTGTGATTAAAAACCACGTGAAAAATGACAACAGTTAGAACTAAAACCAGCCTTGCAAGCTTGCAAGCTCCTGGGCTGCTCTGACAAAGCCCCTATCCCCCACACCCTGCCCAGCTGCTCTCAGGTGCCCACCCTCTCAGGAGCGCCCCTCTGAGACATAAGGGGTGGGGCTTTGTGTGCGAGAACCCCCTCCGAGCCTTCCTCCAGCCCCACATTCTTAGGACCATCCCAGCGCTCCGTACCGTTCTCAGCCTCTGGGGGGCACCAGAGCTTGCGCATAGCAAGGTGGATGCATCCCAAGACAAAAGAGGAGGATTTTGGCTGCCAATCTGTCTTAACAATGTGTAAGGTCTGTCTTGAAGCAGAGGAGGCCATACACAGACCCGAATTGGGGTGCGCACTGTTCTGGCTGTGGTGACACAGCGGGGCTGGGATCTGAGAGTGGTCCACACTCCAAGGTGATGGGAAGTCAGATTCTGGTGCCTTCTGAATCTGAATCCAGCCCGGGGGCCAGTGACTGGGAGAAGAGGTCCCCCCGGAGTAAGGCTTTGCAGGACGGGAGGCTTCCTTCACCCTTGCCCCATGCTGCCCTCCCGGGAGCCGCATTCATCCGAGAAACAAAAGATGCCAGAGACACAAGGCAAGTGAGGCTGGTAGGGGGAAACGAAACGGCCAACGAAAAGGAGCAGGAAGAGAGAAAGAGAACAGGAGCTGGGGGCAAAATCAGAACAAGACGGGGGAAAGCTAATGTATGGTGATTGTTCTAACCAGTGTTATGGGTTTTGGAGCAAAACAATTTGTAGGAAGCAAACTTCCCAAATGTGAGTACTTAATAAAGAAGAAAACAGAAGGATTGATAATGGGAATTAGGCTAATGAATAAACAAGCTGCTTAAAAAATGGGCTCCTCTCGCAGTCCGTTATTTTTAACTTAGTGGCAATTTGCATACTAGTTAATTTGCATATATTAAATACTGTTCCCCTTCTCCTCCTTCCCACCTCCTCCACTTCAGAATAACATTTCATTACGGTGCTGCTGGGCCTGAGGACTCGGAGGCTCTGGAGAGTTTATTAATTTATCCAACACATGCTGTGTACATTTTTATCACTTGCCACACAGTGGACCCAGTATCTTTGAAGTCATTAACAACACAAGGGGTGTTCTGCTCGAGGTATTCAAAGGAGAGTGAGAAAAGTCAGCCTGCAAAAATGTACCCCAAACAAGGGAGAGATCATGTTTGGTTTATGTTCTTTCTAGGAAGACTAAAAATGAGCAATGGATGACTCTCTCATCTGCATCAGAGAACCCCTGTTTTGTTTAATTTTTTTTTTTTTAATTTTGAAGTGAAATGCACAAAAGGAACTAGCCACATATGACATTTCTCCTTCTGCTGCTCATAAGGGAAGGCGGAGGAGACCATGGCTTTTTGGGAGCTCCCTTACTGCTCATGGGCATGATGAACCAGGGGGCGAGTTGGGCAGGCCCCCCTCCTCTGAGCTCCCTAGACTCATCTCCTCTGAACTGCCCTCTCCCAGGGAGCCCTCCCTCCACTGCCCCTTCCCTTGCTGGCTTCTAACTGCTGAGAACTTCTAGCTTGAGCTTCTGGTGGTTTAGTTAGTTGCTCTGTAGAGGATCCTGGCATCACCAATGGGACCAGAAGAAAGCTACCATGCCTACAAGGGAGCTTTTAGAAACTGTCTGGATCTGACCCACTTGGATTGACCCTGTTGTCATTTTCCAACGTCATCTTATCAGTTTGGCTATTAGATCCCCTTTCTATTGTCCCAGTTGCTTAAGATGAGGAGAAGCCTGTGTATTTGCTAAAAGCTTGTAGAGTTTTCCCCAGATGCTGATACAAATTTAAATTAAAATAACTAATTTATTCAGTCATTCACTCATCAATTATTTATTGAATGTCTACTATGTGCCAGACATTCTAGGCACCGGAGATGTGGAACTTACATTCCGGTGGGCAGAGACAGGCAATAAACATATAAATGATAACTAAATGATACGACCCAGGTTATAAACACTAAAGAGAAGAATAGGGAGAATGATGGGGTAGCAAGTGACATGAGGAAGGCACATTACCTAGGCTCATTAGGGATGCTGATCTTTGAGCTATGACTAGAGGGAGGCAGGATTCATTCAGGGTCTCCTGGCCATCTCTGTGCTTGTCTTGGCCCTAGATGAGTTTTTGGCCTAGTGACTTTGCACTTGGCTAAAATAATCTGCCCATCCCAGTGTTCTTATTACCATTTGGTCCCAAGTGTGTCTTGCAGTTCTGGGCTTGGTGAAGCAGCAGCCTTGAAACTTCACACCATTCAAGTGGCCTGTGGTATAAGTTCAGATCCTGTCTCCAGGAACTAACTTCTTTGGAGGAAATGGCGATGAAACACCTCAGGTGCTCTGGGTTTGAATCTCACCAGGTTTGTGACTTTGGGTAAGTGACCTGACCTCCTCGCACTGTAGTTTCCCAATCTGCAAAGTGGGTATAATAAATGTAAAAGGCCTGGCATGAAATTTCAGTAAATGTTCCCAAGCTTTATTGTGCAGAAAATACAGACTTTCCTCACTCCATTACTCCAGAGGATAAGGATTAGTCCATGAATGGAGTGTGAAGGCTTTTTTATGTGAGGCACTAAATGTATAGAGAGTAGAAAATCATCCCAGAGTAGTTTCTGTATAGAAACTACAAGCTATATAAGTCCTGTGCAGCTTGCAGTTTCTAAGTTCCCTGTGGTTGAGTCAAGAAATCAGGCAACCTTGGGTTTGAAATCCAGCTCCACTACCTTACTAACAATATTATCCCTAAACAAGTCACTTAATCTGATTATGACTGCTTTTTCTCATTTATAATATGGGGATAATAATAATGTCTACTTATAGGGCTGCTATAAGGATTAATGAGACCATGTCTATAAAGTGTGTAACACATAAAATGTTTGTCGATATATATTTAATATTATTTCACTGACCTGGTCTGTGGAAGTAAGGAGTTTGATCCTCTTGATTAATAAGATATTGTTGCATTCTTCACATATTGTATTGACTGAGTATTTTGGGGGCCAAATTGTTCTCAAGCTGACTGCCCCACTGCTCAGTTCAGTTCAGTTCAGTCACTCAGTCATGTCCGACTCTTTGCGACCCCATGAATTGCAGCACGCCAGGACTCTCTGTCCATCACCAGCTCCTGGAGTTTACCCAAACTCATGTCCATTGAGTTGATGATGCCATCTAACCATCTCATTCTCTATCATTCCCTTCTCCTCCTGCCTTCAATCTTTCTCAGTATCAGGGTCTTTTCATATAAGTCAGCTGTTTGTATCAGGTTGCCAAAGTACTGGAGTTTCAGCTTCAGCATCAGTCCTTCCAATGAACACCCAGGACTGATCTCCTTTAGGATGGACTGGTTGGATCTACTTGCAGCCCAAGGGACTCTCAAGAGTCTTCTCCAACATCACAGTTCAAAAACATCAATTTTTCGGTGCTCAGCTTTCTTCATAGTCCAACTCTCACATCCATACATGACCACTGGAAAAACCATAGCCTTGACCAGACAGACCTTGGTTGGCAAAGTAATGTCTCTGCTTTCTAATATGCTATCTAGGTTGGTCATAACTTTCCTTCCAAGGAGTAAGCGTCTTTTCATTTCATGGCTGCAGTCACCATCTGCAGTGATTTTGGAGCCCCCCAAAATAAAGTCTGACACTGTTTCCACTGTCTCCCCATCTATTTCCCATGAGGTGATGGGACCAGATGCCATGATCTTAGTTTTCTGAATGGTAAGCTTTAAGCCCCGCTGCTACTTCAGTGTAATTTTCTCCATCACCAAAGCCTTTACCCCAGTCAAAGTCACCATCATGTTTCCCAGGAACAACTGTGATGACCCTTAGTCTTGCCCTCCTCTAAGCCCTTCATCACATGGCAGAGGATCTGTAGAATACACATGAGCTATCAGCTGGTTTCCATTAATCCTGAAAACAAAATTCAAATTCCTTACCTGGGTCTGTAAGGCTTTAATTGACCTGTCCCTTGCTTCTGTCTCTAATCTTAGCTGCCTTCTCTTTCCTCCATGTCTGCTATACTTCAGCCACACTGGCTTTCTCTCTGCTCCTAAACATGCCGAGCTCATTCCTGCCTTAATGTCTTTGGGCATGTCATTTCTTCTGCCTGAAATTCCCTTCTGTCTGTGCTTTGCTTGGCTGGTATAACAGTGAGGGATTTCATTTGGCCCCGAGTAACAGAAAATTCTGATATAGTGACTTCAGTATATATAAGGGTTTTTGTTTGTTTGTTTGTTTTGTTATTCAGTTAGAAGTCTGGGGAAAGGTAGCATTGGTCATGGCTCAAAAACATCATGGACAAGTTTCCTGAGATTTTCTATTTTGGCTTTTTCCTCATGGTTGCAATATAGTTGCCATAGCACCAAGCACCTATATCCATGTTACAGATGAGAAGGAGGAGCTGAAGGGAAGCAAAAAAGGCAGTACTTAAATTAGAGGAGAAACACTCTCCTCTAAGCCCTAGCCAATATCTCGTTGGTCACAACACTGTCGATTGGCTACTCTGCTACCAAGACGGCTGGGACAGGTGTTTTAGCCAGGTGCCCTGTGCTGTGGCCCTCTGTAAAGCTGTGGCTGGATACTTTTAGCTGGGTACATTGCGACCCTAAACAACAAGGAAGCAGTGAGAAGCTGTTAGGTAGGCAACCAGTGGTGCCTGTCACAGCTGGCCTCTGATTTTTTTAGGTCTGACCTTACCTAGTTTCTTCTCAAAAAGGTGTTCTCTGAACCTCTTAGCTAAGCATC
The DNA here is from genome assembly GCF_963930625.1 of Muntiacus reevesi. Classification (NCBI taxonomy): domain Eukaryota; kingdom Metazoa; phylum Chordata; class Mammalia; order Artiodactyla; family Cervidae; genus Muntiacus; species Muntiacus reevesi. The sequence continues at coordinate 13,822,864 of NC_089256.1, forward strand.
ACCTCTCTGCCACCATTATTTTCTGTAATAAGCCCCTCCTGTTTGCTTCACAACACTTTTTATGATGTAATTGTTTAATTCTTGGTTTACTTGTTTTTCATATATCTCACCATAAGGGCAGGGAGCCTTTCTTTTTATTATCCACTGAACTCCTTGCACCCAACTCAGAGTTGGGCATGTAATTGTTTCTCAAGAAATTATTCACCCAGTGAATGAGTGAAAGTGTTAGTCATTCAGTGAATGAATGAATCAGCTTGTAAGTGAATATAGGATACCTCTAGGATGTTGGAAAAGTTCTCTGTTCCTTTCCTAGGCTTCCCTAATCAAGGGGATCGAACCCAAAGCAATTGCTAAATAGAAGTGAACACAGTCAGCTAATGTTAATAGTGACTTTGTCAAATTAACAAATGATTGAATGTCCAGAAGATAAGTTGCTGGGTTCTTATTCTCACATGTTATCACCAGCACTCAGCTCTCATCGGTTATTCCTGCAGATGCAGATGAATTGAGTGCAGCAAGCTGTAGAGATATTCCAAGTAATGTGGAATCTAAGCTCAGAGCTGTCCTTTGAGAGTATTAGCTGTTTCAATTCCCAGCACTTGGGGTAGGAACATTCTACACAATGACTGTTTTTTCTTCTCTTTATAAAACCAAACCACTTAGTCTGTGTTATATATATTAACTAATCAAACCCTCAAACCGATCCAAAAAAAGATGCTGCAGCCCAGGGAAGTTCATGGTTAGGGAGAAGTGATGGAACCTGGGTTAACAGTTGATGCAGCAGCCAGGTTCCAAAACCCGCACTGTCAGCCAATATTATACTACAATGCTTATTGTTTTAATTTAATGCAAGATTTCTTTGGGGAAAATTGATATTATCAAATGAAAACCCATATTTTAGTATACCTATGACCCTTCTATAAATGTCAGTGATTGAGCAAAAGTAAAATAAATGACTTTTTGGTGTATTACAGCAAGAGACCAGGGGCCCGCTGGACCACAGAGAGTGGGGATGGTTCTGCAGGAGTCTGTACTAATGCCTCCATCCTCTTCCAGCCCTTGTTTCTGTAATTGGAGCGTTATCACCCTGAATCTAACTTCAGGGCCAGCTTCCCTGCATTGCTCTAATCTGTTTTTTCCTAAAGAAATGTTAATGTTGCTAATCAAAACCATGTGGAGTGACATTTTTTTTTTTCCTGAGTGTTGCTACAAAGCAAACATTTTGGAAGTATGAAATTCTACATTAATTTAAGAATGGGTGCAGGACACAAGCCTGGTAGATTCCAACTTCTCAAATCAGAAAAGCCCTCCGGTGAGGACTAGAACAGGCTGTAGAGTTCTGCAGATCTGAAATCAGATCCTGACACTGCAGCTTGCTGGCTGTGTTGCCTGAGCAGGTCATGTAACCCTCTCAATCTCAGTTTCATCCCATTTAAAAGAATGAATAGACCTAAGTAGATCTCACTAATTGTCAGGAATGCTCGTGGTAATGTGTGTCAAGAACCCTGTTGCAGGGACCGTCACAGGGTGGAATTCAACAGGGACTGACTCTCACCTCCCCTCTCACACACCATCTGGTTCACTCGCTGCCCCTCTCTGATAAATCTTTACAAAGGAGACTCCAGTTACAGAATAGCTTCAGGTAGGAGATTTGCCAAGCACTTTTGGTCACCCATCCCACTGTCATTAGCATCCCTAATTTTCTAGTTTTCTTACTGAAAGCACTAGGCTCAATGGGGAGCCTCACAGCTGAATGAACAGGCAATGCTGGGCCAGGGAGCCAAGACAGCCAGAGAGAAACCGAAAAGGTTGGTTAAGAAGACCCTTGAGAAAAATGGGAGATACTGAAACCACTCAGCCTGAACCTTGAGGCCTGGCTTAAAGGATTTATTAACAGTCCTAGGGCCATGTGTTTAGAGCAGGCACTGGTCAGGGGCCAGAAGGGGCAAGTGGACCAACCATAAATATAACCCTCAGTGCAAGAGAGAGCTGGTCAGCCCCACTGCCACTGTGCTAATGGGCCACTCTCAGGGGAAGCCTGGTGTCCTAGCTGTGCCTTGACTCAGAGCACTCAGATCCCAGAAACCTGTTCATGTGACAGCTTCTCTCACTTGTGGGCCTGTCTCATCCTTGGTTCTGTGCTTCTTTGAGTCAGGTAGCCTTATCTGGTAAGCTACAATTCTTAGAGTCCTCCTCTTAGAGTTGGACAAAAATCTGCTTCCTTTTAACTTCCCACTGCTTCCCACCCTACAGTTTACATGGTAATAATATTCTTCTTTCCAAGAGGTAATCTTTCAGATATTCAAAGACAGTCTTCATCAGGCTAAACAGCTCTATGCCTTCATTTGTGATTCGGTTAACATGGATTCCAGCTGCTTTTCCACAGTATTCTTCTGACCTGCACATCTCAGGGCCATGGGGAGAGGCAGGCTGTACCTTGAAAACTACTCTCTAAGCTCCTGTTAGCCTCCTGGGCCAGAGCTCCCCAGGACCAAGTGAAGCTGAGCCTGCATCTGAATTCAATCCCAAGGTCTTTGCTTTGTGAATTACTATCCAGGTACATCCCTTCATCCTCTATTTGTATGCTTGACTCTTTGAATAAAACCCCAAAGTTTTTGAAGTAGTTGAAATATCATCTCATTGGAATTGAACCAATATATTGGCCTGTCAAGGCTGTTTTTGGCTTGTTGATCCTGCAACTCCACCCCTCAACTCCTCCTGTCAGGCTTAAGCCATGCAGATGTCCCCTAGGCAGGCTCTAGGGGACAAAAATTTAATAACACTTGCTAAAAATTTTGTACTGGAAAAGGCAGGGGGTCAACATTCTTCATCATATCACTCAGGGCATCCTCTAGGATCACATCACCCATTAATCATCACCTCTGAATTCACTCAACCAGTTATAAATCCACTGAATGGTATTATCATGAGGTCCACATCTCTGTAATTTGTTCACAACAATATTATAGGAAACTCTAGTATTATAGGAAAAGACATTGCTAAAATCAATAGGCACTCTGTCTACTGCATCGCTTTAATTCTCTATTGTGGTTGTCCCACCAACAAGCCTGTCTAACATGACTTGCTCTTAGTGAGTCTAAGTCAGTCTCAGCAATGAGTAGGCTCCCCCTTCTAAGAATTCACATTCCTTCTATTATGCAGTCTGCCCAAGGGTCTGATTGGGACCATCTTACTGTCTTAAAAATCAGGACTTGGGCTCCTTTCAAAGGATATTAAACAGGTGGGAATGGGACGAAGGAAACTGAGATTAAACTTTGTACAAATAATTTCAATTAGGTATTAATAATAGGTGGCTCAGATGGTAAAGAATATTCCTGCAGTAAGGGAGACCTGGGTTTGAACACTGGGTCCGGAAGATGCCCTGAGAAGGAAATGGCAACCCATTCCAGTTTTACTGCCTGGAGAATTCCATGGACAGAGGAGCCTGATGGGCTACAATCCATGGGATCACAAAGAGTTGGACATGACTGAGTGACTAACACTTTCAGGTATGTAGAATAGTTCCCTGACCAGACATTGTGCTGAAATTCTAAGCAATGGCTATGACGTCATTTACTCAAATTATTAATAAATTGACTATGCATGTGATCATTTTCCTTTGTAGACCTAGAGGCAAAGGTATGGATGAGGTCATGAACAGCAAGGGGACTGCTGCTGTGAAGGAGTCAAAGCCAAGGTTATGCTTCTGGCCCTGCTATTACCCACTAACTTTCTTGATATGTTAAATTGGGATAGTCTTTTCTCTCTGAGGCCCTATTGCCTTGGTTTCAAAGGGGGATAGAATACTTTCCATCCCTGTCTCATGGAGTTATTATGAAAACTCGGATGAAATGCAGCATCACCAAGAAGAAGTAGTTATTATTAAGGCTTCTGGAGGAGTTTGTGTCTCCAAGTAGGATCCATGGCTGTCAGATCCATGATTGCAGCTGTAAATACTGTGGGATGTGGAAGCACATTGTTTGGGGTTGATCATATTCTCTAATTGGGTGTCACCTTTCATGAGCCAAGCAGCTGCCAAAACTGATTGCCTCTGATTTAGATTCTTGGAACTGATCAGCATACTGTTTTTGTTAACAACTATCTGAGGTTCAAGAAGTCTTCTGAGTGGCACCACTTGAAATATAACAGCTGGTTAGGGGGCTGTATTGTGGTAATTCAAAGGGGATTTATGAGCTGTTCCCTTCTTGTGAGCAAATGTGGTAACAAGCTTGAAAAAGGGGTTCAGTGATTCCCCACTGCCTTTGGTACTCAGCAAGTAATTTTCATATTTCAATACAGAAAATACATCTTCAGATCTTTTTAGACCAATCTTCTTCCTGTCACAAACTAAATGGGGTACACAGAGCCAAGGAATAGAGTGAACACAAGATTCAACACTGCGTCAATAGTAAAATGTATATTCAGGACACTCTTGTCTATGCATCCATCTTTCCATCCATCCATCCATCCTTTCACTCATCTATCCAACAAATATTCATCATGTGTTTATCATGTACGAGGCACTGAATGAGACTTAAATTATGCCTCAAGGAGTTTATAGTGTAGCATATGAAATAAATTGTATACAGTTCACATTTTTAAATGTTATTACAAGATCAGAGAGAGATTACTTCTACTTAGATGGAGCTGGGGAAGCATTTGGGCTGAACCAAGAAAGTTGGCTAAGATTTAGGTAAGTGGGGATGGGAGATATGGTTTTTCCAGGTAGAGGGGATAACCAGTGGCAAAGACATTAAGGAAATGAACTGCAGACACTGCCTGGGAAATTCTGTTCAGCACTGGGCTTTGTAGGAGAGTAATGGGAGGTAAGCTGGGAAGGCAGCCTGGAATAGCTGGTGAGAGGCTTAGAATCCCAAGCTGAGGAGTCTGAACTTCATTCAAAGGGAAATGGGAGCCATGGAGGACTTTTGAGTGTTGCAGTAAAGGTGACCAGAGCTGTTTCAGAAAGACCACGCTCGTGGCCATTGTGAAAAGTTGTAAGGAACGTGTGAAAGCCTTGCCTCTGAGTCTTGCTTTCTGATTTTCATGTGGCTGTCATTGCTGCCAGTGGCAGCGAAGAAGGTGGCTCTATTTAACCCTGAAGGGAGAAGGTGGATGCAGCAGATCTGTGTGTTCCAGTCACTCGCTGGCTTTGGCTACTGAAGGCTTACCACTGCATCCTTCTCTGGGAATTGCTTTTTCCCTGAAGGTTAGTGTGCCTCCTTCTATGACTGATTGATACAGGAGCTACAAAGGTCTTAGACCTGCCTCAATATGAAAGAGAATTCTGAAGGATGCTCTAAGATAATCTGAGGCCTCTTTGTCCCCTGGTGCACACTCCCACAAAATTCCTACACACACATCTCCATCTCAGAGTCTGTTTGCAGGATCTGGACTGAACGCAATGGGTTCTCCTCCCCAGCTCCATCTGCGTTGACCTATCCAGTGGATGGTTTGTTTCAGGCACATGTCATCTCTTCTTAACAGGGAGCTGGAAGTGGGCAGTGCTGCTCCAATTCCAGAGATTCCCTCTGTGAATGCAAGGTTTGCTCTAGGTTCTGAGGGTCTCTGGCCTTCCCAGACTCTGGTCCTCAAGATGTCCTCCATGGGATGTTTAATGGGGGTGGTCCTTGACCAGTGGTGGTCAAACCAGCACTGAGTATCCAGAGGTTAAAACTGTAGAAAGTGCCCAAATGTATTTGATTATAAGACCCTCTTTCTAAAAAAAAATAAGGAAAAACCATATCAGGGATAAAAGAACTGTTGCTCTGTGCCTTTGAGGGGTTGTTTGGGACTGAAATAGTCATTAATGAAGGGTGAGGCCAAGGTCTACTTGAGATGATGGTTTTAAAACAGAGGTTGATAACTCAGGTGACTCAGCATACATTGAACATAAATAATGAGACAAGCAGGTAGGGACTGTGGAGACCTGGAAATCGGACATATGACCATCAGAAGGGGGCTGCTGCCTCATGGCCCCAGATGGTACTGTTGGCACATGGGAGCACTGGACCCTGTGGCCAGGCCTCAGATTTTGCAAGAGAAGCCAGATATTTGCATTTTTAAAATTTAACTCTCCTGAGTTTTAATTCACATTTTAGAAAACATTGTGTTTGTGGAGCAAGATAGATATGTGAGCCGGATGTGGCCCGAGGGCTGTGGTTGTCTGCCTGTTTTTAATCCACTGATGTGCTGCAGAGAGTACCAGAGACAAAAAAAAAAGTGAGCACATTTGTGTGCTCTTCTCTAGAGGGGTCTCTGTCTGGGAACAGCCCACTAGGGGCCAGGGTGGGCTAGAGAAATGGAGAGAGGGCTGCTGCAACTTTGCATGAGTGGTGCTAGGAGCAGACAGCTGAGAACACACTTCTGAGTGTGTATTGGCCTCTCGCCTTCATGGAGACTGGGGAAATCTGCAGGTTTTAAAAAAATCTTATTTGCAAATTTACTTATTCCTTAAATTCCTTCTTAAAACATTACTTTCCGTTATTTAATCTTCACAGAATCCTTCAAGGATTCCCAGTTGTACACAAGGTAACCATTGGCATTACGTCTTTCTATATTAAGACTACACATGCAGTTCATTCATTCATTTGGGTGTGGATTCCTTTATTTGACACATAAATGAATAACTATCCTAATAATCATTGAATGCTGTATTGCGCAGGCCACTGTATGAGATGCTCTGGGAACAAATGAATACGATACAACCTCTACCCTGCAGGGACTCAGATGCCAGCACAGCAAGATAGTATGATGGTGACAGTGACAGGTCTCATTTACTGACTACCTACTAAGTGCCTGGTGGGATTCTTGATATTATTCCTAAACGGTAGTTGAAGTTATTTAATCCTCATACCAGTTTGCTAAAGACCAAACACTTTCCTAACCTCACTCCACCAGTTGCCCTCGGGAGGGGCTCTGAGCACCTCACATCTGCAGTGGAAAGTGTAGGAGAGGCAGGTGGATGCTGGGCACTGAAGATATGCCTGGGACACAAGTGGAGAGATGTGCACAGGAAGAAGGGTCAGACAAAGGCAGGAAGCAAAGGCTCAGGAGTGGCGAGGTCTGGGTGGGTCCTGGGACCACAGGGAGCAAAGGGAAGCGGCACCAGCCAGCTGGACAGCTCTTGGGTCAACAGAGCTGACTGCACTGGCGCTGGTCAGAATAGACCTGGTCAGGAAGGAAGAAGCCAAAGGATGCCAAACATTTCATTCTAGTAGACACAAAACCACTCATGCGCCTTAAGAAGGGAACAAAGGTGAATCACAATGAAATGCAATGTTTTCCATATCATATTAACACACATTCAAAAGCTTAAAATACTAAACAGTAAATACTACTTAGTGTTGACCAGGGCTCTCCTTTTTTACAACACTGATGGGAGAGTCAATTGGGAAAGTCTTCTTGACTGTGGTTTAGCTATAGGTGTGTATCTATTTTTTAAAATATTTATTTGGCTCCACTGGATTTTAGTTGAGACACTCAGGATCTTAGATCTTTGTTGCAGCATGTGAACTCTTAGTTGAGGCATGTACGATCTCGTTCCCTGACCAGGGATCAAACTCAGGCCCCTGGCAATGAGAATTCTGAGTCTTAACCACTGGACTACCAGGGAAGTCCCAATGTATTTTTAAATGCACATATATTTTGGCCCAGAAAAATCCCTTAGGATACACTAATAATTTACTTACTCGACTCTTTAGTGGTGAAGGTCACTTCTAGTTTTCTGTCTCTAAAAATGCCACACCCTAACATATGTGTATGTGTAAGGATGCATTTGTACAGGTGTTCACATAGAATACATGCACATATGTGTGTGTGTGTGCTGAGTGCTAAGTCGCTTTAGTCGTGTCCAATTCTGTGCAACCCTATGGATTGTAGCCCACAAGCCTCCTCTGTTCATAGGATTCTACATGTAAGAATACTGGAATGGGTTGCTATTCCCTTCTCCAGGGAATCTTCGACCCAGGGATCAAACCCTCATCCCTATCATCTCCTGCACTGGCAGGTGGGTTCTTTATCACTAGCACCACCTGGGAAGCCTATGTGTATGGGGGTTCTTTGGTGGTTCAGTTGGTAAAGAATCTGCCTGTAATACAGGAGACCTGGGTTCAATCCCTGAGTCGGGAAGATCCCCTAAAGATGGGAATGGCTATCCACTCCAGTATTCCTGTCTGGAGGATCCCATGGACAGAGGAGCCTGGTGAGCTAAAGTTCACAGGGTCACAAAAAGTTAGATGTGACTGAGTGTCTAACACATACACACACACATATCCACACATACGTATGAGCATGAATCCTGTATAAACACCTGCACAAATGCATTCCTGCATATACACATATGTTAGGGTGTGTGAAACAGAAAATTAGAAGTTTTTAGAAACAGAAGATTAGAAGGGGAATGTTGAAAATAAAACCCCAATTTTCTCCATGGCCCACAAGGCCTGTCATGATCTTGCCACTTCGTTCCTCTTCAACCTCATTCCCACATCTCTTTCCCTCTCAAGTTCTCAAGTTGTGTGAGGCTTCTTGGTTAGTCCTCATTCAGGCCAAGACTTTGCTCTTACTGTTTTTCTTCTTGGAAGGTTCTTTCCCCAGATAATCACATAACTCACTCCCTTACTTCTTTTATTCTTCTGTTCAAACATCAACCTGTAGTAGGCAGTTTCTAGGATGGGCCCCAGTGATCCCTCCTTCTGGAATTTACATGCTGTGTGATCCTCTTCCTTTAAGTGTGGGCTGAGCCTGATGACTCACTATTAATGAATACGGTGTAACAAAGGTGAAGTGTAACAAAGATGAGTGTCACTTCTGAGATGAGATATAAAATACTGTGATTCTTGCCAACAACCTTGTGAGTTTGGAAATGGATCCTTCCCCAGTTGAGCCTTCAGATGATGACAGCCCTGACTGATACCTTGACCACAGCCTGTGAGAGACTCTGAAGCAGAGTATGCAGTTAAGCCCCTCTGGCCTCCTGTCTTATAGAATCTGCGAGTGAATAAATATTGTTTAAACTACTAAGTTTTGGGAAATTTGTTACACAGCTATAGCTAACTGATACAGAACCCCTTGGAAAAGTCTTCCGAGATGAAACTAAACATGTAAACAACAGCAGTGTTCTTTGTTGTGCAGTGTTACCTTGACTTGCTTTGTTTTTCTTTATTGCTTGTATTCCTTGGTTAGTTTACATTTTACTTGTTTGTTTGTATATATATATTTCCTCACTACTAGGGTGTAAAATCTCATGAGGGCAAAATCTTACAGTTGTGGTCACTAGTGCCTACAACAGTGCCTGACATGAAGTGTGCTCTTATGTTCAATATTCAGCATTAGTGACTGAATGAATAATGCAACCATAAAGAGAATGAGCTAGTCAAGCACATCCGGACATGGGGGAAGCTTCCAAAGTGTAAACTGTTAAGGAGATTGGGAAGTGGAGACTTATAAGGCAATCTACAGAGAGCGTGAACCCCCTTTCATATCAAGAAGTGTTTATATTCATCAAAAGCATCTGAAAAGACACCTATCAAAGTGCTAATAGTTGTGGTTTTCTCTGAAAGAGAAGATTACAAGGCTGCACTGTCTTCTTAAATATTTATATAATTTTAAAATGTTCTACAGTGATTATTTGCTATCACAGAAATGAAGGCATTTGGTATAATTTGTAAGGCCAACAGCCACTTGCTTTGTGGTGTTCTTGTGTGGTCACTGGGGAAGCCTGGGGAGCTAGTCCACTGATGCTCTGGACAGAGCAGCCTTAGAGTTCTTCCTCATGGGGGCCAGAAACCCCCCTCCCTGCACCTCCCGCAGTCAGACTGCAGCCTCTGGGCAGTGCCCGGGAAGAGCTCTTCTCTCTCCCACATGACAGACTGTCAGAAATCTAGCAGGTTTTCTGTGAACATTTCTTGGCAATAATTACAGAATAAGAAATAGGAGGTTGAAAAGAAAGAATAAAACAGTACAGTAAAAATAACTGTTCTTGTACTTTAGCCTTGAGGGGATCGAGGCCTCCGAAGAGCTGGTGGATGTAACAGAGGGCTCTCATCCTCTGTTCTGCTTGGGGGTATAGTTCTCATGGGGGTGCTAAGACTGGGTTTTGGGAAAGAGACACGGGCTGGTTTCTCCTTGCCTATGCTGAGTGTGTCTGTGCAGGAAGGTACCCAGAGTTGCTCCATCTAAAGCTTCAGGATTCCCTGTAGACTCAGAGCCAGTGTGGCAGAGGGAGGTGGGAGGCAGACTTGTCATCACATCATTCCACACTTAACTTGGCTTGGGTACAGTTTTTCATCAACTACTATGCAGTCAACTCTCCACCACACCCCCTGTATCCCAGGTACTCCTAAGGCTATCGTGTGCAGTGGCTGGGATAGAAGTTGAACATCTGAAAACAGGGACTCAAGATTTCTGTCCTCTGTGGTAACCTCAGTGCCTGGTACAGTGATGGCCAAGTAGGTGCTCCAGTGGTGTGGTTGGCTGAATGAATGGCCACACACACCTTTGTGTATGTCCTTCCCAAAGTGTGCTCAGGTAAGCGTGCTCAGGTACCGTCCGACCACTAGACACAGAGCAGGAATGTGGACGCCTTCTCTGTACATTCTATACTTCCATGAATCTGACCAAAAATTACATTTTTGGGGGCAGCCAAATTAAGCAGTTAGATAACTTAATTCTCTTGTTTTTCCAACCTCTTCTCCTTATTTTAAAGGAGATATTATATATTCTTTCTTTAAATGTTGCTTTAATTATGAAATGCTTTAAATGTACACTACTCCACATGTCTCAAACAGCAAATGCTCATGAACCTCTCTCTCAAATTTAACTAATATTCTATTTTGTCATAGTTACTCTGTTTTTGGGAAGTAAAATACAAAGATAAAATTGAAGCCTACTTTTTCATTCTTTGCTCTTCTTCTTTTTATCCAAGAGATAAGTATGATTATTTTGAAGTTGGCATGCATTCTTACCATTCGTTTTTTAACTTTACTATATATATATATATATATATATATATATATATATATATATATATATATATATATATATGACTTTATTTGGGGGGCTCCAAAATCACTGCAGATGGTGACTGCAGCCATGAAATTAAAAGACGCTTACTCCTTGGAAAGAAAGTTATGACCAACCTAGATAGCATATTAAAAAGCAGAGATATTACTTTGCCAACAAAGGTCCGTCTAGTCAAGGCTATGGTTTTTCCAGTGGTCATGTATGGATGTGAGAGTTGGACTGTGAAGAAAACTGAGCGCCGAAAAATTGATGCTTTTGAACTGTGGTGCTGGAGAAGACTCTGAGAGTCCCTTGGACTGCAAGGAGATCCAACCAGTCCATCCTAAAGGAGATCAGTCCTGGGTGTTCATTGGAAGGACTGATGCTGAAGCTGAAACTCCAATACTTTGGCCACCTGATGCGAAGAGTTGACTCATTGTAAAAGACCCTGATGCTGGGAGGGATTTGGGGGCAGGAGGAGAAGGGGATGACAGAGGATGAGATGGGTGGATAGCATCACCAACTTGATGGGCATGAGTTTGAGTAAACTCTGAGAATTGGTGATGGACAGGGAGGCCTGGCGTGCTGTGATTCACGGGGTTGCAAAGAGTCGGACATGACTGAGTGACTGAACTGAACTGAACTGATATCCATAGGAATAGAATGTCATAGAAATTGTATCAAATTATTTTGTCTGATGATTCTATAACTCAGAATTGTGTATTCAATATTGATTCATTGAAACCTAATTTACTCTTTTTAATTACTGGATTCTATGAGTATGACATAGTTTGCCTACTCATCTCTAGTGATATTAGACATCTTTTCATGCATCTATTTGCTATTCAGACTTTCTTGTTTACCAAATACCTGTTCTTATATTGAGATAGATTATGAAAATAATAAAAATTTCCCACCTTGAATCCACACCCTTGGGCAGTTCCCATCAGATTGGCTCTGGGTTTAGACATGTGACTTGCTTTGGCCAATGAAATAAGAAAACATGAGGCTTGAGGCCCAAGAGACTTGAAAAGTGCACGTGCATTGTGTATGTGTGTGTTAGTTGCTCAGTCATGTCCGACTCTTTGCGACTCCATGGACTGTAGCCTGCCAGGCTCCTCTGTCTGTGGAATTCTCCAGGCAAGAATACCGGAGTGGGTTGCCACTTCCTCATGTGTGTGCATTGGTGCCTGCTTTTTCTTGCTGCTCTTGGGAACACTGAAACTACTATCATGTGAAAGAGCCCAGACTAGCCTGCTGGGCGATGAGAACCTTGCAACCCAGTAACCTCCATGCCTCCTGCCAACTGCTAAACATGAGTGAGGCAATGGATCATGAGCTGAATGCAAACGTGAGCAGGAGCCCAGCTCATGCCTTGAGGAGGAGAGCCATTCCCACTGAGCTCAGTACAGCCTCCCAAGTGTGAGAAAATAGGTGGCTGTTCTTTTAAACCAATAAATACAATAAATGATTTGTTAGATAAAGCTCATTTACATAACATTCTGTCCATTTTTGTTTCTGTGCCCTTTTTTATTGCTAAATTTTTTCTTAACATGTCATTTCTCATGTAACTCTATGAGTAAACTTATGAAATAGACATTTCCAACATCTTCACCACTTTATAGATGAGAAAATTTGTTAAAATCTGCCTCGGAGGTAGAAGATCCTGGTTGGATCCCTGGGTCGGGAAAAGTCCCTGGAGAAGGAAATGGCAGCCCACTCTAACATTCTTGCCTGGAAAATCCAAAGGACAGGGAAGCCTGGAGGGCTACAGTGCACGGGGTCACAAAGAGTCAGACACTACTGAGTGACTTTCACTCATTCAGTGATGTACAAAGGATCATGCAACTGGCAAGTAGAGAAGGTGAGATTTAAATCCCTGACTGTCTGACCACAGAGCCCAGGGTCTTAAGCCATTTCACTACCCTGCTTCCTCACAATCTTAATTCACTCACTCCGTCAGTGGAACGGTTTTATGGTAAGGCACTGGCCACCTCTCTCCTCGTGATATTTTGTCTTTTACTAACTCTGTTTTAGAACTTTCTGTTCTCAGTTTTCAATGGTATGCCAGAACCAGTTCATACTGGCTCATAAGGGCCATTTCTGAGTTCAGTGACTTTACTTCAGTAGCTTGACATTGGTGTGATAAGAATATTTATTCCATAGGTATCAGCAAAAGCTAAAAGTTAGCATTTTTGTTTATTTATTTATTTTTTTTTTGCAGAGAGCTGGTTCACCAGCACACCAAACACTGGGCTGAGTATCGTCCTATTCTGTATATCCTGTTACATCTGTTTCTTTCAAGTCGCTCCTTGGTGTAGTTTTGGACATGATTCTGACACCTGACAGACATGCCGTGCTCTGCTAAGTTGCTCAGTCGTGTCTGACTCTTTGCGACTCCGTGGACTGTAGCCCGCCAGGCTCCTCTGTCCATGGGATTCTCCAGGCAAGAATACTGGAGTGGGTTTCTGTGCTCTCCTTCAGGGGATCTTCCCAACCCAGGGATTGAGCCTGCATCTCTTATGTCTCCTGCATTGACAGGTGGGTTCTTTACCACTAGCACCACCTGGGAAACCCAACATATATGCTGGCCCTCCCCAATTTATACCATCTGTGGAGGAGAAAAGTATAACCTCTACATGTACTTGGGTCTGTCAAGTCAGCTTTCAGGGTTGGGAGTGGAGACCCTCTCCTGGTTCACTTGCTCCGCTAATCAACATTTATATTCCTTTACTAATAGCCATCATTTATTGAGCATTTACTATGTGCTAAGCAGTATCCTAAGCCTTGGGATTGCATTTAAATGTTTTAGTTCCCTCAGCAACCCTATGAGGTGTGGATCTGAGACATAAAGAGGCTTGAACTATGTTCCTTTGAGGTCTATATAGCTAGTTGATGGCTGAGTTGTAATTCAAACCCAGTTTACTACCACCCTTTATCCAACTGCACTTTAATCCAAACCTGGAGGCATTCTCTGATCTACAAGGATACTACAGGGTAGAGGGAGCTGGATTCAGTGACCAGTGGGGTTTAGCAGGCAGCAGAGGGCCATTGAAAATTTTTGAGTTGGAGAGTGACTATTTTTCACATGGCATTTAGGTTATTTTTTCATACTAGAGTGTGACAGATTGGCCCACATAGAAGAAAGACCATGAACAGGGAACATGCTTGGGGCATTATAGTGATCATTTAGAGCCTGATGGTATCTGTGGAAATGAAACAATTCATCCACATGTGTCTTTCCTTTCGAGGGGATTAGACTCCTCACTGGCTCAGTCTGGTCACCAAGGCTGTGTTCATGCTATTTCCCTGGTCCAGGATATATTCCTCCATCTGCTTATTTCTTTATGTATAAAAATAGTTTTAAAATAATGACAGATTTATTATATTATTATTACTACCTTATTATTAAGTTTACCCACATCATTCTACTTAATATTCACCATCTGATTCAGAGTTTTATTTGATCATTTCTCACATATTTATTATTTCTGACCAGTGAGTCCTCAGGTTCTTCTAGGGCAGGGAATGCATCTTATTCTCTGGCATGCTCTGCAGAGCTGAGATCATCAGAGCTACCCCGTAAATGCTTGTGGAATAGAAGGATACATAAATAACTCTGCTTTTCTTTTTCCCCCACTGGCAAGCTCATTGACAATAGGTGCCCAGAGTAATATAATTAGAAAGCTCCAAAATAAAACTGTGTTAAGGAACTACTTAAATGCTGTAAAGGAAAGTAGAGAAGACAGCCAATTAGTACATACAAGCACCGATGATTTCTACATAATAGAAGAAGTCATTTATTGGATTTAGTTGACTTAGGTTCCTGGCTGCAGACTGTCCCCTGAGTCCTTAATTGCTTCATCCAAAAGGAAGAAGGAAAGGGTGCCATCAGAGCCAGGTTGTAAGGTATACAGACTGAGAAACTCTGAACCCACTGGAAGATTTGAGAGTGCAGCTTGAAAATCAGGGAGCCTATATGAGAAGAACAGAACTCCCAGCTGCTGAGCACCCAGTGTGGGCAGACGCTATACTAAACACTTTCTTTTGGCCTTACTTAGAAACTAGCTAGGTATGTTTTGTTATCCTCTTTGGAAGATGAGAAAACTAAGCTTCAAAATGATGCACAACTTGCTTAAAGTTCAAAGCTGGTGAGCAGCAGAGATTCAAATCCACTCACTCCGATTTAGTTTAAAAACAATGTTATATTATTTACATACAAGACTAGACTGGTGATGTGAATGTCTAAAGTGGGTTGGATATAAGAAAATTGAGAGAAGTATGCATGTTCTACTCAAAGACATTCAGAATCAAACTTTAAAAAACTGCTAACCAAGAAAACAACTGAAAAGCCACATTTGCAGAGTGGATTTTACCATTTACAACTTTTATTTGAATAAGGCACTGCATGCAGTCAGAGTGGGAGATGTAGATCCATCTCTCCTGCATTTTCTATGACGGGCAGTTGTTAGCTGGTGAGGCCAGTCTGAACCCCCCACCCAGGAGGGGAAGAGCATGCTATGCAGACGTTGTGAGAGCAAAGAGGTTGCCCAGGGATCCAGCTTAGGTGACACCTCTAAAAACAACCAGAGCTGGGATGTGAGCCAACAGCCCTCAACAGAGAGAAGGAGGTACAGCGGCAGCCTGGTGTGTGGCAAGAGATCTGGGGGCCCTGGCAAAGAGACTTTCAGGAAAGTATAGGGACACACAGGCCACTGATTCCAGAGAAAAGTACAGGTGGCCCCAGAGAGGCCAGCAGGTGATGGAGAGGTGTGGGGAGGATGTCATGGAGAGAGATCCCCAAAACCAACTCTGAGGTGGAGTGTTCAAGGCTGGCCTTTGCTTTCTGGAGGCCAGGGGCAAAGATACAGGCCCTTTTCTGGGGGTATCAGGTGGAACTTAAACTCAGGAGAAAAAAACAGATTTCTGGGAGTTGTGTTCCAGATCTTGCCCTGGGCTAGAGTGGTCCCTACCCCAATCCTTACAGTGTAGAGGGATGTATGAGCGTCACAAACACGTGCACACACTTTACAATTTACATAGGAGCACGTGGGAGCCTCTGTCACTTGAGATACAGCTGTTGGAGCTGGTCCATCACAACCTGCAACCCTGAGCATCAGCTCTCAGGGCCATCACCATTCAGACCCCAGGGAAATGCTTCTCCTTGCTTCCTCCTTCACATCCTGGAAACGCAAGTCATTTCCTTCAGGTCTGTGGGTGTATGGCTGTTGTCACTAGAGTGAGACTAGGGGGAATTGGAGCAGTGGAAGTCCTCAAGTGACAGAAAAGACAAATCAGCGTGTCAACTCCTTTTTCTCAAGAAACCTGAGTGCAGCAAATTCTGCCATAATACAGTGCAATTTTTTAGAAATGCCACATATCTTAGTATTTTTATAATTTTTTGGCTTCTCTTCCTGGTTCAACTTGTGGTTCTGGAGGTATATTCAGAATTAATATGGTATTGACAACTGTTATGTATAATGAATGGTGAATATTTTGCAATACTAGATATTTTACATTACTCAAATTTGTATATATGTAGCTCTAGACTTATCGAACTTCTGATATAACATCAGTAACAATGGATTATTGACATAGTCAACTAAATGCTCAAATTGCAAAATAACCTTATTTTATAAAATGTTTATGAAGCTATAATTATCTTTTCAAAAATTTTAATCAAAAATTAGGATGATTTAAATAATTCTTAAAATAGTTGATATTCTCTAATTACAATGTATGTTTTATGTTTTAAATTTGCAGCAAAATGGAGTACCTAGAGATTGTCATACTGAGTGAAGTAAGTCAGACAGAGAAGGAGAAATATCGGATGATATCCCTTATATGTGGAATCTAAAAAGAAATGATACAAATGAACTTACAAAACAGAAAGACTCACAGCTTTAGAGAATGAACTTAGATTGCTGAGGGGAAGGATGGGAGGAAGAGAGAGTTAAGGTATTTGTGATGGACATGTACACACTGCTATATTTAAAATTGGTAACCAACGAGGACCTACTCTACAGCACATGGAACTCTACTCAATGTTATCTGGCAAGCTGGATGGGAGGGGAGTTTGATGGAGAATGGATATATGCACACATATGCTTGAGTCCCTTGGCTGTTCACCTGAATCTATCATAACATTGTTAACTGGCTATACAGATACAATACAAAATAAAAGTTTAAAAAATTAAATTTAACAGATAACTGAATGTTTTAGAAACAAATATTTATAATTATTTGAGAAATTAATGTTACAAGTTTTTAAACTCAATTTGCACTTTAAGTGAAAATGTATTCCAGTTTTGTACATGCTGAATGCAATTTATATTTTATTTTTTGCAGACTGGACCCATTTTACCCTCACAACGGCCCTGTGAGGTGAGCCTTGCCATTATCCTGATTTGTGCCAATTGAACACAAATTACATAAAATTCTTGATTATATGAACATACATAGTGATTTTACTTAACTGAAGCAAGAGAAATAAATGTCATGGAATATATATATAATAATTTATGAATTATGTATGTATTTATCACTTAGCCAAACACCATCAGCCCATCAATAGTTCATCACACATAAGCAGTGATGATTAAAGTTGGTCAACCTTGATACATTATTTTTGATCATGTGAAACTATATGCACATAAAAAATGTTGTTGTCATGATGGCATAAATGTCAAGGTAAGAAGATATAATATGTTATTTGCCAGTTTGTTAATTTTATTTGTAACTTTTTAAAAAGACTTTTGTTTTTTATGTGGACCATTTTTAAAGTCTTAATTCATTACAATATTGCTTCTCTTTTTATGTTTCAGTTTTTTAGCCCAAAGTCATCAGATCCCCAAAAAGTCAAAAGATCCCCCAAAAGTTGGGGATCTTAGCTCCCCAACCAGGGATCAAACTTGTATCTTCCTGCATTAGAAGGGGAAGTTTAACTATTTGACCACCATGGTTATTTGTAACTTTTCAATATTTCGACATGATATGTGGGCTTAGTGGGTTGAATTGTAGCCCCCAAAAGATATGTCCAAGTCCTAATCCCAGGAATGTGGGAATATGAACTTATTTGGGAGAAAGGTCTTTGCAGATCTAATTAAGGGAATGGTCTTGAGATAAGATCATTCTGGATTAACAGCTGGGCCGTAAGTCCAAGGATGGGTGTCCTTATAGGAGAGGAGAAGACACAGAAACTCAGGGGAGCAGACCATATGTTGGCAGAGGCTGCCCTGCGCCCAGGACACCTGGCTCCCCTGGAAGCAGGAAGAGGTAAGTGGGGATTCTCTGCTAATGCTTTCAGAGGGAACAAGACTTTGGTGACACCTTGATTTCGGATTTCTTGGACCCAGAATTGAGTGAGAATAGATTCTTGTTGTTTAGAGCCCCCAGATTTGTGGTAGTTCGTTCTGACAGCCGTTTCATCTGTACTTTTGTCCTGGGCCCTGCAAATACTAGAAGTGGGCCTGGCTGCTGGGTAAGCCAGGCACAGGAGGCAGTACCAGAGCCCAAGTTTCAAGTCTGGCCCCTGTTCCAGGCCCTCATGCCTTCTGTGAAGGACTGGGAGCTCCCTGGAGGCAAGTAGATCTTTGTCTTCTTTATCCCCCTAGGTTTTAGCTAAGTACTCAGTATGAGTTAATGAATGAATGAACAAATGAATGTTGGTCATTAAAGTGCAGGTTCCCGGGCCAGGCTTGGCTGAATTAAAATTCAGTTACTACCGGCCATGTGACTGGGGCAAGGTTATGTAATGTGACTCAATTTCAACGTCTTAGTTCATCCTTTGTAAATAGGAATAATAATGCCATTTGCAGCAACATGGATGGGCCTAGAGATTGTCGTACTGAACCAAGTAAGACAAACAAAGACAAATATCACATGATATTGCTTATATGTGAAACCTAAAAAAAGGGTACAAATCAACTTACTTACAAAACAGATGTGGAGTCATGGATGTAGAAAACAAACCTATGGTTTACGCACTACTGTATATAAAATAGATAATTAATAAGAACCTGCTCCATAGCACAGGGAACTCAGTTCTCTGTAATGGCCTATATGGGAAAAGAATTTGTCAAAAAACGGGATTCACTTTGCCCTATACCTGAAACTAACACAAACTGTAAATCAACTATACTCCAATAAAAGCTTTTCAAAAAAAGAAAAAAAAAATTCACTGACTTCACATGAGTGTTACAAGAATCAAATGAGTCAATCTATATATAGCAGCCAACATATAATGAGCACTAAATAAATAGTATCTGCCATCATCACCATTAATATTTTATAATGTCCCACCTTAGGGCATTCACACTCTTCCCCCAGCTTCTTCCTACCCATGGTTCTGGTCTCAGCTTAAACCTCACTTCAAGGTTGTCTTCCCTGACCTCTGGGTTTAGACCAGGTGTATGCTCCAAGATTTCTATCCATATTTCCTGTAAGTCTGTGAGCTCTGGGAAGGTAGAGGTTTTTGTTGTCTTGAGCACTAATATAATGCTGTATCTAGCAAAGGACCTGACACATAGTAAACAAAGTTATTGAATGAAAGGTTCAATCTAGTTCAAGATCTGATGGGAGGAAGTCTCGAAGGGAGAAGATGCTGTCTCTGGGAAGAAGATTAATTTGATTCAATTTCCTTACAGGTCATTTTGGACCTTTCTCACCTCCATCAGATTTGAAAACTGAATTCAGGCTTTTTCATCTCTCATAGTTTCCCAGCAAGCTGACACTGGTTTTGGTGAGGTGTAAAATATGGGATCCAGGATACTCGGGATGTAAATAGGCTCTATTTTGAGTATGAAATGTTTGAGCCTGGTCATGATCTCATCCTGACCCCCAGGGTATTTGTGTCAGTGCCTGGCAGGGGTTCTGCTAGAGAACAGGTGCCTGTTTGGACTGGAAATAAAAACCCCTGTATTTGACTTGCAAAGTGGTTTATACCCATTAGTAGTGCTCCCTGCCAGAAGCCAAAATAAACAAACTATAGCATCAATATGGCTGGGGTCCTAGATTTAAGTTGGGCCCCTGAGGACCTTGTCAGGGACTAGGATGGGGTGATCGTGATACACTTATGATTAGATGATTGGATGGTGTTTGTGAGACACTAGATAGGCCACCATATGCGGAGGTCCATGCTGCTACATTTTGGGAATTGATGCCAGGGACGTGGTCCCGTCCTTTCTTGACCCACCTTCTTACCTAATCAGAAGTTATGATCTGCTTTGCTTATTCCAACAAGCGCTGGACATCAGCCATCTGCTGCAGGACACCACTGCAGAGCTGGGCTGGATGCCACTGGCTTTCTCTCCTTGCTACCAAGCCAGCAGAGGCAAGCTGCATGCACACACCATCAAGCAGTAATTGGGAGCTGGGGCAGCTGGACTGCAGATTTCAGGGCAGATTTCAGAATCTAAATGAAGATGGAATTTGTATGTCCACATCTTGAACCAGTAATTATTCAGATACGAATGAACTTACAAAATGGGCTTCCCTGGTGACTCAATGGTAAAGAATCTGCCTGCCAACGCAGGAGATGCAGGAGAGGTGGATTCGATCTCCGGGCTGGGAAGATACCCTGGAGGAGGAAATGACAACCCACTCCAATATTCTTGCCTGGAGAATCCCATGGACAGAGAAACTTGGCAGGCTACAGTTCATAGGGTCACAAAGAGTCAGACGTGACAGTGATTGAGCACACTTGCACGAACTTGAAACAGAAATAAACTCACACGAGCTTATGATTGCCTATACACAATTCTATATGTAAGATGGATAACCAACAGGGATCTACTGTATCGCACATGGAACTCTGCTCAATGTTATATGGCAGTCTGGATGGGAGGGGAGTTTGGGAGGGAATGGATACATGTATATGTGTGACTGAGTCCCTTCACAGTTCACCTGAATCTACCACAACATTGTTAATCGGCTATACCCCAATACAAAATAAAAAGCTAAAAAACAATGCAAAAAAAATAATTTAGATGCTTGCTTTCTTAGCTGACTTAGAACTTTCTTCAGAGACTTGAAGATTTGTACAAAGATGGATTCAGAGGGATGAGACCTGCATTCCGCCCTCTTCTCCTAGATCTCCTAGTGTGATAGATAACATGCTCTTTAATATCTCATCCCATTTTAATATTTTATTACTATAGTTTATTTAGTCCTGTGATCTGGAAACTAATAGAGTATGTGGCACATAGTATGCCCTTAACAAGAAGGTGCATTGAGTGATTTTTGCACTGTGTACTATGCTAAGCACTTCACAAACATGATCATCTCAGGGCACCCTCACAAACACATAGGAAATGGGGGCTCAGATGGATTATGTAACCAGTCCAAGCTCACTCAGCCATTAAGGGACAGAAAAGCAACTTGAAATCAGTTATTTCTGGCTCCCAAGTTCTTGTTTTTTACCACCAAACTGAGCTTTCTCTCAATAAACAGCCTGCATAACAGCATGAATGTTTCTTCTTAAGCTAACTCAGATTTGTTTGTGAACTAATGGATTTAGATGGACAATTGCCTTGATTGATTCCTTTGGATTATCTAGGGACTGGTCTAGACAAGCGTCACTGAAAAGTAGGAAGAGCAGCGTAGATACTAAATGCATTGTGCTGTAACATCTCCCAAACTTCCCAGGGGGGACAGCGACTGAGAATTTCCTTCTTGGCCCTTCTGGGAAATATAATACCTTCAAGACACTCTTTCATCATACCAGCAGTTGACAGTGCTCTGTTCTCTTCATCTGGGAGCATGACTCATAAGAAAGAAAATAGATGGAGGCATTGATTTTTCTGAAGCAGGACTCCGGTCTGGTCTGAAGAGCAGGTTTTGGCCTATTCACTTTCCTTTATGCTGAGCCTGGCATGAGACCCCCTCCTAAGTTTTTCTGTGGTGATCAGATAAGCTATAGAGAAGGAATTAGCTCTGATGTAAGTTAAGTGAAGCAACAGGCAGGACCAAACTTCAGTGAAGTTCTCTTCAAAGGTGATAAGGAAAGAAACTGGGTTTGGCCCCAGAACACATAATGGGTCACCAGAAACTGGTGTGGCTGGAGCAGCAGAGCAGGGATTCCTCCAGGAGTGTTGATCTGAAGATATAAATGATTTGATCACCGACTTGTATCATCAGGAGACTAGATTTCCCTCATTGTAACAGACTTGGGCCCGAATGTGTGTACACACCTGACTAGGATGGACACTTGGTATATTTCCCTCTCAGCATCATTCTCCTTTCTTGGGACAAATGAAACCTTGGCTGGATTGAGGGGTATTAATCCTTGCCTCTGTTCAGCTCAAGATCTTCTGACAATGGAGGTCACCCCTAGAGTAGAATACAAGGCCTGATCAGATCACTTGGGGAGGGACATTCTTTCCCCTACTCCGTGCGTGCATGCTAAGTTGCTTCAGTCACATCTGACTCTTTGCCACCTTATGGACTGTAGCCCACCAACTCCTCTGTCTATGGGATTCTCCAGGCATTAATATTGGAGTGGGTTGCCATTTTCTTCTCCAGGGGATCTTTCTGACCCAGGGATTGAATCTGCAGCTCCTGCACTGGCCGGCAGGTTCTTTACAACTAGTGCTACCTGAGAAGTCTGTGCTACCCCACCCCAACCTCTGTTGTTTATAGAGATGAACCCATAATCCAGGTCCTGCCAGATAGGATCAATGGACCCCCACCCAGGTTTCTGGGTTGCCCTCTAGGGGTGGTGGACTCCCCCAGATGAGTGAATTACTGTGATATACAAGATTGAAATTGCTATAGGGGACCCAATATACAGCCTGGATCTGGAGGCAACCCCGAGCAGCAAAGTTGTGAGATAAATTTGGGAAACTGGTTAAACCCTGAATGATACCCCATCCAGGGGCATTTTGGTGATGCCAGCAAACAAATTTGCTTTTATTTATGCTGATGTGGATGAAGTTTTATATGGCTTTTACTGAAAGAGCGCTGACTGATTCACTGACCTTTTGCTGCTAGTCTGCTTCCCTCTCCCACGGGCCGAGCTCCTCTAACAGGGAGGTTGGGACAGCATAAAAGCTGAGCTGCAAAATGTGTTTGCGGTGAACTGCTATGGATATTCACTTTATGGGAAAAGGCCTACCTCATCCATTTTGTCCAAAATATTATCCCTTTGGTTCCTTTGATAATTTCTTTTTAAAGGTTAACACTGCCCCTGACATCCTGTGTCTCCATATCCATGGTGGTGCTATTTAATGACACCCAGCATGGCATTTTATATTCCAGTGCTACGCCACACAGTCATGTCCAGCTCTTTGTGACCTCATGGACTGTAGCCCGCCAGGCTCCTCTGTCCATGGGATTTTCCCAGCAAGAATGCTGGAGAGGATTGCCATTTCCTTCTCCAGGGGATCTTCCCAACCCAGGGATCAAACCCACATCTCCTGTGTCTCCTGCATTGCAAGTCAATTCTTCACCTGCTACGCCATTGGGGAAGCCCTTATATTCCAGCGTAGATGTTTAATCACTTTTTAAAATTGCGATATAGGTAGATGGTTAGGATTGAGATTATTTACCTTCTCCAAGTTTGTTTTGTGGGATGTATGTAATTTGGTCTGGTGCCCCCACTGCCTGTGGGAAAGGTCACTGGGGTGTCCCTCTCTGAGAAGTATCTTTTTTCAGAGAGGAATTTCTGATCCAGGTGGCTGTTTGTAAATCCATACGTTTGAAACTCCTGAAGTTACTGGGTGAGAACATATCTCCCTATGGCTGATATCAAAGGCTTTCTTTTTATATTGGTCAGCGGTGGCACATGAAGAGTTCTGTTGGTGATCGAGGGTTTGGTGGTGGTATTGAGTTTGGAAGGAGCTGAGGAAAATTCTGTAATGTGGAGAGGACTGGGGGGAGGTACAAAGCCTTTTGGGAATGTCAGCTCCCAGGTGCTAGGCCTGGTTTGGTATCTGGTTTGGTCCCATTGCGCAGATGTGTGTCATGAAGTCAAAAAGTTCTACAGTTTCAGAAGTCACCCTGGTCTCTGGAATCATAATATTACCCAGGAACCAAGGGGAGTTGTGATTGCTGGGTGATTGGTTGGGATGATCTACATCCTAGTTATTTAAAGTGAGGTCCGCAGACCATATCCATCTTCAACACCTTCTGGGAGCTTATTAGAAATGCAGGATTTCAGGGCTCCCCCAGACCTACTGCATCAGAATCCCCAGGTGATTTGTAAAGCACAATAAGGTTTGAGAAGTGCTGGTCTATACCCACTGACTCCAGTACTTCACTCAAGTCAACATTTAATGAGCACCCTCTGTGTTCCAGGTATTGTGCTGAATATTGGATATAAAGATGAATAATGCAGAGTCTTTTCTAATAGTTTGCTCACAGCTTATTTAGTTCTTAATTCTTTCTCTAGTCTCTCTCCAACCCTCTGCATTCTAGATTTTGCCCTATCTCTTCATTGAAATGCTTCCTTTATAGACCACTAATGACCTGTTTGTTGTCATATTCATTTTTTTCCTCTCTGTAGCATTTAATGCTTCTGACCAACACCTACCACTTAAAGGCTGTCCTTTCTTGGTTTTGCTGATGTTATATCATCTTTGTTTTCCTTTTCTCTCACTCCCTCCTCTTGCCTCATTTACTAACTTGTCTTCTTTCCCAGGTTTCCCTCCCACCTCAGTTCTTACTCTCTCACCAGGTTATCTGATGACATGACATGAATTTCTTTTATTATAGAATCCTTGGCCCTCTAAGAACCCCAGGACTGTTGATATGAAAGGGGGATCCTGGGTATCTCCTTCCTATAATCTCTTTTTGAAAAAGTTTCAATTGCTTTCAATAGGAATTTAAATTTGAAAAATGTCCTGAAATGAAATGTGTAGATTTTTGTGAGTATCACTGCTGTGACAAATGACCACAACCTTGGTGGCTGAAAACTAATTTATTATCTTAACAGTTCTACAGGTCAGAAATCTGAGGTGGTCTCATTGGGCTAAACTCAAGGTGTCAGGAATGCTGTGTTCTTTTCTGGGGACTCTAGGGGAGAATCTGTTCCCTTGCCATTTCCAGCTTCTAGAGGATGTCTGCATTTTTTTTTGGCTCATTGCTCCTCCTCCATCTTTCAAACCGGCAAATAGCAAGGTAAGTCCTCCTCATACTGCCACGGTCTGGTTTACTGCAGCCTGGAAAGTTTCCATGCTTTTAAGAACTTGTGTGATTGGGTCAGACTCACCTGGATAAATTAGGATAATCTTCCATCTTAAGGTTCTTAGCATTAATCACATTTCAGAGTCCTTCTTGTTATGTAAGGCAACACACCCACCTCAGGTGCCAGGGATTAGGGCATCTTTGGGAGTCTATTATTCTGCCCAGCACAGTGAGCCTGGGGAGAGCCAGAGTTAGAGGAAGGAGAAGGGAAGGGTGGCATGTTCCCTGCATGCCTGTATGGTTTCAAGATGAGTTAACAAGACACCTCAGCACGTGCATTGGAAAGGGGGCTGGGAATGAGAAAAAGGGATGGGCTGAGGCACGGAACACAGGAATCCCAGGCATGGAACACAGTGATCTCAGGCCAATGATGCCTGCAAAGTCTATTCCCTGTCATGTCACAAAACAGTACTTTGCACCCATCAAGTTCAAAATTAAGCTCATTGTCTCACTCATGTCAGTTTTCCCGTGTCTATGAATGAGATCACTACTTAACTTGTTATTCAAGGCATAAATATTCAGTCATTCTGATTTCTTCTTCCCCATCTATATATAAACAGGTCATGGACTCCTGTCAAGTCTTCTTTGCCTGTATTTCCTAAATACAGTCTACAGTTTCTTCAGTACAGACCTAGTGCAGGCGCCCACCTTCCACCCAGACTAGAGCTAAGCCTCAATCCAGCTTTCTTACCTCTGTGACTGATTTCAGTTCATCTCCCACTCCGAGGTAGGATAATTTTACACTGGTCTCTTAAGAATCACATCAAATACTTTGAATCCTTCACACTGCCTTGAGGATCAAGTCTAAACTTGGCATGGTTTTCAAAGCCAGTTGGGCAAAAACTTCCATATTTTGCCTTGTTTTTACCTGATTTCGTCCTGTTCTCTATACTCCGGCCTAACCAAATTCTTGCTTTTCTTCAACTATGACCTTTTCATTCTTTCATGTCTTAGCCAATGTTACTCCCTCCATCTGATCCTACCTCCCAGTCTCATAGGACTCAGATCAGCCATTTCCTTCCTTCACCTTCCTGGCTATAGGTGTACACGGTGTTTTGCATACATTACTACTGTAGCATCTGTCATATTTTCTTGTACTTGTTTGTATGTCTCCCCTTCTAGACTCATCAGGCAGTATTGGTAGGGTTCTTCTCTGTCACCATGGAATTTTATTCACATATTTTGAATCATAAAAAGATTTATTAGGGCTTATAGCTATGTCTATTTCTTCACTAGGCCATATCAATTTTTAGAGTGATGAGACATCTATATAACATGTACTGCTATTGCTTTGCATGGTGCATGATGTACTCTAGGTGCTCATGAAGAAATGCTCATGGAGAAATGAATGCTATTTCCTTATCTAAATCTGAGAACTAAGAAATGAAAACATTACTTACCCACCCAGGGGAGAAAGACTCTCTCTACACTCCCAATCCTGAAAACCTATCGTCCTTGGTCATGAAAATTTTTGCATGCCTCTGCCTGTGCCAAGAAAGATGTAGATGTTGGTTTAAGGAAGGGTGAAGGGTCAGCCTAAAAGTGGTGATCTTTGGGGTCTTTGTTTAACTTAGAGTTCTAAAGAGTTATGCTTCTAGGAGAAGCTGATATTGGTTTCTGGTTACTCCTGCTCAGAAGTAATCTGGGGTGAATCCTCTATGTCCCCTGCAGTTTTATATTTGGATGCCTTTAACTTTAATTGCCTTTTGTTCATTTAGTTGATCAATAGTATCTCTTGAGTGCCAAGGCCCATGCAAGGCCAAGTAGAGAAGGGAAGGGAATCAGAGAGGATTCTGTCCTTACAGATCAAGGCTACAAGAGGGGAAGACTGTACACATAGTAGCTGTGATGAGAAGTCATCAAGGTTAACACTGCGTTAGAGAATAAATGGAACTGTGGGGGTCCAGGAGGGCATGGGTTATAATCTGAAGGCAGCTAAGAGTCACTGGAAGATTATAAATAGTACGGTGACACAATGTGGGCAGATGAAGACTGAGGGAAGCTTAGCAATGAGTTGATATTTCACTGATGCTGGGAAGTGGGGGGTTAGGTTTTTATAGCTGGGGAGGTAGTAGGGGCTGGACTTTCCAGGAGGAGAGAACGAGAAGAGGAAACATCCAGATGTGGGAAGGCAAGACACGGGTGTTAAGAGAACAGCTAATTTCTTATGGGAATTTGCTGTAACCCTTGCACAACCAGTGTAGAAGCCACCCAGATGTGTCCATGGAGCAATAGCACAGATTTTTTCCAGTTACATGGTCTATATCTTGAGGGGTTCCTCCCAGGTGAATCTACTGAAGGTGACCCTTACCTAGAGATGTAAGAACTTTTGGTCCTATGCAGTATCTTTGTATGCTGTTCTGTCACCACAGCATTCTGCTTCTCTAGGTCTGGCTTCCCTGGAGGTAGTCCAATAATGGTGATACATTTATCCTATGTTTAAGTTCCAGGTTTCAGCATCTGTACAACCAAGGGTTCTATTTTCGTCCAAATGCCTTGACTGCTTGGGAGAGTCAATTTTAGGAGAAGGAAAACTTCTCATGAAGATGCCAGGTAGTTGGTATAGGATTTCTGATTTGCAAATGCTCTGATGATCATGAGGCTCATTTATGGTATGTGTCTTCATTTTAGAAGTCACCCCATGCTTTCATTATTCATACATATAGTGCCTCTCTTTCTTCTGTTCCAGAAGCCATGGTGCTGGCTCAGGGATACATTCCAGACAGAACTCAGACCTTCCAGATACCCCATTAACAAAGAGAGATAATGAGCTTTCTGGAGGTTTTAACCAAGGCCTGGCTGATGAAGACACTGTAGCTAGCAAATGAGGAGAAGACAGGAGGAAATCACAAATTTTCAGCACAATGGGACAGACAGTGGTTGTTTTTGTTCAGTCATTAAGTCATATCCAACTCTTGGTGATCCCATGGACTGCAGCATGCCAGGCTTCCCTGTCCTTCACTATCTCCTGGAGTTTGCTCAAACTCATGTTCATTAAATCGATAATGGCATCCAATCATCTCAGCCTGTGTCAGTCCTTCTTATCCTGCCCTCACTCCTTTCAAACATAAGGGTCCTTTCCAATGAGTTGGCACTTGGCATCAGGTGGCCAAAGTATTGGAGCTTCAGCTTCAGAATCAGTCTTTCCAATGAATAGCCAGGATTGATTTTCTTTAGGATTGACTGGTTTGATCTCCTTACTGTCCAAAGGACTCTCAAGAGTCTTCTCCAGCACCACAGTTCAAAAGCATCAGTTCTTCAGTGCTCAGCATTCTTTCTGGTTCAACTCTTAGATTCATACATGACTACTGGCAAAACCATAGATTTGACTCTGAACCTTTGTTGGCAAAATGATGTTTCCGCTTTTTAATAATTTAATACACTGTCTAGGTTTGTCACAGCTTTTCTTCCAAGGAGCAAATGTCTTTTAATTTCATGGCTGTAGTCATCATTTGCAGTGATTTTGGAGCCCAAGAAAATAATGTCTGTTACTATTTCCATTGTTTCCCCATCTATTTGCCATGAAGTGATGGGACCAGATGTCATGATCTTAGTTTTCTGAATATTGAGTTTTAAGCCAGCTTTTTCACTCTCCTCTTTCACGTTCATCAAGAGGCTTTTTAGTTCCTCTTCACTTTCTGCCATAAGGGTGGTGTCATCTGCATATCTGAGGTTATTGGTATTTCTCCCGGCAAACTTTATTCCAACTTGTGCTTCATCCAGCCCAGCATTTCATGTGATGTACTCTGCATATAAGTTAAATAAGCAGGATGACAATATATAGCCTTGATGTAGTCCTTTCGCAATTTGGAACCAGTGTGTTGTTCCATGTCTGGTTCTAACTGCTGCTTTTTGACCTGCATACAGGTTTCTCACAAGGCAGGTAAGGTGGTCTAGTATTCCCATCTCTGGAAAAATTTTCCATGATTTGTTGTGATTCACACAGTCAAAGGCTTTGGCGTAGTCAATGAAACAGAAGTAGATGTTTGTCTGGAATTCTCTTGCTTTTTCTATGATTCAATGGATGTTGGTCATTTGATCTCTGGTTCCTCTGCCTTTTCCAAATCCAGCTTGAACATCTGGAAGTTCTTTGTTTATGTACTGTTTAAGCCTGAATTGGAGAATTTTGAGCATTACTTTGCTAGCATGTGAAATGAGTGCAATTGTGTGGTAGTTTGAACATTCTTTGACATTGCTCTTCTTTCAGATTGGAATGAAAACTGACCTTTTCCAGTCCTGTGGCCACTGCTGAGTTTTCCGGATTTGCTGGCATATTGAATGCAGCAATTTAACAGCATCATCTTTTAGGATTTTAAATAGCTCAGCTGGACTTCCATTACTTTCACTAACTTACTTTGTAGTGATGCTTCCTAAGACCCACTTGACTTCGCACTCCAAGATGTCTGGATCTAGGTGAGTGTTCACACCATTGTGGTTATCTGGGTCACGAAGATCTATTTTGTATAGTTCTTCTATGTATTCTTGCCACCTCTTCTTAATATATTCTGCTTCTGTCAGGTCCCTGCCATTTCTGTCCTTTATTGTGCCCATCTTTGCCTGAAATGTTCCCTTGGTATCTCTCATTTTCTTGAAGAGATCTTTGCCTTTCCCATGCTATGGTTTTCCTCTAATTCTTTGCACTATTCACTGAGGAAGACTTTCTTATCTCTCCTTGCTATTCTTTGGAGCTCTGCATTCAAATGGGTATATCTTTCCTTCTCTCCTTTGCCTTTAGCTTCTCTTCCTTTCTCAGCTATTTGTAAGGCCTCCTCAGGCAGCCATTTCCCTTTTTGCCTTTCTTTTTCTTGGAGATGGTTTTGATCACTGCTTCTTGTATGATGTCATGAACCTCTGTCCACAATTCTTCAGGCATTCTGTCTATCAGATCTTATCCTTTGAATCTATTTTTCATTTCCACTGTATACTTGTAAGAGACTTTATTTAGGTCATACCTGAATGGTCTAATGGTTTTCCCTATTTTCTTTAAGTCTGAATTTTGCAATAAGGAGTTCATGATCTGAGCCACAGTCAACTCCTGGTCTTGTTTTTGCTGAACATATAAGGCTTCTCCATCTTCAACTGCGAGGAATGTAATCAATCTGATTTCAACGTTGACCATCTGGTGATGTCCATGTGTAGTCGTATCTCATGTTGTTGGAGAGAGTGTTTGCTATAATCAGTGCGCTCTCTTGGCAAAACTTTGTTAGCCTTTGCCCTGCTTCATTTTGTACTCCAAGGTCAAACTTACTATAGAGTAAGAATAATGACTTATACCAAGAATTAAATGTCTGGCTTTAGCAGCATATTAGACAAAATAGAACAAAAAATAATTAACTGGAAATAGTACAACAGAAATATACAAACTGAAACAGAGAGAAAAAAGAATGGTAAATATGATAAAAGAGAGTCTGAGCTATTTGGAGCAAGTGAAAAGTGCATCCCATGGGTATAAGTGAGATTCTAAAAAAGAGAATGATATTGAAGCAATATTTGAGGGAAAATGACCAAGACTGGTTAAAAGACATCAATCCATTGATCTAAGAATCTCTATAAACCCCACACAGGTTAAATACATATAAAAGTATGCTTATGCACAAAATAGGAAAATTATTATAAACTCAAGTCAGAAGAAAATCTGGACAAGCAATTAGAGGAAAGCAATCTGATAAAATAGAAAGATTACTTTTAAAAGAAATGATGAAAGAAGGTGACTGAAATGTCATCTTTCAGTGATGAAAGAAATTAAGTTCCAACACAGAATTATGTGCACAATAAATATAACTTCAAAAAAGGAATAAAGTCATTTAAGAGAGGCAAAAATTGAGCAAATATGTCATCAGGAGGTTCACACTAAAAGAAATAAATACTAAAGGAAGTTCTATAGCAGAAGGAAAATTATCTCATATAGAAACAGGTGAAGTGGAGAGAAATAAAGAAGATTCAAAAGAATAAATAAGTGGGAAGACACAATGAATATTGACTTGATAAGAAAATACATCTTTGGTGGGTTTATCATAAAAGTAAAATTTTAGTGCATTTTTATGAAAATTGACAGACTGAATCTAAAATGTATATAGAAATGTAAAGAACCAGAAATAGCCAAACACAAAAAGTTGGAGTACTTTCACCACTAGCTAGCAAGATTTTCAAGAAGCTAACATATTTAAGATTTCATGGAATGGTGCCAGTAAACACAAATAGATCAATGGTACAAAATAGAGAGTCTAGAAACAGATTCATTCATATACAGTCACCTGATTTATGACAAAGGTGCAGCTGTTACTTCTGTGGGAAAATCATGGTCTTTTAAATTAACATTGCCAGATCAGTTGGATATCCATATAAGGGGAAAAAAGAAACCCCACCCCAATTCACACCATTTACAAAAAAAAGAAAAGAAAAGAAAAGAAAAAATTCAGATAAATCATGAACCTAAATCTGAAAGGCACAACAAGAAGGCTTCTTGAGGAGAAAACATAAGAGAACATATTCATAACCTTGAGGCAGGCAAATCCTTCTGAAACAAAACACACTGAAAAAATTGACCATAAAGGAAAAAGTTAATAAATTTGACTTCATTAAAATGAAATACTTCTACTCATCTAAATGCATACTTTACAGCATGAAAAGTAAGCCTTAGAGTGGGAGAAGATATTTTCAATATGCTTATCTGATAAGTGTAATATATCACATACAGACAGTATATGTGTAATTATATCACATATCTGATGTAAATGTATGTGCATATAATCAGTCATCTCTCAGTATCCATAGGAGATTGGTTCCAGGACCCACCACGGATTCCAAAATTTGGAATACTTAAGCTCCATAATCAGCCTTTCATACCCACATATTCCACATCCGCGAATTAACTAACTGCAGATCATAAATATGATACTACATGATCCATAGTTGGTTGAATCTGTGGATATGGAATCCATGAATATGAAGATCTGACTGTAATTTTTTTTAAGTCAGACCAATAAGCAAAATGTAAGTGGTAAACATGAACAGGATAGTCAGTATCCAAGAGGCTAACAAACCTGAAAAGTTGCTCAGCATTAGTAGTGGGTAGGAAATGCAAATTAAAGTCATAATGAGTTGATACTCTATTCCCACCAGAATGGCAAAAAATGACAAGGACTGACAATGCCAAGTGTTGGCAAGGATGTGGAGCAACTGGAACTCTCACAAGCTTCTATTGGAAGTACATGGAAGTATGTGTTGTTACAACTATTTTGCAGAAATGTTTGTCAATATCCACTAAAGCAGAATATATTCATGCCAGTAATTTAACTTCTATGAATTTAACAGAGATGGATATGTACATTTGATAAATGACTGATAGAGGGCAAAAGAGAAACTTTTAGAGTGCTGTATTGTATATCTTCATCATGAAGGTAGATATATGTGTGTTCACTCTATAAAAATTGATCAACTCTTTTCTTATGATTTTTCTGTTATAATTTAATAAGCCATACTTCAAAAAAGTTTTACTTTGAGACAAAGAACTAGCCCCCAAAGTCTTATATGTATTAAAAACAACAAAACAAAACACAAAACTACTCATTTGTGAAACTCAGATGACTAGAAGCTAGAGAGATGGCACAGAACAGACCCATTCATGTTTAGTCATTTGATTTATGACAAAGGTGTAACTGTGGTTTCTGTGTGAGAAATCATGATCTTTTCAGTTAAAATTGCAAAACTGGGGTGAAAAGCATAGGCTGAAATTTAGGGCCAGAGCTTTCCTCAGGTCTTGTCTAACTTCCAGACATTATGATTTGCCAAAACCTCAATCTTTAACCCTGTGGGGGAACAAAAGACCAGGGTTGTCAAGGGAAAGGACCATCTAATTGATAAGAACTGCACACAGAAAAAAATGTCTTAATGACGCAGATAACCACAATGCTGTGGTCACTCAACTAGAGCCAGACATCCTGGAGTGTGACGTCAAATGGACCTTAGGAAGCATTACTATGTACAAAGCTAGTGGAGGTGATGGAATTCCAGCTGAGCTACTTCAAATCCTAAAAGATGCTGCTGTGAAAGAAAAGCTATGGCAAACTGAGAGAGTGTGTTAAAAAGCAGAGACATTACTTTGCTGACATAGGTCCAGGTAGTCAAAGCTATAATATAGTTTTTCCAGTAGTCATGTATGGATGTGAGAGTTGGACCATAAAGAAGGCTGACCACTGAAGACTTGATGCTTTTGAGCTGTAGTGTTTAAGACTCTTGAGAGTCCCTTGGACTGCAAGGAGGTCAAGCCACTCAATCCTAAAGGAAATCAGTCTTGAATATTCATTGGAAGGACTGATGCTGAAAGTGAAACTCCAGTACTTCGGCCACCTGACACAAAGAGCTGACTCATTAGAAAAGACCCTGATTCTGGGAAAGATTAAAAGCAGGAGGAGAAGGGGATGACAAAGGATGAGATTATTAGATGGCATCAGTGACTTGATGGAGATGAGTTTGAGCAAGCTCTGGGAGATGGTGAAAGACACAGAAGCGTGATGTGCTGCAGTCCACGGGGTTGCAAAGAATCAGACATGACTGAGCAACTGAACAACAGCCTAAATCACTAAATCACTGTAGTTTTCAGCTTTAAATTTTTCTTTTTTTTTTTTTTAATTTTTTTTATTAGTTGGAGGCTAATTACTTCACAACATTTCAGTGGGTTTTGTCATACATTGACATGAATCAGCCATAGAGTTACACGTATTCCCCATCCTGATTCCCCCTCCCACCTCCCTCTCCACCCGACTCCTCTGAGTCCTCCCAGTGCACCAGGCCCGAGCACTTGTCTCATGCATCCCACCTGGGCTGGTGATCTGTTTCACCCTAGATAACCTCAGATATGCAGATGACACCACCCTTATGGCAGAAAGTGAAGAGGAACTAAAAAGTCTCTTGATGAAAGTGAAGGAGGAGAGTGAAAAAGTTGGTTTAAGGCTTAACATTCAGAAAACTAAGATCATGGCATCTGGTCCCATCACCTCATGGGAAATAGATGGGGAGACAGTGGAAAAAGTGCCAGACTTTATTTTTGGGGTCTCCAAAATCACTGCAGATGGTGACTGCAGCCATGAAATTAAAAGACGCTTGCCTCTTGGAAGGAAAGTTATAACCAACCTGGATAGCATATTAAAAAGCAGAGACATTACTTTGCCAACAAGGGTCCATCTAGTTAAGGCTTGGTTTTTCCAGTGGTCATGTATGGATGTGAAAGTTGAAACTGTGAAGAAAGCTGAGCATTGAAAAATTGATGCTTTTGAACTATGGTGTTGGAGAAGACTCTTGAGAGTCCCTCGGGCTGCAAGGAGATCCAACCAGTCCATCCTGAAGGAGATAAGTCCTGGGTGTTCATTGGAGGAACTGATGCTGAAGCTGAAAGTCCAGTACTTTGGCCACCTCATGTGAAGAGTTGACTCACTGGAATAGACCCTGATGCTGGGAGGGATTGGGGGCAGGAGGAGAAGGGGACAACAGAGGATGAGATAGCTGGATGGCATCACCGACTCGATGGGCATGAGTTTGAGTAAACCCCGGGAATTTGTGATGGACAGGGAGGCCTGGCGTGCTGCGATTCATGGGGTCGCAAAGAGTCGGACACGACTGAGTGACTGAACTGAACTGAACTGAGTTGATTTACAATGTTGTTTTAGATTCAAGTGTGGGCAAAGTGAGTCAGTTATACATACACATATATCCATGCTTTTTTAGAGATTCTTTTTCCATATAGGCCACTATAGTTGGGTAGAGTTCCCTATGCTATACAGCAGGTTTTTACTAGTTGTTTTATATATAGTAGTGTTCATATGTTGATCTCTATCTCACAATTGCACACCCCTCCCCCATTATCTGGTAACCAAAAGTTTATCTTCTACATTCATGGCTCTACTTCTGTTTTGTAAATAAGTTCATTTGTACACTTTTTTTTTTTTCTTAGATTTCACCTATAACTGGTATCATCTGATATGTGTCTGTGTCTGACTTACTCCACTCAGTATGACAAACTCTACGTCCATCCATGATGCTGCAAATGGCACTCTTTTGTTTAGGTTGCTTCTATGCCCTGGTTATTGTAAACAGTGCTGTGGTGAACACTGAGGTGCATATATTTTTTGAATTAGAGTTTCCTCCATAGGTATGTCCAGGAGTGCGATTGCTGGATCATATGGTAAGTTCTATTTTTAGTTTTTTAAGGAATTTCCATACTGTTCTCCACAGTGACTGTACCAATTTACATTCCCGCCAACAGTATAGGAGGGTACACCCTCTCTAGCACTTATTGTTCGTAGATTTTCTTTTCTTTTTCTTAAGATTTCTTTCTTTCTTTTTTTTTTATTTTACAATTGATAAAACATCAGCCGTCTCCCTCTGCTCACCCCTGCTCAGCCCAGAGTGGCCAGGCGCGCGTTCCTTCCCTCCTCTCACCGCTTGGCCGAGTCTTTGTCTGGCCCCAGCCCTCGGGGGTTCCTAGAAGGCGCCAATGGCTCGAGTCCAGGCGCGAGGCTGGCGGGCGCCGGCTTGCTGCACAGCTGCCCGTCGAGCGGTGGCGGCTGCTCGGAGGAGTCCGGCTGTCTGCTCGCCAGTAGGTTTTCTGATGATAGTCATTCTGATCAGTGTAAGGCAAAGCCTCATTTTAGCTTTGATTTGCATTTCTCTAATAACTGGTGATGTTGAGTATCTTTTTATGTGTCTGTTTGCCATCTATATGTCTTCTTTGGAGAAATGTCTATTTTGATCTTCTGCTCAGTTTTTGAATGAGTTAGTTCAAACTCATTCAATTTTGAATGAATTATACAAACATATGTATATTTGTATATTTTTGAGATTAATCCCTTGTCAGTTGTTTCATTTGCAAATATTTTCTCCCATTCTGAGGGCTGTCTTTTTGTTTTACTTTTGGTTTCCTTTGCTGTGCAAAAGTTTGTGAGTTTAATTAGGTGCCATTTGTTTATTTTTGCCTTTATTACACTGGAAGGTGGATCAAAAAATCTTGCTGCAATTTATGGCAAAGAGTGTTCTATGTCCTTTAAGAATTTTATAGTGCCCAGCCTTACAGTAAGTCTTCAACCCATTTTGAGTTTATTTTTGTCTATGGAGTTAGGGAGTATTCAAGTTTCATTTTTTTAAATGTAGCTGTCCAGTTTTCCCAGCACCACTTAACTGAAGAGACTGTATTTTCTCCATTGTATATTTTTGTCATAGATGTTTGTCATTAGATTAGGTGACTGTAGGTGTGTGGGTTTATATCTAGGCTTTCTATCCTGTTCCATTGATCTGTATTTCTGTTCTTGTGCCAATACCATACTGTCTTGCTTACCATAGCTTTGTAGTATAGTCTGAAGTCAGGGAGCCTGATTTCTCCAGCTCTGCTTTTGTTTCTCAAGATTTCTTTGGCTATTTGGGGTCTTTTGTATTTCTATACAAATTATAAATTTTTTTGTCCTAATGTTGTGAAAAATGCCCTTGGTAATTTGATAAAAATTTCATTGAATTGGTATATTGTTTTGGGTAGTATAGTCACTTTCACAATATTGATTCTTCCAGCCCACAAACATGGTATATCTCTCCATCAATCTGTGTCATTTTTAATTTCTTTCATCAGTATCTTACAGTTTTCTGAGTACAGGTCTTTTGCTTCCTTATGTAGGCATATTCCTAGTTATTTTATTCTTTTTGTTGCAGTGGTTAGTGGGATTGTTTCCTTAACTTCTCTTTCTCGTTTTTCATTATTAACATATAGAAACGCAAGAGATTTCTATGTATTAATTTTTTATTTTGCAATTTTATCAAATTCATCAGAAAGCTCTTGTAGTTTTCTGGTGGCATCTTTAGGATATTCTATGTATAGTACCATGTCATTGGCAAACAGTGGCAGTTTTGCTTATTATTTTCCAATTTGGATTCTTTTATTTCTTTTTATTCTCTAATTACTGTGATCAGGACTTCTAAAAGTATGTTGAATAACAGAGAGTGGGCACCTTTGCTTTGTTCCTAATCTTAGAGGAAATGCTTTCAGCTTTTCACTATTGAGAATAACATCTGCTGTGGGTTTGTCATATATGGCCTTTATTATGTTCAGGTAAGTTCTCTCTAGCCCACTTTCTAGACAACTTTTATCATAAATGGGTGTTGAATTTTGCTGAAAGCTTTTTCTGCCTTTATTGAGAAGATCATATGGTTTTTAATTTGTTAATATTGTGTATCAAATTGATTTGTGTATATTGAAGAATCCTTGAATTCCTATGATAAATCCCACTTAATAATGGTGTATGAACACTTTAAGTGTTGTTGGATTCTGTTGACTAGTATTTTGTTGAGGATCTTTGTGTCTATGTTCATCAGTGCTATTGGCCTGTAATTTTCTTTCTTTCTTTCTTTCGTTTTTTTTTTCTTTCTTTCTTTTTATCCTATCTTTGTCTGGCTTTGGTATCAGGGTGATGGTGGCCTTGTAGAAAGAGCTTGGGAGTGTTCCTCCCTCTGAAATTTTTTGGAAGACTTTAAGAAGGATAGGTATTAGCTCTTCTCTGAAATATTTGATAGAATTTGCTTGTGACCTGGACTTTTGTTTGTTGGAAGATTCTTAATTACATTTTCATTTGCATTACTTGTGATTGATTTGTTTATATTTTCTATTTCTTCCTTGTTCAGTCTTGGAAGTTTGTACCTTTCTAAGAATTTGTGCATTTCTTCCAGGTTGTCCACCTTCTTGCCTTATAGTAGGCCCTATAGTGTACTTGTAGTAGTTTTTTATGATCCTTTGTATTTCTGTGGCATTAGCTGTAATTTCTTTTTTTTCATTTCTAATTTTATTGATTTGATTCCTCTCCTGTTTTTTCTTGATGAATTGGACCAAAAGTTTATCAATTTTGTTTATTTTCTCAAAAAACCAGATTTTAGTTTCATTGATACTTGCTATTATTTTCTTTGAAATGTATGCTATTTTTGCTATGCTTTTCCTGAATTCCTGTTCTATAGAACTCAGTATATAAATAATTTTTATTTTATACTCTGAAGTTATGGGTGGCTTGTTATATAGAATTAGGTAACTAGAACAGAGCCCATCAGTCCCTAGGATTTAAATAACATTTTTATGCTGATGACTCCCATCCTTACACAATTAAGCCTAAACTTGGCTTCTAAACCATAGATTCAAGTATCCAACTACCTCCTTTACCTTTGCACTTGAATTCCTAAGAGACATCTCAAGATAATATTGAATAATCTTGAATTTCTGATTCATAAACCTGCCCCTGTCCCCAGTCACAGTCACCTCATTTTAGTAAGTGGCACAGCCAGCCCATCTGCAGGGTCTGTAGAGTCTGCACCTTGTTCCCACCTCCACAGTCACTTCCTAAGTCCAGGAACCTCTTATCTTGACCCCATGCTTCTGTAAGAATCTCCAACTGATCACTGTGCTACACAGTTCAGTCATTCTAACCACTCCACTTTGCTGCTCACTGGGCAATTATTTTAAGATATAAGTCTGGTTGGCTCACTGTTCAGGCTTCCCTCGTAGCTCAGTTGGTAAAGAATCCACCTGCAATGCAGGAGACCCCAGTTCAATTCCTGGGTCAGGAAGATCCCCTGGAGAAGGGATAGGCTACCCACTCCATCATTCATAGACTTCTATGGTGGCTCAAATGATAAAAAATGCACCTGCAATGTGGGAGACCTTGGTTTGATCCCTGGGCTAGGTAGATCCCCTGGAGAAGGGCATGGCAACCCACTCCAGTATACTTGCCTGGAGAATCCCCATGGACAAAGGAGTCTGGCAGGCTACAGTCTACGGGGTTGCAAAGAGTTGGATGACAAAGGAGTTGCACAACTGAGCAATTAATCACAACACAGCACACAGGCTCACTGCCCAGTTCAAAACTTTGTTGATTCCTCGGTACTTGGTAAGATAAAACTCAAAGTTCCTATATTCATATATAGGGGAACTTCATAATGTGGAGACTTCATGCTCTGATCCATCCTATATAGCTAACACAGAACCACCAGGTTCCCTTCACATGCTGCTCTCTTTCATACTGCTGTGCCCTTGTTCATGCTGTTCCTTTGGCCTGGCATTAATTAATGGCCCATCTCCTGCCATTAACCTGGAAAACTGCATCCTTTCAGATCCTGCTCAGGTGCTACCTTTTTGTCATGCAGATTCTGATTTCTATTTCCTGAAAGCTACTTGCTTATTTCCATATGAGTTGCATGCATGTGTGTGTGTGAGGTCACTTCAGTCATGTCCAGCTCTCTGCAACCCTGTGTCCTATAGCTTGCCAAGCTCCTCTGTCCATGGGATCCTCCAGGCAAGAATACTGGAGTGGGTTGCCATGCCCTCCTCCAGGGATCTTCCTGACCCAGGGATCACACCCACATCTCTTATGTCTCCTTCACTGACAGTCAGGTTCCTTACCAGTAGCACCACCTGGGAAGCCCCATGTGAGTTGCATGCTTGCATCACAATACAGTTAGAAAGCAGAGAGGGAAAAATAAATCAGCTGTAATATACCTCCCTGATAGGTTATTTTCAATATTTTCCTTCTGTTTCATTCCTATATCTATTTAATATGTTTGTGCATATATATCCACATACACACATATTTTATTATTATGACCTTTATGTCATGTTCTACCCTGCTTCTTTCACTTAACATGATATCAACAAAGCATTATTAAAAAAATGAAAACTTGAAAATAATACAAAGATCCAACAAGAGGGAATGGTTAAATAAGTTACATACCATCTTTGTTATGAAGTCACTAAAATTTATGATAGTAATCATATTCAGGGGCCAAAAGACATAATATTTTTAAAATGCTAATTATCACCAAATTTTACCTATTGATTCAACAAAAT
This sequence comes from Muntiacus reevesi, assembly GCF_963930625.1. Lineage (NCBI taxonomy): Eukaryota > Metazoa > Chordata > Mammalia > Artiodactyla > Cervidae > Muntiacus > Muntiacus reevesi. The sequence continues at coordinate 13,862,915 of NC_089256.1, forward strand.
CCCTATCAAAATTCCAGCAGACCTTTTTGTTGAAATTGTCAAGTTGATTCTACAATTTATATGAAAAGGCAAAGGACCTAGAACAACCAAAACATTTTGATATAGAACACAGTTAAAGACTTATATGATTTCAAAGCTTGATATAAAGCTATGTAATCAAGCTGATGGGGTATTGTATAAGAAGAGGTGTACAGATCAGTGAAACACAAGAGAATTAAGAAAGAATCCTACACATACTTAGTTGCCAACAAAAGTGTTAATTCAATGGAGAAAGAATAGTCTTTTTAAATAAATGATATTGGAACAACTGGGTATCCATATGAAAACAATTAATCTTGACCCTTAACTCATATATGAACATTAATTCAAGATGCACCAGAGATTTAAACATAGGAGCTAAAACTATAAAACTTTTAGAAGAAAATAAGAGAAAATATCTAACCTGGAGTTACACTCCAGCATAAAAAGCATGAATCATAAAATTAAATTGGACTTCTTCAACATTAAAAACTTTTTCCTTTGAAACTCAATATTAACAGAATGAATAGGCAAGCCATAAACTGGGAGAAATCCCAAACTGAAATTTGATAAAGTACATATATTCAGAATATATTAAAAACTCTCACCATTTAATAGTAGGAAGACAAATAAACTGATTTAAGAATGGGCAAAATATTTGAACAGCTATTTCACCAAAGAGGCACATGAAAAATACGCTAAATATAATTAGTAACTATAAATCAAAATCACATGGAGATGTCACAACACGCTTATGAAAATGACTAAAATGAAAGATACTGACCCTTCCAAGTATTTGGTAAGGATAGAGGGCAAATGGAGTTCTCATTCACTACTGGCAGGGTTGCAAAATAGTACAGGCATTTTGGAAAACAGTTTGGTAATTTCTTATAAAATTACAGAATGGGAGGAAGTATTTGCAAATGGAGCAACTGACAAAGGATCCACCTCCAAAATATACAAACAACTCAAGCTACTCAATATCAAAGAAACAAACATGCTGATAAAAAAATGGGCAGAAGACCTAAATAGACATTTCTCCAAAAAGAAATACAGAGTCAACAAACACATGAAAAGATGATCAACCTCACTAATTACTGCTGCTAAGTTACTTCAGTTGTGTCCAACTCTGTGCGACCCCATAGACATCAGCCCACCAGGCTCCCCCGTCCCTGGGATTCTCCAGGCAAGAACACTGGAGTGGATTTCCATTTCCTTCTCCAATGCATGAAAGTGAAGTCGCTCAGTCATGCCTGAATCTTAGCAACTCCATGGACCGCAGCCTACCAGGTTTTTTCTTCCATGGGATTTTCCAGGTGAGAGTACTGGAGTGGGGTGCTATTGCCTTCTCTGTCACTAATTACTAGAGAAATGCAAATCAAAAGTACAGTGAGGTATCACCTCACACTGGCCAGAATGGCCATCATCACAAAGTCTACAAATAAGTGCTGAAGATGGTGTGGAGAAATGGGAACCCTCTTCTACTGTTGGTGGGAATGTAAATTGGCACAGCCATTATGGGAACAGTATGGAGGTTCCTTAAAAATCCAAATATATAAGTACCATGCGATCTAGTAATCCCACTAATGGCATATACCCAGAAAAAACAATAATGCAAAAAGATACACGCATCCAGTGTTCATTACAGCCCTAATTACAATAGCCAGGACTTGGAAGCGACTTAAATGTCCATCAACAGAGGAAGGGATAAAGAGAGTATGGTATATATACAATGAAATATTACTCAGCCATAAAAAAGAATGAAACCGGGTCATTTGTGGAGATGTGGACAGACCTACAGACTGTCATAGAGAGTGAAGAGAAAAACAAATATCGTATATTAACACATATGTGCGGAATCTGAAAAACTGGTGTAGACAATATTGTTTACAAAGCAGAAATAGAGACACAGTTTTAGAAAACAAATGTATGGGTACCAAGGGGGATAGGAGGAGCAGGATGAATGGGGAGACTGGGATTTACATACGTACATTATTAACGTGCTGGTGTGCTCAGTCGTCGTCAACTCTTTGCGACCTCATTGGACTGTATCCCACCAGGTTCATCTGTCCATGGAATTTTCCAGGCAAGAATACTGGAGTGGGTGGCCATTTCCTTCTCCAATACACTACTGATACTAGGTATAAAATAGGTAACTAACGAGAACCTACTGCATAGCACAGAGAACTCTACTAAATGCTCTGTGGTGACCTAAATGGAAAGGAAATAAAAAAAATAGGGGATATATGTAAACATATAGCTTAGTCACTGTGCTGTGCAGTAGAAAGTGACACAGCATTGTAAAGCAACTGAACTCCAATAAAAATTTTTAAAAAATGAAAAAATTAAACAAACACTCGCAATATGACCTATTGTAAGAGTAGCACTCCTACTCCTAGGCATTTATCCAAAAGAAATGAAGACATGAGCCCTTTTAAAGTCTTTTATGTTAATGTTTATAATAGCCTTCTCTGTACTATCCAAAAATTAGAAGCAGCCTAAGTGTCTACCATCCAGTAAATGAACACCAGTGCACATCCACACAATGGAATTCTACTCAGCAATAGAAAGGAACAAACTATCGCCACACACAATACCATGAATGAATCCCCAAAACATTATAAGCATACAATGTATGATCCAACTTGTAGAAGATTGTAGAAAAAGCCAAACTATAGCGACAGAAAGATCAGAGGTTTCCAGGGCTGTGGTTAGAGAAAGTGACTGTGAAGGAGTATGAGGGATGTTTTGGGGTGATGCAAATGTTCCATATTGTGATTATGATGGTACTTATGTGGCTATATATGTTTGTTAAATTGATTATGTTGTGTGCTTTAAGTTAGTGAATTTTATGGATCATAAAGCATACTTTGATAAAGCTAGTTAAAATCTCTGAAATCCCTTAAAATCTATGGTTACAAATGTGAATTGGTAGATATGGAAATCACAGATTTCTGTGCTAGCCCTATTTCCTCTTTTGTGATCTGTCTGTGCACAATTTTATTTTTTTTCAAGCAACTATTAGTTTGCATGCCTACTTCTGCTGACTGTGGGTTATTCAAGGCTGGAGCTTTGTTTATTCGTGTTTGTATTCCCCAAGGACCTGGTCAGGGTCTAACACAGAATATGTGCTCTGTAAATGTTCTATCCTTTCAATCAAAAAATATTTATTGAAACAAATGTTTAATGATCTTCAGTTCAATAATCACTAAAGAATTTGACCTACATTGCTGCTCTCCTCTTTTGGTCTGATGGGAGCCTGTTCCTTGTAGCTTCTCTTCTCGTCTTGGTTAAAAGCTGAAAGAAGAAATTTTATTTTACTAAAACAAATGTAGTGCCTGTTCCAGAGGTTTTAGAAATATTAATTTAATCTTTAAAAAGAATCCTAGAGGGTAGGAAATATTATTCTTTCCATTTCAGAAGAGGTAACTGAAGAACAGTGATGTTAAGAACTTACTCCATTTGCACCTTGAGTAAGTGGCTTGGAGCCAGGATTTGAATCCAGATTCAGGGTCCAGGGTCTAACCCAGGATGCTTGGGCATGGAGTGAACCCCCATCAGTGAAGTGTGTCCTAGAGGAGCCCCTCCATGGGCATGCATCTGTGCCTCTTCCTGGCAGTGCCGACTGTGGTCACCCCCTTACCTCATCCTACTGCCTTCTGACTTTGTGGAACTTACGGTCCTCACCATTCCTGCTCTCTGGCCTCTGACCCTCCTTCTGTGGTCCAATTCTCTGAGAGTTTAGCCCCTCCAGGGATGACTGGGGTCTGAGGCTTGGTATGTTCTCTGGCTTGGCCTCAGAACCCTGGTTGGGGGTTCTGCCTCAATGAATGGGCACAGCCAAGCTTCCACAGACTGGCCATCTCCCTTGGTCCATCCAGGAGTCTGGGGTCAGGCAGGCATGACTGTCCACTGAAGACCTGGAGCCTTATTACCTACTGCTCCTCAGGCCTGCTCTGGGGAGGGTGACAGCATTCGCCCACAGGCTGGGTTGATACTGGGACTGTTGTCCCAATGACCAGAATAGCATCTCCCTCCTCCCAGTCACTCAGAACTCAGGGGATGGCAAGGCTGTTCCCTTCAGCATTTGTGGACTTGAGGAGGCAGTTAAGAATCTGTCAGCAGGAGGATAGTGCAACGCTCATGCTCTCCTTTTAACCAAAGCTTTAACATTCATTCAAAAGGAAACCCAGCCCCTTTCTCTCACTGCAAGCAGTTGCCACCTCCCCACTGCCCAACTTGGAGTGTTTGCATGTTTGGGAGTGAGTGGGTGTTGGAAGGAGGCTGAGAGTGTGGAGCTGACAATCTCGCTGTGTAATAATGGAGTAGGCAGATTCAATGACGCCCAATTCAAATTAGTCATGAGTGAATGCAGCATCACCAGCGCTCCAGCACTGGGGAATTCCTCCCACCTTAGCGAAGTAAAGTGTCACAAACAACAGCTAAGAGAGCATTGTATGTTTCAAGTTGTGGGTGTGCTGATTTCTTAATTTTTTTCCTAGGAAAGGATTATAGAAACATAAAACAAAAATATTTCGACTTGAAAAATACTTCGTAATTGTATGTCATAAAATAATTAGGTCATGGCAAATTAGCACAAATGTTTACAGCAAAATTGCCATGTAAAACATTATCGGTAATATTATGCTAATTGCTGCAGAAGCAAAAGCTGATTATGTTTCGGCAGGATGAAAATTTGCCACGTCTGCATTTCTCTCTAGCTTCACCAGTTTTCTATGAGGGCACCAAGCCTGTGAATGCTGTAGGGGCTGAACTGCCCGTCTTTGAGGCACCGAACATGAAAAGGGATCTTTCTGAAGATGAAGCTAAGATCATCAGTATAAGAGAGAATTCCTGAAGGTATTCTCACCCTCTCCGGTAGGTCAACAAGGCTTGTACCCAGAAAGATCCAGTTTGGGGTGGAGCATGGAGAAGCATGGAAGGGGTACACAGTGTGTTCTGAAGGGCAGACAGGACATGAGATTGGGCTACAAAGAATCTCAGAGGGGAACCCTTGGACCAGCCTGCACAAGCATCATTTAAAATAAATGCACACTCTCTTTCATCAGTTCTGGAAAGGGACCTGAGATTCTGCGATCCTGGGAAATGCCAGTGCTATTGGTCTGTGGACTGCCTTTAGAGTAGTAAAACCTTAGAGGAAATCTTGCCTAAGGTTTCCAATTCAAATGTATATCGGGGCAGGTGGGCAATGCAGCATGACGCTGATGAGGGAGAATTTGGGATGGGAGAACCTGAGATGGATTGGAGAGGACAAGCTGGTCCATTAAGGGTATTCAAGAGCCATGGAAAGGAAGAGAGGAAGGAGGAAGGGAGACTGGGGAGGCACCACCCGCTAGCTAAGCCTATTAGTCTGAGACTCTGGTTCTAATTCAAGCCAGTCCTGACGAGCCAAGGCTGGGAGGGGCAGAAGGGACTTGCCAGAGGCACATAGATGGCTTGTGGGCAGCCAGGGCCCAACTTTTCCCACCTCCCTCCTGCCTTTTGCAATGGTGTCTGTGTTGAACTCCACGCCACGGGGAGACGAAACCATCAACACTTGGGGAACACAGCTGTCTGTGCCTTGTGCTCTCAAGGGGGCCAGACCTTCCTGCTGCTTGTGCAATAGCACCTCAGCTTCACCCAGGAGGCTTCCATCACCCCGTGGCCTCAACTGTGTTCATATCCATCCAGACAATGGGCAGAGGTCCACCCTATCTTGCTGGCTTCCTTGAAGGGCCTTGAACCACTTTCCTGTGGGCCTCAGCTTTTCATCTGTGAAATGGAGCCACATAAAACACCAGGACAGTGTCCTTCGGGCCTCCTGGGGTGGTTCTGGTCACAGCCTCAGCAGCAGAGGCTCCCTTCCCACCACATAGTCTGGGTGGGGGAAGTTTCACTGTCTACTGGGGCAGGGCTCTGGGTTAGACCTCGTGTTGAGGTTTCCCAGTCTTGCTTTAGCCAGTGTCTAGGGTTCTACATGGGGCTTCCCTGGGGGCTCAGTGGTAAAGAATGAACCTGTCAGTGCAGGAGATGTGGGCCTGATCCCTGGGTCGGGAAGATTCCCTAGAGAAGGAAATGGCAACCCAGTCCAGTATTCTTGTCTGGGAAATCCCATGGACAGAGGAGCAGGTGGGTTACAGTCCATGGGGTTGCAAAGAGTCAGACACTACTGAGCAACTAAACAATAGCAGCAGGGTCCTATGTAACATCCCACGCCCCTCAGTTTATCACCCCTCTCGAAAACTTGCCTTCAGACTCCACAGGGCTTCATGTTTTAAAGGCCTATTCATTCTCAACATAGGGTTACTCAGAATGGAGTGCTCACTCTGTGCCCGACCACTGGGCTTGGGTCTCTATAGGGGTGAATGCCCTGTCAATCTCACAACGCCAGGAGATTCCCTTATTACCCCCATTCTACCGATGAGGAAACCAAGGCCTGGAGAGGTTAAGCAACTCATTGAGAATCACATCGACAGAGCCAGGGCTGCAATTGAATGTCTCTAATTTGGGATCATGCCTGTGTCACCCTTAAAGTCTGGTGCTTCTTAATCCTTTCACCACAAGATGGCAAGGCTCACAGGAGCAGGGGGCGTTTTGTGTTTGTCCTTTGGAGACCCAATGTGCAGTATGGAGCCTGGCACTAAGGATTTATTAATTTTGCACAAAATTTCTTTTTTTTTTTTGGCTGTGCCATGTGGCTTGTGGAATCTTAGTTCCCTGATTATGGATGGAACCTATGTCCCCTGCATTGGAAGCACAGAGCACTAACCACTGGACCTCCAGAAAATTACTTTGCAAACCTTCTTTTACACTGGGTTCCTCCTTTCTACAAACTGACTCCTGACATCTTGCAAAGGGTAGGTCTCTCTGAGAAGAGATGTTTATTTTCCCAAGATCAGTGCCCTCAGCAAAGCTATTGTTCAGAGTTTCCAGAACTGTCGAGGGCTTTTGGAACCCCGCTCCTGCCTACCACCTCCCCTCATTTTTGCATTTTGATCATAAAATTCACAAAATGTAGTTCAACTGCTTCACATTATTTCCTTCTGCTCAGAATCATAGCCCTCACAATTATGTTATTCTTTTTTATTATTTATCGTGTGCCCTGGGAAATTTTCATGTTAACTAAGACACTGGTTCAATTGCAAAATGGCAAAGAATGATTTGTAAGGAGATCAGTGTTGGGAGCTTATTAAAATAAGAATTTAGGGGATGGTTTGGAAATAGAAGAGGGAAATCTCTTGGGAGAGGAGGTATTTCCGAGAGCTGAGAAGAAATTGTGGAATATGAGGAAGGGGACATAAGGGGAGGAGAGACAGAGAGAGAAAGATAAGAAAGAAATAGAATTAATGGGAAAATAGGAGGTAAAAGGTGTACATAAATGTGAAAAAGTCACAAAGAGGAAAATAAACAAAAGTCCTCAGAAAGGAAAGATGATAGGTTTACCATCATTTGAAACAGAGTGAAGATTGTCCCCGCTCCATCCTGTAGGCTCCCAGACGGGTTTAGGCTGTCAGCTGGGTTATCTGGATGTTTTCTTTTTTTTTTTTTTTTTCTCCATTTATTTTTATTAGTTGGAGGCTAATTACTTTACAATATTGTAGTGTTTTTTGTCATACATTGACATGATCAGGATGGATGTTTTCTTGGAAGCACTATTAAAAATCGCAGCCCCAGGAGGTGTCTTTGTTCTCACTGCACAAGTTCTGGGTAGACCAGGGAACCAAAGAAGCCTGCAGCCGCTCTTCTGGAGCTGGGGACAGGACCTCACCTGCTCTGGAACCTGACCAGATGGCTCTAGAAAAAGAGCTGTGTTGTATGGGCCTCACAGAGGCCTCTTCTGTCCCTCCAGGCCCCCACGATGTCAGTGGCACCTCCTGGAGTTGGGCCTGTGGCGGGTGGAGTCCCTTCTCTCTGAGATGTTCCTGCTTTCCTCCCTTGCTATGGTCCTCAGGCCCCTCCCCGCAGGGCCCTGGAGGCCTCCACTGAGCGTCTCATTGCTCTGGTGGGAATTAATGACTCACTCCTGCAGAGGCTTTCCCATCTGTGTGCTTAGAGAGAGATGTTCCACACACTGAGCAAAACAGCCTGTTTGCAAAGGCCCAGGCCATTCAGCGTCTGATCAGTAAATCTGTGTTCAGAGCCTGAGGGTCAGGCTATGGAGGCAACAGCTGACCACGTTCGCCTCCCAGTGCAGCCCGAGACAGCAGAAGGCAATTTGCTCTCCTCAGACCTCTTTTTCTGAAATGAGCACTAGAGCGTTCTTGAATTCTTCGGCTTCTGTGGAGAAATGAATTCGGCAGTGAGGAGTCTTGGGAATTTGAGATGCACGTTCTTATTATGTCATTTAATGAGAGAATGCTGCCAAGCAGCCTTCTCTTTGCTCTTTCTCTGGGTTGCTGTTTCCAGTGGTTACTGCCTTCAGAGCCTCAAAAAACTGCTTTTCTGACCCATGTATACACATGTGCACACAGGGGTGTGTATATACATGCATGTGCACACATCTGCCCCTCACAGCACACCCCCATCCTCCTCGGGTAGGATGTCTCAGTCCAGGAATAGCTTGGGCTCTGCTCCTGGGCAGGGTAGCCTTCCCAAGTGTGCACCCAGTTCTCAAAGCCTGGGCCTCTACTTCCTGTGCTGACCCAGGGGAAGGTGATGTGGTAGAAAATACGATGGTCCCTCAAACATGTCCACAGCCGAATCCTCAGAATCTGTCACCTTCTGTGGCAAAGGGGACATTGCAGCTGTGATTAAATTAAGGATTTTCTTTTTAATATGGAATGCTTCATGAATTTCCATGTCATACTTGTGCAGGGGCCATGCTAATCTCTATCATCCCAATTTTAGTATATGTGCTACTGAAGCAAGCACTAAATTAAGGATACTGAGATGGGGCAGTGATCCTGAACCATCTGAATGGGTCCAGTATAATCACAAGGATTATGATAGGAAGAAGGCAGGAGGGCCAGGGGAAGAGAAGATATAAAAATGGGAGCAGAGATGAGTGCAGCGCATGGCCACAAGCCAAGGAATATGGGGACCTCTAGAAGCTGGCAAAGGCAAGGCAAGGATCCTCCTGCAGAGCCTCCAGAAGGAATGCAGAGCTGCTGACACCTTGATTTTAGTCCAGTAAGACCCACTTCAGAGTTCTGACCTCCAGAACCTTAGGATAACAAATTTGTACAACATGAAGCCACTAAGTTTTAGGGAATTAGTTATAGCAACAATGACAACTAGTACACACTAGTATAACTCAAGGCATGGTCTTCCTGACAGGCAAAGGGAAACACTCCTCTGTCTTAGAGCTAGCCTCTTGTCTGGCATCTAGGCATCTAGGCAGCAGAGGGCAGGTGGATGCATCATGGGGCTCAATCATGCATCATGATGTTCTAAGAATTGGGGGCAGATTGCACGCCAGGCAGTAGGGCTGTGGCAGAAAGCAGAAGAAATTTCAAATCTAAACTCTGCTGGATAAAGGATTCTGGAGAAACCAATTATTAAAGCCCTGAACTCAGACAGTGAACAGACTGACTGTGTGGGTGGGTCAAGGAAGGAGCTGGTAGTGTAATCACCTGCTAGCGGCAGAAAACATGGCTGGGGCAGGCAGACTGGGAAGTGGCAAAAAGTAGAATGAAGCTCTTTCAGACCTTCAATTTTTTACCTCTGAAGTTTCCATGCCTGTCTGATGACCAGAACCATCTGGGGTGCCTGATAAAAATACATTTGGGTTCCTGCCCTGGGGTGCTTCCAGTAGCTCAACTGTAGGTCTGTTCACAGTATCATTTGTTGCAATGGATGTGGTATCTTGTTCCCTTGGAACCCTATGCACAGGGTTCCCATGTCTGGTCCTGCCTAGATTTCCACTTTGCCTTTCAGTCGCCCATTCCCACCCCAGGCCAGAGTGCCCCACTGGGTGGCGTTCTAACTTGTCCAGGCTCCTCATTCTGCATCTGAGGCTTGCTCAGCCTGCGCCTCACTCCAGTGTCAGTTTCTGACCTGGCGAGATCACAGCACAACCGTGAGCACAGAGGGTCTGGACCCCTCCTCTTTCTGCAGATTTACCATATTCTGATGACACAGACTCAGAACTTCAGCCCCTTTCATTCTTTCTGTTCCTTCCCCACTTTTCAAACTGGACCCTAGAACTAGGGTAGCTGAACCATTCCACCTCCAACAGACAAGGACAACTGGGATTCTTACACCACCCTCAACCTTCACTGTACAGGTAAAGACTCTTGTATTTACTACCATGAAAATTATAATCTAGCTAGCTATTTTATATATATATATATGAATGACATATATCTATATATATATGAATGAATATATATATGAATGAACCTATTTTCTATGTATCCATCTATCATCTAATTTATTGCTATCATCTCTTTATCTACCTGTTTGTTTTAGGTCTCCATCTTTGACCTCAAGGAAGCACGACACACAGATTAAGATGGTTGGCTGTATTGAAATTGTGTTCTTTAATAGTTCTTAACTGTTTGACCTCAAACAAGTTTCTTAGCATCCCTTGTTATCAGCGCCCCATCTGAGAAATGGCAGTAAGTAATAGTTCCTAGCACATAGTGTTCTTGCCAAAATAAAATGAAATCATTTATGCAAAATTTTTAGAACAGCTCCTGGAAAGTTGTAAGGGCTCAATAAATGTTAGGTGTTACTATCATTTGGGTTAGCCTTTTATGAGATATTTATTTGAGAAAAGGAAGATTTAAAAATTCCCCCAGTCAGGTTGCTCTTTTATTGTAAAACTCTCCTTTTGCCAGCTTGCCTCTTGGCAGGCCTTCAAACAAGGAGGGAAAGAGTGATTGCAAACTCAGCCCACCTTTCTGGCCCCGCATCGTTTTTGCAGTTGAGCAAACAAGCAGAAATACGCTCAAAAGGCAGAGAGCAGAGGGCTGGAGAATCCCAGGTTGCTCAAGCCGAGATAACAGAGTCGTCGGAGGGTGGCCTATGTGAATCTAATCCCCACACCATCTGTTTGCTGATTTTCCCCTCTGTCCTCCTCTTTGAGGCGCAAGACATTCTGAGCAGGTGGAATTGAGGGCCCTGCAGACAGGTGGCCCCGACCCTTCACGCCAGAGTTTTCAATTATGATGCCAGTCAATGGGAGAGAGAGGAGAGCGAAAATGAAAATGGAATATTTGGTTAGCGCTTTGACAAGCCATGAATCAAAACCAAGTGAAATTGCTCTGGGGTCTCCTGGCCTGTCAGACTCCCCCATCCATTCTGCTTGCCCCTCGGCAGTGTAATTCTGTGCGCAGCCAACACTATTCGCAGGAAAGCAGGCCTCCTGTGCTGCGTCAGTGGGTTCTTCCGCTGTGCTCTGCCAGGGGCATGGTGGGTTGGTGGGGGGTGGAGGGGTGGTCAGCGGAGGTCGGAGGTCAGGTGTAGAGGGCCGCAGGAGGGGCGGCCAGCAGTGTGGGTGCTAAAGTGTGTCTGACCCATGTCACAGGACTGGGATGCCTGCTTCCCTCTCAGGGCTCTTCTCTGGGCTCATTGATTCCCTGACAAGTGATCATTCATTCTTATTTGAGGAGCTGTCTGTGTGGCTAGGGTCAAGGCCAAAAAGTGCTCTGGGTCAGCAGGAGAAAGGGAAAATCTACACAGGAAGAGTGTCTTCTCCATTAGGAAGCGGGGACCATCTCCGCCTTCTCCTCTCCAGTAACAGCCCAGATTGATTTAATGCGCATCAGGGCGGAAGCAGAAAGCGCTGTACAAGGAATCCTTGAAAGGGGGAGTTTTGACGGAGCAGGGAAGAAACTCTTGCTGAAGAGGCGGGGCTGACTTACCAGCAAACCCTTACTGACCCGAGGTCCTATGGTGCTATCCAGGGGGTGAAAAGTGAGTTTCTTCTTTTTGCCTTCTTGTCACTCATCTTTTGGCTTGGTAGGCATTTATTGAACAGAGTGAGTATTATGAGATGATTTTAGCTCTCAGGAACCTCAAGTTTGGGGTGACTTGGACAGTGATGTGAACCAAAGGCTGCAGGGAGGTCAACTCTGGGTTCAAGCAGGCCCTATGGGGAAAACCTGGACCCCTATGTGGTCAGTGCCAATCAGGGTGATGTCAGACAGGGCTGCTGCTCACTGCTGTGCAGGTTGTCCTCTGCCAAGGGGCAAAGCATGTGGGAGCACTAAGGTCCTGCTAACTTTCCACTTACCAAGTCATGTGTCTTGGCGTGCCTGTGTCTATCTAGAATGTGAGCCTTCAGATTCACACAGAGGCATAAATGAGTCAGAGTCATCAGATGGCAGAGAAGTCTGCACCTGGCTGGAGCAGTGAGTGATCAGGAGCCTCTGTAGCTACAGAACAAGGCAGGATTAGGTCCAGTGATGCCAGAACAGAGCCAACAGCAGCTGAGGTTGAGTTGGAAACTCAGAGTAGAATCGGATTTCAAGAGGCCAATCAAGATCCAAACTGTCAGCAGTATCCAGAAGGTGAGGAAAAGCCAAAGGTCTGTTCTGGGGCCCAGTCCATCTGTGACCAGTTTCTCTGGAAGGCCCAGAGTCAAGCCTGATTCACAAGTGTCTGCCTGGCTGCCTCTCTTTATTTCTGTCTCAGTAGCACCTGTGCCAGAGGTGGAGTGGGGAATTACTGCAAGCCCAGGGGATTCAGGCCATGCTGGGGGCAGAACCAAGATCAGTGTTGGAAGTTTCAGGGTGATAGATCTTGGCTCAAGATAAGCTGCTATGAAAAATTTGCTTTGGAGGTGGTGAGCCCTCTGTCACTGGAAGTGTTCAAGGCCCCATCAGGAAGCCTGCTGAGCGGATTCCGTATGCCAGGTAGAAGGTTGGGCAGGACATGTTGAAGGTCCTCTTTCAGTCCCACATCATCTATGAGTTTGTGAAACTTCAGTCAGCTGACTTTCCTCCCTGTCAGAGAGAATGGATTGCACAGGAAGTTGAAATTGATGATTAGTACAGGCTTTTAGGTTTTTGTTGCATTTACTTTCCTCCCTCTTTCTGGCCCCCTCCCACATCCCAAGTGCTAAATCTATTCCATGGATACTTGCTAGTAAATTGCCAAGACAGGAAGTTGGGAAGAAACTTGTGGACATTATTCAGACAGCTCCTGGTCATCCCCCCCCCGGGTGTTTCTTTGGTGCAGCAGGATAGATGACCAGCTTGGCTGGGAGGGACATGAAATGAAGGGGCTAGCCACACTGGACATGGTACAAGAAGGAAAGGCTCCCAGTGAAGGGCTTTTTCTACCATGTCTGCCAGACTCTAAAGTGAGGGCAGAGTCCAGAATAGGCCCTACAAGCTGTGTCAATAAAGAGTGTTTATGGGATGTTTCTGTAAATTCAGCATCCATTTCCCCTCCTGAGGTTGGATCTTGGTTTTCCTTTGGGGAACTATTTTTCCACTCACTGCCAGGCCATGCAGTTTGGAAAGAATGACACCCCCCTTCTTCCCCAGTATACGTTGAAAACCCAAACAATCCATGTGTTCCTTCCCCATGACATCAGTTGATTCAGGGCTGGGTAGGTGACATCCATAAAGCCCATGAGGTGCAAATTTATGATTTCATTAGCAATATGAAAAAGTAGAAGCCTCATATTTATTAATGGGGATTATTAAAATGGAAGAGTATAACCCTGGAGCTTCCAAGAGGCACTGCAAAGAAAGAACATGCCTAAGAATGCAGCTAGCAGAGGGGAATGCAGAACTAAAAGATCGAAAGAGAGCAAAGCCCTGGATCCAGCTTTTCCTGAAGATCTCTAGACTCATCTCTGGACTTTTCAATTACATAAGCCATTAAAATCCTCACCTTATTTTTCTTCTTGAATCAGTATGGGTAGTAGCTCAGTCCTTATCACCTGATAGCATCCTGGCTAATTCAGGAATGTGCCTGGGGAAGTCCCATCCCAGGCAGCCATGTTCTGAATCTTATACAGTCAATGACACAGATGAACTTTGATTTTGGGGATTTTGGACTTGAGACCTAAAATGTACTCTGCAGAGTAGTGATCTCAAGAGATGATCCAGAATAAAGGAGGGTGTATACATAGGAGTTTGGGAAGTGATGTGTTCAAGGACATGCCCTTTGGCTCAGTTCAATGGCTTATGCAGAAGCATAAAGGTTTGGATATAGGGGAAATGCCACTGTGTTATTTTAACTTTAGAGGTCTCTGTGGTATTGGCTGAAGCTGTTGTTGGGCCTGTGTCACTGAGTCATGACTCAGTTTCTCCCTCTGTCCAACCCACTTCTGTCCTCTCCCTCCCAGGGCAGTTTCTTACTGAATGCTACCTGATGATTCCATCACAGAGTCTGCTTCCCAAGTTGCCCGGCCTGGGTAGTATCCCACTGGGTCAGGTAGCCTTCCCAGTCCCTAAGCTTCCCTCTTATTTTATACTCTGTACCCATCTCAACACTGTGAGTGGGTTGATTCAGGTGCTCTGCTTTGCTCATTTTCCAAATACCTAGTGCCTGGCACTGAGCCTGAGTATAGTAGGTACTCAACAGGTCTAGGCTGGGGATATGAGTGGATGTGTTACTAGTCAGTGGGAGGAATCATGGAGTTTTCAAAGACCTCTTAGCTTCTTTCTCATCTTTCTCTTATTGGAGGCAGTGATTCTGTGGGCAACAAGGTCAGGTCAGGGAGATAACAGGCAGCAGTGATCTGAGAAGGACCAGGGCAGGAGCCTGAGAAGGCTGTTCTTCTAAAGAGAGTGACCCTGGCTCACCCCAGCATGGAGACAGAAGGCTCCTAAAACAGGAGCATTGTGGAGGGGAGATGAATAAGTGCATCTAATTGTGCTGCATCCCAGGCAGCTCAAGTTTAGTGGTGCGTAGTGGGAAGGAGTGGGCCTGGATCTTGCAGGGGAGCCCCTAGTCCTGGTTTCTTGAGGCTGGATCATAGAGTGTCATCTCCGGGGTGGCTTTCAGGGGCATTACCTGGTTCCACTATGCTATTCCCCATTTAAGAAGTCCTCTTTGTAGCTAGGAAGCCCAGAAAATCCTTTCAAGTGCCCTTCCCAGGAGAGAGGGCTAGGACACAGGACCTATTGAAGTTCCTTCCCATCTCAGGATAGCAATGCTTCTGGATGCATTTTTAAGTTAAGAGCATGTGAATATTTTTGCTTTATTGCTTCAAACAGTCCCTAGATAAGCAGTGAGAGATGCTGATGGGGATGAGATACGCATCAGCGATAATGGTTTGCTAGCCCTTCCCTTCCCTTCCACCTGGAACACCAAGACTGGAGGGCATCCTTCAGGAGGAATGTGCTCAACAACTGCAAAATGACAAACATCGATCATACTGCAATCCATTACATAATTCTTTATATTATTTAGTTATAATCCTTGACCTTTCTGAATACATCTGTCAAACAGGCATGAAGCAAGGTGCCTTATGTACATAAGAACCTAAGAGTCTTGAACCTGAGAACTAAAACATGATGATAATGAAAATAATAAATATAGTAACATCACCCCAGTTCTATTCAAAAGCTTTGCCCACATTATCTGCTTAATTCTCACCACAGTCCTATGAAATCAACATTATTATTTTGCCAGATGAAGGAACAGATGCTTGAAAGTGAAATTGCTTCCTCACCACTGGTTAGTGGCAGAGACAGAGTAACTAGCTCCCCCTGGCCTCATGCCTGAGACCTTCATCCTGCTCTAACTACTGTGGGTTAGAGCCACAGAGGAAGTATGGAGAATGGTTCAGTCTACAAAGCTGGACTTCACTGCCATGAGTGAGTTGTGCCATGAGTGAGTTCCAGCAGGCTAGGGACCACTTCAAACTCCACCCAGAGCCTTCTAGGGCAGGTGACGGCTGCAGGTCAGGATAATGGATGTTGTGCATTGTTTTCAGATTATAATTTCTTTTAGCAGTGTAATTCATTGTTTCCCTCAAATTATAAAAGAACTCTGACTTGAAACAGACCGGGTTTATTTGATTGGAATGAACTGATTCTTATATGTTCATATGTATAACATTTGAAACTAGCTATTAAGAAAAATGAGGCTTTTTGGATAACAGAGCCTTCAAAATAGCTTTTTTGACTAATACTTACAGCCTTAGAGGAGTCTCAGCATTCCACTTATGTCTGCATCTTGCTAGGCCATGTAATACGGGAGAAAAACTTGTGATTCACAGAGGTTATAGTGGCATATATAAATTCCTGAAATCTGACTTCATGATATCAGTATTCTCTTAAATGCAACTCATCCACTGGTTTGAAAGAGAAGTGGCGAGATATTTTTGTTCTAAAGCTGAATAACTCTCCATGTCTAAGAACTGTCCCTGTTCCTTAATTAGTAAATGTATAAGCTGGAGAGAGTTGATGAATGGGTTCTTCAGCTGATATAAAACCACAATTGTATTATAGAAAACACTTACTTTTCAAGTTTATGTTCTAACATTATGAGATGTTTGGCAATATCATTAAAAAAAAAAAAACTCTCATGCATCTTAGTACCTGTCTCTGTCACACAGTCACTTAAAATCTCAAAGTAGTCAAGTTAATTTTCATTCGTTCATTTATTCATCTATTCATGCATTCAGAAGAAATTTGTTTAGTGCTTACTATATTCTGGACAGTAGTCTAGGCACTCTGGATGTAGCCAAAAACAGAACAAAGTCTTGTCCTTCCTGGAGTCTACACTTGGAGGGTGGGAGGGAAATGAGAATTGTGATAATAGACAATAAACTCACAAAAACTAAATACATTAGTGAGGCAGTGATACGTGATTTTAATAAAAGGGCAGTACTATTTAGACAATCTTGAAAAAATGTTCAAGGAAGCAGAGTAAAAAGTGCAATTGAAACATAAATGGTGAGAACATGAAACACAGAGTAGAGAGTAGTCCTTTTTTATTTTAAATATTCAGTTTTCCCCAACAAATTGGCATAGATGTCCCATCTTACCTTACTGGTAAAATATATCAAAACTTTGGCACTTCCATGATGTAATGACCTTACCCCACTTCTGTTCATTTTTATACAAAGAAGGTAAATATATTAATGAGATAATGCAGAAATTTAGAAATTTACATATTCATAAGACAATAAGGAAAGTTTATTTTGAGGTCTACATGCACTAACTCAGTAGCACAGATTACCCAAATTTGATGTAAAACACACTGACTTTGTGTGTGTGTGTGTGTGTGTGTGTGAAAGTCGCTCAGTCGTGTCTGACTCTTTGAGACCCCAGGGACTATACAGTCCATGGAATTCTCCAGGCCACAATACTGGAGTGGGCAGCCTTTCCCTTCTCCAGGAGATCTTCCCAACCAAGGGATCAAACCCTGGTCTCCCGCAATGCAGGCAGATTCTTTACCAGCTGAGCCACAAGGGAACTTTGTATGTTGCTTTAATTTGTATAGTTTTATAAAAGTTCTTAAGATATGTTAAAGTGCAGAAGTGCACAAAATAATTGTGATGTTTTAAAATCATCTACTCTGGACTTTAAATTCCTGGGGAATAGTCTGAAAACCACAAGTATAGGGGGTACAGGGTAAGTGTTAAGGTCAGACAGACCTGTCTTTGGCCTTGCCAAATCTGGTTTAAAATTTGACCCTGTATTTGTAAGTTGTGTGGCTTTAGGTTTGTGTCTAGGCCTCAGCATCTTCACCTGTGAGGCAGAGAGAACCGACTTCCCACATCTCCTGGATGCCTGAAGGATCAACACTCAAGACCTAGAAGACTCCTTTTCTTCCCCCCAAAGCCCAGACTGGATGAGTTTTGGGGATGCCAGTTAGCACACAGCGGGGCTCTGGCCAGAGGAATTGGTTTGTGCTGGGGCTGCAGTCTCTGGGGGCAGAGGCCAGGGGCCAAGGGGCAGAGGCCAGGAGCCTCCATTTGGAGGATGGGCAAGGGGGTGGGAGGAGGGACTTGGGTGCGGAAAGCAAACGAACTAGACACACAGTGACCAGGAAGGGGCGCACTGTGGTCAGCGGCTTTCAGCAGTGAATTAGAAGCCAAGGTATCCAACCTGAGGCATTTGGTCCAGGATGTCAGGTGTGGCCAGGTGTTGACGCTAATGAGCTAACACGTCTCCAGCACCGGCTTCCAGAATGAGCTCTGAAATATGCTCCTGCTGCCATGCCCTCCCACCGCTCCAGGAGACTCTCCTAGAAGCAGCAATGGCAGTGTGCACCAGGACCCAGGAGAAAGGAGCAGTGACCCCACAAGAAGCTGAGGCAGACTTGCCTGTGAGTGTCCAGGAGTCTCCGGCATAGGTGAGGGTCAGCGCTGGTCTGCTGCAGGGTCAGAGGCACTGAGTGCGGCAGTGTGTGCATGGAACCTTTAGAAGAAGGTCACCATTAACTTCATTCCCTCCACCATAGTTTGGCTTCAGTTCAAACAACAGGGAGGGAACACAGCCCTGCCTATCAACAGAAAAGTGGATTAAAGATTTACTGAACATGGCCACACCCATCAGAACAAGACCCAGTTTCCCCCTCAGTCAGTCTCTCCTGTCAGGAAGCTTCCATAAGCCTCTTGTCCTTATCCATCAAAGGGCAGACAGAATGAAAGCCACAATCATAGAAACTAATCAAATGGATCACAGCCTTGTCTAACTCAGTGAAACTATGGGCAATGCTGTGTAGGGCCACCCAAGACGGATGGATCATGGTGGAGAGTTCTGGCAAAACGTGATCCACTGGAGAAGGGAATGGCAAACCACTTCAATATTCTTGCTTTGAGAATCCCATGAGCAGCATGAAAAGGCAAAAAGATAGGACCCTGAAAGATGAACTCCCCAGGTTGGAAGGGCCCAATATGCTACTGGAGATCAGAGGAGAAATAACTCCAGAAAGAATGAAGAGCCAGAGCCAGAGCAAAAGCAATACCCAGTTGTGGATGTGGCCGGTGATGGAAGTGAAGTCCGATGCATTAAAGAACAATATTGCATAGGAACCTGGAATGTTAGGTCCATGAATCAAGGTAAATTGCAAGTGGTCAAACAGGAGATGGCAAGAGTTAACATCGACATTTTAGGAATCAGTGAACTAAAATGGACTGGAATGGGTGAATTTAACTCAGATTACCATTATATCTACTACTGTGGGCAAGAATCCCTTAGAAGAAAAGGAATAACTGTCATAGTCAATGAAAGACTCTGAAATGCAGTTCAGTTCAGTCACTCAGTTGTGTCCGACTCTTTGTGACCCCATGAATTGCAGCACGCCAGGCCTCCCTGTTCATCACCAACTCCCAGAGTCCACTCAAATTCAAGTCCTTCGAGTCGGTGGTGCCATCCAGCCAACTCATCCTCTGTTGTTCCCTTCTCCTCTTGCCCCTGATCCCTCCCAGCATCAAGGTCTTTTCCAATGAGTCAACTCTTCACATGAGGTGGCCAAAGTATTGGAGTTTCAGCTTCAGCATCAGTCCTTCCAATGAGCACACAGGACTGATCCCCTTTAGGATGGACTGGTTGGATCTCCTTGCAGTCCAAGGGACTCTCAAGAGTCTTCTCCAACACCACAGTTCAAAAGCATCAATTTTTCAGCACTCAGCTTTCTTCACAGTCCAACTCTCACATTCATACATGACCACTGGAAAAACCATAGCCTTGGCTAGACGGACCTTTGTTGGCAAAGTAATGTCTCTGCTTTTTAATATGCTATACTTGGATGCAATCTAAAAAATGACAGAATGATTGCTGTCATTAAATGGCAAACCATTTAATATCACAGTAATCCAAGTCTATGCCCTGAGCAGTAATGCTGAAGAACTTGAATGGCTCTATGAAGACCTACAAAACTTTCTAGAACTAACAACCCAAAAGGATGTCCTTTCATTATAGGGGACTGGAAATGCAAAAGTAGAAAGTCAAGAGACACCTGGGGGTAACAGGCAAATTTGGCCTTGGAGTACAAAATGAAGCAGGGCAAAGGCTAACAAAGTTTTGCCAGGAGAATGCACTGGTCATAGTAAACACCCTCTTCCAACAACACCAGAGAAGACTCTACAGATGGACATCATCATATGGTCAATACAGAAATCAGACTGATTGTATTTTTTTGCAGCCAAAGATGGAGAAGCTCTATACAGTTAGCAGAAACAAGACTGGGAGCTAACTGTGGCTCAGATCATGAACTCATTATTGCAAAATTCAGACTTAAATTGAAGAGAGTAAGTGAAACCACTAGACCTTTCAAGTATGACCTAAATCAAATTCCTTATGATAATACAGTGAAAGTGACAAATAGATTCAAGGGATTAGATCTGAGAGACAGAGTGCCCAAAGAACTATGGATGGAAGTTCGTGACATTGTACAGGAGGCAGTGATCAAGACAATTCCTAGAAAAAGAAATGCAAGAAAGCAAAATGGTTGTCTAAGGAGGCCTTACAAATAGCTGAGAAAAGAAGAGAAGCTAAAGGCAAAGAAGAAAAGGAAAGATATACCCATCTGAATGCAGAGTTCCAAAGAATAGCAAGGAGAGATGAGAAAGCCTTCCTCAGTGATCAATGCAAAGAAATAGAGGAAAATGATAGAATGGGAAAGACTAGAGATCTCTTCAAGAAAATTAGAGATACCAAGGGAACATTTCAGGCAAAGATGGGTACAATGAACGACAGAAATGGTATGGACCTAACAGGAGCAGGAAATATTAAGAAGAGGTGGCAAGAATACACAGAAGAACTATATATAAAAGATCTTCATGACCCAGATAACCACGATGGTATGATCACTCATCTAAAGCCAGACAACCTGGAATGCAAAGTCAAGTGGGCCTTAGGTATCATCACTATGAACAAAGCTAGTGGAAGTGATGGAATTCTAATTGAGCTATTTCAAATCCTAAAAGATCATGCTGTTAAAAGGCTACACTCAATATGCCAGCAAATTTGGAAAACTCAGCAGTGACCACAGGACTGGAAAAGATCAGTTTTCATTCCAACCCCAAAGAAAGGCAATGCCAAAGAACGTTCAAAGTACAGCGCAATTGTGCTCATCTCACACGCTAGTGAAGGAATGCTCAAAATTCTCCAAGCAAGTCTTCAACAGTACCTGAACTAAGAATTTCCAGATATTCAAGCTGGATTTAGAAAAGGCAGAGGAACCAGAGTACAAATTGCCAACATTCGTTGGATCATCAAAAAAGCAAGAGAATTCCAGAAAATCACCTACTTCTGCTTTATTGACTATGCCAAAGCCTTTGACTGTGTGGATCACAACAAACTGAAATATTCTTGAAGTGATGGGAATACCAGACCACCTGACTTGCCTCCTGAGAAATCTGTTTGCAGGTCAAGAAGCAGCAGTTAGAACTGGACATGGAACAACAGACTGGTTCCAAATAGGAAAAGGAGTATGTTAAGGCTGTATGTTGTCACCCTGCTTATTTAACTTATATGCAGAGTACAGCATGTGAAATGCCAGGATGGATGAAGCACCTGGAATCAAGATTCCTAGGAGAAATATCAATAATCTCAGATATGCAGATAACACCACTCTTATGGCAGAAAGTGAAGAATTAAAGAGCCTCTTGATGAAAGTGAAAGAGGAAAGTGAAAAATTTGGCTTAAAATTCAACATTCAGAGCACTAAGATCATGGCATCAAGTCCCATCACCTCATCGCAAGTAGATGGGGAAACGATGGAAACAGCGGCAGACTTTATTTTTGGGGGGCTCCAGAATCACTGCAGATGGTGACTGCAGCCATGAGATTAAAAGCCATTTGCTCCTTGAAAGAAAAGCTATGACCAACCTAGGCATCATATGAAAAAGCAGAGACATTACTTTGCCAACAAAAGTCTGCCTAGTCAAAGAGATGATTTTTCCAATAGTCATGTATGGATGTGGGAGTTGGACTATAAAGAAAGCTGAGCACGAAAGAACTGATGCTTTTGAACTGTGGTGTTGGAGAAGACTCTTGAGAGTCCCTTGGACTGCAAGGAGATCCAACCAGTCTATCCTAAAGGAAATCAGTCCTGAATATTCATTGGAAGGACCGATGCTGAAGCTGAAACTCCAATACTTTGACCACCTAATGTGAAGAACATAGTCATTGGAAAAGAACCTGAAGCTTGGAAAGATTGAAGGCTGGAAGATAAGGCGATGACAGAGGATGAGATGGTTGGATGGCATCACCCACTCAATGGACAAGAGTTTGAGTAAGCTCCAGGAGCTGGTGATGGACAAGGAAGCCTGGTGTTCTGCAATCTATGGGGTTGCAAAGAGTCGGACATGGCTGAGTGACTGAACTGAACTGAACTAGAAGCAAAGAGGTTCCAGGTGGGTGGGAGAAATGGTATTTAGGGACAGAAAACTCAGCAGAAATGCATGGATAAAGGCATGATGGTATCTTTTGGACTTGAGTGATCAGTCTCCTCTCAACAATTATCCCCAGGGTTCACCCCTGATTTGACTTGGCTGGTTGATCTTGGAAGTAGGGCATGGTGGTCAAAGTTGCTGGCCCTGGAGGCTGATGAGTCAGGAGAGATGACTGTACACATTTCTTCCCAGCTCTGGTTCAGTGATGATACACTGGTAGCTTGCATTGCTTGTTCCCCTTTTGACTGTGTCGGGTCTTCACTGTGGCATGCAGGCTTTCTCTAGTTGCAGGATACTCTCTAATTGCAGTGCTCAGGCTTCTCATTGCAGTGGCTTTTCTTGTTATGGAGAATGGGCTCTAGAGCATGGGGCTTTGTAGTTGTGGTGTTCAGGTTTAGGTTCCCCTCAACATGTGGGAACTTATTTCCCTGACCAGGGATCAAATACACCTTCCCTGCATTGGCAGGTGGATTCTTAACCACTGGGCCTCCAGGGAAGTCTCCACACATTGGTATCTTAAAGTCAAAGACAGTGGGAGCATTTACCCCAGAGCTTGGCAAAGGCTATGAACAGGGCTCTTCCTCTAGAGAGATGGTTATTAAACGCTGAATGCTGGGCTTGGAACAATATTGTTTGTTGACTTCATCCCTGTGATAAAAATTACATGTGCAATTCCCAATTTACAAACTACCCAAACATGGATGAGTTTACCCCAATACTTCCCCCAACATCATCACCAACTCTCTTGCTCCTGCCTTCTCCAAGGAACTAAAGAGAATCTACAGATTTAGGAGAGGAGGAGCCAGAACTCTGGAAGGAAGGCTGTTCTGCCTGCTGACTGGTTTTCCTAGTCATTTTCTCTTCATGTTGACAAGCAGCCTGAAATCTCAGTAATGTACATTAAAGCAGAAAGAACCAATTGATCATTTATTTATTAATGAGAATGTGTTTCCCAGGAAAGTGGAGGCAAGAAATTGGATAAATGATATTAGAGCATGATCACAGAGGCAGGAGGTGCTGGAATTGAGGGCGATCTGCATGTGATTCCACCATCATGGGGTGACCTGGGGACCCCAGGAACCTGTCAGAAGTTATTCTAAGGTGCCAGAGGACTGAAGACAAAGCTACATCTTCTTACATTTCTTCTGGGGCTGGCTTTGCTCCTAGGGAAGAGCAAGAATTATTTCATCATCCTTCTTCCTCTTCATTAGCTTGTGATCCTGGCCCATGAGGTTTACAGATTAGATTAGAATTATTAGGACTCATGCCTAGACATTTGTGGGGAAATATATTCTAAATTGTAAATCAGCATTCAGATGATATAGAGTTGACCAACTGTCTTTAGTTATCTTTAGTTAATCAGTCAAGATATTTCTGAAGTTTCATGTATCACAAGATAGGTTTACTCATCAATTCACATGACAATTTCGAAAATATTTTAATTTCTGATTCCTCCTCTGTGGGTAGAAATGTTTAGTCTGTTAGGACCCTCTGTAATCTAAGCATCCCTGTCAAATGGTTAATGATATATAAACAAGTACCTAAATATGCTACGGTCACTTGGCATTTAAATAAACACTTTCATAGAGATTTATCATCCGGCATGGCCAGAGAGCAGACCATGTTCATTTACACAGAGATTTGTGGACGAGAACATGGCCGTGGTTGTAGATGGGTCCACGGGGGTTTTTTGCAATGCTGTTGGCAACACTTGCCTGAAAGTTTTGGCTGCATAAAAAAGCTACTATAAAATTAGTGGCTTAAAACAACAACCATTTTTATGATATCTCATTTGGTGGGTTTAATATTCAGGCAGGATTTGACTGATTTACTCTTCTGTTCTCCATGACATAGTCCGAGGTCACTCAGTGGTTCTCAGCTGGTGGGTTGTTATTCTGGAAAGTCTAAGACAACTTACATATCTGACATCTTGATGGGATAAATGTAATATTGTGATTTATAACAAATATATGCTTGGTCTTTGTACTAGTTCCTGGCACAAAGCTCCTGAAACCATTGGAATTTCCCAAGTGATAAGAGCAATAGAGATGCCTTTTGTTTAGTTAGTAAGGTAACTTTTGGAAAGCACCTAGGTTACCTAAAGGTGGGTGCTGGTTGCCTGAGGACCCAACTATGTAATTAGATGGTAGGAACTTTCAGTTCAACCCAGAACCCACCCTCCAATTCCAGGTAAGGAAGAGGTTGGAGGGTGAATCAATTGTCAATTATTTAATCAATTGTAGGTAACCTCCATAAAAAGCCCAAGGATGGGATTTAGAGAGCTTCTTGGTTGGTTAAGAGGTGAAGATTCAGGGAGAGTGGCAAGCTTATAGAGCATGGAAACTCTGTGCTCTTCCCTTGTACTTTACCCTAAGCATCTTGTCTACCTGACTGTTCCTGAGTTATACTTACATATAATAAACCAGTCATCTAGTAAGTAAAAATGTTCCTCTGAGTTCTGTGAGCTCATTAAATTTGTACTTAAGATTACTAAATCTTAGCAATTTAACAAAACCCAAGGTGCGAGTTAAGGAAACCTCCCACATATAGCCTATTGGTCAAAATTGTAGGTAACAAGCTAGATTTTCCATTGGCATTGGAATTTGGGGTGTGTGGGGGGGAGTAGTCTTTTAGGACTGAGCCCTTATCCTGTGGGATCTGATGCTATCTCTAGGGAGGTAGTGTTAAAGTCGAGTTAAATTATAGAATTACTTGGTGGTGTGGAAAAGCTCCCATATATTGGAATTGGGTGCAGAATCAGAATATGTGAAAGCTGGGCTCAGCTGGGGCTTTCTAAAGGAACACCTACTTATGGCCTTTTCAAGTGGTGGCCTCACAGTAATTGGATTTCTTCCATGGCAGATAGCTTCTCCCAGAGTGAATGTTGCATGAGAAGGAGGTAGAAGCTTAATGGCTTTTTCTGACTTTGTCACAGAACCAAGCAGTATCCTTCAATTCACTCAGTTGATAGCCAGTGGGTCATCAGGACAGAAAAGATTTAGGAGAGAACAATTAGATTCCATCTCTTGATGGAGGTGTGGCATGGTGCCAGTGTGGAAAAGCATGTGGCATGGGAGCTAATGATGTGCCCATTCTTGGGGAAACCTATCTGCTGCACCACATATCCTAAAACTGGCCACCTTGATTGCCCTCTTACCCCGTACAGTAGCGAAAGTCTTGATTGACGGCATTTTCTGTTGAATTAGCTAAATGATGCTGAGCTTTGTTCAGGGTGTGGATTAATTTCAACTTGATCTTAATCCTTACCACTACTCTATATCATGAAATCCAAATCCTGGTTTTGTTGTACCCCCAACATGTTGTCAATCAACTTAAGATTGTCATAAATATCCTAAAATATTAACATTAATTAAGTGACAAATATTTACCATTTATGCCTTTGAGGATTTCAACATTGTTACAGCTGCAATCAGACAAGCTATGACAGGGTATCAGTCTCAACTCTTAAAAATAAAAGAAATCTGAGAATCACAGATGTGTACCCTAAGTGCCATGAAAGAATAGAATTCAGAGGAATGATTTTTTTGGGGGGGCTGGGGTGAGCATGTGGATAAGTTTCTCTAAATGCAACTAGTTATAGTTCTTTAATTGGATTTTAATTGATTTTTTTTTTTTTTTGCTAAGAACTGACCTTTTTTCTTTTGTGCTCAATGACTTCTGTGCAAGCTGTTGCCATTCTATTGTTTCTCTCCCACAAGCAGAGATCATGCTGTTCACGTGCGTGTTGATGAGTGTGAACGCTGCTATCACTGGCTGACACTGCACTGCATGCCTTGCTCCTGGGGGTGGTTAATAAATCGTCTTTGATGATTTGCTGACATAACCTTTAGATCTGAAATTGCAGTCGTACTGGACTGTCAGGAAAAGCTCCTTTGTCATACATTGCATGGATTTATTAGAAAACATATACTACTCTGGTTTTGAAGTCTTTCTGGTGTATTTAAATAATTTATTGAGCACTTGAAATTTTCCTATGGTCTTAACTAAGCTTTTTCCCTTTTAAAATTGACTTCAAGTTGTTTGAAATCTCAAAAAAGAATAGATTGAATATTTAAATGTCTGGTTCATTTAGATGATCATTTGTCTCTTTTTTGGGTAAATATAAATCTTTTATAAATTTCCTTCCAGAATCTGCCAAATATAGTGCTTCTCTAAAAAGAACAGATTTTTGTAATGAAATGACTCTTTGTGGCCCCAAAGTATAAATTTGGTAGTATTCTGACATTTATTTGTTCTTACTACCCTCATGTTGCCTCTTGATTAGAGCCAGGGGGGAACCATCCTAAGGATGACACTTGAGTGCCAATTTCCTGATTGGTTCAGTCAGATTTGGAAGATGAGCTAGAGGAATATTTTTCAGTCCAGTACAGCTGGGAAACATTAGTAAGCACTTGTCCACCAAGAGAACACTGTGAACTTAGGTCCTAAGGGAAGAAGGCATTCAGGTCAAAAGGGACAGGCAGAGTGTACTCATGCTCAAAAAGCTTCTCTTTCCCCAGTTTTATTGAGACATAATTGACATATAATGTATTTTGAAGGTGTACAATGTGGTGCTTTGATACATGTATATATGGTGAAATGATTACCATAATAAAGTTAGCTATTAATAAAACTTCCACCACCTCACATAATCACCTGTTTTTTTTTCCTGCAGTGAGAACTTCTCAAATGACCCTGAACCCAGGATATCCAAGGGAAGATCTCTTTCAGTTGGCCCTGTCAGATAAAACTGAGGTTCTCTTAAACAGCAAAGCAACAGCAACACACTGGTATGAGGTTTGTCTCCTAAGTCATGCATGGATCCTGGGACTCTTCTAATTCACAGGGTTTCTTCTTTTTTTTGAAGTGGGGAAGGAGTGGAAGTTGGACAGCTTGGTTCTATAACTTGTGATCCATCTCGGTAGGTGTGTAGTAGGACTTGCTACATGTATTGGATTCTAACCACATTCTTTTCCAAAATTTTCCTTTGTTCAGACTTCATGATTTATTTATTTCCTGATATGCTCTGTGTGTGTAAATCCTCTGAAAAGCACTTTCAAATGGGCTCAATTATAAAGAATGAAATTGTGGTCTTTGTTAGTATTTATGGTTTTAATGATATTACATATGGGAGAAAATGGGAGGGGTGCATTAGGAGGTGTAGGAAGAGTGGGGTGAACTACAGCCAGCAGGATTAATCCCTAGGAGGTACATGGCTGCAGAGTGATGAAATTTCAGGGCTAGTTGATCTGCATGTTGGGCACTCGAAGGACAGATTTACCTCTGTGTGGTATTCATTGAGTCTCTTGGCGAAAGTAAGGAATCCTCCTCTCATTTTCACTTTTATTCATTTCTTTTTATTTTTAAACAGTACCTTTTGCATAAATACTAGAAGATACAGATAAGAAAAAGGGGAAAAATCTGTAACTCCAGTTCTTACATATCATTTTGGGTAGGATCTTCATTTAAGTAGAAACTTCTTTTTTCTTTCTACAAATTATTTTTCCTTGAATTCCATATTGCCTCCTGCTTTAGTTTGCTTGTATTTGCCCTGTTTGCCCATCCCTCTATTTATTTCATTATTTTTATGATAATAGCAGTATCAGTCCCCCCCACCCCCCCAAAAAAAACTACACTATACAGGCTATGAAGTGAAAGGAAGAAAAAAAAAAATAACACTTTTCCTTCCCACCTCTGATCCTAGCATTGTATTTCAAAGAAAAAGTTTTGAGGTTTTTTTTTTTTTTTTAATTGTAGTTCTTATTCCATAATTCTAAATAACAGACTTTGCTTCTGTTTCTTGATTTGTCAATGTTAAGTGACTTAATAACTTTAAGCATATTTATTGTTCCTCATGATGAAAAATAATGAATTTCACTCAGTTTCTACCCTTCTCTTGCTCCCTTTCTATTTCCACTTTTTTTGTACTTTATTTGTTTCTTCTATCCGATACTTAACAAACTCTTAAATAATGTACCTCTGTCTGTTACTTCTTAATTCACCTACTTAGACAGTATCTTAACTCTTAAGAATAGAATATGAGGAAATTAATGCCCCTCCATTCCTTCCCCTCTTCTCCGCTTCAGTTCTCTACTGCTGTTGTTGTACTACTATTTTTACATTGTTAAGGTTTCTGGCATAGGCGTAATTAAGCCTTTCACATTTTGTTTAGGTTGATTCCTAAATTCAAATACCCTAAAATTCTCTTTGTTATTTATTAAACATATTGGCTGATATGTATACTATTGCTGTTGTTGTTTAGTTGCTAAGTCATGTCCGACTCTGCAATCCCATGGACTGTAGCCCACCAGACTCTGCTGTCCATGGGACTTCCCAGGCAAGAATACTGGAATAAGTTGCCATTTCTTTCTTAAGGGGATCTTCCTGACCCAGGAATCAAATCTGGGTCTCCTGCATTGGCAGGTGGATTCTTTACCACTGAGCCACCAGGGAAGACCTTACTATTCACTTTGGAGTCATTTAATGAGACTGTGTCCATGGAGAAAGAGAAGTAATTTTCTTCAAATCTGTACCTCTCAAAGGAGAATGTTGCAAGTGCCAAGGTCAAATAGATCCTCAAAATGATATCACAAAATTTCTTTATACTTAACTTTGTCATTTCATATATAGATTTTTCTTTATTCTGAAATTTCTAATTACCATTCTCTTTTCTTATTGATAGAAATGTTTTTAAAACAAAGAACAAAAGCACACCTTGAGCACAGTTTTGGGGTGGTAAATAAGTGCTTTCTAAGACTATTGCACAGAGATCATTCTTCTTTCTTGTCATTGCACTCTATGAGTCTTGTTTCTTCACTTTTTTTCTTTTATAAATTAACATGTAGTAAAATGGTTTCCTTTCCTTTCCTTTTCTCTTTTGGTGTACAATTTTATATGTTTAATGCATGTATGAATTTGTATAACCACCACCACAATCAAGATAGAAAGCAGTTCTCCTGCCCCCAAAACTCTCTGTGTTCCTCCTTTGTAGCCTACACTGGCAACTACGGATCTCCATTTAACAGCAGTTGCCATTTAAAACTTTTAGGGTTTATGAATACAGCTGCTATAAAAATTTGTGTATGGATTTTTGTGTAAATGTTAAGTTGTCATTTATCTAAGTTAAATATCAGAGTGGGTTTGGTGTATCATATGATGTTTTAGTTTAACTTTATAAGAAACTGCCAAAGTGTTTTCTAAAGTGTTGTACTATTGCATTGCCACCAGCAGTGTATGAGAGTTGATTCACATTCTTGCCAGCATATTGTATTGTTGATTTTAATATTATTAGTTTTAGATATACTGATAAATATAGAGTAATATCTCACTGTCCTTTTAAGTGACATCTCCCTAAATGGCTAATGATGTTGAACTTCTTTTCATGTGCTCTTTGCAGTCATGTCTTCTTGATGAACTGCTGGTTCAAGTATTTTGTTTATATACTTTTCCCAGTTTTTTCCTTACTGGTGAGTTTGGAGAGATCCTTATATAGTTTGGATATGCAAATATTTCCTGTCTGTAGTTTGTTTTTTATTCTCTTAAAAGTAATTTTTACAGAGCAAAGGTTTTTAACTTTTATGAAGGCTAATTTATCTTTTTAAAAAGCATTAATTTTTTTTTTTGTAGCAAAAAACTCTTTGGCTAAATTCAACTCGTGAACATGGCATGATTCTCCATTTATTTATATCAAATTTGATTTCTTCCATCAATGTTTTATTGCTTTTAGCATATAGATTCTGTACATGGTTTGCTGGATTTAAATAGATTAAACTACAAAATTAACCCATTTAAAGTATACTGTTTGCTGTATTTTAGTATACTCACAAAATTGTGCAAGTATCAACACAATTTAAGGTTGTTACGTTTTCATCACCCTAAGCAGTAACTCTTCATTTTGCCTACCCCCACTCCCAAGTCATAGAAAAGCATTAATTTGATTTTTGCCTCCTCTAGAATTTTAGTACAAACAGGCTAAGTGTAGTCTTTCCTCTGGGTTCTTGGCTTAGTGTAAATTTTCTTTTTTTAAAAAAATTTATTTATTTATTTTAATCGGAGGCTGGTTACAATATTGTAGTCGTTTTTACCATACACTGACATGAATCAGCCATGGGTGTATATGTGTTCCCCATCCTATACCCCCCTCCCACCTCCTTCCCCACCCCATCCCTCAGGGTCATCCCAGTGTACCAGCCCTGAGCACCCTGTCTCATGCATCGAACCTGGACTGGTGATCTATTTCACATATGATAATATACATGTTTCAATGCTATTCTCTCAAATCATCCCACCCTCGCCTTCTCCCACAGAGACCAAAAGTCTGTTCTTTTTATCTGTGTCTCTTTTGCTGCCTCGCATATAGGGTCATTGTTACCATCTTTCTAAATTCCATATATATGCATTAATTTACTGTATTGGTGTCTTTCTTTCTGACTTACTTCACTCTGTATAATAGGCTGCAGTTTCATCCACCTCATTAGAACTGTTTCAAACACATTCTTTTTAATAGATGAGTAACATTCCACTGTATGTATGTACCACAGCTTTCTTATCCATTCATCTGCTGATGGACATCTACGTTGCTTCCATGTCCAGGCTATTGTAAACAGTGCTGCAATGAACATTGGGGTACACGTGTCTCTTTCAAGTCTGTTTTCCTTGGTGTGTATGCCTAGCAATGGGATTGCTGGGTCGTATGGCAGTTCTATTTACAGTTTTTTTAAGGAATCTCTACATTGTTCTCAATAGTGACTGTACTAGTTTGCATTCCCATCAACAGTGTAAGGATTCCCTTTTCTCTGCACACTCTCCAGCATTTATTGTTTGTAGACTTCTTGATAGCAGCCATTTTGAATGCAATGAGATGGTACCTCACTGTGGTTTTGATTTGCATTTCTCTGATAATGAGTGATGTTGAGCATCTTTTCACATGTTTGTTAGACATCTGTATGTCTTTGGAGAAATGTCTGGCTAGTTCTTTGGCCCATTTTTTGATTGATTTGTTTATTTTTCTGGCATTGAGCTGCAGGACCTGCTTGTATATTTTTGAGATTAATTCTTTGTCAGTTGCATCATTTGCTATTATTTTCTCTCATTCTGAAGGCTCACGGTCTTTTCACCCTGCTTATAGTTTCCTTCATTGTGCAAAAACTTTTAAGTTTAATTAGGTCCTATTTGGTTTTTTTTTTTGTTTGTTTGTTTGTTTGCTTTTATTTCCATTACACTGGGATGTCAGTCATAGAGGATCCTGCTGTGATTTATGTCAGAGAGTGTTTTATGTGATTTATGTCAGAGAGTGTTTATGTTTTCCTCTGGAGTTTTATAGTTTCTGGTCTTACATTTAGATCTTTAATCAATTTTGAGTTTATTTTTGTGTATGGTGTTATAAAGTGTTATAGTTTCATTCTTTTACAAATAGTTGACCAGTTTTCCCAGCACCACTTGTTAAAGAGATTGTCTTTTCTCCATTGTATATTCTTGTCTCCTTTGACAAAGATAAGGTGTACATACCTGCATGGATTTATCTCTGGGCTTCTATTTTGTTCCATTGATCTATAATTCTGTCTTTTTGCAAGTACCATACCATCTTGATGGCTGTAGCTTTGTAGTATAGTCTGAAGTCAGGCAGGTTGATTCCTTCAGTTCCATTCTTCTTTCTCAAGATTGCTTTGGCTATTCGAGGTTTTTTGTATTTCCATACAAATTGTTAAATTATTTGTTCTAGTTCTCTGAAAAATACCATTGGTAGCCTGATAAGGATTGCGTTGAATCTATAGATTGCTTTGGGTAGTATACTCGTTTTCACTATACTGGTTCTTCCAATCCAGGAACATGGTATATTTCTCCATCTATATCTGTCAAATTTGATTTCATTCATCAGTGTTTTATAATTTTCTATATATAGGTCTTTTGTTTCTTTAGGTAGATTTATTCCTAAGTGTTTTATTCTTTTTGGTGCAATGGTGAATGGAATTGTTTCCTTAAATTTCTCTTTCTGTTTTCTCATTGTTAGTGTAAAGGAATGCAAGGGATTTCTGTGTGTTAGTTTTATATTCTGCCACTTTACTATCTTCATTGATTAGCTCTAGTAATTTTCTGGCAGTGTCTTTAAGGTTTTCTATGTAGAGGATCATGTCATCTGCAAACAGTGAGACTTTAACTTCTTCTTTTCCAATCTGGATTCCTTTTATTTCTTTTTCTTCTCTGATTGCTGTGGCTAAAACTTCCAAAACTGTGTTGAATAGTAGTGGTGAGAGTGGGCACTCTTGTCTTGTTCCTGACTTTAGGGGAAATGCTTTCAATTTTTCACCATTGAGGATAATGTTTGCTGTGGGTTTATCATATGTGGCTTTTATTAGATTGAGGATGTTCCTTCTATGCCTGCTTTCTGGAGGGTTTTTATCATACATGGATGTTGAATTTTGTCAAAGACTTTCTCTGCATCTCTTGAGATAATCATATGGTTTTTATGCTTCAATTTGTTAATGTGGTGTGTCACATTGATTGACTTGTGAATATTGAAGAATGCTTGCATCCCTGGAATAAAGCCCACTTGATCATGATCTATGATCTTTTTAATTTGTTGTTGGATTCTGTTTGCTAGAATTTTATTGAGGATTTTTGCATCTATGTTCATCAGTGATATTGGCTTGTAGATTTCTTTCTTTTTTTCTTAGTTTTTTTTCCATTTATTTGTATTAGTTGGAGGCTAATTACTTTACAATATTGTAGTGGTTTTTGTCATACATTGACATGAATACAGATGGCTAACAAACACATGAAAAGATGCTCAACATCACTCATTATCAGAGAAATGCAAATCAAAACCACAATGAGGTACCATTACACGCCAGTCAGGATGGCTGCTATCCAGAAGTCTACAAGCAATAAATGCTGGAGAGGGTGTGGAGAAAAGGGAACCCTCTTTCACTGTTGGTGGGAATGCAAACTAGTACAGCCGCTATGGAGAACAGTGTGGAGATTTCTTAAAAAACTGGAAATAGAACTGCCATATGACCCAGCAATCCCACTCCTGGGCATACACACCGAGGAAACCAGATCTGAAAGAGACACGTGCACCCCAATGTTCATCTCAGCACTGTTTATAATAGCCAAGACATGGAAGCAACCTAGATGCCCATCAGCAGACGAATGGATAAGGAAGCTGTGGTACATATACACCATGGAATATTATTCAGCCGTTAAAAAGAATTCATTTGAATCAGTTCTAATGAGATGGATGAAATTGGAGCCCATTATACAGAGTGAAGTAAGCCAGAAAGATAAAGACCAATACAGTATACTAACACATATATATGGAATTTGGAGAGATGGTAATGATAACCCTATATGTAAAACAGAAGAAGAGACACAGATGTACAGAACAGAATTTTGGACTCTGTGGGGGAAGGCGAGGGTGGGATGTTTTGAGAGAACAGCATTGAAACATGTAGTTTTCTTTTCTTGTGACATCTTTGTCTGGTTTTTGTATTAGGGTGATGGTGGTATCATAGAATGAGTTTGGGAGATTACCTTCCTCTTCAATTTTCTGGAAGAGTTTGAGTGGATTGTTGTTAGCTCTTTATAAATTTTGGGTAGAATTCAGCTGTGAAGCCATCTGGTCCTGGGCTTTTGTTTGCTGGAAGATTTTTGATTACAGTTTCGATTTCCATGCACCTGATAGGTCTGTTAAGATTTTCTATTTCCTCCTGCTTCAGTTTTGGAAAGTTATACTTTTCTAAGTATTTGTTCATTTCTTCCAAGTTGTCCATTTTATTGGCATGTAGTTGCTGGTAGTAGTCTGTTATGATCCTTTGTTTTTCTGTGTTGTCTGTTGTGATTTCTTCATTTATATTTCTTTTTTTTTTTTAATATCATTTTATTAGTTGGACGCCAATCACTTCACAACATTTCAATGGGTTTTGTCATACATTGACATGAATCAGCCATAGAGTTACATGTATTCCCCATCCCGATCCCCCCTCCCACCTCCCTCTCCACCCGATTCCTCTGGGTCCTCCCAGTGCACCAGGCCCGAGCACTTGACTCATGCATCCCACCTGGGTTGGTGGTCTGTTTCACCATAGATAATATACATGCTGTTCTTTCAAAACATCCCACCCTCACCTTCTCCCCCAGAGTTCAAAAGTCTGTTCTGTACTTCTGTGTCTCTTTTTCTGTTTTGCATATAGGGTTATCATTACCATCTTTCTAAATTCCGTATATATGTGTTAGTATGCTGTAATGTTCTTTATCTTTCTGGCTTACTTCACTCTGTATAATGGTCTCCAGTTTCATCCATCTCATTAGAACTGATTCAAATGAATTCTTTTTAACGGCTGAATAATATTCCATGGTGTATATGTACCACAGCTTCCTTATCCATTCGTCTGCTGATGGGCATCTAGGTTGCTTCCATGTCCTGGCTATTATAAACAGTGCTGCAATGAACATTGGGGTGCACGTGTTTCTTTCAGATCTGGATTCCTCAGTGTGTATGCCCAGAAGTGGTATTGCTGGGTCATATGGCAGTTCTATTTCCAGTTTTTTAAGAAATCTCCACACTGTTTTCCATAGTGGCTGTACTAGTTTGCATTCTCACCAACATTGTAAGAGGGTTCCCTTTTCTCCACACCCTCTCCAGCATTTATTGCTTATAGACTTTTGGATAGCAGCCATCCTGACTGGCGTGTAATGGTACCTCATTGTGGTTTTGATTTGCATTTCTCTGATAATGAGTGATGTTGAGCATCTTTTCATGTGTTTGTTAGCCATCTGTATGTCTTCTTTGGAGAAATGTCTGTTTAGTTCTTTGGCCCATTTTTTGATTGGATCGTTTATTTTTCTGGAATTGAGCTTCAGGAGTTGCTTGTATATTTTTGAGATTAATCCTTTGTCTGTTTCCTCATTTGCTATTATTTTCTCCCAGTCTGAAGGCTGTCTTTTCACCTTACTTATAGTTTCCTTTGTTGTGCAAAAGCTTTTAATTTTCATTAGGTCCCATTTGTTTATTTTTGCTTTTATTTCCAATATTCTGGGAGGTGGGTCATAGAAGATCTTGCTATGATTTATATCAGAGAGTGTTTTGCCTATGTTCTCCTCTAGGAGTTTTATAGTTTCTGGTCTTACATTTAGATCTTTAATCCATTTTGAGTTTATTTTTGTGTATGGTGTTAGAAAGTGTTCTAGTTTCATTCTTTTACAAGTGGTTGACCAGTTTTCCCAGCACCACTTGTTAAAGAGATTGTCTTTTTTCCATTGTATATCCTTGCCTCCTTTGTCAAAGATAAGGTGTCCATAGGTTCGTGGATTTATCTCTGGGCTTTCTATTCTGTTCCATTGATCTATATTTCTGTCTTTGTGCCAGTACCATACTGTCTTGATGACTGTGGCTTTGTAGTAGAGTCTGAAGTCAGGCAGGTTGATTCCTTCAGTTCCATTCTTCTTTCTCAAGATTACTCTGGCTATTCGAGGCTTTTTGTATTTCCATACAAATTGTGAAATTATTTGTTCTAGTTCTGTGAAAAATACCGTTGGTAGCTTGATAGGGATTGCATTGAATCTATAGATTGCTTTGGGTAGAATAGCCATTTTAACAATATTGATTCTTCCAATCCATGAACACGGTATGTTTCTCCATCTGTTTGTGTCCTCTTTGATTTCTTTCATCAGTGTTTTATAGTTTTCTATGTATAGGTCTTTTGTTTCTTTAGGTAGATATACTTCTAAGTATTTTATTCTTTTTGTTGTGATGGTGAATGGTATTGTTTCCTTAATTTCTCTTTCTGTTTTTTCATTGTTAGTATATAGGAATGCAAGGGATTTCTGTGTATTAATTTTATATCCTGCAACTTTACTATATTCATTAATTAGCTCTAGTAATTTTCTGGAAGAGTCTTTAGGGTTTTCTATGTAGAGGATCATGTCATCTGCAAACAGCGAGAGTTTCACTTCTTCTTTTCCTATCTGGATTCCTTTTATGTCTTTTTCTGCTCTGATTGCTGTGGCCAAAACTTCCAACACTATGTTGAATAGTAGTGGTGAGAGTGGGCATCCCTGTCTTGTTCCTGATTTCAGAGGAAATGCTTTCAATTTTTCACCATTGAGGGTGATGCTTGCTGTGGGTTTGTCATATATAGCTTTTATTATGTTGAGGTATGTTCCTTCTATTCCTGCTTTCTGGAGAGTTTTAATCATAAATGAGTGTTGAATTTTGTCAAAGGCTTTCTCTGCATCTATTGAGATGATCATATGGTTTTTATCTTTCAATTTGTTAATGTGGTGTATTACGTTGATTGATTTGCGGATATTAAAGAATCTTTGCATTCCTGGGATAAAGCCCACTTGGTCATGGTGTATGATTTCTTTAATATGCTGTTGGATTCTGTTTGCTAGAATTTTGTTAAGGATTTTTGCATCTATGTTCATCAGTGATATTGGCCTGTAGTTTTCTTTTTTTGTGGCATCTTTGTCTGGTTTTGGAATTAGGGTGATGGTGGCCTCATAGAATGAGTTTGGAAGTTTACCTTCTTCTGCAATTTTCTGGAAGAGTTTGAGTAAGATAGGTGTTAGCTCTTCTCTAAATTTTTGGTAGAATTCAGCTGTGAAGCCATCTGGTCCTGGGCTTTTGTTTGCTGGAAGATTTTTGATTACAGTTTCGATTTCCTTGCTTGTGATGGTTTTGTTAAGATCTTCTATTTCTTCCTGGTTCAGTTTTGGAAAGTTATACTTTTCTAAGAATTTGTCCATTTCATCCAAATTGTCCATTTTATTGGCATAGAGCTGCTGGTAGTAGTCTCTTATGATCCTTTGTATTTCAGTGTTGTCTGTTGTGATCTCACCCTTTTCATTTCTTATTTTGTTAATTTGGTTCTTCTCTCTTTGTTTCTTAATGAGTCTTGCTAATGGTTTGTCAATTTTGTTTATTTTTTCAAAAAACCAGCTTTTAGCTTTGTTGATTTTTGCTATGGTCTCTTTAGTTTCTTTTGCATTTATTTCTGCCCTAATTTTTAAGATTTCTTTCCTTCTGCTAACCCTGGGGTTCTTCATTTCTTCCTTCTCTAATTGCTTTAGGTGTAGAGTTAGGTTATTTATTTGGCTTTTTTCTTGTTTCTTGATGTAAGCCTGTAATGCTATGAACCTTGCCCTTAGCACTGCTTTTACAGTGTCCCATAGGTTTTGGGTTGTTGTGTTTTCATTTTCATTCATTTCTATACATACTTTGATTTCTTTTTTGATTTCTTCTATGATTTGTTGGTTATTCAGAAGCGTGTTATTTAGCCTCCATATGTTGGAATTTTTAACAATTTTTTTCCTGTAATTGAGATCTAATCTTACTGCACTGTGGTCGGAAAAGATGACTGGAATGATTTCAATTTTTTTGAATTTTCCAAGACCAGATTTATTGCCCAGGATGTGATCTATTCTGGAGAAGGTTCCGTGTGCACTTGAGAAAAAGGTGAAGTTGATTGTTTTGGGGTGAGATGTCCTATAGATATCAATTAGGTCTAGCTGGTCCATTGTATCATTTAAGGTTTGTGTTTCCTTGTTGATTTTCTGTTTAATTGATCTATCCATAGTTGTGAGTGGGGTATTAAAGTCTCCCACTATTATTGTGTTACTATTAATTTCCTCTTTCATAGTCATTAGCATTTGCCGTACATATTGCGGTGCTCCTATGTTGGGTGCATATATATTTATAATTGTTATATCTTCTTCTTGGATTGATCCTTTGATCATTATGTAGTGTCCTTCTTTGTCTCTTTTCACATCCTTTATTTGAAAGTCTATTTTATCTGATATGAGTATTGCGACTCCTGCTTTCTTATGGTCTCCGTTTGTGTGAAATATTTTTTTCCAGCCCTTCACTTTTAGTCTGTATGTGTCCCTTGTTTTGAGGTGGGTCTCTTGTAGACAGCATATATAGGGGTCTTGTTTTTGTATCCATTCAGACAGTCTTTGTCTTTTGGTTGGGGCATTCAACCCATTTACATTTAAGGTAATTATTGTTAGGTGTGGTCCCGTTGCCTTTTACTTTGTTGTTTTGGGTTCACGTTTATACAACCTTTCTGCATTTCCTGTCTAGAGAAGATCTTTTAGCATTTGTTGAAGAGCTGGTTTGGTGGTGCTGAATTCTCTCAGCTTTTGCTTGTCTGTAAAGCTTTTGAATTCTCCTTCATATCTGAATGAGATCCTTGCTGGGTACAGTAATCTAGGTTGTAGGTTATTCTCTTTCATTACTTTCAGTATGTCCTGCCATTCCCTTCTGGCCTGGAGGGTTTCTATTGATAGATCAGTTGTTATCCTTATAGGAATCCCTTTGTGTGTTATTTGTTGTTTCTCCCTTGCTGCTTTTAGTATTTGTTCTTTGTGTTTGATCTTTGTTAATTTGATTAATATGTGTCTTGGGGTGTTTCGCCTTGGGTTTATCCTTTCATTTTCATTTCTAACTTTGTGAATTTGATTCTTCTCCCTTTTTTTTCTTGATAAGTCTGGCTAATGCTTTGTATATTTTATTTATCTTCTCAAAGAACCAGCTTTTAGCATTGATGATTTTTGCTATAGTCTCCTTTGTTTCTTTTTCATTTATTTCTCCCCTAATTTTTATGATTTCTTTCCTTCAACGAACCCTGGGGTTCTTCATATCTTCCTTTCCTAGTTGCTTTAGGTGTAGAGTGGGGTTATCTATTTGACTTTTCTCTTGTTTCTTGAGGTAAGCCTGTATTGTTATGAACATTCCCCTTAGCACAGCTTTTACTGAGTCCCATAAGTTTTGGTTTGTTGTGTTTTCATTTGTTTCATCTCTATGCATATTTTGATTTCTGTTTTGATTTCTTCTGTGATGTTGGTTATTCAGAAGCGTGTTGTTTAGCCTCTATATGTTTGTATTTTTAATAGTTTTTTTTTTCCCCCTCTGTAGCTGACATCTAATCTTACCGCATTGTGGTTGAAAAAGATGCTTGGAATGATTTCAATTCGTTTGAATTTACCAAGACTAGATATATGGCCCAGGATGTGATCTATCTTGGAGAATGTTCCATGTGCACTTGAGAAAAGGGTGAAATTGATTGTTTTGGGGTGAAATGTCCTATAGATATCAATTAGGTCTAACTGGTCAATTGTATCATTTAAAGTTTGTGTTTCCTTGCTAATTTTCTGTTTAGTTGATCTATCCATAGGTGTGAGTGGGATATTAAACTCTCCCACTATTATCAAGTTACTGTTAATTTCCCCTTTCATACTTGTTAGCACTTGCCTTACATATTGTGGTGCTCCTATGTTGGTTGCATATATATTTATAATTGTTATATCTTCTTTTTGAATTGACCCTTTGATCATTATGTAGTGTCCTTCTTTGTCTTTTTTCATGGCCTTTATTTCAAAGTCTATTTTACCTTATATGAGTATTGCTACTCCTGCTTTTTGTGGTCTCCAGTTTCATGAAATGTCTTTTTCCAGCCCTTCTCTTTCAGTGTGTATGTGTCCCTTGTTTTAAGGTGGGTCTCTTGTAGACAGTATGTATAGGGGTCTTGTTTTTGTATCCATTCAGCCAGTCTTTGTCTTTTTGTTGGGCCATTCAACCCATTTACATTTAAGGTAATTATTGATAAGTATGATCCTGTTGCCATTTACATTTTTGTTTTGGGTTTGAGTTTATAAACCTTTTCTGTGTTTCCTGTCTAGAGAAGATCCTTTAGCATTTGTTGAAGAACTGACTTGGTGATGCTGAATTCTCTCAGCTTTTGCTTATCTGTAAAGCTTCTGATTTCTCCTTCATATTTGAACAAGATCTTTGCTGGGTATCATAATCTGGATTGTAGGTTTTTCTCTTTCATCACTTTAAGTATGTTCTGCCATTCCCTTCTGGCATGAAGAGTTTCTATTGAAGGATCAGCTGTTATCCTTGTGGGAATCCCCTTGTGTGTTATTTGTTGTTTCTCCCTTGCTGCGTTTAATATTTGTTCTTTGTGTTTCATCTTCATTA
Source organism: Muntiacus reevesi (assembly GCF_963930625.1). NCBI lineage: Eukaryota > Metazoa > Chordata > Mammalia > Artiodactyla > Cervidae > Muntiacus > Muntiacus reevesi. Next base: position 13,903,171 of record NC_089256.1, read on the forward strand.
ATTTGGTCAATGTGTGTCTTGGGGTGTTTCATCTTGGGTTTATCCTGTATGGGACCCTCTGGGTTTCTTGGACTTAGGTGGCTATTTCCTTCCCCATTTTAGGGAAGTTTTGAACTATTACCTCCTCGAGTATTTTCTCATGGCCTTTCTTTTTGTGTTTTTCTTCTGGGACTCCTATGACTCAAGTGTTGGGGCGTCTAACATTGTCCCAGAAGTCTCTGAGGTTGTCCTCATTTCTTTTAATTCTTTTTTCTATTTTCCTCTCTGCTTCCTTTGTTTCCACCATTCTATCCTCCACCTCACTTATCCTATCTTCTGCCTCAGTTATTCTACCGTTGGTTCCCTCCACAGTGCTTTTGATCCCAGTTATTGCATTATTCAATATTGATTGACTCTTTTTTTTTTTCTTCTAGATCCTTGTTAAACTTTTCTTGCATCGTCTCAATCCTTGTCTCCAGACTGTTTATCTGTAACTCCATTTTGTTTTCAAGATTTTGGATCATTTTCATTATCATTATTCTGAATTCTTTTTCAGGTAGACTCCCTATCTACTCCTCTTTTGTTTGGTTTGGTGGGCATTTATCATGTTCCTTTACCTGATTAATATTTCTCTGCCTTTTCATCTTGTTTAGATTGCTGTGTTTGGGGTGGCCTTTCTGTATGCTGGAAGTTTGTGGTTCTTCTTTATTGTTGAGGTTCCTTCCTGTGGGTGGGGTTGGATGAGTGGCTTGTGAAGGTTTCCTGGTTAGGGAATCTTGCGTTGGTGTTCTGGTAGGTGGAGCTGGATCTCTTCTCTTTGGAGTGCAGTGAAGTGTTCAGTAGTGAGTTTTGAGGTTTCTGTGAATTTGATGTGACTTTTGGCCGCTTGTATTTTAATGCTCAGGGTTATGTTCCTGTGTTGTTGGAAAATTAGCTTGGTATGTCTTGCTCTGAAACTTGTTGGCTCTTGGGTGGAGCTTGGCTTCAGTGTAGGTATGGAGGCTTTTGGATGAGCTCTTGTCAATTAATATTCTCTGCAGTCAGGAGTTTTCTGGTGTTCTCAGGTTTTGGGTTTAAGCTTCCTGCCTCTGACTTTCAATATTATTCTTAAAGTAGCCTCAAGACTTCTCCATCCATATAGCACTGATGATAAAACATCTAGGTTAATAGTGAAAAGATTCTCCAGAGTGAGGGACACCCAGAGAGGTTCACAGAGTTACATGGAGAAGAGAACAGGGAGGAGGTAGAGGTGACCAGGAGGAGAAGAGGGGGAATCAAAAAGAGAGAGACAAATCTAGCCAGTAATCAGTTCCCTAAATGTTCTTCACAGCCCAGAACACCCAAAGAGATTCACAGAGTTAAGTAGAGAAGAGAAGGGGGAGGGAGGAGGTAGAGGTGACCCGGGGAGAGAAAGGAGGGTCAAAATGGGAGAGAGCAATCAAACCAGTAATCACACTCCTAAGTAAAAATGGGTACTGAAGATTAGATTCTTAAAGGTACAAAATTGAGAACAAATAGCAAAAAGCAAAGATTAAAAATCTAGAGTAGCAGTTAGACTCTCAAAAATACAATATTGAAAAGACAAAACAAAAACACAAAAATTATAAAATATATATATATATGAAATTTGCTTAAAAATAGAGTCTTTTTTTGGCAAGGTAATAGGTTTTAAAAACAAAAATTAAAGGAGTAATAAAGAACTTAAAAATTAAAAAATAAAAAACATTTAAAAAATGATAATAGTAATATATATCTAGGAATTTCTCTGGAGCTGTTGAGAGCAGTGTGGGGTCAGTTCAGTTTCAGATAGTTCCTTGTTCCAGCTTACACTTCTCAAGGTCTACAGGCCCCTTCCAGTGTAGTCAATGCTAACTGCAGGGCTTTAGTCTGTTGCACCTGTCACTTCCAGAGCAGATCCCTCTTCTTTGTTTCTTTTGGTTTCCTCTGTTTGCAAGTCTCTTTGCTGTCTAATTTCCGCCCTGACACAAGGGGGTGAAGGTGGTCACTTTTCCAGGCTCATTTGTTCAGTAGTGCTCTGGGGAGGGAGGAACACTGCAAGCAAATACCACTGGCGTGTGCAGGGAGCGCTCGCAGTGTCTGGGCCACACTGGGTTTGCCCCCGCTCACGGCATGTGTGCTGTCCCAGTTTACCCTGCTCAGGCTCCGGGTTACACTGCAGATGAACTGTCTAAAGTGCACCCTGGGTTGTGGTGCACTTCCTAGGTCTAAGCCGTTCAGGTTCAGGTTCTCGGGTACTCCACAAGGCACAGACTCTGTCGGGCCTGCATTTTGTGCCCTTCCCAGGTCCAAGCAGCTCAGGTGACCAGAAGCTTGGTGATTGCATGATTCCAGGTATGTGGTTCACCTTATCACCTCCCTGGTCCCAGCCGCTCAGTTTCCTGGGTACGATGCGATAGCGCTGTCTCAGGTGTGCCCTGTGTCTCCTCTGGGGAGCTGATCTCTGACTGCCACCCTCCTGGCGGATGTCAACTCTCCAGGATCCCAGGAAGACTTGGTTAGCAACTGGGAGCCTGCTCACAGTTTGGTGGAGGATGCCATCTCTGGGGCTGAGATTGCCTCTCACCTTCCGGCTCTGGCTGTCGCCCGCCTGCCTCGCTGCCTCTGGCGGGGGTGGGGATGGTGGGAGCAAGAGGGGATGGAGTGGGGAGGGACCAGTCGCAGCCAGCTTGCCCTCCTCTGGTATTTGCTGGAACCTTTGTTCTGTGAGCAGGACGGCTGTGCCTTAGGTCAGGGCTTTTCATGGGAAAGTTCTCTCTCTCCGTCTTTTTTTTTTTTTGGTCTCTCTCTGGCTATCCCAGAGTTTGGGTTGCTATCTCACGTTAGCTCCCTCAGATTGTTCTCAGGGCATTCAGGCCCAGTCCTTACACTAAACATGTACCCGCACTTCCCTGTTCAGCCCCCGCTGGCTGCTGGCCAACGAGCGTCTAGGCTACTTCTCCACTGGGAGTTGCAGATAGGCGAGTGATCTGTGGGTTTTGTTTTTTTTTTTTTTCCTCGGTTTTGTTGTCCTCTGAGATTTCAAAACTCTCCACAGACCCGCCAGTTGAGAGGGTTTCTTGGTGTTTGGAAACTTCTCCTCCTTCAAGATTCCCTCCTGGGATGGGTCTCCATCCCTAACTCTTTTGTCTCTCTTTTTATCTTTTATCTTTTGTTGAAGAGAATGAGCTTCCTTTCTGGGTGTCTGGTGTCCTCCACCAGTGTTCAGAAGTTTTTTTGTGGAATTTGCTCAATGTTCAAATGATCTTGTGATGAATTTGTAAGGAAGAAAATGGTCTCCCGGTCCTATTTCTCCACGATCTTAGGACCACCCCACAACATAAATTTTCAAGTTATGTCCATATTATTGCATGCATCAACTTTTTTTCTTGTGTGTGTGTTAAGTCACTTCACTTGTGTCCAACTCTTTGCGACCCAATGGACTATAGTCTGCCAGGCTCCTCTCTCCATGGTATTCTCCAGGCAAGAATACTGGAGTGGGTTGCCATTTCCTTCTCCAAACATTTTTTCTTATTGTCAAGTAATTATTCCCTTTTATGGATATATCACATTTCATTTATTCATTTATCAGTTGATGGATGCATGAGTTATTTCACATATGGCCTTTATGAAAAATGCTGCTAAAATTAGTATACAAGTTTTTGTGCAAACATAGTTTCTTTTGTCTTGGGCATGTATCTAGGAGTTAAATTGCTGGGAGATATGGGAAGTCTGTTTAGCAATTTGGAAAACTGTCAAGCTGTTTTCCAAACTATAGCACTGTTTTGCATTCCTACCAATAATATATGAGGGTTTCTATTTGTTCACATCCCTGACAACACTTATATTTGACTTTTGATTCTAGCTGTTCTAGTGGGTGTGAAGTGATATCTCATTGTGATTTTGATTTCCATTTCACTGATGACTAATGATGTTGAGCATCTTTTGATGTGCTTATTGGCCATGTGGTTTTTTCCTTCATTTAATTAATATGATGTGTTACACTGGTTGATTTTCATGTGTTGAATAGACCTTGCATTCCTGGGGTAATTCCTTTTTGATTATGATGTGTAATGTTTTGTATATATTGTTGGATTCAACTTGCTAGTGTTTTGTTGAGGATTTTTGCATTTATATTTATAAAGGATATTGGTCTATAGATTTATTTTGTGATATCTTTTGTCTTATACCAGGATGGTATTAGTCTAAAAGAATAAGTTGGAAAGTGTGTCCTACATGTCCATTTTTGGATTAATTTGTGAAAGGTTGGTACACATTATGCCTTAAAATTTTGGTTAATTCATCCTTGAAGCTATTTGAGACTGGGCTTATTTTATGCCCAGCTTTTAAATTAATAATTCAACCTCCTTACTTTTTATAGGTCTAGTCAGAGTTTCTTTTTTGTTGTTGTTGAGTCAGTTTTGATCTTCCTAGTTATTTGTCTATTTCATTTAAGTTATCAAATTTCTTGGCATACCATTATTCAAAGTATTCCCTCACAGTCTGTTGTGTTTCTCTCTTTAATTCTTGATTTTAGTAACTGTGTCTTCTCTATTGTTTCTTAGTAAATCTAGTAAAATTTGCCAATATTGTTGATTGTTTCAAAGAATCAGCTTTTGGTTTTACTGTTTTTCTCTGATTTCTATTTTCTACTTAATTAATTTCTTCTTAAATCTTAATTATTTCTTTCTTTTGTTGACTTTGAGTTTACTTTTCTATTTCTAGGTTCTAGAGGTAGAAAGTTAGATATTGACTTGATGTCTTTCTACCTTTTTAATATAGGTATTTATAGCTATAAATTTCATTCTGTGCACTGCTTTAGCTGTATCTCCTAAATTTGGGGATGTTCTTTTTTGTTGTTGTTGTTGTGACGTATATCAAGGTATTTTCTTTTTAAAATAATTTTTAATGTGGACCATTTTTAAAGTCTTTATTGAATTTGTTAAAATATTCCTTCTGCTTTATATCTTGTTTTTTTGGCCATGAGGCATGTGGGATCTTAGCTCCCTGATCAGAGACTGAACCCACACCTTCTGCATTGGAAGGTGAAATCTTAACCACCAGGGAAATCTCTATCAAGATACTTTCTAATTTTCCCTGCAATTTATTTTTTGACCCATTGGTGATTTAGGTGAATATTGTTTAATTTACACACAATTGTGAATTTCACAAGTTTCCTTCAATAGTTATTTTTTAAATTTAATTCTATTATGGTTGGAGGGAATATTTTGTTTGATTTTACTCCTTTTAAATTCATTTGAGACTTGTTTCATGGTTTCATATGGTCTTATCTGGAGAATGTTCCTGTGTACTTGAGAAGAATGTCTGTTCTACTGTTAGTTGGTGAAATATTCTACAGATGTCTGTAAATATAGTTGATTTATAGTATTGTTCAAATCTTTTACTTCCTTCTTGATCTTCTACCTACTTGTTCTATCCATTAGTTATATCCAATGTATAGATCCATTATCTATACATTCTTCTATCCATTAGAAAGTATTCAATTATTATTGAATTGTCTATTTGTACCTTCAGTTCTGTCAGTCTTTGCTTCATATATTTTGGGACTGTTGATAAGTGCTATATGGCTCTTTTTAGTTAGTGCTTTATTTTTCCTGATTAGTTTTCAATATTTGTTATGTTTTTAATCACTTAAATCATACTCAGTATGTCATTCCCATACCATAGTTGTATTATCTGATATTTTTCAACATCTAACCCTACTGTTCATCATATCTACTAATCTCATGAAGCTGAATAGTTTCCTCACATGTTTTACAATTTTTAAACTACAATTTTTATAATTTTCCATTGTAAGCACATGTTAGTTTGTAGGAAACTTTTAAAACCTGAAGTTTTGTCTCTCCAAATAGATTTTTCTTTTACATCTGTCAGATGCTCTAAGGGTATCACCAAGTTGAGACATTATTTTATGTATATTTGTGATATGAAAATGTCCTGGAGAAAACTTAAATTTGATGTGTAACACTGAGTAGGTGTAGGCCCATAAACAGTGCTTTTTTTTTTCGCATTGAGAGGACAGACCAGACAAGAAAACCTTCTTTTTACCCTGTGCTCTTGGGTTAACATTTTATAATCTACTTTTTTGGGGAATGTGGAGCCTTTCTAGGAACCTGGTTTTTTAATACCAAAGTCTTAGATCTGTTCCTACCACAAGGAGGATCAAGACCTAGTTTCGTTTCCCTATGAGTTCATTAAAACCTAAATCCCTTAGCTATATAGACCAAAAACCACCCCTAGGGCTGCTACAGAAGTTGCTAAAGTCCTTACCTCTTTTGATTTTAGTTTTCCCTTTGTTTTTAACATGTGGGAATTTCCTTACTTAGGACCATGGCTATGCATATAATAAAATGTTTGTAATAGTTTAACCAGAATCTGTAGAGAGTATTCAGGCTATCTAATTTAGACCATTGCCAAAAATAAAAGTCAAGTCATTTTCTCTTTAGTTTTTGAAAATAAAATTGTTTTAATAGATACATTCAAATTAGCATGAGAGAGATAGAAAAATACTTTATCACTACATTAGTAATTGCTGCAGGCAAGATCAACTGATGCATACCTACTGATGAATATCTACCTAGAGCCAGAGGGAGCTACCGACACATCCTTTGCTGACAAGGAATAGACTCATTTCCCTTCTAAGTAGCGTCCACTGGAAACTCATGACTCTTGTCAAGTGGGCCAAGTATCACCCTTTTTTTCCTTGATAGAAAGCAAAATATTTATATTCTCTCATCACCAACAAAAAATTGAGTGTGATTGTAGACACAGCCAAGGTTATTTTCTTATTCTTATCAGAGCAATATTCACACTTAGCTCTTAATCCAAATTTCCTATCCCATCTGTGAGCAAGATGCCATTCATGACAATGGCACAAGATACTTCCTTGGTGGTTATGGGGGTGGGCCTCATTATCCAGGTAGTCTAGGTCCATGAATATAGTACAGAGCTATTTCTCCAAAAGCTGAATATGACCAGTGCTGACAGGAATGCTACAGTATATGTCTGAAGAGACACTGAGGATCAGTCTGCTCCATAGCCATTGACTTCAGGGAATTCAGATGTAAGACACAGTGTGTCTTCCTGAGGAAATGCACATTGTAGACAAAGGCCACCATCAAGAGAGCCAGGCACCAGTCAGTGATATTTTTGAATGTCACCAGGATCTGGTTAGATCCATAGTTTCCCAGGCAACAGGTGAAGCTAAAGTTCTATTTGAAAGCTTTGTCCCACAGACCTCTACTCAGGTGAGATGGTTTTCTAAGCAAGATCAATGGATTCTAGAACGCCTATGAGGAATCCTCTGTCTGGGATCAGCAATGATATAAAAGGCTGATTGATGAGTATGATGTTAATGCTGTACTGTGAATGAATACCTTTTTCAGGCTAAATATATTCCTTCTACTCCATATTTCTAACAATTTCCTCTCACCCCTTGTTTTGGTTGTTGAAGCTTGCTGAATTTTATCAAATGTTTTATCTTGTGTTGAGATGACCTTGTGGCCATTCTTTCCTTTATTTTCCTATCAAATGTGCATTCCTGGAATAAAGTCAACCTGATCATAATGTCATTATCTTTTCAATACAGTTCTATAATAGTGTTATTAATACTTTGTTTAGTATTTTTGCATCTAAGTTTGTGAGTGATATTGTTAAAGATTGATAAAGATTTTCTTTCTTGGACTGTCCTAGTCTGGATTTGATATTAAGTTTTTACTAGTCTCATAAAAAATGAGTTATGAAAAACCATCTTCTGAAAAATTGTGTGTGCATATATACATATCTAATCTTACCAGAGGTTTGTCAGTTGTATTTGTCTTTTCAAAATACCAGTTTTTGAGTTTTCTGAAAGTATCTATTGCATCTTTCTTTTCCATTATATGCATTTCTACTCACATTTGTAATTTTCCTTCCTTTTGACTTTTTCTGATTTATCCTGCTGTTCTTTATCTGATATCTTAAATGGATATTTAGCTCCTTTACTTTCATTATATCTTCCTTCCTAATGTCTGTATTTAAGACCTTTTCCTGTCAGTACTGCATTGGCAGCATCCCCAAATTCTAGTGTGTGATATTTTCTTGATAGCAATCCAACAGTTACTGAGAGACTTACTATTAAATGTCCCATAATTTTAGTGTCTTTATTAATTTATCCCATGATTCTGTTCTATTTTGCTTTATGTATCTATTATTATGCAGTTAAATTGTTTTATCTTCCTTATGAAGTGAAACTTTTGTCAATGTATTAATATAATGGCTTCCCAGATGGCTTCACCACTCAATTGTGCCAAACATTTAAAAATTACTACCAATTCTTCACAAACTCTTCCAAAAAACAGAAGAGGAGGGAACACTTCCCCACTAATTTTATGAAACCAATATTACCCTGATACTCAAATCAGACAAAAGTTCTTGACATCATTAGTCACCAGGGAAAAGTAAACACAACCACAATAAGACACAGCTTCCCACCCTTTAGGATGACTAGAATAAAAAATTCATATATTAATAAACAGTGACAGGGATGGGGAGAAATTGAAACCCACACACTGTGGGTAAGAACATAAAATGGTTCAGCCACTCTGAAAAACAGTTTGGCAGTTTCTCAAATGTTTAAAACACTCCTAGCTATATGTCCAAGAGATATGAAGGCATATGTTCACATAAAAAACATGTACACTAATGTTTATGGCAGCATTATTCATAGCCAAAAGATGGAAAAATGTATATGCCCATCAATGTATAAATGTAAAAGTTAAATGTTATGTATTCATATGATGGAATATAATTCATCCATAAAAAGGGATGAAGCACCAATACATGCCACAGCTTGGATGAACCTTGAAAATATAGTAAGCAAGAGAAACTAATTATAAAAGTCCATATATTACATGAAAGTCCACATAGTATTTAAAATTTAGAATAAGGAAATATAATAAGATAGAAAGTAGGTTTCGGTTGCTTAGATTTGAGGAAGTGGTTGGTAAGAGGGTAAAGAGTTAGAACTAAAAGGTATGGGGTTTTCTTCTCAGGTGACAAACTCTTTTAAAATTGTGATGATATTTCCTTTTCTGTGAATAAACTGAAAGTCTTTGAATTGTACACCTTAAATGGTGAATTGTGTATGTGAATCATAGTTCCATAAAGCTGTTAAAAAAGAAGCTATAAAAATGCATTGTCCCTCATATCTTAAAATGCTTCTTTAAAACAATTTTGTCTAATATTAATATACGTACAATAATGTTCTTTCAGCTTGAATTTTCCTGATCTATAATTTTCAATGCTTTATTTTCAACCTTTCCATTGTTCTTGTATCTTATGTGTGTCTTTTGTTTTTTAAATGTGCTTAGTAATTTTGTAAGTCCAGTCTGGCAACTTTTTTATTTAATTGGAAAATGTATTCATTATTATTAATTATGGTTATGTGTGTGTGTATGAATATTTTTTACTATCTTATTTTGGGTTAGTTGTACAAGTTTTCTGTTTCTCCCTGTTCCTTTTCTTTTAGATTTATTTGTCCCCCAACTTTATGTCATTTTTTTTCTTTCACTACTTTGATGTTTTACATTCTAATTCTATTCTTTTAGTAGTAACTTTAGACATTTTCAACATGTATATTTAAGTTAACAAAATCATTAATCATATCCTTGTCTGTATCTTGAACAGTATGAAGACTTGAATACTTTAAACTGAGAATAACCCTTATGTATATCTATTGCTTATTATTTAAGTTTTTTTAAAAAATTCTGCATCCTGGACATTTCTAAAAATATGGTATTTGATTATATTTAGCTTCTTGTTTGCCATATCTTTTTTAAAAAATTTATTTGTATTTATTTATCTGAGTGTGCTGAGTCTTAGTTGCAGCACATGGGATCATCACTGTGGCATGCAGGATCTCCAGTTGTGGCATGCAAACCCTTAGCTGCAGCATGTGGGATCTAGTTCTCCAACCGGGGATCGAACTCAGGCCCCCTGCATTGGGAGTATGGAGTCTTAGCCACTGGACCACCAGGTAAATCCTTACCATTTCTTGTTCACTTGTCTTTCTGGCATCTCACACCTTCTGTGATCATTTACATTTTTCTTGAAGCTCATTCTTCTCTCGTGTTAGTGTCAATAGTTAACTTTTTTCATTAGTGTTTGTCTCAAAATGCCTTAATTTCACCTTTGCATTTGAAAGATAGATCTACTGAGTAGATAGATCAGCTGAGTCCTCAGTTGATACTGGTTCCTCCCTGCACTTTGAAGATATTGCTTCGTACTCCTACAACTTTTTTGCTTGCATGTAATCTATCTGTTGTGTCTGGTTAATATTAGTATCTTTGTCTTTTTTCTTAAAGTTATGCTAAAATTTTCTAGATGTTTTCTTGTTCATCTTGTTGGAAATTGTTGGACTTCCTGAATCCTGAGTCCGAGGATGGTGCCTTTCAACAATTTGAGGGAAGTCTCAGCCATTCTTTTTTTTTTTTTTAATTTTTAATTTTTTTAATTTTTCAGTGGGTTTTGTCATACATTGATGTGAATCAGCCATAGAGTTACACGAATTCCCCATCTTTGAATAATGCTTCTCCTTTTTATCTTTATAAGCTCTATTATAAACTGTAATTAGATATGTATTGGAACATGTCACTTCATATTTTACATCCCCTCAATTTTTTGCATATTTTTCCTATCTTTATGTAAAATTTGGGAAACAAATTTTGTGTACTACCTAGTTCACAATGTATCTTCAGCTGTGTCTAATTTTGAACGTAGCGTCTATGTAACTTTTAACTTGGTATTTATTTACACTTAATATTTTTTGTTATCAGAAGTTCTACTTGGTACAGTTTCAACCTCGGCGTTTTGATAATCTTTTCATTCAATATCTTATTGTACCTTTAAAACATTTTAAAACTACACTGTCTATTCCATCGCTAATATCTAATATCGCTAATATCTAACATCGCTAATAATCCTAATATCTCCTGCCTTTGAAGATATTGTTATGCAGGTTTTCTTTTTCCTGAAGATTTTGCTCATGGAAGCATTCTTCTTATGCTTTGTGTGTTTTGATTATAAATACATGTTGCACAACCATGCCTTTTAAAGTTTGTTTCTAAAATAATCTAGTAGCCTACATTTTATACATTTTGTAGGCTACCTAGTGTTAAATATTGTCAGAAACTTAAGTCCAATCATTCTTTTATTTTAAATTTCCTATGTTATTTTGTTTCAAGTATATCTCATTAAATAGTAATCATTTGCATTTTGTTTACCAAACAAATTTGAAATGCCTTAATAGATGAGCTTGAAGTGAAGAAGAACCAAAGAGCCTCTTGATGAAAGTGAAAGAGGGGAGTGAAAAAGTTGACTTAAATCTCAACATTCAGAAAACTAAGATCATGGCATCCATTCCCACCACTTCATGGCAAATAGATGGGGAAACAGTGCAAAGAGTGGCTGACTTTATTTTTGGGGGCTCCAAAATCACTGCAGAGGGTGACTGCAGCCATGAAATTAAAATACATTTACTCCTTGGGAGGAATGTTATGACCAACCTAGACAGAATATTAAAAACCAGAGACATTACTTTGCCAACAAAGGTTTGTCTAGTTAAGGTTATGGTTTTTCCGGTGGTCATGTATGGATGTGAGAGTTGAACTATAAAGAAAGTTGAGCACAGAAGAATTGATGCTTTTGAACTGTGATGTTTGAGAAGACTCTTGAGAGTCCCTTGGACTGCAAAGAGATCCAACTTAAAGGAAATCAATCTTCAATATTCACTGGAAGGACTGATGTTGAAGCTGAAACTCCAATACTTTGGTCACCTGATGTGAAGAGCTGACTCATTTGAAAAGCCCCTGATGCTGGGAAAGATTGAAGGTGGGAGGAGAAGGGGAAAACAGAGGACAAGATGGTTGGATGGCATCACCCACTCAGTGGACATGAGTTTGAGTAAACTCCGGGAGTTGGTGATGGACAGGGAGACCTAGTGTGCTGCAGTCCATGGGGTTGCAAAGAGTCAGACACGATTGAGTGACTGAACTGAACTGAATAGATGGGCCTAACTGATACAACATTGCAAATCAACTATACTTCAGTAAATGTTTTAAAAAATAGATGAGCTTAGACTTGATGTATTCAGTGTATATCTGATATATCTTGTTCTATTTCTGTTATTTAACTTCTGTCATTTTTATGCCTCCTTATTTTTCTTTGGCTGCCTTCTGCAGTATTTCTGTGACCTGCCTTGACTTTTTTGGTAATGTGTCTTGTTTCACAAGTACTTTTATTCTACTGATATTTAATTAAAACCCATGTTTATTCTAAATATATTTACTCTCTTCCTATATAAAGCAAGAGATGTTTTATATTTGTGAATACTTCTATTAGTGACCACCATACATTAAATTTTCATGGAATAATCTGGTCTTTTAGATGAAGCATTTTTGTGTTATTTTGTATATTATGAACTCTCTCTTTAGAATTATTTTTGAATTTGTATTGAATATTATAATTACATTATATTTGTTTAGGCATCTTTTCTAAAGTTTCCTGGATTTATTTACTCACTATTGAGTGTCATTCTCAAGAGGTACTTTTCAGGAAACCACTGGCATGCAAATCTCCATCTCAGACCTACAGTTTCAGAGCTGTCTCTAAGGTGTGCAGGGTCCTGGGCAAATACTGTTTATATAAGAATTGGTTAAAATTTATATTATAAATCCATAGGCCTGTGTAAGGTATAGTGAATTGTCAGTGAATACTCAGAACAGTGGCTAAAGAAGAGATACTTACAAATTTGTTTATTGTTCATCAGTGCATACGAAAGCTCTCTCTAGCACCCAGGCACCATTTCTTCCTGTTAGTTCCAGGAATCATCTTGTTCTTTTTTTTTTCTTAATAATGCTCTTATTTATTGTCAAATACACAATCCCTGAGTAATTTCCTATGCCTTTACCCTGAGAAAAAGCTAGTAATTATGTGTAAAGTCATGCCATAAACAAAATGAAAAGACAACCTGCAGACTGGAAGGAAATATTTGCAAACGATGCTACTGACAAGGAATTAATTTCCAAAACATACAAACAGCTCATACAGCTTAATATCAAAATCCCAAACAACCCAGTCAAAAAATAGGTAGAAGACTTAATGGATATTTCTCCAAAGAGGACATACAAATGACCAACAGGCACATGAAAAGATGCTCAGTATCACTAATTATTAGAAAAATGCAAATCAAAAAACAATGAGGTATCTGATATCATGTTGGTTAGAATCAGTTCAGTTCAGTCGCTCAGTCGTGTCTATTTGCCACCCCATGGATTGCAGCAAGCCAGGCTTCCCTGTCCATCACCACCTGCCAGAGCTTATTCAAACTCATGTCCATCAAGTCAGTGATGCCATCCAACCATCTTAACCTCTGTTGTCCCCTTCTCCTTCTGCCTTCAATCTTTCCCAGCATCAGAGTCTTTTCCAATGAGTAAGTTCTTCACATCAGGTGGCCAAAGCATGGAGCTTCAGCTTTGGCATCAGTCCTTCCAATGAATGTTAAAGACTGATTTCCTTTAGGATGGACTGGTTCGATCTTGCAGTTCAAGGGACTCTCAAGAGTCTTCCCCAACACCACAGTTCAAAAACATCAATCAGTCAGTTCAGTTCAGTGTCTCAGTCGTGTCTGACTCTTTGTGACCCCATGAATCACAGCATGCCAGGCCTCCCTGTCCAAAAACATCAATAGCCATCATCAAAATGTCTACAAATTATAAATGCTAGAGAGAGTGTGGAGAAAAAGGAACCCTTCTATACTGTTAAGGGAAAATGTAAGTTGATACAGCCACTATGGAGAACAATATAAAGTTTCCTTAAAAACCTAAAAATAAAGTTACAATATGATCTAGCAATCCCACTCCTAGGAATATATCTGAAAAAAAATTATGATTTGAAGAGACACGTATACCCAAGTGTTCACTGCAGCACTGTTTACAATAGCCAAGACGAGGAAGCAACCTAAATGGCCATCACAGAGGAATGGATAAAGAAGATGTGGTATGTATATACAGTGGAATACTACAGAAACATGGATGGACTTACAGATTATCATATTAAGTGAAGTAAGTGAGACAGAGAAAGACAATTATCCTATAATATCACTTATATATGGAATCTAAAAAAAGATATAAATGAACTTATTTACAAAATAGAAATAGACTCACAAACACAGAAGACAAACTTATGGTTACTAAAGGAGACAATAGGGTGAGGGGAGTGATAAATTAGGAGTTTGGAATTAACATATATGCAGCACTGTATATAAAACAGATAAACAACAAGGACCTATTGTGAAGCACAGGGAGCCATATTCAATATCTTATAATAACCTATAATGGAAAATAATCTGAAAAATATATATATGATGTATCTCTATATGTATATCTGAATTATTTCACTATATACTTGAAACTAACACATGATAGATTAATTATACATACTTAAATTTAAGATGGTTTAAAAAATTTTTTAAAAACAGGGTTTTTTCTGAGCCTGTTTGCATTGAAACAATATAGATCTTCTTGACGCTGAAGCTCCTTAATATCTTTATTTTTATTTTTTAATTTTTTAAAATATCTTATCTAATGCTGGTTATATTGTTCCCTGTAACGCCACATTATTCAAAGCTGCCTGTGAATACAAGTTTCCAAGGACTCCCAAAGGCTGTTACTGTGCTTTGTTTTAGTTGCCCTCAATGCAAGTCTTTGTCAGAGTGTGAAGGCAAATGTGAATGATAATTGATTTTCTGGTCATGTTAAATTTACACCTTGAAATTTTATAGCATAAATGTAGAATGACACATCTTCCACACCTTCCAACAGCACCTTCCTTTGAACTCTTAACACAGTAATCCTGTTTCTAGAACATGATGTCTTTCAATGTCAACAGCACCCCTGTTGTAAACAGAAAGGATAGTTGAGAGGCCTATAGGCAAAACAAGAAAAATGGTCCCATTTCCCTAAAGAATGTCTGTCTCTCATCCAGCGCAGATTAAGACTGATCCAGAAGAGCATGTTGCCACAGATTGTATTAGGCAAAAAAGGTCATAAGTTGGAAGGGCTCTTTGGCATTTTAGAACAATGATCTCATTGGAAGGGCTTGGTCTGGTCATGCCCAGAGGACTACTTGACTCCTCACGCAGAAGCTGCAGAAGGGGCAGCATGGCCACTCTGGTAGTGGGCACACAGGGTGAAGCATGCCTGCCTCCACCCCAGCACCCTTTGATGCTAAAGACTGGTGGCAGCCTGTGGTTGGAACCTTGATCGGTGAACACCTGCACAGTTCCTTACCTATCATCTGAGCCCATGAGTTGTGGCAGCCCAGAGACCAGAACTCATGTGGATCCAACATAAGTGACAGTCACCCCAAATCTGGGTGTCAGCACAATTCTGGTGATTCAGTCTCACGTCATGCCACGAAAACAGTACTGCACTGGCCAGTGGGAGAGATCTGCTTACCAGGTCACTCTCTGGGAACCAGGGCCCAGCTTCAAGGCCCAGGACAGTTCCACTGGCCTGTGGGCATTGCATGGACATTCCAAGAAGATGCTCTCTGGGGTTGTTCAGTGATTCAAGGGTAAAGCTTCCTCCTCTAACTGCCCCTTGACTCCACCTCAGCTTTAAGCTATTTCTATGAGTTTGAAGTATTAGAGATGGGACATTCTGCTGAGGAATCTCCCCTAACTTGGATTTCCAAGTAGTCTTTCCCTTAAATTTTTTGCAACAGAAACTGGCATGTGATTCCTCCATCTGGGGGGTTAAATTAAAAATTTTTTCAAATATCTTTCCTATTTTCTTATAAAGATTTTTTTTATGTTTTTGTTTCTCTTTATTTTGACCACAGCAAAGGGAATTTGGGGAAAAGGGGAATTAAATTCCTGAGCTTTAGAGGCAATTGCCCATTTATTAATGATGATCCCATTCTATCTATATTCCTGTCTCACTTTTAAAAAAAAATGTACTTTTTAATTTATCTTTTATTTTTTAAATTAATTTTTATTGGCGTATAGTTGCTTTACAAGGTTGTGTTAGCTCCTGCTGTCCAGCAAAGTGAATCAACTATACACTGTATACCACAGAGCACTGAGTAGACATTTTCAGGGGGTTCTATTGTGCTTGCCATTTGGCACTGGGTACCAGACTGGTCTTCAAACTTCAGCAGAAAATCTACACAGATAGATTTTTTCTGTAGGCAAACATGGGTGCCTTCTTATACTAGAGGACCCAAACTGGCATTTGATCTGTGGATCTGAGTTTTAGGGTAAATTCCCTTTCTGGTCACCACAAGAGGATATTCAGCGCTCAAGGTGAATCTGGATTCTCATGCTCCAAATTGCTGAGGGTCCTTCTTTGAATATACTTCCTCTAAATACACTTTTCCTCATTTAATTAAGGACATCCTTTACTGCCCTCCAACCCATGGTGCTCTCAGAGCTCAGACAACCTCTGTGGGGTTACATTACCCATTTCATGAGAGAACCAGGCCATAGTAAAGATGTTTGAGTCTCAGCTGTGATGCACAAGAGAGCCCCATGTCATGTGCTCCCAGGCCTCCTCCTGCACTGTGGGGGATGGAGTTTCCTCTGAGGAAAGGTCTGCCTTTGCTTTCTGGACCTGCCTGAGCAGACACAGCCAGTCCAGTCAGACTCCTCCCCTCTTAGCCTTGCTTGGACCATGTGGCCATCAGCCCCCCGTGGAGCATCGCAACAGAGGGTCCAGTTATGCCTTTGGGCCACTGTCACTGCCCCTGCCTTGTGGCTGTGCCCGATCCTCACATTCTGACAGTCTCCCCACTTTCTCTTTCAAGTTCTCAGACATTTAAAGAAATTGCCTTCCTTTTTTAACATTAGTATACTTACTAGCATCTTGATTAAAAATTAAATGAAACCTGCATGGGCTAACCCTCTGGGCCTACCAGTGGGACCAGGCAGCATCAAGGGATGCTCTAAAGCTGTCCAGGCTGGGAAGCAAGGGTGGATCAGCCAGCAATGCAGGTATGACACGGTAGGCGACCAGCAGTCTCCTGATTTCTGGACTGTGCAGTGCTGTGAGAGGGGTCCTTCTGTGATGTGCAGGCAGTGACACCAAATAACCACTCTAAAATCTTCCCTTTCTGTGGCGTTTACTGGGCAGGGCACCTCTAGGCTGGCAGGTCTGGACAGTTCTCTGCTGAATCTCCTTTGAAGTTAAAGAAAGACTTTAGGAAAGGCTTAAGCCACTCAAACTGAGAGTCTTTTTGCTAGTAATACCCAAGTGTAAGCAATCTGGTTTTCTCTGCTCCCTGGCCTTAAATTTCTTACTTGGGGTTTGGGAAAGAGAACTCAAACAGTACTCACTCCTTTCCCCATCTTCTCACATGTCTCCTTCTGTGCTTTGTAGGTGTGGCCATCTTGAACAGTCCACAGCATCTTGGGAATTTCCAGAAGGTGCTTTCATTCTCTCCTTAAGTGTTAAAAACCTGTCTGTAGGTTTTCTAGTTACAAATATAACAAATTCCTGTTGTAGGGAATTAGAAATTATGTATAAACACCAAACAAAAGAAAAATCACCTGAATCCCTCTTTTCAAAGATAATTTCTGTCAATGCTTTAGTATTTCTTTTTTAGTTGCTTTTCCATATTTATATTTATTTTGTACCTGTGTAATACCACTCAGCAAAATATTCTGTACCCTGTGATTGTCACTTAACAGCATGCCCTGGGTATGTCATGTTATTAAGTAGTCCTTGGTAACTCTATTTTTATTGGCTCTATGTATTCCATTTCACAGAGTTATTGCTGGTTGTTGAATATTTTGGTCTTATTTTCCCTCCTTCTCTTCCTTCTTTTTACATTTTAATATTATAAACAGCATTGGGGTAGTTTAAGCCCCACTCTGCATCATTTCTTAATTATGTCCCTAGTAGTATAACTTCATAGTAGAAATGTTGGCTCCTAATATGTAAATTCTGTTGTTTTTTTTTTAAAAAAAAACACCAAATTGTCCTTCTAAAAGGTATATGAATTTATATCTCCACTTGGATGTGTAAGAGTTCATGGTGCCAAAGTTGAATTTTCTTATACGTTAATATAGATTAAATTATTGTATATATTTAATATACAGTTACATACATTAATATATACACATTTTCTAGAAAAACTCCTAGAAGCTTATATTTTAATTTACATTTCTTTGATAGAATGAGATATTGAATATTTTTCACATGATTGTTTCTCATCTTTTGTCATGCTTCTCCATATCCTTTGATTTTACTAGTCACATTTTCCTTATTGATTTAGAAGAGCTTCTATATATTGATGGTATTGCTCTTTTGTCCATTTCTATGGTTTTCTTTACAGGTTTTTGGAAAAGGCAAATTCTCACTTTGATAGCATTAAGCTCATTCCTGCATTCGCATCACAGAAAATTTGTAGATCCTACCATGAGCCAGGGGTTGTTCTAGCTCACAGGGATGTAGCAGTGACAAATGAGTAATGACCTCCATCCTGGGCTTATGTTCTCCTGAAAAGTGGAGGAGTCCCACAATGAACAAATAAGATATGCAAAATACCAGATAATGATAAAATTTGAGGGGAAACCACAGTCATGCAAGGGTATAGACAGGCAAAAGGGCTGCCATAGCTGGGCGGCCAGGGAATGGATGGCCACTTTTGAGCACTGGAGTGAAGAAGGGTGAGCGATGACCATCTAGAGGAGTTTTTTCAGGCAGAGGAAACAGCACGTGCCGAAGCCCGGAGGGAAAAGAGAGCCGGGGTGTGGAAGGGGCCAGGAGCCTGTTGAAGCCAGAGCTGAGTGAGGTCAGGACTGAGTAATTAGAGTGGGGTGGACGCCAGGTGCTGGTGTGCTGCACGCTGCCCTCACCTGCTCAACAGAGCCAGTGTCAAGTTGTCAAGAATTCTGAGAACCAGTTGTTAAACAAAGCCATTATTAAAAATTAGATTAGACCTTCTGAACTTACAGTCTGGTACGAACAGTCCCCATGGTGCTGGTTGTGGGGAACCTGCTTGCCAGTGCAGGAGATGGAAGAGACATGGGTTTGATCCTTGGGTTGGGGGAATCCCTGGAGAGGGGTGTGATGGCCTACTCCGGTATTCTTGCCTGCAGAGTCCCATGGACAAAGGAGCCTGGCGAGCTTCAGTCCACAGGATCACTGGGAGTTGGACACAACTGAGCCAACTTAACACACATAAACAGTCCCCATAGCTTAAGAGTGGAAATTTATATTAAGATCTGAACTACCTGTAATATAATATGGGTGATATCAGAAAGAAGTTGTGATAAAGAGGAAGTTGCACAACAAAATTCTCAAATAAAATGGATTCATGTCCTGAGAAGTGTCTCTGTGGACTTACAGCACATGGCAAGCAGCATCTCTGCATTTGGACTAATTCGAAGTTCACTTCTATTGCTGAACTGTTTAAACGTCATGACTCTTTCCACTAAAATGAGACAATTTTCTTACTTTATCCATAAGAGGCCCTGCGTAACAGAAGCCCCAGTATAAAAACCAGCTACTGTTTGTTCTATAGACCATAAAAACCGTCGGATAATATAAAGGTAAGTTCAAGCAATGGGCCGAGTTGAGAGCATAAAAGACAGTGGAGGGAGAACTTGGTTCTTTTCCTCAGGCAATGTTTAGACATCTTAAAAAGAGTTATAGGCAATAACCAATAAGGGGAATCTGGGTGCTGCCCTTATTGGTTACTGAAAGTTATATTGTACATTAAGTATACATCAATGAAAAAAAGGGTTTATGCTGGTCCCAGTTTCTTCTCCAATCCCAGTGAAGCAGAAAATGAAAGTGAAAGTTGCTCAGTAGTTTTCAACTCTTAGGGACACCATTGACTACACAGCCCATGGAATTCTCCAGGCCAGAATAATGGAATGGGTATTTCCCTTCCACAGGGGCTCTTCCCAACCCAGGTCTCCCGCATTGCAGGCAGATTCTCTACCAGCTGAGCCACAAGGGAAGCCACAAGAGAAGCCCAAAACTCAAGAGAAGAAGGGAGCCACACCATGAAAGGGCCTGGAATCCCAAGCGATCACATAGAAAATTGCTGGTCAATCAGACATTACTTGAGCAAGAACAAAACCTCTATCATATTAATCCATGGAGGTTTAGAAGTTCATTTGTTCCTGGAACTGGTTGTACTTTAATTAATCAGTTGTTAATATGTTTAAATCATCGTTCTGAAGTAAATATACAGTGAATATGGAAAACAATGAAGGTAAAATCTATTCAGAGTTCATCCCTTCCTAATTGTTTTTTCTATAGGTGATAGTTTTCTTAGCTCTTGAAGTTCATGGTGTCTATATTTTGGAAATGCTACATAGAGGAGGGCTCCTGCACATCTCTTCACAACTCAATGATGTCATGTTGGTAGCATGAAGTCAGCCATGATGTGACTACTTACAGCACAGAAATCAGCAAATTCTACAAATCGAGCCCTCATTTATCATTTTGTTGATTGTCTAGACTTAAAGTGATGGAGAAAAATGTTTGTAGTGTAGATTAAAAGTGCGTGTTTCTAACTGCTACATTGTGAATTTCCAAAACACCAATGAAATATTCCTCCAGTATTTAGAAATTATAATTCAATTCAGCAAAGAAACTGTTTTTTTCACTGATGAGCAGGTGGAAGTCCAGCATACATTTTCATTGTTTCAACTTCTTTTTAGTCATTAATATAAAGAAACTTATCAACCAACCTTCCTTTTGGAATTGTGTTCATTCATCAGTTGCAGCTATAATTTTGCTAAGGATCCAAGAGTGTGGCACACACACACACACACACACACACACACACACACACACACAATATGAGCAATCTGTGACTATCAATTTGATATATGGGATTTGCGATGAAGGATACTGCATAGTTCATTACATTCACAAATGTACACTACACATCTTTTATATCAGTAAAATTTATAATAAAATTATGAATGCATGTGCATACATTTGTTTTCTTTGGTTGTTGAACATTTGCCTGCATACCAGTAGAGCCAGCTCCAGAGCATCTGGGAGCCATGGCGAACCAAGGTAAAGATATTTATTCTAAATGTGATTGGAAGTTATCAGTAGGTTCTGAGCAGAAGAATCAAATGGCCAGTTATTGGGTTTACAAGACTCATTCTGGCTGCCATATAGGAAGCCAACTGCAGGAATTAAGAGGGGACACAGGCAGAGCACTGTGGAGGTTCTTGCAATGATTCAGGTGAGAGAAGACAGGGCTTAGAATAGGGTGGTAACAGTAATGAGAAGTGGTTGTATTCAAGATATATTTTGAAGGTAGGTGCACCAGATTTCCTAATGGACTTGTATGGGGTTTTAGAGAAAGAGAGGGATCAAAATAGCTCTCTAAATCTTTTAATGTGAGCAACTAAAGGATGGGTGACTATTTCTAAGGTTGGGGAATTAGAGGAGAAGCAAGTTTAGTGGAAAAATAAGTATTTGGATTTGAATGAGCAACATTTGTGATGCTGACAAAACATCCAAGGAGGAAGTTGAGCAGGCAAATGGAAATAGGAACCTGGAATTTTAGAAGAGCAAGTGTAAGAAATAAAGATTTACTGTTTAAAAGTGCAGAAGTACTTGAAGCCATGAAAACAAATGAGGTTCCCCAGGGATGAGCATAACAGAGAGGAGAGAGTTTCAAGATGGAGCACTGGACACTCCAGCTTTTAGAGACTGCAGCCCTGAAGGTGATCAGAAAGGAATCTGGAAAGCATGGTAGTCTTCATTCTATTATTTAAATTGTCTTTGGTGTCTAAATTTTCCAACTATTTCTGCACCAGTAATAAATAATTTTAATTCCTATAGCTGTTTGTTAGATTTTAATATTGGGGAGATGAATCCCCTGCTATTAGTTTTCATAATTTTTAAAGCTAGTCTTTCATGTTCATTTTTCTTTATAGTAATTTTTATGGCTAGACTTATGTGTTTATTTTTTTCTAGGTATTTTTAGACAATAGTGTTTGAGTTTTAAAGATTTGATGGCCAAATTCTAAATCATTTATGGGTTAATTGGTATTTTATGATATTAAGTCTTTCTTTCTAAGAAAATGTTATTTCTCTCTGTTTGTTCAAATATATTTTTATGTGCCTTTGTAAACTTTTAAAGTCTTTTTTACAATGACTCTAAACAATTTTCGATAAGTTTATTCCTATACATCTATTTCTCCCATTGTAAATTGAGTCTTTTTCCCCCATTGTTTCTAACTAGTTGCTAGTATAAAGAAATTCATTTTTGTATACCCCATTTTTATTCAGCCAAATTACTCCTTGCTCTTATCATTATAAGGAATCTTTAGTTTCTTGGAGTTTACCAGATGATAAGTATTCAAACAACAATAATGTTAGATCTCATTGTCAAATATTTATATGTGTTATTTTTTAATTTGTCTCCTTTATTCCAATAACCAAACTTTTCAGAGTTGATATAATTAATTGAACTGAAAGCAGACAGTCTTATATTTTTCTTGACTTTAATGGGGAAAGCATTTATTATTTCAGTGTTAACTATGACATTAGCTAATTTGGTTTAGATTAGTGGTTCTCAAATTTCAGTGTGTGTAACAATTTTTTGTGTTCTTGTTAAAAGTGCATAATCTGAGAATTTGTTTCCACAATGTAAATGTTTAGAATGAGGCTCAGGATTCTACATTTTTGGTGAGAATCTTATTCTGATCCTTTTGCTAGAACACTCTGTCTACAAGATACTCTCTCTCTCTTTTTAATGTTATGATAATTCTCCTATAATTGGTTGAATTTCATCAAATGTTTTCTTAACTTTCATCAAATGTTTTCTTAACTTTCATCAAATGTTTTAGTTTTAATGAAATTTTAGTTTTTAATGAAACAAAGTGATCCGTACTAATACGGAAATAAATTCAACTGAGTTGTTGAAATGATCCTTCAAAACGTTTTTTGCATGTATATTTAAAAAGATTTGCTTAAAGTTTATTTCAGAGGATAACAGGGACTTCCCTGGTGGCTCAAAAGGAAAAGAATATTCTTGCAATGCAGGAAACCTGGGTTTGACCCCTGGGTCAGGAAGATTCCCTGGAAAATGGAATGGCAAGCCACCCCAGTAGTCTTGTCTGGAAAATTCCATGGACAGAGGAGCCTGGCGGGCTATAGTCCATGGGGTTGCAAAGAGTCGGACATGCGTGAGCAACTTTCACTTTCACTCAGAGATGAACATTGTTGGACTATTATTCAAAATGAGGCTTACTCTAGCTTTCTAAAATGAATCAGAAATCATAAAAAGTTACATCTCATGTAATATGTAAGTTTTCTGTCTCTTAAAAATTTAAATTACCTTTGTCCGTAAAACTTTCTAGGCCTGATGCTATTATTGAAGGTGTTCAATTTTTGGAAAATATTTCTAGCTTTTTTTCTGGATTATATATCTATTTTTTTTTTCATTCTTGAATTTTGATTTATTTAGGATTTTACATTTTTATTCTTTAATTAAAGGGGATGGTATTATTTATTTATTTCCATTCATTTGTGTCTAATGCTTAAAGAACTTGAGATTCATTAGTTTTCCTTTGAGATTAATTTTGGACTCAACCAATATGTATTTACCTGGAGTCTTCTATATTGTTCTTTTCTAAACCTTATACTAATGAAAATTTTATTTCTCCTTTGATCTATGAGTTATTATGAGAGTAGATTTTTAAAATCACTTCAAAGTGGTTGGAGCATTTCAAAATAAATTATAGAATTAAATTTTAGCATATTCATTTTAGCTTATACAGTATTCATTTAGCTCTTCAGACTCTTCAGAGTCTTTTAGAATTTGTTACAATATGGTTTCTGGTTTTATTCTTTATGTTTTGGTTTTTTAGCTGTGAGGCATGTGAGATCTCATCTCTCTGATTAGGGATTGAACTCTTACCATTCATTTGGAGATAAAATCTCAACCATTGGACTGGCAGGCAAGTTCCTAGTTCTCTTTTATTTAGTTCTTTTATGATATATAATCAGTACTTTTGAAGTGTGACATGGCCCATGGAAAAGAATCGTGTTATTTATACTTTTGGAGCACAGAGTTCTGCTATATAAACATGCACATGTATACATGATCAGTCAGGCAGTTCAGTCACTCAGTTGTGTCCAACACTCTGAGACCCCATGAACCACAGCATGGCAGGCCTCCCTGTCCATCACCAACTCCCGGAGTCCACCCAAACCCATGTCCGTTGAGTCGGTGATGCCATCCAACAATCTTTTCCTCTGTCATCCCCTCCTGCCCTCAATCTTTCTCAGCACCAGGGTCTTTTCAAATGAGTCAGCTCTTTGTATCAGGTGACAAAGTATTGGAGTTTCAGCTTTAGTGTCAGTCCTTCCAGTGAACACCCAGGACAGACCTTGAAGATGGACTGGTTGGATCTCCTTGCAGTCCAAGGGACTCTCAAGAGTCTTCTCTAACACCACAGTTCAAAAGCATCAGTTCTTCAGTGTTCAACTTCTTTATAGTCCAACTCTCACATCCATACATGACCACCGGAAAAACCATAGCCTTGAGTTGATGGACCTTTGTTGACAAAGTAATGTCTCTGCTTTTTAATATGCTGTCTAGATTGCTTATCTCTTTCCTTCCAAGGAGTAAGCATCTTTTAATTTCATGGCTGCAGTCACCATCTGCAGTGATCTTGGAGCCCAGAAAAATAAAGTCAGCCACTGTTTCCACATCTATTTCCCATGAGGTGATGGGACCAGATGCCATGGTCTTAGTTTTCTGAATGTTGAGCTTTAAGCCAACTTTTTCACTCTCCTCTTTCGCTTTCATCAAGAGGCTCTTTAGTTCTTCACTTTCTGCTATAAGGGTGGTGTCATCTACATATCTGGGGTTATTGATATATCTCCTCGCAATCTTCATTCCCGCTTGTGCTTCATCCAGCCCAGCATTTCTCATGATGTACTCTGCAGATAAGTTAAATAAGCAGGGTGACAATATGCAGCCTTGTGCACTCCTTTTCCTATTTGGAACCAGTCTGTTGTTCCATGTCCAGTTCTAACTGTTGCTTCCTGACCTGCATACAGGTCTCTCAAGAGGCAGGTCAGATGGTCTGGTACTCCCATCTCTTTCAGAATTTTCCACAGTTTATTGTGATCCACATGGTCAAAGGCTTTGGCATAGTCAATAAAACAGAAGTAGATGTTTTTCTGGAACTCTCTTGCTTTTTCGGTGATCCAGCGGATGTTGGCAATTTGATCTCTGGTTCTTCTGCCTTTTCTAAATCCAGCTTGAACATCTGGAAGTTCTCGGTTCACGAATTGCTGAAGCCTGGCTGGGAGAATTTAAGCATTACTTTACTAGCGTGTGAGATGAGTGCAATTGTGCAGTAGTTTGAGCATTATTTGGCATTGCCTTTCTTTGGGGTTGGAATGAAAACTGACTTTTTCCAGTCCTGTGGCCCCTGATGAGTTTTCCAAAATTGCTGGCATATTGGGTGCAGCACTTTCACAGCATCATTTTTCATGATTTGAAATAGCTCGATTGGAATTCATCACCTCTATTAGCTTTGTTCATGGTGATGCTTTCTAAGGCCCTCATTTGACTTCACATTCCAGGATGTCTGGATCTAGGTGAGCGATTACATCATCATGATTATCTGGGTCATGAAGATATTTTTTGTACAATTCTTCTGTGTATTCTTGCCACCTCTTCTTAATATCTTCTGCTTCTGTTAGGTCCCTACCATTTCTGTCCTTTATTGAGCCAATCTTTGCATGAAATATTCCCTTCAGTTCAGTTCAGTTCAGTTCATTCGCTCAGTCGTGTCCGACTCTTTGCGGCCCCATGAATCACAGCGCGCCAGGCCTCCCTGTCCATCACAAACTCCCGGAATTTACTCAAACTCATGCCCATTGAGTCAGTGATGCCATCCAGCCATCTCATCCTCTGTCGTCCCCTTCTCCTCCTGCCCCCAACCCCTCCCAGCATCAGGGTCTTTTACAATGAGTCAACTCTTTGCATCAGGTGGCCAAAGTATTGGAGTTTCAGCTTCAGTATCAGTCCTTCCAATGAACACCCAGGAATGATCTCCTTCAGGATGGACTGGTTGGATCTCCTTGCAGTCCAAGGGACTCTCAAGAGTCTTCTCCAACACCACGATTCAAAAGCATCAATTCTTTGGCACTCAGCTCTCTTCACAGTTCAACTCTCATATCCATACATGACTGCTGGAAAAACCATAGCCTTGACTAGACGGACCTTTGTTGGCAAAGTAATGTCTCTGCTTTTTAATATGCTGTCTAAGTTGGTCATAAGTTTCCTTCCAAGGAGCAAGTGTCTTTTAATTTCATGGCTGTAGTCACCATCTGCAGTGATATTAGAGCCCCCCAAAATAAAGTTTGACACTGTTTCCACTGTCTCCTCATCTATTTCCCATGAGGTGATGGGACCAGATGCCATGATCTTAGTTTTCTGAATGTTAAGCTTTAAGCCAACTTTTTCACTCTCATCAAGCTACTTTTTAGTTCCTCTTCACTTTCTGCCATAAGGGTGGTGTCATCTGCATATCTGAGGTTACTGATATTTCTCCCGGCAATCTTGATTCCCGCTTGTGCTTCTTCCAGACCAGCGTTTCTCATGATGCACTTTGCAGATAAGTTAAATAAGCAGGTGACAATATACAGCCTTAATGTTCTCCTTTTCCTATTTGGAACCAGTCTGTTGTTCCATGTCCAGTTTTAACTGTTGCTTCCTGACCTGCATACAGGTTTCTCAAGAGGCAGGTCCAGTGGTCTGGTATTCCCAACACTTGAAGAATTTTCCACAGTTTATTGTGAGACATACAGTCGAAGGCTGTGGCGTAGTCAATAAAGCAGAAATAGGTGTTTTTCTGGAACTCTCTTGCTTTCTCAATGATCCAGCAGATATTGGCAATTTGATCTCTGGTTCCTCTGCCTTTTCTAAATCCAGCTTGAACATCTGGAAGTTCTCGGTTCACGTATTGCTGCAGCCTGGCTTGGAGAATTTTGAGCATTACTTTACTAGCGTGTGAGATTAGTGCAATTGTGCGGTAGTTTGAGCATTCTTTGGGATTGCCTTTCTTAGGAATTGGAATGAAAACTGACCTTTTCCAGTCCTGTGTCCACTGCTGAATTTTCCAAATTTGCTGGCGTATTGGGTGCAGCACTTTCACAGCATCATCTTTCAGGATTTGAAATAGCTCAACTGGAATTCCATCACATCCACTAGCTTTGTTCATAGTGATGTCTTCTAAGGCCCACTTGACTTCACATTCCAGGACGTCTGGCTCTAGGTGAGTGATCACACCATCGTGATTATCTGGGCCGTGAAGATCTTTTCTGTACAATTCTTCTGTGTATTCTTGCCACCTCTTCTTAATATCTTCTGCTTCTGTTAGGTCCATACCATTTCTGTCCTTTATTGAGCCCATTTTTGCATGAAATCTTCCCTTGGTATCTCTAATTTTCTTGAAGAGATCTCTAGTCTTTCCCATTCTGTTGTTTTCCTCTATTTCTTTGCCTTGATTGCTGAGGAACGCTTTCTTATCTCTCCTGGGTATTCTTTGGAACTCTGCATTCAAATGGGTATATCTTTCCTTTTCTCCTTTGCTTTTTGCTTCTCTTCATTTCACAGCTATTTGTAAGGCCTCCTCAGACAACCATTTTGCCTTTTTGCATTTTTTTCCCATGGGGATGGTCTTGATCCCTGTCTCCTGTACAATGTCATGAACCTGCATCCATATTTCATCAGGCACTCTGTCTATCAGATCTAGTCCCTTAAATCTATTTCTCACTTCCACTGTATAGTCATAAGGGATTTGATTTAGGTCATACCTGAATGGTCTAGTGGTTATCCCTACTTTCTTCAGGTTAAGTCTGAATTTGGCAATAAGGAGTTCATGATCTGAGCCCCAGTCAGCCCCAGTCTTGTTTTTGCTGACTGTATAGAGCTTCTCCATCTTTGGCTGCAAAGAATATAATCAATCTGATTTCGGTGTTGACCATCTGGTGAAGTCCATGTGTAGAGTCTTCTCTTGTGTTGTTGGAAGAGGGTGTTTGCTATGACCAGGGTATCTCTAATTTTCTTGAAGAGATCTCTAGTCTTTCCCATTCTGTTGTTTTCCTCTGTTTCTTTGCATTGATCGCTGAGGAAGGCTTTCTTATCTCTCCTTGCTATTCTTCGGAACTCTGCATTCAAATGGGTATATCTTTCCTTTTCTCCTTTGCTTTTCGCTTCCCTTCTTTTCTCAGCTATTTGTAAGGCCTCCTCAGACAATCATTTTGCTTTTTCGCATTTCTTTTTCTTGGGCATGTTCTTGATTCCTGTCTCCTATACAACGTTATGAACCTCCATCCATAGTTCTTCAGGCACTCTGTCTATCAGATCTAGTCTCTTATATCTATTTCTCACTTCCACTGTATAGTCATAAGTTATTTGATTTAGGTCATACCTGAATGGTCTAGTGGTTTTCTCCACTTCTATTTCAGTCTGAATTTGGCAATGAGGAGTTCATGATCTGAGCTACAGTCAGCTCCCAGTCTTGTTTTTGCTGACTGTATAGAGCTTGAATACATATGTATAAGTAAATATATGAAATTAAAGTTCCCCTGTAATGTATTATTAATAACACCAATGTTCTTGCTTTGCTCTTATTTGATAGTCAAGTATTTATAAAGAATTATGATAGTTAACTTCATGTGTTCAATTACTTGGTTAGGCCATGGTACCCAGATATTTGATCAAACCTTATTCTAGATATTTATTTGAAGGTATTTTTCAGTTGAAAATAATATGTAAATCAGTAGACTTTGAGTAATACAGATTGCCCTCCACAATGTGGGTGGACCTCAACCAATCAGTTGAAGGCCTTAATAGAAAAAAAAATAAACAAACAAACAAAAACTGTCATATCCCAAGGAGAAGGATATTCCAGTAACATATTGCCTCTGGACTTGAACTTCAACTCGTCCCTGTGTCTACAGATTGCTGGTCCACCTTTAAGATTTTCAACTCGTCAGCCTCTACAAGGCCATGAACAAATTCCTAAAAAGAAATCTTTCTATATATATTTACATATTGTTAGTTTTGTTTCCTGGAAAACCATAGCTAATATAGGTATATTCAAATCTGCATACTCCATTGTGCTTTTGTAAATTTATTCTTCTGTAAATTTTATTTTTTATTGAAGTATATTTGATTTACATCATATTAGTTTTATGTGTACAGCACAGTGTTTCAGACACACACACACACACATTCTTTTTTAGATTATTTTCTCTTGTAGGTTATTAAACTGTATCATATATATACATATATTTGAGATTAATTCTTTGTTGGTTGCTTCATTTGTTATTATTTTCTCCTACTCTGAAGGCTGTCTCTTCACCTTGCTTATAGTTTCTTTCATGTGCAAATGCTTCTTTGTGTTGTGTGTGTAAACACTTTTAAGTTTTTTTAAATTTATTTTTATTAGTTGGAGGCTAATTACTTTACAATATTGTAGTGGTTTTTGCCATATATTGACATGAATCAGCCATGGATTTACATGTGTTCCCCATCCTGGTCACTTTTAAGTTTAATTTGGTCCCAATTTTTAATTTTTGCTTTTATTTCCATTACTCTGGGAGGTGGGTCATAGAGGATCTTGCTGTGATTTATGTCAGAGAGTGTTTTGCCTATGCTTTCCATTAGGAGTTTTATAGTTTCTGGTCTTACATTTAGATCTTTAATCCATTTTGAGTTTATTTTTGTGTATGGTATTTGAAAGTGTTCTACTTTCATTCTTTTACAGGCGGTTGACCAGTTTTCCCAGCACCACTTGTTAAAGAGATTGTTTTTTCTTCACTGTATATTTTTGCCTCCTTTGTCAAAGATAAGGTGTCCATAGCTGCATGGATTTATCTCTGGACTTTATATTTTGTTCTATTAATCTTTATTTCTGTCTTTGTGCCAGGGCCATACTGTCTTGATGACTGTAGCTTTGTAGTATAGTCTTCAGTCAGGCAGGTTGATTCCTCCAGTTCCATTCTTCTTTCTCAAGATTGCTTTGGCTATTCAAGGTTTTTTGTATTTTCATACAAATTGTGAAATTATTTGTTATAGTTCTATGAAAAATACCATTGGTAGCTTGATAGGGATTGCATTGAATCCATGGTTGCTTTGGGTAGAATACTCATTTTCACTATATTGATTCTTCCAATCCATGAACATGGTATATTTCTCCATCTATTTGTGTCATCTTTGAATTCTTTTATCAGTGTTTTATAGTTTTCTATATATAGGTCTTTTGTTTCTTTAGGTAGATTTAGTCCTAAGTATTTTATTCTTTTGTCACAATGGAAAATGGAATTATTTCCTTAATTTTCCTGTTTTCTCATTGTTAATAGGAATGCAAGAGGTTTCTGTGTATTAATTTTGCATCTTGGAAATTTACTATATCCGTTGATTAGCTCTAAAAATGTTCTGGTGGTGTCTTTAGGATTTTCTATGTAGAGGATCATGTTATCTGCAAACAGTGAGAGTTTAACTTCTTCTTTTCCAATCTGGATTCCTTTTATTTCTTTTTCTGCTCTGACTGCTGTGGCTAAAACTTCCAAAACTGTGTTGAATAGTAATGGTGAGAGTGGGCACCCTTGTCTTGTTCCTGACTTTAGGGGAAATGCTTTCAATTTTTCACCATTGAAGATAATATTTGCTGTGGGTTTATCACCTGGCTTTTATTATGCTGAGGTATGTTCCTTCTATGCCTGATTTCTGGAGGGTTTTTCATTATACATGGATGTTGAATTTTGTCAAAGGCTTTCTACGTATCTATTGAGATAATCATATGTTTTTTATCTTTCAATTTGTTAATATGGTATATCATTTTGATTGATTTGTGAATACTGAAGAATCCTTGAATTCCTGGGCTAAAGCCCACTTGGTCATGATGTATGATTTTTTAATATGTTATTGGTTTCTGCTTGTTAGAATTTTATTAAGGATTTTTGCATCTATGTTTATCAGTGATACTGGTCTGTAGTTTCCTCTTTTGTGTGTGGCATTTTTGTCCAGTTTTGGTATTATGGTGGTGGTGGTGTCAAAACTGAGTTCAGGAGTTTACCTTCCTCTGCAATTTTCTGGAAGAGTTTGAGTAGGATAGGTGTTCAGTTCATTTCAGTTACTCAGTCTTGTCCGACTCTTTGCGACCCCATGAATTGCTGCATGCCAGGCCTCCCTGTCCATTGCAAACTCCCGGAGTTTACATAAACTCAAGTTCATCGAGTTGGTGATGGCATCCAGCCATCTCATCCTCTGTCATCCCCTTCTCCTCCTGCCCCCATTCCCTCCCAGCATCAGGGTCTTTTCCAATGAGTCAACTCTTCGCATGAGGTGGCCAAGTCTTGGAGTTTCAGCTTCAGCATCAGTCCTTCCAATGAAGACCCAGGACTGATCTCCTTTAGGATGGACTGGCTGGATCTCCTTGCAGTCCAAGGGATTCTCAAGAGTTTTCTCCAACACCACAGTTCAAAAGCATCAATTCTTTGGCACTCAGCTTTATTCACAGTCCAACTCTCACATCCATACATGACCACTGGAAAAACCATAGCCTTGATCAGATGGACCTTTGTTGGCAACGTAATGCCTCTGCTTTTTAATATGCTATCTAGGTTGGTCATAACTTTCCTTCCAAGGAGTAAGCGTCTTTTAATTTCATGGCTGCAGTCACCATCTGCAGTGATTTTGGAGCCCAAAAAAATAAAGTCTGACCCTTTCCAATGTTTCCCCAGGATAGGTGTTAGCTCTTCTTTAAATTTTTGGCAAAATTCACCTGTGAAGCCATCTGGTCCTGTGCTTTTGTTTATTGGAAGATTTTTTATTAAGATTTTCTATTTCTTCCTGGTTTGGTTTTGGAAGGTTATACTTTTCTAAGAATTTGTTGATTTCTTCCAAGTTGTCCATTTTATTGGCATATAGTTGCTGATAGTAGTCTCTTATGATCCTTTGTTTTTCTTTGTTGTCTGTTGTGATTTCTTCATTTTCACTTCTAATTTTGTGGATTTGATTCTTCTCCCTTTTGTTCTTGATGAGTTTGGCTAATGGTTTGTCTATTTTATCTATCTTCTCAAAGAACCAGCTTTTTGTTTTGTTGATTTTTATTATAGTCTCCTTTGTTTCTTTTACATTTATTTCTGCTCTAATTTTTATGATTTCTTTCCTTCAACTAAAACTGGAGTTCTCCATGTCTTCTTTCTCTAGTTGCTTTAGGTGTAAAGTTAGGTTATTTATTTGATTCTCCTCTTGTTCCTTGAGATAAGCTTGTAATGCTGTGAACCTTCCCCTTAGCACTGCCTTTACTGAATCTCATAGGTTTGGGGTTGATGTGCTTTCATTTTCATTTGTTTCTATGCATATTTTGATTTCCTTTTTGATTTCTTCCATGGTTTGTTGGTTATTCAGAAGCATGTTATTTAGCCTCCATATGTTTGCATTTTTAATGTTTTTTTTCCCTGTAGTTGAAATCTAATCTTACTGCATTGTGATCAGAAAAGATGTTTG
Organism: Muntiacus reevesi; assembly: GCF_963930625.1. Taxonomy (NCBI): domain Eukaryota; kingdom Metazoa; phylum Chordata; class Mammalia; order Artiodactyla; family Cervidae; genus Muntiacus; species Muntiacus reevesi. Next base: position 13,935,730 of record NC_089256.1, read on the forward strand.
AATTAATTTCAGTTTTTTTTTTTTTTTTTAATTTACTAAGGCTAGATTTATGGCCCAGGATGTGATCTATTCTGGAAAATGTTCCATGTGCACTTGAGAAAAGTGTGAAAATCATTGTTTTGTGGTGAAATGTCCTGTAGATATCAATTAGGACTAACTGGTCCATTGTATCATTTAAAGTTTGTGTTCTTTGCTAATTTTTTATTTGGTAGATCTATCCATAGGTGTAAGTGGGGTATTAAAGTCTCCCACTATTCTTGTGTTACTGTTAATTTCCCCTTTCATACTTGTTAGCATTTACCTTACATATTGTGGTGCTCCTATGTTGGAAGCATATATATTTAAAATTGTTACATCATCTTCTTGGTTTGATCCTCTGATCATTATGTAGTGCTCATGTAGCTCAATACCAGAAAAATAAATGACCAAATCAAAAAATTTGCCAAAGAACTAAACAGACATTTCTCCAAACAAGACATAACAGATGTCTAACAAACACATGAAAAAGTGCTCAACATCACTCATTATCAGAGAACTGCAAATCAAAACCACAATGAGGTACCATCTCGCGCCAGTCATAATGACTGCTATCAAAAAGTCTACAAACAATAAATACAGGAGAGGGTGTGGAGAAAAGGGAACCTTCTTACACTGTTGGTGGGAATGCAATCTAGTACAGCCACTATGGAGAACAGTGTGGAGATTCCTTAAAAAACTGAAAATAAAACTTCCATAAGATCAACCCAGTAATCCCACTGCTGGGCATACACACTGAGGAAACCAGAACCGAAAGAGACTCATGTACCCCAATGTTCATTGCACCACTGTTTACAATAGCTAGGACATGGAAGCAACCTAGATGTCCATCAGCAGATGAATGGATAAGAAAGTTGTGGTACATATACACAATGGAATATAACTCAGCTATTATAAAAGAACACATTTGAATCAGTTCTAATGAGATGGATGAACCTGGAGCCTATTATACAGAGTGAAGTAAGTCAGAAAGAAAAACAGCAGTACAGTATATTAATGCACATATATGGAATTTAGAAACATGGTAATGATGGCCCTATATGCGAGATGGCAAAAGAGACACAGATATAAAGAACAGACATTTGGACTCGGTGGGAGGAGGTGAGGGTGGGATGATTTTAGAGAATAGCATTGAAACATGTATATTACCATATGTGAAATAGATGACCAGTCCAAGTTTGATGCATGAGGCAGGGCACTCAAAGCTGGTGTACTGGGACAACCCAGAGGGATGGGATGGGGAGGGAGGTGAGAGGGGGGTTTGGGATGGGGGACACATGTACACCTATGCCTCATTCATGTCAATGTATGGTAAAAGCCATGAAAATATTGTAAAGTAATTAGCCTCCAATTAAAATAAATTAATTAAAAAATATCATATATAGTTCTTCTACTATACAGTAGGTCTTTGTTGCAAATTGCATTTCTAATAGTATAAGCTTGACATATATTGATACAATATTTTTTAGTACAAAAAGATTGATGACTAATATCTTTTCATTGTAAATTATCTGTTTAGTAATACTAAAATAATGTCTTTCTGTATATTGTTTAATATTAAATTCTTATCCTTAAGGTTAAACTTGTATTTTTAAATGCCTTTTTGGCTTATTTTGTCCATTATTGATCTCTATTTTATTAAATATAAATATTGCAGCATTTCTTTAAGATTTGAATTTACATGTATATACATATGGATAGATAGATCTTTGCCCACTTTTCTGCTCTTCAGCTTTTTATATCTTTTGTTTTAAGGATGAATCTCAAAAGCATAGTATTTTCTTTACTCATTTTTTAATTAATTAATTTTTTTTGAAGGATAATTGCTTTACAGAATTTTGTAGCTTTCTATCATACCTCAGTATGAATCAACCATAGGTATACATATATCCCTTTCCTTTTGAAACTCCCTAACATCTCTTTCCCCATCCCACCCCTCTAGGTTGGCACAAAGCCCCTCTTTGAGCTTCCTGAACCATACAGCAAATCCCTGTTGGCTATCTATTTTACATATGGTAATGTAAATTTCCATGTTACTCTTTCCATACATCTCACTCTCTCCTCCCCTCTCCCCATGTCCTTAAGTCTATTCTCTATGTCTGTTTCTTCATTGCAGCCCTACAAATAAATTCTTCACTACAATTTTTCTACATTCCATATATATGCATAGAATATGGTATTTATCTTTCTCTTTCTGATATACTTCACTCTCTTTAGTAGGGTCTAGGTTCAAATGCGTTCCTTTTTATGGCTGAGTAATATTCCATTGTGTATATGTACCATAACTTCTTTATCCATTCATCTGTTGATGGACATCTAGGTTTCTCCCATGTTCTAGCTATCATAAATAGTGCTGTGATGAACAATGGGATACTTGTGTCATTTTCAATTTTGGTTTCCTCAGGGTATATGCATAGGAGTGGGATTGCTGGGTCATATGGTGGTTTTATTCCTAGTTTTTTAAGGAATCTCCATATCGTCTTTCATAGTGGCTGTATCAATTTACATTCCCACCAACAATGCAAGAACATTCCCTTTTCTCCACGCCCGTTCCAGCATTTATTGTTTGTAGACTTTTTGATGAGGGCTGTTCTGACCAGTATGAGGTGATATCTCATTCTAGTTTTGATTTGCATTTCTCTAAAAACGAGCAATGTTGAGCATCTTTTCATGTGCTTGTTAGTCATCTGTATGTCTTCTATGGAGAAATGTCTGTTTAGGTCTTTTTCCCACTTTTGATTGAGCTGTTTGTTTTTCTAGTGTTGAGTTGTATGAGTTGCTTGTATATTTTGGAAATTAATCCTATGTCAGTTGTTTCACTTGCTATTATTTTCTCCCATTCTGAAGGTTGTCTTTTCACCTTACATTTCCTTTGCTGTGCAAAAGGTTTTAAGTTTATTCAGGTCCCACTTGTTTACTTTTATTTTTATTTCCATTACTCTAGGAGGAGGGTCATAGAGGATCGTGCTTTGATTTATGTCACTGAGTGTTCTGCTTATGTTTTCCTCTAAGAATTTTATAGTTTCTGGTCTTACAAGTAGGTCTTTAATCCATTTCGAGTTTATCTTTGTGTATGGTGTTAGGAAGTGTTCTAACTTCATTCTTTTACATGTAGCTGTCCAGTTTTCCCAACACCATTTATTGAAGAGGCTGTCTTTGCCCCATTGTATATTCTTGCCTCCTTTGTAAAAAAAAAATAAGGTACCCATAGGTTCATGGATTTATTTCTGGGCTTTCTATCTTGTTCCATTGTCTTGTTCTGTTTTTGTGTCAGTACCATACTGTCTTGATGACTGTAGTGTAACCTGAAGTCAGGAAGCTTGATTCCTCCAGTTCCATAGTTCCTTCTCAAGACTGCTTTGGCTATTCAGGGTCTTTTGTGTTTCCATATGAATTGTGAAATTTTTTGTTTTGTTCTGTGAAAAATGCCATTGGTAATTTGACAGGGATCTCATTGAATCTGTAGATTGTGTTTAGTAGTATAGTCATTTTCACAGTATTTATTCTTCCTACCCAGGAACATGGAATATCTCTCCATCTGTTCATGTTATCTTTGATTTCTTTCATTAGTATCTTATAATTTTCTGTGTACAGTTTTTTCATCTCCTTAGGTAAGTTTATTCCTAGATATTTAGTTCTCTTTGTTGCAATGATGAATGTGCTTACTCATTTTTTAAACAGAATCTTAATAACCTTTTCTAATAGGAAATTAATATGTGTGCAACTGTGGGCAATTACTTAACTGCTTATGTTTGTATTTTCTTACCCATAAAGTAGGGTTAATAGAGATATTTTCTTTAATGGATTAAGTGCATTTGCAAGGGGGTCCATGTGTGTGCATGCATGAGCATGTTTGGGCATGAGTGTATTCATGTATGTGATGCAGTATATGTGTGCGCTTGTGTGTCTGTGTGCATGCTCGCATATTTGCATGTGCTCACATATATGAACATGCATTCACACATGTATGTTTGTGTGTGCATGAATGTGCAAGTGTGTGTGTGTGTGTGTGTGTGTGTGTGTGTGATGCAGCTCAAGAGTTACCCACTGTTGGCCAGGAGACTACATGAAGACACTTGCAGAGAAGCCTCTACAGGGACCAGTTTTACAATGTTACAGAACAATCTGGACTTTTCACCTGGTTCCTTCTGTTTGTTCCTCTGTTTAATGGTTTTATTTTGGCTGCTTATTTTTATTTTTCTAATTTGAAAGAAGTTATTCCATCCCTATATAGTTGCTTCCTCATCTCTTGCCTTAGTTAATATAGAGACTTATTATCTCCCTGCCTCCAGCTGTGATCACATCCAATTGTCTGCAGTGTCAAGGGTGATTATTCTGAAGTCCAGAGCTCGTAGAACACTCCTACTCCAAACTGCCTATTGATTTTCCTTTGCCTACATATGATGTTCCAGTCCCTCAGCATCTCCTCACACCTACACACTCTCCCCAACTCCCAGGTTCCCTTACACATGTCCATGTTTCATGGACACTATCTTTCCCCTCTCCCAAATTTTGGCTCATTTGGGGAAAACTAAGTGAGGCTTCTCTGAAGCCCCTCTAACCCCCTGCTCTGTCTTAATGAGGGAGCCCTCCTTTTTATTGGCTCACAGTGTGCCTACCCTCATTCCTCATGGACACTCACCCAAGAGTGTACATGGTTTGCTAAATTCCATAGAACTAATAATTGGCAGAAGAGGATTGGAATCTGGGCTTCTAACCTGGAACCCCAGTGATGGTTAATTCAAAACTTGGCACCTTCCCTGGCAGGTTGTGACATTAAAAAGCTGGATTTTGGGGTTCTGGTGCTCAGGTGCAAAGAGTATTTTCTACTGCCCCACTCCTCCTACCCTGTTCACTAAATGCTCTGCCAGGTTCCAGTGGAAGAAGGAGACTCTCACACTCATAAGAGGAGGTGGGTCCCCACTGTAATGAACAGTGGGCTGGAATGCACACTGGGGAGGGTTAAAGGTGATGTCCCAGATGGTCCCACTGAAAATTACAATTCGCCCACTTAATTCAGGGAGCTCTAAGGCTGAGTCAGACTGGAGCAATTAGCGCCAAGGGTGTCCCTTAGGAGAATGTTAACAGTGCAACTCAGCAAAGATTACTCCAGGAGCTCTTTATATGCCACCTTCACGCCTTGGGGAGGATGGTCTTTGTGTCTTTGGCTCAAGAAATAGTTTGCTCTCTCTATCTCTGAGCCAGAAATAATTTCTGGTTCTTGTCTAATCATATTCATAATAAGTTAGAAAATATTAACTTTACCAGAAACTGTAATTGACTCCAATCCTGTGCTGAATTCAGATTCTATGTAACAACTACTTTTAAGCTACTAAAGGTGTTCAAATGATTACCTTTGGGGGAGAGTGTTGGAAGAGGGCTTGTGAATTAATGACTTAACATATAATAAATCTCACATTTGAAATGCGCTTTCCTGTGATGCATATTAACTTGTTTTCACCCTAGCAACACCCCACTAAAGTAGGCTAGAAGGGATTGTGGGAGTCAAGACACAGCAGCATCAGGACAGAGTGATAACACCATAGGTTTCTGGACATTAGCTTAAGTCTGAGTCTCAGCTCTGCCCTTTTATAGGTATGATTTTGGGCAAGTTACTCAACTATGTAGCCACCATTCCCTCCTCTCTAAAACAGGCATGATAAGGACTATTATCAGGCTTGAATGAGACAGTGCTTAACCTTGGAAAAACACTCAATGAATGTCCTGCATTATTCTTAGGGGTTTGTCCCAGGTCACATAACAGTAGATGATAAGGTGGAATTTGAATCTGGATAATTTATTTAAAGTTTATTAGCTAACATATGTACTTAGAATTCTCTAACCTCAACTTTCCCCTGCACTTCTTGTTTTCTCAATCTTTATTGATTCATCAAACATTTGTTGAGAACATTGACAATACTGGCCAGGTTCTTGGGGGGAAAGAGACGAAGTAAACACAGATACATTCCTAGAAAGGTTTCCATGCGAGAGACAAACAGTCACCCAAATGCATGGTAACTTCACAGGATCTGTGATGGAGGCCTACCTAGGGTTTAGTGGATGCTGAGCCTATGGAGGCCAAATCAATGAACTGTAACTATTGACCCAAGACAGTGATGATGGAGCTGGATCTGGGTTTAGAAGGCTGAGCTGGAAGGGATGAGGGGGTAAAGCTAGTGGATAGGGATGGGGGGGCTTTTCTGGCAGCATTGTCAATTTGGCATTGATGAGTGGTTTGTGAGTGGTACAGGTGTGTCTGGGGCATGGAGGGAGGGCCATGGAAGGCATGAGACCAGAGGAGCAGGGGGAGACCAGTCCATGAAAGGTCTCCCAAGTCCTGCTGGGAGGGCTTGACCTGCTCTGAGGTTTACATTTTGTTCTACAAGGAGAGGGAACCACTGAATGGATTTTTAACAGCAATGCCACCTTCCAATGAAGGTTATGGAAAGTTTCAGAAGGGAGCAATATGAAAGATGAATCACAGAGTGAGGAGATGAGGCCAGGGAAATGATCAAGGGACCAGTGTTCAAACAGAGTGTGCTGGACCTCAGTCCATCGTCCTGGGGAGCTTCCTGGGGGGAGTCAAGGGAATGAGGGGGAAAGAGGCTATGAATTCAGGGCTGGTAGTTTAGGAGATCATAAATGGGTGAGTTCTCAGTCATCACAAAATCCAGGGTGGGGCCACAAAACTGGCTGCAGGAGTGGAGTGTGAAAGATGTTATGATAAAGAAGGGACTTTGAAGCTGAAGCTAGATGTTTCATTAGCAGAGACATAGAAATCACCAGGACAATGGTGGACTTGAATAGAAATACAAAATGGAAGTCAGGTGTTGATATCTTAATGACCTTTGGGTCAGTGGACAGCAGCGAAAGGAAGGGTAGAGTAAGAAGTAACTGAGACCCAGCTGTCCACAAATTTTCATGCTGGAGAGTTGTAAAGTAAGAAGTAAAAAATCCATTCCCAAGACTGGCTCTGGACCCCAAGAGGTTTAGTTAGGATGTGGGAGGATGAGCTGCCTCCCTCGAGAAAATGTCTGGGGTGTTGTATTTTTGTACGAAGCTGGAGGTGCATATTTTAGATGAGATGGGGAAGGCGTGGACTGACTGTGAAAAGATTGAGGCTACGAGAAAATGTTTATAATAAGCTGGGGGTTCCAGAGGCCTCCCCAGAGGAGTAGCAGTGAAGCTAGCAATTAAATCAGAAGGAGAAACATATACCCCAACTGGGTTTTTTGCTGTGGTGGCTAGCTGTAAAACTGCCGCGTTTGACTGACCTCACCTTGCTTTTTTTTTTTTTTTAAAAAAAAAAAAGACTTTTTCTTTTTAATGTAGACCATTTAAAAAATCTTTCTTGAATTGGTTACAATATTGTTTCTGTTTTTCATGTTTTGGATTTTGGCTGTGAGGCATGTTGGATCTTAACTCCCCAAACTAAAATTGAACCCACGCCTCCTGCATTGAAAGGTGAAGTCTTAACCATTGGACCATCAGGGAAGTCCACCCTCCTTTTTGAAACTCTTTTCTTTGTTGTCTTCCTAGCACTATTCCTTTCTGGTTCACTGATGGTCTCTCAGGCTGGTCTCATAAATTTACATTCACTAAATATTTATTGAAAAACTTCTTTGTGCACCTGGCCCTTTCTCCACAAGGGCTATTTAAGTTTTCCTTTTTGTGACACTGACTCCCTTGTGAGAACTGTAAATGTTCTTGGGGCTTCAGTACTCACCCACACGTGGAATTCTAGATCCAATTGCATTTCACTCATCCCCACCAACATCTCCACCTGGACATCAGGTGCCCAGCACCCTCCAGAGTGTGAGGGTCCCTGCTCTGCCCATCAGGGCTCAGGGCTACTTCTCCCTGAAGTTTGGTGTTCCCTCTCTCCATGCACAGCATCCCACCCAGTCCCCCTAAAGCATGGGAAAGATGTAGATAAGATGCAAATGGGAAGGATATAAATTTCAAGAGGTTGGGATTTTCTCTCTTGTTCACCACTGCATCCACAGTACCTGGAGCAACAGTGTCTGGCATGTGACAAGTGCTCAGTAAATACTTGCTGCATAAATAAGTGAACAGATTCTTGGTGCCCCTCTCCATCACTGCTTACATCCCATGAGACACAAGTTCTCTCAGTTCTACCCTGAGCCCATGTCCTTCTTTTCATGCTCGACTGTCCTTTCATAATTCAGGCTGCATAGTTTTCCTACTGTTTCCCTTCCTGAACCCCTGCCAGGCAAGTCTGCAGCAGTCTACGCTCTGCACTGCCACCAGCCTGATTTAAAAAAATGATAGTAATTTAAAAAATAATAGCTCAAAATTGTGGAGCACCTAAAAGTAAGTACTTTACCCTCCACAGAATACCATGAAATATTGTTCTCCTTAATAAGACCATGCAACATTAGATCCTTTTGGTTGGCATTTCCTATAGAGCATTCACAGAATAGAAGTTCCTGAATGTACACTGAAAAGAAGTTTCCATGATCAGATATGCCTAGAAAAATCAAATACCTGATCCCTGTCTTGAGGAATCACACTGCATATGAGAGTGATAACAGATTATATAATTCCTAAAGTAAACATAAAATATAAAAAAGTTTAACTTTGTTAAATTCAGTACCTGCTCCCTTGTTTTTTTTAAAAACAAAATCTTTTTCTAGGTAATTCCATTAACAACCAATGGAGTTAACATTTTGGGAAAAATTATTTAGGAAATAGAGTACGAGACTGTGTTAAAGTGGGTTTGTCTTTACCAAAAGTACATAAGACATTTTTAGAAATCCCACTTGGGCGGATAAAAGTTATAAACATAAGCTCATTTATCACATTTAATGTTGAGATGAGGCTGGCAGGAGGCATAAAGGCTGGAGGACAACTGGCTACCTTAGCTTCTAGTGACTGGTGGCTGAAAAGAATAGTATATCTCAAGGTTAAGCAAATGTTATGGGAGAAAACTTTAAACTTAAAGAAATGGCCCCCATTAACTTAATCTTTGGGAAAATGAGAAGTAAAATGCCATTATTTAATGTCAGTGATGAATAAACACTAGGAATCATCAAATACATAGTGGGAGGGCAAGTGCGCTAAGACACACAAGGACCATGTCCCTGACAGGCCCAGGGCATGCACCGTGACCCTGGCTTTTGGTTTTGCCCATTTCTGCAGGACTTGGATGGGTTGTAGTCTGTCACAATGAATCTGTGACTGACTCGTCATGAATTCTGCCCTCAGCTTCCTTGATTCAGCTGTACTGTCTCATTTCATGGGACACCACTGTTAGCCCAGTATTGAAAGTCAGTGAAACAAAAGAAACTTTAAGATATTAATAGCTTCAGGGTTTCAGTTAAGATCTTTCCACATTCCACACAGTCAGCAGGTTAACTGTGTGTTTGATTTACACTAAAATTGATGCATTTTTGTCAGACTATGCTGCAGATATTTAAGCAAGGACCATTCTAAACTCCTCAAATTGTATACCTTATACCAGTGGTTATAAATCTGATAGCTTCAGATTCTTGGGTCTAAGTGATGTAAAGTTTCAAGTCTAAGAATTATTCCTAAGTTTCAAAAGGCCAAATGATAAACTGGACATTAGTAGATTAGGAACTATATCTGTGTCTTCTGTTAATATTGTTGCCAAATTCACACTTTGATTGATATCCCCAGTGCTGCAAATTAATAGCAATGAAGATGAACTATGACTGGATAAAAATAGGCACCAACAGGCTCAAACACAAGATAACCATCTCTGTGGATCTGAAATAAAATAGAAATGCAGTGAAAGCTCAAGGCACATGCTTGCTCATCTCTGGGTCTTTCAGAAAGTGCATAAATTAACTATTGCAGCCAGGGGTAAGGTAGTTACATTATGTATTGGTACCCCATAAAAGAGGAGAGGCCAGAAAAAACAAAAAAAAAAAACTGAATGTGATACTAGGACCTAGCGAAGGACATCTTAGTTCATGAAAAGTTCTGAAGAAAAAACTGCCAAGAATCCTTTGCCCATACTGTTGGTCTCAGCAGTTTATGAACCTGAGGGTGAGAGTTCAAACTCAGATTTGGCCAGAACATGACGAAGCCACCCATCATCCTTATGACTAGATCTTCTTTATCGACAACACCATTCTGGTGCAGGGCACTGAACTTCTAATATAAGACCAGAGTGTCTGTGTTGGAATTCCCACAATGGAAATACTGAATGAAGGCAGCCATAAAACTGCTGCACAGAGTGAATGCTCACAGAGCAAAGAGAGAGAGGAAAAAAGTTTAACAACCCAAAGTTGTCCTCTTAGAGTGAGTCTCAAACACAAAATTCTAAACCAATTGAAGAAATTGAAAGCTAATAAATATTGCCAAAAATATTTATAAGAACAGATATTTACTCCAGGTGAAATGTCTTTAAGAATCCGAAAAAGTAATTTGAAAAGTAGGCTTAAAACTCCTAGATAATTAGAAAGATGGTGGAGTAGGAAGATCCTGAGCTCACCTCCTCCCACAGACACATCAAAACTACAACCACTTACAGAACAAGTACATCTGAGAATGACCTAAAGATGAGCAGAACAGTTTTTCTACAACTAAGAATAGAAAAAGCCAAATCAAGATGAGTGGGAGGGGCAGAGACAGTCTAGTCAGAACTCACTTCCTTGGTGCAGTAACCCACAAGAAGGGATTTCAAAACCATGGTGATTCCCTTTGGGGAACCAAGGGTCCAAGCCCCACCTTGGGTTTTTCAGCCCATGGGCCTGTGATGTGAGATGAGCCCCCACAATGTCTGACTTTGAAACCAGTGAGTCCAGGAGAGGAGGAAGGCTGTGGGAAACTGAGGCTCTGCTCTTGAACGGTTCACACATAAACTCATTTACTCAGAATTTCAACACAGAGGCAGCACCTTGAAAAGTATGTGGGTCAATAGAGGAGACTTTTGACTAATTTTAAGATGTATGTCAAAAGGCAGGGATTCGGTGTAACTTTCTCCAGCGATAGAAGTGTTGTAGGGTATCTTTAAAGAAACAAAAACAAAAAACTCTCCATCTACCCAGTTGACCCAGCACTGGAGAGCAACATTCCTGTGTTTCTCCATCAACCTGCATAAAACCATGTGCTCTGACCTGGCCCTGAGGACCAGCCTTGCTAAACCTGTCCATTCAGGCTGGATCCTCTGAAGTGGCTTCCACCCCACCACACACCCAGCAGGCAGCCCCAGTCAACACTGGTAACCCTCCCAGGTGGCCCCTGCTCTGGGGGACCATCTTTGCATACCAGCATGTCTGCAGCAATCACAGTGAGACCTCTCAGCCATCTGAGCTGAGGGCTAACCCTGCACATCAAGTCATATACAGCTAATCCACAGAGCCATCCAGCCTGGGGCCAGCCCTTCCCAGCAGCATATCCACTGCAATCTGAGCCCAATAACAATAGGCAAATGCCCACCTGCATAGGGTATATCCCCGGATTACTTGGCACTGGTGACTAAGGGGGGATGTGTCACTGGGTCTCACAGAACTCCTTCTACATAAGACTACTCTATCAAGTCTGACAGATGTAACTGATAAACCTATTAAGTAGAAGCAAACACATAGTTGATCAAAATGAGGAAACTAATGAATACTTTTCAAAAAAAATAAGACAAACCTCAGAAAAATAACTAAACAAAACTAAGATAAGTAATGTATCAGATAAAGAGTTCAAGTTAATAGTCATACATTTGCTCACCAAACTCAGGAAAAGAATGGGTGAAGTCAGTGAGAACTTCAACAGAGATAGAAAATACAAATAAGAACCAAGCAGAACTGAAGAATACAATAACTGAAATGAAAAATACACCAAAGGGAATCAACAGCAGATTAGAGGATGCAGAAGAACAGATCAGCAATCTGGAACACAAGGTAGTCAAAATCACCTAGTTGGAACAGCAAAAAGGGAAAAAAAAAAGAGAACAGTTTAAGGGACGTCTGGGATAGCATCAAGTATGCTAACGGGAGTCCCACAAGGATAAAAGAGAGAAAAATGATCAGAAAACCCATTTGAAGAGAGAATGGCTGAAAATTCTTCTAACCTAGCAAAAGAAACAGACTCGAAGTCCAAGAAGCACAGAGTCCCAAATAAGATGAACCTAAAGAGACTTACAGTAAGACACATTACAATTAAAATGTTAAAAGTTAAAGAGATAATCTTAAAAGCAGCAGGAGGAAACAAACTAGTTATGTACAAGGGAACCCCCATAAGTCTATCGTTGATTTTTCAGCATAAACTTTACAGGCCAGAAGGTCCTGGCATGATATAGTCAAAGCGCTGAAAGGTAAGAAACAAAAAACTTACAACCAAGAATACTCACCCAAGCAAGATTGTAATTCAGAATTGAAGGGGAGACAAAAAGTTTCTTGGGCTTCCCTGGTAGCTCAGCTGGTAAAGAATCTGCCTGCAATGTGGGGGAGACCTGGGTTCAATCCCTGGGTTGGGAAGATCCCCTAGAGAGGGGAAAGGCTGTCCACCTCAGTATTCATGCCTAGAGAATTTCGTGGACTCCATAATCCATGCGGTTGCAAAGAGTTGGACACGACTGAATTTCTCAACTCAGTCAAAAAGTTTCTCAGACAAACAGAAGACAAAGGAGCTATCACCACTAAACTGACCTTACAGGAAATGTTAAAGGAACTTAAGTGGAAAAGGAAAAGTCATAACTATAAATAAGAAAATCATGAAAGAGAAAAACCTCCCTGGTAAAAATAAACATGAAGATAGTGGATCAACCACCTATATAGGTGGTATGAAGGTTATAAGAGAAAAGTAGTAAAATCATCTGTACTTAAAATAATTACTTAAGAGAGATATAAAATAAAAAGATGTAAAATATGACATCAAAACATAAACTCTGAGTGGAAGAATAAAATGTAGTGCTTTTAAAATGAGCTCAAAAATTAAAAAAAAATTGAGCTTAAACTTAAGCAACCACCAACTTAAAATAGACTGATATATACATAGGTTGTTATATATGAATCTCATAGTAATATCAGCTAATACACAAAATATAAAGAGAAAGGAATATAAGCATAACACTAAAGAAAGTCATCAAATCACAGGAGAAGAGAGCAAAAGAAGAAAAGAACAAAATAACACTACAAAAACAAGCACAAAACAATTAACAAAATAATAACTGTCTAACTATCAATAATTACTTTAAATGTAAATAGACTAAATGTTCCAATTAAAGCACATAGGAGGGCTGAATGGATTAAAAAGAAAGATCAATCTAAGTATTGGAGTTTCAGCTTCAGCATCAGTCCTTCCAATGAATATTCAGGACTGATTTCCTTTAGGATGGACTGGTTGGACCTCCTTGCAGTCCAAGGGACTCTCAAGAGTCTTCTCTTGAGAAGACTGAAGGCAGGAGGAGAAGGGGATGACAGAGGATGAGATGGTTGGATGGCATCACTGACTTGATGGACATGAGTTTGAGTAAGCTCTGGGAGTTGGTGATGGACAGGGAAACCTGGGGTGGTTCAGTCCATGGGATTGCAAAGAGTTGGACATGACTGAGGGACTGAACTGAACTGATATGCTGCTTACAAAAGACTCACTTCAGATCTAAAGACACACACAGATTGAGGGTGAAGGGATAAAAAAAGTATCCCATGCAAATAGAAATGAAAAATGTTTGAGTAGCAATACTCTTATCATGCAAAAAAGATTTTGAAACAGAGACTATAGCAAGTGACATGGAAATGGTGAAGGGATCAACCCAAAAAAGAGGATATAATGCTTGTAAATATCTATGCATCCAATAAAGGAGCACCTGAATACATAAAGCAAATAGACACAATGGGAGAAATAGACATCAATATAATCCAATAATAGTAGGGGACTTTAATACCCCACTTACTTTGATGGATAGATCATCTAGATAGAAAATTAATAAGGAAGTATCAATCTTAAATGACACATACCATCACTCAATAGACACATACAGAACATTCCATCCTAAAAGAGCAGAATACACATTGCTTTCAGATGCACATGTAATGTCCTCTAGACTAGATCACATATTAGACCATTAAAATTCTCATTAAAATTAAGACTGAAATCATGCCAAGTATCATTTCTGGCTACAACAGTGTGAAACCAGAAATCAATTATAAGAAGAAATCCATGAAAAGCACAAATATGTGGAGGCACCACGCTACTAAACACCAATGAGTCACTGAAGAAATGAAAGGAGCAATCAAAATAAACCTTGAGACAAAGGAAACTGGAAACACAATGATCCAAAATCTATGGGACACAGCAAAAGCTATTCTAACAAGGTTTATAGCGATATGGGCCCACCTCAGGAAATGAGAAAAATCTGAAATAAATAATCTAACCTCACACTTAAAGTAACTGGGCAACAAAGAAAGCCCAAAGCTAGTGTAAGAAAGGAGATAATAAATATCAGAGTAGAAATAAATGAAATGGAGACTAACAAAAACAATAAAAAAGATCAATGAGATTAACAGGTGGTTCTTTGAAAAGATAAACAAAATTGACAAAACTTTAGCCAGACTAATCAAAAGGTTCAGGGAGGTGGGATCTAAGGTTCAGGGAGTTTATCTAATAAATAAACTCAGAAATGAAAGAGGAGAAGTTAAAAACAACACTACTATGAGCAGTTATATACCAATAATGGACAGGCTAAAAGAAATAGGTAAATTCCTAGAAACATATAACTCTTCAAGACTGAATCAGGAAGAAATAAAAATTCTGAATGGACCAATTGCTGGTAAGAAACTGAATCAGTAAGAAAAAAGAAAACAAAACTCTCAACAAACAAAAGTCCAGGACCAGAAATCTTCACAGATGAGTTCCACCAAACATATAAAGAATGATTGCCTATCCTTCTCAAATTACTAAAAAATCTAAGAGGAAGGAATGCTTCTAAGCTCATTCTGTGATGCCAGCATTACTGTGATATCAAAAACAGATAAAGACATTACCAATAAATAATTATAGGCCAATATCTGTAATGAAAATAGACACAAAAATCATCAACAAAATATTAGCAAAGAAAGTCAACAATACATTAAAAAGATTAATCACACCATGATTTAAATTGGCTATATTCCAAGGATGTAGGGATGGTCTAAAATCCACAAATCAATAAGAGTTTATATCACATTAAGGAATTGAAGGTTAAAAATCTTATAATCATATCAATATATGCAGTAAAAGCACTTGACAAATTCAACATCCGTTTACAACTCTTAGCAAAGTCAGCACAGAGGAAATACACCTCAACATAATAAAGATGGTATATGACAAACCCACAGCTAACATCACACTCGAGGTGAAAAGTTGAAAGATTTGCCTATAGGATCAGGAACAGGACAAGGATTCCCAGTGTTGCCACTTTTATTCAACATAGTTTGAAAGTCCTAGTCACAGCAATCAAATAAAAAAATAGAGATCAAAGTCATCTAAATTGGAAAGGAAGAAGTAAGCTGTCTTTATTTGCAGATGATCCTATATATAGAAAACTCTAAGGATTATGTCAATGAAACTGTTAACACTAATAAATGAATCCAGTAAAGTCACAGGATACAAAATAAGTGTACAGAAATCTGTTGAGTTTCTATACACTAAAAGTGAACTGTCAGAAGGAGAAATTAAGAAAATAGCCCCATTTATAATTGCATAAAAAATACCCAGAAAAAATTTAAGCAAGGAGGTGAAAGACCTGTACTCTGAAGACTATAAGGCATTGATGAGAGAAATTGAATGACACAAATAAATGGGACGCTATATATTGCTAATGAAATGGAGAGCTAATATTATTAAAATGTGCATACTATCCCGTGAAATCTACAGATTTAATGCAATCCCTAATCATAGTAGCAATGGCATGTTTTACAGAAGTAGAAGAAATAATTCTAAAATATGTATGGAACCACAAAAAATCACAGATAGTTCAAGCAATCTTAAGAAAGAAAACAAACTGGAGATATCACACTCCCTTATTTTAAACTATACTACCAAACTATAATAATTAAAACTGTATGCCACACACACACACACACACACACACACACACACAGCAATGCAACAGAAATAAGGGTCTGGAAATAAATCCACATATATATGGAAAATTAATTTATGGCAAAGGAGTTAAGAGCATACAATGGTGAGAAGATATTCTCTTTAATTAACAGTGTTGGGAAAACTTGACAACCACATGTGAAAGAATGAAACTAGCCCACCCCACTATCATATACAAAAATGAACTCAAGATATATTAAAACTTGAATGTAAACTCTGAGGCCGTAAGAGTCTTAGAAGAAAATATAGGCAGTAACCTTTTTGACATTGGTCTTAGAGAAGTTTTTGATAATCTGACTGCAAAAGCAAGGGGAACAATAGCAAAAATAATCTAATGAGACTACATCAAACTAAAAAAGGTTTTTGCATAGTGAAGGTAGCTATCAACAAAATGAAAGAGAAACCTACTGTGTGAGAGAAGATATATCCCAATAAGGGGTTAATAGCCCTTAATATTGTGTATATATATGTATATACACACACACACACACACACACAATATATATATACACTATATATATATATACAATATATACATAATATGTGTTATTAATATATATATAATATATATATATATTAATAACACATACTATTTAACATAAGAAATATCAAGTTAATTAAAAAATAGGCAGAGGACCCGAGTAGACTTTTTCCAAGGAAGACGTGCAGATGGCCAGCAGACACATGAGAAGGTGCTCCAGATTACTAACTATCAGGGGAATATAAACCAAAGCCACGAGATATCACCTTACCCCTTTCAGTAAAAAGAGACTAAAAAGCAAGTTTTGATGATGAATGTGGAGAAAAGGGAACCCTCATGCACTGTTGGTGGGACTGTAAGTTGGTGTAGTCACTATGGAAAACAGTATGGAGGTTCCTCAAAAAATTAAAAATATGACACAGAAATGCCACTTTTGGGCATTTATTTGAAGAACAAAAAATTAATAATTTAAAAGATATTGTTGTTTAGTTGCTAAGTCATGTCCAACTCTTTGCAACCCCATGGGCTGCAGTGGGCCAGGCTTCCCTGTCCTTCACTATCTCCCAGAGTTTCCCAAACACATGTCCACTGAGTTGATGATGCCATCCAACCACCTCAACCTCTGTTGCCCCCTTCTCTTTCTGCCCTCAGTCTTTCTCAACATATATACATATATACACACACAGTGTAATATTACTCTGCCATTAAAAAGAAATCTTGCCATTTGTGACAACATGAATGGACTTAAAGGGTATTAAGTGAAGCAAAATAAGTTAGACAGAGAAACACAGATGCCATATGATTTCACTTGCATGTGAAATCTAAAAATCAAAACAAATGAACAAGCAAACCAACACAAAGACAGACTCAAAGATATGGAGAACAAACTGGTAGTTGCAAGGGAGGAGGAGGTAGGGGGTTGGGCAAAACAGACAAAGGAGATTAATATAAATTTCTACTTATAAAATAAAAGTGATGGGTATGTAATGCACAGCATAGGGAATATGGTCAATAATATTGCAATGCATAACGTCTTATGGTGACAGATGGTTACTAGACTTACTATAGTGATCAATTTGTAAAGTACATAAATGTGGAATTACTATATTGTACACCTGAAACTAATATAAGGTAGTATATCAACTATACTTAAAAAAGAAAAAAAGTGAGATAATTAAAAAACAATTACATTAGAAATAAGAAGTTATGAAACAAAGTCAGTAAAGTGAAACAAGAACAGATGTATACTGTAAAAATCAAATGCAAACATTAAAAATAAAAAAAAACTATAGTCAATGAAATAAAACCTAATGGATGAGATAAACTCTAAACTGGACATATTGATATCTGAAGAAAAATAAAATGAATTGGAAATGGTACTGAGGAATGTATCCAAATCCAGAACACAGAAAAAATGTATGCAAAAATAAGAAAAGTATAATTAAAAGACATGGCAGTTTAATATTATTCAATGAACATTTCATAGTGATTTCAGAAGTATAGAAGTCAGAGCAGAGAAACAATCATTGAGGAGAAAAGGGCTAAGACATATTCAGAATCAGAGAAAGATATGAGTCACAAGAGCTAGTATACCTTTGAAAGAAAGAAAGTCACTCAGTCCTGACTCTTTGCGACTGTAGCCTACCACGCTCCTCTGTCCATGGGATTTTCTAGACAAGAGTACTGGACTGGGTTGCCATTTCCTTCTCCAGAGGATCTGGCTCTCCTGCATTGTAGGCAGATGATTTACTGTCTGAGCCACCAGGGAAGTCCTAATATACCTTTAGAGTCACTCAATATGCCAGCAAATTTGGAAAACTCAGCAGTGGCCACAGGACTGGAAAAGGTCAGTTTTCATTCCAATCCCAAAGAAAGGCAATGCCAAAGAATGCTCAAACTACTGCACTACTGCATTCATCTCACACACTAGTCAAGTAATGCTCAAAATTCTCCAAGACAGGCTTCAGCAATACATGAACCGTGAACTTCCAGATGTTCAACCTGTTTTAGAAAAGGTAGAGGAACCAGAGATCAAATTGCCAACATCCTCTGGATCACCGAAAAAGCAAGAGAATTCCAGAAAAACATTTATTTCTGCTTTATTGACTATGCCAAAGCCTTTGACTGTGTGGATCACAATAAACTGTGGAAAATTCTGAAAGAGATGGGAATACCAGACCACCTGGCCTGCCTCTTGAGAAACCTGTATGCAGGTCATGAAGCAACAGTTAGAACCGGACATGGAATGACAGACTGGTTCCAAATAGGAAAAGGAGTATGTCAAGGCTGTATATTGTCATCCTGCTTATTTAACTTATATGCAGAGTACATCATGAGAAACGCTGGGCTGGAAGAAGCACAGCTGGAATCAAGATTGCCAGGAGAAATATCAACAACCTCAGATATGCAGATGACACCACCCTTATGGCAGAGAGTGAAGAAGAACTAAAAAGCCTCTTGATGAAAGTGAAAGAGGAGAGTGAAAGAGTTGGCTTAAAGCTCAACATTCAGAAAACTGAGATCATGGCATCTGGTCCCATCACTTCATGGCAAATAGATGGGGAAACAGTGGAAACAGTGTCAGACTTTATTTTTTTGGGCTCCAAAATCACTGCAAATGGTGACTGCAGTCATGAAATTAAAAGACACTTACTCCTTGGAAGGAAAGTTATGACCAACCTAGACAGCATATTAAAAAGCAGAGACATTACTTTGTCAAACAAGGTCCATCTGGTCAAGGCTATGATTTTTCCAGTGGTCATGTATGGATGTGAAAGTTGGACTATAAAGAAAGCTGAGTGCAGAAGAATTGATGCTTTTGAACTGTGGTGTTGGAGAAGACTCTTGAGAGTCCCTTGGACTGCAAGGAGATCCAACTAGTCCATCCTAAAGAAGATCAGTCCTGAATGTTCATCAGCAGGACTGACGTTGAGGCTGAAACTCCAATACTTTGGCCACCTGATGCGAAGAGCTGACTCATTTTAAAAGACCCTGATGCTGGGAAAGTTTGAGGGCACGAGGAGAAGGGGACAACAGAGGATGAGATGGTTGGATGGCATCCCCAACTCAATGGACATGGGTTTGGGTGGACTCCAGGAGTTGATGATGGACAGGGAGGCCTGGCGTGCTGCGGTTCATGGGGTCGCAAAGAGTCGGACACGACTGAGCGACTGAACTGAACTGAATACCTTTAGAGTGCTTCAAAACAGAGTCCACTCTGAGGCATATCACAGGAAACTGTGGAACACGAGGGTAGAAGAGAACCTCAGAATTTAACAAAGAGAAACGAGAGAGAACAATAAACAAAGAGAAACAACAATCAGATTGACAGCAGATTTCTTCTCAGCAAAAAGTGATGCTAGAATAAAATTATATACTTACAGTACTGAAGTGCCAACCTTTTTTTATTGTATACCACAGCCAACTTTCACTTAAGATAGAAGGCAAAATGAAGATGTTTTGAGACATCAAAAATGAAGACAATTTGCCAAACACATTTCGCTATTCATAAAAAATAGGCAAATAAACACACAAAAATCTTAACAGGAGCAATTTAAATAGAGAAGGAAAGTCGGCCACGAAAGAAAGCATGGGACAAGAGAAACAATGGAAAATGCTGAAACTAGTAAGCTATGCACATAAACATAATAAAATGATCACTATAGAAAACAATATAGCAGAGTTAAATAAACTCTAAAATTCTATTTTTTTTAGAAAGGAAGATAGCTAGTAATATTGAATAATTTAGTATTTTATTATAAATTATGAATGTTAAGTAGTTTGTATAGTTCCATATTATTTGTTGGCTTTCATTTTCTTCTCTCTTTTTTTAAAGTGTGTGCTTTCACGTTTATAGTATACATCTTTTGCTTCTCACAGTCTCTCTTCAAGTAAAATTGAAAAAAGTGAAAGTGTTAGTCACTCAGTCATATCCAACTCTGCAACCCCATGGACTGTAGCCTGCCAGGCTCCATTGTCCGTGGAATTCTCCAGGCAAGAATACTGGAGTGGGTAGTCATTTCCTTCTCCAGGGGATTTTCCCAATCCAGGGATTGAACCCACATCTCTTGCATTTTGGGTAGATTCTTTACCATCAGCCACCAGGGAAGCCCTCAGCTAATACTGTGTGCATGCAAGCTAAGTTGCTTCAGTCATGTCTGAGTCTTTGTGACTTCATGGATTGCAGCCCACCAGGCTCCTCTGTCCATAGGATTCTCCATCAAAAATACTGGAGTGGGTTGCCACGCCCTCCTCCAGGGGATCTTCACAGCCAGTCCAGGGATCGAAACCACAGCTCATTGTTTCCTGTATTAGCAGACTGGTTCTTTACCACTAGTACCACCTGGGAAACCCCAAGTAATATTATGTGACTTCAAATATAGTATAATAATTTTTTCCTTACAACAGTAATTCTCCACTCCCCTTCTCTTGTTCTTTGTGTTCATGTTATCCTTCTGCAAATATTATAACCCTACAATTCACTGATATTACTTTTTGCTCGAAATCTCTTATCTACTAAAGGGAATTCTTAAAATAAGAAAAAAGAATCATATTTACCAAGGTATTCATTTCTTGTTGCTGCCATCACAAATTATAATAAACTTTGTGGCTTAAAAAATTATTTTCTCAGAGTTCTGGAATCCAGAAGTCTGAAATCAAGGGGTCAGCAGGGCCAGGTTTTCTCTGGGCATCCTGGGGGAGAGTCCACTGCATGCCTCTCCTAGTTCCTTGCGGCTGCCTGCAGTCTAGCGTCCCTTGGCTTGTAACTTCATTGCTCCACTCTCTGCCTCTGCCTTCCTCTGTGTGTCTGTGCCTCTTCTTGTGCCCAACTTCCCTTTGCCTGACTCTTACAAAGGATTTAGGGCTCACTCAGATTATCCAAGATGATCTCATCTTGAAATCTGTAACTTAATGACACGCTTCCCAGATAAAGTACAGTCGCAGGTTCCCGGAACTAGGATGTGGCTATATCATTTTGGAGACCACCATCAACCCACCAACATCATGAAGATGTGAAGAAATGAGAACCATTACAAGTTGTTGATGAGAATACTTTGTCAATAGAGGGGTTCTTCGGTGGTCCAAACATAAAGAACCTATCTGCCAATGCAGTTAACTCTGGAGATGAAGGTTCAATACCTGGATCAGGAAGATCCCCTGGAGGAGAAAATGGCAACGCACTCCAGTATTCTTGCCTGGAGGATCCCACGGACAGAGGAGCCTGGGGGGTTAGAGTCTACAGGGTCGCAAAAGAGTCAAACATGACCAAGCAACTAAGCACGCATGCACTCACAGTAAAGATATATAATATTAATACTTCCTTTCTTGTACCAGAGAACACACACCCATACTCACACATGCAACAGAGGTGTTTTACAAATTCAGGAGTCTCAATCCAAGTAATGGGTCAGGTGCTTTCTCCTCCTGCCGACAGGGGACCCAGGGAAAATTCTGCTCTGATGCTCATGCCCCTGCCTACTATTCTATTTTATTCTCACTGATTTTAACAGGAAATGGCCCTAAATTTGATACTGCTATTTTTCTATTCTTCATTCAGTCCCTGTTGCAGAGCTCTCCAAGTGGACTTGGAGATGCCCTGGGACTGCTGGGGTTAACAGGAAGCCCTGAGCAGATTTTTAGGACAGACCCTCCTTCCTTGAGCTAGCTAGTTCAAGGGGATTTCTGTAAACAGAGATTCCTTAAAGCAGGGTCCACCTGGCCATTATTACCCAGAGCAGAGCTGTCAGATACAGCATTGTTTGGGAACACCAAATTGGATGCATGCGGTGGTGTAATTGGGCCCTGATCCAGTCTTGAATCCCACAGCAGGAAAGGGGGGCCTTTCATCCTCCTGCTGCCCCGCCTTTTCACCCTCACTTGCTGGGAGACACCAGCAGTGCTGTCAAGGGAGCCCGGCCCAGAAAAGAGAGCTTGCAGACAAGATCTGAGGCCCTTTAAAGACCTTGCATCTAACAGAGGAGGATTTCCTCTAACTGGCAGGAGACAGATGCACCGGCAGGCTCAGTGAGAGACATCAGAGGAGGGGGCTGTCCCCTGTGATGAGGGCTTTCTGGGATGAAGGAGGGGAAGCAGGTCTGCAGGCGCTGGGGCTCGCTGTGTGTCCCAGGCCCAGGCTGACAGCTGGGCCATAGAATCCCAGGGCTCCTTCAAGGTCGAGTTGGGAGCCCTCACAGCATACTTGCCCCCGAGGGAAAGGGATTGGCATGGGTCACACAGGGGGAGAGCAGCCAAGCTGGGCATGGCTGCCTAAATAATAAAGACAGGCTGAGTTTCTATGAAGGACACTCCTCTCTCGTTCCTGCCCTCAGATCTTAGTCTCCCGCTGCAGGGAGCTGAGAAATGTGTCCAGCTCTGCACTGCTGATAACCCAATGTCAGGAGAGACCTGACATCCTCCCCCACTGTGAAATCCCTGCTCTGCTCACCTCTCTCCCTCTGGAGGACTTTCTCACAACAGACTCGTTTCTGTCAGTCATCTCTGATCCCAGCATCCCATCACTCTACCTGCCTGAGGTCCCCTGATGCAACATAGTAGGTGGGTGGGGGAGGCATTCCTGTACTCTGTCCTGGGGGCCTTGGCAAAGTGCATGAATGAAGATGCCTCAAGGTCAGCTCTATGCCACACGGTGGCTCCTGACCTTTGCTCTAGGTTCCCCCACCTTCTCTGACAGGGATGACTGCCTACAGCATCTGGACAGGCCTTGCTCTCTGGTGCGGCAAGGGACCACTTCCCGCCACGCACAGATGACTCCCCGCCCCCACACATGCCACACATCCTCACACCTGCACTGATTTCTATTTCCACTCAGAATAAAGCCCAGCCTCCTCAGGGAGGCTCACCAGGCCCTTCATGCTGGCGACCACTCAGTTCTTTAGCGTTGGCTTCCACACTGTACGCAGGCTCTTGGGTCTGTCAAGGTCAACAGTGGAGCAGAGGATGCAAGAACCTCGGAACCTGTAACCTGTACCTATTGGTCCCTCTGCCTGGGCTTCTCTTCCTGGCACCACCCCCTTCGCACATCTGGGTTGAGATCCATCCTTCGGGTACCCTCTCCTGGTTAACACACTCATTCTAAACGAGGAAACCTCGGTTTTGAGAGCAGAGTGGGGACTCTACCCTAGGTTCTTCCAACCTCAAGACCAAACTGTGGCCGTTGGCACCAAGACACCACTCTTCATTTGTAAGGACACTGCTCCTGGCTCAGACTTCTTCCCCAGACCTGCCGCCTCACCCACGAAAGGGGTTTTGAAGCTTCGGAGCTGCCCTGGAAGTGTGTTCCCGCTGCCCCGGGCACTGGGAAAGGTTGCCCATGCACTTCAGGCTTCTTTTTTTTTTTCCTTTTCAAAAAACCGTTTCTTCTATCAATATTTGATGAGGGTAATCTCAAAGACTTGTTTAGTATGATCTGCACATAAGGAGCCCTTCCAAGTATTTATCACGCTCGGGGTATAATTACATTCAAATCCTGAGACACTGTTGCTAGGTTACTGTTGCTGAGGTTCCTCTGACTTCCATGCTTGAGGTACTGCATTCCCCCTTGTGATGTCAGGGGCAGGGGACCGGCAGGGTGGAGCTCCTCGGGGCCCTTAATGCAGGCGAGACTCGGGGGTCTCTCGTGCGGTTGAGAGAGAGCTTGTGTGCCCATGGGGCATCTCCCCCACCTGCCCAGGTGCGGCGGGAGGTGCAGATCACGTGGCTACTGCAGGCAGGATTAAAGAGGTGGGAAGGGATAAAAGAGGGCAGTTGCTGCCTCGAGAGACTCCCATCGAGGAATTATCTCCGAGTCTTCTGTCCCGCCGATTCTTCCTGAAAACTGAGCACACATCCTGCATCCTCCGAGGGCCCCAAGAGCAGTTCCGTTCTACGGCAGGAGGCTGCGCTTGTCCAAGGACGCAGACAGCTTCTGAGGGGTGAACACCTGCCTCCCGGGCGGAGCGGCGTCAGAGTAGATGGTGGAAAACCAGGATGGGGAGCGGAAGCCCACCCCTCTCCCCGGGAGGCTCCCTCACAAGCCCATCTTGTACGAACCGGGGAGGGGTGACTGCGGTGTTGGACCTGCGCTGTCTGTACTGGTGCCTTTGTGGTGTGGAATTAGGGGCAAGAGACCTTCAGGCTCACATTTGTAAAAGGCCTCAAATGTCGACTTGCGATGCTACTTCCAAGTGAGGCTAAGTGGACAAGTATGACTCTTTTGTGTCTGTGTGTGTGTGTGTTTCTTTTTTTCTTTCTGACACAAAGGAGTCAACTTGTTAAATGTAACCCTTTAAAATAGACCACATATTTGCAACTCTTGTTTTGGCATTTACACTTCTTTTCAATCAACCAGTACCTTTCAGAAGTGGCCGTGCCTACCACCCCTGTCTACCTGTGAAAGCCTAGTTTAACTTCTCCCGCACATGCCTGGCACCTTTGTAGTAAATTGCTAATCCATGGATGTTGCCTCTGTGGCCACACATTGATTAATGGCTGGTCAGGCCCAAACCCACACATTTGTGTTTAATGCACTACTGAGTCAGTACCACTGGCCTTGGGGAAGAAAAAAGGAAATAAAGCCCAGGCAGATGGGTTTGGGATGGAGTTTAGTACTGGATTTGCATTTTCTGACTTGGCTGCCCGATCTATTTCCCACTGGCCTTTAGAAGCATGCTGGATTGAATTGTGTTTTCCACTGCAAATTTTAAATAAGGTGGATGATACAGTAGGCATTACTATCTACAGTCCCCTGGGTATAGCTGCAAATATGCTTTTAAACCTCAGAGCAATTTCCCCAGTCATCACCAAGCAATAATTGCTATTAAAAAGAATATACACCCAGACACACACACAACCCTTATAGTTCATCAGTGGGGAATATTGATTGTTGTCAATTTTTAATGCAAAAAATAATTAAAGACTTAGCTGTTCAAAATATTTACAAACAGATTTACTGTAAGTATTTATCTTCAACACCACAAGCAAGATCTAGAGATAATTCCTTGGGACATTAGCTGAGTAAAACACATTTTGCTTCAACAGTAAAAGTTTCTAAGCTTCATAGTAGAAGATGGTATGGGGGATAGACTTTCCCCAGTCATTGAAGTTAGCTAAGTTGGAGAAGGGTGATTCTCCACAAAATGGCAGAGGATTCCTGGATTCTTCCAAATGACATCAGAGAGTGAGAGAGTGAGGCAGCATTGGTTGATCATGGGAATTTTTGTTTTAAAGAGTTACACATATGATCCTTATGTTTGTCATTTGGCTTGTTACCAACAAGAAGAGCCACTTCTGGTTTTGCTGACCCCAGAGCCTTGTCTCATTCTGCTCAGGAAGTCATCCTGTTCTTCTGAGAGAGGGTGAGGTAGCACAGAAATACCATATTTATCACCCAGGAAAACAGAACCCAGACCAGATAGTTTAACTGACAGAGTTTGCTAAAGGGAAAACAGTTACAGTGGGGTTGAAAAAACTGAAAATGGGATGATGAGAAAACCTAGAGATTAATAAGAGAAAAATCATCGCCATACTCCTGTTGGTGAGGCATAGGGAAGGGATGCAGTGAGTGAGCCCAGGAGCTAGGGCTGCCTGGTGGGAGCTGAGGCCATCTTGCCAGTGATGCCCTCCCCAAAGCAGAGGGTGAGGGGGAAATTCCCTGGATTCCCCACTTCTGTCTTCCAAGTTCTTTCCCATGCCTCCCACTGGCAGAAGCCACTGGGCACATGCACCTAGAAGATATATTTTGCAGTGTTGGGTCTCTGATGTACAAAGCAAAGGGACAAGGGGCAAGGATGGATCTGAGGGTGATCCATCCCAGTTCCTAAGGAACTGGGAATTGACTGGCCCACCAACTCAGTCAGGCTCAGGGCCAGATGAGGAGGGGGAGAGAAAATAGTGAAAGAATCCAGAGGAAGGAGTGGATACTTCCAAGGGGAAATCATGGAAGACTCTCTAGAAGAGACATCACCTGAAATGGGACTCAAAGGATGGAGAAGATCTCATTAACAAAGCTAGGAGTGGGAGATGGAGAGGCACTGTCAACACTCAACTGCAGTTGAAGATAACACCCCGTGTGGAAGAGAGATGGTTTTGAGATGGTAGGAGACGGGACCAGACTGATGGGGCAGGTCCCGACCAAGGCTTGAAGGCAGAGCCAAGGAGAGGGCTGACATGGGTCAGGTTCATCAGGAAGTCAATGCTCAGAGAAGGATGTGCAGTGGCTTTATGAGGATGAGTTCTCAGGATCAGTATAAACAAGGAAGTGGGGAGGGCTCAAGACTGGGCAGAGGGAGGATCGGGGCTGTGATGCAATCACAAGAGCCTCAGCCAACCACAAGGTGGGGGGTGGGGGAATCTGGAGCTCAGATGGCCCTTCAGAATGGTCCTGAGTTGGGGCAAGGGAGCTGGGCCCTCACATCTTTGCATCAGCCTGTCACTGGGTACAGGCTGCCCCAGGAAGGGGTGTGACTCCAGGCGAGGCAACTCACTTCAGTCAGGAGAACTCCCAGCCAGAAAGGCCGCCCCATAGTGCTTCCCTCATCAGGGAAATGGAGTCCTATAGTTCCAGTTTGGGCAACACACCACAAATCCTTTATAAGAGACCAAGGGAAAGGAAGGAAAATGGGTGTCTACTGGGTGCCAGGCCCTACACCTGTGCATCACACAGGTTGCCTCGTTCCCAGTGCTCAGCAAAGTCAGTATCACCAGGCAAGGAAGCTGAGCCTCAGAGAAAGCTAAACTTCCCAGTGTCCCCAGTCGGTAATTAGCGGAGTTAGGATCTGAACCCGCATCAGTCTGACCTTACACCCACAGGACCCGAGATCTCATGGTGGAGAGGCTCTTATCTCTGTAGAGAAGGAAGTGAAAACAAGACTGAGAGTGAAGGCTCAGTGGTGAGGAGGCTGGTTCCAGAAAGTTGAAAAATAATCAGAAATAACTACAGAGCTGAATGTGATAGGAGAAGCATAAAATGATTGATTACCAAGCAATAGAGAGAATTCCAGTGTTGTTTGATGGCAAGGATGTTTTCCAGCAAATGATAGATTTTTTCGTTCTTTTTGGCTACTCAGTAAACCAAACCCTCTTTCTTAAATGTTGAAGACCTCCCCATCCCATGAGCCCAAGTGGGAGAAGTTGAAAAGTGGGAAGTCATCACCATCAGCTTCATCAGCTTCATCACCATCAGCCCCAGGGTGGGGCTCCAGGCTGCCCAGCTCACCCACGTCCACCCAGCTGTGATGTTCACAGGTGGCAGGGAAGCAGAGCCCTCAAGGGTGCGTGTGGTTTGGGGGTGGCAGTGGGACCTGGGTGGGCCATTTGGCATTGCAATTTTGAACACACTGTGAACACTGCTTCTACCTGGGCAGTCCTAAGTCTGGCTCTTTAGGCCTCCTGCCAATTCTGTGAAAGAGCCAATATACTTTAAAAAAATTATCTTGAAACAATTTATAAAATATTGCAAAAATGTTGTTGTTGTTCAGTCACTGAGTCGTATCCAACTCTTCGAGACCCTCTGGACCTCACTATCTCTCAGAGTTTGCCCAAGTTCATGTCCATTAGTGATGCCATCCAACCATCTCATCCTCTGTCCCTCTCTTCTCCTCTTGTCTTCAACCTTTCCTAGCATCAAGGTCTTTTCCAACAGTCAACTCTTCACATCAGGTGGCCAAAGTGTTGGCACTTCAGCTTCAGCACCAGTCCTTCCAACGAGTATTCAGTCTTGACTTGCTTTAGGATTGATTAATTTACTTTATTATTGTGAAAACAATAAACTCATAAATCCTTCACCCAGATTCTCCACATGTTATCATTTTACCACACTTGTTTTCTATTTATCCTACAATAGTAATAGTTAGATTCATCAATGGATGCAAAATTAATGATGGAAAAAGTGATGAGAAATAAGATTTTATGCTGTCTCAAAAATACAAAATCCCTTCAATTATATAGAAGAAAGAATGAATAAGCCTGGCAGACACCACTTTAACCTAGTGATCAAACTTAACACCACAAGCAACAGGACAAATCGACCCCATGTGTGTCTTTTTAGGACACACTGTCACTTCTATGACATTTCTGCAAAAATGCACCACCCGAACTTGAGGAAACATCAAAAGAAACCTAGCCAAGGTTAATTCTACTAAATAACTAGCCCATTTCCCCTAATATCACTTTAGTAATTTTTATTAATTTTAAGGCAATCTCTATCCAAATGTTTTGTAAACTGCGTGGCACCAAACTGATTTCAGATCATTCTTATAGATTTTTCTGTAAGGGGTCTGTGCTGGTGTGGAAGATGCCTGAATGGGGCACCATTCCAGGGACTCTCATATTACAAGGGACCCCTGGGAGTCGCAAGTGGATGGAGAGGGAACAGAGGTAGGCAAGCAATGCGTGGGCACATAGGTGTTGGATAGTGTTCAGCATTCAGCTAATGCTTTTGCCTCTCAGTTTTCTACCCACGCGTGTGCTCTGTGGCTGCATAATTGTGGCATGTTTATTCTTTTCTCTTTGGAGCTATGGGAGTGATGTATGGCAAAGGCATATTTAGGGGTTAACACTTCCTGAGCATAACTGAGGGCCTCGCACTTTATTGCTTGGGAGCTTGCATCCTTCCTATTGTGGGTCAGTGTGCTGCAGTGGTTGATCACTCAGGCTGTTGAAAATATTTTCTCATCTGTAAAATAGGGATAATGATAATGTATGGCTGATAGGCATGGGCTGAGGATTGAATGGGACACCCCACTTGGCCCACCATGAACACAGAATGTTGGCTATGAGTGTGACTTGAAGGGTGGCTGGATTAGATGATGTGCTTGAGGTCACTGAGCCTCAAGAAATGAAACAGGGGTTGAGCTCATGCTTCCATATCCACACCAGTATTCTCCTTCATGTGAGCACAGAGAAATGAGGTCTTGCAAAGGGAGCATGGACTGGGGATCAACTGTCCATTTCACAGATGTGGAAGTCAAGGGCTGGAGGGGAGCTCTGGTCCTCCCAGGTCATTGCCTGATGCTGCTCTGGCAGCACCTCCTCTTTGCCCGCTTCCTCCATCACCTTCTCTTGAGCTAACCTTGGTGCCTGGGGAGGTGGGCAAGGAGCTCATAACTCGGTAATTGCCTTGTGGATTTTATGGGGCCATATAACGGTGTGCTGTGCAAACTTTTATGAGTATTTATTTTACAATGTCTAGTGAAACCATTAACACTTTCATTAGCTAGATTCAAGGGCTTGGCTTGAGAGGCTTGGCTTCCCTACTAAGATCAATTTCATCTGCAGATTTTTAAATAAAAGTTTATGAAAACATTGCAGGCTCATCCCAAGGCAAGCAGGTGTTCCCAGTGTCTTGCAGACACAGGTGGGATTAGGAATCCATGATCAACTATTTATCCTTTTCAATTCTGTGCTGGCTAGAAGGGGACATATGGAGATTACCAGGCCAGTCAGGCCACAATGTTTATTACTTCTCCTTGAAACTGAATTCTGCCAGCAAAGCTGATCCCCAAGTGACTCCATGCCTTCTGAGACTGTACTTTCATTTTGGATTCTATAATTCTAGCAGGTAGGAGCTTAAGCATGGGGTACCCAAAATGATAAAAATATAATTTCTAATTCCTCTGAAACATGTGGCTGTACATTTATACCTGATAAAATTAAGATGCTGTCTCTAATGTACTTAAATTTTATGGTAAAGACTTGGAGTTGTTTATCAGAATTTTTTTTTTTGACAGGAAATAGCATTTATTGGTGAGCATGATTAAGGAGGGAACAGAGCTGATGCTCATGAGTCCAGGGGACCACGATTAGGGATGTATTTGACCCCACAGCCATCCGGTATGAGTCGCTTTTCTGCCACCATGTTCTCAAATTCACCCACATTAAACTTGGTAAATCCCCCCTTCTTGGAGATGTGGATCTTCTGACGGCCGGGGAACTTGAACTTGGCCCGGCGGAGGGCTTCAATCACATGCTCCTTGTTCTGCAGCTTGGTGCGGATGGACATTATGACCTGGCCAGTGTGGACCCTGGCCACTGTGCCCTGGGGCTTTCCAAAGGCACTGCGCATACCTGTCTGGAGTCTAGATTGAGAAACAGCAGGCCAGTCATGAATGCCCACTAGGGAGAGTTGTGGCCAAGGTCCCTTAGGGCTACCTGTACAGGCAACAGGCTGCATACACTACCAAGGAGGCTGCTGTTTGCAGCCACTGCACACTGGGCCCCCATGGGGAAAAGAGCACAGTCGGCTTAATTGGCTGCAATATCAGAATTTTTTAAAAGTGGTACTGTAGCTCCAATTGTTAGAAGAATTACTGTGGTCCAGTGAAGTGATTATTAGCAGGAAGTGATCAGGAAGAGAAGCCTAGGAGTTTGTTTCTGGGAACATTCAAGCTATTGTACAATTGTGCTGATCCCACGTGCTAGCATGGTAATGCTCGAAATCCTTCAGGCTAGTCTTCGACAGTACATGAACTGAGAACCTCCAGATGTACAAGCTGGATTTAGAAAAGGCAGAGGAACCAGAAATCAAATTGCCAACATCCTTTAGATCATAGAAAAACAAAGGGGATTCCAGAAGAACATCTATTTCTGCTTCATTGACTACACTAAAGCCTTTGACTGTGTAGATCACAACAAACTGTGGAAAATTCTTAGAGATGGGAATACCAGTCCACCTTACCTACATCGTGAGAAACCTGTATGCAAGTCAAGAAGCAACAGTAAGAACTGGACATGGAACAATGAACTGATTCAAAATTGGGAAAAGAGTATATCTAAGCTGTATATTGTCACCTTGTTTAACTTCTATGCAAAGTACATCATGCAAAATGCAGGGCTGGATGAAGCACAAGCTGAAATCAAGATTGCTGGGCAAAATATCAATAATCTCAGATATGCGATGTGAAAGTGAAAGTGCTAGTTGCTCAGTCCTGTCTGACTCTTTGCAAGCCCATGGACTGTAGCTTACCGCATTCCTCTCTCCATGGATTTCTCAGGCAAGAATATTGGAGTGGGTTGCCATTTCCTTCTCCAGGGTATCTTCCCAGCCCAGGGACCGAAGCTGAGTCTACTGTATTGCAGGCAGATTCTTTACCATCTGAGCCACCAGGGAAGCCCTCAGATATGCAGATAATACCACTGTAATGGCAGAAAGTGAAGAGGAACTAAAGAGCCTCTTGATGAAGGTGAAACAGTAGTGCAGTGAAGTGCAGTGTAAGTTGCTCAGTTGTGTCTGACTCTTCGTGATCCCTTGGGCTATACACTCCATGGAATTCTCCAAGCCAGTATACTGGAGTGGATAGCGTTTCCCTTCTCCAGAGGATCTTTCCAACCCAGGGATCGAACCCAGGTCACCCACTTTGTAGGCGGATTCTTTACCAGCTGAGCCACAAGGGAAGCCTGAAGGTGAAAGAGGGGAATGAAAAGTCTGGCTTAAACTCAACATTCAAAAAACTAACATCATGGCTTCTAGTCCCATCACTTCATGGCAAATAGAGGGGGAAACAATGGAAACAATGACAGACTTTATTTTCTTGGGCTCCAAAATCACTGTGGACGATGACTAAACCCATGAAAAGAAAAAAGAAGTTTGCCCCTTGGGAAAAAAGCTATGACAAACTTAGTGTATTAAAAAGCAGAGACATCACTTTGCCCACCCAGGTCCCTATAATCAAAGCTGTGGTTTTTCCAGTAGTCATGTACACATATGAGAATTGAACCATACAGAAAGCTGAGCAATGAAGAACTGATGATTTTGAACTATGGTGCTAGAGAGTCCCTCAGACTGAAAGGAGATCAAACCAATCAATCCTAAAGGAAATCAATGCTGAATATTCTTTGGAGGGACTGATGTTGAAGCTGAAGCTCCAGTACTTTGGCCATCTGATGTGAACAGGTGACTCATTGGAAAAGACCCTGATGCTTGGAAAGATCGAGGGCAGGAGAAGGGGACGACAGAGAATGAGTTGGTTGCATGGCATCACCAACTCAATGAGTTTGAACAAGCTCTGAGAGATTGTGGAGGACAGGGAAGCGTGCAAGCTGCAGTCCATGGGGTTGCAAAGAGTTGGATAAGACTTAGTGACTGAACAACAGCAAGAGGAGGATGTGAATGGTTTACTTTCTCAGTACCGAGGCATGTTGTACTGTTTACTTAATTAAAATGAATGTACACTTTGCACATTAATTGATCCTTCCAATAATATGCAGGGAAATGTCTTAGGAAATATGAATAGAGTTGCAAAAATGAATTGAATCATACTTGTCTGGGAAACAAGTTGTTTTGTTGTTATTGGCGATGGTCTTGCTCACAGTAGGTAGTTTATCCTCATCCTTTGTTCATAGCGCTTTGTTATTATTAGTACATGCCAAGCCCTTCTCTTTATTCATTTTTTCCCTTTACCTTCCCCACTACTTTCCCATAGCTTTCCTCCCCACCTGCAACTGTCTTTTTGCATTTGATGTTTGTCTTTTTTGCTTCTCTACGGTTCTATAAAAGGTTTACTGTTTTACTGCATGTATTTTTAATGTATGTAAGTAGTATTGTGTTATAGAATCTCATTCCTTTTCTTACTCTTCTCGCTAAACACTATGTTTTTAAGATTCACTCATGCTGCTATGTTTAAATCTAATCTGTTGCTTCTAATTGCTGCATAATGCTCTATTCAGATTTTATTTGTGTGAAAGAGTAAGCTATTTTGAGGAAGAGGTCTACCTGCACTTCAGGAAAATAATCATGCAGATTCTGGGAAGAATAGACTGGAGTCTCTGAGGGAGGGGCAGCTGGGCAGCAAGTTTAACCATCCAAAGGGAGGAAACCTGGGCCAAGTACTGGGACTGGAGGAGAGGGGGTGTGTGTTGGGCCTATTCAGAGGTTGTACTTGATGTATTTTGACTTTATGTTGAGTAGAAGGAGTGAGGCATAGAAAGAGTCAAAGGGAACACTACGATTTTGAGCCTGAGGGGTGAGGTGTTTTCAAGCACCAATGTTTTGGTAGGAAACACACTCTAAGAAGAAGATGTAGTAGGAAGAGGAGGAGAGAATAGGATAGCATCGAACATAAGTATTCTTTGGTTTATTCAATTAACATTTACTGAGACCTGTTATATGCCTGGCGCTGAACTAGCCCTCTAGGAGGACAGGAGAGGAGTGGGATGTATTAAGAGATGTCTACCTGTATTGAGTGTGAGACAGACATTAACCAGAGATCACAAAAATAAAAGCATCATTGCAAGCACGCTATCCTAAGGACCCTGGGAAGATGAAGGGCCCCATATTCAGGTAGATCAGGTGGGAGTTTTCTGGGACATCACCTTTCAGCTGAAACCTGGATGAGTAGGGGTTGCCCCAGGGACAAAAAAGGAGAAAGGCATTCTGCAGTGAGGAACAGCACTGGGAAAGAAACTGGTTCAGGTGAGGTATGAAGGTGGGAAGTAATTTGGCCAGTTGGAGGCACTGAAAGAAGTGAGGGTAACTATACTGCAGGGAATGAGGGGAAGACCAAGCTAAGTGGTGACAGAACTCGGGTCACATCAGGGCTTGCAAGCCACACTAGAGAATCTGAACATTACTCTACAGGGAAACACTGGAGGGCTGTAGGCGGGAGAGACCCCATCTGATGTCTGGGGTTAAAATCTCATTGAGGCTGCAGAGTGGAGCACAGATTGGAGGGCAAGTAGGAGACTTTTAGGGGTGGTTGCAGCTTTCCAAGTGAGAGGCAGGGGTGGTTTGGGTTGGAGGTGGTGGTGGAGATGGGTAGAAGGAGATTGATTTGAGAGGTTTTGAGGTTGAGTTGACTGGACTTGATGATGGATGGGAATGGTGGGGGCCAGGGGGTCTGTGTCAATGGTGGCAGGTAAGCCTGAGCTGCCTGTCAGATATGCAAATATAGATGTCCAGGGGTCACTTGGAAATGACATGCTGACATGTAGGATACGACATGGAGAGGGCTTGAGATCGATTTCAGAATCACCTGTGCTTTGGTGAAAGAGGAGACCATGAAAATAGGTGACATCGTCAAGGAAGATAGTACAAGGGCATAAACTAGAAAATGCCTGTTTGGAAGATAAATTTTTATTGGAGATTTAAAATTTTGTTATTCATTTTGAGACATTAAAAATGAAATAGCAGGCAAAGAAAAATATAGCATAATCTCATATTCACATCATCAGGAATAAATTTGGTCAAATCTGCTATGTTGGAAAAAAAAAAATATTACAACTCCAATCCCTCAACTCCTGGCAAACACACTCTTGAGTTTGGTGGCAGGATGCTGTTTTGAGCCACAAATTGATCTTTTCTCTTTGTGTTTTCCCTTACTTGATTGAGATAGGTCACAGACTCTATGCTTCAAGCATCACGAGGCAGTGCTCTGATGTTTATGAGGTTAAGGCTGTCTGTAGAAGTTGAGGGTAGTAGAAACAAGCAAGGTTTCTCAGTCATGGAAAAGGGTTCACTAGGCAGGATCAGTTGTCCTGGAGCAGAGCAGTGGTGTCCCTTTCCTTGGTCCTGGCACCACTCCAAGTCCTGGCGGGACCCCAGGGTGGGAAGTCCATGGTGCCTGGCTTGCTGGCCCTGCCAAAGCTTCGTGTGCCCTGCCAAAGCTTCATGGGAAGCAACAGGGCACCCAAGGCCTCAGAATCTAAGCCAGCAGAATTCTCAGTGGTAATCAGAGCAATTCAATGTCTTATTAGCAAAGACGTCTCACTTTTCCTTAGCCCTGTGTCTTGCTTTGGACACATGGTAAAGACCCCACCCCCATCCCCAGAGAAAGAAGATGACTGAGACTGAATTTTTCACCAACCCAAGCAGATGAGATTTGAGCGCTGAAAATCTTAATAGAAAACAAAGAAATGCAATAATTCTTGAGAACTTGAATCCACGAATAGAAGTCCATCCCCAGTGTGAGTCTATTTAGTGGTAAGAGACCATGACAGAAATGGAGAACAAGAAGGACAAGAACCAGTATCCCCTAGGGAAGAGGCAGCTCAAAAGGAGAATGTGGTCAGTTGTGTGAGATGGGCAGAAAGGCCTGACCAGGAGGATGACCCACCTGCTTGGGGAGCAAGACTTTAAGAGCAGAGACGGCATGTGATAAGGGCTGAGAAGAGGGTGAGAAGCAAAACTTGTATAGATGCCATTCAAGAAAATTGCTAGTGAAGAGAAGGAAAGAAAAAAAGTTTTTTTTTTAATTTATTTTTTTTTTTTATTTTGCTTTGGGCTAGAAGAGACTTGAGGATCTTTCTGATTTGAAACAGGGAGAAGTAGGAGAGTCTGAATGAGAAAGATAGAATGGATAAGTGGTGGGGGGAGGTGCCTGAGTTTGTGACAGCCAGGATGTCCTGAAGGAGAGGGGGCTGCCCTGTGCGGAGACAGGACACACCCTCTGGGCCTGCAGGGGGGAGTGCAGATGGCTACATAGAGGGCCCTTGAAGGCGTAGAAAGGGTGCTGACAGAGCACATGTGGGGAGACTTGATCTTCATAGTGGAGCAGGGCAATGTCTAGAGGTCAGTGTCTGCCTGTCAGGGTCTGCCTGTCAGGAACATTTTAGGGGCTTTGCAGAAAAGAATGCGGTAAGGAATCATTAAGGCTAAATATAAGTACAGTCATAATAAGATTACCATTATATGGCAGAAACGTTCTAAGCCTACTACATAATAGTTCATATAATTAGTAGAAATCTTAGACTTTATTATATTATTATGCCCACATTATGGATGAGGAAACCAAGGCTTAGAGAGGTTGAATAGCATAATCCCATTAAATAATACATCCCTGTGGTGATTCAACAAGCAAACTGCAGAGCTAAGGTTTTGACCAGTCTGTGCTGTGCTTAACCACTCAGTCACGTCCAGATCTCTGTGACCCCATGGACCATAGCCTCCCAGGCACCTCTGTCCATGGGCATTCTCCAGGCAAGAATAGTGGCGTGGGTTGCCACGTCCTCTTCCAGGGGATCTTCTCAACTTAGAGATCGAACCCAGATATCCTGCATTGCAGGCAGATTCTTTACTGTCTGAATCCCCAGGGAAGCCCAAGTATACTGGAGTGGGTTGCCATGCGCTCCTCCAGGGTATCTTCCCAACCCAGAAATTGAACCAAGGTCTCCTGCATTGCAGGTGGATTCTTTACCAGCTGAGCTTCCAGGGAAGCCCTTTAACCAGTCTGATGGATTACAAAGTCAACTGGAGAAATGCAGCAGTGCAGGCCCTGAGGTTGAAGTGAAGTTTTGTCATAGGATGTTCACCAGGCGCTTGGGGTCAGGAGGATTGCTGGATGCTGGGTGAACTGTTTTAGAAATTCCCTGAAACTCTGGTCTTAAGACGTTTGGATGGAGAAACGAATGCCCAGGTTGCTTCAGGAGAGCCTGGCAGAATAAGGAGTGTGAAGGAGTGAAGGGAATGAAGACCAGGGTCAGAGGTGGATTTCAGGGTTCATCTCCATGTGAGTGTAATCTGATGCCATGAGGCTGGTGAGCTTGCTGTGAAGACATGGGGGTCTAGGTCAAATTCTGAAGGAATTCTAATATGAAGTAGTCAATAAAAGGAGGAGATGCTTGTGACAGAGGGAGAAAAAACTGTTGGCAGGATATCTAGGAGTGGGGCATTATTGTGTCACCAGAGCAAAAGGAAGAGAGTGTATAGAGAAATAAGAAGCATTTAGCAGGACCAGTGAGAACTGGCAGATGCAATGAAGTGAGAATGGAAATGTGCCCACTGGATTGGGGGCATAGTGGTGGCTCGTGACCCAGCAAGAGCTGTTTCAGTGGAATGAAGGGACAAAAACCAGCCAGGGGTATTTTAATGACTGAGAACAGTGAGGAACTGTAAATAAAGCAAACTTTTTAAGGAGGTTTCACTTAAAGGGTAAAGAATGATGAGGCAATGGCTAGAAGGGTCTGCAAGGTTGAAAGAAGGCAGTTTTTAAATAGAAAAAGAAAAAAACTTATGGGTATTTAAATATCCTAGGGAGAAATCCATTAGAGAGGGAGCTGGAAAAAGAAGGGATCATGAAAAATGTGCATTTCCTGACAGAGCAGGAGAAGATGGATCTTAAGGCATGTGGATGGACCAGCCTTGGGTGGTAGGAGGGAGAAAAGGCCAGGGAACAGGAGGGAGGGGGTGGGCTTAAGCACTCGGCAGTGGGTGGGTGAGAGAGTTCCATGTAACAGACTCAGTGTTCCCTGAGAAATCGGAGGCAGGGTAGCAAGCCAAGAGTGAGGAAAGTGGTGGAGAAGTCAGAGGTCTGAGGAGGGCACATGAGACCGGAAGCATGCTGCAGAGCTGATGGGGGAAAGGGGCATGTTGCTGGGCAATGTGAAGAGGCATCAGAGAGTAGGTATCAAGAATACATGGTGAGGTTGATCTGCTCTGATGCACAACTTTCTTATTAAGACTCATCAGCTTGTGCTCTGTCTTAGAGCAAAAGGGGAGTTGGGTCCATTCAGAGTTGGCTTTTTGCCAAAGAGGAGTGATAAAAGCACATAGTGGAAGCGGTATTTAGAGTTCTGATGAGTGATGAGTCATGAGATCTAAGTTGGATAAAGAGGAGAATGAAAGAAGAGGCCAACTGATGGGTGAGCAGAGAGTGAAGGGGGTTCATTGACTGAAGGTTCCAAGGAGGCTTTAAAACCATCTGGGGAGAAGTTGACCAAGCTAGCAGGAGAGGAGGCTGACACCTATGTATAAAATGAATCCTGATGTCAAGAATTCAGTGGTTTTGGAAGAAAGTGACCAATGTAAAAGAGAGAATAAGGTCAATGGGAATGAGAAGATCAAGAGACTGAAAGGCCAGAGGGTTGGATGGTCATCCACGTGGATTCTGAAGTCACATGATTCAGGGACCAGAGTCATCTACAAATGAAGATAGTGGGAAGATGGCAGCACCAAGGAAGAGAAGAAGACAGGATAGCCAGGAGCGCTGGACAGGGACTATATGCCAGGAGGAAAGAATTGAGGGTATGCTTCTGCTTGAAATGCCACAATTCCTTTTTTGACTTGAGGCGTTGTCCCCTTTAAGTTGCAAAGGTTCCGAGGAGGAGTAATAAACTAAGCCTTGCGAATCATTTACTCTTTGGAATAAATGAGTTTCTCAGTAGTTTACAGAGAGTACTTTTTGGCCAGGAGAACTAAAAAGGCATATGGAGTGAGAGGAAATGGCTAAGTCTAGAAAATGTCATCACAGTCAGTCCCAGGAACCAACACAGGGCAATTGGCTCAGTGCACCAGAAAAGTTATAATCAGGCAGGTGGAGTTCCACTGGCTCACCACAGCCCATGCAGGCAAGCAGGGAGCATCGTGAGACTTGGTTCAAGGCTTTCCAACTCTGTGCCTGAACTGCTTTGAATGAAATTCTAGCAGAAATCAGGACCCTGGACAACTCACAGGGACAACAGTTTTCCCCAAGGCAAAAGGAGAAGAGGGCGACTGAGGATAAGATGGTTAGACAGCATCACCGACTCAATGAACATGAATTTGAGCAAACTCTGGGAGACAGTGAAGGACAAGGAAGGATTGCTGCTCTCCCTGGTATGCTGCAGTCTGTGGGGTCGCAAAGAACTGGACATGACTTAGAGGCTAAATACATACACAGAGACCATTTCTAGGCTGCTGACTACTGACCACATACCTGTAGACTTTATAAATGAAAATGGAGGCATATATAAACTTTATTAAATTACAGGCCTGCTTTCACTAATGGAAAGCAGATCACATTCATATATTTGGGGAAGCAGATCGTATTGTACTTGTATATCCATTATCACATTCAAAACCAAACATTTATTAATCAATTTCTACATGCAGACCTTTTGATGAGGAGTATGCAAAGATCTGAGTAAGACTTTATCCCATTCTTCGAAGAGATCATCATCTGGGCAAGGAAGAGAAAAATAGGTAAGACAAATAATTAAAATGCTATTTGAAAATTTCATAACAGTGGATTGTATAAACTATCTGGAGAACATAATTGAAGAAATAAACTTTGTATACAAATTTTTGTTCTAAATCAGAATACAGGAAAGTAAAACATTGGTCACAAGTGTCCTAAAATAATCAGTGCCTTTTTGGGTGAGGAATAAGTGCCTTCTCAAATGTGCTTTCTCAAAAGTGCTAAAAGTAAAGATTTCAGAAGGCCCTGGCATCTGGACAAATGTCCTAATGTTGGTCTGAACGGAACAGGATGTGTTTTGCTGTTCTTTTGAGATAAGAATATTCCAAATTAATAGCAGAAGTATTTTGAGTTTGAGTACCTATACAAAGAGAAGAACTCTAGCAGAATCTTTAAAATGTGATTTCTTTTCAACTTGGGAACATGTCAAAGTGTCCTTGAGGCTGGTAGGGCAAGGATTCCAGCATTCTCTGTCTTTGGGACATGGAACCTGAGATCTCAGTGGGGTCTCTTTCATTTGTCGACAGCCACGACCTCAGCTTGATATCACAGCACAGCGATGTGTGGTCACATCTGTAATAATTAAATGGAATTCATGTGCCCCCTATAATAGTTGCAAAATTATTTCTATAACAATGTAACTCTCACTCATTCATATTTAAATTTTTCCCCAGTGGCATGGAACAGGGTAGGTTTCCAGTTCTGGAAGGAGATTCTGCATGGCCTGTCACCTATCTTATTTCTGTTACATCTTTCCTACCATGAGGACCATTGCTAGTGAGCAGCTAATTATCATGGGATCACACAGGGAAGGTTCAGCTGAGGATGGATGATGCCCTGCAGTTTCTTCTCCAGGTGTAAAGAGTTGACATCTCAATGATAGTGCTTAAGATCGAGTCAGTCAGAATTCTTCTATAAAAAGAAAGGTTAAAGAAAAAAAAAAAACTGCTATGCATTAATTAACTTTACTCCATAGGAGGCAAGTAAGTTTAAGGTTTTGATGGGGTGTAGAGAGAAGCATCAATACAAGAGTGAGGTCCGGATTGGTGCCTTTGAACAGGAGCTGTCATTAATTGCTGCTTGACCTAAGGTTTTCTCTTAACTTCCAGGAATCCTTTCAACATTCTTTCAGCTCCTGCCTGTCTGCCAACCTCCGGCCCATGTTCTTTCTGATTTGGCTTTTGCTTGGGGTCTCTGCAACCTCCTCCTCTCTCTCCAAGTCCTTTTAGGAGACAATTGACTTCTTGTTTCATTTCCTTTTGTAGTTCAGAGTACAAAGAAAATGAAAACTTCTGTGGTTCACAATCTGGCCTCCTTCTAATCAGTTTGTGGTTCCCTGATGACTAGGTCACTGACTCGGGAAGGCTCTGCCTTCTGCCCCCTGCCAAGGTCCCTCCACCTGCCTGTATTGCCTTTCTGAAGAGCAGACCCCTTCAGACCCACTGAAGACTCAGCCTCAGAGCCCACAGCATGCAGGATTGTAGAGCCTTCTTCTGACAGCCCTTTTCTTAAAGAAGCCAAACTCTCTTGGCCTTTCCAAAATTTAAAATATATCTTAAATATGCCAGAGCATGTGTTAAACAGAGTGGCATAGTAGTTTTCATATATCCAAGTTACTAGTTTTCTGGGGCCTGCCAACATTTCCATTTTAGGCTTCTGAGATTAAAAAGAATAATTTGAAAATATGTCAAAACTTTCCATTTTCCATCCAGGTCCTGGGTGTGGATCATCTTGGACACTGTTGTTCCTTGGCCACATGTCTTTTGTCTCTTGGATTATACTCATAATCCACTCACTGGAGGGTGGAGGGCACACAGGATACAGGGAGGGCAGGCTGTGTATTTCTAGTAAAGTGCTAGAATCAGAGACAATTGAGTATGGGAAGAAGATGAAACCATGGACAGAAATTGGGTATTTATTGTCTATGAGAGCAGTGTGATGGCTGCTGAACGGAACTGAGAGAGAGAAGTCAGGTTTTTCAGTGCTGGGCATCCCTGAAAAGGGAGAGACACCCCACTCTGGCTTGGTCTCCCTTTAGAGCCTCATTCATCAATGCTTTTCCCATCACACAGACACTTACAAGCCCTCAACATACAAGACACACCCTCACCTCCTCTCACCCCACTCACAACACAGAGACACACACACACACTCACATCCACTCACACTTTTAATATGTGTGTGAATGTGATTTATACTGTATATTATACACACACACACATTCTCTCTCTCTGTCACACACACACACACACACACACACACACACACACACACACACACTTATACACATGTAAACCTTCTCAAAGTGTGATCCACAGAGCAAGATACTGTTCTGGAGCAGAATGGAGTGGAGGGGACTCTAGGCTGGGCACATGAAGATCTGGTTCACTGTGTGACCTTGGTAGACCCTTCACCTATCTGAGCCTTGGTTTACCCACCTGGACCACATATTGGTTGAGTTTGCTCCCAGCCCCTGGGGAGGCGGGAATAGGCTTATGCTTCCTCAGAAAGTACTCCCATCACTCCTGCACTGAGGGCTTCTCAGAAACCAAAGAAGATACTAAAATGATTAATGGGGGAACAGAGATGAGCCTGGCTCAGTCTTCCCAGTTAACGATTTTGTAACCTGCTGAGCTGGTCTGGCACCTTCAGACCTATTACTCAGCTCAGTTTTTTATTGGCCTTTTCCAGGCGTCCAATTAATTCCCCTTGACATGGCGCCCATCCCTCCTGTTTTCACTCTCCGGGCAGCTGGAGATGGTGCTGGGGCCAGGCTTAAGCTGGGGGCGGTTTGGAGTGGTGGCAAGGCCGCCATACTGGCTGCAGCCCAGAAAAGCGAGTCACCATGGGACACTGACCTCAGAGGGAGAGACGATAGCCATTGCTTTTTCAGGATACTCACAGTCTCACATCACTTTGCTACAGGCAATGCACGTTCACACCCACTAATTACTTCATTGGGTTCTTACAAGAGCTCTAAAAAGAAGAGACCTCAAATATTCTTATTGCAATTTTTGGTAAAAGGTTAAGCGACTTGCCTTATGGTCGTAGCTAATGAGGAGCAGAGGGGAGGCTGCACAGGGCTTCTTTGATGTGACACACCAGGGCCTCTCCTAGAGTTTTTTATCATCTCTTAAGAACATGGTTGTCTGGGACTCGCCGCCCCCTCGCCCTCACCGTGGTGAAGGGGCTCTTGGTGTCAGAATGGAGGCTAGGAATCTAGCTTGTCGACTGGGTCCCCAGGGATCCTGACACCCTCTGGGTCTGGGGGCCCCAGATGTATGTCATTCAGAGGCTGGGACAGGCTTGGCGTGGGGAAGAAACTGCGAAATATGGGGAGCACATTATAGCTGTAATGATGAGGCCTGGCTTGAAATTCTGTGTGACATGACATTCACCCTCCAACCACTCTCAGTCTCTTCACTTGATCATGAGGAAAATGAAGCCTGGGCTAGCCCGTCCCCTACACACACACACACACACACACACACACACACACACACACACACACACAGAGCTGTCTGAGTATTAGCCAAGAAAGCGCTGTTTGAGGAAGCTCTTATGAT
Source organism: Muntiacus reevesi (assembly GCF_963930625.1). Taxonomy (NCBI): domain Eukaryota; kingdom Metazoa; phylum Chordata; class Mammalia; order Artiodactyla; family Cervidae; genus Muntiacus; species Muntiacus reevesi. The sequence goes on from NC_089256.1 coordinate 13,978,761, forward strand.
GCTCATGGGCAGTGGTGGTGGCGGGGGTGGGGCTGGTGTCATGTTAGGTTTCACCTTGGTGACAAACAGTCTCAATTTGTCAGGGGCCTACAACCATCCACCTACAGGAGGGGCTGCAGTTGGGGGAGCTCTGCTAGCCTCTGCTGGGGTAGACTGAGCTGCTCTCTGGGACAAGCTGTTCTCAGGATGGAGGTCAGAACAAAAAGGCAGAGACAGATCCCCCAAATGTATTCAGATGTAGCCCACAGCCCATCTGCACTCTCATTTCATTAGCAAGTCTCTTGGCCAAACCTAAAATCATTGTGGTGGGGAATTACATGTAATAGTCTGCCTGCAGGGAACCATGGCCTGAGTAGAGAGGGAGTGAGTGGTTGTCAACACAGAATGCAGTTTAGCAGGGAGTGTTATTATACTGCCCATGGTTGCAGAGCTCACGAGCCTGACTCTCGTGGTTGAATCAAACTTTCTATTGTCTGGTCAAGTGGTCATCTTTTAGTCTGAGCATCTTTAATCCCACCCCTTCTGATACTTTTGCTGCTGCCTCTGTCACAGGGTTTCTTGCAGACCCTTCTTCTCTTCCATTTTCTGCCCCAGCAGTGTTCAAGTCTCAAGGGAAAAGCTCTGGCTTTCGGGGACCATACAACATAAATGCAAACAGGGAGAGGCAGCGGTCAATTTCATCAGCCTTCCTGAGTACCTGGCCGCCCATTACTCAGCATGGCCTGGCAAACACACTCATGCTTTGCTCCTGTTAGAAGGACCCTGCGAGGTGAGAGAGCACAGAGAAAGGGAAGAGGATCAGCATTTATACCCCATGGAAGAACTAGTGTCATTAAGGGAATTTGCAGGATTCTAGAAGCTTAATGCTTATAACTACTTCAGTGAGAGGAGGAAAAATGTCAGCATGAGTTTGCCTGACCCCTCTTTCAGGAACATGTTACCCCAGGATGAGGAGGAGTCCCCGTGGCTGGGAACCCCACCACATATAGTTACTGAAGAAGGCCTGAGCTGGCCCATAGCCGGAGAGAGCAGAGTGAGAGATCATGAGTTGGAGGCTCAGTAACAAGCTTCATCCTTGGGTGGCCCTCTAGTCCCTTCAGTGGATGCCGTCATCACTGGGCATGTTGTCAGTGAGCAAGACCTCTATCCCTTCCCCATTACCAATCCAAGGGCACATATTGAGTGCTTTCTGGGGGCTGGGCTCATCCTTCAGGATATGGTGATGAACAAACCCCAGCTCCTAACCTGAAGAACCCATCATCTGCAACACAAGGCAGATGTGTGAACCAAACCTTATGTACCAACAGGGGCCCCTCAGGGATGCATGAGCATCATCCAGGGGGGTGCACACAAGACATTCACTTCTTCAGCTCTTGTTTTCTTTTCAGTAATGATAATAATTGCTAGTATATTTGGAGCACTCTCATCCTTTTATTTTGTTTTCTCTATGAACAACACTTAAGGTGATATACTGGGCAGTGGGGCAACATGAGAGATAAGCTGTCCTGGAATTCTAATCCTGGTTGCGCCACTGTATGAGCCCGCATGAGCTATTTCACTTCACCGAGTCTTTGCTGGGACAATCTGGGCAATAATACCTTCTTTTGAGGAGTCTTATAAAGATTAGAGCCAAAATAATCTCACTGTCTTGATCATATTTCCTGGTGACAAGCTGGATCAGGTGGAGGCTTCCCGCCAGACTGTGGGGGCATGGCTTCCTCCTCCACTTAAATGTAACTCGATTAGGGAATGGAGTTCTAGAAGCTGGCCTTCTAAGACAACTCCCTGCACAGCCAAGAACTCAGATAGCTTAGAACCTGGGGTTAGACTGCAGCCGCTGCAGTCACTGGGGCTTCTCAGGTCACACTAGTGGTAAAGAATCCCCCAGCCAATGCAGGAGACATGAGAGATGTGAGTTTGATCTCTGGTCAGGACGATCCCCTGGAGGAGGGCATGACAACCCATTCCGGTATACTTACTTGGAGAATCCATGGATAGAGGAGCCTGGTGGGATATAGTCCACAGGGTCGCAAAGAGGTAGACATGACTGAAGTAACTTAGCATGCACATATATCCAGCAGTTGCTGACCTTCAACACTTCCCGAAAGGAGTTCAGGGCAGAAGTCTGGGGGAAATTGACAGGACTGGCCTTCAGATAGTTAGATATTTTCAGGAGAAGATTTTATAAGCCCAATTCCTTGCATCTTCTCATATCTAGAAAAGCAATAAAATCATTAATGAAGACATCTGCTCCTCGAGACTAGCAGCAACCTTCTGCCAAAATATGTGCTTAACTGTACATATTGCCCTTAACAAAGTCATGTATATACTGACCTCCCCCTTCACCTATTTGGAACAGTTCCTCAGAGCTATCTGAGGGGTTGTCTCCAAAGCTATAACCCCCAACTGGCTCCGAATAAACCTTAACTCACAACTCTCACAGTGTACAGTCTTTCTCAGTCCACAGAAGCCTCTGAGCTTTTAAGCTTCTGTGTTTCACAGCTTCACTGTGATACCAGTGAAGCTGTGATGCTACCTGCTTGATACTAGCCTTCTTGAAACAATATTTATTGATATTTATTGTGTTTCACAGTTTCACTGTGATACTAGTGAAGCTAGTGATACTACCTGCTTGATCCTAGCCTTCTTGAAACGATATTTATTGATGCTCACCTGAGCCTGTGCATTACCTGTGGTATACAGAGTCAGGGCATAAAGAACTGGCATAGGTAAACATATAGACTGAATGTTTTTATACCTCTCAATTCATATGCTAAAACTCTACTTCTCAATGTGAGAATATTTGGAGGTGAAGCCTTTTGGAGGTAATAGGTTTAGATGAGATCATGAGGGTGGGACCCCCATGATAGGATTAGTGCCTTTTTAAAAAGAGGAATAGATTTTGCTCTCTCAATCTTCAGCCTCCCCACCCCCACTCCACACATTAAGGAAAATCTATGTGAGCATATAGAGAAAAGGTAGCCAGGAAGCAAGCTCTCATCAGAAACCAAATACACTGACAATGAGTGTGTGCAAGCTCATTCTGCTTGCTGCACCACAGGATAATAAATTTGGAGACTAGGTATTGAGGCAAGGAATACAACTTTATTTGGAAAGCAGGCTGACTGAAAACCTGATAGACTAATGTCTCAAAATAACCATCTTGCTGGGGTCTGGATACTAGGTTCTTTTATCGAACAAGAGGAAGAGGAGGTGAGAAGTAAAGTAAAAAGGCCATTATCTTTCGAGTATCTCCTGGAATGGCTAACCTTGGGGTAGGGATGTGTTAATAATCTCTTCTTTCTTGCAGCCCTTCACAGGTAGACAGGGTCAAATTATCTCCCCCTGAGTTGAACAAAGGCTCTTTGGTTTAACAGTCAGGTAGAGGGGCAGGAGTCTCTGAGGCAGGCTATTATATATGATTATAACAACAAAAGCAACAGCAAGCAAACATTGAAGTCAGAGAAACAGATAAAACAGGGAATCAGAATTGACTCTTCCCTGTAACAACACCTTCATCTCAGACTTCTCAGACACTATACTGTGAGAAATAAACACCTACTGTGTTTTTTAGGCCACCTGGTCTATGGTGTTTTGCTATAGCAGCCAGAGCAGAGTAAAACAACCCTCGGACAGGATGAGAAGTGGGTAAAAAATTTCCCACAATGTGGAAGCAGCTTTGGAACTGAGTAATGGGTGAAAACTGGAAGAGCTTTGAGGCACATGCTAAAAAACCCCAGTATTATTAGGAAGTGATTTTGAAGGTAATTCTGATGAGACCTCAGAAAGAAAAGAGAAGGGCTGTAGGGAAACTTTCCATTTTCTTAGAGAATACATAAGCAATCATGTACAGAATGTTGGTAAAAATCTGGACAATAAAGGCCATCCTGACAAGGTCTTGAACAGAAATGAGAAACATGTTATTGAACAATGGGGGAAAGGTGATCCTTATAAAGTGGCAAAAAATCTTGGCTGAATTCTGTTTCTATTCTAGTGTTTTGTGAAGGTAGAACTTGTGAGTGATGAAATTGGATATTAAGCTGAGATTTCAAAGCAAAGTGAGAGAGCTTGGTTCCTCCTGTCTGCTTATAGTAAAATGCAAGAAGAGAGAAATGAATTGAAAAAGGAACAAGAATTTAAATATTTGGAAAATTCTTACTCTATCCATATTGAAAACAAAACAAAACAATCCAAGAAATTCTGTTTGGGAGAGAACCCTAAATGTGTGGCTAGCCAATAAGGAGGTCAGTGTGGATGTGAACCAATGACCTAATCAGCCATTTCAACAGAAGCCAGAAACAGATGGAAATAGTGCAAACTGTGACTAAAAAAACAAGAACAATAGGACAGAACAAAGGAAGACTGTAAACATGTGCTACTTCTCAAGAAAAGGGAAGAAGGATACCCGAGGTGATTCAGGGATCATCAGATCTGTCAAGTCCACCATGGACCCCAAAGGGCAGGACTAGCTCTTCTTTGGTTTAAAAGGGTGGGGCCAACTCTGTGATTTAGGGGGCCAGTACTTCAGGGACAGAGCCACCCCAGAGAGCCCTGTGTGCAGCAGCCCATGGAACTGAAAGGGCAGGACATCCTTGCCAACCTGTGGGCACAATACTGTCTGTCCTGTGGCGTGGAGGGCAGAGCATAAGACCAAAGAGGATTATTCCTGACCCTTAAGATTTCATGGAACCCATTTGCCTTGGAGAGGCATCTAGCCTGGGACCCATCATCCCCTTTCTTCTGATTTTTCCCTTTTGGAATCAGAGTGCCTATACTATGCCTGTCTTGCCATTGTGATTTGGAAAAACACAACTGATCTTGTATTGTAGATTCATGGCTGGAGAAGAATTTTGCCTCAGGATGAATTGTACCACAGGTCTCTCCCATATCTGATTTAGATATAATTTAGGTGGGACTTAAATCTGGCTTAAAACTCAACATTCATAAAACTAAGATCCTGGCATCCAGTCCCATCACTTCATGGCAAATAGGCTTGGAAACCATGGAAACAGTGACAGACCTTATTTTCTAGGGCTCCAAAATCACCATGGAAGGTGACTGAAGTTCAGTTCAGTCAATCAATTGTGTCCAACTCTTTGTAACTCCATGAACTGCTGCACTCCAGACTTCCCTGTCAGTCACCAACTCCCAGAGTTTACTCAAACTCATGTCCATCAAGTTGGTGATGCCATCCAACCATCTCATACTCTGTTGTCCCCTTCTCCTCCTTTAGTCTTTCCCAGCATCAGGATATTTTCCAATGAGTCAGTTCTTTGCATCAAGTGGCCAAAGTATTGGAGCTTAAGCTTCAGCATCAGTACTTTCAATGAATATTCAGGACTGATTTCCTTTAGGATGGACTGGTTTGATACCCTTGCAGTCCAAGGGACTCTCAAGAGTCTTCTCCAACACCACAGTTCAAAAGCATCAATTCTTTGGCGCTCAGCTTCCTTTATGGTTCAATTCTCACATCCATACCTGACTATTGGGAAAACCATAGTTTCAACTAGATGGGCTTCCCTGGTGGCTCAGATGGTAAAGAATCCACCTGCAATGCGGGAGACCTGGGTTCGACCCCTGAGTTGCAAAGATCCCTTGGAGAAGGACATGGCAATCCACTCCAGTATTCTTGCCTGGAAAGGAGCCTGGTGGGCTGCAGTCCATGGGGTCACAAAGAGTCAGACATGACTGAGTGACTAAGCACACACTTGACTAGATGGACCTTTGTTGGCAAAGTAATATCTCTGCTTTTTAATATGCTGTCTAGGTTTTTCATAGTTTTTCTTCCAACGAGTAAGAGTCTTTTAATTTCATGGCTGCAGTCATTGTCAGCAGTGATTTTGGAGCCGAAGAAAATAAAAAGTCTCTTACTGTTTCCATTGTTTCTCCATTTGCCATGAAGTAATGGGACAGGATGCCATGATCTTTGTTTTTTGAATGTTGAGCTTTAAGCCAACTATTTCACTATCCTCTTTCACTTTCATCACGAGGCTCTTCAGTTCCTATTCACTTTCTGCATAAGGGTGGTGTTATCTGCATATCTGAGGTTATTGATGTTTCTCCTGGCAATCTTGATTCCAGCTTGTGCTTCATCCAGCCTAGCATTTTGCATGATGCACTCTGCATGTAAGTTAAATAAACAGGGTGACAATATACAGCCTTGACATACTCATTTCCCAATGTAGAACCAGCCCATTGTTCCATGTCCAGTTCTGGTTCTTCTTAACCTGCATAAAGATTTCTCAGGAGGCAGGTAAGGAGGTCTGGTATTCCCATCTTTTGAAGAATTTTCCACAGTATGTTGTGATCCACATAGTCAAAGGCATAGTCAATAAAGCAGAAGTAGGTGTTTTTCTGGAACTCTCGTGCTTTTTCTTTTTACTCTTTTTAATTTTTTTCATTTATTTTTATTAGTTGGAGGCTAATTACTTTACAATATTGTAGTGTTTTTTGCCATACATTGACATGAATGATCCAACTGATGTTGGCAATTGGATCTCTGGTTCCTCCACCTTTTCTAAATCCAGATTGAACATCTGAAAGTTCCAGGTTCATATAGTATTGAAGCTTTGCTTGGAGAATTTTGAGCATTACTTTACTAGTGTGTGAGATGAGTGCAATTGTGAGGTGGTTTGAGCATTCTTTGGCATTGCCTTTCTTTGGAATTGGAATGAAAACTGAGCTTTTCCAGTCCTAGGGCCACTGCTGAATTTTCTAAATTTGCTGACATATTGAGTGCAGCACTTTAACAGCATCATCTTTTAGAACTTGAAATAGCTCAGCTGGAGCTTTGTTCATAGGGGTGACTGAAGTCATGAAATTAAAAGCCTCTTGCTTCTTGAAAGAAAAGCTATGACAAAGCTAGATGGCATATTAAAAAGTAGAGACATCACTTTGTCGACAAAGGTCCTTATAGTAAAGCTACTATTTCTTCAGTAGTCATGTCTGGATGTGAGAGTTGAACCATGAAGAAGGCTGAGCACCATAGAATTGATGCTCTTGAGCTGCAGTGCTGGAGAAGACCCTCGAGAGTCCTTCGAACTGAAAAGAGATCAAACCAGTTAATCCTAAAGGAAATCAACCCTGAATATTCATTGGAAGAACTGATGCTGAAGCTGCAGTTCCTGATACTTGGAAAGATTGAGGGAAGGAAGAGAAGTGGTAACTGAGGATTAGGTGGCTGGATGGCATCATCAACTCAATGGACATAAGCTTGAGCAAACTCCAGGTGATAGTGAAGGACAGGGAAGCCTGGCATGCTGCATTCTATGGGGTCGCAAAAAGTCAATCACAACTGAGCAACTGAACAAGAGGTGGCACTTCGGACTTTAGACTTCAGAATTGAAAATGAAACAAGATTGTTGGGACTATTGAGATGCAAGAAATTTATTTTGCATTCAAAAAAGACATGTATTTGGGAAGACCAGAAGCAGAATGTGATGGATTATTCATTTATTTATGTCTCTCCTAAGTTCATATGTTGAACACAGGAGGGAAGGGGGCAGGGCACAACACTTAAAAGAATGACATGGGGAATTCCCTGATGGTCCAGTGATTAGGACTGAGTGCCTTCACTATCGGGGGCATGGTTCAATCCCTGGTGGGGGAACTAAGATCCTGCAAGCCATATAGCAAGGCCTAAAAATGAAAATAAATTTTAAAATGACATAGCTGTTGGATGCAACATAAACTGGTTAGAATCAACTAGGTCCAAAATGGTGGAGGATTCAACTTCTGGTGGACACTGAGCCTCATTATACTCTCATTTTAATGTATTAACATATGCTAAATGATAAACCCACAGGTGCCATGATAGTTCCAAGGCTGATCATAACAGGCAAAAAAGTGGGGAGTGGCCCAATTCCTAGAAATCCAGTTCCTGGAAATCTCCAAAATATTTGGAATAATCCTTCTATTTCTTAGCCTATGAAATTATCCAGCCTATAAAAACTAACTACCCCAAATTTTGGGTCTCTCGTCTTCTGAGATGGCCCATACACTGCCTGTGGAGTGTGTTTCCTCCAAAGGTCATTCTCAGCCTTTGAGGTGGACTGCGTTCTGTCTATGGGTGGGTATCTCTCTAAATAAACCCACTTCTTAACTATAACTTTGTATCTCACTGAATTATTTCTGCCATGAGACATAAAGAACCTGAGCTTCATTAAGTCCTAAGAACAGATGTGTGATCTCAATTAAAAGGCAGTGAGGTCAAGTCCCAACCTGTGTTTTGGCTGGTTTCAAGTCCCAATCAGAAAATAAATCACCCTAAATCAACCAGTCTAACTTTCCTAAGTCTCTTTTTGGTCTTTGTCCACATCCCTTTATATTTTATGTTGTTTTGATCATACCTGTTATCATTCTGGATTCTACTCTCCTCTCCCCCTATCACATCATTTGTGTGGTCCTTGATAAAACATGCTCGATATAACCAAGGCTGTAGATTGTTCTGGTAGGAAACTCAAGCTTTCTCTGCTCCTCCCTCTCCCCACTCCATCTCCCATCAACCACTCCACAGCTGAACCTTGGACTTCAAGTTGAGGGCTCCATGTCCCTCTGTGTTTTTAGAAGGCAGTGCAGGACTGAGAAGTCTCTTTAAAAAAAAAAAATCAAATTTGAGCATCAAATAAGAAATAATATGCACTCTGCTAAAGCAGTGATTTTTAAGGGCTGCTTATCAACAGGTGAGTCTATGTAAATCCCTGCTTTAAACTGCTATATTCAAGTCCAGGAGGAAATGGAAGGTAACGACTCTCTAATTCCTTCATTTGCCCGGACATTCAGCAGGGATGGCAATTTAATTTAAGAGAAAATTTCAGCAGGAATCAATTTTTCTAAATCAAATTCAAGGGTCACTGACTGTTAAGGCAACCGTGGGTACGCTAATGATGCTATTTATAGTTTGGTTAATATGTATGCATAATAAGGGAAAATTATTTACGGAGATGATGAATTTAATACTGAGAATGAAACAGATTTACAGCCTGGAAAATGTAATTGCTTTTTGATATCAATTAAAGGACTGTTTCCAAAATCAATAAGAATTTTAAAGAATAGTGTGAGTCTGAATGAATGATAAGTAACTTGGAAGCAATTTTAAAATCTTACAGTGAACAATTCTCTTGAGCCCTATGAAGGGCTTTATGGACCTTTTAGGAAGAAGGTAAGATTTTTTTTTAAACTTCTATTGATTCAAAATGAACGCAAAGCTTGCACACACCACTGAACTGCCACTTATGTGGCTTCATAAAGCCATGTTGGACATGGAGCTCGGGGTGTGATGAATCAGAGGGAATGAGAGAGCCTGAGAGTTGGTGCCTTATGGGCTGGAGCCAGACGAAAAAACACCTGTCAAGCCTGGGGAGGGGATCAAGGCCTGCCCTGGTGGGGAGCCCCTCAGCTCCAGAGCTGAGCATTGGAAGAAAGGGAGTCCAAGAGATGCCAAAGAATCAAAGTCATCTAATTTTGTCACTCCACAGACATCTATCATACATCTACTGGTGCATGCAAGGTGGAGGCACCTTGATAGGCTCTGCAGAAACAGAGATGAATTAGAAAAGGTTTTGCCTTAGAGAGGTTCATGGACTAGAAGGGAAATAATAAACAGCAACAGGATTATGTAAAGTTTTTTCCCGTTGATGGAGGACTTACTCTGTGATGGACAATACATGAAGCACTTGGTATACACTGTCTTATTCAGTCCTCATGAGAAGACTCTGTTTTATAGATTAGGAAAACAAAGGCAACAAATGTATATAACCTGCCCAAGGTCACCTAGATACCAAGTACAAAAGCTGGAAATCAAAGACTTCTACTATTGTTAATGGTGCTAATGCTATTTGCAGTGGGGTTTGAGACCTGGACCTTTGCTGTGTGTTGCTAAAGCCATGACCACAACACCAAGGAGAATCCCATAAAGGTGAATGCCCAGTGACACTGGGCTCCCCAGGAGGAAGATACTCACTTTGCCTTGGGAAGATGGAGAGATGCTCAGCCAGCTGGGTTTTCCAGAGGCAATGACATTTGACTATTCAAAAATCTATAGGCATAGGTTTGACAAAGAGCAAATGGAAGGATATTTGACAAGGACAGAATTGTAGCTTTTTCAAAGAAGCAAATGTGGGCCATAAGGTAGTCCTACTATTTGCAAAAACTTCCTCAGATCGTCTCAAATAACAAGTGCTATCCCTGTTTTTAGTGATTTCCCATGACATTTGCCTGTGACACAGTCCATCAGCAAAGTGATCACAGACTATGCATCTGAAGAGTGCCTGATTCTTGGGGGAGGGTTCAAGATGGCAGTGTAGGAAGATCCTGAACTCATCTCCTCCCAAAGACACAACAAATCTGCTTCGTAATGCTCAAAATTCTCCAAGCCAGGCTTCAGCAATATGTGAACCGAGAACTTCCAGATGTTCAAGCTGGTTTTAGAAAAGGTAGAGGAACCAGAGATCAAATTGCCAATATCCGCTAGATTATCAAAAAAGCAAGAGAGTTCCAGAAAAACATCTATTTCTGCTTACTGACTATGCCAAAGCCTTCTACTGTGTGGATCACAATAAACTGTGGAAAAATCTGAAGGAGATGGGAATACCAGACCACCTGACCTGCCTCTTGAGAAACCTGTATGCAGGCCAGGAAGCAACAGTTAGAACTGGACATGGAACAACAGACTGGTTCCAAGTAGGAAAAGGAGAACGTCAAGGCTGTATATTGTCACCCTGCTTATTTAACTTATATGCAGAGTACATCATGAGAAACGCTGGGCTGGAAGAAGCACAAACTGGGATTAAGATTGCCGGGAGAAATATCAATAACTTCAGATATGCAGATGACACCACCCTTACAGCAGAAAGTGAAGAGGAACTAAAAAGCCTTTTGATGAAAGTGAAAGAGGAGAGTGAAAGAGTTGGCTTAAAGCTCAACATTCAGGAAACTAAGATCATGGCATCTGGTCCCATCACTTCATGGCAAATAGATGGGGAAACAGTGGAAACAGTGTCAGACTTTATTTTTTGGGGCTCCAAAATCAGTGCAGATGGTGACTGCAGCCATGAAATTAAAAGACGCTTACTCCTTGGAAGGAACGTTGTGACCAACCTAGACAGCATATTAAAAAGCAGAGACATTACTTTGCCAACAAAGGTCCATCTGGTTAAGGCTATGGTTTTTCCCGTGGTCATGTATGGATGTGAGAATTGGACTGTGAAGAAAGTTGAGCGCCGAAAAATTGATGCTTTTGAACGGTGGTGTTGGAGAAGACTCTTGAGAGTCCCTTGGACTGCAAGGAGATCCAACCAGTCCATCCTGAAGGAGATAAGTCATGGGTGTTCATTGGAAGGGCTGATGCTGAAGCTGAAACTCCAATACTTTGGCCGTCTCATGCGAAGAGTTGACTCGTTGGAAAAGACCCTGATGCTGGGAGGGATTGGGGGCAGGAGGAGAAGGGGATGACAGTGGATGAGATGGCTGGATGACATCACCAACTCGATAGGCATGAGTTTGAGTAAACTCCGGGAGTTGGTGACGGACAGAGAGGCCTGGTGTGCTTCGATTCATGGGGTCGCAAAGAGTCGGACACGACTGAGCAACTGAACTGAACTGAACTGAACATATGAAATAATTTCTTTGGAAAGAGAGCTGAAACTGGATGAACAGAGTCTCCACAACAAAGGGTAAATAACAGCATCAAGATGGGTAGAAGAGGCAGTGACACAGTCTTGCCAAGGGAAAAACCATGTAACAGCCACAGTGGCACACCATCAGGAGGAATCACAAAGGCATGGCTCTTTTCCCTGAGGAACAAGGAATTTGAGCCTCACAACAGGTATCCCAACTCTCAGATCCTGCACAGGACCAGCTAGTCGCCCCAAACACTTGGCTTTGAAAACCAGGAGAGGATACACCCAGGAACTGCAGAGAATAAAAAACTCACTCTTAAAGGGCCCACACATAGACTCACTAAATGTGAAAACCAGTGTAAAAACTCCAGACTGAAAACCACATGGACCATAGGTAAAGGGGACATGCTTACTAACTTTGAAGTATTTGCTAGAGAGGAAAGAACCTGTTGGGATGTTCCCTGGGGACTGAGATACTGGTGGAACCAGTTCTGCACTCTCAGGCTACCCTGCTAAGTCCAGTGCTGGCGAGCACCATTCTGGAATTCTCCCTCTAACTTGTTAGTGCCAATGGACATGCCTTGCTGAGAGCCAACCCACCCTGTGCCTCAGCTAGGCCTCACAGCTGGTTGGGTGATAGCCTTACCCACCAGGGCACTGCAATAGTCTCAGGTGCATTTAAAGGCCAGGGTTGGGGCCAACCCTACCCATCAGTGCCTCTCAGTAGCCAAAATCAGGCCCTACAGCCAGTCTGAGGCCAACCTCATCCACCAGCATGCTGCAGCAGCAGCTTCAGCCCCCACCACAAGAGGAAGGCACGTGCAGCCCACCTAGGGGACATCCACTGAATACCTGGCTCTGGCGGTTCCATTAAAATTTTAGAATCCTTTGTTCTTTTTCTGAGAAATATACTATTGGTATTTTGCTAAGAATTTTGGAGCCTATTATACAGAGTGAATTAAGTCAGAAAGAAAACCATCCATATAGTATATTAACACATATATATGGAATTTAGAAAGATGGTAACAATGACCCTATATGCGAGACAGCAAAAGAGACACAGATATAAAGAACAGACTTTAGGACTCTGTCGGAGAAGGCGAGGGTGGGATGATTTGAGAGAATAGCTTCAGAACACGTATATTACCATTTGTGAAATAGATCGCCAGTCCAGGTTCGATGCATGAGACAGGGCGCTCAGGGCCAGTGCACTGGAATGACCCTGAGAGATGGGATGGGGAGGGAGGGGGGAGAGGGGGTTCAGGATGGGGGATACATGTACACCCGTGGCTGATTCATGTCAATGTATGGCAAAAACCACTAGAATATTGTAAAGTAATTTGTCTCCAATTAAAATAAATAAATAAATTTTTAAAAGGAGAATTGCTTTAAATCTGTAGATTGCTTTGGGTAGGATGAACATTTTAATAATATTAATTCTCTCAATCTATCTACAAGGAATATCTTTTCATTTTTCATTTATTTGCATTTTATTTGATCTCTTTCATCACTGCTGTATAGTTTTTGGTGTACAAGTCTTTCACTAACTTGGTTAAATTTATTCCCAAGTATTTTATTGTTTTAGATGCAATTGAAAATTGTATTGTTTTCTTAATTCTTGTTTCTAGTTTATTATTAGTTTATACAAATACCACAGATTTCTGTATATTGAGTGTATCCAAGATCTTTACTGATTCATTTATTAGTTTTAACAGTTTTTGGTGGAGTCTTTAGGATTTTGTGTATATAGTATTGGAAATGGAAAACCAATCCAGGATTCTTGCCTAGAGAATTCCGTGAACAGAGGAGCCTGACGGGCTATAGTCCTTGGGCTCACAAAGAGATGGACACAACTGAGTGACTACTATTTTCATTTACTTCATGTACAGTGTCATGTCTTCTATAAATAGTGACAAATTTACTTCTTCTTTTTCAATTTGGATGCCTTTTGTTTCTTTTTCTTGCCTAGTTCCTATAGCTAGGACTTCAAATACTATGTTGAAATAAAAATTGTGAGAGTGACCATCCTTTTTATGTTTCCAATCTTTAAGGAGAGGCTTTCAGGTCTCCACTGTTGAGTTTGTTTTTAGCTGTGGGTTTGTCACTTGTAGCTTTTATTATGTTATTGTACATTTTCTCTATATCCACTTTCTTGAGACTTTCCATTATAAATAGATGTTTGATTTTGTCAAAAGCTTTTTTCTACATCTATCAATTTGAACATGATTTTTATTCTTCATTTTGTTAATGTGATACAGCAAATTTAATATTTGGTGGATGTTGAACCATCCTTGCATCCCTGGAATAAATTTCACTTGATTGTATTGTATGATCCTTTCAGTATATTGTTAGATTTGGTTTGCTATTATTTCGTTGAGGATTTTTTCATCTATGTCCATCAAGGATATTGGCTTGTAGTTTTCTCTCTCTTTTCACTTTTTGTGATGTCTTTTTTTGGCTTTGGTGTCAGAGTAATGATGGCTTTGTAAAACATATTTGGAAGATTTCCATCCTCTTTAATTTTTTGAAAAAGATATCCATTAAATCTTATATGAATGCTTATAGAATTTTTCGGTGAAGCTTCTTAATCCTAGGTTTTTGTTTGTTCATTTTACCATTATTTACAACGGCCAGAAATAACCTAAGCATCCATAAATGAATGGATTGATAAAAAGAATATGATATATACGGACAATGAGATATTACTCAGTTGCAAAAAATAAGAATGACATTTTGCCATTTGCAACAATAGGGCTGGACCTTGAAGGTATAATGCTAAGTGAAAAAGTCAAAAGTAGAAAGGCAAATACCATATGATTTCACTCATATGTGGAATCTAAGAAACAAAACAATGAACAAACAAAATAAAACAAAGATAAACTCATAGATACAAAGGTCAGGTTGCCAGGAAGGAAGATGGTGAGTGAGATCAGTAAAGGGGACTAACTCTATGCTGATGAATGATAACTAGTTTTTTAGTGATGACCACTTTCTGGTGTTTACAGATTTTGAATTATAATGATGTGTACCTGAAAATAATATTTTTAAAAGAGTGTCTGATTCTCAACTGGGCACTAGGTCAGGAGTCTGAAGGAAGGGTAGAGTTCTGCCACTTACTCTCTGTGTAACAATGGGCAAGTGTCTCAAAGTTGCTGAATCCTAGTCTCCTGATTTGTAAAATGAGTATGTAATAACTGCTTCTAATGGTAGTTTTGAGTTTTAATAGGCAATACTGAATTTAAGGTGTCTGATCTTCCCAGGTGGCACTTGAGTAAAGAACCCACCTGCCAATGCAGGAGACGTAAGAGACATAGATTTGATACCTGCACCAGGAAGATCCCCTGGGGAAGGGCATGGCAACCCTCTCCAGTATTCTTGCCTGGAGAACCCCATGGACAGAGGAGCCTGGTGGGCCACAGTCTATAGGGTCACAAAGAGTCAGACATGGCTGAAGTGACTTAGCATGCATGCATGGGTCTTTGCACAAAATTAGGCTAAATAGTTCTAAATATCTGTATCTATATTAACATCAGTGTCCATACATATATTTACATTTATTTTTTAATACCTGTCTCCAAAGAATGAAACCTAGCTGCTATGACAAAAACAAGTACAGGCACACCTCATTTTTTTTTTTTTTTTTTTTTTGCACTTTACAGATATTGCATTTTTTTTTTAACAAATAAAAAGTTTGTGGCACTCCTACTTGGAGCAATACTATCAGTATCATTTTTTCAACAGTGTTTGCTCACTTTTTGTTTCTGTGTCACATTTTGGTAATTCTTTCAATATTTCAAATTTTTTCATAATTGTTATTTTGTTATGATGATCTGTGATCAGTGGTCTTTGGTATTGCTATTATAATTATTTGGGGGCACCACAAACTGTGCTCATATAAAATGGCAATCCTACTCTATAAATACTCTGCGTGTTTTGACTGCTCCTCTCCCTTCTCAGAAGAGGAGCAAATCCCCATGCATGCATGCTAAGTCACTTCTTAGTCTCTGAGACATAGCAGTATTGAAATTAGGCCAATTAATAACCCTACAATGGCCTCTAAGTTTTCAAGTGAAAGGAAGAGTTACACATTTCTCATTTTAAATTAAAAGCTAGAAATGATTAAACAGAGAGGAAAGCATTTTGAAAGCCAAGATAGACTGAAATCTTGGCCCATTGCACCAAACAGTTAGCTAAGTTGTAAATGCAAAAGAGAGGTTCTTGAAGGAAATTAAAGTGCTACTCCAATGGACACACTAATGATATCAAGGTTGAACAGCCTTATTGCTGACATGGAGAAAGTTTAGTGGTCTAGACAGGAGATCATCTAGAATACCACAGCATTCCCTGAGCCAAAGCTTAATCTGAAGCAAGGTCCTATCTCTCTTCAATTCTATGAAGGCTGAGAGAGGTGAGGAAGCTGCAGAAGATAACTTTGACGCTAACAGAGGTTGGTTCATGAGGTTTAAGGAAAGAAGTTGTCTCCATAACATAAAGAGCAAGGCAAAGTGGCAAGGGCTGATGTTGAAGGTGCAGCAAATTATCCAGAAAATCTAGCTAAGGTAATGAAATTGGCTTCACTGAACATGAGATTTTTCAGTGTAGATGAAACAGCTTTCTATTGGAAAAAGATGCCATCCCGGACTTTCATAGCTAGAGAAGAGAAGTCAATGCCTGGCTGCAGAGCTTCAAAGGATAAGCTGACTCTCTTATTAGGGGCTAATACAGCTAGTGACTTTAAGTTGAAGTTATGCTTACTTACCCTTCCAAACATCCTAGGGTCCTTAAGAATTATGCTACATCTACTCTGCCTATGCTCTATAAATGGAATAACAAACCTTGAATGATAGCACATCTGTTTACAATACAGTTTACTGAATAGTTTAAGCTCACTGTTGAGACCTACTGCTCAGGAAAAAAGAAATGATCCCTTTCAAAATATCACTACTAGATTACAATGCACCTGGTCACCCAAGGTATCTGATAGAGATTGATAATTAGACTCAAGTTCTCATGCTTGGTAATATGACATTCATTCTGCAGATCATGGATCAAGTAATAATTTGGACTTTCAAGTCTTATTATTTAAGAAACACATTTCATAAAGCTATAGCTACCATAGATAGTGATTCATTCCTCTGATTGACCTGGGAAAGGTCAATTAAAAACCTTCTGGAAAAGATTCACCATTCTAAATGTCATTGAGAACATTGGTGATTTGTGGGAAGAAGTGAAAATATCAACATTAACAGAAATATGGAAAAAGTTGATTCCAAATCTTGTGGATGACTTTCCATGGGGTTACAAAGAGTCTGACACCACTGAGTGACTGCACACATATGCATCAGATTCTTGGAAGGATTAAAGGGGAAAATGAATGTACATTTCCTAGGGCAATGCTTAATCCATAGTAAGTGTCCAAAAATGTTCATTAATATTAATATCAAACATTTTTAAGTTGCAACAGGCATCTTCCAATGAGTCATCAACACAATCAGCATGGCCTTCCCAGCACAGCCAAAAAGTGTGTGGACAATGGTCTGGAATTTTCAGCAAGAGGGCTTGATCTATATTCTGCTTCCCTTGTGAGTTTGAAGAACTGGACTTTCACTAATCCACAACAGATTTAGATAAATTCTATTGGTTCAGAAATTGATCTTATGTGAGTGCTGGCTTGTCTTCCATTACAGTGTTGCCAGGAAGAAATTAGTGTCATCTTGGGATGGAGGAGGAACAGAAGCATCAATCCAGAAACAGATATAAAGAAAACCCAAGAAACAAGCTATGCTGGAGAGAGCCTCACTCATCTGAGAGAGTTGATATAAAAAAGTGATTGGATTCTGGGGGCACCATGGGCAAGACATCTCTTTTTCTATCATGTCAGATACCTAGTTTGTGAAATGGGAATAATTTTAGTACCTAATACACAGATTTGTTGTAAAGATAAAATACATGTAAAGCATTTAGAAGACAATAAATGCTGAATACTCATCAGATATTGTTGATAATACATGGATCAAGTGCAGTAAGCATAAAAGTAACTCCACAGTAGTAGGGGTGGGAGAGGAGAGGATGGGAATTTTCACTTCTTCATCTCTGATTTCTCTCATCATTTTGATAATATCCCTTTTTGTTAGTTAAGTTCCTTGTAGAAAGCATTTATGGAGGGCCAGCTGTGTGCCAATCAGTGTGCAAGATTTTGTAGAAGACTAAAAGGAAGAGCAAGGAATATGAGGCATCATTTCCACCTCCAGGGAGCTCTTTACCTGAAAAAAAAAAGACACTTTATGCAGTGTGTCCTTGTCTGTTATAGACATTTGGTATTACACTAGCTCTGGCAACGAGAAAACAGCAGCAGGATATATACTCTGCTCTAAGCAACAATCCAGGATGACATGAGGGCATTTCAGGTAAGAGGATACCAGAAGAAAAGTCAAAGGGGCTTGGCCTAGTGTGATAAGTTGGGGTGTGTGTATGAGGAGACCAATCTGGCTAGAAATGAAGGTTTCAGCTTGAGGGGCTGCTGCAGTCACGTGAGTTGGGCAGAGGGTCAAGTGGTGCCTGCAGAGACCATACTGGTCGCTGAAGTACTGAAATCTGTCCATACATTCATCATCCAGGGACAAACCATCCCCACCACAAGAAGTTCCCCAAACACAGAACAAAAGATTAATGCCCAGAACAACAGGGGCCCTCCAGGGCCAGCATGCTCTAACACTATGACCAGTGACCAATTTTGATTGGTCAGTGGAAGATCACCTCAATTGTTAGTGTTAGAGGATCTCTAGGGCCAGGCTGGGGAGACTGTGCTTTATTCCAGAAATCACAGAGACTCATTGGCAGTCTGCTGTCCTTAAAAATTCCCTTTGTCATTCAAAGACGCAGCAGGACAAAACTTCCTGCTGCAGGGGAATGTGCCTCATCCAGACTCAGAAATAGGCATTTGCTCTTTTCTACTGGTTTCCTATGTGAACTCAAAAGTCATGCCATAGATGCCCACACGGAGGTCCCCTCCCCCAGCACCAGACAACAGAAATGCTCAGCTATCTTCCCCCAGTCCCAGTTTCACCACTGTGCTGGTTGAGCAATCACCTCTCCCATCTTTTAGGAAGGATATTTGTTGTCAGTTTGGATCTGCCTCTGCCTTCTGCTTTCCTGTAAAAATAGTTGGTTTGCCCTGCTAATTCTTTTTCAGCAAATTCTGTTGTGTGTTTTTTGTCTCTACAACCTCAGGGCTGCCCGTCTCCCTGACTGGTGCCCTACAAAAATCTTGATCAGTTAGTACCTTCCCTGTGGCTGAAAGCCCTCTTAGCATCTGCCACTTTGATCTTGTCTTCTAACCTACCTCTGTGGGCAGAGAGAGTGTGTGTGTGTTGGGGGGCAGTGGGCTCACAAGGAGGGAGCAGATGCTGGTCTGTGCTAAGCTGACACATCTGTTGATGAGAATGGCTCCAATGAAGTGCTGGTTCCCTAGAGAATGGCTTGGGCCAATTGGGAAAGCTTTGAGGACAAATTGGAAATTGATTTCTGATACTTTTAAATTCAAAGAAGGAAGTGCTCCTTGTTTTCTATAAATAAGTCTGGGTAATTTTATCAACGAGGTTGATTATATTGGAATTTTTATTGATTCAGAAACATAATTATTTCAATTCAGAAATATATAAAATTACATTGGTTAAAACAATCTTTTTCCTATATTGCCTTTAAACAGATTATAGGATTCTTTGTTCTCGTCTCTGAAGACGGTTATTGAGCAAACTCTGAATCTCCCAGCTGCTTGATTTGCTTCTTTTTCAGACTCAAGACCCACAAATGGTGCTGTTTTTTTTGTTTTGTTTTGCTTTGTTTTTTCCTTCTCCAGCATTTCAGGACCAGGGAATTTGAAGAAGGCAGAGCTTTCTGGCAAATCCTTTGAAGATCCACTGAAAGGATGATCAGAAACTATCTTCCAGGTAAACAGAATCCAGGAAGAAGATGAGCATGCATTACAAGTTTCTTTTTATTTATCAAGCCTGAAGCTTTCTGACTATACCATTTTCTCCTCACAGCCTCTGACTCTTCCCCAATCCAGTTTCAATTGCCTAAATTCTGTTTGACCCTCTTACAAGCATTTTTAGCTATTCTTGCTTTATTGGCTCTCATTTTTTCTATATGCTAATCATATTACTGCAAACCACTTACCAACTCCTTGAGGTCATACAAATTCTGTCCCATCAATGTACCCAAAGAAGTGGTCCATAGGCCCCTCCACGACATTGGCATTTATACTAATGGGAAAGGGTCCATGTTGAAGGGACTCAATCCAAGGAGATTGGTTCAATATGTTGAACTAACATGGCCAACGAATGAGATGACTGTTTGCTGCAATTATATTATTACTATCTTTGTATAAATGCATGACTAAAGGTGCGACCCCATATGTCTATTTTCTTGGAAAGTCAGCATGGATAATCTGAATAAGGTGTCAAGGAGACATAACTGGGTGCCCCAGGGGAGACACTGCCCAGGGCAGAAGAAGGGAGGCCGGACGGCATCCCAGTTAAGCACTCAAGTCCTCAGGTCAGGCTGCCGGCATCTGAATCCGGATTCTGCCATAGATTTTCTGCATGAAATTGGCAGTGTCCTCTCGTGCTATGCTGTGCTAAGTCACTTCCACATGTTCAACTCTTTGCTTTCCGATGGACTGCAGCCCAACAGGCTCCTCTGTCCATGGGATTCTCCAGGCAAGAATACTGGAGTGGGTTGCCATGTCTTTTTCCAAATGTTTTTATACATACCTTCATTTCATTGTAAGTAATCAAAAGAATGATGCTAAGAACAGAGAATCCAAAAGATAGAAATTATTGCTGAAAGATTCCCCCCCCCCCACTTCCTTGCAGAAGGTAGCTGGGTCCCACACTCACAATTTCTGCTAGTATGCAAGCACCGGCTTTCCTGTTACTCTTGTAAAACCACGTCAGATCTCTTTGAACAGCCTCACAAAGATCTGTTTCAATGTGTTGATGTGTCTTGGGTATTACCATGCATATGATTTTATCAGAATCCCTCTTTCTAGACGTGAGGTGATACAGGAAAAGGGCTGTAGACTGGGATCAGGGAGACAGAACTGCCTCTCGAGCTCTGAGCATGCTTTCCAGGCAGCTGCACTTCTCTGATATCCAATTGCCTTCACCTGTTTAACCATCACCGCAATTAAAATAACAAATTTTGTGTCATCACCTAAAGTTATTTTCTCCCTCCCTGTAATATATTTCTCCCTCTACTCTCATCTCCCAGGCAACCACAAATGTTTCACATCACTATTTGTATATTATTTTGCACTTCTAGGAATTTATATAAATGAAATCATACATTATAGTCATCTTTTAATCTGGCTTCTTTCATTCAGCATAAT
Source organism: Muntiacus reevesi (assembly GCF_963930625.1). Lineage (NCBI taxonomy): Eukaryota > Metazoa > Chordata > Mammalia > Artiodactyla > Cervidae > Muntiacus > Muntiacus reevesi. The sequence goes on from NC_089256.1 coordinate 13,999,770, forward strand.
TACTTTGAGATTCATCTGTGTTATGTGTACAACAAGTTATTAGTTTTTACTGCTGAATAGTATTTCATTGTGTGGATGTAATACATTTGTTTAACCAGTTATCTTTGGATAGATATTTGCGTTGTTTTCAGTGTTTTGTTGTTGTTGTTGTTATTTCAAATAAAGCTTCTATGAACATTTCTATATAAGTCTACATATGTTTCCATTTCTCTTGGGTAAATACACAGAGGTAGACTGGCTGGGTCATGTGGTAGGTGTACATTTAACTTTTTAAGAAACTGACAAACTCTTTTATTCCCACACACAGTACATGACAGTTTCAGCTCCTCCACACCCTGTCCAAAACTGGCATGGTCAGTCTTTGACTTGAAGCCCTTCTAATGTGCTTCCCTGATGGCTCAGATGGTAAAGAATCTGCCTGCAATGTGGGAGACCTGGGTTTGATCCCTGGGTCAGGAAGATCCCCTGGAGAAGGGAATGGCAACCCACTCCAGTATTCTTGCTTGGAGAATCTCATGGAGAAATGAGCCTGGAGAGCTACAGTTCATAGGATCTCAAAGAGTCGGACATGACTGACAGACTAACATTTTCACTTTCAATGGGTATCTAGTGGTATTTCATTGTGGTTTTACTTTACATTTCCCAGGTGACTAATGATGTTGAGCATCTTTTTCTGTGCATGTTGGCTATTTTGATGCCTTCAGTGAAGTGGATGTTCACATTTTTGCCCTTTTTCGTATTGGTTTGTAAAAGTTCTTTACCTAATCTGGATTCAAGTTCTTTGTAATATGTGTTGTGAAGGGGCTTCCCTGGTGGCTCAGTGGTCAAGAATCTGCCTGCCAATGCAGGAGATACCAGTTCGATCCCCTAATCTGGGAAGATCCCCCTTGCCACAAAGCAACTAAGCCCATGCACTGTAACTATTGTGTCTGTGCCCCACAACAAGAGAAGGCACCACCAGGAGAAGCCTGTGCACCGCAACTAGAGAGTGGCCCCTGCTTGTCTCAACTAGAGAAAAGCCCATGCCACAGCGAGGATCCAGCAAAGACAAAAAAAAAAAAAAAAAAAAAAAAAAAAAAAAAATGGTGCTGTGAGCATTTCTCCCAATATGTGGCTTACCTTTTTATTTTCTTAATGATGGCTTTCAAAAAGCAGGAAGTGTTGATTTTGATGTAGTCTGATTTGTCATTTTTTCCTTTATAGGGCATAATTTTTGTCTTCTAAGAATCATTTGTATAACCCAAGATCACAAAGATATGCTATATTTTCTTCTACAAATTTTGTACTTTGGGGCTTTATACTTAGGTCTGCAATCCATTTTGAATTAATTTTTTTGTATGATGTAAAGGAAAGATCAATGCTTATTACTTTATACCACATAGCTATCTGGACTTTCCTTTCCCAGTTGAATTTCCTCAATATCTGTGTCATAAATCAATTGATCAAATATGTGTAATATATTTCTGGATTATCTACTCTGTTTGTTTGATCTGTATGTCTATCTTTCCACCAGTATCAAACTGTTTTGTTTGATGAAGCTTGATTACTGAAATCAGACAAGATAAATCCTCCAATGTTGTTTTTTTTTTTAAAAAATTGTTTTGGTTATTCTAGGTATTTTGTGTTTCTATATAAATTTTGAGTTCATATGAATTTATATAGAATTTCCATATATATTTTAACTTGCTAACTTCTATAAAAATGCCTACAGGAATTTTGATTGAGATTACATTGAATATGGGGAAGAACTGTTGTGTAATGATACTGAATCTTCCAGTCCACAGAATAAAACAATACACTTTTCCATTTATTTATATCTGTATTTCTATTGGCAATTTTTTAGGTTCAGTATCAAGGTTTTGGACTTCTTTGTTATACGTTCTTACATATTGAATATTTTCTGGGTAACACTCTAAATGTGTTTTTAAAATCTTTCTTTCTACATAGTTGCTGTGCCTGTGCTTAGTCACCGAGTCATGGCTTTGCAACCCCATGGCCTGTAGCCTGCCAGGCTCCTCTGTCCAGATAAGAATACTTGAGTGGGTTGCCATTTCCTTCTCCAGGGGATCTTTGCCACTAGTGACACCTGGGAAGCCCCACATGGTTGCTGTAGGTATATAAGGACAAACTTTCTTTTTGTATATTAACCTTATACCTTATACCATTGCTAAACTCATTAATTAGTTTTAGTACTCATATTTGTAGCTTCCCTGGTACTTTCTACATGCACAATCATATCATCTGCAAATAAGGAGTTCTACTTCTTTCCAGTCTTTCCAGTATTGATTTTATTTTCTTGCTTAGTACAACTGCCTATTCAACAATTTGAATAGGTGTGGTGAAGGTGGACATTCCTGTCCTGTCCCTAGCTTAGGAGGTAAAACATCGAGTATCTCGCCACTAAGTATGATGTTAGCTGTTTCTTTGTTTGTTTTTAGATATAGACACTCAGGTTGAAAAAGTTCTCTTATAGCCCTACTTTGATGAGAGATTTTTTTAAAAATTATGAATGAGTGTTTAATTTTGTCAAATTCTTTTTCACATCTAATCATTACTATTGTATTTTTCTTCTTTAATTTCATTAACATGATAGATCATGTTGACTGCTCACATATTAAACTAAACTTGCATTCTTGGGATAAGCCCTACTTGGTTATGACATATTTTCTTTTTTTTTAATAGATTGTTGGACTCAACTTGCCACTATTTTGTTAAGGATTTGTGCATCTATATTCATAAGAGATACTGGTACCCACAAATTTCTTTTCTTTGCTGCATCTTCATTAGAGTTTGAAGTTGAAGGTACACTGACTTCGGGAGATGAGCTAAGCATTGATCCTTCTTTCTCTATTTTTTGAAAAACTGTGTACTATTAGTGTTACTTTTTCTTCATTGTTTTGTATAATTCAGCAGGGAATCTGTGCGCATTCATTTCTTATTGCTGCTGTAGCAAATGACCACAAACTCAGTGGCTTAAAATAATACAAATCTCACCCTTCTGCCTTTCTCACTCATGGTTAAGGACCCATGATTACATTGGGCCCGTCTGGCTACTCTAGGATACTCTTTCTACCTTAAGGTCAGCTAACTAGAAATGCTAATCTCTTCTGCTATAAAGTGATCACAAATTTCAGAGATTAGGATGTAGACAAGTTTGGAAAGCCACTGTTCTGCCTAGCATACTGTTTCAGGCTGGAGTTTTTTTTTTTGTTTTTTTTTTCTGGTGAGATTGGTATAATGTGGTTTTCAATTTTTTAAATAGACAGCATTATTCAGCTTTTCTGTTTCCTTTGTCAATTGTGGGGAGTTTATTTTTCAAAACATTATCTGTTTCACCTAAATAATCAGATTTATTGATTTAAATTTGTTTATAGTTCTAGTTCTCTTATTTTCATGTATGTAGGATCTGTGGTGATCGATGTTTTTCATTACTAAATTGGTGAATGTGTTCTTTCTTTTTTGCTTGATCTACAAATAGTTTGTCCATTGTCTTCAACTTGTCAAAGAACAACTTTTTCCCATATTGATTTTCTTTACTTTCGGCTTGCATTTTACTTCATTAACTTTTGCTCCAACTCTTTTTTCTCTTCCTTCTACTAACTTAAGTTTAATTCTTAAGTTGAAACTCTAGGGATGATGTTGAGTTTTTCTTTCCAAAAAAACTTTACTACATGTGACAAATGTTGATGTGTTGTATTTCTGTTGTTTTTCAAAAAGATCACTGTATCCATTGGCTGGTATGGGTCTTCTGTCTCCTTAAGTAGTTTGTAAAAACTGGAATCTGAAACGAAGATACTGCTGGACCCCAAAGTGATTTTACAATGGTAATACTTGAACTAGAAGAAGAATTCTAGTCCTAGACCAGAAATCTTAGAACAGTGGTTCTTATTTCCTTGCCCCCAATTCTATAATTGTTTCAAGTATGTTCCAGTTATTGAACCTGAGTCCAAGTTGGTTGGAAATCACATCCTGAATACTCTGTTTCCCTCTTCTTCTCTAGCTGGGGAGAATTGTAAGAAGCATCTTTACCAGTGTGTCCTGGAGGCACAGGTCTTCAGCTCATCTGGGATTGACTTTGTTTTTAGTGGTACCTATTTGGACTAATTCCCTGTGCTAAATAGGAAGCACATGGGTTTCTAGAGTAGCCTTGTACTAGGGAATATTGATGCAGAGTAGAGTCCATAGTGGGTAGAACTTGCTGAGTAGGTAAGGTATAAAGAATGAGGAGACAAGTAGGGCCAGAAGTTAGCTTCTGGGTTTTACCACAGTCTGTACAGTGAGGAGATAAGAGAACAAGTCCTTTCCTCTCTCTGAGTCGGTCCTGCCAAGAGCATGGGCGGTGTGGCCTACAGAGCAGAGCATGAATATGAAAGCCTCTTATGGGTTATAACCCATAAGGTTATAATATAACCATAACGTGCTGGGGTGACTGCTGTCTTGCATTTCTCTCTGCTTTAACCACCCCAACTCTTGGCTCCTATTTCTCTAGCAGCTCTTCCTTTTTCCTTACCTTCAGGGCCAGCTTCACAAGTATGTCATCCTTCCAGTTGCACTGGACCCAGCACTCAATATGGCCTTCATGCGGTTTAAAGCTTTGCTGTTACTGCCTGGAAATTCTTAATCATTTTTAGCAAGGGGGCCCACAGTTTCATTTTGCACAGAGCCACCCAAATTCTGTAGCTCATCCTGTTTATCTGGAAAGTCCATTGAAGACAAAGCAGTGACTTGGTGAGTAAAAAGGCATAGCGAGACTCCAGGGGCAAAGCCTCTCAGTGGTCATAGACACAGCCAGGTGCGATCTGGGATGGCGCGTCACGTTTCTGTCTCCCTGAAACAACTTCCAGCGGCACCTCCCCCGCCCCTGCACCTCCTTGTAAGGAGAAATTTTGGAAGGCTAAGTCGTGTTTTCCCAGATATTCCTCACCATACACCTGCCCCAACAGCTCCCCCAGCACTCATTCACATCCGGCAACCCAAGAATCAGCAGCATCCATATGGTGCATCCTCTATAAATGAAAGCTCTTTTAATTAGTGATGGGGCACCTCAAATAATTTCAACAGATGCTTCTATTTCATGCAAAGAGGCACATGTCTTTGCAATTGGGCAATATTGTTCTAATTATATCAGCCTGTAGCCCAACCGGGTATGTCTCTCAGACAGCCTTTCTGAGGAAGAGTATGTGGGTGGGGGGAGATCTATTTTGTTCACTCACCCACACACATGCACACTATGATATCTCCTTTCAATATTTACTGTTTGTTAATTGTAGTTTTGTTTTGGTTTTCACTATTTTGCTTTCCAATTGCTTTCTGCAGTCAGGAAGGGAGGAACAGAAAGGACATAGTTATTTGGCACTAGAACGGGTGAGGGGAGGAGGCTTGGGGATTTTCCTTCTTTTTATAATTTTCTTAAAAAGCACAAGTCTACTTCAAGGAGGTTACAGAGCATACTATGTGATGCAAAGATTCCTTTCACTCTCCCTGATATCCTGGGATTCTTATGACAGAGATGGGAGTACTGTTTGCTATAATTAAACCCCCCCTCAGAGGGATGGGAGAGCATGTGGTCCCTGAACAGACCGGGTTTGTGTCTGGAGGCATCAGCATGGTCTGTCTAGTTCTTGGCATACAGTGCAAGAGGGACCTATAGTCTTGTTGTGCTTGGGAAGGTGTATTGTCTGGCTCCATGAGATGCTGGTTGCATTTGTTCACTAAAAATTTCCAGCTCACCATCTACCTTCTGAGCATACAGTAGGACCACTTTTCTGTCCTTCTTTGAGGGCTATATATACTTCTGAACATCCTTCTATATGGGGCTGTGTAATTAACTTTAGCCAATTAAATATGACTGGGTATGAACTGTGTTCCTTACAAGTAGAAGACTTCAAGAGCTAGACATCCTCAGTGGTCACAGAAGCACGTATGAAGATAAAGCTTCTGTCACCCTGGTTCCCTGAGTCTAATCTCAGCAGAACCCTCCTATGGGCCAAGGACACTTGTGTTGTATTACATCACTGAGATTTTGAAATTTTTTGTTGGTGGAGCAAAACCTGGTTTATCCTGACTAATACGATAGTGACTAAAGATAGCCCAGTTTCACTCTCTGGGGAGTTCCCAAGGGGCCACTCACCTGAGGAAAAGAAGGGCTCCTGCAGGAACAAAATGGGAATTGGCAGTAGAAAAACAAGCGAGAGGACTTACTGATGTACACCCATCTTAGAAACACTTCTCTCTTGTGCTGGTACCTAGGAATAGACGACCATGACGCTCCCAGACTATTCTGGGCGACAAAGAACAGCTAGACTCTGGGGGCACGGATATGATGACTCATTTCATGTCGAGGAGCCAGCTAAATAAAATGTAGTTAAAGCTTCCCCAGGAAAACCCAGGGTCTTCAGGAAGACCTGACAGCCTGTCTTCCCAGGTCCTATCCTTCGCGCTTTGACCAAGCCTTCGAGACAGGCTGTATTGAGGTGCCTCCAAGGACAGCTGGAGAATACACCAGATTTCCCCTCCTGGCAGAGGTATCCTGAGGATGGCCTGGCTTGTTTCCCCTCCCTCTTGGTTGTGTAAGTACAGGATTTCTCGGTGAAGTGTCTATGATCTAGCAGACTCATTTGCTTTCTTGATCATCCTCAGATGACCTCCAGGGCCCAAGGCAAGTTCAAGGTTAAAGCTTCCTTCTCTTGCCATACCTCACCTGATGTTGCTCTGGGAACCACTGTTAATGAAGCCTTTACTTATAGGAAACATAATCTGGGCCTCAAAGAACCAGATGAACAAGAGACTCTTGAACATTTCTCCATCTGTAAGACAGGGAGCCTTGTGAGTATTTATAATACTACCTGAGTCCAGGTGGTGCTAGTGGTAAATAATCTGCCTGCCAATGAAGAAGACGCAAGAGATGTGGGTTCAATCCCTGGGTTGGTAAGATCCTCTGAAGAAGGAAATGGCAACCCACTCCAATATTCTTGCCTGGAAAATTCCATGGACAGAGGAGCCTGGTAGGCTAGTCTATAGGGCCACAAAGTGTCAAACACAACTCTGCACAGCATATATGAGAGTGCCTCATATTTTTAACCAAAGCTGGACACAAACAAAAATGGGTGTGTGGAGGAAGAAGGAAAGTAAACTTCTTTTTTCAAACTTCTTCAGCCACGCACTTCAATCCTCTTTATTACCAAGATTGTAAAAGTTATGTGGTCAAAGTTAGATAAAAGGAAGGAGACATGTTAACTTTTCCTTTCAGTGACACATAATGTATTTAAAATAGTGTCTCTGTGTAAATAGGCTGGGTCTCACCCCACCCAGAGGACTTCACGTTCTGTCCTCATGGCAGAATGTTGAGAGAACAGGTCTTCTGCAGTATTTGCATCACCCATCAGCATATGATCTTTGATTTTTTCCAGTCTGAATTTGACATACTGAGAACCGTTATAAAAAAGGATCCCAGAAACCTCCCTCAGTCTTGCTCAGAGATAGAGGCTGGATGAGATGACCTCTCAAGGGATCTTACAGCCTGAATGAATAGCACACGTTTCTGTTCAGGTGTTAAGTCGTGTCCGACTCTTTGTGGCCTCACGGCTAGTAGCCCGCCAGGCTCCTCTGTCCATGAAATTTTCCACACTAGAATACTGGATGGGTGGCCATTTCCTTCTCCAGGGAATCTTCCTGACCAGGGATCAAACCCACGTCTCTTGCATCTCTTACATTGGCAGGCAGATTCTTTACCACTTGCGCCACCTGGGAAGCCCAAATAATGTTTTTTTAGGGGAAAAAATGAGAAATTATTGGAATTTGCACATTCATGCTTTCCTTTCTCCTACCTGAGGCAGAGCTCAAAGGAGATTTGTTGGACAATAACCCAACTTATCAAAAATTTTTGGTGTCTTAATGGGGTGAACACACAAAAATGCTAGCAGTTTCAGGAGAGCATCACCCGGAAGTTTATTTTGCACTCAGTCTCTCACTGTCTGTTGGGGGAGGCAGAAGACAAATACATTTCAAAACTGTGAGTTGGGCTGAGTTAGATGTGTCCAGCTAATGAGAGAGTGCAGATGGGGCAAGCAGTTCTGACCCTTTGGATGAAAGGACCTCAATCTGAATATTTGAAAGAAGTGGAAATTAAGTAACAATGGAATGATGCAGCAGCATTCCTGATACTGAAAATGCTTTTCCCTGCCCGGAGGGGCCCTGGCAAGGAAGTGGAAGGAGGGGATGCTGAGAGGGCCAGCAGTCAAGTACCAATGACGAATATGCCAGCGAGGGAGGGAGATTTCCCCCTGAAGCAGTGGAAGGCTGGGGAAAGGTTTTAAGCAGGGAGGAGGCACAGTCAGATGAGAGATACCTCTCTCTAGCTCTGGATGGAGAATGGCTGCAGGATAGCGACACTGGAGGAGGCAGTCCTATAAGGAAGCTCCTGTACTGGACCAGCAGAGAGGGGGCTAGACCTGGGGGTGGGGGAGAGGCAGGGAATCAGGACAGAATCTGAGGATACATGATGAAGGATGAGCACATTCTTTTGCCTTTACCCTTTCTCAGGGAAGAAGCATGCCCGAGCAGTAAGCCTGCCTGTGTTGAGCTGGGTGTATTTGCAGTTCAGTTCAGTAACATCTACACTGGTGGACTTTCAAGACCCTCAGCCCACACCCTCTCAGAGTGGGTTACCCTCAGCTGAGAAGTGCCTCGCACTGCCCGGCCCACGTGGCACTGCCCGGCCCATGGGGCTCTCCCTGGCGCCCAGCAAAGGTGTCTCCCAGTCACGGCTGTGTGCTGCTCTTACACGCTGGGCTTCAGCCTTGCATCACAACTGACCCTCTGCGATTCAGAGATCACCCCTCCCAGCTCCAGGATGCCCAGAGGAAGCAGCAAAAGGTGGTGCCAAATAAACCAGTCCAAACTTCCAGATGGAAAACTGGGTTCCCATCCTGATGGTCCATAACTCCCCCTTGCCCTGAGCCTTGCTCTTCACTTCAGGGAAATGGAAAGCTCAGCCTCTCTTACAGTGTCATTTGGTACAGTGATTCTAAACTCTTGCTGTTGTTTAGTTGCTAAGTCATGTCCAACTCTTTGGTAATCCCATGGACAGTAGCGCCCCAGGCTCCTCTGTCCATGGGATTACTTCCCAGGCAAGAATACTGGAGTGTGTGCCCATTTCCTTCTCCAGGGACTCTTCCTGACCCAGGGATCAAACTCAGGTCTCCTGCACTGGCAAGTGAATCCTTTACTCCTGAGCTACCAGGGAAGCCCGCAAAACATCACAAATCATTGGGTGGGAATTGAACCTGGGCCTCCCATGTGGCAGGCAAGAATTCTACCACTGAACCAATGGTAGAATCAATGTTGTGGTGCATGGATATCTTCTTGGGCTTGTTAAAACACAGATGACTGGGTCCCACCTCCAGAGAGAGACTCTGATCCAGCAGGCCTGGGCTGGGGCCTGATAATCTGCATTTCCAGCAACTTCCCAAGTCATGCTGATGCTGCTGGCTGGGGACCAGACTTCGAGAACCATATTTTCCACTTCACATCTTCTGAGAGCAGTTTTTAGTCATGCCATCTGGGGTGCTCAGCCCTTTAAAATAGAGAAAGCGGAAGAACTGCCCTATTTCAGCTGGTGAATGCGAGATCTAGGTGGACATTCACCCATGTGCTCCTGGCTGGTGGCTCTGGGCAGGCTTGAGGGCAGCAGGCCTGGCTGGGAGAGGCTGGGAAATCAGTCCACAGTCAAGGCAGATGTGAGCTCTTGGATCTCTGGGGCCATCCTGCAGAGCCCCAGAGCTGCTCTGCCTTTTCCTGCTCCTCCATCCCCTATTCAGTCTCCTCTCTCCTGATAAGTGGGGAAATCAATGCCTGCAAGGTATTAGAAAAGCTATCGAATTGCCCTTACCTGCCACCAGGTGACACCTGATATTGATTGAGCTTATGAAAGTGATTCACAGGTTTGCTGAAGCCTGGAAAAGATCAAATGTTATGAGCCTCATGATCTCATCTTCCTTCTCTTCTCTCAGCTAACACTAGAGGAGGTAATTGGGAAATAATAGACCGAAGAAGCTTTTTTGGTGTGCTCACAAGGAGAACAAAATACAGGAGAATCGTTTCACTGGGAGAAAAGAGATTCTAGTATCATCTGTTTTTATTTAGGGCAGTTTTCTCTTTAAGTGCAACATCCTCTGGACTTGACCATTATGGAACAATATTTTTAATGGAGCCAGTAAATCAATGAAAAAATTACCATGGATGGAAGTTTTATATTAACGTGCCAATTGTTGTGTACCAGCCAGAGGTGGGAAGGCTGGCGTCTGCCATGGGTCTGTGCTAGGGCTGCCCGGCCACGTGGAGGGCACACCCACTTTTTGGTAGAAGTACTGGTAGTAAGACAAATATGTACTAACTTGTAACTTCAGGAAATGTCTACATCTTTGTGTCTTGATTTATAATATAAGTTATAAATGTATTTAATAGGGTTGCTTTGCAGACTGAAATGATACAAAGCAGCCAGCACTTGGCAGCAAAGGTTAGGAGTTGCTGTCATATTTTTAAGGTTTTTAAAAGTAATAGCACTTGACATAGGAGCTGTAGCCAGAGAGCAGGGTGTCCATTTACTGAATAGCATGGCACTGTAGTGATCTGTGGTCTCCATACTGTTTTTTCTTCTTGGATACACTGGAAGATCACAGCCCCACCTTCCTCTGCAGTTGGTTTAGAACCACATGACAGAACTGTGACCAGTGGGATGAGGGTAGAAGTGATATTATGAACTGGCTCCTGGCTCGCACTTACAAAAATTTTACAAAATTTTCTCAACCTTTCTTTCCTTGCTGCACTGACCTTGAGATCACATATTCTGTGTGCTTTGGATACAAGATGGACGAGGGCTACCAGACCTGCATTACAATTTATCTGAGGAATAAATAAACCTTTTCATATTAAGACCCCAAGACTTTGGAGTTTGTTACTAAAGCTTCATGTATGCTATACTGACAAACACAAATGTATACTATTTGTTAAGCAGTAAACTAGATACATGAGTAAGTAATATGACCTCATTTAATCTTCATGAAAACACTGCAAGGCTGCTATTCCCCCTCACCTCTTGGCTTACTGTCCCAATCCTCCCCTGCAAACATGATTTGTGTTGGTACCTACTATACTACTGCAAGTTGCTGTAGTTGAGAAAGAAAAAGTTTTAAAACTGTTGCCTTCTCTCAAATTTCTTTCTCTTTTATTAGTAGAGGATATGTCTGCCTTCATTTAACCATTATGAAGTTTCATGCTCTTAATCATTCAACTTCCGTAACAGAATCTTTGTTGATAGTTCATGATTGGTGTATCTTATTTCTAGATTGCTCCTTTATCATTTTGTGTAATTATTCTTTGTTTCCTATTATATTGCCATATATAGTATTTTGAGTGAAATAACTATTGCAACATTAGCTTTCATTTGTTTATAATTTGATTAAATGCTGTTATTGTATATTTCAGTTTGAAAATTTAGTTAAATGCTGTTATTTGTTGGGTGCCACTATTATGCTAACTAACATAATAACATAGTATTCCCAGTTACTTTATATGGTTTTCTATACAGCTTGCGTAATCTGCTTTTGAGTTCCAAATACATTTTATAGCTTCTAAGCACAAACACATTTTCCTCCCTTGTATCTCCTAGTATTACTCCATGGCTGTGTGTTCTTTAGATGGCAGATGCACTTTGGAAGATGGCTGATAGAAGGGAGTCCTTACATGGTGCTCTTCGGCTTGGAACCTGGACAAGTGAAAAGGTGACCTCTGAGAAGCATGCACTGTTGGCACCCCTTATCATGACCAGGAAGCCAATGCTATGCTGATATTTGCATCATAAACTGCCTGGTTCTTGAAAGAGGTACCCTTTACTGTAGAGTTGTAGAGTTTCTCAGTAGAGGAGAAGCACAGTTGCTCTCTGTGCCCAGCAACGATCCTTTGATCTTTAAGCTAATTTTGAGATGATGCCATTATTAATTGTCCTAATACCTCTCAGAGGAAATCTGAGAAAATGCCTTCTTGTAACTAAACACAAATCTTTGGAACATGATAATAATATTTTACTTAATATTTACCTCATGTCTGGTTTAACTAAAATGATGTGGCTAAAACACTCAATTTTATTCCCACTATGTGTGTGTGCTTAGTCACTCAGCAATGTCCAACTCTGTGTGACCCCAGGGACCATAGCCCTCCAGGCTCCTCTGTCCATGGGGATTCTTTAGGCAAGAATACTGGAGTGGATTGCCATGCCCTCCTCCAGGGGATCTTTCCACCCCAGGGATCGAACCCAGGTCTCCTGCATTGCAGGTGAATTCTTTACCATCTGAGTCACCAGGGAAGACCTATTCCCTCTACATAGATAATATTCACTATATAATCAAGAAAAAATATTGTATATCATGTACTATGTACATGAATTCCATCTCCATGGGAATAGAAAATGGCTTGAAATACTTGATTTTGTTCATGCATGAGTGCTTGTGTCCGTAGCCCCCATATCTTGCATTTCCCTATTATATGTGTTTATCTGTTCATTGTTTATCATCTAAATCCCCTCATCACAAGAATATATATCTCAATACCCACAACTGTGGTTTTCATAGATTCATATGCAATTTAGGTAACACGAAGAGATGTCTTGTATGCCCAGTTTCCTCTTGCATTTTACAGAACTATAGGCTCATATCACACTCAAAATACTGACACTGATACAATCCACCAATTTTATTCAGATTTCCCTGGTTTTACTTGTACTTGTGTGTATGTGTGTGCATATATGTGAATTGTGTTCAATACAATTTTATCATTTTTGTGTTGGCTTGTGTACCTACCACCAAAATTGAGATACTAAACGGTTTCAATGCCACAGGGACTCCTTTTATAACTACCTGTTTCCCATCTATACTCCTCCCTCTACAACCTGTAATCTATCTTCCATTTCTAAACTTTTTTATTTCAAAAATATTATGTAAACAGGATCATATAGTATAAAACCATAAGGATGAGACTGGCTTTTTCCTTACAGTGACACTTGCATAACAGAATTAACCATTTTAAAGTGCATGAGCCAGGTATCCTTAGTACTATCATAGTGTGCAACCATCACTTCTACCAGATTCAAAACATTTCCATTATTTTAAGGTAACCTAAACGTATTAGGCTTATTAAGCAGTGCTAGGGAAATTAAATGGAAGTAGTCTTGTTCAGGCTTCAGAGACAAGAAAGCAGAGCAGGCCTCTGCCCTTGCTTCTGATCTGCCTGGACACTGCCTAGTTTAACTACATGCCTGCTCACAAGGGCACAGTAAGATGAGTGGCAATGCAGATGAGATAGGGAGCGAGTCTTAGAATTCTTGAGCCCCTGGTCTTGGAATTCTTGAGCTCCCAGAAGAGGTCTGGCTAACCACACCCGGGGCTTAACAAAATCCTTTGGCTCTCAAGACAAAACAAACAGCATTGTAAAAGAGATTAGTGTGAAACCAGAGCTGCAATTTGCTCACAAACTGATGATGATATCAGCTTGTGGACTGAGATTATAAGTGGGAACCCCCAAAACTTCAATTTAGAAGTCTCACTGAAGGGATGGATGGACTGCCTGGAACCTTTTCCCAATTGGGACTTTCAATTGCTGTTACATGAGAATTCTCAGTGGTGTTTGAGTCTGGATGCTGGTTGGCCCCAATCAGGTAATGTAAGAAGGCTGACTTCCAAAGAATTGATCCTTTCAAATTTTGGTGCTGGAGAAGACTCTTGAGAGTCCCTTGAACTCTAAAGAAATCAAATCAGTCAATCCTAAAGGAAATCAACCCTGAATATTCTTTGGGAGGACTGATGCTGAAACTGAAGCTCCAATACTTTGGCTGCCTGATGCGAACAGTTGATTCACTGGAAAAGACCCTGATGCTGGGAAAGATTGAAAGCAAAAGGAGAAGAGAGAGGCAGAGGATGAGATGGTTGGATGGCATCACCAATTCAATGGATGTGAACTTGGACATATTCCAAGAGATAGTGAATTCAGGGAAGCCTGGCATGCTGCAGTACATGGAGTCACAAAGAGTCGAACACAACTTTGTGACTGAATAGCAACAACAATTACTAATGATGTTGAGCATCTTTTCATGTACTTAATTAATTAAGTAAATAAGTAATTAAAGTCGCTCGGTTGTGTCCGACTCTTTGCAACCCCATGGACAATGGCCCTCTAGACTCTGTCCATGGAATTTTCCAGGCAAGAGTACTGGAGTGGGTTGCCATTTCCTTCTCTGGGGATCTTCCCAACCCAGGGATCGAACCCAGGTCTCCAGCGTTGCAGGCAGACACTTTATAATTTGAGCCAGCAGGGAAGCATGTACTTCAAGTACTTGTTGGTCATCAAAACAGTTGGTACTGTTTTGGAGTGATAAGATGTCTAATTCAAGTCATTCGAGCATTTCCTAAGTGAATTGTGTCTTTGTTGTTGAGTTTTTTATATATATTACATACTACATAGTTATTAGATATATAATTTGAAAATAGGTTCTTCCATTCTTAGGTTGTCTTTTTTTTCACTTTCTTGACATGGTCTTTTGAAGCATAAAATTTTAAATTTTGATGATATACAATATATTTATTGTTCTTTTGTTACTTGTCCTTTTGGTATCATATCTAATAAACCATTGCCAAATCCAGAGTTATAAAGATGTATCCCTAAAGGTGACTACATTCCTTGGCTGACACCTTCCTGCACATTCAAAACCAGTGGTGTAGCAACTTCTCTCTTCTCTGGCCTCTGCTTCTACCCTTCTATCTTCTGTCTCTTACTGTGATCACCCTCCCTCTTTACAATGAGAATCCTTGTGATTATATTGGGTCTGCCTAGATAATACAAGATAATCTTTCCATCTCAAGAACCTTAACTTAATCACATTTAAAAAGTCTCTTTAACTATATAAAGTGACAATTCAGGGTTCTGGGGATTAAGAGCATCAGTGGGAGTCGTGATTTAGTCTACCACAACTGGTACCCACCTTTTACCATTTCCACTGAAATGTGGAAACCTCACTACCATTTAGATCATGTTACCTTATCCACTTTTAAATATCATTGTGTTGGGCATGAGATTCTGTTATTAATATAATTATTATTTCAAACATCAATTACAATGAATAAAACTCATGAAAAAAATATTTATTAGATGTAACCATGTTTCTTCTCCTTTCATTGTTCTCCTTTCCTGAGACTACAACATTCCTTCTTTTCTTGTTTGCTTTCCCTCTGAAGAAATTTCTTTAGCCAAATCTTTAAGGATGTGTGCTAATGATAAACTTTAAAAATTTTCCTTTGTCTGATAATGATTTTATTTCCCCTTCATTACTGAATGGATAGTTTCAACAGATGTTGCATTTGCAGTTTGCAATTATTTTTCTTCAGTACTTCAGAAAGTATTGTGCCACTTCTTTCTAACTTCCATGATTTCAAATGAAAAATTTGCTGTCATTCAAATGAGTGTTCTCTTATAGGTAATGTGATCGTTCCCTCTGACTGTTTCAAAGGTATTTTTCCTTCACTTTTACTTAAAAAAATTTAATTATCATATATCTTGGCATGGATTTATCCTTTTTGAGGTTTACTTAGCATCTTGTTTTTATAAGTTTGTGTCTTTCACCAAATTGGAAAGTTTTCAGCCATGATTTCATCAAAGACTTTTTCAGCCCCTCTCTCCTCTTCACCTAGGTGGCAGTCACTCTGTTTAGGTTTAATAGACTGGTTTGGGCTTACTTTTGTGGGCTGTGGTTCAAAAGGCAGACTAATCAATCAAACGCTTTCTAGTGCTATTTTGGTCTGCAGAGTGTATCTAGTGCCACTGGGGTTATCACTGGTCCTTGCTGGTGCTGCCTTTAGGGGGCAGAAGGAGATTCCCGAAGTGGGATCACCAGGTTGCTCTAAGTGGGGAGCAGGGAGGTGGGGATATGATGGGATTCCTTCTATCAGTGCCCACTCACCCTTCACTTCCTCACCCACTTCCCATTCCTGAGAGTCTATGAGTAGGGGAGGAAAGCTTTGGGCTCATGGGGACAAAGATTCTTCCTAGATCAAGCTGTCTGATGTAATTGTGCTCCTGCTGACTCTTATATCTCTTTGTAGAAAAGAGGAATCTCAGGCCTGGGAGGAAAGAGAGTGCCTCTCCTGACCCCTGGCCAGTTGTGTTGGGCTTCACTTATGTTGTCAGAGGGGATCTTGTTGGGTCAGGGGGAAGAATGAACCTACCTAGGTTGCCTTCTACAGTGAGGTTAGGGGGCTGGGAAATGCCTGGTCTGGGCAGCCTTCCTATGTTGAGTGTGGCCAAGCAAGATGCCCTGCCTCAATTCTTAAAGCCCCAAAACAATTCATCTTTTTTCTGTTGCCACTTTTCAGAGTTCTACTCTGGTTGTCTATTGCTTCATTTCCAGGGTTACACTTAGCATAGAGTAGACAGAGAAAGCAGACTTACACCATCATGTCTGAATGGAACTTCACCATTTTCAAAATTTTATTTTTAAAAAGTTTTGCTGGAGTTTAGTTGCTTTCAATGTCATATCAGTATGGCAAATGAATCGGTTATACATAAACATACATACCCTCTTTTTTGGATTTTCTTCCCATTTAAGTCACCCAGAGCATTGAGCAGAGTTCCATGTGCTATAATACAGTAGGTTCTCATCTAGTCATCTACTTTGTACATAGTATCAATACAGTATATATGTCAGTTTCAATCTCCCAAATCATCCCATCCCCTGCTTTCCCACTAGGTAACCTTATGTTTGTTCTGTTTCTGTCTCTATTTCTGCTCTGTAAATAAGATTGTCTACACCATTTTTTTTTCTTCAGATTCCACATATACATTAATATATGGTATTTATTTTTCTCTTTCTGACTTACTTCTTTATGAATGACAGTCACTAGGTCCATCCACATCTCTACAAATGACCCAATTTTGTTCCTTTTGATTCCGTCATTTTTCTTTGATGATTTCCTCATCTTCATTGACTTTGATCTCTCTATTGGGATTCCCACTGAAAGAGCTTTGGATCCTGTTTTTTCCCTTCACTTTAAAAAGTCTTTACTTTTTTCTTTTCCATCTGTTTTTGCTATGTAATATTTCCTTATCTTTTCACCACTATTTTGGTTTTCATTTATATTAATTCTTTTTTTTTTTTGCTGATGTATAATTTTTATTTCAATTTTCAGAATACAAACTTTCAATAGTCCTTTTCCCCTCTGATTGCTCTTTTTAAATATTTTCTCAAATGACTCTAAGTATTCAGGTAAGATGTATAGTTTTCAAAATTGCTTTCTTTTCCTTGCTTTCTTTAATTAGTTGTTGTTTTGGTTCATTGTGGCTTTCTCTTTCATGCTATTGATTTTCCTTTAAGTTCTTAAAAGCCTGGTGGACTTTTCATGCTTCTGAGTGGCAGACAAAGCTGTTTGGTACAGATGGCACACAGGAGACCCCGGGCCGCTGTGTGCCAGGCCTTGGGGGGAGTTCTGGTGCTGAGCTTGGGCAGACAAGCAGGTTCACGTTTCCTGTCGCTGTGTAAATTCCCACCACTGTGTTCCGCAAGGTGTTTGACCTTTGTGTTAGGCAAAGTTGTTCTTGACCCTCGTCATAGCACTTTACTGTATTTTACTCTGTCTCCATTTCTGTCTGTTGGCCTGCTGAGGAGGTTGGGGTATGTCCCGTCTCTCTTCTCTACTTCCTCCGGCACCCACATTGCGGCCTCAGGGCCAGCCAGGGTACAGATGCTGCAGCCAACCTCTTTGTGACTCAGGAAGGCCTAAGGATAACTGGCCTGGATAACACATCAGTGGGCGCTAGTTAGGGTGGGGAGGCTGAGCATTGTGCTTGTGGATCCATTGAGTGTGCAAAGAGATGCTTAGAACTTTTACTGACATGAATTTTATCTCAAATATGAAAGACAATAAGACATTAATTTTAATATATGGATTGTCATTCCTGGGTAAGTCTAAGAGTTTCTTAATCCACTTATTTGCTTATTTGATTGTCTTGCGATGAGCTGCAGTTTGTATCCTCTTGGTTAAGGAGACTCATGGATAATATATTCCATTTAAAAAACCTAATCCTTTCAAACTGGTTAAGGGATTAAAAATTCTGGCATGAGAAAGAGAATTTTAAAATACCAGCACTAGTAAACAACTTGAGAATAACAAGATGATACATCTAACTTTTATACTTTTATTGACACTATGTGATGAAAATAATTATAATTTTATAAGATGTGATAAAAAATTTTGCCCCTGGAGTTCAAACTATCATGAAGACTGCTTGGAAGATGAAGTCTCACTCATGAGCATTAATAATTAATCTCACCTAAATATAAATTGTGTTGAGATATTTACTAATGAGTATGTGTATGTAGTTTATGAATAAAAAATATGTAAACTGTGGATGTATGCTTAATTTTTTCAAGTGTAGAGTATGTGACTCAAAGCAATTTGGGAATCACTGCTGTAGATAGTCTTCTAACGAATGATTCTGATTATTACTCCACAGCCAAACTCAAGCTGGGAGACCCTGTGGGGCTCCCCGGGGAATTACTGTACTTACTGCTGCTAGAGGTTTCTCCCTCATGGTTTTGAGTTGCAACAATCCAGTCACATCTATAGCCTATTGTCCATAAATTTTTTATCATTTCTGTTACACTGATGACACTCTTCCACATATTCAAGGCTGTGGCAGATTTAGACATTTCTTTTTTGCCAGAAGTCTTTGACTGGTCCATGGAATCCTGCAGGTAGTAGGGACAATGCATATGCATTGCCCACGATCTCATATCTAAAGCCAAAATGTTGCTATTGAACTCAGAGAACAAGAAATTCCCCACTGAATGTTTCCTCTGTAAAGAATTCCTCTTATTTTCTGTTGGTCTTTATTAAAACAAAAGTCAACAAAGGAACAAAAGCAACTCGACTCAGGAATCAGGGGACTAAGCATGCAAGGTTAGAATTTGTTATCCCATAGAGGACTCCTGGGGACCGACATGGCTTTGGCATGTTGTCCAAGGGGAAGATGAAAATGGCAGGGAGAAGGGCAGGGTGTTATTACCATTGGGTGGTGTCATTTAAAGGGAAATAAAAAGAAGAAATTCTTTCCACATGGGCTTCCCTTGTGGCTCAGCTGGTAAAGAATCTGCCTGCAGTGTGGGAGACCTGGGTTCAACCCCTGTGCTGGGAAGATCCCCTGGAGAAGGGAAAGGCTACCCACTCCAGTATTCTGGCCTGGAGAATTCAATGGGGTTGCAAAGAGTCAGACATGACTGAACCATTTTCACTTTCTTTCTTTCCACCTAGACAAATCTCTCTACCAGCTTAGAGAGAACTAATTCTGAGCTAACATCAGAGTCAGAACCAAGTATTTCCCACTCAAGTTCCTCCCAGGTGGCCCTGTAATAAAGAATCCGCCTGCCAATGAAGAAGACACGGGTTTGATCCCAGGGTCAGGAAGATCCCTTGGAGAAGGAAGTGGCAACCCACTCCTGTTTTCTTGCCTGGAGAATCCCATGGACAGAGGAGCCTGGTGGGATACGGTCCCTAGTGTTGCAAAGACTCAGACATGACTTAGTGACTGAGCACACATGTGTGCATTCCTTACTCACTCCTACCCCAAATGCAGTGCGCCATCTCCTGGTGCCCTTCCCTGCCTAGGTCCTTGGAGGCTCCTGAGCTTGCATTTAATGTGGGAGGCTATTTCCTTACAACAGGGCACTCCTATTGCTTAACTTCATGATGCACACACTTCCTCCTAAATATGTCATGTTGCACTTTCAACACAAAAATGAATTTAAATTAATTGGGTTTGAGATTCCTTTTTGGAGTATTTCATGAGTCCCTTTGAAATAACAGAAGTGAGTGTCACAAACACAGTTTGGGAAGCAGATATTGGGTACAAAGGGTATCTTCTGGAGGAAGATACAGTTGTCAAAAAGGTATTTTTCCCCCTACAGTGACAGGTGGCTCTGACAGCCCTGGTTTGTCAGCAGGCAGACACATGAAGATGAGGGGATCAGAAATGAAAGATGTCAGTGAAAATAATTTCTTCCATGGCTGTGAAGTGATCATGACATTGCCGCATCATAACACAGAGCTGAAGACAGAGTCAAATTGAAATCTCAACCTACAGAAAAAAAATGTTACCTGATAATGTCCTCTGTGTAACCCTTTCTATATTTGCTGGTGTTCCCTGAGGGTAAACCTGTGGGAAGGGCAGGACTGAGATAACCTGCTCATATCCATGGATTTCTGAGGCCGGAGGCAGATGGAGTGTGTATGTCAGGCTTGTGTCCTGGAGAGAATGGTGCTGGGGAGGCTGGGTGCAGGAAGCCCCTGGGAGGATGAGGTAGGTTATAGTTTCTGGGGTCTAGCACCAGGGGGAGGCTTACTTTCCTAATGGGGAGACATGGACACCTTGATATGATGGTCCATTTCCCGTCTAAGGCCCTTTCCCATATTCTAAGGGTTGAAGATCATGGAAAGAGTGTTTGAGGTCTTGGAGAAATACTGTCTTCTCAAGGCTTCCAGAAATAGCTGATGGCTACTGTAGTTGCCTACATGAATAGAGGCTGATGGCTGTAGCTGAGAACATAGCCAGGCACAAAGCCCTGAATAAGTTAACCTAGACACTGGAATGCTTCTTCCATCAACCAGCTGCAAAGATGAAAAAAACAACTTCCTGCAGGGTCTGAGTTGAGTTAGCTGCAACCAAGATCCAGAGAGGGATTTGGGAGGTATTAAGCTCAGAATGAGGGTGAATACAGGAGACAAGGGCTCACCTATAGCTAGATGGGCTATCAGATAGGTCCCAAATGCTTGCTCCCTTAGGAAATCTGCTGTGTCTCTGCTTCCCAAGGTTTTTTGAACATTTGAGAAGACAACTGGATGTAAATCAACAGCCTGTACCATTTCATGTTCCTATATTTTCTACCTATAGTGGGTAAACACTGCTCTTTAAAAAAAAAAAATAACTTTCAAATTTAAGGCTTCCTATTCTACTGCTGTGGAGCTTGGGGAAAATGTTTATATTCATCTTAGCACTGCATATTTTTGGAAAACCTGGCAATTCTGCTTGCTTGCTTCTCATTGGTAACTGTGGGCTACCAGTTCTAGTCTTAGGTATCAAGCCATCATTTTATCTGTCAGTCAGAAAAATACAGTCTTCTACAAAACTCTACTAAAATGATGTTTAAAAAATTAAAGGCATACACATTCAAGGACAAAGAGATTGTAAAAGGAGTGATACCAACAACATTTTTGGAAGCTGGATTGCAGGTGTACAATTCACATTTGACGTAGCATAAAGAAAGTGGAATTTAAAGGCCACAATGAGCAGAGCTGTAAAGCACACCAGTTTTCAACCCCAAGTTCTCAAAAGGCTCAGGACTTGCTGGTCCGGGTACACCTGGGAGTGGGAATGAAAATGACACAGGATAAAAGTTGTTCTAGATCTTTCTGACTCCAGGAAGGTGGAAAACCACCCCTTCTCCACCATTCCAGAATACTGGTAGCTTATTTTTCAAAGAGAGGAGAAGAGAAGGTTTCTGCCTTCAGGGCATCAGGTCTGAGTGAGGGCAAGGTTGTCATAAGAGAAAGAGACAAGAGGGCTTTCATGCAAGCTTGTGTACTGAATGTTGAGACTGCCAGCCCCCTTTTACCCTCTCCCAGGACTCTTGCAGCACAACTTGACCTTCCAAGGATATCAGAAGAATCTTCTCTGAGGATTTTGACCAGCCTAGGAGGATAGACCTAAACCCAGTGAAATTGAAGCTTCCCAAAGAAAAGTTCAACCAGTACATATGCCCATATGTGGCATCCATAATAGAAAAGACCCAGTCATTTACAGAGTTCCCAATCAGACTTTCAGTTTCCTAATCATAAACATAGGTGGATAATTAAGGATCACCAGAAAACTGAAGAGGTCCTCTAATTTGAAACATAGAACTCAAAACAAATAGCAGAAAAAGCAACTTGGATGAAATGCAAGAATCAAAAATATTTTAAAAATCTATCATTAATACCATCTGACAGCTGGTAAAGATTATCCTCTTGAAACAAAAGAAGAGGAGGCTATAAACATTAATATTCAGGGAGAAAAAATGTAATCTTGAAAATTTAAAATATGGTGACAAAATATAAAAAGCCCAAAAGGAGGATCAGAAGATAAAGTTAAATATACCTCCCAAAAAGTAGATGAAAACAGAAACAAAAATGATGTAATCAAGGAAAAATAATGGAACATTTTAGGAATGTTAGACATCCAGAATCTAGGAATAGGAAGTCCCAAAAGAGAGAGCAGAGAAAATGAAAGGGAGACACTCATCAATGAAGAAATTAAGGAAATGTCCTTGAATTGAAGGGCCTCTGCTTCTAGCTTAAAAAGAACAACTGAGTGATCTACAAAAACTAGACCAACATCATCATCACCACTGTCATCCATAAAAATGAACAAATACATACAATTATTTACAACACTGGACAATAGACAGAGTAGAAACATAATCCCTGACAGAAGGGAAAACTCAGCAAGAGCTGAACTCAAGTTCACCAGCTTTCTGTCTCGGGACACTTCCCCTACGATAGTGCAGAGAAGTGGAGGGACCTTTATCTATCATTGAACTGAGGAGGCAGATATGGAGGTTTGAAACTGCTGACAAGTCTTGGAGGAATGGCTATCAACACACAGTAAGGACTTGAAATGCCCAGCTGGGAGCAGATGCTTCAAGAGACAAGCTGTACAGAGGTACTTGAAGCCCCACAATGTTCGGAGACATTCAAATTTGGACCTAGTCAGGATGAAGAGCCTTTATTATACTGCTGAAATATCCCAGAAACCTCCCCCCGCCAAGAAACCCACAAATTAGCTCTGACTATCACACACATTTAAAAAGAAAAAAATAGAAATTAATAAAAAAAAATCCTCAACAAAATATTAACAAATTAGATCCAGCACTGTATAAAAATAGTCATATACTTTAGCCTAGTGATGTTTATCCCAGGAATGTAAATTGGCTTAGTATTTCAAAAACAATTTGTCATGTTAACAAAATAAAAGGAAAATGTGATTATTTCAATAGATATAGAATGAAATATTTGACAAAATTCAACAACTATTCATGATAAAAATTCTCAGAAATTAGGTAAAGAAGAAAATTGTCCCATTCTGATGAAGAGCATCTACAGAAAATATCCTAGAGCTAAACATTGTGCTTGATGATGAAATATTCAATATTTTCCAGCATTGGTATCAAGGCAAAGATAGTCTCTCATCACTTTTATTCAACATTGTATTGGAGGTTCTAACCATTGTAATAAGGCAAGATATAGACATAAAGTAACAAAGATGTGAACAAAGAGGTAAATCAGTCCTTTCCACAGACAATGTTATAGTTCATGGAGAAAACCTTAAGGAATTCACGCACCAAGAAAACTTATAGAATCTAGTTTATAAAACTTGGCAAAGGGACAAAATATAAAGTCAATATAGGATGCAAGTGAATATCTGTATAATAGCAGTGAACAATAGGAAGGTGAAATCACAGCATAGTATATACGCTATAATGCAAACTTTAAGATAAGATTGATAGATAAACACCAGATAAATAATAAATAGATACCTAGGTAATAGATAGTAGGTTGCTTACATAGATAAAAGGTATTACAGGATGGGGAAAACAGATCAGAGGAATAAATATGTTTTCCCTGTGAACAGAACCATATCTGTTCCATCCTGGTTTTTGTCATCATAATAGATAGCATCTCTATCCAGCCAGTTGCTCAAGTCAGATACCTAGAAGTCATTCCTGATCATAGCTCTCTCTCAAGTACTACATCCAGTCACCAAGCTCTGGCAATTCTTCCTGCAAAGACAACTTTAATCTGTCCACTTCTCTCTGTCTGAGTTGCAATCACCGCAGTCCAAGCCATCATCATTTCTCACTTGGACTTCCTCCTAAATCGTTTCCCCAAATTCAACATGTTTTCCAAAGGGCAATCGTAGTGATCTTTTTAAAAAGTAAACTGATGGTGCCCCTCACTCTGCTTAACACATTTCAAAACATTACAGTTGGCTCCAAAGACAGCCAAACTACCAGAGATATAACCTGAGGCACAGAGAAAGGCATCCTCTTGCTCCAACTTTCTGTCAGGGCCTCCCATTGGCTGCCAGAGGCCGGCAAACATTCAAGACGGAAAATACCACTTGCAGGCGTCAGCCTCCCCTGTCCCCATGTCCATGATGCAGAGTATCAGAATGAATCTGCAGGTACCCAGACCCAGGGTTGACTTCAGTTAGAGCGGTCAGGGGAGTTCCCCCAGGAGGTGACTTCACACTGAGCCCTGAAGGATGAGAAAGAGCAGCTATGTGAAGAATGGTGAGGGGGGTTGGCCCAGGCTTGGGGAAGTGAGAATGGCAGGGGCAAACACTCAAGAGGCAGGAAAAAAGGAGCTGTGTTGTGTTTGGAAAACTGAAATAAAGGCAGCATGTGTGGGATATGATAAATGAGAGGTAGAAAACTTGAATGAGGCTAGAGAGAGGGGTATGGGACCCATGAGGCAGGGCCTCACAGACTATGGTACTGTAGCATCTGGGCTTGACTTTTGGGGGCACACTCAGATGAACACCATCTGAACATAAAAAGTTTCTTTCTGGCTGCTGTATGGAGACAGATTGGATTGGGTCACTAAGGAAGTAGGAGAACCAGGCGAAGTTGTCACATCCATGCCAGGAGATGGCCGTAGGGACAGAGGGAACCATGCCAAGTTCAAGTACATTTCCTTTCCCCTTGTCCTAGTGAGAATGAAAGGGGCCCAACACTCCCGGGCATCTTCTTAGTCTAAGACAGCTTCTCTCCAGTCCATGCTGCTTGATTGCTCAGGCTCTTTTCTCTTCTTCCTGAGAGCTCTTGGGTTGGAGTTAGGGTAGCTCGTGGCCCTAAAGCCATTATTATTCATTCCTCCTTCCCTGGAGTTTCCAGACAGCCTCTTCTTTGAGAGACTGGGATAAAATTCACCTACAGCCAGAGGCCACTCAAAGATTGTACACAGTCAGTAGGGTTAGGGGAGGGAAGCAGAGAGAGAGCTGTGTAATTTGGATGACTTTTGAAAGAATGGAAAGACTGGATTTTGATTCATGCCTTTCCTTAAATTCCTCCCTAAACTGCCTGTTTTCCAGCCCATTTCCTCTTCTCTCGGAGGAACTGGTGGAGGTAATGGCCCCTTCCAGCCCTCTTCCATATGTGTGAACTCACACACCAAGGGCAAAGCCTTGTCTGCCCTTGATGTCCCTTCTGCATGATCTGTCTGTGGGTGGAGCACAGACATGATTACCCAGCTCTGTCCAGGAATCTTGTCATTCACTCAGCCCTCAGAACTCCCAAGAGGCCACAGACAATCTACTCATCAGGCCCACAGACCCATGTCTTGAGCCCAGTCCTATGTCCACTCTGTTTCCAGCTCCAGGCTTTCACTAGGTTTTAAGGGAAGTGACTTTCAAAGTCAAGAGGATGCTCCAAGCACATACAGAAGGCTTGGGACAGAGCTGGGCTATTAAAACTGAGGAATCAAGCCCGTCTAGAGCTTACAGAGAGCTTAAAGCCGATAAATTTTCAACTCATTCTCATAATCTGTTTGCATACCAAGCTTTTACTGGGCTTCTTCTTTGTACCCATCCCTGCTCCAAGTACTACAGAGAACAGAATCCAATCTCCCCTTTACACTTACCTGAGCAAATTAAGGACCTTATTCATGTGGCAAACAGCAGGGTCTTTCCTGATTAGAAAGGCATCTTGTACCCTTTATGTCCCAGTGAAATCTTACCTCCTGGTGGCTCTCTCAGCAGGAAGGACTCTTAGGAACCCCAGGGGATGGTCAAGGTTGTCTTTGGAGGGTGAGTGAAGAGGCAAATCTTAGTCAAAAAGTAGGCTTCTATCCTAAACTGATAGACTCTCCCCATAGGAGTCTCCTCACAGCATCCCCAGGAATCAGCTGGCTGTGCACCCTGAGCTCTCCCTCCCGCAACACCAGGCTTGCTGTCTGCCGGGGTTGCTCGTTCTGTGATTTCCTACATGGACT
Source organism: Muntiacus reevesi (assembly GCF_963930625.1). Taxonomy (NCBI): domain Eukaryota; kingdom Metazoa; phylum Chordata; class Mammalia; order Artiodactyla; family Cervidae; genus Muntiacus; species Muntiacus reevesi. The sequence goes on from NC_089256.1 coordinate 14,025,890, forward strand.
GCAGACTTGCCTCCTTGTATGGTGATTGTTCTGTCTTTCCAACTGAGTCAGAACACACCATTTTATCTCCTGTAGGTAGTCTTGAAGAAAAGACTGCTCTCAGATGTCTTCTGGATGTTTCCTGGGCTAAGGTACCATTCCTTCCAATTCTCCATCCTAGGGTTTGGTTTTGCTTTCCCTCAGTGTCCCAGGGCTTCCTGTGGCTATGCTCCCTGTGATGGAGTCAGAGCCCAGAAGCAACCCCAGCACCCAAGGCTGGGGACAAGTTCTCAACTGAGTTCACTGGGGTCATCAACCTCTACCTTGCCACCTTAGACAAACATCTCTACCGCCTGTATTTTCAGCTCTGTATCTCGCTTTGCTGATCCACCAAGGGAGAGGTAAAGGGCGCTAACCTCATAAGGTCTCTTTAGGATTAAGACAGGCAATCCATATTAAAGCATTGAACACACTGACTAAACATGATTAACTTAGTCTGGATCACTTCTGGAAACTGAGACAAAGATTTGCAGGCAGGGAATTTATTTTGGGAAGAAATGGCAGGGAATAGGACTGGGGCACTGGGAGGTTCACATACAGTCCTGGGCAGAGAGAAGCAAGAAGGAGGTAGGGCCAAAATTCATGTCCATAAGTAGGTCACCACCATTGCCAACTGGGTCTCAATCCTGCCAGGGTCCTCTGCAAAGCAGTGTCTCTTGGGATTTTCCATCTGAGGGATAGGAGAAAAGAGAATTTTTAAATTTATATATATATATTTAAATTGAATATGGTTGATTTACAGTGTTATGTTAATCTCTGCTGTACAGAAAAGTGACTCTTTCACATACATATATACATTCTTTCTTATATTCTTTTCCATTTATCCCAGAATATTGAGTATAATCTCCCATACTGTACAGTAGAAACTTGTTGTTTATCCATTCTACAGCTTGCATCTACTAACCCCAAACTCCCAGTCTGTCCCCTCTATTCCCCCTTACCCTTGGCGACCACAGACTCTTCTCTATGACTGTGAGTCTATTTCATACCCTGGGTACATTTGTGGCATATTTTAGATTTCACATACAAGTGATATTATATGGTATTTGTCTTTCTGGAAGAGAGGGGAACTTATTGTTGCCCATCGGCCACAAACAGCCTTCTTGTTGTTGACTTCCTCGTGCTTCCTGACCACATACGTTAAGTGTCAGCAGCTCCCATGACGCGCCACACTGAAGAATCCAAGAATCCCTCAAAAGCAACAGGAACAAGGTGCACTGGAAACAAGGCGCTATCAGGTTATATTTGCATAGACGTGGTTGCAGCAAGTGTCCAATACACAGTGCTCCATAAATCTTTATTTTTCTTCTTGTCCTCATCACCATTCATGCAAGTCCAAGGTCACATTTGCTCTTCGTCAGCCACATGCTGGTCCTGGTCATCATTTTGGCATGGGACCAGTTTTCCCAAGAACCTCAGAACTGCTTGTGGTGCCCTGCGCTGTCTATCAACACCACCTTCAGACAAATTGCACCCTCAGCAAAGCATCCTGAGCCCATCTCCTGTAGGCTATCTTCATGACCCCCAGGTATCGTGTGCTTACTCAATCTGAGTTTCCTAATCTACAAAATGGGTGTTGGGGTGTGAGGAGAGTGGCATCACAGAGCTTTTTTCCAGGTTGGAGTAAAGGGTTTTTCCAAGGCACCTGCAGGGAGGAACTATGGAATGGTCTGCCCCAAAAGCAGATGGGGTGATGATCCTCATTTCCCAGCAGCCTCCAGAGGATACAGATGTGGTCCTTGATAGTCTTTTTGGAACATGGAGAGGGTGAGGAAGAGGCCTGAGTTCTGTTGCTTCAAAGGTGGACATCAAGGGAACACGTGGAGCAAAGGGGACACAGACCACCGGATGATGTGCCCCAGCCCCAGAAGCAGGTCACAACCTCCCCTGGGCAGGTAAGAAATCTGAGGGTGAGTGAGAGGATGGACCATGCCCCTTCCTCCCTACTCCGTCTTTCCAGGCCTACAATGAGTAAGGGGAAGTCAAAACTTGCAATCTAGACTGGAGGTGACCAGAAAGTCCCAACTTGTCCAAGTTATACCTGAACCTGGAAGAAGGGAAGTGGAGATTGGACGAAGTATAACTGGAGACAGAAATTGGAGGAAACCCTCTTCAGGAATGTGCCCTGCAGAGTTCAGATGGATCAATGAGATGGTTACACGTGTAGAGCTGGGTACCAGAGTGAACCACGGTGGGGCCAGTTCACAGCAGGCCTGCATCTCTCAAACTGATCCTTTCCTACAAAGTGGTCCATGGCATGGAGAGGTTCAGGGCTGCCTTCCTGCCCAAATCAGAGCGTCATGCTTGATTGTCTTCATTCTTTTCCTGGAAATGATGCTGAATAAGAATCAGACAGAGCCGCTGTCTCCTACTTTTCTGTAATTTAACCCAGGAAGGCGACTGGCCAGGACTGGGTAATTACCCCTGGCCTTCCCATCTGTGCTGGAGATGAAGCTTGGCATTCAGCCATGGGTGTTCCGATCTGTGCTCCAGGCAAAGGAGCTCCTGACAAGTACACTGACACTTGCATTGCTCTCCTGCCAGCATGAAGCACAACTTTAATTAAAGAAGGTTGCTTAGAAGTGTGACAGAAGAGCTGGGGCTCAGACAGCCCCTTCCCTCCTATGACATCACCTTGCTTGTGGTCCTTCTTTCTCCTCTCCTCCAAACTAATCTTTCCTTGGCATCTGCCATTCTCTGCCTTTAGACCATTAAGATTTCAACTTCTCCTCTCAAAGCCCTTTGCAGAAATAAACTCTGAAGCCAAATCTGGTAGGGAGTGGAGGCAGAAAAATCTTCCTCTCTAGTCCGCTGCTTTGGGAAGAGGGAAGTCTTTTTGTACTCTGTCCTACTCATCCCTTACCCCTGTCTGGGTGTGCATAGTAAGAGCAGGGAATGTGACCATCCAGTTGAGTTTTCATGGTGTCTAAGAGGTACATGATTTGCTCAAAGTCTATGGACGTTGGTACAACCTATGGGGAAAATATGCAGGCCTCCCAGCAATCATATCTCCATTATGTCCACAGAGACCTGAACAGTCCCTCCAGGACAAAGTTGAGGGGAAACCTTGTTTCTGCAGGATCTTAGGGACCTCAGTCTCAAGCCGATTCCTCAGTACAACACAGGAACAGGAAGGGACAGAGGGCTGGGAAGAGGGCAGAGTCACATTTCCATAGAAATCTGGCCAAGTTCCAGTTGGCTGACCTCCTGGGCATCACGGCCAGGCACTCCTTCTGCATTGCTATTCACTGCCCACTAAAATTAAGATTGGGGCTTCTCTGATTTTTGTATTTAGTTGCTTTAAAAGAAGGGTCTCCTTTTGCTTGGAGGTGGAGATATCTTTTTTTCCCTTTAGGTAGGATACTGTAATTCTGCTCTGGATTCTTGAAGTTGATCTTTGGTAAGCTGCCATATTTAAAGGAAGGAGAAAGAAAAACTGAATAAATAATCTCACCATGCTGGATAACTAGGTGTCAGAGAAGGATAGAGGGAGAAAAGGGCCTCTTCCTGGTGACTTAATCTTGGTGTGGAGCTTATCAGTACAGGGGGGATAGCCTTGGAGTGAATGTTTAATCAGGGGAAGCAGTGAACGATGGGCAGACTCATTATGTCCGCCTTCCGCAGTGTGATCCTCAGGAAGGGGGAGAACAGAGCCCTTGTCCGCCCCTCTTGTTAACAGTTTTTAATTTTTCAATGCATTAACATTCTTTTTAAATAAGTGATGAATTCTGAAGGCTTGTTTTTTTTTTTTTTAATAACTCTGAATTGACTAAAAGTTGGATTGAGAACGTCATTTTTTTTTTCTGGAAAATTTCCCCAGCCTTTGAAGTACTCCCAACTATATTCTCCCTTCAGAGAGAAAATGGTTGTTTTGAAAGTTGCCTTTTAAGCAGCAACGCTGTTTTTTCTCTGCTGAGAGCTGCTCTTGTGCACTTCAAAAGCAGAGCATGTCAGCCTTCTCCACCCTGTCTCTCCCCTTTGAAGTAAGTGTGGGGGCAGCTGCTGTCTCTTAATCACTCTCTCTGGCATTTCCATGGCCCTTTACAGTTTTCAAAGCTCCTTCGCAGTCATTTCCTTATTTGATCCTCACGACAACCCCTGAGGTAGGCAGAGCAGGTATCTTTATCCCCATTTTACAGATGAGAAACCCTAGGGCTCAGAGGGATGGAGATTTGTCCCAAGCTGACATAACTTCCAAACTAGAGGAGACTGGACCAGTGTCGAGGCTTTGATGGCTCTATCAGGGCTTTCCCCACCAGACTGCACTGCCTTGCCCTGTTGGCACTTGAGGCACCAGGGATTGAGAAGCGGGGGTAACTAAGATATTCGAGGTCAGCTCTGTGCAGTATAGGGGATGTGTGTGCTCCCTGAGGCTTCCTGGGCTCAGCTTTGGAGACCGTGTCAGGAATAGACCCCCAGGAAGACCCTCCTGGCTACAATGGAGAAAAATTAGGTCAGAAATAAAGCTGAGCATTGGCAGATCTCATCCCCCTCTCCCATGCTCCATAAATTCCCACAGCTGTGGCTACTCCCCCCACGCCCCCTTCTCTGGACTCAGCCCAGGCCTGGCCCTGGGAGCAGGAACATCAGATGCTCTGGCTCAGAAACTGCTGGTCCAACTGGTTCATGGTGACATTGTCTTTCAATGACTGAACTTCAGCTCATTTTGAACCCACTCCAGTACATTATTCATTTTTGTCCACAGCTTAACTCCTATGTCTAGGGCAAAATTCAACGCAGAAATCAAGCTTCCATGGCAAGGAGTCATCTCTTTTACCTGTACACCCGTGAACTGAAACTTAGGGAAATTGCATTCATATATATATATACATATATATATATGTCTTTTTAAATTAATTAATTATTGACTGTATCAGGTCTTAGGGCAGGCAGGATCTTGCTTGAAGCATGCAGGATCTTCCACTGTGGCACGTGGGCTGTCTAGTTGAGGCATGTAGGCTCAATAGCTGTGTCACACCATCTTAGTTGCCACACAGCATGTGAGATTTTAGATTACCCACCAGTGATTGAACTCACACCTCCTGTTTTGGAAGGCAGGTTCTTAACCACTGGACCAGGAGGGAAGTCCCAGAAATACAATTTAGACACATTATACTCAAGACCCTTCATTTGGTAATTTCATCGACTGGTTTCTCCAACAAGCGCCGTATAGACAGTGCTTCCCCTGAGATGTGTCAGAGAAATACGTGAATCCAAGGCAAAAAGAAGCAAAGTTGTTTTGGGGTGGGAGTGCCAGGATGGACATGAGCCCGGGTGTTGTGATCATCTCAGGCCAGAACTAGGAGTCAGAGAAGACTTCTCGGTGAAGGGAAGGCCTGATCTGGCTCCTGACATGTGAGTAGATGTGAGCCAGGCAAAGAGGGCCAAAGTGGGGGAACAGTCAGAGAGGACATTCTTAGAGGTAGAAGCAGCACAGAGAAATGCCAGGAGGTGAGGGGAGGCTGCATTGGGGGCTAAAAGTAGCTCAGTGTGATGAGAGCATAGAGTTTGGAGAAGAAGAGAGAGGTGTTACATGAGTCCAGAGTGTGAGGGCTTAGTCATAAAGGAACACATGAAGAATCTTGGGCTTTATCCCAAAGTCAGTGTGTAGTTTTAATAAGGGTTTTTAAGCACGATAATGTCATGCTCGGATTTGCATTTTAGAAAGATCATTCTAGTTGCAGCCTTGAGAATCCAGCACAGATAAAGGGACCCAACCCTTCCCATAGGCCTGCTCAAGACATAGGCAATTTGAAAGAGACAGTCAGAACAGCATGCTAGTTCCCCACTTTCCTGGACCCCCTAAGCTCTGTACTTTTCTCTAACAAGGTCACAAGAAAGCAAAAGGCTTGGCCTGGGCCATTTTACTTCCCCCACAGGCATGACATTGCAGACCTAGAATTTAATGATGTTTCCTTTACGCAAGAACCATTCATCAGGAAAAATGCTTTGCGTTTTTATCAAATTGAAGTTAAAGACATTATCCATCAATGTCTTTTATTTGAGGAGCCTTTTATTTTATATATTTAAAAAATTTTTATGTTTATTGTCATTGTCTAAGATATTCTAGCTGCTTTTTAAAAATTTTTATTGGAGTAGACTGCTTTACAATATTGTGGTAGTTTCTGATGTCCAGCAAAGTGAATCAGCTATACAGATGCATATAGCCCCTCTTTTTCAGATTTCCTTCCCATTTAGGTCACCACGGAGCACTGAGTAAAGTTCCCTGTGCTATACAGTAGGTTCTCATTTGTTATCTGTTTTATACATAATAGTGTATATGTGTCAATCCTAATCTCCTGATTCATTTCACCTCTTTGTTCCCCTTTGGTAACCGTAATTTCATGTTTATTAAAAATGTTTTCTCAAATCTTTTTTTAAAAAATAAGTAAAAGATTCTTTGATTCTATAGTGCTTTATAATTTTCAAAAGTTTCACACACAAGATTTCGTGTAATCCCATAATAACCCTCCCTTACAAGAGCCTCCCTTTTAGAGCTTTCTTTTCTTCAGCACCAATAAAAACATCCAACATGGCTTTCCTGTTTGTGATGTGGGTCCTGTTTTTACCTTTTTGGGTTGTTGGGAAGGTTGGCTGTTCTTTTATCTCTAAGTCTTGAAGACTAACATTCATTCTACCAAGTTAGAGAAATGAATGAAATAATACATGGAGAGTGCTTGCCACTTTGTAGGTGCTGAAATCGCACTGATATTTTCTTCTTTCTGCAAACAAACCTGTGGGCTTTGTTTCATCTGAGGGTGAGGACAATATAAATCTCTTCTTTCTCTTTCCTTCCTTTTTGCCAGGAGACTCACAGCTCACTTAGGCTTCAACTGTAGGGCCCTGCCAACATCTATTCTTCTGTTCCTTTTTTCAGATTTCTATTTGCTTTCATTTTGCATCATTCTACTTTGTATGTGTTTATGTTTTATACCTACCTCCAACGGACTCAAAGTTGGCAAATTTAAGTCCATAAGGGTTTGTTGTTGATTCATCACTAAGTCATGTCTGACTCTTTGCGACCCCATGGACTGTAGCTTGACAGGCTCCTCCATCCATGGAACTCTCCAGGCAAGAATACTGCATTGGCATGTGGATTATTTACCACTGAGCCACCTGGGAATCCCCTGTAACAAGATTACTAAGTCAATTTATTTGGTTATCAGCATCATGACAGTAGGGTTGAACACCTTAAGCTTCTTTCTGCCCTTGTCCCAGAAGTCTCAAGAAGGTCTCCATGCATCTCATTCACTCTGGTTGAATTTTGTCATTTTGTCTTTCAGTTCCTCCTCATAGTGACCAGTGTGATACAATGCTCTGACTGGCTTATACCCATCTACGCTTCACATCTGGAGCCGAGGGTGGATCATTTTACCTAATTTGCAAGGACTGAGAGTGAGAAAAATTGAGTTCCAAAAAATTCAATGGTATTGTTTTTTCCCAGAGAAAATGAATGGATGTTGTGTGGCAAAAAGGATAAATGAAACGGTGCTGGGGCCATACCAAGACCAAATATTTACCTGATATATCTCACCCTCAAGACTACCTTTTCCTACTTTAGTCTATGATGCTGGGACTGAAACTCCGCAAACTCTACTTCCCAGGCTCTCTTGTTGGTGGGACATCCTATGAAATCCTACCAATTGGAGTCACTAGGGAAGACTGGAAAAGAGAAGAGGAAAAGGGAGTATTTCTTTCAGTTTTCATGTTTTCTTCATTTTCCCCTCTATTAACAACAGAAGCTTGGCTTCAGCCCCAGCTTCTTTTGACCCTTTCAGAACCATTCTCTCCTGAGCCACTGCCTCTAATTCTTTCACCTTTATTGTTTCTGGACATATATCCAGAGGGGTGTGCTAAGTCACTTCAGTCATGTCCAACTCTGTGCAATGCTATGGACTGTAGCCCACCAGGCTCCTCTGTCCATGGGATCCTCCAGGCAAGAATACTGGAATGGGTTTCCATTTCCTCCTCCAGGGAATCTTCATGACCTAGGAATCAAACCTCTTGTGTCTCCAGCTCTGACAGGTGGGATCTTTACCACTAGTGCTACCTGGGAAGCCCATATCCAAAGGTAGATCACATGCTCCAGATGACATGCAAGTGCAAAGTCTGTCCCAGAGGCAAATAGCTGAGAGACTCAAATAACTGCCAGATTTTGCTAACTTACATAAGCAGAGACCTGGAAAATAGCCTGGGAATGATTTATAAGGTGATAGAGCAAGAAGGATTGTCTATAATAGTGGATCAGGCTGAATTTATCTATATGGTTCTTGGTTAGTCGACTGAAACCTGAATTTAGTGATGCTGAGCTGCTCAAACTTCTCTGGCATGATAGAGAGGAAAGTCAAAATGCAGAAGGAAATAGAAGTGTTCAGGTGGATTTTTCTCTTACAGGCTCTACACTTCCTCAGCTCCAATAAGTCTACCAAAAGGTCCAGGTTGCATTTTCTTAATTAAGGTTTGGAGAAGAGCATTAATGAGGGAACACCTGAAATCTTGCATAGCTCTGTTGTGGCCATCTGTAGGAGATGCTGCCTCTGAAGTGGTTTACTGATGTCAGTGATGTTGGTAGAATTCTGGAGTAGCAGAAACCAAGTGATAACATCAAACTGTCAGAGACAAGGTGAACAGAATAACTATAATGAGCAGCAAGGATGAAATGGTCATCATATTTGAACAGTTTTAACCCACAGGTAATTCTGGCAGTTGGCAAGTTGATCACAGTGTTGTAAGGAATAAATTGTACAGGCAGGCTCTTAGACTGTTGCTTTACTGATATAACAGGAGAATCTAGAGTCTGCTTGCTGGTCAGAAACCTGAGAGAGATGTTAGAATGGAGGATACCTGTTTCTCTCCCAGCTTCAAAGCCTAAATCAGGTCACAGAACCAGAGCCCTTGATGGCAGGAAAGACAGTTCTCTTGAGACAAGTCCCTGTAACTCTACTTCCTTATCCGCCTCCACAACTCTTCAAAGGGATAGGAAGTCATTTACTAGGATGATTGTATACAAGCTAATGCATTATATCAATCCTCCAGAGATTAGCCAGACACTAGTGCTGATTTAATGTTAATCTTTAAGGACCCAAAATGCCAGAGAGGAGCTTATGGAGGTTTGGTGATAAACGGGGCCCAATTCTGTCCCATAGTAATCTTCAGTTCTGGAAGTCCTTTATGTTTATTCATTTTCCTTATTCTTTAATATACAATTAGGATGGACATAATCAACAACCAGTAGGACTCCCTTGTTGGCTATCTGATTTAAGAAATAAAGACTCTTGCAGTAGGAAAGGCCAAGAAGAAGCTTCTGGAACTTATCATTCTTATTAGGATAGTTAGTTAGCCCAAGGCAATGGAGAAGGAAGTGGCAACCCACTCCAGTATTCTTGCTGGGAGAATCCCACGATAGAGGAGCCTGGTGGGCTAGAGTCCATGGGGTCGCAAAGAGTCAGACATGACTGAAATGGCTGGGGCCTGAGGCAGACTCGTGCCTCAGGGGAAACTGCACAGATCAGGGCTGCTGTTAAAGACTTGACTGACACACAGTGGCCATTTTTCTCAACTCCTGTTGAGTTTGGTCTGCCTGGCGTGTGCAGGAAGGTGGATGGATCTTGGAGAGGGACTGTGGAGTATTGTAAATTTAATTATGCACTGGCACAAATTACCTCAGCTGTTCCAGATGTTGAATTTCTCCTGGAACAAATCGACACAATCCCTGGAACCTATTACACAGCTATTTGTAAGCAAGTGCTCTTAGCATTGTATCAGTTAACAAGGGCTACTAGAAGTGGTTCTTTTTCACTGGGCTAGACTGCAGGATATCTTCCTGATTACCCTCGACTAGACTATATCAATTCTCCTACTCTTTGCCATGTAATCCAGAGAATCAGTCATCTTGACATTCTATAGAATACCACACTGATCACTGCCAGTTCTGAAAATCAGAAAGTACAAAGTACCTTAAAATTTTAGAAAGAAATATTGGTGTCAGAGGCTTGGAGATAAATCCCGTAAAATGTCAAGGGCCTACAACCTCAGTAACAAGTCTAGAGCTCCTATGAGCTGGGACATGTGGGATATAACCTTCATTGTACTTCTAAGAAGAGGAAACATTTTTTGGACTTCTTTAGGGTTTTTTCCTTTCTTTTTTATTTTTTAATTTATGAAAGTATAACAACACATTGACAGGAGACTTGGCAAATACAGAGCAAAGTTACATATAATTCTACTATACAATTATTGTTTAAGTAGATAAATTAAGATTTTTAGTTGGAGTTTCAATATCAAACTCTCAAAAATTAATAGAATGAACATACAGAAAAGTAGAAGGATACAGTAGACCTGAAAAGCACCATGAATCAATTCAACATAATAACATAGTTATTAATAAGATTTATACAATTTTCACATGGACTAGGATACAAATTCTATTCATGTTACCACATACTATAAACTAAGAGACATTGGAACATATCCAGGGACCTAAAACAAGGTGCAAAAATTTTACAGGATAAAGGTATTGAAATCATACAGAGTCTTTTATTACTGTGGAATTATGTTAGAAATCAATATCAAGAGATATTTGAAAATAATCCATATATTTTCAGGTGCAATGTGACATTTACCAAGAGAGATATTTGACTTAGCCAGTGAAAGCCTTAATAAAGTTAAAGACTTAAAAAACACAGAGGGTGATTGCCTAGAAGAAAGCATTTAAGTGAAAAATTAATATCAAAATGAGAAATTAACATCAAAGATCAAAGATACTTTAAAAACTCCATGTATTCAGAAATTAATTGTCCATTTTTAAATCTTTGGAGAATAAAAGTAATTTGTATTTTCAAAAAATTCCAAGATAATTCTGATATACATCTAGATTTTAAAAAATGATTACAGGTTTTCTATTAAATGGTAGTCTTAGTGATATAGAATTCTATTATTTTCTGTTGACCAATCATAATACAATAGTATTAAGTGAATAATGGTTACATAATCACAATAGTAAAAGGTGTTTGTAGGTTTTCAAAATCAATAGCCAGACAAAAAATAAAAGATAATTACAATTGCAAGTCATAATCGAAACATGATTAACCTAACAATATAAAATAATTACATACAATCTGAGGAGTTAAGTTAAGTGATCTGGTAAGTGGAAGTGCATACATGCACATGTTTTCATCAGCTCAGTCTGTGTCTTTTGGTTGGTGCATTTAATCCATTTTCAGGTAAAGTAATTATTGATATGTAAGATTCTATTGCCATTTTCTTAATTGTTTTGGGTTTATTTTGTGTAAGTGTTTCTTCTTGTGTTTCCTGCCTAGAGAATTTCCTTTAGCATTTGCTGTAAAGCTGGTTTGGTGGTGCTGAATTCTCTCAACTTTTGCTTATCTGGAAAGTTTTTGATTTCTCCATCAAATCTGAATGAGTCTGGGTATTCTTGGTTGTAGGTTCTTCCCTTTTCTTCACTCGTCACTTCAAATATATAGTGCATTTTTTGGACTTCTTTGAATATTGGAGGTGATATATACCACATTTGAGTGTGATGTTCAGACCTATTTATCAAGAAAAGTGAAAGTTTTAAATAGGACTCAGAGAAAGAGAAAGCTGCAAGAATCCAGGCTTCAGGGCAAGCTACTCTGATGTTTGGTCCTTATGACCTAGCGATCCAATGTCATGCTAAGTTTCTGTTGCTCTTTATGTCCTCTGGAAAGAATCACTGCGTTGAGCCTTAAGATTTTGGAGGAAAGCTCTTCTCTCTTCTATAGGTAAGTATATCTTTGTGAAATAACTTTTTGCTTGCTATTTAGCCCAGGTAATGCCTAACTGTGTGATCATGGAACTCTTAGTGTGTTCATCCTAAATTGAGTATTATCAAACCCTTCAAGTTATAAGGTTAGGCATGCATTAAAGCAATTTATTATCAAGTGAAAACATAAGTGATAAAGTGATTAAGCTCATGCAGATCATGCAGGTCCAAGCAAGTCAAATTCACTGATGACCCAGACTCCTTTGTACAGAGCTATGTTGCTTCTCTCCCTCCACACACATCTATAGCATCATGAAAAATTACCTGTGAACAATTGGCCCCTTAAACTTAGGTCCTACTTTACAGATAGTTCTGCATGACATGCTGGTACTCACAGGAAGTAGATTGCCACAATTTTACTGTCCAGATAGTGTACATTATGGTTATACCAAAGATTCTGTTTTTTCTTTCTGCAGTGTTCCTTCTTGTTTGCAAGTAGGCATTCTGTGCTCTTTCTTTTTTTCCTCTTCACAATCCTTAGCAGGTTGACTTTTATGGTACAGTGGCAAGATGGCTGCTAGCATTTCCAGACATCATTCACAGTCATTGCAGGAACAAACAATAAAGGAAATGCCAGCTATCTTTCCCATCAATCAACGAAACAACATTCTGGAAAATTTCTGCTAAGTCTCCTTGCTGTATCAGTGTAGTATGGCTACTAGAGGCAAAGTATTTAACCCTTTCTATTCTTGTGGTGGAGGAGGACATGGCAACCCACTCCAGGATTCTTGCCTGGAGAATGCAATGTACAGAGAAGCCTGGCGGGCTACAGTCCATAGGGTCACAAAGAGTCAGTCATGGCTGAAACGACTTAGCACACAGGCATTCTTGTAGTGACAAGTGGCAAAGGAGAAAAGGAATGGAACTAGCTGCAGGGGTTACAAACCAGCAGTGTCTGCCACAAGCACAACTAGTCATCAGCTGTTCTTGCTGACGGAACCTGCCTCCTGAGATTCCTCCTGAGTATGCAACACCATCATTAGACAAAAGATGTTGGCCATCTTCTTCTGCTTCAGCAGACAAAAATAAATTAAAATCATCTACAAACTCTCACAAAATTTTCAAGATGGTGGAGGAGTAAGACAGGGGGTCATTTTCCTCTCCATAATTACATCAAAACTACATCTGTATGTGGAACAATTGCAGAACACCTTCTAAACCCTGATGTAAGACCCCAGACTTCCAAAAAGGCAAGCTAACCTCCACAGAATGAGGTAGGGATAAAAACATAGCAAAATAAAGAGACAAAGGACTTGGGATGGGCATCTCAGGGAGGGAGATGTGAAGGAGTAAAAGTTTCCACACCTTGGAAACCTCCTCATGGACAGGGATGAGGGAAATTTTGGAACCTCAGACAGAACAGAGAAACAAGTGCTCAGAAGACAAAATGGAGAAAATTCACCAAAGAGATCATTGTCAACCAACACTTCCTAATCAAGATGCTATTTGCACACCACCCCCTACCCCCAGTGAGTTCAGAAGGTGTTTTTTTGTTTGTTTGTTTTAAATTTATTTATTTTTTTAATTGAAGGATAATTACTTAACAGAATTTTGTTTTCTGTCATACCTCAACATGAATCAACCATGATTATACATATATTCCCTCCCTTTTGAACTTCTCTTGCATCTCCCTCCCCATCCCACCCTCAAGGTTGATACAGAGCCCCTGTTTGAGTTTCCTGAGCCTTATAGCAAATTCCTGTTGGCTATCTATTTTACATGACCTTTCATAATGTAAGTTTCCATGTTACTCTCTCCATATATCTCACCCTCTCCTCCCCTCTCCCCATGTCCATAAGTCTATTCTCTATGTCTGTTTCTCCACTGCTGCCTGCAAATAAATTCTTCAGTACCATTTTTCTGCATTACATATATATGCTTTAGAATACAATATTTATCTTTCTCTTCCTGACTTAGTTCACTCTGTATAATAGGTTCTAATTTCATCCACCTCATTAGAACTGACTAAATGTGTTCCTTTTTATGTCTGAGTAATATTCCATTGTGTATATATATCACAACTTCTTTATCCATTCATCTGTTGATGGACATCTAGGTTGCTTCCATGTTCTACCTATTATAAGTAGTGCTGCAATGAATAATGGGATACATGTATCTTTTACAATTTTGGTTTCCTCAGGGTATATGCCTGGGAGTGGGATTGCTGAGTCATGTGGTGATTTTCTTCCTTATTTTTTTTTTAAGGAATCTCTATACCATCTTCCACAGTGGCTGTATCAATTTACATTTCCACCAACAGTGCAAGAGCATTCCCCTTTTTCCACACCCTCTCCAACATTTGTAGTTTGTAGACTTTTTGATGATGGTCATTCTGACCTATGTGCGGTGATATCTCATTGTATTTTGATTTGCATCTTTTCATGTGTTTGTTAGCCATCTGTATGTCTTCTTTGGAGAAACGTCTGTTCAGGTCTTTTTCCAACTTTTTGATTGGGTTGTTTGTTTTTCTGGTGTTGAGTTGTATGAGCTGCTTGTATATTTTGGAAATTAATCCTTTTTCAGTTGTTTCACTTGCTATTATTTTCTCCCATTCTGAAGGTTGTCTTTTTTACTTTGCTTGTAGTTTCCTTTGCTGTGCAAAAGCTTCTAAGTTTAATCAGGTCCCATTTGTTTACTTTTGTTTTTATTTCCATTACTCTAGGAGGTGGGTCATAGAGGATCTTGCTTTGATTTATGTCATTGAGTGTTCTGCCTATGTTTTCCTCTAAGAGTTTTACACTTTCTAGTCTTACATGTAGGTCTTTAATCCATTTTGAGTTTATCTTTGTGCATGGTGTTAGGAAGTGTTCTAATTTCTTTCTTTTGCATATAGGTGTCGAGTTTTCCCGGCACCATTTATTGAAGAGGCTTTCTTGCCCCATTGTATGTTCTTGCTCCCTTTATCAAAAACAAGGTACCCATAGGTGTGTGGGTTTATTTCTGGGCTAGAAATAAATGTTCCTTTTGTCTATATTTCTGTTTTTGTGTCAGTTCCATACTCTCTTGATGACTGTAGCTTTGTAGCATAATCTGAAGTCACAAAGCTTGATTCCTCCAGCTCCATTCTTCTTTCTCAAGACTGCTTTGGCTATTTGGGGCCTTTTGTGTTTGAACATGAATTTGAATTCTTTGTTCTAGTTCTATGAAAAATTCCATTGATAATTTGATAGGGCTCACACTGAATCTGTAGATTGTGTTTGGTAGTATAGTCATTTTCACAATTTTGATTCTTCCTACCTGGGAACATGGAATAAATCTCCATCTGTTGATGTTGTCTTTGATTTCTTTCACTAGTGTCTTATAACTTTCTGTGTACAGTTATTTTGCCTCCTTAGGTAAGTTTATTCCTAGATATTTAATTCTTTTTGTTTCAATGGTGAATGGGATTGATTTCTTAATTTCCCTTTCTGATTTTTCATTGTTAATATGTAGAAATGCAAGTGATTTCTGTGTATTGATTTTGTATACTGCAACTTTGCTAAATTCACTGATTAGGTCTAGCAATTTTCTGATACTATCTTTAGTTTTTTCTTTGTTCAGTATCATGTCATCTGCAAACAGTGAGAGCTTTCTTCATTTCCAATCTAGATTCCTTTTATTTATTTTTCTTCTCTGATTGCTGTATCTAGGACTTCCAAAACTATGTTGAATAATAGTGGTGATAATGGACACACTTGTCTTGTTCCTGATCTTAGGGAAAATGCTTTCAGTTTTTCACCATTGAGAATAATGTTTGCTGTAGGCTTATCATATATGGCCTTCACTATGTTGAGGTAGTTTCCTTCTATGCCCATTTTTTGAAGAGTTTTAATCATAAATGGGTGCTGAATTTTGTCAAGGCTTTTCTGTATCTATTAAATTATCATATGGTTTTCATCTTTCAAATTCTTAATATGATGTATCACATTGATTGATTTTCATATGTTGAAGGGTCCTTGCATCACTGGAATAAACCCAACTTAATCATGGTGTATGAGCTTTTTGATGAGTTGCCGAATTCTGTTTGCTAAATTTTGTTGAGGATTTTTATATCTATGTTCTTCGGTGATATTGGCCTGTAGTTTTATCTTTTTTGCGTTGTCTTTGTCTGGTTTTGGTATCCAGGGGATGGTGGCCTCATAGAATGAGTTTGGAAGCGTTCCTTCCTCTGAAATTTTTTGAAATAGTTTTAGAAGGATAGGCATTAGATCTTCTCTAAATGTTTGATTGAGTTCTCCTGTGAAGCTTTCTGGTACTGGGCTTTTGTTTTTTGGGAGATTTTTTTTTATCACAGTTTCAATTTCAGTGCTTGTAATTGGGTTGTCCATAATTTCTATTTCTTACTGGTTCAGTCTTGGAAGATTGAACTTTTCTAAGAATCTGTCCATTTCTTCCAGGTTGCTTATTTTATTGCCATATACTTGTTCATAATAGTCTCTTATAATTCTTTGCATTTCTGCATTGTCTGCTGTAACCGCTCCTTTTTCATTTCTAACTTTGTTGATCTGATTCTTCTCTCCTTTGTTATTGATGAGTCTGGCTAAAGGTTTGTCAATTTTGCTTACCTTCTCAAAGAACCATCTTTTAGTTTTATTAATCTTTACTATTGTTTGTTTCATTTCTTTTTCACTTATTTCTGCTCTGATCTTTATGATTTCTTTCCTTCTGCGAATTTTGGGGCTTTTTGTTCTTTTTTCAGTTGTTTTAAGTGTAAAGTTAGGTTGGCTATTTGATGTTTTTCTTGTTTCTTGAGGTAAAATTGTGTTGCTATAAACTTCCCTCTTATAACTGCTTTTACTGCATCCCATAGGTTTTGCGTTGTCATGTTTTCATTGCCATTTGTTTCTAGAAATTTTTTTATTTCCCTTTTGATTTCTTCAGTAACCTGTTGGTTATTTAGAGATGTATTTTTTAATCTCAATGTGTTTGTGTTTCTTACAGTTTTTTTTCTTGCAATTGATATCTAGTCAGAGATATCTAGTCATTGTGTTCAGAGAATATGCTGGATATGATTTCAATTTGCATAAATTTACTGAAATTTGATTTGTGACCCAAGATGTGGTCTAGCCTGGAAAATGTTCCATGTGCACTTGAGAAGAAGGTGCATTCTTCTGCATTTGGATGGAATGTCCTGAAGATATCAATGAGATACTTCTCATCTAATGTATCATTTAAGACTTGTGTTTCCTTATTAATTTTCTGTTTTGATGATCTGTCCATTTGTGTGAGTGAGGTGTTGAAGTCTCCTAATACTATTGAGGTGGCCAAAGTACTGGAGTTTCAGCTTTAGCATCAGTCCTTCCAATGAACACCCAGGACTGATCTCCTTTAGGATGGACTGGTTGGATCTCCTTGCAGTCCAAGGGACTCTCAAGAATCTTCTCCAACATCACAGTTCAAAAGCATCAATTTTTTGGTGCTCAGCTTTCTTCACAGTCCAACCCTCACATCAATACATGACCACTGGAAAAACCACAGCCTTGACCATATGGACATTTGTTGGCAAAGTAATGTCTCTGCTTTTTAATATGCTATCTAGGTTGGTCATAATTTTCCTTTCAAGGAGTAAGTGTCTTTTCATTTCATGGCTGCAGTCACTATCTGCAGGGATTTTGGAGTCCCCAAAAATAAAGCCTGACACTGTTTTCACTGTCTCCCCATCTATTTCCCATGAGGTGATAGGACCAGATGCCATGATCACAGTTTTCTGAATGTTAAGCTTTAAGTCAATTTTTTCACTCTCCTCTTTCACTTTCATCAAGAAGCTTTTTAGTTCCTCTTCACTTTCTGCCGTAAGGGTGGTGTCATTTGCATATCTGAGGTTATTGATATTTCTCCCGGCAACCTTGATTCCAGCTTGTGCTTCTTCCAGTCCAGCGTTTCTCATGATGTACTCTGCATATAAGTTAAACAAGCAGAAGAGTTGACTCATGGAAAAGACCCTGATGCTGGGAGGGACTGGGGACAGGAGGAGAAGGGGATGACAGAAGATGAGATGTCTGGATGGCAACACCAACTCGATGGGCACGAGCTTGAGTAAACTCCAGGAGTTGGTGATAGACAGGAAGGCCTGGTGTGCTGCAATTCATGGGGCTGCAAAGAGTTGGACATGAATGAGCGACTGAACTGAACTGAATACTGTTGAGTTACTGTCGATTTCTCCTTTTATGTCTGTTAGTGTTTGTCTTATGTATTGAGGTTCTCTTGTGTTGGGTGCATCAGTTCAGTTCAGTTCAGTTGTGCAGCCATGTCCGACTCTTTGCAACCCCATGACCACAGCATGGCAGGCCTCCCTGTCCGTTACAAACTCCCGGAGTTTACCCAAACTCATGTCCATTGAGCTGATGATGCCATCCAACCATCTCATTCTCTGTCATTCCCTTCTCCTCCTGCCTTCAATCTTTCTCAGTATCAGGGTCTTTTCATATGAGTCAACTGTTTGCATCAGGTTGCCAAAGTATTGGAGTTTTAGCTTCAACATCAGTCCTTCCAATGAACACTCAGGACTGATCTCCTTTAGGATGGACTGGTTGGATCTCCTTGCAGTCCAAGGGACTCTCAAGAGTCTTCTCCAATACCACAGTTCAAAAGCATCAATTTTTCAGCACTCAGCTTTTTTTATAGTCTAACTCTCACATCCATACATGACTACTGGAAAAATCATAGCCTTGACTAGATGGATCTTTGTTTGCAAAGTAATCTCTGCTTTTTAATATGCTATCTAGGTTGGTCATAACTTTCCTTCCAAGGAGTAAGCAGCTTTTAATTTCACCATCAGCAGTGATTTTGGAGCCCCCAAAAATAAAGTCAGTCACTATTTCCCCATTTATTTTCCATGAAGTGATGGGACTGGATGCCGTGATCTTGGTTTTCTGAATGTTGAGCTTTAAGCCAACTTTTTCACTCTCCTCTTTCACTTTCATCGAGAAGCTCTTTGGTTCTTCTTCACTTTCTGCCATAAGGGTGGTGTCATCTGCATATCTGAGGTTATTGATATTTCTCCTTGCAATCTTGATTCCACCTTGTGCTTCATCCAGCCCAGCGTTTTGCATGATGTACTCTGTATATAAGTTAAACAAGCAGGGTGACAATATACAGCCTTGACATACTCCTTTCCTTATTTGGAACCAGTCTGTTGTTCCATGTCCAGTTCTAACTGTAGCTTCTTGACCTGCACACAGATTTATCAAGAGGCAGGTCAGGTGGCCTGGTATTCCTATCTCTTTCAGAATTTCCCACAGTTTATTGTGATCCACACAGTCAAAGGCTTTGGCATAGTCAATAAGGCAGAAATAGATGTTTTTCTGGAGTTCTCTTGCTTTTTCAATGATCCGGCAAATGTTGACAATTTGATCTCTGGTTCCTCTGCCTTTTCTAAAACCAACTTGAGCATCTGGAAGTTCACGGGTCACGTACTGCTGAAGCTTGACTTGGAGAATTTTGAGCATTACTTTACTAGCATGTGAGATGAGTGCATTGTGTGGTAATTTGAGCATTCTTTGTCATAATTTTCTTTGGAATTGGAATGAAAACTTACCTTTTACAGTCCTGTGGTCACTGCTAAGTTTCCCAAATTTGCTGACATATTGAGTGCAGCACTTTCACAGAATCATCTTTTAGGATTTGAAATAGCTCAATTGGAATTCCATCACCTCCACTAGCTTTGTTCATAGTGATGCTTCCTAAGGCCCACTTGACTTCAAATTCTAGGATGTCTGATTCTAGGTGAGTCATCACATCATCATGATTATCTGGATCATGATCTTTTTTGTACAGTTCTTCTGTGTATTCTTCCCACCTCTTCTTAATATCTTCTGATTCAGTTAGGTCCATACCACTTCTGTTGGGTGCATAGATATTTACAATTGTTTCATCTTCCTCTTGGATTGATAACTTGATCATTATGTAGTGTCCTTCATTATCTCTTTTAATTTTTATTTTAAGGTCTATTTTGTCGGATATGAGGATTGCTACTCCAGCTTTCTTTTGCTTCCCATTTGCATGGAATATATTTTTCCATCCTCTCACTTTCAGTCTACACGTGTCTTTAGGCCTGAAGTGAGTTTCCTGTAGACAGCATATATATGGATCTTGTTTTTGTATCCATTCAACCAGTCTGTGTCTTTTGGTTGGAGCATTTAATCCACTTAATTACATTAATCCATTAATTGCATTTAAAGTAATTACTGATATATATGTTCCTATTGCCATTTTCTTAATTGTTTGGGGTTTGATTGTGCAGGTCTTTTTCATCCCTTGTATTTCTTGACTATGTACGTCTATTTAGCATTTGTTGTAAAACTGGTTTGGTGGTACTGAATTCTTTTAATTTATGCTTGTCTGAAAAGCTTTTGATTTCTCCATCAATTGGGAATGAAATCCTTGACAGGTACAGTAATCTTGGTTGTAGATTTTCCCTTTCAGTACTTTAAATATATCCTGCCATTCCCTTCTGGCCTGCAGAGTTTCTGCTGCAAGATCAACAGTTAAATGTATGGGATTTCCCTTGTATGTTACTTGTTGATACTCCCTCGCTGCTTTTAATATTCTTTCTTTGTTTTTAATCTTTGTTAGCTTGATTAGGATGTGTCTTGATGTGTTTCTCCTTGGGTTTATTCTCTATGGGACTCTTCTGCCTCTTGGATTTGATTGAATATTTCCTTTTTTATGTTAGGAAAATTTTCAACTATAATCTCTTCAAAAATTTTCTCATACCCTTTATTTTTCTCTTCTTCTGGGAACCCTATAATTCAAATTTTGGTGCATTTGATACTGTCCCAGACATCTCTCAGACTATCCTCAGTTCTTTTCATTCTTTTTACTTTATTCTTCTCTTCAGAAGTTATTTCCACCATTTTATCTTCCAGCTCACTGATTTATTCTTATGCTTCAGATATTCTGCTATTGATTCCTTCTAGAGTATTTTTAATGTCAGTAATTGTGTTGTTTGTCTCTGTATGTTTATTCTTTAGTTCTTTTAGGTCTTTGTTAATTGATTCTTGCACTTTCTCCATTTTGTTTTCAAGGTTTTTGATCATCTTTACTATCATGATTCTGAATTCTTTCCCAGGTAGTTTGCCTGTTTCCTCTTCATTTATTATTTCCTCTTCAATGTTTCTAGTTTGTTCTTTCATATCTACAGTATTTCTCTGCCTTTTCATTATTTTTTTAAACTTATTGTGTTTGAGGTCTCCTTTTTACAGGCTTCAAGGTTGAATACTTTCTTCCTTTTGGTTTCTCCCCTCCTAAGTTTGGTGCAATGGTTTGTGTACTCTTTGTATAGGGTGAGAATTGTGCTGAGTTTTTTTGTTTTGTTTTGTTGTTTTTCTACTGATGGACAAGGCTGAATGAGGTGGTAGTCCTGTCTGCTGATGACTGGGTTTGCATTTTTGTTTTGTTGTTTAGATGAGGGATTCTGCACAGAGTGCTACTGGTAGTTGGATGATGGCAGGTCTTGTACTCAAGTGGTTTTCTTTGTGTGAATTCTCACTATTTTATACTCCCTAGGGTTAGTTCTCTGGTAGTCTAGGGTCTTGGAAATCAGTGCTCCCACTTCAAAAGCTCAGGGTTTGATCTCTGGTCAGGAATGAAGATTCCACAAGTGGTTTGTTTTGGTATTAAGTGAGATTAAAACAAATATCCTAAAACAAGAAACCAAATATGAACCCAACAAATACCAGTTACAAAATCGGGCAAATAATAATTAAAACAATGGAATATACACATACACATATACACCCATAAACAAAATCAAAACAGTCCAACAAAAATAGAGCACAATAGTTTGACCTATCAAATAAGGGAAACCAAAAATTATACCAACCAATTAAGAACAAAGCTAACTAAAGCACAAACTGGAAAACAAAACTAAATCAGGGTGCCAAGTGGAGAATAAAGCAATGAAAACAAATATGTTGAGAGGAAAGAAAGAAAGAATGGATATGCAAAATTAAATAGAGGTATATAAAGATTTATATACATTAAAGCTCGACTGCAAGTGGAAAAGAACAGTAGGAGAAGCTAACAAAGAAATAAATGTAGAATAACAACAATAGGCTTAAAAAATTAAAAATTAAAATAAAAGAGAAAAGGGAAAAAAACAGGAAGAAGAAAGAACAAAAGGAAAACTCCATAGAACTACAAAAGCCCAATGTTGAGGCAGAGGTTTATGACAACAATAAAAAGTTGGACTGAATTTAAAAAAGCAAAACTCAAAAGCTTAATTAGATTTCAGAGTGCCAATAAAATCAGCAACTACAATAGAGGGGGTGAAAAAATGGAAAAAGAAAAAGAAAAAAGAAAGAAAAAAATCCAAAAGAATCTACAGAACAAGTCAAAACATAAGAATAATAAATGTTTTTCTTGAGTCACTGCTGTCAGAGTCCTTTCCCTCACTAGGAGTCACATTCCACTTCACCTCCCTAGGATGCCCTCCAACACTGTGCTGCTCTCTGGACCTGCGGGGGCGTGGGGGCAGCTCGGATTCTAATCTGGTCTTACTTCTGTATATTCTTGCCTCCAATGTCCACAGCTATCAGAACTAGTGCATTTTCCTTTGTGAGAGCTCTCAATATCATTTTATATATTCCATAGACACAGAGTCTGCTTAGTTGATTGTGTGGATTTAATCTGCAGCTTGTACAGTTGGTGGGAAGGTTTGGGGTCTTCTTCCTTAGCCACACTGCCTCTGGGTTTCCATTGTGGCTTTACTTCCACCTCTGCATGTGGGTCGTCCACATGCAGTTTGCTGTGGTTTGCTCCTGAGGTTGCCCTGGAAGACTTGGTTCTGCCCCAGTGAGGGCCAGTTGTGGAGGCAGTGCAGCTGCTTGAGTCTGCAGGGGTTCTGGCTGCACCAGATACTTGGGGGAGTTGATGGCTAGGGCCAGCAGGAAATACGGTGCTCTAGAAGGGTATGGCAACCAGTATTGGCCAATACACTCTAGTATTCTTGCCTGGAGAGCTGCCCCCCTCCCCCCACCCCCCCGACAGAGAAGCCTGGCAAGCCACAGTTCACAGGGCCACAAAGAGTTGAACATGACCTAAGCAACCTTGCATGTATAGATGCAAGACTTTTTTTTTTTTTTTTGCCTGTGGCAGCTCTGCCCCAGTGAGGTGGCACAGCTGCTTGGGCTGCAGCGACCCAGGTGGTGCCAAGTGTGAAGGGACACAGATTGTCTTCAGGCAGGAGCTATGGCCCTATCAGTTGTTTTTTTTTTTCCCGACCCTCCTGTAGCTGGTGATCAGAAGGCCTCTTTGGCCAGTCTTTCTCCATAGCCCCGCCCATTCAGGTACTTAGACTGCTCCTTTGCTTGGAGTCCTTCTCTGTGGTTTGGCACATCAGGCACATAGAGGGGCACCCCCCCAGCTGGGGTCCTACTCTGTAGATCGGGCATGTCAGGCACTTAAAGGGGCACCCTGCGTGGTGTTCTACTCTGTAGCCTGGTGTCAGGCACTTGATGGGCCAGCCTCTCTATTGTTCAGCTGCCAGTGCTGGCCTGTGGGGAGAGAGAGGCTATGGTGATGGCTCCACCCCCTAGGCATGACTCAGCAGTATTGCCTTGCTTTCATAGCTGCCTGACTTTCCTCCACTGGCACTTCTCACCACAATCTCCTTCTTCACAGCCTCTCAACCTGATTCGTCTCTCTGCAGTCAACAGCAGCCTTCACCCTGGGATTGCTTCATAATCCCTAAACTCCAGCTCCCAGCCTGTGCATCTTCTAGGGGACCTGCATCCCTGTCCAGTGTATGTATGGCTGTGCAAAGGCTGTCTGATTCTCATTCAATTTAGGCTGCCACAGATCAGCTGTTTCACTCTCAGCCTTTAATGTTTCTCCTCTGATTCAGACAACTACCCTGTTGTAGGAATGGGACCCCTGCTTCACTTTCCCCACCCACCAAGGGCAGGTCCATTCCTACTAACACTCCTGTTTTCCACCCTAGTTCCTCCATCCTACCAAGTTTTGCATGACTCTATATTCTTCCCCACTGGTCAGTACTCCTGTCTGTGCTCAGCTGGTGTTCTGCATGCACTTCTGTGTCTGAAGGTATATTCCTGATGGAGAGAGGTGTACTCCACATCTGCCTACTCCTCCACCATCTTGTTCTCTACCTGCTATGTTTTTGATTTTGTAAAATTTTTGCTAGTCTAGTTTTTAGTATTCATTTTCACATATGGATTTGTTTATTGGTTTGGTTGATCTTTTACTCTTTGGTTCCTGTTTTTATTCTTTGTTTTCTCTTTTTTTCTCTCCTTTTCTCTTTGTGAGTGTGTGAAGTTCTTTGGGTATTCTTGTCTGTTGAGTGTTGCTTTCACCAGTTGTCTTGGGGTTTTGTCTATCTGTTCTTTTTTTGTTTGTATATTTGGCTGACTTCCCCCCTCCCTTTTTTTCCCCTCTATCCCTTGCTTTCTCCTATTCGCTATGTAAGTTGGAAGTCTTGGGGCTATAGTAAGAGATTGAGCTGAACCTCTGAGGTTGGAGATCTTAGTCTTCCAACACACAAAAGCCTAGGGCCAGATGTCTTCACAAGTGAATTCTACCAAAAGTTTAGAGAAAAGCTATCACCTATCCTGTTTGAACTCGTCCAGAAAATTACATAGAAAAGAAAACTCCCAAAC
This sequence comes from Muntiacus reevesi, assembly GCF_963930625.1. NCBI lineage: Eukaryota > Metazoa > Chordata > Mammalia > Artiodactyla > Cervidae > Muntiacus > Muntiacus reevesi. The sequence continues at coordinate 14,050,328 of NC_089256.1, forward strand.
CCATTCTATGAGGCCATCATCACCCTGATACCAAACAAGACAAAGATACCACCAAAAAATAAAATCACAGGTCAATATCACTGATGAACATAAATGCAAACATCCTTAACAAAATTTCAGCAAACAGAATCTAACAATGCATTAAAAGAATTGTATAGCAAGATCAAGTGAGATTTAGCCCAGGAATGAAAGGATTTTTCAGTATATGCAAATCAATCAATGTGATATGCTGTATTAACAAATTGAAAGATAAAAACTGTATGATCATCTCAACATATGCAGAGAAAGGTTTTGACAAAATTCAATATCCATTTATGATTTAAAAAAAAAAACTCTCCGAAAAACAGGCATAGAAGGAACCTACCTCAACATAACAAAGACCATATATAACAAATCCACAGCAAACATTATTCTCAATGCTGGAAAACAGAAAGCATTTACTCTAAGATCAAGAACAAGACAAGGGTGCCCACTCTCATCATTATTATTCAGCATAGTTTTGGAAGTCCTAGTCATGGCAATCAGAGAAGAAAAAGAAATAAAAGGAATCCAGATTGGAAAAGAAGTAAAATTCGCACTGTTTGCAAATGACATGATACCCACACATAGAAAGCATTAAAGATGCCACCAGAAAATTACTAGAGCTAATCAGTGAATATACTAACGTTGCAGGATATAAGATTAATACACAGAAATTCCTTGCATTCTGATACACTAACAATGAAAAAATCAGAAAGAGAAATTAAGGAAACAATCTCATTCACCATTTAACAAAAATAATAAAATACCTAGGAATAAACCTACCTAAAGAGACAAATGACTTGTATGCAGAGAACTATAAAACACTGAGGCAAGAAATCAAAGATGACACACAAAAAAGAGGAGAAATACCATGTTCTTGGGTTGGAAGTATCAATATTGTGGAAATGACTGTTTTACCCATAGCAATGTACAGATTCAGTGCAATCCCTATCAAGCTACAATAGCATTTTTCACAGAACTAGAACAAAAAAAATTCCTAATTTGTATGGAAAAACAGAAGACCCTGAATAGCCAAAGCAATCTTGAGATAGAAAAGCAGAGCTGGAAGACTCCATTTTCCTGACTTCAGACTATACTACAAAGCTATAGTCATTAAGACACTATGGTACTGGCACAAAAACAGAAATATAGACAAATGGAACAAGATAGAAAGCCCAGAGATAAACTCACACATCTATGGGTACCTTATCTTTGACAAAGGAGGCAAGAATATACAATGGAGAAAAGAGCCTCTTCAATAAATTGTACTGGCAAAACTAGACAGTGACACACAAGAGAGTGAAACTAGAATACTTCCTAACGTCACACACAAAAATAAACTCAAAATGGATTAAAGACTTAAATACAAGGCCAGAAACTAGAAAGCTCTTAAAGGAAAACATAGGCAGTACACTCTTTGATATAAATCACAGCAGGATCCTCTTTGACCCACCTCTTAGAGTAATGAAAATAAAAATAAAAATAAACAAATGGGACCTAATTAAACTTAAAAGCAATAAACAAGATTAAAAGACAACCCTTAGAATGGGAGAAAATAATTGCAAATGAAACAACTGATAAAGGATAATCTCCAAAATATATCAGCAGCTCAAATAGCTCAGTATCAGAAAAACAAACAGCCCAATCAAAAAATAGGCAAAAGACCTAAACAGACATTTTTCCAAAGAAGACATACAGACGACCATAAATACAGGAAAAGATGCTCAACATCATAATTATTAGAGAAATGCAAATCAAAACTACAATGGGGTATCACCTCATAGCAGTCAGAATGACCATTATCAAAAAAATCTACAAACAATAAATGGGGGAGAGGATGGAGAAAAGGGAACGGTTGATGATATAAGCCAATACAGCCGTTATGGAGAATAGTATGTAGATTCCTTAAAATCCTTTAGATTAGGGTGAAGATTCCTAAATCCTTTAGGAATCCTTTAGATTCCTAAAACTAGGGATAAACCTACCATATGACCCAGCAACCCCAGGCATATACCCTGAAAAGTCACAATTATAAAAGACACATGTACCCCAGTGTTCATTGCAACACTATTTACAATAGCCAGGGCATGGAAGCAACCTAGGTGTCCAACGAGAGACAAATGGGTAAAGAAGATGTGGTACATATATGTGATGGGATATTACTCAGCCATAAAAAAGAACAAATTTGAGTCAGTTCTAGTGAGATGGATTAACCAAAAGTCTGTTATACAAAGTGAAGTAAGTCAGAAAGAAAGAAACACATATACATGGAATCTAGAAGAGATCTCATGTGTGAAAGAGATAGCTAGTGGGAAGAGCTGTACAACATGCGGAGCTAGAAAAGTAGTATTGATGAACCTATTTGCAGGGAAGGAATGGAGATGCAGATGTAGAGAATGGACTTGTGGACACAGTAGGGGAAGGAGAGAGCAGGATGAATGGAGAAAGTAGCATAGACATATATATACTACCATGTGTAAAATAGACAGCTGGTGAGAAGTTGCTATATAACACAGGAAGCCCTGGCTGGCACTCTCTAGGTCATCTAGGTGATGACCTACAGGGGTAGGATAGGGGGAGGGGAGGGAGGCTCAAGAGGCAGGGGATATACATATAATTATGGTTGATTCTCCTTGTTGTATGGCAGAAACCAACACAACATTGTAAAGCAATTTTCCTCTGATTAAAAAATACATTTAAAAAATTTTGATGACTCTTGGAAACTAAATATTTTTGCATCATCAATATCAAAGATCAGACAAAGTAATTCCTTGTGCCCATTGTATCACAATATCAACACATTCTTAAAATAGATATTAACTTTATCTAAAAAAATAATAAATTAAAGCTCTCAAAATATAGGTATAGGGCACAGATAACTTATGATATTGGTGAGTTTGTGAGGAATAAGGGCATTTCTTGTAGTCTGATTCTTGTAGTAAAGTCTTTGAAAGAGAATTAAATAGGCTTGTGTCAGTAATGAAGTTGTACAGCTTGGGCCAGGTTTGATTTCTGTCTTTGGTGTAAACAGTTGATGACAAGATCAATACGTGCTTCTAGGTCTCAGGTTATCTTTACCTATGTTTTCAGTCAAAGGGAATGGATATCACAGTGTTTCCAGTTGAAGTTCCTAGGCCTCTGGTTTACCTGAGGCAGATCTGGCACCAAAGTGAGGATACATTCAACGGGCTGATGTAGCTAAAATCTGAGGGAACTAAGGAGGACCTTCTCTAGAGTTATTAAATAGACTTGGGGCCAAACCTGCTTGATTATGTGGAATAAGGTGTTTCACAAGAATCACAATCTACAACCCAATGCAGTTTTAAGGGAATCCTTGAATCAGAATTCATCTCGAAAGTCAGGAAGTTAATCAGATGTTGTGTTATCCATCAAGATAATTTTATATGGAGTGAGTATCACACTGCCACAGATGGGAACTCCAACTCAACTAGACATCCTATGTGGCAACCTCTTCAGAGGCCTTGCCATAGCCCACCTTTTTTGTGTGCATATGTGGCAACACTGGGCTTTCCAGTTGGCACAGTGGTAATGAGTCCTCCTGCTAATGCAGAAGACACAAGATTCTTGGGTTTAATCTCTGGATCAGGGCAATCTCCTGGAGAAGGAAATCACAACCCATTCCAGTATTCTTGCCTGGAGAATTCCAAGGACAGAGGAGTCTGGTGGGCTACAATCCACGAGGTCGCAAAGAGTTGAACATGACTGTGAGACAATTTCACTTTAAGGTATTTACAATAGTTCCCTGACCAGACATTGTGCTGAAATTCTAAGCAATGACTATGATGTCATTTACCCAAATTATTAATAAATTGACTATGCATGTGAACCTTTCCTTGGTAGATCTAGAGGTAAAAGTATGGATGAGGTCACATAACAGTAAGGGGACTGCTGCTGCAAAGAAGCAGTCTTTTCTCACCTGGAAAATTCCATGGATAGAGGACCCTGGCAGGCTACAGTCCATGGGGTTGCAGAGTCAGACATGACTGAGCAGAGTCAGACATGACTGAGCATGCATGCAGGCCTAGAGACGTGTGGCAACAGTTTAGCAATTAAAAAAAAAAAATCATAGCACAACATACCTATAGAATAAAATCACAGAAAATAAGTATCCAGTTTAGTGAATTTTCATCATCTTGTCATATGCACATAACCAGCACCCAGATCAAGAAGCAAAACAGTACTGGCTCTTTCCTGTCAATACTTCCTCTTTCCCAGGTGACAATTCTCTTGATCTTTTTAAATATTTCAATATTTATTGATATATAATTGACATATAACACTGTATAAGTTTAAAGTATACAACATAAAGATCTGATACATATATGCATTGCAAAATGATCAGCACACTAAGTTTAGATAACATCCATCACCTCCGTATGATGAGAACTTTTAAGATCTACTCTCTTAGGAACTTTCAAATACATAATACAATATTGTTAACTATTACAATGCACCATTACCTCCCCAAAACTTATTTATCTTATAACTGGAAGTTCGTACCATTTGACCACCCTCATCCAATTCCTCCACTACCTACTTCCTGCCTCTGGTAATCACAAATGTGACCTCAGTGAGTTTCTATGAGTTCCCCCCCCCCACCCCGATTCCATATATAAATGAAATCACACAGTATTTGTCTTTCTCTTTCTAACATTTCACTTGGCATGATGCCCTTGAGGTCCATCTATGTTGTCACAAGTGGCAGGATTTTCTTCTTTTTCATGGTTGAATGGTATTTAAATGTATATATAGATATCCCATTTTCTTTATCCATTCATCTGTCAATGGACACTCACTTGACTTTTAACAGCATATATGTGATTCACTTGCTTTTGAATTTTTGTAAATAGAATCACAGAGCATGTCTTCCTCTGTGCCTGACATCTTTCACTCAGCATCATGAGGTAGGATTCACCCACATTGACAAGTGGTTATAGTTCATTTATCCTCATTGATGTGTCCACTGATGTGCAGTATTCCTTTGAATGCATGCACTACTATTGCTATCCATTTTTCTGCTAATGGTCATGTAGTTAGATTCAAATTTTAGGTTGTCATGCACACTGCTGCTATGAATAACAATAACGTACATGATTTTGGTGAACTTATGGATGTGTTTCTGTTGGATGAAGTTGCTGCATCATGTAGTATGCATATGATTGGTCTTAGGCTGCTTCTTTCTCAGCATCGATAGGCACTCTCAGCCCTCAGCACCCCAGGCTGGGTCTTCCTCTGGAGTGGTAGGTTCACTGACTTTTGCAGGAGATAAAGAACTTCTGATACAAAGTATAATGAGCTCATGGCATCCTCTTATAAGCTCCTGTTCAGATTTCATGTTGCTGATTTTCTTAGACTTTTATATATATTTGTAGATGCTTCCTGAAAATTCTCATTTAGCCAGCTATTTTATTGCTCAAACTTGGGACAGTCAATGCCTAGCAGTAGCCAAGCACTGCTAAGGGCTTAACCTATTTTACTCCACCACAGTTCATATCAAGCCTCTGCAGAAGTCTTGCTTCTTTCACATATAGAAAAACCTATGATGAAGGTAAGGGGCTGTGGAACAAGTAGGGAGACCCAGGCCAGTCTACCTGCCTCATTCTGTCAGCTGATACTGCTTCCCAGCTTGTTCTCATATCAGGCTTTAACAAATTTGTAATTCACTAAAAGCAGAAAGATGCATTCCGTAACTTTTCCCCCAATCACTCTTCTCTGTCAGCAGAGACAATATGAGAAGACTGATGGTGGAGAATCAAACCTTGAAACTATTTGAAGATCTACAAAGTGTCCTCGGGAGAGAGGCTCTAGAAGGCTGAGTGTGGAGCCAGTTAGACCGAAGAAGGGAGGCTGGGCTTGTACAGGTGCCTGCCCCACAGTGTTCTCCTAAGGGTACAGAGCGCAGGCTGCACCCATGTACCATTCATCCAGGGCTTGCTTGGAATGGCTTTCACACCAACTCTGGGCTCTCAGATAAAGAGACGTAGGTGCCTGCCCAGGAGGAACTCACAGTGTACAGGAGAAGGCAGGAGGTTAAGCAAATAATTGTACAAAAATGCTAAGGAGATCTAAGAGAAATACAGGAGAGACGGGCACAGGGAGGTAGCCAGTACTCCCAGAGAGAGAGGTTGAAGATGAAGTGAGGAGGGAGCCAAAGAAGACAGGTTTGGTTTCATCCATCTCATTAGAACTGATTCAAATGAATTCTTTTTAATGGCTGAGTAACGATGGCCCTATATGCAGGGCAGAAGAAGAGACGCAGAAGTACAGAACAGACTTTTGAACTCTGTGGGAGAAGGTGAGGGTGGGATGTTTCGAAAGAACAGCATGTATATTATCTGTGGTGAAACAGACCACCAGCCCAGGTGGGATGCATGAGTCAAATGCTCGGGCCTGGTGGGCTGGGAAGACCCAGAGGAATCGGGTGGAGAGGGAGGTGGGATGGGGGACCGGGATGGGGAATACGTGTAACTCTATGGCTGATTCATATCAATGTATGACAAAACCCACTGAAAAATAAAAAAGAAAAAAAGAAGAAGACAGGTTTGTAAAGTAAGTGGTGGATGGCGATGGAGCCAAGTGTGAAGGGGAGAGCGAGTTTGAGTGTAGACAGGGACCAGGCAGGAAGCAGGAGGAGCATTGTGAGGGGAGAGAAGGGTCAGGTCAGCTATCTGAGAGTCAGCCCATGCCAGGAAGTAAATGCCTAGCCACGGATTCCTGGAAAAGAGCCTACTTGTGCTCTGTCAACCCCACCATGGAAGGTGACGGTAGCCCTTGTAAGAGGCTGGATTGGTGTGAAGATCAACCCCACCCCGTAGTAACCTGGACATTTGGTCATATGGGAAGTGTCTTCTGGTCATGCAAACAAGACCTCTGGAAACTCACAGGCCTGTTGCCAAAGTGCTTTCATGTTGGGATATGAAGTTGTACGGCATTTGCCTTCCAAAGCATAGTTCACCCTAGAGCCCAGTCCTACTGTAGTCTAGGTTGGGTGAGGGAGCTTTCACATGTGTAGGGAGGAGATATCAAACTGTCAGTGAACTCAAGAGAGGTTCATTCCTCCCAAGAGAGGCTGCTGCTGGTAATGTGTTGAAAGGGTTTCTTCGGTGAAACCCACCCATTTTCCAAGTGTGATAAGGGGGTTCACCCAGGGGCATGTTAATTCCACCCAGTGGAAATAGACAAGGGTACATTTCCTGACTACCATCTCCTAGCAGGAATGGAAAAGAGAAAAAGAATGCAGTGCTCCTGCATCTAGGGGAAGAATCCCACCTGGTCTGTGTCCCTTTTTCAGGCTCCTGTGATGTTGGGTAAACTTGTTCTATAGTGAAGGCACAAGAATCCGGGAGGCTGATGAAAAGAAGCCTAGAGGAATTCCTTCTGGGCAAGAGCAGAACAGTGGCCCACAGGTCCCATGTCTAGGGTCTCAGAGATGCCAAACTTACCTCTAGACAAGGGTCTGCTCATGGCCCAGTCTTGCCCTGATCCCCCTCATATCACTTGCTCAGTGGGAAGAGCACTCAGGAAAAAGGGTTGTGTGACTTTGGGCTGAGTGAAGGGTCAAGTCATTTCTACACAGACACCAGTTTCTCTCCCTTCAGCTAGTAACAGATTCTGACTCTTCTTAAGACTGGACCTGGGAATCAAGCTGGGCTAATCTCAAATCCTATCATGGAAAATACAATTGTGGGGCAAAGAAGATAAAGGGTTGCATATGACATCCTGATACCGACCAGGGTTCTTGGCCTTCCCAACTAATAGAAGTTGACTAGAGGCCAGGCAAGAAATTCAGGCAAGGCTTTTTTGGGGTCCCTGCTGCAGCTGCGGGGAGCGAGAACAAAGGACAGTTTCCTTTGCTTACTCATTCGCTGAGGGGTGGTGAACTGGTTCCTTCTGTGGCATGAGGGTAGGGATGGCTTAGGTGTTTTGCTCTCTTCTTTGGTGGTGTTGAGTGCAGGGGGTATGTTCAGTATCCTGCTTTTGCTCCCTGCACCCTGATTTTGATCCTGGCTCTTCAGGTGGCAGTAGGTTTTCGGTCTTTTTGTATCTTTTGTCCAGAATTGCCTCAACTGCCCAAGCATGCAGTTGTTTTTAGTCCCATGTAGTTTCTTTTTGTTTCGTTGCTTGAGCTGTGTCCAGGTGCAGGCGCTGCAGCATTGCAGCAAAGTGTTCCAGTTCCCCCGTCTCGGTCTGAGAAGGACTCTGGTTCCTGCTGCTGCCGAGATGTGTGGAACAGCCTAGTCCTACACCCCAGGTTCTGAAGCTGGCTTTTCCTTCCTTGGTTCTGTGAGCTACCTCAGGATCCTTCCAATCAGTCACACGCACAGACTCCCTTCTTTCCATAGTGTTTTTTTTTCCCCTTCTTTTTCTCCCCCTGCTTAAGTCAGTCAAAATTGGTTTCTGTTGTTGCAGCAAAATCTGGGCTGATATAGAAATTGGTTCCAGAAATTAGTTGTTGGCAGCAGGCCCTGGGGATATGTGGAATTGGTCATGGGCCCAGATGGAATGCGTAAGTAGACAGAGAAGGAGAATTGACTCGGTTACCTGGTGTGCTTACCTGAGATGCCACAAGCCCAGTGAAGGTGCAGCACTGGGGACCAGCAGCCCTGCCGCAGAGCATGGAAGGAGGCGAGCTGTGGACATGATGGGTCCTTGGCAGAGCATCTGATAGCATAAACAATGTCCTACCCTAAGCTCAAACAAAAATCTATCCTTAAAGTAAATAATTTCTCATCTGTGACTGAAGCACCTTTACAAATTCTGAAGATTGTGTCTCTTGTTTCTGAATGACAGCACTCCATAATTCACAATCTCAAGGATCCGGGGCATGAAGGAGGGAGTTTATAATACAGGGATAGGGAGCTCTGAGCACCAGAGGACTTGAGGACCCTGACTCTGCAATCCTTTCTGAAATACACACTCACCCTGCCCCTGAGTTGCTTGTAGAAGAGGCTGACAGTTTGTACCCACCTCACTGTTCGTCTCTGAATAAGCAGGAGTTAGACTTGACATGGCCCGGGGTGAAATGGATAATCAGGATACAAAAGAAAAGATTGTGCCTGGAAGTATTGTAGCGCCACCATTTGGGGTAACTTGGGGGCATACAATTTGAGAGTTAACTAATGAGGGTGAAATATAACTTTAAATGAGGCAGACATAATGTCATAGGTGAGCCCATCAGATTCTGTACCCGCTGTGCGTCTCCTTGGACAGCTAGTTGGGTTCCAACAATTGGATTCTTTTATTAATGAAAATTTCTCCTGAAGACTGGCACGTGCTGCTGCTACTGCTAAGTCACTTCAGTCGTGTCCGACTCTGTGTGACCCCATAGACGGCAGCCCACCAGGCTCCGTCGTCCCTGGGATTCTCTAGGCAAGAACACTGGAGTGGGTTGCCATTTCCTTCTCTAATGCAAGAAAGTAAAAAGTGAAAGTGAAGTTGCTCAGTCGTGTCTGACTCTTTGTGACCACCATAGACTGCAACCTACCAGGCTCCTCCGTCCATGGGATTTTCCCGGCAAGAGTGCTGGAGTAGGTTGCCATTGCCTTCTCCCTCCCTGGCACATGCTAGGTGGAACCAAAAGGCCAGATAGCTCTGCAGCAATGCAGAGAAGGAAATTCAAAGACTCACCTTCTTGTTATATCCCTTGACAAGACCCCAAAGACTCCTGTCTCCCTTGCCTTGAAGAAGAGATAGTAAGGGAAATGCCAGAATCTTTTTAAAATGCTTTATGGATAGTCCCCTCTGGGCCAAGAATACTGTGTATGGAGCTCACTAAAAATGGGCCTTTGGGCAGGAAGATAGACTGAGACACAGAGAACAGACCCATGGACACCGTGGGGGAGGGAGAGGGTAGGAGGCATTGAGAGAGTAGCACTGACATATATACACTATCATGTGTAAGCGAGGGAGCTCGTGGGAAGCTGCTGTATAAGGCAGGGAGCTCAGTTTGGTGCTCCCATACAAGAGGGAGGGGATGTACGTATACTTATATAGAAGAATATAATCAACTATATATACTTATAGTTGATTTACTTTGTTGTTCAGCAGAAACTAAGACAGCACTGCAAAGTGATTACTCCCCAGTTTTAAAAAGTGGGCCCTTGGTATCCTTGAGGATGGAAGAATCTTAGAATGGAAGCAAAGCAGTTGTGGTTCTCATAATAGACACTTTTGTAAGTGTGGTTGGGACTCAAAGAAGGGTCTTATGCCCAGCAATAACTAGCTGTGATCAATCCGTCATGCATTCACAGAGACTGTGACCTCCTCAGTGTCTGTATCACTCAAGTCAGACTAGGTTATGTTGCAGGAACAAACAACTCCTGCAATATCAGTTAGTTAAAATAACAAAGACGTAAATCTCTCTCAGTTCAGTTCAGTTCAGTCGCTCAGTCGTGTCCGACTCTGCAACACCGTGAACCACAGCACGCCAGGCTTCCCTGTCCATCACCAGCTCCCGGAGTCCACCCAAACCCACATCCATTGAGTCGGTGATGCCATCCAAGCATCTCATCCTCTGTCATCCCCTTTTCCTCCTGCCCTCAATCTTTCCCAGCATCAGGGTCTTTTCCAATGAATCTCTCTCACTCAACACCATTTTCCACTGAGGGTTACCCAGAGGAGGGGGCTACAGAGGACGGTGGTCCTCATAGGTTCATATGGGCCCAAGCAGATGAAGTAGCACCACTATCTCAAATGATGCTAGTCACACCCAGGAGGAGTCCCACCCAACCAACAGGAAGCCAGGAAACACAGTTCACTGTGTACTTAAAAGTGGAAAGCTGAAAATAATTGGGAGACAAAACTAATTCTGACTACTATCCTATCCACTTGAACATCACACAACACCTTGACAAGGTGGGTGGTTCTAGTAGCATCTGTTAGCCCCACCAAGAAGTGAGGGCACCTCCACTCAGAGATGGCCTGAAATATCACTGGGACAGTGATAACCCTCCCTAGAGGCCAATTCAGCCTAGAAGAATAGATGAGTGTCAAGGTCTGGGTACTGGGCTCAAGAAAAAAAGAAAAAAAAAATCTCTTCTGGACACATTTTCTTAGCAAACTCGTTTATGGATAAGGATGATTCCCATATATGTGTGTCTTCATTTCTTTATCGATCCATTAATTTACCTCTCAGCCTGTGGAGTCCTTCCCCAGTGCCAAGCCCTCAATATACTTATGAATATGAAGGTGACTCATCTTCCTCAACCACAGTCTCCTTTGGATGTCACTGCAGAGCCCTGCCCTTGGGGAAGGAACAGATGGGAATAAGGCCTTATGTCCAGGCCAGAGATCCCAACTCATGGTAGCAAAGGGGACTTCCCAGTCTCTTTAATGGCTACATTGGTATTGGCCCAGAGTTAGGCAGCATGGCCAGCCAGTCCATCCTAAAGGAGATCAGTCCTTGGTGTTCATTAGAAGGACTGATGCTGAAGCTGAAACTCCAATACATTGGCCACCTCATGTGAACAGTTGACTCATTGGAAAAGATCCTGATGCTGGGAAAGATTGAGGGCAGGAGAAGGGGACGACAGAGGATAAGATGATTGGATGGCATCACCAACTCGATGGACATGAGTCTGGGTAAACTCCGGGAGTTGGTGATGGACAGGGAGGCCTGGCATGCTGTGGTTCATGGTGTCGCAAAGAGTCGGACACGACTGAGCGACTGAACTGACTGACTGACTGAGGCAGCATGGAGAAGGGCAGCCTCAGGACCAATGCTGGGGGTCCCATCCTCTAGTTTCCTGCCCAGGTGATGGGGAGCCATCAGACATTTCTGAGGAAGGAGCAGAGATTTCTAGATTGGTGGCTTAACTCCTGATGGTCAAAAGCTGGGTTGCTTGCTCTTGGTAGTCATTGAATTGTCCTCTGAGCATGCTAAGGACACTGGCATGACATGGCATGGGGCGTGTTTTCTAGCCTGAAGTTCCCCTTGGTAAGGCTTGGACTCTTGTCAGACTGTGCATACACCCTGAAGCCCCTGCAGTCCCAGGAAGAACAGCCTGGCACAGTGAACGTGGAGCCCCGGGCAGCCTGCAGGAAGGTCATGACATTGTGGTGTGTGCTGTCAGCCAGCTCCTGAGTGGCACCCACTCAGGGCTAGAAGCAGAAATGGCTGGTCCAGGTCAATTGGAGATTGATTTACTTGACATGTCCATGTTATATGTCTATTGGATTTCCACAGATGGCTGATCTTTAGTTGATATCACAGTGGACAGAAGGAGAGTGATGAGATGGGCTGCCTGCTCAGATCCTGGCTCCCGTAGCCCTCCCCTGTAACTGAACTATTTAACCCTTGCAGGTCCTTGAGACTGGACTGGTCTTCCAGTCTCAGGGACCACATCCAGCTCCAGGCTAGTGCTCTGTAAGGAGCCTGGGGTCTGTGATTTGTTGACTTGGGATTTCATGTCTGGTTGTGGTACCATCTCAAGTGTCCTGGATTACAGAACTGAGATATTCATCCCGTTTCTAGGATCAACCTTTCTATCTTCTTTTGCCTCCATAGTCACCAGCCTTATTCTCTACAGCAGGAGTCCCCAACCTTTCTGGCACCAGGGACCAGTTTCGTGGAAGACAATTTTTTCATGGACTGGAGAAGGGGGATAATTCAAGTGCATTACATTTACTGTGCACTTTATTTCTAATTTTATTATATCAGCTCCACCTCAGATCATCAGGCATTAGATCCTGGAGGCTGGGGACCTCTGTTCTACAGTGAATCTCTAACTGGGTTCCAGCTTCTCTTGACCTATGGAAGGCCCTGGCTGACCTCAAGCCTCCCAGAGATTTTTCCTGCCCTTGGTCTGTGTCTGGGACACTGACATCTCTCAGATTTTTGTCTTGTTCTCTGCCTTTGCCTTTCTTTGACCCCCACCTATAGGTTTTATCCCATCCCTGGACCAAGCCATTAATACCTGTCAGGATATTGCACACCTCTCCGGTCCCCTAATTGCTCTGCACTTGAATATCTGTGCCCCATTTTCATGTTGCATGTGTGCCCCACTGGAACCCTACAGCCGCTGGACATATGCTTATCTCCCTGGCCTCATGGTCCAGGCTCCTAGCTCCTGCTGGGTAGACTCAGTGCTCCCTCCTGGCTTCTTCCCACTGTCCTGCTTCCAGAAGATACTGGCAAGACTGCCTCCCACCCAGTGCCACCTGCACTGATTCTATGATCTACTGGGCGTGTGCTGTGCCCTGGGTCTGTCAGTTGGGTCTGAAGGGTAGGACCATCCCTCTGGACAACTACACATGTGCCAGCTTTATATAGGGCCAGTTGAGGAGGCATCACCACTTGCCTCTCTAAAGATACCAAGAGGGACCACATTTTATGCCAAGAAAGCTACTGGGGCTTCCCAGGTATCTTAGATGGTAAAGAATCTACCTGCAATGCAGGAGACCTGGGTTCGATCTCCGGGATGAGAAGGTCACCTGGAGAAGAGCATGGCAACCCACTCCAGTATTCTTGCTTGTGAAATCCCCTGACCAGAGGAGCCTGGTGGGCTACAGTCCACTGGGTTGCAAAGGATTAGACATGACTTAGCAACTAAACCACAACCACAAGAAAGCTACTAAGCATGTGCTTCTGGGTTGTAAGGGGTGCCTTGATGGTATCCACCAGAAGAGGGCAGACCATCCAAAAAAAAAGGGCTGGAGCAATGGATTCTCAATAATTTACTCTCTTTTGTACTTGATTATCTAATGCCATGTTACAAATATTTGTAGAGCACCTACTGCATTAGAAGCAAAACAAGACCATCCTGACTACAGAGAGGAGTGGGGCGGTATCCTGAGTATCGAACCTTGTTCTAGTCTTAAGGCCTGGTTTTAGCTACATGACGTAGGGTCCAGGGCTTCTGTTTGGGCTGAAATGTGAAATCAAAAATCAGATCGCCTGAACCCAGGTGGAGGTGGTATGTATCAGTTACTAGCGAGATCCCAGTGAGAAGCAGAACCTTGGCAGTGAGGGTCTGAGTAGGCTCGTTCCCCCAGCACTCTCATTGGAGACTCACCATCCTTAGGAGGCGGGCAGTGTGGCACGCCTTACAAGTATGGATTCTGAGTGCAGATGAACCTGGGATACAGACTCACCTCCATCTCTCACTAGGTTTACAATTTGGACAGTTTACCTAATCTTTTTGTTCTTTAGTTTTCTCACTTGTAAAGTAAAAACCCAAATACTTGGATTATAGGAATTGAGATAATATATGCCAAATAGCATAGTGCCTGGAAGAGAGTAAACTTTCAGTAAATGGTAACTACTAAATTTAATATGTTTCCAACCTTGTATGATGGGAATTTGTTTTAATCAGGAAAGAAGCAACTTCCTTTTACTGTCTTGCCTGCTCAGTCTTCTGTCACCTAATGCTTGGACCTGCACCTTTCCTAAGCCTGAGGAAGGATCATCCACTCTCTGGGTCCTGGCCAGCCCACTGTTTGGTTCTTCCCTTTACCCACTGGGCCCCAGGTCTGGAAGGTGCCAAACCTTGCACACAGAATCTGAAGGCCTTTCTTTTATGCTCCCTATTCCTTGAAGATGTCTTGATGGTGCATTTGAACTCCACCATCACAGGTTAGTCATCTAACCTAAAGGATTTTGTGAGTTTCCTATTAAAGAAAATAATAATGTAAAGTGAATGTGTGGGGACTTTGCTGGTGGTCCAGTGGTTAAGAGTCTATCTTTCAACGTAGAGGACATGGGTTCCATCCCTGGTCGGGGAACTAAGATCCCACATGCTGCAGAGAAACTAAGCCTGCAGGCCTCAAGTAGAGAGTCCACACACTACCAAGAGGGATCCCACATGATGCGCTGAAAACTCCGTGTGCCATGACTAAGACCCGACGCAGCCAAGTGAATAAACAGTTTTGTAAAAAGTGAATGTGCAGGTCGACAGGAATGGAAAGACCATCAAGTCACTGACAAGCCACGGGAAGATCATGCTGACACCCATCTCCCTCCCCATTTCAACAGAGTTTGGTTTTGCAGCTCTGACTTCAATCCCTTTGTGAATCTCAGTTGGGCGTTATGCAATCTATCCCACTCAGGGCTAATTAGACGTGCATGTGAACTATCACTTTCACACCCTCTCTTCTTTTGTTCAACTTAAGCATTTAATTGCCTAGTAAGAGTGTTTGTAAGATAATCAAAGGGAGAGAGATCACAGCAAGGTCTGGGAGGACTGAGAACCTAACAGTGCTGAGGAACACGGGACGGGACGGCAGGCTGGTGCCTCCACCCACCCCCGACTCTGACCCCTACTGGTGTGTATGTACACCAAGGTTCAAGGTTCAAGAATTCCACCTGGTCAGCCACTCAACACTCAAACTCAGCTCCAAATTCCTTCATGCTAAATTAGGGATCACTCTCCTGTCTTTCGGAGAAGGCAATGGCACCCCACTCCAGTACTCCTGCCTGGAAAATCCCATGGATGGAGGAGCCTGGTAGGCTGCAGCCCATGGGGTCGCTAAGAGTTGGACACTACTGAGCGACTTCACTTTCACTTTTCACTTTCATGAGTTGGAAAAGGAAATGGCCACCCACTCCTCTGTTCTTGCCTGGAGACTTCCAGGGACGGGGGAGCCTGGTGGGCTGCCTTCTACAGGATCGCACAGAGTCAGACACGACTGAAGCGACTTAGCAGCAGCAGCAGCAGCTCCTGTCTTCTCCTCACATCTTTCTCTTTCCCCTTTGAAATACACTGAAGAGAAGCCTTCTGTGTTATGTCCCATTATTATTAGTGCTTCACATTCATTCATTAAAAAAATGTTCATCAGGAGCCTCCTCTGATCTAAAGATATTGGTTATGTCAAGGTGAGTAGCCTTGAGCTGAAGGCTTTATATATTTGATCATATTGAGCACAGGGGAGAATACAAGGTGTGCTCAACAAATACCTTCCACTGATTGACTTAATGTTCCTGTCTTTGACCTCGAGAAAAATGATAATCATTTCTCAGATGATCATGAAAAAGAAGGTCCGTCCCTGTTACAAGCGGTGGGTACACACCACATGCCCCGTGCTGGGGAGTCCACACTACTATTCTATCTCCTTCTCGGCCCTTCCTTGCCCTCCCCTTTCTACGGTCACTCAACAAGACTTTACTGAGAACCAGCTCTCAGTGTGGGGCTGGAACCATAGACACAAGACAAATGGATAAATATCGAACATCAGCACTGATTCACCACCAGGAGATAAACATGTGAAGACATATGAAAGGCAGGCCGCCTCGGCCACCCCACCCTGGGCGAGGCAGATAGCGGGGGCTTTCTGCTTTCCTGTTTCTCTATCACTTGCAGCAGTGTCTGTGACCTCCTAGTATTGTGGCCTTTTTGCTCTCTTGACACCGTTTTTCTCATGTCAGCATCTTAGGAAGGACACTAGTCTTGAGTTCTAATTCTGCAGTGTGCCTCACTTAACCTTGTACCCTGTTCATCTCATAGCAACCATGACAGACAGGAGAGGAAAAGGCTCTGCCTGGCAGGTTTTGTTCTGTGTTGAGATGACGGAAGATGGGTGTGCATTGGAGCGAGAGCTGTCCCTTGGGATGGAAGTGGTCTGCTGTACGCTGTCACTGACAGAGTGTCTCTCCTATGACAACGCTTCCCCAGGCCAGACTCTATGACTCTAGAACACATCCTCCTCTGCTGGCTTCCTGGGTCTGGCTCCAACTGGAGCTTGGGCTGTCCTGCTTATCCCCTGCATGCATCTCCCCCACTTTCCTTTGCCCTTCAGAAGTCGCCTGAGGACCCTAATGATTCTCTGCTTCCAAGTGGAACAGGGACAGGAAATCTGGTGCTCATCCGCTCCCGCTGAGACACAGCTGCTCCTGCTCAGCGGGTGGAGAGCCAGGCCCACCACTTCAGGAGAAGAGCGAACTTAGGTGCCACTGACTTCTGCCAGCGGGACGATGAGATGTCTACATCCCACTGAAGGACATGCCCAGATCCTTCCTGGTTACGTGGTGAGCAAAAATCTGTCACTGAAGTCTGCTGCCTTGGCAGTCTCCAGGCTGCAAGTTCATGGAGAGACCAAGAGCCAGGAAATGAGTTAGCGAGCAGCGTGGCTGCAGGCAGACTCGAAGAGTCTGGCACAGGAAGTCAGAACTCAGAGGCAGATCTAGCCAGCCACTAGACAGGGCCTCGCTACACTGGCTCAGGGCAGAAGAAGGATGGGCGAGACACAGAGAGGCATGAAGAATGTAGTGGGGATTCCAGGCCTCCTCCGTGACCACGTGCAGAGGCTCGTCTCCTCTTGAGGTGCTCTCTTTCTGAAGATTCCCGCTGTCACTGCATCTGGGGTCATTCATCCCGCCACCCCCTTGCTTTGCTGCAGGGCGCCAGCTTTGTCATCGTGGTCACTGGTCGAGCCAGAGTTAGTTCCTGGACCTCTAGAGCTGCAGATATTAGCGGAACCCGTAAGAAATTCCTTCCTTATATGGCCGGAAAATTTTCCTCCCTACAATTTCTACCCATTTAGTCTGAATTCTGAAGCTCCAGAAACCAGGTTTCTCCTCTGTGTGACAGTCTTCCAAGTATTTGAAGGCATTCAAGAGTCACGACTTCCATGTGATCCAGGCAAGTTACCCCTTGTTTCTCCAGGGACTGTTTCTAAACTCCTCTTAATCCTCCTATTTTCACTGGATGTTCATAACTTGCTGCTGAAACTGTGGTTCACAGGCCAATAGCATTCACATCCCCTGGGAGCTTGTGAGACATGCAGAATCTCAGGTCACCTAGATCTCCTGAAGCTGCCTTTTAACAGTTTATCTGGGTGAATTACATACATGTTAAACTTTGAGAAATACTGTAAGTACTGGCTTATAGCATCTTCATAGCAACACATGTGTCCATATGTAACCTCTATCCAAACAATAGGAGAAAGATTAATTACATTATGACACATTTGGGCTATGAGGTTTTATGCATAGAAACAATCTAGAAAATACATAGAAACCTGAGGAGATGTTAATAATATTTAAAGAAACTTTTGACTACACCTCAGACTCTGTTCAAAGCATATTAGTGATTACCTTTATGAATCACCACTATAACCTCACAAAGAAGATAATACTATTATTTCCATTTTAAAGCAGTGAAAGAGGCCCAGAGAGGCTGAGTAACTTGGCCACAGTCACACAGCCCAGGCAGTTTAATTCCAGAGTAACTGTGTCGGACCACTGCTAAAGTCGAATGATGAAACACAGGCACAGAATTGTGTATAAGTGCTGACCACATCAATGAGGATATACACTGTGTATGCTCTAATGCTGTCATATTGTGTTATTGTAATAAAAATAATAAAAAGCAGCATGCCCCAAATGAAAAACAGCTTTATCCGTCCCCAACAGTGTGTCTATCACCTCGTTTGCATTTTTTTCCAATTTAAACAATGTTTACAATACAAAAATAATATACAGTCACAGTAAAAAAAAAATTCACATGCACAAAAGGATATAAAATAAAAAGTAGAGCTCCCTCCCCAGTGGCCTTTTTCCACTTTGAGATCATCACTGTTAGCAGTTTCTTATACATCTTTCAAAAATGTGTTCTTCATTTAAAATAAAGAACACACACACATAGGTACATATATAACACACACGATCCACCCTTATCTTGGCTACATCTGTTAAACAGCCTCGCGATTGGCTCCTGTTTTATTTATGATGAATTGGAACACCCATATCTTTCGCACATGAAGTGTTATTAAGTTTTCATCTCTCCGTCTTGTACAGTTTTTTTTCTCACCTAAATGTAGGGTATTTTATATCTTCATTCTGAGTTTCATGTAGCTGGTTGTGTTCTACCATTCCAGCAAATTAAATCTTTTTTTTCACTTCTGAATCCAAAGCCTAGAAGCTTTCTCCTTCATAAGTCTAACATTGTAAGTATACCCTGATTTTCCAGGCCTAAGAAAACAACTTCAGGGCTGGAGCAAGGTGGGCATAGGGATGGTTTATGAGGGTTACTATATTAATGATTAAATATACCCAAAATGTGCTAAATGTTAGCAGTGGCTATTTCCAGATGGTGGGTATTTGTATACATTTTTAAAATGTCTAATGGTGAGCATGGGTTAATTTTGTCATTAAAAAAAAAGAAATAAAAGCTGAAGTTGTACAGATTGGATATTATTTCTGCTTCTTTATTGTCTTCCTAAAAGAGATGATGCACCCATTTCTTCGGCTGGGATATTTTGCAGTGACCCCCAGTAGAGTAAGCACTGATGTGTGCCTGATCTCTTGACATTGGATTTAACCACGTGACCTGCTGTGGTTGATGTGCTGTTATCTGGTGTGATGTGAGCAGAGGCATCAACTTTGTGTGGTCTGGTTGGCCCCCTCTGCTTCTGCAGCCCACCATCTACCACGAGAAGAGTGTGTTCCAGATAAATGTTGCTCCCAGAATTGAGAGCCCTTGGAGCAGATGTCAACCTGGTCCATAACCCAATCTGAAATCCCTATTCCCCCAACAACCCACATAACCCTGATTGAGAAAAATAAATGTAATTGGGGGAGTCTTTTAATAATAGCATTCTATAGTAATAATTGAGTAGAAGAGAGAGTCAGCTCCTCCCATGCTGACTGGAATGTCCTGGAAAGAGTCACCTGCCCTTCTCCAGCTATCGTAGCCACCCTCTCCTTAATTTGTGCCTCCCCACCACCCATTTGAGCTATGCTCACCCGCTCCCGCCCTTAAGCCACATGTCTCCCACCATTACCTGCTGGTAAGGAAGCAGAAGCCACTTTTCTCCAAAAGTTCCTGTTCTGAGGAGTAGAAAGGACTTTGGTCTACAGCTTAATCATGGGTTGTTGTGAGTTGAATTGTGTCCCTTCCAAATTCACTTGTTGAAGTCCTAACCCCCAGCAACCCCAGAATATGACCTTATTTGAAAATAGGGTCATTGCAGATGTGATTAGTAAAGATGAGGTCATAGTGGAGCAGGGTAGCCCCTGATCCAATATGACTGGTGTCCTTCAAAGAAGGAGAATTTGGACACAGAAAAAGATACACACACAGGGAGAAGGCCTTGTGAGCCTGAAGGTAGAGATCAGGGTGATGCCTCTCAAAGCTAAGGAATGTGGAACATTGCCAGCTGATCATCAGAAGCTGTGAGAGAAGCAGGAAACAGGTTCTTCCTCATGGCCTCAGAAGGAAGAAGCAACCCTGCTGACACGCTGACCTCTAGACTCCAGCCTCCAGAAGTGTGAGACAACACATTTCTATTGTGTAAGTCAGCCAGTTTGAGGTGCTTTCGTATGGCAGTGCCAGGAAAACTAATACATGAGGCCATCTCAGATTCTGCTCCCAATTGCAGCCTGTGGATTCTTTCCCCACCCAGCAATTCTCTGACACAGGTTGGATGTTCTACAGTTCAGCTCAACTCTGACACCACCTATCTAGAGGTACTGTCAAATTCCACAAGTTAAGGGCTCATCTTACAAGACTGCCTCCCCCAACTTCAGAGTCTAATCACAAGCGCAGGTTGTCACCTGTGCTTCTAAAGGCAGACCATAGACACAAGGTTTCAACAGCCCTTGCTTGCATTCTCTTGATTTGCCAGAGCAGCTCACAGAACTCAGAGAAACATTTTACTTACCAGATTACCAAATTACTATAAAAGGATACATTTTAGGGACAGCCAGATGAAAGAGATGCAGGAGGCATGGTGTGGGGTAAGGCCCTGTAGCTTCCATGCTCTTTCTAAGCTCAATACTCTCCCAACACCTCCGTGTGTTCCCCAACCCGGAAGCTATCCAAACCCCATTTGGTTTTTATAGAGGCTCCATTACACGGACGTGATTGATTTAATCATCAGCCATTGGTGATTGATTCAACCTCCAGCTTCTGTCTCCTCCCCAGAGGTCAAGGAGACAGATGGGACCGAGGTTTTCAACCTTCTAATTCCGTGGTTGGTTTTCCTGGCAATCAGCCCCCATCCTTAGTTGTTTTCTGAAAGTCCGCTCATTAGCATAGCAAAAGACATCTTTACTGCTCTCATCACAGGAAATTAGGAGAGTTTAGGAGCTCTGTGCCAGAAAGGGAAATAAAAACCAAATAAATAGTTTTTATTATAAATCACAATGTCACACCACAGCCAAGTCTCTCTGTTCTTTCAGTGTCTCTGGAGGTGCAACTCTGCACTCCTGCTCCCTGCCCCCAGCTTCTGGGTCCAGCTGACCGTGAGGGTGATGAGCAGGTGAGACATCCTCTCTCCTCTCCTCCTTCAGAACCAGTCCTTTCCCACACTTGATGCCATGCCCTGCCAAAGCCACTCTCACCCCCCACCATAGTCCTACCACTGGTGGACTCAATACTGGAGTCTACCATCTGTTGCTGCAAACTCTCACTGTGCTTACGGTGACTGTCTTTCTGCAAAATGAACCGAAAATACCTCTCTGTAGGTTCTATGTGACTGCATTGATAACTCTGTCAATAAAGACAGGGCTGAGTATCCCACTTACTTTCAGCATTGTCATAAGGCATAAGTGACTTTCTATCAGGAGCTGGCCTGCCTTCCAGCCCTGTGACTTGTCATGAAAGACCAGCCAGATAAAGATGCCTGATAGCCTCAGAATAAAAAGGATATGTGAGATGGCCTTCCTGGAGGAATGCATGGCAACCTGCTCCAGTATGCTTGCCTGGAGAATCTCGTGGACAGAGGAGCCTGGTGGGCTACCGTTCACAGGGTCGCAAAGAGTCAGACACGACTCAAGTGACTTAGCATGCATGCCCTTAATCTGCCAAGCTAGTGAGCTTATCAAATGGGAAATAAATGAAGTCCAAATTAGAATGTTAGAAATTTAGAGGTGAAAAGAGCTTAGATATTTCAAGCTCTAGCCTCCATTTTATGAGTGAGGAACCTGAGACCCCAGAGAGGAAACAACTTGGAAAAAGTGAGTTCTCAGCAAAGCCAGGTCTAGAATACTAGTTTTCCATTTCAGTTTTCCTAAGACCACACTAAAGAGATTAAAAAAAAGAAATCTATGAAGGTTCTAATTGATCATAGTTCTAGTTTCTAATTTTCTCTGATCATTGGTTTAATAATCTATTTCATATTTCTCATTACAGAAGCAAACATCCATATTGGTAAACAATTTCAAATTGTACAGTAGAGCCTGTTATGGAAAGTGATAACCCTAGTTGTCCTCTTTCACCTCTAACACATAAGTTCCTCTCTCTTGGGTTAGCCACTCATGACCTCTCCTGTCCTTAGCATGTCTGATGGTTATTTATCATTGTGTCACTAAATAACATGATTATCCTATTGCTCAAACTTTAGACAGTTTTAATGTTAGGTTTTATTTTTTTCCCTCAACTTTAGACATTATTTCCCACAATGTATGGGAAAATATTAACATTCATTTCTTCCCTGTATCTTCTACATGGTCAAAGTTTGTAACATTTATTTTTATTCTAGAAATATAATTTAGTTCTCTTAGTACTTATCCATAATTTAATTTCAAAAATAAGTAAATATCACTTAAAATATTATGAATACAGGAATATACAGAAGAAATATACATAGAAGGTCTTAATCACCCAGATAACCACAATGGTGTGGTCACTCACCTAGAGCCAGACATCCTGAAGTGTGAAGTCAAGTGGACCTTAAGAAGGATTACTCTAATAAAGCTAATGGAAGTGATGGAATTCCAGCTGGCCTGTTTAAAAATCCTAAAAGATGATGCTGTTAAAGTGCTACACTCAAAGTCAGCAAATTTGAAAAACTCAGCAGTGGCCGCAGAACTGGAAAAGTTTTCATTCCAATACCAAAGAAAGGCAATGCCAAAGAATGTTCAAACTACGGTGCAATTGCTCTCATTTCACATGCTAGCAAGGTTATGCTTAAAATCCTTCAAGCTAGGCTTCAGCTCAAAATTCTCCAAGCCAGGTTTCAACAATACATGAACCATGAGCTTCCAGATGTTCAAGTTGGATTTAGAAAAGGCAGAGGAACCAGAGATCAAATTGCCAACATCTGTCGTATCATAAAAAGCAAGAGAGTTCCAGGAAAAAATATCTACTTCTGCTTTATTGGAGAAGGAAATGGCAACCCACACTAGTATTCTTGCCTGCAGAATCCCATGGACGGAGGAGCCTGGTGGGCTACAGTCCACAGGGTAGCAAAGAGTCAGACACGACTGAGAGACTTCACTTTCATTTTCTTCTTTATTGACTATCCCAAAGCCTTTGACTGTGTGGATCACAACAAACTGTGGAAAATTCTTAAAGAGATGGGAATACCAGACCACCTTACCTGCCTCATGAGAAATCTGTATGCAGGTCAATAAGCAACAGTTAGAACTGGATATGGAAAAACAGACTGGTTCCAAACTGGGAAAGGAGTGTGTCAAGGCTGCATATTGTCAACCTGCTTATTTAACTTATATGCAGAGTACATCATGAGAAATGCCAGGCTGGATGAAGCACAAGCTGGAATCAGGATTGCCAGGGGAAATATCAATAACCTCAGATATACAGATGACACTATCCTTATGGCAGAAAGTGAAGAAGAACTAAAGAACCTCTTTTTGATGAAAGTAGAAGAGGAGAGTGAAAAAGCTGGCTTAAAGCTCAACATTCAGAAAACTAATATCGTGGTACCTGGTCCCATTGGTTCATGGCAAATAGATGGGGAAACAATGGAAATAGTGAGAGATTTTATCTTTTTGGACTCCAAAATCACTGCAGATGATGACTGTAGCCACGAAATTAAAAGACGCTTGCTCCTTGGAAGAAAAGCTATGACCAACCTAGACAGCATATTAAAAATTAGAGACATTACTTTGCCGCCAAAGGTCCATCTAGTCAAAGCTAAGGTCTGTCTAGTCATAGCTATGGTTTTTCCAGTAGTCATGTATGGATGTGAGAGCTGGACTATAAAGAAAACAGTGCCGAAGAATTGATGCTTTTGAACTGTGGTGTTGGAGAAGACTCTTGAGAGTCCCTTGGACTGCAAGGAGATCCAACCAGTCTATCCTAAAGGAAATCAGTCCTGAATATTCATTGGAAGGTCTGATGCTGAAGCGCCAATACTTTGGCCACCTGATGTTAAGAACTGAGTCATTGGAAAAGTTCCTGATGCTGGGAAAGATTGAAGGCAGGAGGAGAAGGGGACAACAGAGGATGCAATGGTTGGATGGCATCACTGACTTGATGGACATGAGTTTGAGCAATCTCCGGGAGTTGGTTATCAACAGGGAGGCCCGGTGCGCTACAGTCCATGGGGTCGCAAAGAGTCGGACAAAACTGAGCGACTGAACTGAAATGAATTGAGGTTTCAGTAGTACATGAACCAAGAACTTCCAAATGTAAAAGATGGGTTTTGAAGAGGCAGAAGAAACAGAGATAAATTGCTAAAATTTGTTGTATCATGGAGGAAGCAATAGAGATCCAGAAAAAAATCTACTTCTTCTTCATTGATTATGCTCAAGTCTTTGACTGTGTGGATCACAATAAGTTGTGGAAAATTCTTTAAAGATGGGAGTACCAGACCACCTTAACTGTCTCCTGAGAAATCTGTATGCAAGTCAAGAAGCAACAGTTAAAACTGGACATGAAACTGGTTCAAAATTGGGAAAGGAATATGATAAGTCTATATATTGTCATCTTGCTTATTTAACTTCTATGCAGAGTACATCAAGCAAAATGCTGGGCTGGATAACAAGCTAGAATCAAGATTGCTGGGAGAAATAACAACCTCAAATATGCAGATGAAAGTGAAAGTGATAGTCACTCAGTCCTGTCTGGCTCTTTACAACTCCATGGACTAAACAGTCAGTGGAGTTCTCCAGGTCAGAATCCTGGAGTGGGTAGCATTCTCCAGGAGATCTTCCCAACCCAGCGATCGAATTCAGGTGTCCTACATTGCAGGCAGATTCTTTAACAGTTGAACCACCAGGAAAGCCCAAGAATACTGGGGTGGGTAACCTTTCCCTTCTCCAGGGGGTCTTCCAGACCCAGGAATTGAACCAGGGTCTCTTGCATTGCAGGCGGATTCTTTACCAGCTGAGTTACTAGGGAAGCCCCAAAACATGCAGATGAGTGAGTGTAAGTCACTCAGTTGTGTCCAACTCTCTGTGACTCCATGGACTATACAGTCCATGGAATTCTCCAGGCTGAAATACTGGAATGGGTAGTCATTGCCTTCTCCGGGGGATCTTCCTGACCCAGGGAGGAACCTAGGTTTCCCAAGTGAAAGTGAAAGTCTCTCAGTTGTGTCCAACTCTTTGCAACCCCTTGAACTATACAGTCTGTGGAATTCTCCAGGCCAGAACACTGGAGTGGGTAGCCTTTTCCTTCTCCAGAGGGTCTTCCCAAATCAGGGATCAAATCCAGGTCTCCTGCAGATAATACCACTCCAATGGCAGAAAGTGAAGAGGAACTAAAGAGTCTCTTAATGAGGGTGAAAGAGGAGAGTGAAAAAGCTGTCTTTAAACTCAACATTAAAAAAAACTAAGATCATGGAATCCAGTTCCATCACTTCATGGAAAATAGAAGTGAAAGCACTGACAGGTTTTATTTCCTTGGACTCCAAAATCACTCTGGATGGTGCCTGCAGCCATGAAATTAGAAGACCTAGCTACTTAGAAGAAAAGCTAGGACAAACCTAGACAGTGTATTAAAAAGCAGAGACATCACTTTGCCAACAAAGATCTGTTTAGTCAAAACTATAGTTTTTCCAATAGTCATGTATGGAGTTGGACCATAAAGCAGGCTGAGCACCAAAGAATTGATGCTTTCGAATTGTGGTGCTGGAGAAGATTCTTGAGAGTCCCTTGGACTGCAAGGAGTTCAAACCTAAAGGAAATCAGTCATGACTATTCATTAGAAGGACTGATGCTGAAGCTCCAATACTTTGGCCACCTGATGCGAAGAGCCAACTCTTGGGAAAAGATCTTGATGCTGACAAAGGTTGGGGACAAGAGAAGAGGGTGGAAGAGGTGAGATAGCATCTCAGACTCAATGGATATGAGTTAGAGCAAACTCTGAGAGATAGTAGAGGACAAAGGAGCCTGGTTGCTGCAGTCTATGGTGTCACAAAAAGTCAGACATGAACTTAGCGACTGAGCAGCAGCAAAAATATTATGAATATGTAACTATTGCTCAGTGCAAATTCCAATACTGTGCTTTTTTTCCCCTCAAAAATATATATTCTCCTTTATCATTATTGAAGACTGGTCAGAAGCTAAAAGCCAAGTGCTTTTTCTTTCGTTTACACCCTGTCAGCATATAACCATACCTTCTCTCTGATTTGCTTTTAAAGACAGAACCATGTTCTTCCTGAGTAGCCTTTCATTTCTTCTAGATATCATGACTGAGATTCTCCTCACATTTGAAGATCTTGAAGTTCCTTAATCATGTTACTGTTTGAGTGAAATCCCCCTTTTTCATCAGAACATTTTTCACAGAGGTCCTCTCACTCCTGTTTTTATGTGACTTACGTTCTAGGATCGCTATACAGCAGTTAGGCCATTTTAGGAGTCCACATTTTCCTCTTTTATTTGGGTACCTGGGATACATTCTTGAATTTTTGTTTCAGAAAATATATGTGAATGGAATTTAAACTTTATGAATTTTGAAATATCTGAAATGTCTTCATTTTTGTCTCACACTTGATTGACTACTTAGACTGGCGTGGACTTCCAGATTCAAATGAGTTCCCTTGGAATTTTGAAAGCATTCCTCTTTTGTCTTCTAGAACCCATTGTTGTATGTAAGTCTGGATCAGTTTGATTTTTCTTACATTGAAGTCATGTCTTTGTTTCTCTCCAGGAAGTTTTAGGATCTTCTCTTCCTATTTGGAATTGCCACTAAGCCTTCTCTCAATGGGAGCTTTAATGCATTAATCTCTGTTGGGATGTAGTCATTTCTTTCTATTGGAAGAATCTCTTCTTTAGCTTCAGGACATTTTCTTCTAATATTCCCTTGATATTTGCTGTTATCATTGTCTTCCCTCAGTTTTCTCTTTTAAATTTCTTCTGTATGAATATTAGAACTGCTACATCTGTCTTACAGTGCGTGAACTTTCAATTATATGTTTCACTTTATTCTGTTTTGAGACATTAACATAACCTTATTTGCCAGAGGATGAACTTTGTCTTCAGCTGTGTATTTATTATCAGAATACAATTTAATTTTTTATTTTTGCAATCATATTTGCTCACTAAGAACACTTTTGTTTTCTGGTTGTACTTTTTAAATTATCCAATTCTTCTTCTAGAGATTTAATTTCTCTTAAATTGCTTGTGTACTAAAATGAATTATTTTTAGGCACACAATATTCTGAATTTTGTTTTCTGAAACTGATTGCCTGACAGTTTATTTTGGCTATTGTGTGTCGGCACCCATAAGGTTGTTTCTTTTTAATAGCAACCTTATATCTCATTTAATATTTTACATATATGTAAGTCTTTAACAAGTATCTTAGTAAAGGATACCTGACTTTAAAATAAGTAATTGATATTAAAAACATCATTTTACAATTATTATCTTAATATAAATATTTTTGTTCATATAGGTTATTATTTCAGTGAAATAAATTGTATTTCATTGTATATAAATAAGTTGTAAAAAGTGCTTGTGTATATAGGATATAGCTTCCTAGGTGGCTCTAGTGGAAAAGAACCTGCCTCCCAATGCAGGAAACATAAGAGAGGCGGGTGGGATCCCTGGATCAGGAAGATCCCTTGGAGGAGGGCATGGCAACTCACTCCAGTATTCTTGCCTGGAGAATTCTGTGGACAGAGGAGCCTGACTGGCTACAGTCCATAGGGTCACACAGAGTCGGACATGACTGAAGCAACTTAGCACACACACAGACCACATATTTATTAAGTTACCGCTATTTTAAAAATTTTATAGGAATTCTTATGTATTACAAAAATTAGTATTTTGCTGTCATGTGAGTTAAAAGCATTTATTTAAAAATTTTTTATGGAGTTTGTTCATCTTAAACTTCCAATAAACTTTTCAAATTTAGAATATTTCAGGTTGTTTTTTTTTTTTTTAATTGTTACGGTCAGTGGGAGAAGTTGCCATAGAGGTAATATTAAAGTTAAAAACAAACAAACAAAATAACAGTCACCTGAATTTTTAAAATATTGTGAAAATAACACAGAATTTCTATACCCTAGTTTCTCCTATTATTATTATTATTTTTTTGCTTCTCCTATTATTAACATCTTAGATGATTATGTTTCAATTGTAGCAATTAATATATCAATATTAAAACATTATTTTAAACTAAAGCCCATATTTTATTGTTCAGGTTTTCCTTAGTTTTTAACTAATGCCCTTTTCATGTCCCAGAATCCTATCGCATTAGATTTAGTCATCATGTCTCCTTGAAAGAGAAAGTGAAAGTTGCTCAGTCGTGTCCAACTCTTTGTGACCCCATGGACTATACAGTCCTTGAATTCTCTAGGCCAGAATACTGGAGTGGGTAGCGTTTCCCTTCTCCAGGGTATCTTCCCAACCCAGGGACTGAACACAGGTCTCCCACATTGCAAGCGGATTCTCTACCAGCTGAGCCACAAGGGAAGCCCTTAGACTTAGAAATCTCCTTAGGCTCCTCTTAGTTTCTCAGATTTTCCTTGTTTCTTATGACCTTGACAATTTGGAGGGTTCTGGTCAGGCATTCTGTATAATGGCCTTCAGTGTTTTTCTCATGATTAGACTTGGAAGAAGAGCACAAAAGTAAAATACTATTCCCATCACATCATGTAAGTTAAATGTACTATAAACATGACAATACTTTTGATGTTAACCTTGATTACCTGGCTGAGGCAGTCCAGTTTCTCCACTATAAATTTACTCTGCTTTTCTCACTTTCTAAACTTAACTTTTTGGAAGGAAGATGCTATGTACAGCTCACACCTAAGGAGTGGGGACTTATGCTCCACTTTCTTGAAAGGAAGTATCTTCCTGAATTATTGAGAATTCTGCATGACAGATTTGTCTGTTCTCCCACAATTTATAATTTGTGTGGGTATGTACACTGATTCACAATGGGAATTATAATAATTTTGTAAGCCAATAGCATACAGAATAATGTTTCTTAATAAACCAACAAATAACACACTCCAAACAAGTGATAGCTTAATTATGATACTGTTCCAAGCAAGGAAAATGAAGGGAATAAAGTTCAAATTAAGTGGAAGTTTACATTTTTAGAGTTTCTCTGGAGAGAGGACTTTGGGGAAGTTCAGCTGCCAGCACAAAAATAAAAGTCTCTTGCTGCTAGAGCATGTCGCTAGGGAACAGTGGTGTTGGCTGGCTGGCTGATCTTGGTGGGCTGGCTCAAGGTCTGCCACCACTGCCTGTAAAAGCGTCACCTTTTTTTAGGGCAGAAGCCAACGTTCCTTCTGTTCTTGAGATTGCTGCATGGTTTAACATCACTGCCGACTGAAAAAGAGTCACTTGGCCATGACAGGAACAAGCATCTCAAGATCTTCAAAAAGCAGATCAGCAAAGGGCAGATATCCCCTGAA
The DNA here is from genome assembly GCF_963930625.1 of Muntiacus reevesi. Taxonomy (NCBI): domain Eukaryota; kingdom Metazoa; phylum Chordata; class Mammalia; order Artiodactyla; family Cervidae; genus Muntiacus; species Muntiacus reevesi. The sequence continues at coordinate 14,079,861 of NC_089256.1, forward strand.
AGAAACTCTAGGATATTCCTCACAAACTCTCAATATCTACCATTTAAATGTCCCCTCTCTGTAGTTACTTCTCTGTTTTTACTGATAATCCCCCAATGGGGCCTCTAAGCAGCCCAGCTGTTAAGTGCTTATCAACAACAACAGATGACAATGAAATCTTGATGCAACTTATTTCATTTTCATATCAAAACAATTTTATTTCTGAAAACAACTTCTTTGGTCTTTGTCATGAACAAGTAGAGTAAAATTACTTTCGCTTAAATCATGAACAAGTGGGTTTGAAATCATGTCAAGCCACTATACAACATAACATCATACACAATAATTTTACCAAAGAAAGAATTTTTTTTATTTTTATTTTTCTAAAAAGGTGGCCGCCAGCACTTCTGTCCTTGGTGAGATCTCCACCATATTCCTTCGCTTTGGGCAAATACCCTAAAATTAGTCAGTGAATCTCCTTCTCATATGACTCGGGTGCTTTTCAACACTCTGCTTCTGTGCTGGGACTTGGAGAGAGTATCAGTGTGAACACTTCAGGGGTGGGGTATTGGTTTCCTAAGAGCCCTTATGTTCTCCCAGATGTAAGCCCCATTGGTTTTCAAAGCCAACTGTCATGGGAACTGTCTTCCTGGTGCAGGTCCCCAGGCTGGAGACCCTTACATGAAGTCTGGACTCTGCTCCTCAGGGGGCAATTCTGTGATGGTATAATCCTCCTGCCTGTGGGTCTCCACACCAAGTGTGAGGGTTCTGATAAGACTGCATCTCTGCCCCACCCACCTGTCTCAAAGTGGCCTTTTCCTTGTACCCTTAGTTACAGACAATCTCGTCTACTTATCTTCAGGTCATTCTCAAATATTTGTTCTACATGGAGCTATAGTTTTTGTGTGTCTGTGGGAGGAGGTGAGCTCAAGGTCATCTTGTTCCAGATTCTTCATATACAAAATTTTTATGTGAACATTGCATCTGTATCTCATTTTCTTTTTCTGTTGCACTCACAGATGTTCCAGTCATAGCAACAGCACACTGTACATTTATAAAATATTTAAAATTACATTTATAAAATATTTTAATATTTGTAAGACTGATTTTTCCTCATTATTTGTATTTTTCAGAATTTTCCTAGCGATACATACATGGTTACTTTTCCAGTAACATATGATTCAATTTATTCTACTTCAAAAATAATCTATTGTTTTTATAGATATAAAATTAGGACCAAGTGAATTCTTTATAATATTGATTGTTCTGTCCAGTAATATAATAGCCTTTCCATTATTAAAAACTTATTTTGGGTCTCTCAATAGTATTTTAAAAGTTACCCTCATAATAAAGCTATACAGTAATCACATTAAATGCAAACAGTGTTACCACTCTAATTGCATAGTGGAGTTATAGATTGGATAAGAAATAAGTCCCACTTATTTGCTTCCTAGAAGAAATGCACTTTAAATATAAGACATAAGTAAATTAAAAATGAAGGGATAGAAAATGATGCAGCCTGCTAACATTAATCAGAGTAAGAATGTTGTTGCTGTTGTTCAGTCACTAAGCTGTGTCCGCCTCTTTGTGACCCCATGGACTGCAGCACTCCAGACCTTCCTGTCCTTCCGTATCTCCCGGAGTTTGCTCAAATTCATGCCCACTGAGTCAGTGATGCCATCTGTCTATCTCATCCTCTGCCTCCCTCTTCTCCTTTTGCCTTCAATCTTTTCCAGCACCAGAGTCTTTTCCAATGAATCAGCTCTTCACATCAGGTGGCCAAAGAATATTATCAGGGATAAAGAAGGGCATTTCATGATACTAAAGATATCAATACATCAAGAAAACATGAGAGTCCTAAATGTTTATGATCTAATAACAAAGATCCAAAGTACACAAAAACTGACAAACTGCAAAAAGAAATAGATAAATCAGTCATTGCTGGAAATTTCAACCCTCCTCTCTAAATAATTGACAGAACAAGTAGACAGAAAGCTAGATATGAAAGACATGAAACAGTCAATTAACTTAACCTACTTGACATCCACAGTATGCTTACCCAACAACAGTGTAAAACAGCTTTTTTCAAATGTACATGAACTATTCACCAGGATAAACTATTCTATGGGTCATAAAATAACACAAAAATAAACTCAAAATGGATTAAAGATCTAAACTTAAGACCAGAAACTATAAAACTCTTAGAAGAAAACATAGGCAGAACACTCTTTGACATAAATCACAGCAAGATCCTCTATGACCCCCCTCCCAGAGTAATGGAAATAAAAGCAAAAATAAACAAATGGGACCTAATTAAACTTAAAAGCTTTTGCACAACGAAAGAAACTATAAGCAAGGTGAAAAGGCAGCCTTCAGAATGGGAGAAAATAATGGCAAATGAAACAGCCAACAAAGAATTAATCTCCAAAATATACAAGCAGCTCATGCAGCTCAATACCAGGAAATTAAACGACCCAATCAAAAAGTGGGCCAAAGAACTAAACAGACATTTCTCCAAAGAAGACATATAGATTGCTAACAAACATATGGAAAGATGCTCAACATCATTTATTATCAGAGAAATGCAAATCAAAACCACAATGAGGTACCATCTCATGCTGGTCAGAATGGCTTCTATCAAAAACTCTACAAACAATAAATGCTGAAGAGGGTATGGAGGAAAGGGAACCCTCTTACACTGTTGGTGGGAATGCAAACTAGTACAGCCACTATGGAGAACAGTGTGGAGATTCCTTAAAACACTGGAAATAGAGCTGCCATACAACCCAGCAATACCACTGCTGGGCATACACACCAAGGAAACCAGAACTGAAAGAGACACATGTACCCCAGTGTTCATTACAGCACTGTTTACAATAGCTAGGACATGGAAACAACCCGGATGTTCATTGGCAGACAAAAGGATAAGGAAGTTGTGGTACATATACACAATGGAATATTACTCAGCTATAAAAAAGAACACATTTGGGTTAGTTCTAACAAGGTAGATGAAACTGGAGCCTATCATACAGAGTGAAGTAAGTCAGAAAGAGAAAAAGCAATATAGTATATTAATGGATATATATGGAATTTAGAAAGACAGTAATGATGAACCTATATGTGAGACAGCAAAAGAGACACAGATGTAAAGAACAGACTTTTGGACTCTGTGGGAGAAGGTGAGAGTGGGATGATTTGAGAGAATAGCATTGAAACATGTATATTACCATAGGTAAAACAGATGACCAGTACAAGTGTGATGCATGAAGCAGGGCACTCAAAGCCGGTGCTCTGGGACAACCCAGAGGGATGGGTGGGGAAGGACCTGGGAGGGGGTCCAGGACAGGGGCACACATGTACACCTGTGGCTGATTTATATCGATGTATGGCAAAAACCACTACAATATTGTAAAGTCATTAGCCTCCAGTTAAAATAAAGTAACTTTAAAAAGTCGATTAATTTAAAAGAATTGAAATGATTAAAAGTTTACCCTTTGACCAGAGTCAAAATTACATCAGAAATCAGTAAAAGAATGATATCTAGAAAACTCCCAAATAGTTGAAAGCAAATAACATGTTTTCAAAGGGCTCATGGGTCAAAGAAAAAAATCAAAAGAGAAATTATAAAATATTTGGAGCTAAAAAAAAAAAGGAAGAAAAGGAAACACCCCAAGTCAGCTTCTATCTCTAGAAGAAGCTAGAAAAAAGAGCAAATTAAGTTCAAATTAGTAAAAGAAAGAAAATACTAAAAATCAAAGTGGATGAAAATGAAATAGGAAATAGGAAAGCAGAGAAAATCAATAAAAACAAACTTTTTTTCAAAAAATCAAAAATATTGATAGACTTTAAGCAGACAGATTATGAAAAAAAAAGGGATAAGACACTAGTTGTCAGTGTCAGCAGTGAAATATACAGCAAGACAGTTGAATGGATAAAGAAGATGTGGTACATATACAAATAGAATACTATTCAACCACAAAAAAGAAGAAAATAATACCATTTACAGCAACATGGATACAATTAGAGATCATTATACTAAGTGAAGTAAATCAGGAAGAAAAAGACAGATATCATATGATATCACTTATGTGTGAAATTTAAGATATGACACAAATTAAACTATCTATGAAATAGAAACAAGATCAGGGGCATAGAGAATACTCTGGTGGTTGCCAAGGGGTAGGGGATAAGAGAGAGTTGAACTGGGAGTTTGAGATTAGCAGATGCAAACTGGTATATATAGAACAGATAAATAGCAAGGTCCTACTCTTTAACACTGGGAACTATATTCAATACCTCGTGATAAACCATAATGGAAAAGAATATGAAAAAGAATGTATATGCATTCTTCGTGTATGTGGATACATACACACATATATATGTATAACTGAGTCATTTTGCCGTACAGCAGTAATTAACACAACATTGTAATTCAACTATACTTTAATAATGGAGAAGGAAATGGTAACCCACTTGCCTGGAGAATCCCATGGACAGAGGAGCCCGGCAGGCTATAGTCCATGGGGTCACAAGAGTTGAACACGACTTAGTGACTAAACCACTACCACCATACTTCAGTAAAAATAAATTAAAGAAGAAATATGCAACAAAATGGATTTTATAACTATAAAAACTTAAAACACTATGGAGAATTTTTTAGCAACTAAATTTTAAAATCTAGATGAAATGGTGCATTTTCTTTAAATATACAAACTGTTAAAGCTTTTTCAAGTGTCAGATAACCTGACTACCCCTTTATTATTAAAGAAATTGAATATGTAACTAAATCCTATCTCACAAAGAACCCCAGGCCTAGTTCACACCAGTGGGGAGTTCCACCAAACATATCAATATAAGGAAGAAAAATGGCAACTTTGCACAAACTCTTTTTGAAAATTTAAGAGAAAGGAAAGTTTCCTATTGAATTCCATGTGGCCAGCATTACACTGATAAAATCAAAGACAAGAATATAAAGAACAAATATCCCTCATAAACATCGATGTAAAAATCATAATCCAAAGCAACCCGAATATATAAAGAGGATGATACATCATGACCAAACTGGGTTTATGTCAGGAATTGAGGTTAGATTAACACTACCATATTAACAGATCCAATTAGCCATATTATAATCTTTAAAAAAAATGATTATCTCAATAGACGTAAGAAAAAGCATTTGTCAAAATTCAGTATCTATTCATGACAAAAATGTTCATCAAACTAGGAAAAGTGCACTCCCTCAATTTAAAAAGGGGCTTCTAGAAAGACCCTACATTTAATACCACATTTAGCGTGAAACACTTAAAGCTTACCCCTAAGAAACAAGGCAGGGATGTCCGGTCTGATTTCATCCTTCTGACCAACATTTTACTGGAGTTTCTAGTCAGGCTGACAAGAAAGAAAGAGAAGAGGAAAGGAAGGAGGGAAAAAAAATCTAAATTGGAAAGGAAGGGATAAACTGTATTTATTGCAGGTAACACGAGTGTCTATGCAGGAAATTCTAAAAAATGTACATTGACGCTACTAGAATTAATAAATAAATTTAATGAGGTCAATAAAAAATAATTGTATTTCTGTATACTAGAGATGACCACTTGGAAATATAATTTAAATAGTTTCATTTATAATAGCATCATAAACACAAAATATTAGCAAAATATACCCCAATATTTGTATGCTGAAACTATAAAACATTAATGAAAGCAATCAAAGAAGGACTAAACAAATAGAGAGTTATACCTAAAAAACTATAAATTAATTGCAACCCCATTCAAAATACAAGTCAGCTTTTTCATAGAAATCAGAAAGCTGATTCTAAACTCTACACGGAAAAGTAAAGAAATTAGAATAGCTAAAACAACCTTTTACAGACATGGAGGAAACCATCACATTATTTACTTACTTATCGTAAAATACAATTAACACAGTAGTATTTGTGAAAGGTTAGGTATATTGATAAATGGAACAGAAAAAAGATAGCAAAAATAGGATCAAACATGTATGATCAATTGTTTTTCACTAAAGTTCCCAATGTAACTTAATAGATAAAAGATAGCCTTTCAGCAAATATTGATGGAACAATTCTTTTTACAGGATGTGAGTGAGTGAAAGTTGTTCACTTGTGTCTGACTCTTTGCAGCCCCATGGATATCCCCATGTAAAAAGGAAAAAAAAAAAAAAAACTCAACGAAAACAACTCAAAATGGATCACAAGCCTAAATATAAAATTAGAAACTGGGACTTCCTTGGCAGTCCAGTGATTAGAACTCCATGCTTCCAATGCAGAGGGCCTGGTTCAACCCCTGGTTGAGAAACTAAGATCTTACAAGCTGTGTTGCGTGACCAAAAATATTTTAAAATTAAACCAAAAAAGAAACAGAAAAACTGTAAAGCATAACAAAGAAAACATCAAAGGATATTTTGCTTTCAGGTAAACAAAGATTTATCAGAGAAGACACAAAAGTATGAACTATGATATTAAAAAAAAGTTAGATTGAATGTAACTGTACTCAGTGCTCTGTGACAACCTAGAGGGGTGGAACGGGGTGGGAGGAGGGACAGAGGTTCAGGAGGGAGGGGACATGTGTATACATCATGTTGATGTATGGCAGAAACCAACACAATATTGTGAGCAATTATCCTCCAATTAAAAATAAATAAATTAAATTTTTAAAAATGTAAAACTTAGGTTCTTTGAATGTCAAGAAAATAAAAAAATAAGCCATGGACTGGAAGAAAACAATTTCGGGGGAAAAAAGAAAGCCTGGGAAAAGATATCTTTGCAGGATATGCCAAAAAATTCTCCAAACTCAATAAGAAAAAAAAAAAACCTTAAAAATGGAAAGAAGACTTGAATAGCTACTTCACAAAATAAGACATACAAAGTGATAAATAAGCACATTAAAAGGTGTTTGACATCATTAATCATTAAAGAAATGTAAATGAAAATCATAACTGAATACTTACTAGAATGATTGGAATTAAAAACAATTCCATGTCAAGTACAAGGATGTGAAGTAACATTTTCATCCACTGCTGTTAGAAATGAAAAATGGTACAAATCACTTAGAAAAACTATAGTCAGTTTTTTTAAAGTTAAACTTGAACTTACTATATGGCCCAAGAATTTATTTCAAACTAATTACTCAAAAGAAATGAAAACATATGTTCACACTAAAGCCTGTACGTGGATGCTTATAGCGTATTTATTCATAATAGTAAAAAACTGGAAACAATCCAAATTGCCATCAACTGGTGAATGGATTAAAAAAAAATCATTGTGCAGACAGTGGAATACTACTTGGCATTAAAAATACATGAGTACTGATACATGCAATGCCATGGACAAATCTCAAAAGCATAGTGCTAAGTGAAAGAAGCTAGACATGAATGACTATATTTTTTATGATTGCATTCATATAACACTCTGGAGAAGGCAAAACCATAGAGCCTGATCAGTGGTTACCAGGGGCTGTGGGCAGAGGGAAGAAGCTGACAAGAAAGGAGCACAGGGGAACTGTGGGAGATGATAAAATATTCTCTATTGATTGTGGGAGTGATCACACGACTATATATATGTTTTTCAAAACTCATAGGATTGTACACCTCAAAAGGGTGAAAATTGAAAGTTTTAGTCACTCAGTTGCATCCGACTCTTTGCGGACCCATGGACTGTATCCGGTCAAGATCCTCTGTTCATGGGATTTCCCAGGCAAGAGTACTGAAGTGGGTTGCCATTTCCTTCTCCAGTGGATCTTCCCAAGCCAGGGATTGAACCCGTATCTCCTGAGTTGAGGATTCTTTACCACTGAGTCACCAGGGAAGCTGAAAAGGGTGAACTTCATGTAAATTAGACTTGTTAAGAGACATTTCTCTATGGATTTCTTGCATGTCTTAGCTTGCCCTTTGTTCTGGACTATTTTCTCAAGAATGTCTGCATAGTTCCTAGCCTTAGGAGACATCCTCTGGAGCAAAGTACATGCAGACTTAGTCACCAGTGCAGTGAAGGAAACGTCTCTCTGTAACAGAAAGAAAATTGACCACTGAGTTAAGTTCGGAGTTCTTCTCTGCAGGGCGACGCATTGCCGCGCAGGTGTCATCTGGCCCATGTCTGCCATTCTGTGGGAAACGGGACTCAGGGAACCAGTCCAAAAACTATGTTATTCTGGTTCCTACTATTTCTGTGGTAATGAACTGTCCTTCATCTCAGGAGAGATATCGTATGACATCCCTTATACATGAAATCTAAAAAGCAATGATACAAATAAACTGTCCTGCATCTCTGACCCAGGAGTCTGATAGAACAGCATTTATGAAACAACGGCAGGGTCACTTAGTTTGCAAGTAGGGTAAAATCTCCTGATCCTTCACAGTTTTGACAGTGTCAGCAAACAAGTTCACCAAAATATATGTCCAACCAGGCAATAAATTGTCCTCCATTTCATTGCCTGTTAATGACAAGGAGTTGAGGAGGAACTGTAGATCGAATACTAGGAAAAAGGCTCAAAGACAGCTGCCTGAACCAGGCCTTGGATGTTACAACTCTCCTCTAATGGGGACACTTTGTCAGTCCACTGGACAGCTTCAAGTTCACTGTATAACTGATACTAAGATTTTTCTTGAGGGCAGCTGGCCAAAGGTTCTGTCTCCATTGAACAACAATTTCAAAAATACCCATATATACCTGAAAGGAAAGGAGGGGAATTTGCGATCACAATGTACAGAAAGCCAGAGAATCTGTAAAGTTTTAGCCAGTTGAGTTGGAAGATGAAGAAATGGGATGCATGATGCTTGTTAAGGAAGGTTGGGAACAACTGGTTCATCTTAGGGCTCTATCTGTCTGTCATGACGACTACAAATCTATTTGGAAGTGACAATATAGGGTTCAGAGATTTCTTTTCTTTTCTTTTTGCAGTAGGTACTAGCCACAATAAGGGAGTTTTCCTAAAACAAACTCCTCTAGGAAACCATAAATGAGGTGTTGACCAGTATCCAGGGCCTTACTGCCCTGGATTGAGTTTACAATAATGATTAAAGTGACCTACTGTAGAATGAGAAACTGACCCAATGGAATCTAGACAAATGCTTGCTGTCAACCCTGCCACCCTTGAAAATTTCCCTGGTCCTTATGTAGAGATCGAGTAAGAACCTAGGAGGTTTTCTCTTAGTAATGGGAAATGATGCCCCAGATTAATGAGGGCTCCTCAAAGAAGGTTATTGGAGTGGGAGCCAAGCCTAAGCCAGCCAGATGGCACACATCCCATGGCCTCAGTAAGAAATCAATGTGGCTGTAACTGCTGAGTCAAGAGATTCCCAGTGATATAATAGAGGGTGTCAGTCATGAGGACGTCACCATTCCATTTAGTATTGGATAGGCTAAAACAATGGAGGTTTGTTTGTAAGAGCTGAGAGAAGCTGCTGAACTGCTTGAAATGAAAAGTAAATGTGCCTTGCTTACTGGTGTGGAGTTACTCTCTCCAGTTACCTCAATTTCTCTATCCCTTGCTATCTCAGTTACTTTGAGGATAAAGATGATTATGCACGGGGCTGAAATTTCCTCCTGTTTCAAGAAGTTCTGAAGTCAATATGCACCTGTCTGTGTGTGTTAGGGGACTTTGAGGAGGGAAAAGATTCAAATTGGTGTGGCTCTGTTGGATACAGTTACCCAAGCCACCATCGTGCCTGTTGCCTGATTATTTAATACCCACTTTTATGAAGTATAATATAGAAGAAAAATTGTCAAAATTATAAGTCAAAGGCCTGATGAATTTTCATAAAGCAAACTCATCCATGTAACCACCACCCAGATCAGGAAATAAGAGAGCAGATGTAGTTAATGGTGTTTGAACAAGTTTCAGAGAGGAGGAAGGGAGTTAATGTAATTTTGTGGTTGGGACCCTTCAGGCCAATTAAATGTATTATGGTTGTGGTTTCCACTGCTGAATGTGCAATTGATATTGACATTTTACATGCATGTATTGTGAATGCTAATAAAGTCCAGAGGAGAGTCTCCTGATCAGAAGATAAGTGCTCATTGAATGCTTATTATTTCTCCATAGGTGCCTAAACTGTGCTGTGATTTGCCAGAGGGGAATGAGTCAGATTTTAGCAAGACTGTCTCTACTTCCTGATGTCCAAAGATTTCTTACAAAAATGATGCCTTGTTGGTTGGCAAGTCAGAAGCTTGGGTCTCTGTGGTTCTGACTGTAGTATAATCATACCTGTGGGGTGGCTGATAAACCCTGACAAAATTCAAACTCTACTCTCTTGGGCCTATGTGGATGGATTCACAGTGTTCAGGTATACCTCCTTTGAAAAGCATCTATTAGCTTTCTTTTGTGGAAAGTGAATGCCTGATCATGAAGTCCTTGTAAGTCAAGATCAACGATTAACAAATGGGGAATATCCAATGAGCCTCACTTGTCAAATGGAAATAGTATATTTAAGTACTTAACCAGGTTGGCCCAACAGCGCCTTGGTTTTTTCATTTAAAAAGGTGAAAACTATCTCTTTAGAAGAAACTTCATGTCCTGTTCTATGACTTTGGAAAACTACTTGAGAGTATCTGTTAAAGCAGTAAATATAGAAATTCAATGACCCAGCAATTTCACTTCTGGATATATGCTAACAGAAATGCAAACATGTGTTTATCAAAAGACATGCACACCAAAAAACATGTGTTAGAATACTCATAGTACAGTCATAACAATCAAAAACTGGCAATAACTCAAATGTATGACAATGGGGTAAATAAGCAAATTGTGGTGTATTCACAGAAAGGCATATCATAAGCTATTAAAATGAACCAATTAAATTGTAAGGACATGAATTTCACAAATATGATTTGAGCAAAATATCAGGTACAGAATAATACACACTATTATTCCATTTGTATAAAGTTAAAAATAGCACAAAACATTATGTTTATTGTTTTAGGTGGCAGGAGATGGCTACCTGTTTACTTTTGCAAAGCTACAGGAATAGTGACTGGGAGGGAACTTGATGCTAGTGACTTTCTTATTTCCTGATGTAGGTGGTAGTTACATGGGTAAATTAGTTTTATGAAAAGTCATTAGAATATTGACTTATAATTTGGACAGTTTTTCTTCTGTATTATACTTTTAGAAAAGTGAAAATTAAATAATCAGGGTCATTGAAAATAAAATGCTAGCATAAATATACAAAGAAGAAAATCACACATTAATCATATTTATGAACACAGAGCAAGATAAGTAAAATTATAACATATCAGATCCACCACTCAGTTAAAAGCAAAACATACTATGATGAAATATTTTTCTTCAGGAATTCAAATCTAGATCAATACAGTATCTCCTCTGTAGATGCCAAAATGCACTTGAAAAAAATAAAGTACCTATTTAAAGTAATAATTCTTAGCAAAACAAAGATGTTCTCTTACTTGAATATCTATATAATAGCAGTAACCAATATCACACTTCTTTATGGAACAATAAAGGCATTTCTGTTTAAATGAGCAGAAAGACAAATATATCTGCCAATATTATTATTGAACATTTTTCTAGACGTTCCAGACAATGCAATAAGGCAGGAAAACAATTAAATTAAAAAATATTGATGACTTGGAATTAATACTGTCTTTTATTGAAGGCTGCAATATTATGTACCTGAATAAAAAGCAAATGAAATAATAAATTTCACTGAAGAAATGTTAAATAGTAATCATGCTCAGCATTATTGGGTACTTGGATATTTATAAAATATACATTAAGGACTTCCTGGTGGTTCAGTGGTTGAGAACCCACCTGGCAATGCAGGAGACGCAGGTTTGATCCCTGGTCTGAGAAGATCCCACACTCCATGGGGCAACTAAGCCTGTGAGACTCAACTGCTGATACTGAGAGCTGCAGTTACTGAAGTCTGCATGCTTAGAGCCCATGCTCTGTGATAAGATAAACCACCGCAATAAGAAGCCTACGCACCACAACAAAAAGTAGCCCTTGCTCACTGCAACTAGAGAAAGCCTGCATGCAGCATTGAAGACCCAGTGCAGTCAATAAATTAAAAAATAAAAATACTTTAAAAATAAAAAAGTATAATGAGAAACAAGATTCTCTTAACTAAAGCAAAACTTGAATTACAGTAATTTTTAGCAAAAAAGACACACAGTATCTATAAGATAAGTATAACACTTTGCTGGGACTATAAAAGACTACTTAATAAATGGAGAAAAATGCCATATTTGTAAATTACATGGTATATGAGGAAAGGATTTCTACTCTCCCACATTAATATTTAGAGCTATATCTTTCAGCTGGATGAATCACAAGCTGGAATCAAGATTGTCAGAGAAATATCAATAACCTCACATATGCGGATGACAAAACCCTTACCACAGAAAGCAAAGAGGAATTGAAGAGCCTCTTGTTGAAGGTAAAAGAGGAGAGTGGAAAAAGCTGGCTTAAAACTCAACATTCAAAATATGAAGATTGTGGCCTGTGGTCTCATCACCTCATGGCAAATAGATGGGGAAATAATGGAAACAGCAACCCACTTTATTTTCTTGGGCTCCAAAATGACTGTGTATGGTGACTGCAGCTATGAAATTAAAAGATGCTCCTTGAAAGAAAAACCGTGACAAACCTAGAGAGCATATTGAAAAGCAGAGATACTACTTTGTCAACAAAGGTCCGTCTAGTCAAAGCTATGTTTTTTCCAGTAGTCATGTATGGATGTGAGAGCTGGACAATAAAAAAGGTTGAGCGATGAAGAACTGATACCTTCGAATTGTGGTGCTGGAGAAGTCCCAAGTCCCTTGGACAGCAAAGGGATAAAACCAGCCAATCCTAAAGGAAATCAACCCTGAACATTCATTGGAAAGACTGATGCTGAAGCTGAAGCTCCAAAACTTTGGCCACCTGATGCGAAAAAAACGATGTATTAGAAAAGACCCTGATGCTGGGAAAGCTTGAAGACAGGAACAGAAGGGGATAGCAAAGAATGAGATGATTGGTTGGTATCACCAACTCAATGGACATGAGTTTGAGGAAACTCTGGGAGATGGTGAAGGACAGGGATGCCTGGTGTGCTGCAGTCCATGGGGTCACAAGCAGTCGGACACAATTATGCGACTTAACAACAGCAACAACAGAGCTATATCAAAAAAATTGCCTGTATTTTGGAGCTTTACAAAATAATCTCATAATTCAACTGGAAAAATATATAGGGGAAAATAGTTATGAAAATTATGAAAGTGAATAAGGATTGATGACCCATGATACACAACATTAAAATGTGCAATGAGGCTGTGATAATTAAGATAGTGCTGTCCTGGAATAAGAGCTAGCAGACTAATGAAGCATCTCAGATGTCCAGAAACAGATATGTATATATGGGTATTGATCTAGTTTAAAGGCAGCAAGGGAAATAAGAGGGGAATGGGTAGCTTATCCCCACTATTTCCAATCATAGGCAACCATTTTATTGTGTTCAATGCAGATACTTTAGCTCTGCATGTATATAATAAAATAGGTATTATATTATCCATCCTAATTCTTGCTTTGCCTATTGATCTTAAAATTTATGAAAGCTTCTTTGTGAAACTCTGCTAGTCCATTACCTGAGACACAAGCACTCCGTGGTGTGCATCCGAAACATTTTGGCTATTGACTTTCTCAGCAATAGGCTCCCAGATTGCCTTGATGTCTCCCCATCAGCCAACTTCTGGTAGAGTCCAGTGACATTAGTCAACTGAGCGGGGAGATTTGAAATCAGTTAGAATGACTGATCTTGACTCTCTTGTTATTGTTGAGGACTTGTATCTTCCCTTGGTCATGAGTTGTCCCTTTTCTAGTGTAAGAACATTCCCCTTGGCAAAGATGCATGTGCCATGTTTGGAAACTGGGCCATGCTCGGTGCAATTGTGTTGTCTTCATGGCTTGGCTCTGTGTGCTATTTGTGAACAACATCCACACATCCACTTTTACACACAGGAAAGTAAGGTAGGTTTTAGAAAATAATGCGTATTTTAGGATCAGTTCAATCAGGGTTGGAATTGCATCTCTGCAACCCAGTATCTTAACCAAAGCATGCAGCCTTCCTATGCCTCATAAGTTTTTACATCTAAGTTTTTACATCAGTGAAATGCTAATAGCAATACCTTGTTCATTAGGGCATAGTGAGGCATAAATGAGATAGCATATGGCAAGACTACTTACTGTTCTTTGAAGACATCAGGCTGTTTTTTGAACACATCAGACCATAGCTCCATTGGCAATTGCCTACAAGCCTCCCATCCGGGTCATTTCCTTACCTCCTTCAAGTATTTGCTCAAATCCCATCTTCTTAATGAGTTCTGCCCTGATCACCATAATTAAAGTTGTGAACTACTCTTCTACTCTCAACTTTTCCCTTTTCCACAGCACTTTTACCTTCAAAAATGTTAGAAAATTTAAGTTTATGTTTATTGTTACTTGTCTGTCTTCCTTCCCTAGGTCCTACTGAAGATCCAGATCTGTATTTTGTCTACTGATGGATCCTAAGCACTTGAAACAGTGCCTGTTTCCAGATGCTTGAAGTTCCTACTAAGTAAATATTTGTTAAATGAATAGTTACAGTTAGCACTATTAAAATCAGAGTAGTCCAGAGTCCCATTTTTCACAATGCCAGAATGGATGCTTGAGAAAGTCAGTCTTTGGAGAAGATAAATAGCAGGCTGAAGTCTGGGTGGGGTTGAGAACTTATTCTCAATCACTGTGTAAGAGACCAGAGGTCCTTGGGGGATTTAGTCAGGCAGAGTCACCCTTGTATGGAGTAGACACTTCATAAAGGCCTACTGGCTGGATTTGGAGATGGCATGCATTTGTTAACTTTGAACAAGGAGACATACATTTATGCCTTAAGCGAGAAGAGCTTATACCTTAAGCTCCATGACCAAATGAGAAACGTCCTTTCTTGTCCATCAGTCCAATAACTTGGAAAAGAGCTCAACTTTTGTCTAAAAGTCAGCCTGGAAGCTAATCCTTCTGGTAGCTGAAATGAAAATGGAGTGCTCGTTAGAAAGGATTTTCAGGATCCCACGTGAGCAAAGGAGGAACACCATCCCTGTTTTACAGACCAGTGAAATAACATCCATCCTCCCCCAGTATCAGAAGAAGGCTGGTGCAGCTGCAGGTCACTGATGACTTGGCAGTCAACTCCACTCAGAAAACTACTAGGAAAGAGAGGTCCCTGGTGAGGGCAGATGCTGGTGTCTGTAGGGTCCATGATTCCATGGACCGTTGGCTGTTTGAAAACAACAAGGAGAGTATGAGTGTTACAAGGAGTGTTTCTCTTCTCTCTTAGTTGCCTTCTGCTCCTCCTCTGTCACTATCAACTCTCTTCCTTTCTTCCCACTCCCCTTTACTGCTCTCCTCCTTTCCTTCCTCTGCTGCAGTTCTGGTCCAGATCAGTGGAAGCCTGAAAAAACACAGACGGCGGGGCCTATCCCTCAGAGCTTCTGATCTGTTGCTGCTGGGCTTAAGCAAGAGAGCTTGTAGTTCTACCAAGTGTCCAGCTGATTGCTGCAGCTACCAGACTGGGGTCCACATTTTGAGAAGCCCTGCTTTACTGCCTGCTCCCTCTTTACTCAACTTCTTAGTATGTTTATCTACTTCTGCCTTCATCTCCTCTCTCTCTGTCTTGGTCTCTCCTCTGTGTGTGTGCTCAGTCACTCAGCCATGTCCTACTTGTAGCCACCCCATGGATTTTAGCCTATCAGACTCCTCTGTCTGTGGAGTTTTCCAGGTAGCATTACTGGAGTGGGTGGCCATTTCCTCCTCCCGGGATTGAACTCGTGTCTCCTGCGTTGGTAAGCGGACTCTTTACCCCTGAGCCACCTGGGGATCCCAGTCTCTCCTCTGTGTCCTCGCTAATTTCTCTATGTGCTGCTCTGAGGTCACTGGTTCCTCCTTTGGTAACTAAGAATTGTGAAAAGGTAGAGAAGGAAACCCCAGGTCCTATTACCCAGCACCCTGAACCCCAGGCTGGATTTCTGTCTTTCCTTTTCTCCCTGATGCTCTTCATAAGCCCTTGTGCCAAAGCCTCTCTGTGAGGGACAGTGACACCCTGCACGCCCAGGTGGGAACTAAAGCTCAGGTCCTTCCATATGGCAGACCTGTGCCTTTGTTCCTTTCTCCCACAGAGAACGCCTGGGAATCTTCAAAGAGCTCAGAAGTAGGGGAAGAGATGAGAGAAAGTGAATCCATTAAAAGGCGTAAAAGTTGACAGTTTCAAAAATAATGATCTGGGTTTCCTCTTATTTAAAACTACCCAGATGCCCTGCTGCTTCCATTGCTGTTGCAACTGACACTCAGCTACGTTTGGAATTAAAAATACATAAGTGCTTTTTGAAAGAGCTGCTAATTTGAAGGTCATTAGCAGCCAAAAACATATTTCTTTTATTTATTAAAAAAGGCATGTAATAAAGCTATTAATATTTACTCTCCTCCTGAGCTCTGGCATGCTGACTCACTCCAGCTTAAGCTGCTTGCCTCCCCTTGGCCCCCAGCAACACGTCCTTCGGTGGCCTTTGCATCCTCACACCTGCCCTGTATCTCGCAGCTGCCTGGTGGCCTCCAGTACCCAGAAGAGCCTGTGACTCACAGCTGACTGGGATGGATGTAAATGGCCATTAGAGTTGGTGAAATGGCCCCGTCTTCCAGGACGAGGACACTTTTGGGCAGCTGTTAAGCGCTGATGGGTTCAGAGGCACTTGCCTCGATAATGAGGGTATTTGGGATAATTTCCCCTGTGAGCTGCAGTTTGTGTCCTCACTAGCCCTGGCCTGTGTCACGGCAGCCAGGCAGGCAGCCTCCCCTGGGGCCTGCTGTGATGGCCAACAGTCAGGCTAACACTTGGCTCATCATTCTTGCACGTCTCCAGGGAGCATTGCACACCTCACTCAGCCCCCCGAGGCTGGGGTGGCCCCAGCTTCACACTACTGTCACTCACTGCATCCTGGACACTTTCTTTGTGTGTGCACATCACTCTCTTGTGTTTCTCTGATCCCTGTGGCTTTCAAAGAGCTGGTCTCACCCCACAGCCCCGCCTCCCAGCTCCCTCTCCTCAGCTGTTTTATGAGGGAAATTACTAGAAGACCAGTCTGTCAGCAGCTTCTCTGCAAATCCTACTTGCAAAAGGAGGAGGGGATGAGGAGAGAAGTGGGGGGTGAGGGAGGCAATGAGGGTGGGGGTTGTGGTTGCCATAGAAATAGAGAAATGCAACTGACAACTGAGAAGCTCTGCGGAGCAAAGGAGAAGGAGGGGAGGGTGACGAGGGTGAGAGGAGCTGTTGATCGATGGGCAGTTGCATAATACGTGTTTGCAGGAAGGAAGATGTGGAGAGAGGTCTCCACCTAAGAGTGCAGATCCTGCCAGAGGGCAGGGATGACTACAGAATGCAGTCACCAGGCCTACAGCGAGAGAAGCAAGTAACACAGGGTCTGCAGAAACGCACCAATGCCATGGGTACCAGCCGGATGCCCTCCATGCTAGATGTGGGACTAGCCACCAGCCTTCTGGTGTGGGTGAGGTGGAGCCTTATGTCGGCCAGGGGACCTTGGGATTCCGGCTAAAAACCTGATGTGTGACCAAAGGAGACATAATTGTGCACTCTGCTTTCACTCCTTTTCCCTGAGATTTATTCCTTCATTATATTTTTTAAAAAAAGCCATTTTGAGCCTACTTAACCAATTTTCTCTCACTGCTTTTGTTTCTTCTAATTACTATATGTGTGAGGCAACCGGTTATGCTGACAGCTATGTGTAGGCTGGGAAAGGGACACATTCCATGTGGTATATGAAGAGTATAGGTCTCAGCGAGGCTTTAGGAATGCCCTTGGGGCCTCAGAGGCTGCAGGGGTGGGCCGATGGCTCTGAAAGCCAGGGCCAGGAGCACACAGCGTCTGGATCATCAGGACTATTTCCATCGCTGCCAATGACAGGGGACCTCACCTGGGAGGGTGCAGGCTGCTGGGGGCCAAACTTCTCTAGCTGGCCTGTCTCTGGAGCATGTCTGCTGCTCCCTGCATGTCCGGAAGTGGCCACCTTGTCTCCTGCCAGATCCCTCATCCAGAAGGCCAGACCTTCTGATATCAGCCTCCTCTGCCTCCATCAGGACTCCTGTCCTTATGACAGCACCTCTCACGTCATTTTTCTTCATTCCCCAATTAGACTGTTAAGTGCCATTGGAGCAAAGAGTGTGCCTGTGTTTATAGGGATTCAGTAAAGACATGTGAGTCAATGAATTCATGAATACATAAATAACTTTGGTTTAACCTCTTCGAGACCCTTTTTGAGTCTTAACTGCACCACTCTCGAGTCACCTGCTTGGATGTCTCTGCTTTCCCCTGTCCCTCTATTGGTTGCCTGGAGAAGGTCTCTTTCTTTTCCCTAATCCCTAAGGAGACAGATTCCCTGGGATGACTCTTCCCTTTTCTGATGCATTAATCCAAGACCAGGATCATTTTAACACTGACCATGAGCATCTGCTTTTCACCATTCACAGCAATGTTCTGAGAAATGTGCTTTGTTTTCACCTTTCTATATGATGGGTGCTAATAAGCAAGGTGAGAGTCCAGTAAGAATCTCCTGAAGTGGGCTTTCCAGGATGACTGTAAGAGATCACTGATCAGAGTCCCAGGATCAGGATGTAGTTGGGGAGGCTTTTGCAAGTATTTTGGATTCCTGAACTTTACCATAGCCTCCCTGACTCCAGTCACTGCCTTTCCATCCACCTGAGGCAGGTTGTATCCAGGCTGGCCTGACTCCAGAGGGAGAGTTCTTAACCACTAGTTAGATCAGGCTCAGCAAACTAATACCTGTGTACCTTATGTAGCCCTCCACCTGTTTTTGTAAATAAAGCTTTATTGGAACACAATCATACCCATTCATCTAAATATAATTTATGATGACTTTCATGCTACAATGGCAGAGTTGAATAGTTGTAGCAGATACCATATGGCTCACAAGCCTAAAATATTTTTTTCTCAGGCCTTCTACAGAAAAATGCTCCTATCTCCTTGATTACATCTACTGCAGTAGATTCTAGAAGAGATGCTAAATAGTCCTGCTCTCTGGTTATCCACAGGACTCAGAACCACAAACAGTTAACTAAATCTCAGCACCATATGACAGTTTGCAAATAAGACCAAAGGAATGATGTTCACTCAGATGAAATCAGCTGTACAGTTATGCCCCCTGGGCCAGACAAGTTAATGCTTGGCAAACTGCCCTTTCTGTGAAACATCCCAGCAGGAACTGAGCCCCATGGTGGGAAAAAAACAATAAAAAAATTGTTAATTGTTAAATTGAATGTCAGAGAGAATATCTTTCAAAGTCGCAGTTGGCAGTTTGCATTTGGAAAACATTAGGCTGTGAGGAAGACTGGAGGTCACCAATGAGGCAGAGGGGCCCTTCCCCAACTGGGCAGAGTGGATGAAAGGTTGGGTGCCATCTGCTCTGTTCTGCAGGGGGACCCGTCACCAGGTGCCCTGCTCAGCTGCTGCGCTTTCCTTCAGAAAAAGCACAGATAAAAGCATGTGAGCAGGGCAGTGTAAACACAGTTCTAAAGAGTTGTAGTAAACGTGGCCCAACTTTGCACCTGCGGTGAAGTCACTTCAAGAAGAATCAGTGTAATCAATGAGTATTGTTGGTCTTTTGGTTTTCTCGGTTGGAAGCAACTGATGTCAGAAGTGCATGGATTCAATTATTAGTTCATTTATTCAACAGATTTACTGTGTGAGGACTCTGCCCCAGGCCTGCAGGTTCAGCCATGAATAAGACATGGTCCCCAGTTTGGCAAAGCTCCCAGTCTGGGATTGTGGGATACAGATGCATCAACAGACCATTATAATACAGAGAGTGAGCATTACGATGGTGAGAAGCACAGGGAAATGAGGGGTCCCAGAAGAGAAGCAGCTGACCAGGTGGGAAGCCTTTGGGATGCCTTCAAGGAGAGCTGAGACTCAAAGCATGGCCAGGAAGCAGCCAGGTGACAGGAGGTGGGCCAGAGCATTATTCCAACTTGGAACCCCAGGACAGACAGCAAGGCCATGGGTATCAGGGAAAAAGGGTCATGGGAGATCAGAGCAGGGGGTTGGAAAATGTGAAAATATAAGACGAAGATTCATAAGATTCCAAGTCCCTCCTTTAAGCACTTTGCCACGTGTGCTTGCTATGCTAAGTTGCTCAGTGGTGTCTGACTCTTTGCAACACTACGGACTGTAGCCCGCCAGGCTCCTCTGTCCATGGGATTCTCTGGGCCAGAGTACTGGAGTGGGTTGCCATGCCCTCCTCCAAGTGATTTTCCCAACCCAGGGACTGAACGAACCCTCGTCTGTTATATCTAGCTGCATTGGCAGGCAGGTTCTTTAGCACTAGCGCCACCTGGGAAGCCCAAACACTTTGCTATATTCACATATTAATTACACTGTTATTTAGTTACTCTTCCTTCTTAAAACCAAAGCACAGTTTTACTTAAATAAATATATTTTAAAAGGAAATTTTATGGCATCTGTGAAATAATATAGTATGTATTTTATGCACTGTGCATTTTTTCTCTAGTATACCTTAAAATAAACATATGACTATTATGATTTTAAACAATTTACACATGTAAGTTCTTGCCAATTGATGCATTCATGGAAACCCAGCAGGTTGACCCACTAGACTGCATTTCAGTCAGAAGAAAATCTCTGAACAGTTACTAGCTGAAGAAAGCCCCTCATATGGACCAATAGGCCCAGAAACTGGGTTTTGATCCAATGAAGAGATTTGGTTTAGCACAGGAAGGACGAGAGCAGGCAACGTGCCTAGGCAACATATTGAAGGCATTTCCAGAATCCAAGTGTTGGTCCAGGATGACAGGCAGCCTGGGAACCCACTCAGGAGCAAGGCAAAGTTCAGTTTCAACCTCAGCAAACATGCTAGGTGAAGGGCAGAAATGATTAAGATGACAGATACAAGCAACTGTGAAGTTCACACAAACCCCACATCCACAGAGGTTAAGGATTGACCTTATCAGAGGCAAGAAGGCTTTTTACAGCAAACCTCAGGCACTGATTTGATTTCTATTTTTAGATCATGTTCCCAAATCTCTAGAAGCAAAACAGATATCAGGCAACATTTATGGAGCCCTCACTAAAAACCAGAAATTAGACTGTGTGAATAATGGGGGACCCTCATTTCCTCCTAACAGAAACCTCGTGAAGTAGAGAATATGATCCCCACTTTACAGACACAAAGCCTCCGTGTGTAAATACGTCACCCATGCTGAGTGACAGGACTGGGACATCCAGGAAGGAATTCCGGGAGGACTCCTCACAGAGGACGGCAGTGTGCTTGTGAGTCAGAGAACAACCTTCAGACAAACAACCTGTGCTGAAATCCTGGCTCTTCACTGTCGTCTAGAACAAGTTGCTTGAACTTGAGCCTCACTACTTAATTCATTTTCAAAATACATATAATAATACCAGTTGAATAAATACTTGGCGTGCATGATTCATAACAAGTGCTCAAAAAAAAAAAAGTAGCAATAGTAGTAATTGCTATTACCAATTATATAATTTAATTTGTGATTATTATTTTTAAGAACTTCTCAAGTGGCCATAATTCCGGCTTCACCCTAGGAATACCACCTCTAATTAGCTGATAGAAAGACTCACTTTAAATTCTAAATGAAGGATACTCTCTGCTTTTACACAGACTGAAACATGATACGGGAGGCCTAATCTGCTTATCTGCCTCTGAAAATCTCCTGGCTGTGGTCAGAGATTCTAGAGATGTCTGTGGTCACATTGGAAGCCCAGCTGGAAAGCCAAACCCCACCAACCATGTGATGAGGTTGAGAAGAGCGGGGAAGGTGAACTGGAATTCTGCTAGAACTCCTGTCTGAGGTGGGGCCTGGAGGGCTCACAGCCTGTGGAGGGGGGGGGGGGTGGAAGGGACCCTAACACAGGGACAGTCTTGCGTGCAGAGACAGAGATGGAAAGAGCACAGTGGGGAGCAGACATATGGTGAGAAGGTTGGCTGGAGAGATGGGCATGGGCCTTCTGTTTATGGTCAGGAATTTGCCCCTTATCCCTTTAGTGGTGGTGGGGGGGGGGGCAGTGGTTCTGAGTATGAGAGAGTCCTGAGATGTTCCACATGAGTTCCTCACCAGCTCCTCTCACTGACCACTCATCCATTTCATCACAAATGTCTGCCTTGTCTCTCCAGTTGTTTCAAGTTGGTGGAGTTGAAGGACATGCACTCATCTTTTTCCTGCAGAAACACCAAAATTGCAACTAGCTGCTGAACAACCATCATCAGGAGAATGTTGGAACACACCAAAAAAAGATACCCCATGATCAAGAGCAAAGGAGAAACTGCAACAAGATGATAGGAGGGGAGCAATCATGTTTAAAATAAAACCTCATACCCGCCAGAGACAGTTGAGGACTCAGACAGAATCTTGTGCAGGTCAGGACCAAGGGAAATAAGCAGGGACCCCACAAGACTGAGCCAGGCCTGCCTTTGAGTGTTTGAGGGTCTAGACCTTGTCTCTAGCACCAAGGGTTCAGTCGTGACTCTGGTGCTACGGGAACCATGTGACTAGATTGGGAGGCGATGAGAAGGGGAGCTTGAGTTCTGCCAGAACTCCTATCATTCCTCATTTCACTCACCCTCCAAACTGAATTAGAGCAGCTGCATTTTCAGCCACAGCACCCACCCAGCAGCACTCCCTGCCTTCCTGGGGCCTGACCCTCTCCATGTGTCTCCCTGTCTTCTCTCCTCCTGGGTTCCTTTTCATCAGCCCTTAAACACGCTCAAGCCTCTTCCCCTAAAAAATAACAAGCAAAGGGAGCTTCACCCAGCTACTTCTTTCTGTTTCTTCTTCCCTTCAAAGTCGAGTTATTTGAAAGATTGTAATGGCCTCTCTGTCTTCAGCTCAGCCAGTGTCTTCTGTCACTGCCTCTGCTGAAACTGCCCTACCAAGAACACCCATGGCCTCCTGCAGCTAAACCCACAGCCAGTTTTCAATCCTGGCCTTATATCAGCCCTTCTTGGCAGCACTGGGCCCTGGAGCTGCTGTTCTCTCCCTAAAAGGCTTTCCTTGGGCTCCACAGACATGGCACACTCTGGCTTTTCCTCGTTTCCCGCAGTGGCTTCATCCTGACCCCTCTGTGGGCCTCCATTTGCCAGGGCATCTTTTAAATGTGGCTGTTTTCAGTGCATCCCCTTCTCTCCCCGCCTTCACATTCTCATGCAGGAGACTCTTCCATTCCCATGGTTTTGCTGATCATCTAGAAAAAGGATGGCCCCCAAATCTATATAATCTACTCAGACCTCTTTGCTGAATTATGAACCATGTGTCCAATGGCCCATCAACAACTCAAATTCAATTGTTACCCCCTCTCTCATATCTTCTTCCTTTTGTATCTTTTATTTCTGTGAATGGTATCAAAACCCACTCAGTTGCCCAAGCCACAAACTCGGGGTGTCCTCTTCAACTCCTCCCACCCTCATCCCTGACAGCCAATCCACCTCTACCTTCTGCTGGCCTTACCTCCTTCATATTCCTTGAATTGGTCCACTTTTCTTCATCCTCAGTGCAACTTCATACCCACCACCCAGAGACCACCATCAGCTCCAGCATGCATTATTGCACCAACCTCCTAACCAGGCTCCCAGAATTGAATCTAGTTCCTCCACTATATTTTCCATTTTATGGCCAGAGTGATTTGCAGAAAATATTAATTCCCTTGCTTCAGTCCACTTTCCACCATGTGCACTTAGAATAGCACCCAGATTCCTTATGCCACATAAGACCCTTCGTGATCTAGCCCCTGCCTACCTGTCCAGGCATCCACATCCAAAATCTTATTCTCCAGCCTTGTTGAACAGCCAGTGATCCCACAAACATGCCACCTACCCTATGGCTTTCAAATTTTCATCCATGCTGCTACCTCCTCTTGCAAGGCGAGTTTCATCACTGACATCTCCCCCTTCCCAATTTGATAAGTCCTTTCAGTCCTCAGTGAACCCCCTCACCAATGCCTTTTTTGAGTGCCTTTCTCTGGGCTCCCATAGCCATGTTTGTTTATTTCTCCACTAAAGTTATTTATGAAATTGAGTTCAGCTACCAAAGATGGTAGCTGGGAATTGGCATCGTAATTTGAGTCAGAAAACCATTTCCAGAGCTACACTAATTCATACTGTTGTTGCCAATATGAATTTAAAGATCAGAAAAGGAAACTGAAGTCTTATTGGAATGAAGAGAACCTCTCTCTTTTAGGAGAACAGCATAGCCCAGGCTCAGCATCTCAGTAGCGTAGAAGTGGCTTATTTGCTCATCATTTTGTTTTCTGATTTCAGCTTCTCCTGTTGAATGCGTGGCTACAGGAAATCTTGTAGTGGCTTTAGAAAGGTAAAACAACTCTTAGAAGAAATTCATAGTGTACAAGGAGTGGCAAAGATGCAAATAAGCTTTCCTTGCTCAGGGAAGTCCTGCCCATCCTTTCAGCAAATTTGACATTGTTCTGAAGGGGCGGGGACCTGGTTCTGCTTTCAGGAGGATGACCACTCACTGTGTTCCATTGCCCTTCCAGTTTGTCTTTATTGTCCCAGGGACAGGGCCGCTTTCATCTCTGCATCTGAAGAACTTCGAACAGTGACTGACACTTGGTGGGAGGATGCTCTCCCAGATTGGTACTCTGGGGAAGTTCATGACATCATATCAAAGATGCAGGGTTGAAAGGGGGTGTGTTAAACTTCACACAACTAAAATTAGAATAGCCTACAATTGATTGCAGTTAAGAGTAAGTTAGAAAGATTCCAACTGAATACCTAGCAATTTATTTCTTTAAAAGCATGTTGTTTAAGGTCATGGGCCTCTATAGATGATGTAGGACCTATTAGACTTTCTCAGCTCAAACTGATTGAAGTCACCCAATACGTGTGGAGCACCTTCCTGTGGCAGGCAGTGTGCTGGCTACAGAGATGAACAGGATGTGCCTCTGTGTCCACTCTCACTTTGGGGGTCACTGGAAGGTTCTACCTGGGGACATTGGTGTGCCAGCCATGACTCCTGGCAACATGGGGCCCATCAAGAGCTTGTGATAACATGGTCAACCCAAGAGGGATGCAAATGTTGTGGGAAAGGAGAGGAAGCATCTTCTTTTCTCTCAGGTGAGTGATACAGGTCTATCTGCTACTGCCCATGGGTTGTCCAGCCCACCCACCCTGAGGTCTGCAGAATGTGTTGCCCCCACCCACCCCCAACTCCCATGCCTGATGCTCTCTGAGGACTGAGAGTTTGTTCTTAGATCTCCGTGCTCCTGTTCTGTTCTGTATATGAAACTGCTGATCTCTAGAGACACTTGGTGGTGAATAATTCAACATTTGATCTCAATCAACTTGAATGACTTCCTTTGATAACCTTTCTGTGACCTCAGTGACTCCCCTGTACCACCACCAGCCCCTAGTACTATTGGTATTTTGGACAATACAAAAAGTCTGACTCCTTTTGAAAATGACCCTGTGACGTCTTTATGAACTGCAAGGTGTGGCAGTGAACACAGGGCTCACTCTGACAGGTATCTTCTTTGAGCCTTCTTGGTGGCAGTGAACCCTGGGTGATACCTGTCTGCTACTGGTACCCCATCACGCTATGCTTCTCCCTTTATTCACTTTCACAGTAGGAATTAATCATGCTTAGTCAGTTGGTGCCCCAGCCATTATTATTTCAGAAATGATAATGAGGTTCCCAGGCCAGCCCATAAAGGCCTCAGGAACGAAACATAGCATTAGCATCTTTGTTAACTGATGCCTTATAGATTCTCACCCTCCTGCCTGTCTCCCCTTCCAGCTCTGCCCATGCCCCTTGATATTCCTGGAGTCCTAGTCCTCAGTCCTCATTGGTTTCTATTCTCTTCACAGATGGATGATCAAAGGTAAGTTCTAATGCTCATTGGATTTAAATTATCCTACATGTCCTTAGTGCACTTCCCTGCTGGCTCAGACAGTAAAGAATCTGCCTGCAACGCAGGAGACCTGGGTTTGATCCTTGAGTCAGGGAGATCCCAGGAGATGGGATTGCATGGCAACCCACTCCAGTATTCTTGCCTGTGGAATTCCATGGACAGAGGAGCCTGGAAGGCTACAATCCAGGGGGTCGCAAAGAGTCAGACATGACTGAGCAACTGCTAGTACTACTACTAGGGGTCCTTGGTGTGAGCCCAGGGAACTGGTTCTACAATTAACCTGGTGAGGGGTGGGTACAGGGAAGTAGAAGGAGGTGTGTGATCTCAGGAGTATGTGTACCTGCTCAACATCTAAGAACTTCACCATTTTTCAGATGGTGCAGTAAGTACGTGTCTGTAGATTTATCTATTCTATCCTTCATTCCTATCTTTGAGTACTGGAGAGGAGCAAGCAGAAAACACAGGGAGGTGAGTCATAATCTTCAAGGCTTTCCCACAACTCACTTCCATTCCAATAACTCCTGATCCAGGAACATCATGGATTAAGCATCTCCCACCTGCCTCCCATGTCACCCCCCCACCCCTGTGACCCTTCGTGGTTCAGGTGGCTCCCCTGGGAGCTACACCCTGGGCTGAGCAGCACAGCTACAGATTTCATTTCTTTAAGCTGGTTCTTAGGGCCACAGACCACTGACTACTGTGCAAAGTGTGTTTTTAAGGAAGGATGTGAATTAGAATTAATCCTCCTCCATAGGGTGATGAGGCAGCCTAACTGAAATTCATAAGACTGGGGTCTTACTGTCACCAGCCTTCTCCCCAGGGACTCTTTCGACAGTGTGAGTGGAGTCACCTACCGCCAGTGGGCACAGATGCCCCGTGCAGGAGACCAGCCTCTCCCATCCCTCTCGCCAAGAGTGACAGGCTTCATTCCCCTCTTTCTGAGTAACTCAAGAACCTCGATGTCTATCAACCCCCGAGTCAAGGGCTTTACATCCACTGTCACTAATTGTTAGGAAGTCAAGTTATTGCAGTGGTTCTCACAGTGTGGTCCCCAAATCAATGGCATCAGCACGACCTGGCAACTTATGAGAAGTACACATTCTAGGGTTCCCCTCCTGAGATCTGCTGAATCAGAAAACTTGGAGGTGGGGCCCAGAGATGTGTGTTTTATTGACTACACCCTCCAGGTGATGCTGGTGCAGGCTCAGGTGTAAGTCCTGCTGGGATGGCAGGTGAGAGTGCGGGGTCAGAGGCTGAGCCACAGCCAGCCTCCACCATTCTGCGATCTAGGTAAGGTCTCTGTCCTTCAGTTTCCTCCCCTGAAATGGGGGACAGTAAGGCATCTGCTAAAGGTTAATACAGGTAAAGCACTTAGGAACATGCCTGGCAGGGAGAGCCTGCCCCAGAGTGTTAGCTAGGCTTCTTCCAAGGCATTAATAGTGATCACCAGCTGACTATTCACTTGAGGAGACTGAGGTCAGAGAGGTTAGTGACCTGCCCCATGCTCAGAGGGAGGGCACGGGGTCTCACTCTCCAGAGACGCTCAGCATCATTGTAGACAGTTGTGTTCAGGCTTGGCCACGCCCCTCCTACTGGGAACTAGGCAGGGGGTGCCTGAGCCTCGATTCTGTTTTCCCCTTGGGCATGTTGGATTCTTTCTTTCTTTAGTGGGATCTTATGGACACACCTAACCAAAGGGCTTGCCGTGACCCTCACCTTGATCATGCATTGTTCACAGCCAGGAGGTGGAGGTGAACTGGCTTTGGTGGAGTCACAGTGAGGATGTTGGGTTCAGAAGGCTGCTTGAGAAATGTGGTGACAAATTAGAATTCATTCCTGTGGAAAACTGAGAATAGATTAGCCAAATTGCCTAGGCTCATGAGACATGGCATGGATTGAGGTCTTTGGGGATAATTCACAAATTATGCATGGAATTAGTGAGCTATTAATGAGGGAGGTTCTCTCCTCTACCTGCTGTATGGCTGGATGGGGCCCTTTGCAGCCATATGCCAGTCTGCTGAGACAGTTTGGATCATCTTCTCCCAGTAGCCTGCGAAGCAAAGGATGGAGCTTTCAGATGGGCCCCCCCTGCATCAGAGCCATATCCCCAGGCCCATGAACCTCTCTAAAGGGACTTGAAGGTAAGTGTCTCTGCAGGTAAAGTTCCCTAAGAATAGGTAAAAAGGCTAATCTCACCTTAAATATGTTTGAAATTACCTAAGTGGGAAACCTAGCTTCTTTCACTGCCTCACCGCACCACCGCCCACCCCCCACCAACTGCATGTTCACAGACCCCACAAGGAAGCGCCTGGATTAGCCTTCAGTGGCTTTCACAAAATTCACTTGGATGTGAAATTCTCCAGTGCAGTGTGTAAACTGAGCTGAGGGCAGAGTCTGTGTTGCTGGTGATGGTTTATGTTAATTTGCCAGTGACTTCTTGTGCTGTATGTTGGAGGCTTTGGAGTCTCCCGTTTATTTGGCTCTTCTTCACACCAGTGACGCTAGCTTCCCTGGTGACTCAGAGGTTAAAGCATCTGCCTGCGTCTGCCTGCAATACGGGAGACCTGAGTTCGATCCCTTGCTCAGGAAGATCCCCTGGAGAAGGAAACGGCAACCCACTCCAGTGTTCTTGCCTGGAGAATCCCGTGGACAGAAGAGCCTGGTGGGTTACAGTCCACGGGGTCGCAAAGAGTCGGACACGACTTGAGCAAATGTCTGTATGTCTGTGTGTGTCACACCAGTGAGAGTGGTTCTCACACATTCTGCTTCTTGGGTGTCGTGGGGTCTGGGATGTGCCCCCCACCCCTTATTAGGGGAAGAAAGGCAGTTATTAAGGATTCTCCCATACCACAGGGAGGGACCCACTGGCGTCTGGGAATACACACTCTGACACCATTCTATGTAAACCCGGACATGCTTCTGCTCATTTTAATTAGACAGATAAAATTAGCAAGGAGATTAAGGTAAAAGGAGAAATTAAAAATATTTAAATGTTAGGTGGAATTTACAAAAGTGAATTGAACAATGAGGTACAGGAAGGAATGCAGAGAAACACAGACACATCTGAAACGTTCCTCGGATGCCACACAGCTCAAGCCAGTCCCCAGACGAGGGGAAGAACTCTCTTCCTCACCGTCTTGAATTAGGTTCGGGGGATGTGGAAGAACATTCTCCAGAAACACCTTCCTTCTCCTTCTCTTCAGATGTCACCAAGAATAACGAATCAGTCAGTATCATTCTCAAATGGCCCACACTGCATCCAATTCAAACCACTCACCTGTTTCCTGTCTGAATTTGCAAGCCCTCCGGAGATTTTTTTTCCCCTTTTCATTTTATTTCTCCCTACTCTCTCTCCCCACTGAGCCAACAGGCCAACGGGGCCAATCAGAAAACCAGACCGACAACATGCTCCAGCCCCTGTGGATTTTCCAGGGGCAAAGACTTCCCAGTTCTTTCTTGTTTGCATCTGTTACGAACAAGCAGTTACTTGATAACACAGACATACATAGGTGTGCCTTTGCACACGGAAACAGGTTTTTTTTTTTTTTTTTTTCCAATCTGTGGTTTCTTTTTCCTTTTTGCAGAAAATGCAAACAAAAGAAAAACAAGGTTTTCAATTGAAGGTACATCTCTTCTTCAATATGAAGACATTAGTTGAATTGGTCGGATCCCCCATGCAGTGGTCAGCAAGGTCCTTTGGCAACTGACAGAACAACTGGAGTCTCAGGAGCTGGGGTTTGTTTGAAGAAACTTCCCTACACGATCATGAGCAAAGGGAGATGGATGTGCGGGGAGGGAGAGGGCTCGTGGGGAGGAGGACGAAAGGAGAAAAGAAAAGAACGTCATTGGTGAGGAAGAAAATGGGAAATTACTTCTGTTTCTTCCCTCGACCTCCTTCCCTTTCTTCTTGTCGGTGGATGACTCCAGCCCACCCAGGGTGCGAGCTGAGTTCACTCTTGGGGTCTTTGATGCTTACTGTTTTGTCTTCACTTCCACTGAACATCACCTTTATGTACTTTTATCCTTACATATTTGGTTCCCCACGGCACCTTGAACGTGCACCAGTCACTGAGAAATGAAGGTTGCCTATTAGGAACAGGTCCAGCATATGCTTCATTATGAGAACGCATTTCTCAGGTGAGAAGCCAGTCTCTCCAGATCATTCCACAGTGGTCAACCTCTGGTTCCCCTTGAGTCTAGTCCTTCTCCTTCCTCTCCTCCCCACAGAAAACAAGAGCTGTCATGCCATTGCCGTTGGTGACTGACTCATCTGGACCCTCATAGACAGAATGCTGTTCAGGATCTTCTTCTGATGACCTGCCAAGGTGACCCCTATTCTCAGGAGGTCTCTAGGAGGGAAAAAGCCACAAAGAAGGGACATTAGTGCTTTCTACTGGCCAAAATTCATCGCAGAAGGCAAGCTTCTAATAATAGTGGGGTAGGCAAGGAAATGTGTTTAGAATCCAATGTGCCCAAGTTTATCCGAGGCTGGCAAACATCTAACTTAATATTCCCTTTCTCAATCTCAATTTCTCCATGCAGTGGCCCCTGCTTCCAATGCCCCCTCCAGCTTAGAAGACCCTGAAAGCGCTGTGCATTCTTCTTCACCTGCAGGTTCTGGAGCAGCCCTTTCATTGTGTCCATGACCCTAGGCAGACTAGAACTTTCCTCTGCTATTTTCTGTTTAACACTCCAAGCACACGCTGTATGGGGCTTCGGTTATTCGGTGAGGTTTCTGCCTAAATTAGTGATTGCCCATTGTGATTGAAAAGATGTAGGGCTTGCCTGGTTTTCTGATGTTTTCCCCTGAGTTTCCATTTTCTGCTTCTGTTAGAATTTTAATGTCATGAATTTTTAAGAAGGGTGATCTCAAAATAACTTTCAAATATCTGCCCAAGCAGGAATCCAAGGAAGATGTTTAGGATAGGGATTTGGACTGGATTCATCTTTGAGCTGTGAGTCTTAATATGAACAAGTTTGTGGCTTATATTTGACTTTGGGGAGACCATGCATCTTCCTTTAGCTAATAATATTACATTATTTGAGTGCTTCCCATGTGCCATATACTAATTCATTTATACCCATGGAAGCATTTCATAAAAACTGCCAAACCACTCAGAGTCGATGATAATAATTTACCAGCGATCATTTCTCACTTGTGTCCTGCGGGTAGACAATAGACAAGTGCCTTATATATACTATTCCACTTACCTCTCACCACAAACCAATGAGGTGGGTACTATTATTATTTGCACATTTATAGACAGGGCAAGCAGGGCTCAAAGAAGTTAAGTAACATGTTCAAGATCACACAGCAGGTAAGCAGTGGTGGAGCTGGGATTCAAACTCGGGATGGCCTGGCTCTCAGTTACCCTACACAGCTGTTCTCAGAATTCTTCTAACATCCTGACTGTATTCCCTGAAGACCTCCCTGGCCCAGCAGAGCAGATGGCTCTGAACACTGTACATGAGACTCATGAGGAGGCCCCTGTGCTGGCTTCCTGTCCACACCTGGGCCCTCCCAACCCCTCCTTTCAGCTGGTGGTCAGCTCCCCTTGGGTTGTAGCTGGCCTAGATTGTCAAATTGTCTATGTCTTTTCAGCAAATACTTTTGAGGGGTATGCTTGAATTCTGAATTCACAAATTGTCCTGAAATCTACTTTATTTAGTTACTCATGTTCTTTTTCTGCCTTTTATCACTCAAGAAGCAAAGGAAATTGCTCCAATAGTGTGTGAACATTCTTAACTTTGAACTAAATCCTTTTATTTTCGGTTTCACTTTCCTTTTATTTTTCCCCTAGCTCTTTATCATGTGGCTGTTCCCAGACTGAAGGAATGACTCCACTTGATTCCTTAGGCTTGTGGAGGATCAGGGGATGCAGGTCCTCATACTCATCCCATGACAGTGGCAAATCAGATACAGTCCTGCGTTCACAGACACACACTCCACCCCTAAACTCGGGCATCCTTTTTAGCTCTGTAAGATGGGGAAGCTGGTTTTCCACTGGGAAGGGCTTATTTTTTGTTTTTGGTGTCTGATGACAATTCATGATGGCAAGGGCTTTTTAAGGCATCACCGGGAATTGAACTCAAGTGTGAAAAAATGAATTCTGGTGTTTAGTGGATCCAAGGCTAGAGGGACATCCAAGCCATTTCCCAGGAGAAAGTGGAGGTTTCATCATTTCTGGAGGGAATAAACCTGAGAGACATGAAGCTAGACTCTAGGAAAATTTATTGCAGACTAGGAGTCTGGGACAGAAGGCTGAGGGTCAATAAGCTGTCCCCCTGACACCCAACTGCTAGAGTTGGAAGACCCCCATCTCTCCCCAGGGACTCAGTAACTGGCCTGCCCCAGGATGGAATCCCAGCCCAGAGCACTGTGTCTGAAACAGCACAGGTGATCAATCAGTGTTTGTCCATTACCTGGCAGACTGACCAGGGGAAATATGTGTCACAGGCCACCAACCCCAGCTGTAGCAGGGCAGCTGGTCAGGTCCCTGCCGGTGTGTGTGTGTGTATGCATGTGTGTTCAGAATTTGACTCTTGCCCACTGTAATTCAGATGCAGATTAGAGCCAATGCACATTAGAATTAATCCGGATGCCCAGGTGTCACCATGTACCAAATCAATCAGAAGAGCTGGGTGTAGAAATCAGGCATCAGTAGTTAAAAGGCTCTCAGAAGACTCAGTGTAAGTGCAGCAAAGTGCAGCCCCGTGTGTCCCCGGGTGGACAGATGGGAGCATATGGAGCTGGCAGTCAGGAAAGCAGGCTTCAGTTCCCTCTGTCACTCCTGACAGCCCAGTCTCCAGGCACTAACGCCATCGCCTTTCTGAATCTCTGAATGGAAGGGGTGGAACTAGATACAGATTTCCCAAACTGTAGGGCCACAAAACCCTGCCTTCTGAAATACAGTTCCACGGTATTTAATAATTTTCCATGGGCTTCTTTATCTCAGGATTTTTCATGGCCTTTACAGTGCTAATATGTGGAGTGAATCTCCAGGAGAGTGATAAAGTACTCAGTATTTCCTAAATTTATTTGACCATGGGACCTTTTTTCCAAGGAGAACCTATTAACATTTCCCAGAACGGGTGCTGCTCAGAACATTCTTGGGGAAATGATGGACTGCATGGGTCTTTAAGATCCTTTCTGGCTCTCATCTTATTTGAATAATTTTAGTTTTTGTATTCCTTCACACTCCTGTGGGGGCTACAGTTGGAAAATAATTTGTGGGGGCTGGAAACGTCTGCTTATTTACAAGCGCTATCTGAGGATGAAGACAGGCTCCGGGCGCATGGGCAATTGCTGCTGAATCAGTGCTCTGCCTCTTCCTGCTCTGATGTTTAAAGTGCTGGCTGGCTGTGTTCTTTCCATCTGGATGCTCTCTTTGATGGGCTGAGTTTAAAAACTTAAACGAAGGAAGGGCTCTTGGTGATTAGGCAAATGACATATGGCAGTGGCTTGGAGGAACTCTCATTTGGGACCTGGAATAAATCTCAGCCTCCCCGCCTCACCCCTCCATCTTTCCCAGGCTCTTCTCTGCCAGGCCTGGTTCTATCCCGATGTGGGGCTCTGAGGATGAGGCCAGACCCGCACCACAAGGGACAGCAGCGAGGGAGCCTTGACCGCCACCCTCAGGCAGGACAGAGGCGATGCCCACCACTTACTCTGACGTCATCTGGGTGACCAGCTGGAGGGACGTGAAGCCGGCAGTGAGGAAGCTGTCTCTGTACTGGACCATCTTGATGGCGCTGAGCCAGTCATCCACGGTGGTGAAGGCCGTGAAGTCTGGGATGGAGCGGTCGAGGAGGGGCTGGGAAGGCCTGCGAGACAGAGGCGAGCAGTGACCCTACAGCTGCAGGGGGTGTGGGCAGAGCCACACTCTGAGCGGATGGTGGACTTCATGGAGGTTCAGTGCCCCTGGTGGGATGAAGATTAGTGGAGGAGACCGGGGCTGACCCTTCCTTCTCTACACAGTTCTGGGCTGGCACAGCTCCTTAAGGCCAGGTGGCCCATCTCCCTGTCCATGGACTCCACCCCAGGCCAGTCAGCCCAGACCTGCAGACTGACACAGCATGGAGTCTGAAGGGAAGAGAAGGATCACAATTCCTTTGTAAACTGAAATCTAAGAGCTTCACCAACCAAAGACATGGTTCTTTTACAAATATATGAAGTTCACTGCAACCTCCCCAATATTGGTAACATTCTTTTCTCCTGATTCCGTCCTCCACTGATTGAAAGGAATGGAATAGACCAGCCCACCACTGACCTTCTCTTGCATCCTCTCAGAGCAGACCCTCAGGTACCACATCCAGAAATCAGGGTGCCATCTTCACATCGCCCTCACCTTCAGCATCCACGCCCAACCCCTCACCAAGTCATAAAGATTTGACTTTCAAAACCTCTCAAACTCATTTGCTTCTTTCTACACAATTAGCCTGATTCAAGATGCTATCTCTACCATGGTTACTGCCATGTCTTCCTATCAAATCTGTCTTCATGCTCCCCTCAACATCAAGTCCACACTAGCCTGTACTCTTTAAAAAAGGTGTATGTGATCATGACAGGAACCCCCATCCCACCCCTGATTCATGTCAAACTTGACCCACTTCGGTGGGTAATCATTGCTATGAAAACTCAGAGGCCTTAACAGGGCCTCAAGGCTCTGAGCATCTGGCCCTTGTCTATCTTGCCAGCCTCAGTGTCGTCTCCTCACAATTAGCACTCCCAACACACCGGCCCTGTCCTTCACATGCTCGGGCCTCTGCACGGGCTGGAACCCTGACCCTCTACTCCTACCTCGCTTTCACTCAGCTAATGCATCCTCGCCCTTCAGCTCTCAACTGAAAAAGAGGCATCAGGGTCACCTCCCTCATGCAAGACCAAGGTGTATACTCTCCAAGTATCACACACTTCCCTGCCACATTGGCCAGCGAAGCATCAATTGGAGTATCTTTGGGCAATCATCTGATTAATGTGTACTGCTCCTAAATGATTCTGAGCTCCATGGGGGCATGTCCATCTTGTTCATTCTATACGGCCAGCAAGGTCATGGCAATTAGCACATAAGCACCCAATACACTCTGGTCCAAAGGATGAATTAAAAAACAAGTTAACTCTGAAAATTAGATGAGTGATATACAGCTGACAGTTGCTGACAGTAGCTGACAGTTCTGTGCATTTGCTCGTAACAAACCCAACTGCTCTAAATTTCTCTGTCCCATTGCCGTCAGGTTGGCCAAGGTTCCAAATCGGCAGCTCCCCCTGCCTCATACACTGAAAGGTGTCTTCTGGAAACAGAATTGCCCAGAAGTGGGGTCTCATATCAGTCAGATAAGATAAGCCTAATAATTACAGAGTCTGTGCCCAGTCTATCTGAGGCCAATGGACATAGAGAGCCAGATAGCTATTTGATCATCTGTTTACAGCCCGTGCTGGGGACAGGGGATATGTCAGAAAAGTAGAGGGGGAAAAGGAAGGGAAGAGTTTTGGAACTGCTTCTATCTGTGGATAAGCTCAGCCATCTCTCCTTGCTCGCAGTGGATGGAAGGCTAGCAGCCTTGCTCAGGGCTCTGCCCAACTCTGAGACCCCACCCTCACCCCCACCCCCACCCCGAGGCACCACCCTGCTCCAATGGACTCACACGGCGGTGATGGTAGCCACAGTCTTGAGACTTGCCGGGTTCCGGATCATCTTGTCCAAGGTGTTGACAATTTCTGCGAATCGGGGCCGGCTGTTACGGTCCTTCTGCCAACAGTCCAGCATGAGCTGGTGTAGAGCAGCTGGGCAGTCCATGGGAGGGGGCAGCCGGTAGTCCTGCTCAATGGCATTGATGACCTGCAGCGACACACACGAGAACAGGCATGACTGCCAGTGAGTCACTAGCCAGTCATTCACAAGTGAGCCTCTGAGGGTGGAGCCTCCTTGCCCCAGGAGTCCCCATTCTGTGCCCCTATGCCTCCCACTATAATAGACTTTATGGGCACTTGGCTTCTGCCCCTAGACCATGAGTTCCCAGAAACCAGGGCCTGCATCTTATTGTGTCTTTGTGTCCCCAGCTACTGGGACAGGGCCTGACATATACTAGATGGCTATGAAATGTTTGCTAAAGGACGGTTGGAGATTCTCCTTTGAGAGGATACCAGGCGCAGTCTTGCCTTCCCGGCAGCTGGTGGCACCAGGACAGATGAAACAATGCATGTAGAAATGCAGTGAACCCACTATGTGCAAAGCATGGTGGGCCTCATCCTGCTACTGCTATGGGAAGGGGGGGGTGGGGCGCGGAGACCACAGTGTGATGGAGAACCTGCTTCATGCCAGGGACCCTCTAGATGCTTTCTAGACATTATCTGCCTTAATCTTGTCTAGATGCTTTCTAGACATTATCTGCCTTAATCTTGTCTAGATGCTTTCTAGACATTATCTGCCTTAATCTTCATGAGGCAGCAATAGGAATTCGATAGAAGATAACTTAAACAAACTGGTTCAGTACAATGACAATGATAGAAATAACAAGGGGATCCAACATGAATATCTTCAGTCAGGTTTTGTTAATTTTCACAGATTCCAGAGGATAACTTTGTAAAGATTTTAGGATCTGTAAGCACCCTTTACTTCTCAGCTTCCAATTCATTTAAATTAATTACACCTGCTCTCTGGTTTTGGAAATAGTAAAAATAATTATAAGCGACCCAGTGCTAAACATACAAATTTATTATGGCACACTCATAGCACAATGGAAGGAATGGAATACAGTGCAGGCCTTAAGATGTTGCAAAAATGTACCTATTGAAATGGAAATATACTCCCATTATAATATTAGGCAAAAGAGCAGGCTGCCTAAGTACTTAAGATCATACATATGGTATGATCTCACTTTTTTAGAAAAACAAGAATTAAAACAAACCAAAGACTAATAATTATACACATACATAGAAAAGTCCTTGGAAGCTAAGGGTGGACGCCTCTGGGCGGGTAGAAATATGAATGCCCTTTGTGTTTGTCTTTTTGTTTCTTTATATGTTTATACCCTATAATAATTAAGCATTGATTTTACATTAACATAAACAGCTAAAGACCTTTAACAACATAGGAAATAATTTGGAGCTCAGGAATTTTCAGGTATTTTTGCTTCTACTTTAAAAAATGTCAGATTCATCTCAACTGATTATTCTTTTTTTTTTTTTTACTTTGTAAATTGGTCAGAAAGTGAATATTCTTGATTAGTTTATACTGTTACAAATTCTATGCATGGTATTCAGGGCATGAGGGGGAATGAGATAATATAATAACCTGAAGTCAATCGAGATAATCAAGGTGTATTATTACTTCTATTCAATGTGGCAAAAAAAAATCCACAATGTTTCAGAAAAACAAGCACACAAACCATACCAACATGATCACTTTATAAAAAACCAGCAACTTTTGAATAATACGTTATACCACCAACAAATGTTTATCTCGGCCAGACTGTTGTCAATGAGATTACCTGTTACCTTCTCAGGAGTCCGTTTTAGCCCTATTTCCCCCATGAGGAAATGAACATGCAATCAGGGAAGTCATTTACCTGAGGGCATGCAGCTAGGGAGGGACAGGGCTGGGAATAGAGGTATCTGAGTTTAAGTTCTGAACACCTTGAAGCCCACTCTTTCAGACTCCGTGGGAATGCCACAGTGATCTCAGCCTGGAGAACAGTCCTTGGAGCTGTTTGATGTCTTCATGGTAGGAAATGGGGGTATGCAGGCAGCTAAACCAAGTAACCCAAGAGGGTGAGTAATGGGGCATCCTTTCTAGCTCCTTCCAGGCAGTCAGGTGGAGGGGCTCAGTCACAGAGTTCCCACTCAGCGTGGGGACAAGAGGGAATACCCGCTGAATGGCTCCATAAGCTCTGGATTGCCTAATTTACAAGCTGGTGGGGCCGGTAGGAGGGGTTTGTGTCCAGATTCAACTTCTTTGAGGGGGTTGGGCCCCCCAAAGTCTTCCAATGCAAGGCAGCTCATGTTCCCCTAAACTGCTGGCCTCGTTGCTCAAATTATCTCATGGCCAGATTCCCATACACCAATGCTCCCCAAAACAAGATTCCTCTTCTGTCTGCCCAAAGGCAGAAGGGGCACTGGAGGCAAAGCCCTTCTGTGGGCACAGCTCAGAGGTGCGACCAGCTGACCTAAGCGCTCCTGGCACAGCATCGAGAGACTGGCATGCTCTGACTCTTCTGTCTGGGAGCTTTAGACCGGATGCCATGTAGCCGCTTTGCCCTTGTCTCCTCTACACACCACCTCTTTAGAATCTTCGGAAGACTGTTCTGGTGTTTGATTTTGTGTTTCCTCTCTTTGTTTGATGTGCTGACTTTCTTTGCAAGGGGACATCAAAGAGTCACTGATTCCTCCTCCCTGCAGGTCTGAAGGCCCACGCATGGTGTTGGTAATGGTGTGGCATTGCCATTGAGCACACAGACCTTGGAGATCTGGGTTAAAATACTAACTCCAATTCTTATTAGCTCCAGAAACATGGGAGAGTCACTTGACTTCCTGAAACTGCACAGATACAAGGAGGCGGTGTGCGTTGAGTGCCAAACATGAGAGTCATGGAGAGGATCCCATCATCACATGGAGGCCGTCACTGTGGCCATGGCTATTACAGTGGAGGTCTTCTCTGCAGAGAGTGTTGCTGTTCTGCTACCAGCCATCTGGAGGTTTAGGAAGATGGTGTTTGGAAAGCACCAAGAATGTGTGGGGACTTGTTAAATAGTACCTCTCTCCCAGTGTCTCACCTTCTTTTGCTTACAAAACTGGACTTGATTCCATCTGCTATTTCTTCTGGACAACTTTGCTGTTATTGCTCGAGTAGATACTTTGGGAGCAGTGATGCCTCTTACACATACAAAAAATTAATAAATAAAAGCTTTACTCTCTGCTCCAAAGAAAAAATATCAAATCATTAGTTGGTATATGGGTAACATTAATCTATGATTTTTCCCAAGTGGTAAAGAATCCACCTGCCAATGCAGGAGACCTGGGTTTGATTCCTGGGTCGGGAAGATCCCCTGGAGAATGAAATAGCAACTCACTCCAGTATTCTTGCCTGGGAAATCACAAGGACAGAGGAGCCTGGTGGGCTACAGTCCATGGGGTTTCAAAAGAGTCTGACATGACTGAGCTACTAAACAAAAACATTCATCTACTTATGTCCTTCCTTGAAGCACTATACATGTGAAGATTTTTATTCTCTTTTTAAGGATTGGTGTTTTCTAAATTATCTGAGTACATATAAGTTATATTCAAATTAAAGCATCATTATTTCAAAAAAGTACTTGTGGTCCTCTAATGGGGCTTTGGGATCACTCCTTGTCACACCTGTCTCACTGGCAGCTGTGGAGAAAGCCAAGAGGAGGCAGGAGAATTGGGATTTATAGTCCCAATACCAGTGACTGCATCCGACTGCGTCTGACTTGTGAACAAAGATGTGACCCAAACCTGGGGTCAGAGGGCATCCTGCTGAGCAGACTTGAAAATCAGAGTAAGTCCTGGGCCCCTTGGGCTTCCCTGATGGCTCAGACTGTTAAAAATCCACTTGCAATGTGGGAGACCTGAGTTCTATCCTTGGGTTGGGAAGATCCCCTGGAGAAGGGGACAGCTACCCACTCCCATATTCTCGCCTGGAGAATTCCATGGACAGAGGAGCCTGGCAGGCTATAGTCGTTGGCGTTGCAAAGAGCCGAACAGGACTGAGTGACTTTCACTTCACTTCTGCCTGGGCCCCTCTCCTTGATCCACGCAGGATGAGATAAATGGATGTTGAAAGACTGGCGACTGAGATGAGATCAGATGGTATTTCCAGAGAGAAGCTGATGGTGAGTGCGGCAGTGAGAGCATCTCGGGAGCTGTTACGGAGCAGGCCTGACTCACTTTGAATGGTCTACAGCAACAGGTGCGGTGGGCTGCCTTTGCTCACCTGTACCCTGGGATGGCAGGTGCGGGGCTGGGTGGGGACGAGGGGCAGGTAGTCTGGACCAGGGGCCCAGGGCTGGTGCTCCTCTGTGAAAGGAGCAGGACCCCTCCCCTTGCCCTCCTGTCCCCAGCGGGCCTCCCAACTGCCCCCAGACATGCACTTTTCATTAGTGAGTTGGGTGGTGGGCGGGCTTCCTCGACCTTCCATGTGGAGAGTGAAGTGGAGGAGCTCAGAGCAGTGGAGGATCCAGGGCAGAGGGGGTTAAGTTGAGCTCTGATGTTTCAATAAAACCGCAGCTCCTCTCCACAGACACTGCCACTCTCATTATCTCTGTCAATCAGATCCAAGCAGTAGAACTTCCAAGTTCTCTCTCTGGCTGACAAACTCTCTGTACATGTTCAAAGAACTTCCTGGGCTCTGGAAGCCCAATTACCAGCACTCCGACTTGCCTCTGCAATTCTCTTTCTTAAAGCCTTTCAATTGTCATCTGTAAAATCCTTTACTGCCACCACCTCAGTGGTTTCTGATGAGTCGGGCTGCAGCCGGGAGCCCCTCCTGGTCTCTCTCAGGCCGGGTCGGGGGATGCTTCTGAATGGGCAAAAGTCACTCTCTGCCTTCCACAGAGAGTAGACTGGTACTTGGCAAAATAGTGAAAGGCTTTATTTTAGGGAAAAAAAACAAAAAACGAAAGGAGAATAAAACTGCTCCTTTGCAGATGTTCCAATTCCCTTTGAGGCCCAGCTCAAGCATTAAATATCTGGAAACCTTCTTTACCTACCCCCAAATGTTCCCAGAGCCCTATGTATATGGTGTTGGACTGTAAACCCCCAAAGAATAGAGCCAGTGAGCACAATGCTTAGTCACAGTTAGCAAACTCTGAGTGTCTGTTGAGTGAATAATTTGGGATTTCTGAAAGTCTAATATCAGAAACTCCATTTGTTTTCAGCAGAGGTGAATACATTTGCTGAGAACATCCTGAATGTCAAATCTTGCCTGTCAGAGTTCCCTAATCCATTCCACATGTGCTGAATTGTTCTTAATCGGATTACAGTCTCTGGGCAGGGCAAAATGGGTCTGCTTTTTCTGGCTAACATTTATTACTCATCTAGCTGACAGTGTGGACGGAACCAGGGTGCAGCTGATTTCATGAAAGCAGCCTCGGCATCAACCCCGACACTTATTGATTCGACAGGCTACGGGAGCAGAGGCAAAGCATGGAGAATCAGAGATAATAGAGGATCTAGATACCACCCATGATCGGCAGTAGAACCTGGCTGAGGAGACAGCTGTTTTGCCTGCTCTGGGCTGAAGTCACTCTACCCTCCCGAGCAGGGGGCATTATCACTAAGCACCCAGATCCTCTTCTGTCTCATTAGAAAGTGTTTTCTGGGTGCCCAGGTCACCACCTTTCTCAACCTTCTGAGCAACAGCCAACCTCTGACTGCACAGAGGACTGGTTGGGGGCCAACTTCTCCAGTTTACCAGAGCCTTGGGAGCCCCCGCCCATGATGGAAGTGCTTCTGGGGTGGCTGTTTTCCCCATCTGGACTGGGCCAGCCCTGTCTCTTTTTCCTTGGAAGTTGGGGAAGATAATAACTGCTCCCCAGTGATGGGAAGAGCAAGTGAGAACAGAGGTAATGCAGATATTGCAGACTTCGATCCCCTTAGCCCCAAAGGAACTGTATATATTTAGAACACAAGAAGGAGCGGTCCCAGGGATGGGGTGGGGGGAATCAAGGTAGGATTTTGATTGTGACCTTATCGAAGCAAGTCATCCACAAAAGGTTATCCACTTTTTGGTAATTATGGAGCAAAGGGTCCCATCTGGAACACCCCTAAAATGCTTCTGCTAAAAGTATCTCAGATGATGCTTCTCTTTCCTGTCTCCCTATCCCTTGGGGGTCAGGGAGGGGTGTTGCTGACCACTCAGCTTGGTCCCCTCCCAAGACCCATATGGAGATGACCAGATCTGGGACTCTTGATCAGCACCTCCTTCACCGACAGGTGCCAAGGATTCAGAAGAGCAGATTCTCAGGAAAGAAGGACCTTTACAACGAACTCCTCCGTTTAGAGCTGAGACACAGAAGTCACAGACAAAAGCTGCCGCTGGCTCAACACAGCGCATCTGTCAGAGCAGAGCAGCTGGAAGCCAGGTCCTGCCAGGCAACCAGCACTGCTTCCTCTCCATCACACATGGTGACAGAGGGCACACAGGCAAGAGCTTGGCAGAAGGGTACAATTCCATGGTCAACTTTGGACCTAATCTATTCATGATTCAGGCCATTCAGAACCAGCCCATCATCTCTCAGATTGGTCAGGTCACATTTACAGGCTTTGGGGTCATAGGAACCATCACATCTCTGTGCTGGGTTCTTGATTAGTTCAAACATTGGTGCAAAGGAGGTCCCTGCATCCCCTGCACCAGACACTTCACATTCAGGACCCGAGGCCCAGTGAGAAACCAGGTGGGCCTGGCATGCCAGAGCCCTGGGACCCCTGGGGTGAGGGTGGCAGCAGCCAGGAGCGGCTGACACTTACATCTTGGTTGGACATGTCCCAGTAGGGCCTCTCTCCAAATGACATGACTTCCCACATGACAATCCCGTAGCTCCAGACATCACTGGCAGACGTGAACTTGCGGTAGGCGATGGCCTCTGGAGCTGTCCATCTCACGGGGATCTTGCCTCCCTGGGGGAAGGAGAAGCCTGGTCAGTCCAACCACTGAGTCCCCAGTTGAAAGTCAGTAACAATAAACTGGGCACACACGTCCATCCTTCCACCCCTACCCCGATGTCTTGCGAACTAGGACAGCGGGGTTCCTAGGCAGAGGAATCACACCACGTGTGGGCACGCCACATTGCTCCACACCAGAGGTGGTGACTGGGCCTGCGGTTGCATTCACCCCTCAGTTCCCTATGTCCTGATTCTACCGTCACCGCGGGTGAGAGGAACAGTGAAACTAACATAGAGGCATTACCATAACACACTGTGTGAGATCATCTACGGGAGCCGTGACAGGTGCGGCTCTGCTGACCCACAGTATTGTACGTACGAGTCACAACACTTGGGTCAGAAGGGAGCTAAGCAAGCAAAACAGGAAGACAGTGAAGGTAATACCTCCAGACACTCCCGACCACAAGATCACCCCCTGCCCCCCGCACCCTGTGCTCCAGCCCCGGGGGACAGGCCGTCCTCACTCTGCAGTCTACAGGCGGCCCCGGCTGCCCCTGGTTTTCCCCGCCCGGCACTGAAAGATGCTGGCTCTCCTCCCTGCCCTTCTGTGAGGCTGACACCCAGAGCTGCAGACACTTTCCCAACCGGCCACTCTTAGGTTTGTTTCCCGGTCTTACCCTCCAGCCACGCCACCCCGCCCCCCTCCCACAGGAAGTTTCCAGCTTGGCTCTCGGCTTCATCCTCAGGTTGTCTGCCAGATCTCAGCCTATTTTACCAGCTCAGCCACAAAGTCATGTCCGACTCCTCGCGACCCCATGGACTGTAGCCCTCCAGGCTCCTCTGTCCATTAGATTTCCCAGGCAAGAATATTGGAGTGGTTGCTATTTCCTCCTGC
This sequence comes from Muntiacus reevesi, assembly GCF_963930625.1. Classification (NCBI taxonomy): domain Eukaryota; kingdom Metazoa; phylum Chordata; class Mammalia; order Artiodactyla; family Cervidae; genus Muntiacus; species Muntiacus reevesi. Next base: position 14,123,333 of record NC_089256.1, read on the forward strand.
AGGGACTGTTTCTGACCCAGGGATCAAGTCTGCATCTCCTCCATTGGAAGGCAAGTTTCTCACCACTGAGCCACCTGAGAAGCAAGGGATTGCTATCCATCCATTTGTACATGCGCCCTGTCAACAGATAGGCAGTGGGCACTGTTGTGCCAGGCCCTTCCTGAGGAGCTGGTGTCCCAGAGCTGAGCCAGCTAGGAGCTCTGCCCTGAAGCTGCAGGGGGCATGGGAAGGCAGACAAGAAATGGAAACTCCATACGTACTGTTAACAAGATGGAAAGTGATGAGGGGGAGGCGGAGGGGGGTACAGGGTGTGAGAACTGGAGGAGACTCCCTAACACAGGAAGGGTTCTGGGAAGCTGGCCAGGAACAGTCAGAGGGCCAGTTCTCTGGAGCCTTTGGCCAGATGTGGATACCAGTACCGTTCCTTTCTACCTGTGTGACTTAGGGAAAGTTACCTAACCTCTCTGTGCCTCTGTTTCTTGTTACCAAAATGGAGGTAATGACCACACTTACATAGTCAGGTTGTCATGAGGAAAATGGGGTTACTATCCATCCATCCAGTGCTGGGGCAGGGCCAGGCATAGAGGGTCCATGCTATCCACTTGGTAACTAGTTAATCAGGCAGAGCATGTGGAGGAGGGAAGTCCAGGCAGAGAGGAGCACAGGCGGATGTTGTGGGTAGCAGGTAGCAGGGAGGAAGGTAACTGCCAGTAATGTAGGGTGGTCAGAGAATGGTATTCTGAAGGGGGATATATAGAGAGGGCAGCTCTCTCGGGCACTGATGCCACTCACGGGGGCAGAGTTCATCATCCTCTAGGGAAAAAAACGATCCTCATTTTTAAGTCTTCACGCCAAACACTGGACTTCACTGCCCCAGCTCCGTTGAGATACCTGGGCTCTGCCTCCATAATACATGAGGCCTACAGCTCCCTCCAACCCCTTCTCATCTGCCCCCTGCCTTGACTGAAGGAGGCTATTTTTATACTGACCATTCTCATGATCTGTTCAAATCACCAGAGATACACATTGGACTTCAGCAAAAAATACCTTAAAATTGCATAAGTGGTTAATCTGAGCACTAGTGAGAGAAAAAGGAGCAAACTGCAAAGTGTATTTTTATCTGGCTTCCTCGCTGGGGTCTGGGAGGAACGAAGGCATTCTGGCCCCAACCTCCCCAGGCACACATCCAGCTTTCCGCAACGAAGACAGTCCTGATTTCCCCCAGGACTGTGGCAGGCTTTTGTGGTGGGAGAGTCCTCAACTCAAATGCCAGCAACGTGACAAATGCCTGGAGGGCTGGCTCAGGCTGCGGAGGCAACAGGATGCTCTGTTTTCACCATCCCCCCAAACATGAATGAATTTATTGGTTTTATCTCCTCGGTACCATGGTTGGGAAGAGAGGTGGAAAATCCAGCCAGTGAACCAGGAGTTGTCAAACACAGTGTCTGACAACTCAGAGATCCCATGCTGAGCGCCCCCTTTGGGTGGGGGATGTTGCCACAGCCAGAGAGGACCTGGGGCACCCCTGGAGCAGAGGGTCTCTCAATACAATACACCCAGGTTACTTAATGTAGGAGAGAGCAGGATTTAATTAGTGTCAGGCTGTGTGTGTGAGAGAGGGAGAGGCAATGAGACTCTGAGTGAAAACTTACCAGTGTGTGTGAGAGAGAGTGAGAAGCAGAGAAAATCTGGTCATGTGGGTCTGTGGATAGGAGTCAGGGCTTATCTTTTGTGCCTGTTTGTGTAAGGGAACGGAGAAGGGAGACGAAAGCGTGCTTCTCCTGAATTTCAAAGAGGCGATTTGGGAGTCTGAAGGTGTCCTCTCTGCCAAGTCTGGGGCAGACCCCAGGGCCCGCTGTGACAGCTGTTGCACCTCCCTCCTGCATGTGAGTTGGCAGTACCAGGCCCGCTGGCGAGGTGCCTCAGCCCTCCTGCCACCTTGCACTCTTGGGCCTCACTGAACACAGAGTTCGGCCTGTCACCACCCTGCCTCCACCCCAGAAGGTGGCAGAGCCTTTGAGAAGAGTGACCCTGGACAGGCAGGTGACAGTTTTGTCACAAAGGTCCCCCCACCAAGAGAGCAGGGGCCGCTGACCTCCAGGCAGGTAGGCGGTAGGGAAGGGGCTGGGTGGTTTCTTCCCCGGGGGTTTTAGAGTTCCCTCTCGGCTTTGCAAACATCACATCATCAGCATTGCCTTCAGATGCTCAGAGGTAATTATGATGGATTATTTAACTCATCTTCAATTACATGAAAGAAAATCTATTAATGTAGAGGATGGTGACCAGCCCCACGCAAGGGATTAGGTGAAAAGGAAGCAGAATGTCACTGCAGCTGTCGGGCCTTCTTCACATGAGGAAGGTCCTTCTCCCAGAAGAGAAGCCTGGACCAGAAAGACCAAGGTCAAGGTGCCCCTGTGATGGCCAAGTGCTCTGAAGGTCCTGGTTCTTGCCAATGGAGGCATGAGGAAGAGGGATAAGGAAGGAGTGATCTGCTCTGCTGGATGGGAGGAAGCACAAGGGATGAATTCTCAGGGGGCAGACAACAGCTGAGGCCCACTGGAAGGATTCTGCACCCTTGTGGGCCCGAGGGGCTGACACTGGGCTTGAAGAGAGCATTGTCCCCTGCATGGGTTCCTCCAAGCACCAGATGCCTCGATGTCCCCCAGGGATGCTGAAGGCACAGGTGTGCATTCTGCAGGGACCAGGGACTAGGTTCCCTAGAGCTGCTATAGGAGTCACTGTTGGGACATGGGGGAGAGAGAAGAGAAAAGGGTAGGAAGGCAGCTCGCCATCATCGGTGTACTTCATACACTGACCTTCCAGGGAAGGCTCGGCATTCTTCACAAGTATGACACTTCCAGAAGTTTGTTTCAGAATAATCATGCCTTAACTCAGGTATGAGACCAACTACAAAGACTGTGTGTGTGATTTGATAAACTAGAAAGTGACGTCTGGCAGCAGATTAGTTATAACCCAGCCATTCAGGGGCACCTGCTAAAAACACACAGCCACACCTACAACTAACAGTGATGCCAGTAGGTAGAAGGTTTCAGCCTAGAGGTACTGTAGTCCTCAGGCTCAGCCAGCCTGCAATAAACATCTATGCAGCACAGGGCAAGCACCCTGCCGGGAACCTGACAGGAATGACACTCTGCCCCACTCTCGGGTGATAGAGATCCCCAAGGCCGCCCAGCCAGCTCGCTGCCTTGCTGCAGAGACATTAGAGAGGTATAGCTCATATCTCTGGTTCTAGCACCCAACCGACTGTGGAGTTTTTCAGATTACAGTGTGAAAACTACAGGTTTCTCTTCCTAGCTATTCAGTGTAGAGATGCCCAGAAAGGCAATGTTTCTAGCTGTCTGGGCACTGCTACAGTACTTTTCTCCACCATCAGGTGTGGACAAAGTCTTAGTGGAGATATTACAGGAATCCAGACACTGATGAATATTGAGTATTGTCAGTCATAGAATCATTGGAATCATATTGCAGAAGGCATCCCCTTGAAGTGATAGGTTTATGACTGAGACGTCATGTAGTGGCTCTGAATTTCATAATGCCCACTCTCAAATAGGTTTATAACATCTAAAACATACTGGGGTTGTTTTGAAGATCCAACATGATATATATATATATATATATATATATATATATATATATATATATATATATATATATATGTGTAAACCACTAAGAATATTATTGTTACCATTAAACAAGAATTTATGGAGTGTTGTGAGTTGAGTTTGCCTCCCCACCAAACCCAAAAATGATACATTCAACTTCTAAATTCTTGTACCAGTACACGTAACCTTATTTGGAAATCTGGTCTTTGGGGATGGAACTGTAACCACAGAACCAGCTACAATCTGGCCCTATCTGTTTCTAACAAGATACTGAGTCATTTTTCAGAGGCAATAGGAGCAAAACTGAAAGTCATACAACGGAATTGTATGCAGAGAATTTATTGATCTCAAATAACACCCAGAACCAAAGTTTCTCCACCCCACAGAACCAAAGGACCAGGACATGATGGAACCTGAATGCTGAAACCCTTTCAGAAGCTAAGGGTTCACTGTTCATGAAGACCAGTTCTGCAGCTCCTTTACCATACCATAAACGGCCACGTTCCAAAACCCTCTAATCAAAACCTGCCCCACCAGTGGTCCATGTACCAACCCTCCTCCCCTAATTTGTAAAACTATGACCCAACCCTGGATCTATCAGGGAGATAGATCTAAGAGCCCTGTCTCCTGTCTCTTTGCTGGTCGACCTCACGATAAAACTTCCTGTTCTCAAATGCTAGTGCCATAGTATTGGCTTCTATGCACATCAGCCCTTTGCTGGGTAACAGGAAGTAAAAGGTGAGGTCATACTGGATTAGAGCAGGCCCTAAATCCAGTCCCTGGTGTCCTTACAGGAAGGCCATGTGAAAACACAGAGATGGAAGAGGGCATGCGAAGTGAAGACAGAGACAGCAAAGGGAGTGACACATCTACAAGCCAAGGAATGGCAAGAGTTAACAGCAGCCACCAGAAATGAGGGGAGAGGCCTGGGTCACATTCCTCTCTGGAGGTTCTGGAGGGAACATGACCCAGCCAAAACCTTGATTTTGGACTTTTAGCCTCCAGAACTGGGAGAGAAAAAAATTGTTTGCTGTTTCAGATCAGTACAGTAGTTCAGTCATGTCCGACTCTTTGCAACCCCATGGACTGCAGCATGCCAGGCTTCCCTGTCCATCACCAACTCCAAGAGCTTGCTCAAACTTATGTCCATCGAGTCAGTGATGCCATCTAATCATCTCATCCTCTGTCGTCCCCTTCTCCTCCAGACTTCAATCTTTCCTAGTATCAGGGTATTTTCCAATGAGTCAGTTCTTTGCATCAGGTGGCCAAAGTATTGGGGTTTCAGCTTCAACATTAGTCCTTCCAATGAATATTCAGGACTGATTTCCTTTAGGACTGACTGGTTTGGTCTCCTTGCAGTCCAAGGGACTCCCAAGAGTCTTCTCCAATACCACAGTTCAAAAGCATCAATTCTTCTGTGCTCAGCTTTCTTTATAGTCCAACTCTTACATCCGTACATGACTACTGGAAAAACCATAGCTTTGACTAGACAGACCTTTGTTGGCAAAGTAATGTCTTTAATTTTTAATACGCTGTCTAGGTTGGTCATAGCTTTTCTTCTAAGGAGTAAGCATCTTTTAATTTCATGACAGCAGTCACCATCTGCAGTGACTTGGGAGCCCAAAATAATAAAAAGTCGGTCACTGTTTCCATCGTTTCTCCATCTATTTGCCATGGAGTGATGGGACCAGATGCCATGATCTTAGTTTTTTGAATGTTGAGTTTTAAGCCAAATTTTTCACTCTCCTCTTTCACTTTCACCAAGAGGCTCTTTAGGTCCTCTTCACTTTTTGCTATAAGGGTGGTGTCATCTATGTATATGAGGTTATTGATATTTCTCCCAGCAATTTTGATTCCACCTTCTGCTTCATTCAGCCCAGTGTTTCTCATGATGTACTCTGCATATAAGACAATATACAGCCTTGACGTACTCCTTTCCTGATTTGGAACCAGTGTGTTGTTGCATGTCCAGTTCTAACTGTTGCTTCTTGACCTGCATACAGATTTCTCAGGAGGCAGGGCAGGTGGTCTGGTATTCCCATCTCTTTAAGAATTTTCCATAGTTTGTTGTGATCCACACAGTCAAAGGCTTTGGCATAGTCAATAAAGCAGACATAGATGTTTTTCTGGCCTCTCTTGCTTTTTTGATGATCCAATGGATGTTGGCAATTTGATCTCTGGTTCCTCTGCCTTTTCTAAATCCAGTTTGAACATCTAAAAGTTCACAGTTCACATACTGCTGAAGCCTGGCTTGGAGAATTTTGAGCATTACTTTGCTGGTATGTGAGAGGAGTGCAATTGTGCGGTAGTTTGAACATTCTTTGGCATTGACCTTCTTTGGGACTGGAATGAAAATGGACCTTTTCCAGTCCTGTGGCACTGCTGGGTTTTCCAGATTTGCTGGCATATTGAGGGCAGCACTTTAACACCAACATCTTTTAGGATTTGAAATAGCTCAACTGGAATTCCATCACCTTCACTAGCTTTGTTCGTAGTGATGCTTCCTAAGACCCACTTGACTTCACATTCCAGGATGTCTGGCTCTAGGTGACTGATCACACCATCATGGTTATCTAGATCATGAAGATCTTTTCTGTATAGTTCTTCTGGGTATTCTTGCCACCTCTTCTTAATACTGAATTTGTGGTATTTTGTTACAGCAGCCCAAGGAAATGGATACACTGAGTATATGCCATTTTATCAGGCACTATTTAAAAATATTGCTGTTAAATTCCCAGGTCCACCACGGGCTACTACTGGGGGGGTGGACGGGTGATGGTAGTGGGATTTGGGGGTGAGGGAACTTTCTAACATTAAGGCGGAAGCCCAGCAGATAAACCACAGGGCCTTCTGTAATATCTCCTCGGTGCTGTTGATCAGCCCACTTCCTGAAGGACTGCCCTTTGCCTAGCAACATGAGCGCTGTAGGGTGGGGACTTCAAGGACAGGTCCTTGGTGCTTCCACTGATGTGGTTCGGAGGACCACAGTCAGAAGGCAGCTCTGATGATGATGGTGACACGCCCAAGGGAGAACCCACCCTCACTCTGCTAGCAGTGTCTGCAGACCCAGGTGGTCAGTCCAGGCCTGCGTAGCTGCATCTTAATCACATAGCACTAGCTGAAGACCGGGTCAATATCTTTTCCTGACATACCCAGTAAACCTAGCACTGCTTCTGGGATCACTCTGGGGAAGGTCATTACTATTATTATTTTAAAATGCCAATAGGTGATCCAATTTCTTCAGAATCTCTGGGAATGGTGCCCAAGCACTGGTGAGTTTTAACATGCTTCAGGTGATTCTAATGAGTGGTCATTGAGCACACGCATTGGTCTGCAGCTGTGGTTCTCAAATTCGAATGTGCATCAGAATCGGTCCTGTTAAAACACACATCACACGGCCCTAACCTGGACTTTCGATTGTACTAGCTCTGGGGCTGGCTTTGAGAATTTACATTTCAAACAAATTTTCAATGTGGCTCCTACACTTTAAGAATCACTAGCATAGACCAATCAAGCGTTAAGTCATGGATTGAGTGAAGTCTTATCTCAAATACCAACTCTGGTCATTGTTAACAGTTGGGTTGAGAAGGATTCTAAGGCTTCATCTGGACTCAGCAAGGAAAAGTGCCATGACTGCTGAGCGAAGCCTGCCACAAGTGAGGGAATGGTAGCCTATATATGGCAAGTATTTGCCTTACTGCACGGAACCTCAAAAGATCTTAAAATGGTGGGGGGAAAGGCCAATAAGCTGGCTTCATCAAAGTTTCCATTAAGTGTTTTTAAGGCCCGAGGGAAACAGAGGGTTAACTGAGGTGAAGTTTACATCATCTATAACAAGCAGCCCTCTGGAGTGGCAAGTGGAACACTGCCAGCAGCAGTGACTGTCCTGAACATGTCGTTGAGCAGCTTTGATGAGGCATCTGTCCAGAAGGGGCTCCTTGCAGCCCTCAGTAGACACTTCAGAACCCGATGCCCCTGCCCTCAGGGTACATCCACGGGACACGCTCTCCTGCTCCCCTGTTCCTGTCCACTGCATGGTGTCCAGAGACCTAACATGATTCTAAGTGTTAAATTAAGAAGGCATTTTAGAATGAATGTCTCTATTTAAAGCACTCTGAAAGTACACTGACCCATTTTTCCCAACCTAATCAGCAAAGTGATTTTTTCTCCAGATAAGACCCATATCAGCCTAGAAGGAAAAGAAGTTTACGCTGAAAAGGTTATCTTTCTCTTAGCGTTACCGGCTTCTAACAGCCAGTGGAAATGGCTTCTGGCTGCTGGATTGCAACTGAGTCTATATTATAAAGAGGCTGTTCCTAGTTCCCTAGGATGCCAGGAATTTGCATGAAAACACTCTCCATCTCTCCATCTTCTGAGAGAGTTCATCTGGCCCCACTGCTTATTTCTTTCCAGAAGCCACAATCTTGATGGTGACACTGTAATTTATTACCATGCTAAGGATTATGATGCAACATACAGAGAATTAGAACTTTAGGTGGGAAACCGGCTGCGGGAACAGGTGAGCTTTTGGAGAGGATGCTCTTATTTGTCATGCAAATGGCACACAGAACAGAGAAAAGGGCTGGGAGAAAAGACAACCCAAAAAGACACACTGCGTTGGCTGCAGACAAAATTGTTTCTAAATAGAATGTTTTTCAAAGCTTTTCTTGAAGCATTAGCTGCTCCTCTGAAATGAATGACACAATGTATTTCGTACTAGTAATAAAATATGTGATTTGAATAGCTACAAATGGAGAGATTTACAGTCGGTGGGGTCCTGGCTGCCTCTCCCCTGAGCTTTGTGAGCGTTGAAACCCTTCTGTGAGATGCTGCGAAAGGTAATTGCAGCCCAAACATCATTTTCCAGCAGCGAGAGAAAGGCCTATTTGGACATAAATTAACTAAAAATATGCGGATGATAGTGTGTGTTTCATGTGTGAAGAACAGAAAGGCCATTTGGTGACGTTTCCCAGCTGGAAAACACACACACACACACATACACACCCTGTTTTCAACCACACAGGCGTTGTTTCCCTGTACTGTACTGTCAGGGTAAACAGCTGTCTTTTACTAGCCACCCCCAAAGTAGCCCCTGATGGCTGAGATGTGGGCATTTAGTTGATACATATATATATACATATACATATATATATATGTATCACAGATTTCTCGAGTTTATAATTTAAAAGAAAGGGTAGAGAGACAAGGGCTAAAAATTCGCTGGCTGCCTTCATTCATTGGACATGCAGGCTGTCTGTACCCTCCGGGCAAGGGCAGGGGCGGCAGAGGGACAGAGGGCAATACCACTTCTGCCCTGAGGAGGGCGCTTCGCGGGGAGTCCAGCAGTGATGATCAGCAGGGATGGCGGGGCTTGGTCTCTGCTGGTGCAACCCCCAAGCCTGGGCCTCGCTATCAGTGCTCCTGAAAAGTCTGCGCCTTGAGAGCACTTGGGTTAAGCGGTCTAATCTGCTTCAGATTCTTCACACCGTGCCTACCCAGAGGCGGACTGCTGGTCACCCAGGGAGGGACCCGTACCCCTCAAGGACCTGCTGAGCAAGGATGTGTCTGCCCAGCTGTGAAGCAAAAATACCCCCGCCCCAAGGAGGTCGGGTGGGAAGTGAGCCTCTTCGCCCTCCATCCAGGGATGAGCAGGGCTGACGGGGAGGCCAGCCAGTCACCCTGCTCTCTACCCTTCCCTTCCTGGGCCGATCCGGTGCGCAGGGCAGGAACTGAGCTTCTTCCTGGAGCCGCCATCGTCACGGCTTCACTGCTGCCGGTCAGCCTCAGCCCCACCCTTAGAGACCACAGCTCTCCTCTCCTTTTCGAGGCAACCTGCTTGCGCTGCCGGTGACCCCGGACCGGGTCTCTGTGGCTCCTGTCTCTGCCAACAGGCTGTGCTGGTGCCCCGCCTTTGCCCCAGGGGTCTCCGCTGTGACCTTCAGGTAACCACACTCGCCCCCTCTCGTCCGGCCTCTGTCTGCGAGCTTCCCGCTGCTCTGGGGCGCGGCTGCACCGCCCGTGGCAACGCGGCGAGGCCTCCGACCGTGAGCCGCGAGAGGAGCGGCCGCAGGTCGCGTGGCTGCTCCATCTACGCGGCCATCCTGGGGACCTCTGTCCTGCTCTGGGAAGCCCGTGGGGTGTATTCCTCGACCTCACTGAGCTGACTAAGGCCTTCCATGTTTTCCTTCCTCTTCTGTAAGCATCGACAGACGGTAGCAACTCGTTTTCACAGGTATACTAGGTGTTTTCCTTTCTTTTTTTTTTTTTTCATTTATTTTTATTAGTTGGAGGCTAATTACTTTACAATATTGAAGTGGGTTGTGTCATACATTGACATGAATCAGCCATGGAGTTGCATGTATTCCCCATCCCGGTCCCCCCTCCCACCTCCCTCTCCACTAGGTCTTTTCCTTATGCACAGGGTAATATGCTGCCTCACCAATGTCCACTGGCCACGCTTCTAGCCTCTCTTCCTGTTCCCACCCTCCGGCAGCTATTTTAAAATAATCAGTCACATTAAATAGCTGAAGTTCCCCTGGCCTTCTGAACTGCCCTCCCTTCTTGGCACGGCTTCCCCCTCAAACAATCCCAGCAGTTATAACCAAGTCACTTAACCACTCTGTCTTACCGTCTCCACCTGCCAATAGGGATAATAATGCTTAATTATCTCAGAGGGGCGCACGAGGCGCTGCTGACTGATGCTGGCAGCGTGTGAGATGTGCCAGCGAGGCTGCTCTGCCTGCCTCCTGGCAGGAGCCCTGTTCTCCAGGCCGCCTGTCCTCTCCGGCAGCAGTGAGGGAGGGCAGGGCCAGCCCCAAAGACCATTCCGGGAGGCCAGCTCCTCCAGAGCCCCTTCTTAACCAGTTACATGAACCAGGGGAGGCGAGGATGGCGGCCATGGGTCCACACCTGATAGAAGGTGGAGGCGGCACTTGAAAGCGGCTTCAATTCCTAATCCCATGCAGCCTTTTCCTCATAGCAGATAATGAGAAAGAAGCAGGAAAGATAAATGGAGATAAATGTCCCTGAATATGGAGGACAGGATCTTTTCTATCCAAAATGGGGAAAAAAAGAACTGATTTCTGTTTCACTTTTACAGAGCACAGAGCCACTAGTTTCATCATCACCTCTAGACTGTCCAAGTCCCAGTGAGTTTAGGCCTACAAAAGACCATGTGACTCTATCGCATTTTTGATGTTTGGAGAGCCTTTGTTAAGATATAAGAATACTAAAGCATACCTCAAAGTAAAATGAGAAAAAAACACGTGTTGCTTTCTTTTTCAAATAAAGCATTAACAAGCAGAGTGTACTGACTAGACCTAAACTAAGAAGATTGGTGGTGGTCCCCACATAAGGAGGGGCATGGGGTGGTGGGGGGAATCTCACAAACTGTGGCAGGAGTATACACTGGCAAAAAAGTTTTAAGAAGTGAACTTTTTTCCTACCCGAATTTGAAATATGCAGTTCTTAACATCACCATGAGGGGCAGCTGAACATCATGTGCTCAAATGTGGTACCCTGAGAAGGACACACCATCATTTATGTAACGCATAAAGCATAGCCCAGTTCTAAGCATGAGGAGAGATCAGACAAACCCCAAAAGAGGAAGCTTCTATTCAAAGTAGGGGCAGCATTCTTTAATAATGACAATATCACAAAAAACAAAGAAAGGCTGTAAAAGTGTTCTCGATTAAAAGAGACTTTATCAACATGACAATGAAATGCAATATCTGATCCTGGACTAGATCTTGTACTAGAAGGAAAAACTGCTAAAAAGAACACTGGGGGTCAGTTAACAGTATTAGAATACAGACAGATTTAATAAAAGTACTTTATCCATGTTAAATTACTAAAGTTGACAACTGTACTTTTACAGTTATTAACTGAATATTTTCCTATTCTTAGGAAATACAGAAATATATACTGAAGTATGTGGGATACTTCATGGGGATAAAAGCCATGATATCTGCAGCAGGCCTTCCAAGAGTTTAGAAAAAAACTTTTTTGGTGGGGAGCAGACAAATAATAAAGAAATGGGGTGAAATGATAAGAACAAGTAAAAAATCTGGGCAGAGGTTATATGGATACTATTTGTATTATTCTTGGAACTTTTCTTTAAGTTTGACATTACTTTAAAAATTAAAAATGTGCAAATTCTTTGGCTCAGCAATTATTTTTCTTGAAGTTAATCATACAGAACTAGCTATGTAAGTGTGCAGAGTCATCTATATAAGAATATTTAGTAAAGCGCTGTTTGAAATAACACAACATCAGAAGCTGCCTAGATAGCCATCAAAGAGAGTTTGTTAAAAAAGGAAAGCTTGTTAGTTTCTACAGTTCATTCATATGAAGGATGCCTGATAAAAAATCTGAGAAACCTACAGAGGTAGCAGCAACAGGTTTCCAAAAGCAGGAAGTAATGCACTAAGCAGGGGAAAACTCATATCTATGATACATTGTCAAGTGACAAAGCAAGGCAATGAATGGATTGGTTTGTATATTGAGACTATTTTTGAGACCATAAAAAATAGAAACACAGACACACATACAAGCTGGGAAGGAAACACACCACACTATTCATGACAGTGACTTCTAGAGATTGGGAAGGGAGATTCTCCTTCACCGTTTAAACACAATTTTAAGTATTTATTTATTTTTTAAGCATTGCTTTTAAAAATAAACCAAAATATTTTAAAAACAAAGAGACTTCTTTGGGTCCCTTTGTTCAGATGAGCTGATGTTTCAAGTTGGACCCATGAGGCCCTTCTTCCTGCCTGCTCTGATCGGTCCTCCCCGGGTGTGGGGGCGGGTGGGCAGTGAGTTGGGGTGAGGACAGGCATAAGTCTGTGAGTGGGGCCTGTGATAACAACCACTCAGAGCCACAGGGGAAGGGTCAAGTCTGGGTTGGAACAGCAGGAACTGAAGGGTGTCTCCCTCCTGCTGTGAAGAGCCCAGCTGCACTGGGACAGCCATCTCACTCCCTGGGTTTATGGATTTCTACTCCGCTCAACACTGACCAGACTCCTACTTGGTATTTCAGATCTCTAGCAAGCATGTCACTCATTAATTCATTTCTTAAGTCACTCCGCAGTTACTGAGCAGCATGCGGAAGCTGAAGTAAACGAGGAAGCCAGGCCAACTGCGGGGAGAGACAGATGCAGGGCTGGCTGAGACAACGAGGCCTGTGGCAGAGGCTTTGAAGAGCCACTGATCAGCCTGGAGGAGGGCACTGATGTGAAGGCAGGTATAGGTTGTACAAGCAGTGTCGAGAGCACGGTGAGAGCGAGTCTGTAGGCTGAGCTGCCCACGGCTGTTCCCAGCCTCTCATGCTCCTTCCTGGCCTTGGATTACGCTGCCCCAACTGGGCTTGCATACAGAACCTGCTTGGGGTGTGCTGGGACCCCAGCCTGATTTAGACTTTAGTCAGTGCTGCTTGTATCTTGTCTGTTCTTTCCCTTGATTAATCTCTCTATTTTCTGATCTACTTTAGGATTGATAGTTTTCTCATTTCTTAGAAAATCGACTCCTGGAGAGCCTCACACATTCCCAGGCTCAGCTTTCTCCCAACTTGCTGGGTCTAAACCCCCGGTTTGCCTCCCTGCCTATCCTGCTTGAGCCCATAGGAGCCCAGGGCTGGGTGGTTTGGGACCACCTGGATTCTTCACAGTAGGAAGGAGAAACCCATCAGTGTCTGCACCCTGAACTTGACCTTTTCACTGTGGCACTTAGTGGCCTCCCTAATCTCGCCAGAGCCTTGAAACTCTGTCTGGAATTGCAAGGTCAATTCCATTCCAAATTTTCTGTAATTGTGAGAGTCATGGGAACATTCCCTGCTGAAGTCCAAGGCTCTTTCTCTTCAGAGTTTAGAACCCATTTTATTTGGAGCTGGTAAACTGTGCGCACCTCCAAAACAATTCCCAGATCCATAGTCTCCTGAGGCCTGGGAACCCACTGTTTTATAGGAGCCCAAAAAGTTCAGGAGACAGTCTTCAACCACAAGACAAGAGAAACTCTGGCAACTTCCCAAGACCTGTGGCCTCTGCACATGGTAAGCAGAGCCTGCTCATCTGGGCTTGGTGGACAGCTTCCCAGTGGTTCTACATCCTGTAGGAAACATTTCAGTATCTCTGGAGGCCTCTCAGACTTTCACATTTCTGGGCCTTCCAGTGTTGTGTTTTACTACCTGGGACCAAGGATGGGTAAGATCAGAACAGGGCAGGGTGGAGTGGGGGGAGGGAGGGCATCCTAGCTCTGGAACAAAGTAGGCATGAGGCAGAGAAGCAGGAATTAATGAGCCAGCATATTTGTGGGACAGATTGGAGTTTGTCTGCTTCTCCCCTCTTCTACCCTCCCCTCAAGTAAACCAAGTAGATCAGAAGTGTGGGCACCTTTGAAAGGTCATAGCCTAAAACAGGAATTGGTAACCTGGGGACAGATGAGAATGTTAATGTTTCTGGCCAAAGACCATTCCAAAAGTTCTCAGGCAAAAATCATAGAGTGTGATCTTCAGAATGTTATTAGGTTGAGATTCCAAGCATGACAAAAGAGCATTTATCGGTTTATGGAACCAGCATTGAAAATATTCCCTTTGTCAATGACAAGTGCGGTCTGGTGCCTAGAGTTGGAAAAGGTAATTTTGCAGCTGTGGTAGTACAGACAGGTTAAGACAAAAATCATCAGTGAACGCTAAAGCTGAGGAAGAGAGAGTGGGTATTTTGATGAAGAACAGGGTATTTTCATAGCCTCACTGTCTTCCCACAGACTGCGCATCAGTTACAAGAGGAAAAATATGTAACATATATTGCATGTAAATATACACTGGAGAAATTGGAGAAAACCTTGAATGGGTAACCAAATTAGTAAGTCCAGCGAGGGGGCACATAGGCATGATGTGTCTTGAGATATGATACTTTAGGAAGAACACACATCACTTACATAGGCTGTGGCCAAGAATGTAGAAACTGAATCTAATTGTGATGAATACCAGAAAAAACTCAAAGGAATAACGTTCTATTAATGAGAAAAAAGTGACTGTACTCTTTAAAAAAAGTCAATGTCAACACAGACAAAGAAAGACAATGGAAATATTCCAGATTGAAGGAGACTGAAGAGATATGAGGGCTAAGCTCTGATTCTGGACTGCAGGTCCTGGAAGGCAGTCCCTCTTCATAGAGACTGATTTGGAGAAAATTAAAAATCTTATCCATAGTGTAGGTGTCTTCATCAAATTATCCAAATAAAAATTTCTCTGAAATATCATTTTCAAATGATCAGGTATCTAAAGAAATTCTCTGACCAAATAATGGCATTACCTTTTGAAATTGTTCCTACAGAAAAGCCAGTGATGAGTGCCTCCAAGCATTTTTATCATGACTTCAAATGTAGGCAGTAAAGAAAATACAACATGGATAATAACCTGGCTTTGATGCTCCCAAAATGTAATAAAACTTCCCTGAATCTTCCTTAAAGACTGATGGTGGGCATGATCTGAAGAGTTTCTTTTAGGCCTGAAAAAATATTGATATGATTGGTGGAATAAAAATATGGAACACATAAAATGACCCACTGTCATCAAATTGGATGATCTATTGTCTTCAGGTACTGTACTAGTAGTGGCCAATCCCTTGTCTGCAAGGAAACCTTGGTAAGAGTTCAATCTAAAACAGAGTAGAGTAGGTGTGTGGTTGAAGCTGGGTGGTAGTCTAAACCTAGCTAGGTTTCCCCATCTCCCTGGCAGGGCCCCAACCCAACCCAGTTCCTATAAATTCTAGGATACGGAGCTGACATTATTGACCACGTGAGTTGAAAGGCATTCTAGTGATTCACATTTTTTTCTTTCCTTTGATTCACATGTATATTCTAACATAATTGCTTCTATTTTGATCTTATTAAGAATTGCAAAAATATTATTTGTTGCAAATGGTTGGGCCCAGTGATGGTTCAACTATTTCTTAAGCCTAAATGAAGGATATGCTTCCTGTAGGTGACTGAATGAACTCTAATATCTTAATACAGGCTTTTTTTTTTTCTATAATGCCCTATATATTTTTTGAAAAAACCTTACACTCTGCAAAATTGCACAATAAAACAAAAGAGACTATGGGGAAAAAATTGCATTTGGAGAAGACCACTCAAAATATAACAAAAACACAACAGTCCTAGTAAAAATAGCAAATAGGTAAAGTAAAATCTGCATTTGCACCAGTCAGTTGATCCTTTGCAATCAAAACCTGGATTTTGTGCTTCTTCTTTGAATATGTAGGTCCTGGGAGGCATTCCCATCCCACAGAGATCAGTTTCATTAAAATTAAAAATCTGACACACAGTATAGACTTATTTATCCAAAATATTATAATTTAACATAAAGGGCATTCTTCCATAGTCTCCTCACCTTTTTGTCTCAGCTTTATCAGGTAGCGGAGTAGAAAATATAGTGGTTCTAAAAACTACTAAACCAGCCACTACTTGCACTACAGAAAGACTTTTCTGTTAATTTCAACTTTTTTCTTAAGGTCTTCTTATGATGCTAAGGTTTTTAATATTAAGAAATCTTGCCCCTCATTGCTTTATGACATGAGTATCCCAGGAAAGGCTCATACGAGAGCCATTATACTGACATTGTTCCCCCATTAACCAACCACATATTGAGTGAGTTTGCATTGAAGAAACATATGCTATAAGAGAACAGCTATATCTCCATTTCTGTTTTTATGAGGAATCTCAGAGGAGGTGAGAGCAAATGAACATTTATCAAGGATCCACTGGGTACTCTGCTGGACACTTGGTATATTTAAAACCGTTTGATTTTCACAGTCATACCTTATTAGAAGTAGGTTCTTACCCTTGTTTTATAGATTAGAAAACAGGTTCATGAAGCAAAAATCTCACCTGGTTTACATAATATATTAGTAGCAGATCCTGGATTTGTACTTCAATCTCACTGCCATTCAAGTTTGTACTCTTTATATTACATCAGTCAGATTTTAATGCAAGGATCCCACCATTTGCATTATTAACTGAGTGTAACTTTATTGGAACAGATTTTCTCCCCAAATCAGGTAAAAATATTTCACTAAGATTCAAAATAATTGATTCTATTTCATCGACTTTTATAGTAATCTGTATTTTGTTACATTTTACAGGACTTTAGAAATTTATTAAAACACTTTCAACACAATATTTTTCCTTTGATTTCTACAATCAATAGTTATGTGATATAGAAGGAGTAAAATATCCTATTCCCATATGACAAATAACAGCCTCAGAGAGGTAAAGTGACTTTTACCATAAGTTAATAATTTGGCCAGGACTCACCATGTTTTCTGGCTAAAAATTCAGCCTTGTTCTTATAAATGCTGAGGGGATCACCCTTCAGAATTATCTACTGTGAAGCTCTATGCTTTGAATTGTTTGTCATTAGAGCTATTGGACCGAGTTATGCTACACGTTTTGAAATGTAATGAAAACATTGAAAAATAAAGCAAGGAAAAATAATTTTAGTGTGTGTGTCATTTAAGATAATGATTACTGGTAGAATGATGCATATCAAAAGCCAATACAAATAAACAACAAAAAAACCCTGAATAATGGATTTCAAATGATGATGTATTCTAATTTACTAAAATAATTTTCTGATACTGAGAACTATTGTGGAAAACTAATCACTATTTTAGAATAATAGAACCATAGCACGTGTAATAGCAAGTAATTTAGGAGGAACATATGCTCCCTTAAAGTGATACTAAGGAACCAGCCCTTCCCCTTGCCCAGGCTTTTGCTCCCACCTTTCACCCCATTCCATCCACTCCTGTCCCAGTGTTTCCTGGCCAAATCTCTGCCCTTCTAATTTCTCCAGGTAGAATATCTAACTACAAAGCCATTTCATACTATTTTATCAGTGATGATGGTTTAAAAGCATATGAACTCCCATTGCTGGGCAATAGAGAATGGAGCCTCCCTGGATTTTCTGCCATCCTCTACCATCCTTGTGCATGCTCAGTTGCTCAGTCATGTCTGACTCTTTGCAATCCCATGAACTGTGGCCTGCCAGGCTTCTCTGTCCATAAAATTTCCCAGTCAAGAATACTGGCGTGGGTTGCCATTTCCTTTTCCAAGGGATCTTCCCAACCCAGGGATCAAACCTGCATCTCCTGCACTGGCAGGAGGATTTTATTTTTTACCACTGAGCCACTGGGAGAGATCCTTCAAGTGTGCAAAATCGCTTCCAAAGAAGTTAAAAAAAAAAAAAAATGATGGTGCCTAAAGTCAAGGCCCCATGGCCACTCCTGGCTAAGGCATGGGCCAGAGCCCTGGGGCGTGTTCTCAAAACATACACCTCTAATGGTCAAGAAGTAAAAAGATGTGTGCAGACAAGGCAAGTATCTTGTCCCATCTGGCATGGAGTAGCAAGATGTGAAGCTGCTGGGTCAGGCCCAGGCAGAATTGGGCTGAGGCTTTGCATGTTAATAGAAAACTCTCAGAAGGTTAATGAATAGAAGGTCAGCCTTGTTCTTGTCACTTGGGTCACCTTCTCTCATTTCTCCCCACTGCTCAGTTCCTTGGCCAACAAGAGAAGAAAGGAACGAAGATCTGACAGGTTACTTTGAAAAGCCAGTCACTGCTGACCAAGAAAAAAAAAAAAATCCACCTCCAAGAAAGAAAGGGCTGGCCAGGAGGAGAGGCAAGCAGCTTGTAACTTACAAGCTGAATCCATGGGCTTTGAACTTTTCTTTATGCCTTTTTCCCTTTTTTTTATCAAACACCCATATGGCATGTGTTCTCTAAGTGAGCAGTATTAGTAGAAGTCTCCACGGATCTTTTCACCAGAGTCTTCTTTTTCCGTTTTGTACTCTCTTGCTTTCTCACAGGAAAAGGGTTTCCTTGAATGCTTTTGTGGGAGGATTAAAATAAAATCTTCCCTCTGAAATCCTCCCCACATATTCCCCCGGAGCTAGAGTATATGCAGGATAAGGCAGCCAACTGACCTGTGATCAGCTCTCTGCCTGCTCTTTCCCCTTCTCAATTTGCTCTCTCTTCCTCTTACTTATACTCTGACTCACTCTTTCTTTTACCTCTGGATCTATAAACGACTCTAGAAGAGAGCTCCTTGACTTCCTTCAGATTTTTAAATTCAGTTTTCCCAGAGGAGATGTAATATGCTCAGCCTTGATGAAAATCACTCTTGTTTCCATGTGCTCTCAGAGGGCTAGATGGAAGGGCCTGGTTTTCCTTTCTTGGATAAACACCTTGCCTTCTAGAGATTCGCTAGTCCCAGAGGCCTCTCTGTGAGGAGACTCTGCCCTGCGCAGGGCTCATGAATCGAGCCCTCTCAGGTGCTAAATGCCCTACTAAACTGGGAGCAAGCACCTCGCTGTCCCCAGTACCAACTTCTCTAATGACACAGAGGAGGCCTGCAGAACTAGGGGGAGATTGCAAAGACTCCAGAACCTCCTTCTTAAAAGGACACAGGTCATTAGATTTAGGGCCCACCTTAATCCATCCCATCTTTACTTGGTTATATCTGCAAAAACCCTATTTCCAAATAAGATCACACTCACTGGTACTGAGGTTAAAACTTCAATGTGACTTCTTTTGGGGAAATACAATGCAACTAATAACAGGGTCCTTCCAGGGCTAACATGCCATGATTTTACTGGTCTGCACACCCTCTCCCCAAAACCAGCCTGTTTACAAGTTGGGAGCACACTGATACACACATTACTTTCTGACCTCTCCCATTCTGATCTGTTCCCCTTTCTGGAAAACCCTCAGCTTCTGAGCCCTTGTAACCTTATTCATTTACCCATCCATTCATCCATCCTTCCATCTATCCATCCTTTCATCCATCCATCCTGTAAACAGTTACTGAGTACCTTTTATGTGCCCAGTTTTACTGCTGAATTTGCCTCTAACTCATCCAGAAACTTACTCCACCCCTTCTCTCATATCAGCTGAAAGCCATCTCTCTTTTCTCTAAGCCATGGCTCCAACTTGTATTTACTAAGCATCCAATCAGGAAAGTAAGCTTATATCTTGGTGAATGATTTACAGATACTACTGCCAATCAACATATTAAATATAAATAACGTTTATTCTCCTTCCCTAGCAGAGGTCCTTGGCTCTTGCAAGGAATCAATGATCCTTGATTGACAGCTTCATTGACTTCTTGACTCACTCTTTGGGACTTCAACTGAGAAGGTGAAATCTGGCTCTCCACCCTGTGCTGGGTGTGCTTCAATCCAGGCGCCCTCAGGTTTCAAGCCTTCATTTCTGCATAGGGGCCTCCAGCCTATTCCCTGAGGGTCTGGGTCAGGGTCTCATTTACGGCTCCTCCTCTCTTCCTACCCCCAGTCCCACCCCTAGAGAGCAAAGGCTGGAGCAAAGCTACTGGGAGCCCACTTGTGTGGCTCATGGTCCTATCCCATGAAGCTGACTCACCTTTCCTCATCATTCCCACACCATCCCTTTTGAAAGTTTTTCTTCCTGTACAGCTGATTCTCCCCCAGCTGTGCTATGCACCAGCTTTCCCAGCACTCTCCTCCCCTCCACACCCTGACCTTGCTGAGATGGTCCTCATGGGGCCCTGGCTTCACTCTTTCCCTAATGAACACCTTTCCACCTCTGAGTTTCAAGCCAGACGTTCCTTCCTCAGAGTATGTAACACATGCTTGATATCTGTTTCATCATGGCACCTAACAATTGTAATTATAGCATGTAACTACTGTAATTACATGGTTAATTGCATTTGTTGTTTAATGCCCATCTTTTTTGCTAGGAAGGAAATTCAAGGAGCTCAGGAAGCATCTGTTTGTTTCATTGCTGTATTTTGTACACAATAGGTGCTTAATATGTGTTTGCTGAGAATGACTGGTGGAGGCATTGCAGGGGCCTGCACTTTCCTACAGGTGGCCGGCCCCTCCTGCATGAGGACAGGCATGATGACAGGCACATAGGGAGGAGGCTTTTCCTGGCTGAACCCACACATCAGGCTCAGAGCAGAGAGAAGTGCTGGCTGAGAAACCTGACCTGGGCCTCGCTCCACTCCCCAGGGTACGAGCTGGCTCAGGCTCTGAAATCCCATCCTGATTCCACTCATGCTAATAATACACTGGCCTTACTAATAATAATTATGCTGAGTCTTTTTCAAAAGGGCATTTCAGTCAGGGTCTAATATCCCTAACTGAGCATCTGGTGACAAAATGATCTTGGGAGAGAGAGCAGTGGAGCAGAAGCAGGGTTGCCGCTGGAAGAAGAGTGATGTCAGTGGCAGAGCAGGGGCTAGGGAGGCGGCATTTGAATGATTCAACCCTCAGCTTAATTAATGCAACTGGGGAAAGTCCAGGGGACCGGGATTCGGTTTTATTCTGGCTGCAATTAAAGCGGTTCCCCTCTTTTCTTTCCTTGTTTCTGTTCTTCTGCACTTTGTCATCCACCCAAGAGAGAACCTGTTACCCTAGTTCAATGATTGAAAGACGAGCAAGGAATCATAATTTGAAAATGGCCTCCTGAGGGAAGCCCGGGATCAGACCAGGAGGAGAAGTATGATTTAAATGCAAAAACCGCCGAGAAGGGTGAGGAGAAGGGAAACTGGACCTGAAGTCACTGGGCAGACAGCCAGCACACCTTTCTCATTTGGAAGGACTGAGCTCCTAGCCTGAACCCAAAACATTAGGCAGAGGGACAACCTTCTTAGCGGCAACTTCTGAAGGAGAGCCTGCAGAGTGCGGACGGAGGGGGCTCTCTCCTGGAGCCTGGGAGGAGTGATTGTCTCTGCGGTAATTTTCTGCTTTCCAGCATCTTTTAAGTATTAAGTGCACTATATGACAAACAAAACAACAGCAACAAAACAAACGAAATGACCCCCAAACAAAATAGAAGGCTTTAGCAGTATCACTGACTTCTCAGTGGTAAGGAAAGGAACAGCCTAGCCCTTGCCCGGCAGCAGCTGGGAGGGTCCCTGTCTGCATGAGCTGTCTCAAAGTAGCCCTGGGGGTCTGTGTGTTCCTCTGTGTCTTTGATTGTGCTAGGGTATCTATGTGTGTATACTGCACTATACCTGTGTAGGTGCCTGTCCACACGATGTGTGTGATGCTGATGGAAGTCACTCACCACAGGCTTTAAAAAAATTCACATATACATTCACACACACTATTGAGAAAAGAGGAAGCAAGGGAATTCCAGAAAAAAAAAAAAAAAAAACCAGCTACTTCTGTTTCATTGACTGCTCTAAACCTTTGACTATGTGGATCATAACAAACTGTAGAAACTCTTAAAGAGATGGGAATATCAGATCATCTTACCTGTTTCCTGAAAAACCTGTATACAGGTCAAGAAGCAACAATTAGAACTTTATATGGAACAATGGACTGGCTCAAAAGTGAGAAAGGAGTATGACAAGGCTATGTATTGTCACCCGGTTTATTTAGCTTATACACAGCTTACATCATGCGAAATGCTGGGCTGGATGAGTTACAAGCTGGAGTCAAGATTGCCAGGAGAAATATCAACAACCTCAGATACGCAGATGATACCACTCTAATGACAGAAAGTGAAGAGGAACTAAAGAACCTCTAGATGAGGGTGAAAGATGATTAAAACTCAATATTAAAAAACTAAGATCATGGTGTTGGGATTCACATCACTTCATGGCAAATAGAAGGGGAAAAGGTGGAAGCAGTGACAGATTTCCTCTTCTTGGGCTCTAAAACCACTGTGAATGATGACTGCTGCTAAGAAATTAGGAGATGATTGCTTCTTGGAAGGAAAGCTATGACAAACCTAGACAGTATATTAAAAAGCAAAGACATCACTTTGCCAACAAAAGTCCACATAGTCAAAGCTATGGTCTTTCAAGTAGTCATGCACGGATGTGACAGCTGGACCCTAAAGAAGGCAGGGCACCAAAGAATTGATGCTTTCAAACTGTGATACTGGAGAAGACTCTTGAGAGTCCCTTGGACATCAAGGAGAGCGAGCCAGTCAGTCCTAAAGGAAATCAACCCTGAATACTCATTGGAAGGACTGATGCTGAAGCTGAAGCTCCAATACTTTGACCACCTGATATGAAAAGCCAACTCAAAGGAAAAGACCCTGATCCTAGGAAAGATTGAAGGCAGAAGGAGAAGAGGGTGATGTAAGATGAGATGTTTGGACGTGAACTTGGGCAGGCTCCAGGAGATGGTGAGTGACAGGGAAGCCTGGCATGCTACTGTCCATTGAGTCACTAGGGGTCAGGCACAGCTTGGTGACTGAACAACAACAACACTATTGATACTATGGGGATCCCAGGTGGTGCTGGGTGATAAAGAACCTGCCTGCTAACGCAGAGGACATAGGAGATGTGGGTTCAAGTCCTGGGTCAGGAAGATCCCCTGGAGGAAGGTATGGAAACCCACTCCAGTATTCTTGCTTGGAGAATCCCATGGACAGAGAAGTCTGATAGGGTATGGTCCATAGGGTCATAAAGAGTCAGACATGACTGAAGTGACTTAGCATGCACATTGATACTATATATAAAATGTAAGCTACTGAGAACCTACTTATAACACAGGCAACTTTGCTCAGTGTTCTGTGGTGATTGACACAGCAAGTAAACCCCAAAATGATGGGATATATGCATATGTATGGCTGATTCACTTTACTGTACAATGGAAATTGACACAACATTGTAAAGCAACTATACTCCAACAAAAATTAATTTAATAAAATATTCACAGAGGCTTCCTATTTTCACCTAGAATTCCCCTAACAATTTGTCACCCATGAGGGCTGAAGATTGTACCACTGGCTCCTGGTGAACAGAAAGTCTGGGCAGCCTGGACGCAAGACGGCTGTGCTCCCAGCTTTGCCCTCAGTCCCCTGCTTGTTCAAGTACAGTGATACAGGTCTTCCACTCCTTCAGAGTATGTCCAAGCAAAGGCGGTCTCAGACTGGTTTGTGGTACCCGCTTCCCCTGTGCAGAGTGGGCTCAGGACCTGGCATGGGGAAGGGGGAGGGCCTCTAAGGCTGAGGCTCTGACCCCTCCATTGATTTTCTCTGTCAATTCCCTCTTTGAAAGTCTCCCAAGCAGGTTCCTAGAGAAAAAAGACTCTCCATCTCAGACATGCCCCTCAGGCACCCTGGACAACTTCCCTTCCTTAAGCACTTATTGGCTTAAAGAAGATGGAGGCTAAATAAGTGCAATGTATAAAACCTCTGCACGCTGAACTTCAGTGACTGGACAGTAACCATGTCAAAGAAAATGATGGAGGTGTTAAGTCGTGTAAGTTTGGTGCTATGGCATAGAAGAATCTCAAAGCTGAGGGTAATCATCAGTCGGTCTCCAACTCCTCAAAACCAACCTCAGGATCTTCAGGACTGATTCAATCAGTTACGCTTCTCACCCCCACCCCCATCCAAAAGAGAGCTGATGAATGGGGCTGGGGTGAGGCGTTCAGATCTGGGAAATGGGTTAATAGGTGGAGCAAAGTAGCAGGGTCAGATGGGGTGCTGAGACCTGGAGGCATATGCTGGTGTGGGGCTCTGTGGTGGGGACACTCACAGGTGCGGTGCCCTCTCTGCCTTCTCAGACACAGGTGATGCTGGACTAAGGCAGGGGGGCTCCAGTTCCTGCAAAGACACAGTGCCCAAGGGTGTCCCCAGGACCTGCATACTCCCCGAGGCTTGGGGAGAGAGGAAGAGGTCTAGGATGGCTGAAAACACATTTTCCTTCCTAGTTTAATTGGACAGGGGCTCAGTATCAGATTTACTCTGATTTTTGAAAAACAACTGACATGTCTTGCAACGTAGGTTTGTGGGGAAATTTATGCTTCCTCAAACAGTTTCAATGCAGACATTCTAAAAGTGAGGCCCAGCACTAGTGGTATCA
The DNA here is from genome assembly GCF_963930625.1 of Muntiacus reevesi. Classification (NCBI taxonomy): domain Eukaryota; kingdom Metazoa; phylum Chordata; class Mammalia; order Artiodactyla; family Cervidae; genus Muntiacus; species Muntiacus reevesi. The sequence goes on from NC_089256.1 coordinate 14,147,822, forward strand.
GCATTATCTGGTTCTTGTATGAAATGCATATTCCTGGGCCCTATCTCAGGCCCACTGATCAGAAATTCTGAGTGCAAGACCCAGAAATCTATGCTTTCCTAGCCTTCTAGGGCATTCTGGGGCACAGGGAAGTGTGAGAACCATGGGTTTTATTTTTTAAGATTTTTCTTTTATGTGGACCATTTTTAAAGTTTTAATTAATTTGTTACAATATTGCTTCTGCTTTATGTTTTGATTCTTTTGGCCATGAGGCTGTACCCCCTGCCTTGGAAAGTGAAATCTTTCAAAATTCTTCCATGCCGATCCTGTCACGAGGGGCCTCAGTTTTCCTTTTGAATATCAGCTTTTCCTGGGTTTCTAGAAGCTCTCTGCTCTACTGTTTTCTGTTTTGGAATGACTCGGAAGAGGGAAAGTCACAATCTTTTTTACTAGCCAGCCCTGGCAACGTGTACCGGGGTGTCTTTCTGTGGGGTTTGGATTCTGAGAGCCTGGAAGCACTGGTGGCAGTTCCCACAATTATTGCAGACGCTGTAACCAGCGCAGGACTTGCATTAGGGGTTGTTTCCAGTTTATCACAGGGAGTTGTATGAATCTCATGATTCTTACAAATCCTGTCTTAGGGATGAGGAGACCAAAGGCTAAATTTATAGGGCATACTGCTAGTTGCTCAGTCATGTCCGACTCTTTATGACCCATGGACTGTAGCTTGCCAGGCTCCTCTGTCCATGGAATTCTCCAGGCAAAAATAGTGGACTTGGTTGCCATTCCCTTCTCCAGGGGATCTTCCCAACCCAGGGATTGAACCTGAGTCTCCTGTATTGCTGGCAGATTCTTCACTGTCTCAGCCACCAGTGAAGCCAAAGCATAGCTTGAATCCAAACCCTGCACATTCCTACCATGTTCAAAGAACCATTCTGCAACCCCAGAGTGGGAGAGAGTTCTAGAAAGATCTTTTGGTCACCTTCCCAGCCCACATTCCTGAAGACATGGGCAGCATATCATGGAATAAAGGCCAATTTTTTTTGTGAAAGGAGAGGCCCTAGAGACTTCAGCAGGAATTGATCATGGCTAGAATGGATGCTGTCTCCCAGAAACACAGTGAGGATGCAGGCTGTGGCTAAGGTGATAAGTCACGGGAATAATGGGAGAGGACAAGACAAGGGTCCTGCCTCCATGGTGATGGGTGACTGAAATTCATCACAGGGGAACAAGGGCCTCTGCAAAGCACACGTGGAGCAGATTCAGGAAGAGCCCTGGGGCGAGGTGCTCCAGAGATGGCTTCGGGGGACAGACTGACCCTTGTCCCATAGGGAGGGTGGACCCTCCATGTCCAGTGCCCCCGGGGTGGGGGGCACTGTGTCTGACACAGACGGAGCAGATTCTAGAGGAAGGGGCCCAGCTGAGCCATCCCAGAGTCCGACTTCATGGAAAGCAGGGGTGGCAGTAGGGAGTGCGGCATGTGAGGGAGAGCTGGGCAGCCCGGAGATCGGCTGGCTGATCACCTGAGAAGATGGATTCTACTTCCTGCCAGGAAGGGCAGATGCCCAAGAAGCAGCTCTGTTTGAGGTTCACAGATGGGGACAGAGCAGGCAAGGAACATCAGCTGACATTTGAACAGAAAAAGCCAGAAGGAGGGAGGCACAGGCAGGCTTGGACAGAAGGGAGTCTCAGAAAAGCAGAAACACCAGAAACACTGGGAGCCGAGGCTGAGACAAGAGGGCTGAGAGGCAGGCAGAGCAAAGGGGAAGGTGCTCTGGAAGATCAGAGGCACCTTGAAGACAGAGTTCACTTCACATGAAACAGGGAGGCCTGCAGGGAACAGCATTGAGGGAAGGCCTGGGCGGGGCCAGAGACTTCCTAGAGAGATAGCCTGGGGCTCTGAAGGATGCGCAAGTTGACACTGCTTTAGCAGAAGGAACCTGGCTGAATACTAAGGAGCTCACATACTCCGAATACTCTGAATACTAAGATTCTGACAAAGGGATGAGATGGGGCCTCTTCCTACTGATCAGAAAAGAAAGCCAGGCATGCTGGAGCAGAACTTTTGACTTACCCAGCAGAAAGCTGCCACACAGACAGGGTCCGTGGAGCCCTGTGAGGGCTCTACCAGTGTGGGCTGAGAAAGCGTGAAGGTCAGGTTTGTGAATTGTGTTTGTGAGCCCCAAATGCAAAGAGTTAACCAAAGATGTGGCACTTTCCTTGATATGAGTGCCTTTTTGTGCTACTAGTATGTGAACTGTGAAGTCAAACACAGAGTGGGTCTGTAACTCAATCATGGTGTCATGGACTAAATGTACATGTCCTCCCCAGATTCATATGAATTCATGTTTATATTTATCACATAACCTTCAATGTGATGGTATTTGCAGGTGGGGCCTTTGGGAGGTAATTGGGTCTAGAGGAGGTCATAAGGTTGGAGACCCCAAGATGGGATTAGTGTCCTTATAAGAAGAGGCAGCAGGAAGAGGAAGAGAAACCAGAGCTGCTTGCTTTCTCTGTCTCTTTCTCTGCCTCTGACTATCTCTGCCATGTGAGCATAGAGCAAGAAGGCTGCCAACTGCAAGCCAGTAAGAGGGCTCTTGTCAAGACTAAATTTGCCAGCATCTTGATCTTGGACTTCCCAGTCTCTAGTTTCTCCAAAACTGTGAGAAATAAATGTTTAATGTGTAAGCAACCTAGTCTATGATATTTTGTTATAGCTGCTTAAGCAAACTGAGACACATGGAAATGTTATTTTGAATACCCATAACAGCATTCAGACATATACCTGCCAAAAGGAAGATGGTGCAAATTGTTGCAGGTGTTGGAGTCCAGCTAAGCTCATTGATCTGTCTCTCTGGAATGTTAGGAGCAATTCAGAACTCCTCCCTGTTTTAGTGGGCTTATTTCAATCATAAGAGCACAAAGGAACAATTCTATCTGTTCATTATACCAGGAGCCTGATGGGAAGGAAATGCTCCTGGGGCTAGAAATAGCAATTTAAAACAGAGAAGGAAGACCTGGGGGGAAGCATGGTAGAGAATTAAGACAGAATAAGAGATGAAGGCTGAGGGCCTGGTAGGAAAAACTAGAAAACTTTAATAGCTATGACTGAGGTCTTCACTTATAAAGTAAAACAAGATGTGTTAGAAGCTGACAATGTTTAAAGATCTTGAAAGAATTGCATAAACAGGGAACTTAATATGGAGCAGAGCTGGCTTAAGGGCTATTTCATGGATCTGCTGATTAAGGGTTATTAATAAGCCGAAGGTTCCATTTCTAGTGTGGAGGAGTATGCCTCTGACAAACAGATACTCTGCAAATTAAAACAAAATACAAGAGAAGAGAAAAGGAAAGAAGAAAAAAAAAGAAAGGAAAAACTACCTGAAGGTTCCAGAAACTGAGCAGCACAAGGTAAGTCTTACTTTTTGCAGTTTTGCCCTGGGGCAGCTGTCCACCCAGTAGCTAAACCACAAATGGAAAAAACCTACCATCTTTCTGGCTGATGAAACCAAGGAAGGAGTCCTGGATAATCAGGGATGCTGGAGAGCTGGGGAAGAATCCCTCAACACAAGAGAGCCAGGGAAATGGAATTCCAAATTCTGGGTGTAAACTTTCCTCAATTCTATGGCTGACTCCTAAACCATGCAGGCATAAGATAGACTGAAAGCCACAGAAACTGAGCTGTTGCCCACTGCAGACATAATAGAGTCTGCAGGTTGAGTATAACATGTTAATTTCCTGCTATATCAAAAACATTAATACTCTTTGGGTCAATGTTACAGAATTCAAAGTCTCTATATCACATAATAACATTCATAACACATGTAATCCAAAACTACTAGACATACAAAGAGCCAGAGAAATGTGATCCATCTTCATGGGGAAAAAAGATGCCAACCCCAGGAAGACCTAGATTTATGATAGTGGTTACTATGGCTGTGCTCAATGGGGTAAAGAAAAATATAGTTATGATGAATAAAAAAGACAAGACATCTCGGTGAACAATTAGAAAGTATAAAAGAAAGATTCATAAGAAAGTATAGAGCTAAAAAAAATACAATATCAGAAAAAAATCTCTTGAGGGACATTTTCAGAAGAATGGAGATGGTAAATGAAAGAATCAATGAATTTAAATATGAGGAACGGAGAAGAAAACAAAGTGGAAAATAATGAACAGAGCCTTAGGAACCTGGGGTACAACCTACACATTGGTAATTACAGTCCTAGAAGAAGGGAAAAGGGGACAGGAAATAATATATGAAGAATTGTGGTTGAAAAATTTCCAAATAATAGTGAAAGACATAAATTTACAATTTAAGAAGCTTAGAGAATCTCAAAAAGATAAATTGAGGGGAGGTGGGAAACATTACCAGGCACATCATAGTCAAACAGAAAATAATGGGAAAATCTTAAAATCAACCAGAGAAATATATATCCATCCTAGGGTAACTATGAAAATTGTGAAGAAGTAGAGCTGAAAAAATATGTAGACAAATGAAAGTTAATAGCCTGCCCACCTCTGCCTAAAGATGGGGTAGTGACAGTGATGCAACATGGCCTGACCTCCACATCGCCCAAAGGCCAGCAGAGCCAGTTGGCAAACATGACACTTCTTTTCTGGATCTTTGGGAAGGAAAGGGGAAAGAAAGAAGGAGAAATAGGCTTTCTGGGACATCAGGAATGACCTAATATGAGTAGGGAGTCTGGCACACTGTGGGGCCAGGGAGAGAGCCAAGGTGTCCCAAGCACTGGGCTCACAGTCTAGAGACTAGACTGAAGGACCAAAGCTACATGAACAGGCTCTGTGACTGAGTAGCTCATTTGATCACTCTGGGCCTCAGATCCCTACTCTGCAAAGTGAGGGGGAAGGATTTACAGTAAATTCTTAGTAATTGCCTCTCTAGAGGAAAGGGACAGTTGAGCATTCATGCTCCTACTTCATTTTTGTGTGTTTGTGTTGTTCACTGTTGAGCTTCTTCATGCTCAGAATGAATCCCTTTGCCCTCTCTGTCCTCTCCTGAGTCAAATACATTTACACCCCCTGTTTTGATTCTTTATGCTGATGACTCCTCAATGCACATCTCATTTGGACTTCTCCCTCATGCTCCAAACCCATAACCAGCAGCCTATTCAGTAGCTCTACTTAGCCTACAAGCACATAAAAGTCAAAATTTTCTAAACAAGAGTCTCAAAATTTTGTATCAGAATCGTCCAGGAATCTGTGCCTCTGTGCTCCTTATTAACTCCAGGTAAACTTGATACCCACCAAAATTTGAGAAATACTTATTTAAACTAAACCCACAATTCACTCAAAACCTGCTATTCTCTAACCAGTTTCTTTCCAGCATCCCCATTCAATCAGAGAATGGCACCACCATCCACCCAGAGGCACAGTCCAAGATGCCAGGTGTCATCCTTGGACCTCTGTCACCCTCACACCCAAGTATCACCTACTATCAAGTCTTTTCCATGTTTCTCTCCTGATTCCTCTAGGTTTCATTCACCCCCACTGCCCTTAGCCTCCTAATACACATTGCTTCCACTTTTGCCATCTGTCCTCCACATTTGAGTCATGGTAAATGTTTTTTAAATATATTTTATTTTAAACAAGTTTCAATATCTAGAAAAGTTTCAAGATTACTACCAAAAATGCCTATACACTCTTCATCAAGATATTCCATTCAAATTCTTAAAAATTGTCACAGAAATGCCCTAGAGGGATCATATATATTACCCAGTTATCATGCCTCTTTAATGCCCTTCAATCTGGAACAGTTGTTGGCCTACTTAACTCTCATGACTTTGAAATTGCAAGATCATAGGTTAAGCATTTAATAAAGCATATCTCAATTTTAATTTTTCTGATGTTTCCTCATGATAAGACCCAAGTTATACATTTTGAACAGAGTATCTGAAATGCTATGTTCTTTCACTGCATCTTCTTAAGTGGCACAGTGTCTGTTATTGGTGGTGTGAACTCTAAACATTTGATTCAGATGGTGTTACCAGATTTCTCTGTAAAGTTACTTTCTACTCTTTTGTAATACATATTTTGGGGGAAATACTTTGAGGTTATGTAAGATCCCCATTTCTCTCTCCAGTTTCACCCCAAGTATAAGCATCCATTGATGTTTCTTAACTATTAATCTGATGGTCACCAAAGAGTGATTTTTCTACTAACATCATTCTTTCCACTCTTTCAAGAAATTCTTTTTATTCATTTATATTCATATCAGTGTTAACTACACAGTTCCTATCTTATTCAGTAGATTATAATCTGCTACCATCAGTATATATTAAGTTCTAAATTATCCTATATTTGGACACTGGGAAGTCCTTCAAGCTGAGTATTGTGTTGTTTTGACATATTACCATTATTCTTTGAGTACTTTCTTAATTTCTGGCACAAAACAATGTACATACTTCCTCTGTCTAGGCTCTGGAAGGGGCCATTTAGCTAGTGAGTCCTAGTTGCTGTTAGTATATAAGAGAATATAGAATCCAAGATCTGAGTGCCAGGTGTACTTTTTGCTACATGGGTGCCATTGCTTTGAGGCACTCTCAGCTCATATTTATTTATCTCTTTTTATATTGAAAACCACAAGTTTCACACTGATACCTCCAATTCCAGTTCAATTTTTTTAAACATGGAGAGGCTATTTATTCAACAGCAACTTTGAAGACAAAGCCTCAGAAGTCTGAGGGGATACATTTTCCCTATTTCTGCTTCAGTTCACATAATTCATTCTAGCTGAATTTCCATATTTGTACCTCCTTTTCCAAAAGCTTCCATTATCTCCAATATAATTTTCAATATACCTTATATATAGCTAATATCCCAATCATACTGGGTTTCCAGCTCCCTCACCTATGAGTCTCAATTCCTGCTAGGGTTTACTTCTCTAGGTCAGGACATCTACCTAAACTGGACCTGCCAAATGGCCTTTTGGAGAAAGAAAGAAGGAAGGAAGCCAAGAGAGGTTTTTTGTTTGTTTATAAAGAAGGGAGGGAAGATATTGGAAAGAAAAAGCAAGAGGAAACACCAGGCTATGTTTCTAAAATGGAAATTAATCACCTTTGGGTCATGTGTGTGCATCTGTGTACACGCCTCTCTCCCCCCACCCCTACCCCCATACACAGAAAGACCAACCGCTCATTGCTCTAAGGCAGTGAATTCCATCACAAATATCCAGGAGGCCCCATCTCGTGTAACTACTGCTGACCTCATTGGTCAGTTTCCCTTCTTTGTCCAAATGCCAAGTACAAATGTCCTCTCTCAGCTCTTCTAAAATTCCACCTTCCCTGTTGACACAAGCCCTTTGTATGTACTACTTATGTTTCTCAGTTCTCTGACCTACCTCATGCATTTGGTTGACTTATTCTTCAAATCTCTGCTGGAATCCATCTCCTCTGAAAGCTCTCCTTAATTCCCCTAGATCTAATAAGGCTGTTTTTCTTATGTATTATTTTCTTTATGCTGTCACAGAACACAGTGACTCTCATCTCAACTGTCAATTATGCACTTATTTGTGTATGCATCTGACTAAGCTTCCTTTCCTCATTCAGTTGTGAGTAATGTGAGAACAGTAATGCTGTCTCTTTTCAATCCTAATTGTGCCTCCAGATTGTAGCCCAGGATTGGCACATAGTAGATGATCAATAAACATTGTTCATGTGAATAAACTGCATTTTTAGAAACATAGTTTAGTCATCAAACATGATAATTTTCTATATTTTGAATAAAATGAAAAACATGGAAGAATAATATGGTAAAATGGATCCTGAAAGCTGTTAGTTTTAGGAGTTTATAAGCTTCATCATTTAGAAGAAACATATACAAAGTCACAACAGATGATCTAAATAATGTGTACAGGACAATAACATAGGAAGCTTTACATCCAAGAAACTTTCAATGTAAGGCATATACAGATTCTATGTTTGGCTCACATTATATGACTCAAGGTCATCAAGATGTCAGTCTTTCCAAATGTAGAATAGTGTTCCATTCAAAATTCATAAGTGAGTATATATGTATTACTAGGTAGTTTTAGGTAGATCACTAGACAAAAGTGATCTTAAGTTGAAAGAAAAGACATTTGAAAAGAGCCAAGATTTTTGAAAGAAGAATGAAGATACTTCAATTTATCCAAATAGTAAAACTCTTGCTAAAATTAATATAATCAGAATAATAATATCAAAGTAAAACTTGATAAAGCTACTATAATTAGAATAATATGGTTGGGCATAAGAGTAAATAAATTGACCAACAGAGGAGATTTTAGAATCAAAACATAGTTTATGTAAGGAACTTAACATATGATAAGAATGACATATGATCCAATAAAATATAGAAAATATCTTCAAATATGGTGTTGATATAATTTTCTATATTTACCTGCATAAAAACACAATAAAAATATATGTCCTAACATATTCAAGATCATATTTGAGAATAGCCCTGGTGTCTGCCAACAAGAGAATGGATAAATAAACATAGACTGTTACAGTAATTAAGAAAAAACTACTGCTTCACTCAGCAACAGGAAAGGATCTCCTACTCAGAATGCTAAAAGAAAGCAGTCAGGCATGAAGAGCATCCTGATTCCATTTATGAGGAGTTTTAGAAGAGACAAAAGAAACCTATAGTTGAGGGTTTATGAGCGGGTTGCAAGGCTGAGCCTAGGGGTGGAGGGAAAGGAAGAAGTGTAGGCAGCGGGTCGAGGGGGTAAGGTTTGGGGTTGCTGTGGCGGGGCTTGCTTCCTCACCCCGATATTGCTTTTTTCTCCAGGAAGGGCTTGTCCCAATCGGCTCTGCCCTACCGCCGCAGCGTCCCCACCTGGCTGAAGCTCACTTCTGATGACGTGAAGGAGCAGATCTACAAACTGGCCAAGAAAGGCCTGACTCCCTCTCAGATCGGTGTGATCCTGAGAGACTCTCATGGTGTTGCACAAGTACGTTTTGTGACAGGCAACAAAATCTTGAGAATTCTTAAGTCCAAAGGACTTGCTCCTGACCTGCCCGAGGATCTCTATCATTTAATTAAGAAAGCCGTTGCAGTTCGAAAGCATCTTGAGCGGAACAGAAAGGATAAAGATGCTAAATTCCGTCTGATTCTGATTGAGAGCCGTATTCACCGGTTGGCTAGATACTACAAGACCAAACGAGTCCTGCCCCCCAACTGGAAATACGAGTCATCCACAGCTTCTGCCCTGGTTGCATAAATTTGTCTATTGTACTAAAGCAATAAAAATCATTGTTTAACAGAAAAAAAAAAAAAAAAAAAAAGAAACCTATAGTTGAAAAAAGTCAGAACAGCAGGCACCTCTGTATTTGGGACAGGGGAAGGACATGAGGGAATTTTCTGGTATGATGACAAAGTTCTCTATTTTGATAGAATTTTGGGTCACATAGTTGTATGCATTTGTTAAAACTCTGTAAATGTACACTTAAGATCTGTGTACTTCTTTATATGCAAATTTTGCCTTAATCAAGGAAAGAAGTATAAAGAAATATATACATTCTAATTAAAAGACATATGCTAAAGTGTTTATGGGTGATGTGTACTAATGTCTACAACTTATCTGGAAATATATCAACAAAATAGGGTGGAGTGACAAATAGAAAGAGGAATGGATTAAATAAATAGTTACATGATAAATCAAACCTATCAAGATAATAAAACAGTATAGGAAATTTTAAAAGGCATTTTATAACCTTGGGATGGACAGAACTTTTAGAATAAGCCAAAAAAATCCAACAAGTAGAGAAAAAGATAGATATTTTTGACCAAATGAATATGAACCACTTTTGCAAGTGAAAAGGGTATCATAAATAATATTTTAAAAAGTGTATTCTTTTAAATACAAAAAAGAATTGTACTGGGACTTCCTTGGTGATTCAGTGGTTAAGAATTTGCCTTCTGATGCAGGGGACATGGTTTGATCCTTGGTCTGGTAACTAAGATCCCACGTACTGCAGGGCAACTAAGCCTGAGTGCTACAACGAAGACGCAGAACAGGCAAAAAGAAAAAAATAATAGAATAAAATAATCTTTATAAAAAAGAATTGTACTTTTTTGTACAGGAAAACATGAAGGAACTACTTGTATCATATACGGCAGAAAAAGGGTCAATATCTCTACTATAAAAAGAATTCCTATACATTTCTAAGAAACCAGAAAGTAACCCAATAGAGAAATAGGTAAAGACATGTGTATAGATAACTAGTGAAAGAAGAAACATGAATCCCAATAACTATGCAAAAAGATCTCTAGCAGTCAGTTGAAAATTCAATTAAAACAAAACAAGTTATCATTTTTCATCTTTGGATTAGCAAATTTTAAAAGATTGATTACTTCCAATGCTGGCGAGGATGTTGGAAGATGGGCACCATACATCTCTAGTGGAGTGTGAAGGTTTACAAACTTTCAAAGTAGCAACCTGGAGTAAGAATCTCCAAGAGACACACAAGACACAGAGAAACAGGCACAGTATGAGCCCATTTTTATAAAACAAAAAATTTCGTTTTGAGCAAAGATAAATGTGAAAGCAGACACATCTAACTGTTGAAACTGATGCTTCAGAACAGGAGTTGGTAAACCATTGCCTAAGTACCAAATCTGGCAGGTCACCTGCTTTTTTATAGCCCAGGGGCTAGGAATGGCATTCATACTTTTTTAAAGGGTTACATTTTAAATGGTTATATAATCATGTACATAATATCCTCATTTGGCCTCTTAGCCAGCAAAGTCTAAAATATTTTCTTTACGGCCCTTTAGGAAAAGTTCACCAAAGCCTGCTTTAAGGGAATTGTAGGTTCTTATTTATCCTCTTTTCTTCTCTGTATTATTCTGACTTTTATAATAATCAGGTATTGTTTTTGCAAGTTTAAGGGATATAGCTGGTGGGTAGATTAGGAAGATCAGTCACTTTTGATGCTGTTATGAATGGATGTATGAAGACAAAAGGAAACCAGGGAGACTCATTAGCAAGCTACGGTAACAGTCCAGGTGAGAGAGAATGGTGCTTTGGAATAGGTGGGGTCACAGTACAGATGTGAGAGTTGGACCATAAAGAGGGCTGAGCACTAAAGGATTGATGCTTTCAAACTGTGGTGTTGGAGAAGGCTCTTCAGAGTCCCGTGGACACCAAGGAGATCCAACCAGTCAATCCTAAACAAAATCAACCCTGAATGCTCATTGGAAGAACTGATGTTGAAGCTGAAGCTCCGATACTTTGGTCACCTGATGCAAAGAGCTGACTCATTGGAAAAGATCCTGATGCTGGGAAAGATTGAATGAAGGAGGAAAAGAGGACAACAGAGGATGAGATGGTTGGATGGCATCACTGACTCAATGGACATGAATTTAAGCAAACTCCAAGAAATGATGGACAGGGAAGCCTGGGGTGTTGCAGTCCATGTGGTAGCAAAGTCAGACACGTGACTGAATAACAGCAGAGATGAGAAGAAAGGAGCAGCCTTTATAGAAACCTATAGGAATAGGGTAGGGCTTCTCTGGTGGCTCGATGGTAAAGAATCTGCCTGCCAATACAAGTGACACAGATTTGATCCTTGGGTCGGGAAGATCCCCTGAAGAAGGAAACAGCAACCCACTCTGATATTCTTGCCTGGGAAATCTCATGGACAGAGGAGCCTGGTGGGCTACAGTCCACGGGGTCACAAAAGAGTCGGACACAACTTAATGACTAAACAACAACAACATGGTATTAGTGGAAGGACTGAACGTGGATGGAGAGGCACAGACAGAATTCAAAACTGATTCCTAGGTTTCACCATTAGCAATGGTGCAACCACTGTGTTGAAGAGATGGGGGAGAAGAGATTGGAGAGTAAATCAAGAGCTCCATTAAGTTCTAAAGGGAATTGTGTGAACTAGGCAGTTGGACACAAATGATTATAGCTGTTCAGGCTGTAGAGGAGGAGGCTGAAATAGAAATACAAATTTGAGAGTACGCATCATGTTGTTGTTCAATTATCAAGTTGTGAAACTTCTAGCTTTCTGGAAGTAATGGAGACAGAGAAGAGGACTAAGGCAGGACATAGATGGGCTCCAGGATAGGCATTTACAACTGGCCTCCTGTTTACAATTCATGGGCAGGAATAAAAGTGGGCTTCAGGCTGGACACTTACAACTAGCCTCCTGTTTGTACTGCCTGAGACAGAAGATAGGTGGGCCCCAGGTAGACTTTTTCAATCAGTCTCCTATTTGCTCTCCAAAATGGAAGTAACAACAGAAACAGGGAAAGAGCCAGGCTTTGTTTCTTGTGGACACCTTAAAATAACCATCATGGCAGGAACAGAGAAGGGCTAAATTTTATTTGAGTAAAAGATCAAGAGATCACATATTTCCTTCCTTGGGGCAAGGGAGACATTACACATGAGCAGAGAGATTCTTTGGGGGTCAAAAGTCAGGGGATGCCAGGTCATAATAAGTTTTGCTTCTATCCTCCCAGACACTTTTGTGTTGAAATCTATCTCAGCTGAGGAGTGCATGTGCACCTAGGGGAGGGTCACAGAGTTCGGCCATGTGTCTTACTGCATGTATTCTGCTTTTGCAAAAAATGTTTTACTTTTCTCTTTACCTTCTACCTCTTCATCAGAATTCTTTCTTGTCAGGGTAGGTAAGGACTGGAGATTTAGGCTCTAGTCACACTTCTGTGGTCTAGTGGTTAGGACGCCTGGTCAGCGAATTAAAGTCTCATTTCCAACTACCACTTACTGCTGCTGCTTACTGCAAGCTACCACCAGCTGCTGCATGTGCCCCAAATCAGGACCAGGAATCCACCTGATGACACAGTACTCAACCCAACTGGAGCCTGCTCCCTGTAGATGATGTCTTTCATGCCACTGACCAAATGTTTGGACTCCCCCAAATCATCCTTTTCAAAACATCCTCTTTCATTGGCCAGGAGCAGCACAGCTTCAGAGGAGACACCAACACTTCCTCACAGCCCATGCCCTAACATTTGCCTGAACAACCAGTGGCTATCATTTCTTCTGGATGAATGGTCCACCCGGCATTTGACTTCCCCAGAGGAGAAATGAGCTCTGGTCCCAGTCCCTCCCAGTATGCCCCACCATGGGTCCCCACTACGTGCAGCCACTTTTTACTCCTGTCATGCTTTGACCTGGAAAGACCCAGAAGGACTCACCAAGGAGCTGGTGTAGGTGGGATCTGAGGTGTCATCCTGGAGGTAGCGGGAGAGGCCAAAGTCGGATACCTTGCAAACCAAGTTACTGTTGACCAGAATGTTCCTTGCAGCCAGGTCCCGGTGCACGTAGTTCATCTCCGACAGGTACTTCATGCCCGCGGCGATGCCCCTTAGCATCCCCACCAGCTGGATCACCGTGAACTGTCCGTCATTTTGCTGTAATAAGACACCAAAGGCATCCAGATCAAGACTGGCTTCAGTGGTGACAAGGAAGCCAAGCTGCCGGGGTCCCACTGCTAGTCACTTCTGTCAGTGCTGGACTAAGCTGCTTCCACCTCCTCCCGGCCCTACTCCCATTCTCTTACCTCTCCTCCAATACTCTGCCTTCTTCTGGCCAAGCCTTGTGGATTTCATCTTCAAGTTACGTCTCAAAGCCATTCACTCCTCTCAACCTTCACTGCCACCATTCTAACCAAGTCATCTTCATCCATCACCTGTAACAGCCTCCCTCCACCTGCTCCCCTCTGAAATCCATTCTCTAAGGGAAGTTAGAGCCATCCTTGTAAGACATAAATCCATTCATGTCACTGGCTGGCTTAAAGCACTCTACTGGCCTCCTATTGCATTAAGGGAAAGTGCCAATCTCCTCAGTTAGGCCCACAGGGCCCCAGGGGATCACCTTATGCCACTTTCTCTTGTACTCCCACGCTGAAGGCACAGTGCCTGGTGATGTTTCAGTTCACTCCCTGGCCAAGCCCTTCCTGCCTCAGGGCCCTGATACAGGCTCTTCCCTCTGCTTCTCCCCCACAGTCAACACCCACTTGCCTCAGATTTCCACGTAAATGTCACCTCCTCAGAGAGGACGTCCCTATAATCAGTCCCCCCATGTACATAACTAGCACTTTCATGTTACTATCTTTCAGTGCATGCTCTTCCTTCCCTTCTTAGCACATATCAGGTGGTTTATGACATGTGTGTATGTATGTGTGTGTGTATGATATGTACGTGTGTATGGCTCTGTGTCTGCATGTCTCTGCTGCTCTGAGATAAGAAGTCTGTCTTCTGTAGTCACCACAGCACTCCCAGTGCTGACGACATTTGAGCAGACAGATGTAGCTCAACAAACATTTGCTGGATGAATGACTGGTACGTTACTTCCTGGCCCCAGAATTAAATGTTAAGATGTTTTTCTGGACACTGGGATAACACATGTGCCTCGGAGGGCTGGTTGGTCAGGAGAAGTGCATAAGCCATATCTGGCTATGGACCTTCCCAGCAAAGAAGAGCTATTGCTGCCCCACCTCCTGCCAACCTGAAGCAGTGTCTTCTTTCCAATAAGTTTCTTACCTGGCTGACCTCCCTCCTCCATGGTTACACGATAGCTTGTCAGTGAATGAATGTGTGTCTTCCTCTACCTCCCCAAAGCCACTGAGTTTGGACATTGCCCACCCGGGTTACATCAGTGGGCCCTGGACCGTGATGCCAAGAACACATTTTCCCAATCAGTCCAGCCCCAGCTGCTCCCTAAAGTGCTGTGGCTTATGTAAGTAGAGCACGGTCCAGGCACTGAGGTGCTCTGACTGGGGGAGAGGTGGGAGGAGGCAAGATACCCTGGGTTAGTCTAGTTACTGCTGAACACAAACCTTGGACAAAGCAGCCTCTCCCTCTGCCCCAGGGTCCTCCTGTGAAATACAGGAAGCATAAACAATGTGAGGAGCTCCCATTTATTGCACATTTAGTCTGTGAGATGGCATACAATACACTCACAAGCATTATCTCACTAATATGTATGGGACACATCATTTAGGCATGTGGTTCTGCAAAAGTAATTTTCTACACAAAAATAAGTAGGGAAAAATAAAACTGCTGTTATTAAAATGTTACACATTTTTTTCTTCAGGAAAAAAAAATCCAACAATTGAAAAGCTTAACAATGGTGGCATTAATTGTTGAAGACTCTGTTCCTCATGCAAGATTGCAAGGCCAGGGATGGTTATGCCCCTTGGTCAATTGAAGGAGTGAAGCAATCTGGCACTCCCTCTCCTCCTTCCTGAGCACACCTCCTCCACCAGAAGGAGGACCCCCCAAACACACTGAGTCTGACACACTCCAAGTTTCAATTTCTCACTCAAACCTTAACCACCTCCCAATCTGCCCAGAATGCTTTCCCTGCAATATCTGCTTCTAACCAACTCCAAAAGAAAGTGCAGGGCCGCTTTTTGGAAACTGATTGGTTTTCAGCACATGGTGCCCATCTGCCAGAGCTGGATGTGCTATGAGTGATGCAAATCTTCCTTACTAATGAACTTCACTCCACACCTCCTTAAGAAGCTAGCCCTGCTTTGCCCAGCACCATCATTCTCTAAGTGGGTCTCTGGGGATCTGCCTCCCCAGAAAGTTGTCATGCAACTTTCCTATATTAGACAATGTATTTCAGCCACAAGCCACAAGGGTCGATTTTTTTCAATTCAGTTTGTTACTTCTCCTCTGTAAGTGGAGACAACAATGTGGTTAAAAATAAATGTCTCCCTACAGAAGGCCACTTGCAGACAGATGTTGGGGAGGGCAATGATGGTGGCTGGAAGCAGTTCTGCCAAGAGCAGCGTTGAAAGCATTTGCAGATTTGTGTCTGTGTTTCCACTTTAAGTCATTAAAGACTTCAATGAGCTGCTTCATTTCTGATTTGAATATTCAGATCAGTCATCTTACAGATTCTGGTGTCAACAAAGGATAAGAAATGGTTAACAGTCCAGGCTTTGGAGCCAGACAAATCACGGTAGATCTGGGCTCCATCTCTTACTGGCTGCATGCCCTTGCCTAAGTTATTTAACCACCAGAGCAGTGATTACCACATTTGTAAAATAAGAGTACAGTGAATCTCTGTTCCTTAGATTTGAGATTGAAGGTTAAATGAGATAATACACACAGAGGGACTGGCTCAGTGCCTCATGAATACTAAGATAGCAGTCACTATTGCTGACATTATCAGTAAGGCCATAATGTCTTGATAACTAGCTCTCCCATGAACCCCAGGTGCCTGGCAAGAGAAACAGAAGACACCTCAGGCCAAGACTGTAGGTTCCTCCTGGCCTCTTGGGTGTGTGGGGCAGATATCTTAGAATCACTGTCTTCATAGAACCTAGTTCGCTGAGAATTCAGAGTTCAGCAGGTTGGCACACCCACCTGAACTGTCAGTCAGTCAGTCAGTTCAGTCGCTCAGTCATGTCTGACTCTTTGCAAGCCCATGGACTGCAGCACGCCAGGATTCCTTGTCTATCACCAACTCCTGGAGCTTGCTCAAACTCATGTCCATCAAGTTGGTGATACCATCCAACCACTGCATCCTCTGTCATCCACTTCTCCTCCTGCCTTCAATCATTACCAGCATCAGGGTCTCTTTCAATGAGCCAGTTCTTCACATCAGGTGGCCAAAATATTGAAGTTTCAGCTTCAGCATCAATGAATATTCAGGACTGATTTCCTTTAGGATGGACTGGTTGGATCTGCTTGCAGTCCAAGGGACTCTTAAGGGTCTTCTCCAACACCACAGTTCAAAAGCATCAATTCTTCAGTGCCTAGCTTTCTTTACAGTCCACTCACACATCCATACATGACTACTGGAAAAACGATAGCTTTGACCAGACTGACCTTTGTTGGCAAATTAATGTCTCTGCTTTTTAATATGCTGTCTAGGTTGGTCATAACTTTTCTTCAAAGGAGCAAGCATCTTTTAATTTCATGGTTGCAGACACCATCTACAGGGATTTTGGAACCCAAGAAAATAAAGTCTCTCACTGTTTCCACTGTTTCCCCATGTATTTGCCATGAACTGATGGGACCAGATGCCATGATCTTAGTTTTCTGAATGTTGAGTTTTAAGCCAACTTTCTCACACTCCTCTTTCACTTTCATCAAGAGGGTCTTTAGTTCTTCACTTTCTGCCATAAGGGTGGTGTCATCTGCATATCTGAGATTATTGATATTTTTCCCAGCAATCTTGATTCCAGCTTGTGCTTCATCAAGCCTGGCATTTCACATGATGTACACTGCATATAAGTTAAATAAGCAGGGTGACAATATACAGCCTTAACTTACTCCTTTCCTGATTTGGAACCCGTTTGTTGTTCCATGTCCAGTTCTAACTGTTGCTTGCTGACCTGTATACAGATTTCTCAGGAGGCAGGTCAGGTGGTCTGATATTCCCATTTCTTTAAGAATTTTCCACAGTTTGTTGTGATCCACACAGTCTAAGGCATAGTCAGTAAAGCAGATGTTTTTCTGGAACTCTCTTGCTTTTTCAATGATCCAATGGATGTTGGCAATTTGATCTCTGGTTCTTCTGCCTTTTCTAAATCCACCATCTTGAACATCTGGAAGTTCATGGTTCATGTACTGTTGAAGCCTGGCTTGGAGAATTTTGAGCATTACTTTGCTAGTGTGTGAGATGACTGCAATTGTGTGGTAATTTGAACATTCCTTGGCATTTAGGATTGGAATGAAAACTGACCTTTTCCAGTCCTGTGGCCACTGCTGAGTTTTCCAAATTTGCTGGCATATTGGGTGCAACACTTTCATAGCATCATCTTTTAGGATTTGAAACAGCTTAAATTTCCATCACCTCTACTAGCTTTGTTCATAGTGATGCTTCCTAAGGCCCACTTGACTTCACATTCCAGGATGTCTGGCTCTAGGTGAGTGATCACACCATTGTGGTTATCTGGGCCATGAAGATATTTTTTTAAATAGTTCTTCTGTGTATTCTTGCCACCTCTTCTTAATATCTTTTGCTTCTGTTAGGTCCATACCATTTCTGTCCTTTATTGAGTCCATCTTTGCATGAAATGTTCCCTTGGTATCTCTAATTTTCTTGAAGAGATCTCTAGTCTTTTATATTCTATTGCTTTCCTTTATTCCTTTGCATTGATCGCTAAGGAAGGCTTTCTTATCTGTCCTTGCTATTCTTTGGAACTCTGCATTCAAATGGGTATATCTTTCCTTTTCTCCTTTGTCTTTAGCTTGTCTTCTTTTTTCAGCTATTTGTAAGTCCTCCTCAGACAACCATTTTGCCTTTCTGCATTTCTTTTTCTTGGGGATGATCTTGATCACTGCTTCTTGTACAATGTCATGAACTTCTGTCCTCCAGGAACACTATCAAATCTAATTCCTTGAATCTATTTGTCACTTCCACTGTATCATAAGGGATTTGATCTAGGTCATACCTGAATAGTCTAGTGGTTTTCCTTACTTTCTTCAATGTAAGTCTCAATTTAGCAATAAGGAGTTCACGATCTGAGCCACAGTCAGCTCCCAGTCTTGTTTTTGCTGGCTGTACAGAGCATCTCCATCTTTGGCTGCAAAGAATATAACCAATGTGATTTTGGTATTGACCATCTGGTGATGTCCATGTGTAGAGTCTTCTCTTGTGTTGCTGGAAAAGGGTGTTTGCTATGACCAGTGCGTTCTCTTGGCAAAACTCTATTAGCCTTTGCCCTGCTTCTTTCCTTACTCCAAGGCCAAATTTGCTTGTTACTCCAGGTATCTCTTGACTTCCTACTTTTGCATTCCAGTCCCCTATAATAAAAAGGACCTTTTTTGGGGGTGTTAGTTCTAAAAGGTCTTGTAAGTCTTTGTAGAACTGTTCAATTTCAACTTCTTCAGCATTACTGGTCAGGGCATAGACTTGGATTACCATAATATTGAATGGTTTGCCTTAGCAACAAACAGAGATCATTCTGTCGTTTTTGAGATTGCATCCAAGTACTACATTTTGGACTCGTCTGTTGACTATGATGGCTACTCCGTTTCTTCTAAGGGATTCTTGTTCACAGTAGTAGATAAAATGGTCATCTGAGTTAAACTCACCCAATCCAGTCCATTTTAGTTCAGTGATTCCTAAAATGTCAATGTTCACTCTTGCCATCTCCTGTTTGACCACTTCCAATTTGCCTTGATTCATGGACCTAACATTCTAGGTTCCTATGAAATACTGTTCTTTACAGCATTGGACTTTACTTCCATCACCAGTCACATCCACAATTGGGTGTTGTTTTTGATTTGGCTCCGTCTCTTCCTTCTTTCTGGAGTTATTTCTTCACTGATCTCCCATAGCATATTGAGTACCTACCGACCTGGGAAGTTGATCTTTCAGTGTCCTATCAGCCTTTTCATGCTGTTCATTGTGTTCTCAAGGCAAGAATACTGAAGTGGTTTGCCATTCCCGTCTCCAGTGGACCATGTTTTGTCAGAACTCTCCACCATGACCCGTCCATCCTGGGTGGCCCTACATGGCACGGGTCACAGCTTCATTGAGTTAGACAAGGCTGTTGTCCATGTGATAGTTTGGTTAGTTTTCTGTGATTCTGGTTTTCATTCTGTGGCCCTCTGATGGATAAGGATAAGAGGCTTATGGAAGTTTCCTGATGGGAGAGACTGACTGAGGGGGAAACTGGGTCTTGTTCTGATGGGAGGGACCATGTTCAGTAAATCTTTAATCCAATTTTCTGTTGATGGGCAGGGCTGTGTTCCCTCCCTGTTGTTTGACCTGAGGCCAAACTATGGTGGAGGTAATGAAGTTAATGGTGACTTCCTTCTAAAGGTCCCATGCATGCACTTGGGCACTCAGTGCCCCCGACCCTGCAGCAGGCCACTGTCAACCCACACATCCCTGAACTGTAGCAGGACCTAATAACAGAGGCCTGAAGTTAGGATCAATTAATCTATAAACTCTGACTTCTTCCCTTCCTTGGTTTCTGTATGGCAAGTCATACTTCACGGAATATGTTTTCATCCTTAACACTGGTCCTGCGGAGTAGGCAAGGCAGGTGATATTACTTTGTTTTTATACAGAAGATAAAAGAAGTCCAGAAAGTTTAAGTGATCAGCCTTAAGTCATTCTGTGTGATATTCATTTATTAAAAAATCTAAGTCCAAACAACAAATTGCTTCTCCACTGACATTCCATCTTTGATCGATTGGGAATGACTGCCTGTGTGGAAAAGTCTGTGTATAAGCTTTGTCGGAAGAAGAGCTATGATTGATTAATGATGTTTGCCATGGCCATAGAAATAGAAAGGAGAGATGTGAACCACACATATGCTATGCTAATCTGAATCTTTTCTAATTCCTGTTCAGTGCCTTTTCTACCTAAAGAGAATTAGTCCTGAATATTCATTGGAAGGGCTGACGCTAAAGCTGAAACTCCAATACTTTGGTCACCTGATGCAAAGGACTGACTCTTTGGAAAAGATCCTGATGCTGGGAAAGATTGAAAGGAGGAGGAGGAGGGGACAACAGAGGATGGATGGTTGGATGGCATCACCAACTCAATGGACATGAGTTTGAGCAAGCTCCGGCAGTTGGTGATGAACAGGGAAGCCTGGCATGCAGTCCATGGGGTCACAAAGAATCAGACACGACTGAGCAACTGAACTGAACTGATGCTAACTCTGCAATACTTTTTCTTTAAGATCTACAGGGAAATCACATATCATGATAAGACAGTCACACTAGCTGAGTTCATAATCATGGTGAAACTAAGAGATATGAACATTAAGTTTTTCTGACATGTCCAACTGTTTTATATTCAGTTCATTGATATAAAATTCCACAAAAGAACTTCCAGAGATAATGAACATCAACATACAAAGATAAACAAGATAGAAAAAAAAAAAAAAAAGCCCAGATTTCTTAGAACTCTGGGAAAGGATCTGGTTCCATGCTGAGCACATGGTAAAAACAGTTTATAGAAGAAATACAGACTGGGTGAAGTGATTTAAACTTTCTTCCCTTCACAAAATGCTTTCTGCTGAAATTGCTTTTCTGCAAATTCACTGAAGCCACTTGCTGGCCCTTTTATTAGACAGGAAGGATTTAGGTATTTCAACTTTCATTGACAAACCCACTTCAGGAAATGAAACCCTTATTTGATTTGTTTGAAGAGAATGAATCATAGATTTTTTTTACCTGAAAGAGCCCTTTCAAGACCATCCAGCTCAATGCCTTTAGTTTATAGATTGGGAAATTGAGTTAACAGACTTGCTCAAGGCCACATGGTGACTCATAGCAGAGCCCAAAGCAGGGCCTTGGTCTCAGAACTTGCAATCTGGGATTCTCGTCCTGACAACTGGCTTGCTGTCGTCTAGCTCCAGCCTATGAATGAGCATCCCATGAATGATAAATGCCCCCAACTAACATTGCTCAGTGCTCATTGCTTTTAAGAGTTTCCCAGTTATAGCCATCTTTGAATGAACCAGCAATAATCACAAAGCCTTGCTTTAGCCATGAAGGCCTCACAAAGCAGGCCAACCTTCTTGGCTAGGGCATAAGGCATTGAGAAGGGCTTCAGCACTTGTGCCTAAGATGATGGAAGAGCTACCAGATTGAATCCCCTGAATCTGAGTGCCAAGAAGGAAATATTTAATTATAGATTTGCATGCTACCTAATCCATAGCACATTTTTTAAAAATATGGATAATTATGACCCTACTGAATGTATGGTTAAGCGATAACAATGTTTCCAATCCCTCCATAATGTGAAGGATTCTAAGTCCTGCAATGAGAGAGGAGCGCTGAGTGGACTGTGAGAAGTGGTGTCTGATGTCTTCACTGGACCCTTGAAGCCCAAAGTCTCTGAGACCCTGACTCAGAGCTGGAGGCATGGCCACAATCCAAAGCTACTACGTCTGGTGTGAAGGGGCCCCTTTGTGGGGTTGGGGGAGGAGAGAACAGGTGCACAAATTGAAGTCGGACCCTTTTCCTTTTTTCTCTGAATGGTGATCCTAAAATTATACTACCTCCCAGAAGATGGACCCTGCAGAACTGAACTGATGACCCACTTTTCAATTTTATCAAGCAGCAGATACATTAATTAATGCTGCTATGCTCCAGGGTCTGGTAGTAAGGCTGAAATTAGATTTATAGATTACCTGCCTCTACACCATGCAGGGAGTCGGACACGCTTCATTTCCCACCCCTCCTGGCGCTGCCTGCTCTGGCCGCTCCCTTTCTGCCATCTTTCCCCTCCATTTTCCTGTGCTCCTCTCTTACCTCGAGCTTTTCTCCCACTGCCTAGGCTGCATCATCATGAAAAATAACTGGCATCCAACTTGTCCCCATGTCCTGTGCCCCCAAATGCTGCTCTGTGTGCAGAGCAGCAGCGCAGAGTTCTGACTTTTTGCAGGCTCCTGAGAATGAATCACTTTGCTTGCCGGCATGTTCCAGGGAGAGAGTCTGATCTCAGTTCCCAGCTTGTGTTGAGAGTCTCTGAGAAGCACAGACAGGTGACTTGCAGGAAATAAATGACTCCTGAATGGGTCTGGAGGCTGGTTCCAGAAGATACTTCTTCTTCTAACATTACCGCCTATTCATGTTTATTGGACTGTCTTCATAAGCAACATGATCATGCCCCCAGGGGAGCATGGTCCATGTCCCACTGTGACACAAAAGGTCTGGTGACAAGGACAAGAGATCCATGCACACTCAGGATCCTCCTTCAATCCTGCCACACCCAAATGCTTTTGCTCCAGAAATGGTTTTTCATTCCACTACCCTCTACTCGGTGCTCACGGTGCTAGGTGCTGGGGTTACACAAACTATATCCCACACCCTCAAGGAGGCTGTACCATGCAAAGTTTACATGGTCCCCATCACTTATATCATCTGCCCCCCCCCCCACCCTGCCAAACAAAAGCCACTACTGACTATTGGCCCAGATGAGCATAAAGCATGTTCTCCCCCTGCGCAGGCAGCTTCAGTATGTACAAGTGCAGCTTCTAGACAAGTCCTCAGCTTCCCATCCACAGGGAAGCCCCTAAACTCTACTTCTGGGCTTCAGAGCCACCATGCAACTGCTGACAGATTATCAAACAGGCCACCCTGACTTCGGCCTCTAAATACACAGCCCTATTGTTCTGTCAGCCTATCTGCTGTCTGGCAAATTCCTCCTTCTTTAATACAAGAAAAGTTCTCTCTCCTCTTTGAAGCCATCCCTGGCTTTCTCAAGAAGGTTTCAGTTCTACTATATGTGATACCTCTGTCCTTCATGCGTGGAAACAAAAAGTCACCCCAGGGATTGGAGCCTGCCTGGCTCCTCCGTCCATGGCATTCTCCATGCAAGAATACTGGAGTGGGCTGCCATTTCCTTTTCCAGAGGATCTTCCCAACCCAGGGATGGAACCCAGGTCTCCTGTGTTGCAGGCAGATTCTTTACCATCTGAGCCACCAGGGAAGCCCATCATCACATATGTGAAACCTCTGTGATTCATGCATAGAAACAAAAAGTACAATCCAGGCAGATGATTACTAGAAGCTTTGGGCACGAAGGTCCTAGGGGGCAGGGGCATCTCTGCAGGTTGTATTCTCTATGATGGACATAGCAGGACTTCCCATCCATTATGTGTAAGAAGACATCAGGTTGCAGTACCCATTAAAATGTGGGGAGGGCTTCCTCTCCATGAATCTGGGTAGGCTCACCACCGTGGTTGAAGGATGCTACGTGACTGTTCAGGCTAGGTTACAGAACTGATACAGCTTCTACCTTCTGTGCTCAGGATGCTTGTTCTGAGGACCCAGCTTGCTGTGAGGAAGCCAGAGATGGCCAGGTGGAGAGATGCCAGCTGACACCCAGCATCAACTATGAGACAGATGAGTAAATGAGTCTTTGGGCGATTCCAGATCTTTGCCCTTGAGTTGCCCCTGCTGACAACACATGCAACAGAGAGGTGCCTACCCAAATTACAGATTTAAGAGCAAACTAAATTGTATTGTGCTAAGTCACTGAAGTTTGGGCTGATTTGTTCCATGGCATTAAAGCAATCTCTCTCTCATCAGTATGGGCCCAGTTCCCAGCACAGGGCATGGTCAGAGCAGTCACCTGGTGAATGCTTCAATGACTGACTCCTGGTGAATGTTTCAATGAATAGCCCTTTGATCTGCAGCCATAGCTACTGTTTGGTAGCTTTGGTGACATGCACAGCCAGCTACTTGGTATTACCCTGAAGCCCTTGCTCAGAAGGCCTTGCCCCTGTACCCTCTTGCTCCTAGGCTCCCCAGCTAAGCCTTTGGTCTGTGGTTAGACAGCTTCTATCCCCCAGACATGAGCACTATGGCCACACTCATGCAAGTCCTCTCTGAGTAGCTCTGAGATGCCCCATAGAAATGAAAGTGCTTCTACTGTGGCTGCATTTGGGCATTCTGACAATGGTCCTTTATGGGTCTCTCGGCCATAGGCCTTTGGGGCCCCCATCCCTGCTCCAGGCTGGGTGGGAGCCACAGCTCTCCATCAACCCCAGAAAAGACTTGTGGACACTTGGGACACATTGTTCCTGTGTCCTGCCCAGAAGCACCTCCTCAGAGGCCAGAGGGCCCAGGTATCAGATAAGGGCAAGGTGTTTTATCTCTGAATTGCAAATGAAGAGAGCTGAATGGGAGGGCGGCTGTGCTGGGGAGAAGGCAGAGATGGTCACTGATGTCTGCATGAATCACGCAGGACAGCATAGCAGCTGGAAATCTCTTCAATCTCCATGATTCATATGGATGCCGATGGCCATTCTCTGTCCTCTATTCATTCTTACTCATCGAGGCCTGGCTCTGTGCCATCCTTCTACGGAGGGGTCCATGTGCTCTGCTTTGTTCTTTCTTTTTAGCATAAAGTCTGTTAACCTTGTTAACATCTCCAATGCCTATCTGTATTTCATCAGGGATTCCTAAGTGGCAGATGGTCCTCATGTGGACACTTCTTCCCAGCCCACCACGGTCCCCCAGCTCCCACCAGGACCAGTATCATCTGTGCTGTTACTCTGAAGGGTAAAGGCAAGCTGAGCAGTTCTTACCCTGAGAAAAGAATCCAAAGCGCCATTCTCCATGAACTCCGTGATGATCATGACTGGCCGGCTCTTGGTGACCACACCCTCCAGGCGAATGATGTTGGGATGGTCAAACTGCCCCATGATGCTCGCCTCACTCAGAAAGTCCCGTCGCTGCTTCTCTGAGTACCCAGCCTTCAGCGTCTTGATGGCCACATAGATTTCCCTCTTGCCCGGAAGTTTCAAACGCCCCTTGTACACCTCTCCAAACTCTCCTGCAAAAAGAATGCAATTATAACCCGCTTTCTCCTCATCTTGTGCTGCCATGAGGGGAGGCAGCTTACCAGGAACAATGGTGCTCCAAGTGGAACAGTGATTAGAGTGGCAAAAAGCAAAGAGTGACCTCTCATTATAACTATGATGGCCTGGCTCTTAGCAGTTCATGGCAAACACAGAAGAAATACCCAAATACGTTCTTTACCTCGGATTTTAGACAGCTTGGATAACTGAAATGAAATTTCAGACTCTATACGGGTTTATTTTTCCTCACGTTTAGATTTTCATTTGTATCCCAGCTGAACAATTGAGATGAAATGGTCAGTTTCACTGTGGCAGAAACATAATTCATTTTTAGCAGAGCCTAGTATAAGAATATCCAGGGGCTAGGGACATGTTCAGGTCCTCCAATCCTCTGAATGAGATGTATAGTGTTTATGTTCCTACATTGCCCTGAAAGTGTTTGTGTCTATTGGGTCCCTGAGAAGCAGACACTGAGGAGTTAGGAAGGGAAGTTAGCAGACTCTGTGCAGGATAAAGGGGAGAGGAAGCGGGATTGCCCA
This sequence comes from Muntiacus reevesi, assembly GCF_963930625.1. Classification (NCBI taxonomy): domain Eukaryota; kingdom Metazoa; phylum Chordata; class Mammalia; order Artiodactyla; family Cervidae; genus Muntiacus; species Muntiacus reevesi. Next base: position 14,173,615 of record NC_089256.1, read on the forward strand.
AGCCCCAGATCACAATGCAGACCCGACATTATGAAAAGAGAGGAGGAAGGAGGAGAAAGCCAGGAGAGGCCCAAACTGCAATGCAGACCTGACAGTCTCATCCAACCCAATGAAGAGCTCCAGAATAAAGAGTGCCCATCCCAAAAGACCCTACCCTAGCATCCCACTGTGCTCTGTCACTGACTGGGGTTTTGCCAGAAAGAGTTGGGCCCTGCGGGAAAGCCAAGGTAGATCCTGAAGGCACTGAGGTGGGAAGCTGGCAGTTACCTGCACTCCCGGCAGCTGAACAGAAAGCAGCTTTTTCAAGTAGACACGAGCAGCACACCTCCATGGGTTCTGCAGCATTTAAACATTTCTGTAGTAAAATCACCAGGAGTAAAAACAATTCTGGTGACACTATTTCACAGCTGCTTAAAAAATCTGTTGAATCTTGTTCACGTGCTTTCAAAAGTCATGATTTAACTTGGTTTTATAACTTCAGTGCTTTCATGTGAAGCAGTTTAGAATCTACTTGTAAGTGCATCACAAAGATGGGTGTCAAAGGCCTGATAGGAGAAACATGTCTTTCTGCCAGGAGAAATTTCTTTGTCACTTTCAGCTTCTGGAAGACGATGATGGAGCAAACTGTGAGCAATCAGATAAATTACTGGCCGAATTACGAAAGCAAGTTAACATCTGTGATTTAGATGGGACTTTTTTTTTTTTTTTTTTTTTTTTTTGCTGCTGCATGGATTGGAAGGAAGCTGCATGAAAGGGCTTTGGATGTAAAGCTGCTCCAGAGTCAATGGGACTTCTTAGACTCTAAGTCTAGAGTAGAGGTTGTCTTAAGCACCATTAGGAAGATTTCAACATGAACTTAAGATAGACAGCATGTGTAATACTGGTTTTGATACATGATCATACTGTTCGAGGTCAGACCAAGTCCCATTCACATCCGCACCTTGCACCCACTGCACTGCCTGGTATATGGTAGGCATGCACTAGAAGTCGGGGTATCACATTTATTATTATTTGTTTGGCTTTGCACATCCTTGGGTTACAAACTGCTGGAGGCTCTTTCTCTGTCTTATCCAAAATAAGTAGAAGTACCAGTATTAACATTTTTAAAGAAGACTGTTTACTGCAGCATCTCCTTTAACGTAAAACACCATATGACCACAACCAGGGGAATGGTTCAAAAGAGAACCGTTAAAAATGGTTAAAAAGAGCATACTGCAGAATGCCATGAGCTACTGAAGACTAATAGATGAGTGAGATATACTGACTTCAGAAGATGTCCATATTATATTGCTAAGTGAAACAGAAAAGAAGAGAAAGTTAAGAATGTGGCCCATAGAATATGTCTGTGTGTGTATGCCAAAAAACATCATGGAAAAAATTCATAGCAAATTTATTTTAAATTTCAAATTGTTTAAAAAATTGGTTACACTGGAATGGTGGGATAGGGATGGGAGAGTATGGATTAGTAAACTTTATTTAGTTGTTTTTCTGTTATTTAAATTGTTACAATAAGCATTGATTTTGCAGTTTGAGTAAAATTTAAAGAAAAGTATTGAATAATTAACCACCTGTCATATATCTGTGTGCTTGCATATGTACATATTTGTGTGTATACATATGTATGCATATGTGTGTATACATATACGTATGTGTCTATGTATGGATATACATATATGTCTATATGCATGTTTGCATATATTGTATATATGGCTGTGTCTCTATATATGTGAATGTGAAAGTCACTCAGTTGTGTCCGACTCTTTGCAACCCCATGAACTATACAGTCCATGGAATTCTCCAGGTCAGACTACTGGAGTGGGTAGCCTTTCCCTTCTCCAGGGAATCTTCCCGACCCAGGGACTGAACCCAGGTCTCCTGCATTGTACACACAGATTCTTTACCAGCTGAGCCGTAAGTCAAGCCATGTGCAATTCCCCAGTAGAAGTGGAGAGACTGCCTTTTATATCAAGGTCAACAGTAAGGTGTGAGGGCTCTTGGAACTAAAACTCTGTGGTTTTCCTTTAGCTGAGTTTTTACCAGAAAAGAAGAGGTAACTTTTTTCTTGTTGGATTCAGAGATTGACCAAGGGCACGAGAACTCCCCTCCTGTTCACCGGGTTTTATTTAGTTGTACTTTCTCTTTCTTCTCCTCCTCCTCATGCTTATTTTAATTCTCTTACACTTTCCACTTTGATCAAGGGCTTCTGAGGTGGCACTAGTGGTAAAAAGCCTGCTAGTGATAAAGTCTCCTGCCAATGCAGGAGACTTAGGAGACAAAGTTTGTATGTATATACATGGGTGCCTGTCCATAGATATATATGCAATCAATTCTCTGACACCTTGACCTAGTAGGTATTCAATAACTAAGAACTGAATGACTATATATGCATATTTAATAAGTATACTAACTGAAGAATATCAGTATTTATTTCTTATTATTGCACTAATGAGTTCTATTTTCTTTCAGTAAAAAGACACAGTTCAGAGTGATGGGAAAACATGCTAATATTTCTTCTTGGGGGAGATAGTACACCGATATGTCTTGACCACCTATATGCCAGGCACTGTGCTGGGCTCTTTGCATGCCTTATCACATTAATTCTCACAACACCTTTATGAGTTGGGTATTATTATACCCATTTTACTAATAAAGAACCTGAGGCACAAAGGGAACATGCCTCAGACCCCACAGCTGTGAGGCAGAGTTAGGGATGCTGCCCATAGCTCACACCTTTTCCTGTCACATCACCTCTCAGAAGGCGTGTTCAGTTAGCAGCGCCACAGGGAGGAGAGCTGGGGGGAAGTTACCATGCAGGGACCACTGCGCCCCAACCGTGCAGGTCCTAACCACTCACATGCAGTTACTGTCACAGTGACGCAGTAACAAGGGGACAGCAAACACAGTGGGGCTATCTTCTAGACAAACGGCATACTCATGGGAAGCTCTTGCCTGGCTTGCTAGGTAAGATTAGAATATTTAGGAATCAGAATATTTATCAATTCCTACACATAAGTCTGGGAGTTTGTAAAAGCACCCTGGGTGAATTTACTATTCCCCACAACATACACATAAACCCCATAGTTGAGGACTTCTGTTTTATACAAGCCATTCTCAAGGATGGCTTCTCACAGCAACCCCCCAAAGAGCTTACAAAGCACAGGGGCCTGGATCCCACCTGCAGGAATTCTAATTAGTTGGTCTGGGTGCAGCCTGGGCATGGACATATTTAAAAGCAGCCCACAGGATCAGCTACATAATTTGTAGGGCCTGGTGCAAAATGAAAATGCAGGACTCACTGTTCAGAATTCATTAAGAACTTTAAGACTCTGGTGGCAGAGCATTAAACTGAGCGTGGGCCGTGTTGAGTATGGGGGCCTGTGCACAGGTCACAGGTCCACGAAGTCAGGCCTGGCTGCCCAGGTGGGTCTGAGGAGCAGCCAAAGTTGAGAGCCATGGCTCAAAACCACCCAAGCATATTCAAACAGATCCGAGAACTGCCAAAGGCCCTGGAGTACCTGGAATTCATCCCTACACCTTTGAATTCTTTTGAAAGCTGTGCTTGCATATAAGCTGCCTCTCACTGCACAGGGTCTAACACACAGGGTGGGCTTTGTAGCTGTGACCGGGGAGAAAGAAGAAGAGAAGGAAGGAAGATGTGGGTGAAGGTGTGGCATCGCAAAGTCCTATCTACCCAGAACAGTGTGGGCCACGTACATTCCTTTCCTAATCGACAAATGTCATGTTGTTCTTTAACCTTTGTGGCTGACTGGTCTTCAGGTGTAGCACTCCTAACACTTTAGCTCTAAATTATATCCTCTATAGGGGGTCTCATCATATAGTTTTTTGAAATTATAAAGTAAAAACGTGAGAGGATTTTTTGGGCAGTGAAATTTCTCTGTAAGAAATTAAATGGGGGGTGCCTACCATTATAAATCTGTCTAAACCCACAGCATCAAGAGTGATCCTGCACTAAGGACCTTGGTGATAATGATGTATCAGTGTAGGTTTGCCAGTTGTAATAAATGGAGCACTCTGCCTGGGGATGTTGACAACGGGAGAGACTGTATGTGTCAGGGGGAAGGGGTTATATGAGACATCTCTGTACCTTCCACTCTATTTTTCTGTGAACCTAAATTGCTCTAAAAAAAAAAAAATAGTGTTTTTAAAAAAGTGCTCTCCTTGGATAGGGAGAGATGGGTTCTGTATGGTTACCATATAGCAGTGTTACTGCTCTTGGAAAATCTGCTCCATAATCACTGGAAAGCAGTGACTTAAAGGATTGTGATTCTGTAAAAATAACTCCTTTCTGGTGTCTGACAAAGAAATGACTTCATATTCTCCAAGCCCAGAGGTTTTCAAACCAGCAAATGCAAAAGAAGTCACTTCATCCACCATTCTCACTCAGAGGCTGTCCTCCACCATGTAATGAAGTGGCCCCCAGAGCAGCTGGGGCAAACTCTGGCCAAAAGGAGAAAGTCTGGAGAAGGAAACTTGAGTCTACACCACTCCCCACCCCCTCATCCTGGCACCACCCCTGGACTTCAGGCAGGGTGCTTCCCTTGTTCAGCCTCAGATTTCTCAGCTCTGTTGGACAAAAAGAACTGATTAACTGTGGGCCCTCCCAGGTGTGGGGTCTATGAGAAAGTGCATTGCAAACTCCAGACTATTGAAGATACAGCTGGGTGGTGATTTTAAAAAGACAAACCAGGGGTGGGGAGTGGAGAATGGAAGAGAAAAGGGTTTCTGCAGCCAAGAAAGTAGGGCATCTTGCCAAGGGTGGTGAGAAGTCCCTCTGCCAGGTATCTGGGCATGGACAGTGTCTCCAGGAAAGCCCTGTGCACTAAAGTCTGCAGGTTCTGGCCCCTCTAGCACCCCCACAGGCTCGTAGGGAACTGGAGTTGATGCACCATTTTTAGTAATAAACAGAAAATTAAGGTCATCCGTCACTTACAATCTGACAGCTGTCACCTGTGGTCTTTGACTTCAGGTTCATGTACTATGTTCAGGGAACTATTTTTGGACAACTTTCCTGCCATTAGGGTCAGAACTTGAGGTTTGTGGTGCTTTGATTTGCCATGATCTGAATTCTAAACACAACTGAGCACACAGACACATCACAGGAACTCTAAAAAGCTTCCTTTCACACGAGCTCCAAATCATAGCCATCAATTTTCCATATTTTTAAGAAAAATTCTTAATCCCTAAAACCTATTTTCAACAAATTCAGTATTAGCATTATATGTATGCTAACATTATATGTGTGCTAACACACACATACTATACATAAACACACACACACACATTGTTGTTTAGTCGCTAAGTCATGTCTGACTCTTTGTGACCCTGTGGAATGTAGACCACTAGGCTCCTCTGTGCATGGGATTTCCCAGGCAAGAATACTGGGGTGGGTTGCATTTCCTTCTCCAGGGGATCTTCTGGACCCAGAGATAGAAACCACATCTCCTGCACTGGCAAGTGGATGCTTCACCACTGAGCCACCAGGGAAGCCTATATATATACACACACACATAGATATACACATAATTTTAATTTTGGCCATTCTGTGTGGCTTGAGGGATCTTAGTTCCCCAACCAGGGATTGAACCTGGGTCATGGCAATAAAATTGCTGAGTCCTAGTCACTGGACTGCCAGGGAAGTTCACAGAGTTATATTTAAAACAGATATTTATAGGAAATGACTGAGTAGTGGTTATGGCTAGTTCTTTCTATGCAGCTCCTTGACTGACAGTAACGGCAGCCAACCTAATTTTGGTCTGGCTGAACTGTGATGGGCACAGTTCTCTGCAGCTGACCTTGGATCCTCTCCTGGAACCAAATCTCCTCTTGGCTAAGACCCAACTTCAGCTTCAGGCCAGTTTAGTGCCAGTGGCTCTTAGCAGTGGTTCTCAAAATGTGGTCCCTGCCCAACAGCACCAGTGTCACCTGGAAACCTATTAGAAAAAGCAGCTTTGGAGCCCAACCTCTACCCACCTAGATCAGAAGTTCAGCAGGCAGGGCCAGTGACTTGGGTGTTAACTTGCCTCCAGCTGATTCTGATGCCTGGCTATAGTTTGAGAACTGCAGGCCTCAAAGCTGTCTGCTGAGGGTCATTTTGTCAGTTCCTGTCACTGCCCTCCCAGACAGCTGCTGAAATGATTCCCTACAAATTTCAACTCCTTGCCAGGTCTCTTCCCTATCTTCCTTGACAAAATGAGGCAGAGAGGAAAAAAAAAATGGTTTAGCAGCATTAAATGCCTCAACTATTATATATAAAATCAGAAGGAAAGAATTTTCAATTTCTGGAAATGAAACATCCAACCTGCCAGCAGGTATTTCAAGCACTAGCTGTTGGCTATGTGCTGCTCGGATCCACACACAATTGTACTCTTTTCTTTAGCATTTTGAAGTCACAAACTGCCTCAGGGAGGGAAAAAGGGAAGTAGAGCTTCATGTAACTAATTCAAGCTTCCACCAGAAAAGAAAGTTTTAAAGAATTCATTTAAACTACGTTTAAAAATATGATTTATAGCAAGTTTTATGACACTAGCCTGTGTAAGATAGGTATGGCTAAACTAGGGATAGTAAAACCATGGCAGGCATTCTACCACCTCCTGATCCTATACTCAGAACAGACATTACTAATTGATCACAATCCCACTTCTCCTTCTCAGCGGAGTTCCCCAGGTACCCATTACTAGGCTACTGGGGTTGGCAAATTAGATGACTCTAATTAGTAGCCATGATGCTCACAATACCTAATACCTAAATGGCGAGGGTAAATCTAGTTTTCTCTTTTCTCATAGCTTCTTGTAGTCATTAGACAACCATACACCCAGATATTATTATTTTTAGATTGAACCCAGGTCTCCTGCATTGCAGGCAGACTCGTCATCATCTGAGCCGCCAGGGAAGTACTTAACATAAGCAAGCACATACAATTAAAAATGCTAAATATTGCGGCACTCATTTTTAGCCTTCTTTTTTTTTTCCAATTTATTTTATTTATTTATTTTTTCCTATTTTTTCTTTTATTTATTTATTTTTTTCAGTGGGTTTTGTCATACATTGATATGAATTAGCCAGCTTTCTTAAGTCAATAACTGGTTATATTAAAATAGGAGGACCAGAGGATGGGACAAAGGTATTTTAGGAAGAACCTGCTCTTCACATCACCATATGAGCACACTGAATTCTAGGACAGTACTGCCATTCCCAGCCAGTGGCTTGGGCATTCCAAACTGCTAGGTAGAGTTTGACATGAAGCAATGTCTCTGTATACTTAGCTGCTCTTTTCCAGGACAGTGACAAAAGTGGAAGGTAGTGTGGGAGTTACATTCACTGGATTAAGATCAATCATGTCTGGGTTTCAATTTTTGCCCTGCTATTAACTCAACCAGTAACACAGCCTTTGGCCAGTTGTTCACTGAATATTGATATCCTTGAAAAGAGAAGTGAAAGTGTTAGTCGCTCAAGTCGTGTCTGATTCTTTGCAATCCCACGGACTGTAGCCCGCCAGGATCCTCTGTCCATGGAATTCTGCAGGCAAGAATATTGGCGTGGGTAGCCATTCCCTTCTCCAGGGGATCTTCCCAACCCAAGGATCAAACCTGGGTCTCCTGCATTGTAGGCAGATTCTTTAACGTATGAGCCACCATCCTTACCAGTTTACAAATGCATATGTAAACGCATGAGTGCTTGTGCGCATGTGCGCACACACACACATAGACACACACACTAACTCACAGGGCTAACAGGGTCATTATGAGGGCTGAATGAAGCATGCACATGGTGAGTGTTCAGGGCATGCCAGCTATATTAATTATAATTACTGACAACATCTATTTACTTTGCTCCTCGAGAGACCCTATAGTCAAAGCTATGGTTTTTCCAGTAGTCATGTATGGATGTGAGAGGTGGACTATAAAGAAAGCTGAGCACTGAAAAATTGAACTGTAGTGTTGGAGAAGACTCTTAAGAGTCCCTTGGACTGCAAGGAAATCCAAGCAGTCAATCCGATAGGAAATCAGTCCTAAATATTCATTGGAAGGATTGATGCTGAAGCTGAAGCTCCAATACTTTGGCCACCTGATGAGAAGAGCTGACTCATTGGAAAAGACCCTGATGCTGGGAAAGACTGAAGGTGGGAGGAGAAGGGGACGACAGAGGATGAGATGGTTGGATGACATCACAGACTCAATGGACATGAGTTTGAGTAAGCTCCGGGAGTTGTTGATGGACAGGGAAGCCTGGCGTGCTGCAGTCCGTGGGGTCACAAAGAGTCAGACATGACTGAGTGACTGAACTGTAATCTAGAAACCCTTCCTGCTGTGACTCCTATCCAGTATTGGTATTTTCTACCAAATCATCACCAAGAAACCCATTCTTTTCCTCACAAAGAAGAGATGGGTCTTTGCTGGCCCCATCCTATCCGTATACACCACAGATTCCCTCTTCCCAGCTCTCTTTATCCAGTCCTCTCACCTAAGCCATCTGTGGAAATGCTGGGTCAGCATCTGCTGGAGTAAGTTGGGGGGTGGGGGGTAGTTATTAATTGAAATACAATGGGCATGTCTCCCCTTTGATGATCCCTTCTGGTGACACCGTTACCTATATTTTCATTGTTGTGCTCAGGGCTGCTACAAACAGTTATGCAGGTTTATGTATCCCACTGTACAACCCAGGAACACCATGCATGCTTTAGGGCCCAAGTATATATGGAAGCCTTAGTTTATGTTCTGGGCATGTCTACAGCTCAAACTGATCAGAATCAAGCAGTGGATCAGAACTCCACAGGTCAATGGAAGGTGACCTGTGAGTGACTCCTATGAGTCAAGAGTCATGGTTTCAAAGAGTTGACACTCTCCAAAGATAGCAGATGCCCTCTCTGAAAGGACTTCAATAATTCCCATCACTGAAAGGAAAAGAGGAAAGATCAGTCTTCCTCATTCCACTAGGCTCCTTTCAAAGCACTGAATGACTCACAATCTCATGTGACCTCTCTCTGGTTTCTCTGCATACTCACAAACTATACCCAGTTCTTCAAAGTCTTATCCCTATTATGATTTTCCTCCAAGGACATTTTAAACTGAGCACCTTAGTGCCACAGCAGGCCAGGCTTGGGACTAACAGAGACACTCAAATTTCATCACTCCCATGGAACTTTGAGCATGGTGATAAAAGAGGAGCACTAAACAAATATTGGGACTTCCCTGGTGGTTCAATGTTAAAGAATCCCCCCGCCAATGCAGGAGACACAGGTTCGACCCCTGAGTTGGGAAGATCTCCTGGAGAAGGAAATGGCAACCCACTCTAGTATTCTTGCCTGGGAAATCCCATGAACAGAGGAACCTGGCAGACTATAATCCACAGGGTCACAGAAGAGTTGGAGATGACTGAATGGATAAACAACAACAAAACAAACATTACATAATGATAAATGAACTAATTATACAGTTGACTCTTGATCAACATCAAGAGTTTGAATTGCACAGGTTCACTAGCATAGAGACTTCTTTCAATGAATAGGTACTATAGTATTACTTAATCCATGGTTGGTTGAGTCCAGGGATGTGGACTCATGGATATAGAGGGCTGGCTGTCAAGTTATACACATCGATTTTCAACCATACAGAGAGGTCTGTGCCCCTAACCCCTGTGTTGTTCAAGGATCAAGTGTAATTCAGTCCTCTTGGTTGGTGTCACATCTGGCTCACAGTTATTTTGATTTCTTTGTTTATTATCCTCAACAATGGTAGAAGAAACTTTGGAGGTTGGTGGAGTTATTCAACCCCAAAGTTTTTAGATTTTATTCCATTGGCCTTTACTGGCAAGCATAACCACCAGTCCCCACACCCTGGTGGCCAGGCCGCCCCCTTTTCCCTTTAAGGTATTTAACCTGATGGCCATCACTTCTAGTCACAACCTCCATGCCATGTATCCCCGTCAGCTCCAGCCATCAAGCCCACTGGCCCCTCCATTCACCGTGTTTGGGTACTTTCTGGTTTAGTTTGGTTTATTTGCTGCAGAGCAGCCTTCCTTACCAAACTTGATTCCAGCATTGACCACCTCAAACTTCCTCCATGTTTCCCAGCCCCATAACTGGTCTACGTGCCTCTGAATTCTTACAAACCTTTCCCATCACCCTTTCAAGCTCAATCAACACAGGTTCATCAGGTTCTTCTCCCACCTCATTTCTACCGCCTACCCTGCTCCGAGACTACCTCACTCACCGTTTTATATAGGATAAAATCCATGCCCAACCTCCTGATCGCTAGATTCCAGACTTAATGCTTGATTAAGTCACCTGCGCTCAAGGATCCCCTTTGTAGGAGCCTCCTCTCAGCCTTGTTCTCAGAGTGTGCCACACAGAGCATAAGCCCATCCAGCAGCCCCAGGTTCTTAGGGGCCCCCTAGGTGCCTCTTCCCTGCCTTCTTCCTTTGGCTATCAAGCCTCTCCTCCTGCCTCCAGGGCTGTGTGTTCTCTGACCCCTTGTCTTACCTCTCAGTCCCATCCCCTCCTCCTGCAGAGTAGGACTTTGTGTCAACACATCAGCCGGGATTATTAGGCGCTGAGTGTGCTTTTCAGCATCCACCACAGTTTCAGGCATGGAATCAATGTTTAATGAATGAGGATCTCTTTAAATTCTCAATCTAATCCTTCCTGCAACAAACACAACCCTCTCCTCTGGATCTATATGCAGCAGGAATGGGCCAGTTCCTCTGCAACCTCTTTGAAATTATCTTGCACATTCTGGAAGGCCTGGGGTGTGCTAAACTATCAGCTTTCCAGGAAGTGAAGAAACAAAACCTTTGATTTGTAGCATTTGTCAATTATCATGGTGTAAATACTCCTCCCATGGCTGATGTCAGACTACCAAGATGTCACCAAACACAGGGCTGCAAAATGATGCATACAATTGGCTTCTGCGAAGTAGCACAAACTGGCTCAGCACACCACTGCTGCAAGGCCATGGTCATTTCCCTCCTTAAGTTATTTAATTTTCCTCTGCTGTCTCATTCTCCCATGAGTTTCCTCCAAACTTACTTTTCCTACTAGTTTTCAACCTTAAAAGCTCAGGCCAAAGATGACGTTCTTTGCAAACTCCTCCTGATCTCCCCACTCACTCCCAGAACAAGGAGCTGGATGCTGCTTTCTGTTGGCCCCAAACTTCACATTTGCCTGTGTTGTGGGATGTGTGAAACAGTGAACATGTTACTGGCCTGTTTCTCAACAAGACTATCAGCCTTCTGGGCAGGAGAGTGTCTGTTCATCTCTGGGACTCAACATATACAAGCAAAAAGTACTTAATAAGAGCATGTTGAGGGAAGGACACAGGAACAAAATGAAGGACAGGGAAAGGACTTCTGATTCTCCTTCTCATGTTGTATTACTATTTTGGAACCCAGATTTGGTCCCCTGAGCTGAATCTGCCAGGTGGCTAAGGGAAATATTGCCAACTACACTACAAATGTTACCTTACAAAATTCTTTTTTAAAAAACTTAACTCACACCAGTTCTTTTAGCATAAAGTGAAGTCAAGCTCAGTGAGGCAAGGAGTGGAGAAAGCAGGAGTGGTGACAGAGAGGAAGAATCGGAGGATAGAGAGAGACTGACTCCAGTCAGGAGTGTCTCCTGGTGAAACTGCATCAAGTTCCACATAGTAAATTCACATCCACAGGGATGAGCTGTGTGATTTCTGAACTGCAAGCAGATGGGTATCAGGTAGAAGGCAGTCAGCAGCAACTGGACAGAAGACTTTATCCCAAGCTGCTGGGCATCTTCTAAACTGCTCCATGTATTCATCCCTCCCCAGGACCAGATAAACCATGGCAGGGACTAAGTCTTCTCTGAGCAGAATGCACAAACATGGCAGCATCAGCAAAGGCCACCCAGAGATAGAAGGTAAGCGATGGAATAGGGCCATGGATTGTCCCTTTATAGGCATCCAGCAGTCGGTGAGCTCACTCCAAGCTGCACCTCCCCGCAGGGTCATAAAGTGAGAAGGCTCTTAACTCCTCCCCTGACAAAGATGGGAACGGGGCTGACATGGGCTCTCTGGGATGAAATGCAGTCCAGAATGCATTGCTCTAAGCACTCGACATAAATAACAACATTAAAATCACTAACACCATTGCCACATGACATAACAATAATGAACACAGAGGAGCAGGGTACGAGATCAAAAGCTTTCACTTTCAAGTTTACTGGAGAAATCTGAGTCCCTTCAAGTTATCCAGTTTATCTGGGATCCAGCCTTCTAAGGCATGATCCTTAGGTCTGTTGGTATCTAAGGGGGAAGAGAAAATTATCTGCACAGAAGTGAAAGTCATGGTTCAGTAACATATTTAATGAAAGTCAATGGGAAATATGTATAGACTCATGTGGATCAGATTATGGTCAGCTTGCTGGAACACGTGAGAGGTTGGTAGAAAGAGGGTCATGTGTCCTACAGGGAGGGTCCAGCACCCACCACAGGGATGCCATGAGGTTGGAGCTCTTTAAAAGGGAAATCAGAGCAGGAGAATGTGACTTAATGGGGCAAGCTTTCAAATATGACTTCCAATTTCACAGATGGCTTTTTGACCCCTCACCGCATTAAGAGAGGCAGTGAATGGGAGGAGGGTGACTTTCCCCCTAAAGATAATATATGGAGTGGCTGTCTGGAAGACTTTGACTAAACATATTTTATGGAGCTTAAACTATTGGAAGAGGCAACCCCATAGCTCTCCAAATATTGACATTAAAAAAAAGGCACTTTCAGACATAGGAGCTATGGGAGTACACAGCATATGAGTGAAGAGAGCCGGAACAATGTCTAATCTGATTTAAAGAAGAGACGACAAAGAATGCTGTATAAGGAACCACAAGTAGGAAAGAGGATGCAAAGCAAACACATCTTTTAAGAAGATTCAGAAAAGACCACAGAGGGGGCACTAAAGAGATTATTTCCAAAGGAATGATATTTTGGGATATTTTTCTCATTTATATCAATAAGGCTGGATCCATTATCCAACTGACTCAACTACTGATCTATTAAAGGAAGATGAAAATGCTAGACCAGCCTTTAGGTAGAATTTCCTGAGAGCATCTCACACAGTTATTCTCTGCTGGGCTGGGTTTGTATTCCAATGTAGGAAGATGGATAAGAACATGCATTTCTTGGGAGGGAAGTCTGTCTTATATTACCATCCATATCACGGATCTTTTGCAGAAAATATGGATATGGGTGAGTTTTCTTCTGGAAATAGTGGTCCTTCTTTAGCTCATCATAGTCTGTCTCCAAATCCATGTATATCAGAAAAGGAAATCTGAAAGTGTGGGAATAAACGTTGGCCCAAAGCCATGGAGATCAATTGGAGTCAGTGCTTGGGATACTAAGCTCAGCTTCTGAAAAGAGAAGTGCATTTCTCAACTTATCACCCTATTTCTCTCTCTTTATTTGCATTTGGTGTTCCATTTCCAGAGCTATTTCTGAATCTTTTAAAACCAAAGTTGACTTCTCTGCAACACCAAATAAGCTTGGACACCATGAACGAGGTCCCCAGAAGATCCTTAGACACACATTGTAGATGACTTACATGCACCCTTTGGGGAGAAAGATGATAGAGATCACCCAAAGTGGTGAAAGAGGATGTCTAAACACCAAGAGGGAAGAAAGGGAGGGAGGGAAGAGCCATACCTGCTCCGATGACCTCTTCGATTTTCACAAAAGAGACATCAATCTCCTTGGCAAACTCCCGGACAGCTTCATTGGGGTCCTCGTAAGTGAAGGGGTCAATGTAGATCTTCATCCCTGGGGAGCCTTTTTGGAGGAGATAAGCAGGGTTAACATCCCAAAGAGGACACAGCAGTCATTAAGCACTGGCTGGTGTCCCCAGCAGTAATGGTCTGGCTGGGTTGGGGGCGTCTCTCCTACACGTCCGGCTGCCTCACTTTTCCTTGTTGGACCTCCCTGTCTCCCTTCCCTCTGGGCCATGTTAGCCTGGTTCTCTGTCCTCTACTTCTCCTCCATATTTTCTGTGTTTGAGCTCTTGATGAAATGTGGAGCAGATTACTTATAAGTGACAGATCGGGACCAGTTCCCACACCAGGCGCTCATAGAAGGCAAAGAAGCTGATTGATGCCAACCAAATGCATTAGCAGAAAAGTGGTGGTAAAATGGCAGGGCAGATATCAATATTTATCAACTTGACAACTTTCCTGAGTGGAGGCCACCGTTAAGGTTATAACTGACAGCTGTGTCCAGGGTTGGAAGAGGTATGAGAATGGATTAAAAACAAAAAAGAAATGGCTATTAGAAAAACCTCAAGATAGGAGTGCCAAGCCAGTAACCAGAACAGAAAACGTGAAGAGAAGAGCATAGAAAATACTGAGAGAGAAAATTGTAAAGTCTACACAGAATAAATGAGGTGGAATGAAAGGAGAAATGGTAATTGAACCCCCATGCCTTCAGACACAGTGAAGTATGAAAAGTGAATAAAATGGTGAATGAGAAATACATAAAGGAATATGGACTTTGTCACTGATGTTTACAGTGGCAAGATAAATAGGTGCGCATGGGGACAAAATAGAGAATTGTCATTGCAGAAAAAATACATTCAAAAAGTGGAAGAGAGGGGACGAAAACAGGAAATGGAACCCAAGAAACAAATGGATTCATCACAACGTCGTTTTTCACCGTGTTGGACGTGTCATTAGGCAAGCATGGATAGGGATTTCCTGGGGGTGGTGAGATGGGAGGTGGGCTTCAAAGGCTGAACAGGACTTCTAGCATTGCAGCCTTGTGAAGAGCAGTCGTTTTCCCTTCCCGCCGCTGCTGTCTGGTTCCTGAAAGAGGCAGGTCAGCAGGGCAGGCAGGTGGGGAAAAGCCCCTGTGCTGTGGCTGTGGATAAGGTACCTTAGGTTCCCTGAGCTTTGCCCTCTCAGCACACACTCCCCACTGCAGCTCCTTCTCAGCAACTCCCAGCCTTGAAAACACAGTCTAGTTTATATGTGTATAAATATATATACATATAATTTCTATATTATAAATTATCACATAATGACATTTCCCATCCAAAAACTTCTGGTGGCTCTATGGTGACCCCAAATGAATGTTGCCCTAGTCACCAGTTCAGGCCAGTTTAATCCAGATGGAGAAGGAAGATGCAGCCAAGAACTCAAAGGGGAAATGTTTTTATTTTATTTTTTGGGGGGAAAATGTTTTTAAAGCCAGGTACCCCGCCCAGAGGAATTACTTTTTCTGAAATTTGGTTTATTCCCAGTCATGAAATAAAAGCACTCCAAGTGTGCTAGACATCAACCTAAAATGGTCTTTGAAAACTTGGGGATGACAATGTTGACTTTGGAATCTATTGATTGAACTTTGAACAAAGAAAATCCTCATCTTTATGATATAATGTCCTAATCCCTTGGGTAGGGGTGGAGAGAGAATGGAAATTTTACTTTAATAGCAGTGGACAAAGGGGAAAGTAGAACTAGAGGCTCATCTCTTTCTCCTTTGGTGTGGAGAGCAAGTAAAGAGCAAGAAGGAGTGAAAGCACATGGAAGTCTAACAACCCAGACCGGCATGTTTAGGCAGTCTCACTTTAGGTTTCTTCAGAAGCAACAACTTATAAGGCTGTGAAAGCAAGTAGGTGGTGATCCCTACTGGGATTATCTGGGAGGTGATCCCAAGAAGTACCTGCAGGTCAGCGGGCAGTAAGGTAGGACGGAAAGGCAGCCTAAGAAAAGTGTGCCCTCAAAGCACTTACCGCCATTGGCTGTGGGTAATCGACACAGGCTTAACTCCCACCCCAAGGAACCTCTGAGATCACAAGCTTCAGAGTCAGCTAGGGTGGCGTGAGCTGGAGTGGCAGCACACGACTCCCGTCAGTCATTGGTTGGGGCCTGCTCTGAAGGGTCCAGGGCCAGAGAGGCGCTTAGGTGAAGAAACACAGATGCATTAGGCGGAAATTGGCCCCTGTGTGCTGGAGGGCTGAGCACTGGAGACAAGGCCACAGCAAAAGACCCACTCAAAATGCTAAAGGGGTGGCAGGCCAGTGTCAACAACCTGTGACTTCTCCCCAGTTCTGGACTGAGATGAGAGAAGGCTGAGAGGCCAGAGGCGGGGATCTCAAGGTGAGGTCAGAACTCTGAAGCCTCGCACTAGCTGGGCATTTTGCAGCAAGACCACATACATCTCTTCTATCATTTGTTTCTTCTGCTGAAGGAGGAGAAACACCTTCCTCCCGGGGTGGCTGTAATGTTAAAGACCACATTGCAAGTGACATATCTAACATGCTGCTGGGTGTACAGGGAGGGCTCACAAGCTGAAACGCTCATGGTTGTTATCAGTAAATTGTTCTAGGAAGTGTATGGGGAGGTAGGAAGCTGGGCTGGTGGGGGTGGGCAGTGGGGATGAAAGCTGCTTAAGGTTATATTAGTTACTTTAAAAATACCACCATGCTATTTTGGATTAAGGGCTTTTAAATGATGTGTGCTAAGCTGTCCTACAGGAACTCTTCCACGAAAACTAATTAAACAATCTAGAATGTGCTGTAATGAATGGTTTGCAAGTAAAGACATATGTAAGGATGAATGAGAGAGGATTCTGAGTTAATGAGCTCCACAGATATTGGTCCTGATCAGTTCTGGGAAGGAACTATTCCCAGAAGGGAGAGGTTCATCTCTTAATGGCGCCAGGATTCATTCAGGCCAATTATGTCCAGGCAAGTGCATCTTCATGGGAGAAAGTCCACCTTCTAATCACTGTCTGGTTTATTCATGAACAGGTGTGCCACCTCACTGGCGTGTGGAATTAAGGTGTGTGTGCGTGTGTGTGTATGTATATGAGTGTGTGTATATATGGAGTGTGTGTGAGCAAACAAATGTATATGCATGTATGAATGTGTGTGTATGCGGGCATGCACACAAGTCTCATCTGCTGCTCTGGGCCAGGCATGGGCTTTGGCCATCACCAAAGTCTTTCACAAGAAAGCCTAGGAGAGCTGATGTAATGTCAGTTTAGAACATCCTGCACCTATGCAGGGTAGGAATCGGTCTTTGTTTTCCCTGAAACTGAGGGCATCGCTGTTAGATTGAGGAAGGAAAACTGAAATCAGAAGTCTAAAATTGATTCAAACCCAGTTCTTTTGCGATGACAAGGGTCTGATACAGCCAGCCTAGGAGTGGCCCTGGCTGGACTCCTCTGCTGGGGCGGTCCCTGTTCCTAAGTCTGGAGACCCATTTCGCTGAACATGTGCTCTAAAGGCTCTCCCTGCATCCATCTTATCCCGGGATGACACATCTCGCCAGACCTCTCTCCCGCATCACAGTTACCCTTTCCTAGTCCCAGAAGGAGACGTGGGGGAAAAAATGCCTTCAGCTACGCAGAACAGGTCATTTGTCTTTTGGCTCATTTTGTGTTTCTACATAAATCCTGCATCAGCCTGTTCCTGCTCCCACTTGCCAGTGAGCAGTTTTTAATTATCAGGGAAATGGTATTTAGTGCAATGAATCACCAGACAGTGAACAAGGAATTCACGTCAGCTGCGGAGTCGGGCATAGCCAAACATTTGGAGACAGGGCTCAGAAAATGTTCTCAGATTGTGAGTGTTGGGGAAATATTATTAACGGCAGTTATGATAATATCAGATGTAATATAGCTCTATAATGTAAGACATTTTATAAAGCTCCGTTCAATGCTTCTCATTATTATTAGTGTTAATATTGCAATATTTATAATATTTTATAGTTTCTGGTTATTTTCATTATTTTTAATATAGGTTATATACCTTTGGCACAAAAATGGTATGCACAGATCTAAACTGATTGATGGTGCCAAGAGAGAGAAAAGTCTTCAATTTTATGATATTCTAGTCTGCTAATTTCTATTAAAGGTATGATTTGCAGATATGTTTGCTCTTTGCTCTCAAAATTCATTTAGGCTATGACTAGGGTCACAGCCTGGATGGCCAAAGCTTTAAAGGACCATAGTCCCAGGAGATCTGCAAAATCTTAAACATGAACCAAGGCTTTAAAGATATTAAGTTTGGGGGAAAATGACTCAGCCACTATCCAGAGCCTTCCTACATGGTATGGAGCAGTCCGTGAAGCACAAGAAACTGCTGGCTATTGCTGGAGACTCTGGATCAGGAGATCAGGATGCTCTCAAAAGGGAAGAGACTGGGACAAATTTGGGGGATGCTGGCAGATTGTGGGGTGTATCTAAAAAGTCAGCTTGAAACATGTTTGCAAGTGCCAAGGTCTCAGGACAGGAGATCACAGGCTGGGAAAGGGCCAGTTCTAAACAGTTGGTAACATGTGGGTATTAACAGTGGAACGAGAAGATGCAATGCTGCCATCCACCCCTCTTGCACATTCAGAAAGTATAAAAACGGTACCATGAACATTTTGTGGGTCCCATGACAGAGGCTTCAGGGGTGTCAGGAAGAGCCCAGTGCCTTCCTGCTGGTGAAAGATTCCTGGAATCCCACAGCAGGGTCCAGAAAGCTAGTGTATTAATTAGGCCATTTTCAATCTTTGATATCTCGTGTCCCAGCAGATCTGATGGAGCCATGGGGAAGGTGGAAGGCTGCCCCTCCTTTCCCATTCTGGAGCCAAGGCAGACCTTGCCATACTCATAATTCACCTAAATTTAGTCCAGGTATCTAAGCACAAGAGGGAAGCTGTTTAGGGGTTCCTGGGAGGGACCTCAGCCAGTCCTCTGCCTCAGGATATTGATCGCTCCTCATTTTCTCAGTGCTAACCCATCACCCAGCTGTGCCAGGACCGTGGGAGCCACAGGGAGCTCTCAGGTCACTGAGACATGAACTAACCGAGGAGCAGTGCTGGAGAGCCTAGAGTCAGGAGTCCACAGCTGGAAACGAGCTGTGAGTGCAGCAGAAACCAGAAAAGGCTGTGGATGCCAGCCTCAAAGTCAGAGACCAAAAAGGACCAGTCACGTGGTCCTTCACTGACGACGGACAAGCTTGGAGTGTCAAAAGGCATAGCTCAGAGTGATACCTGCCACTGCACGAGTGAGGAGAGTGTGGCCAGCTTGAGTGTGGAAGGAAGTGGGGTCCGAGGTGGAACACTGCTGATACACTAGTGGGAGGGCCTTGACTACCATCAAAGGCATCCGATTGCTGCCACTGGACACACAAGCTGACAACTGTGCCAGCAGCAGGGGAGGGATGTACTGAGATCAAGACATCGGGGAGTTCATTTTGTTGGCAGCCCTCACCACTCCCATGCATTGTTATGAGGAAGGGGCTGGAAGCTGAGAAAACAGCTCCGAGGTTGTTGCAGTAATTAAGGTGCAAGATAACAGTTTTTAGCCAGAGCCTCACAGTGACAACAGCAGAATAAGCAAGAGAAATTTCAAAGGAAAAACTGACAGCACTTGGTGAGCAATTAAAGATGAGGAATGAAGGAAGGACCAGAAGAATCTGAACTAATATCAAGACTTCCAGAATCAAGTGATATTATTAACTATGTGATGCACTCTGGGAAGGAAACTTGACTGTCCAGGAAGCTTGCACACGTGGTTTTAGACTTTGAATGCACGGATGAAACATACGGGTGCCTAGAAGTCAGTCTGAAAACTCAGAATAGAAACAGAGCTGCAAGACTGGATGTGGAGTGGTGGATGTGGGGGACACGTGAATGACAGCTGAAGCTATTGGGATGAAGGCTAAGGACTGGGCAGTTTCCTAGACCAAATCTACCAGGAAAGGTGGATGGGCACTAGAAACTTTGCTCTACCTGCTTCTTGGGGCCAAGGCCAGGAAAAGTGGGTGGATGTCTTTTTCCATGAAAGAATGGAGGTCATAGGTACTCAGCCAAGGTCAGAGGAACAATCCAAGAGGTGGGGCCCCAGGGTGGGCAACAAGGCTGCGGGGAAAAGCACTGAATCTGAGGAGGCTCTTCCTTCAACCTTCTGTTTGGGGGTTTTACCACATTTCAAGATTTGTTCTTGAAAACACAGTCATTGCCTAATACCTGTCTCTAGGAGAAGGAAAGTGGATGACAGGCTACTTACTTCTTGATAGAGAAAGGTATTTCAGGAAAAACAGTTTAACATCTCTCTACTTCTTGGGTATCAATGACCAAGACAGGACTGTCCTTCCAGACAAGGCACCCTGTCTCTGGGCCACTGAAGTCCTGTTAGGAACCTGAGGGCAACGGCCCAGGAGCTGGGGACTCAAAGAGTTAACTTGGCTTCTAGAGCTCTGGCTGAGAGCCAACAGCAGCCACATGGGTGAAGCCAGCTCATTAAATTTATTTGGCACTTAATAAGCACCCACTGAACACTCAGCCACCTTTTGCACCGAAGGGCCTTTCCTCCTCTTCCCATAGGCCCTCATTTACTCCTGTCCAGGTACCTCCAGGAGAGGCAGTCAAATGCCCAGTCTGTCTCTCTCCTCCAGGTATACCTGACCTTCACCCTGGTGTCCAAGGTGATTTCCAGCACACTGGAGGCTGTGTTCTGTACGGTTGGGAAATCCCTCCCACCCAGAGTAGGGCAGGCTGGAGCTAGAGGAAATCTTGGAGCTAGATGTGCTTCTGGGATGAATCAAGTCCAATGTCTTACCTAAAGCAGAACTCCGCTCTACAGCATCTTTTACTGAGATCTGTGTCTGCGAGAGCAGAGAGCTCACTCCTCTCTTTACAAAGCAGCCTGTCTCTGCATGGACAGTTCCAGTTTGGGGGGTTATTCGTACACTGAATCAAAGTTGGCCTACTTGGATCTCTCACTGATGGTTCTGTTTATCCTCACAAAGCACAAGAGCCTCATCTTTCTTTGCCATGATGGTGTCATGCTTAGTGATAACTCCTAGTCCCTCCCTGCATGTGACAGTTGGACCATGAAGAAGACTGAACATCAAAGAATTGATGCTTTTGAACTGTGGTGCTGGAGAAGACTCTTGAGAGTCCCCTGTATAGCGAGAAGATCAAACCAGTCAATCTTAAAGGAAATTAACTCTGAATATTTATTGGAAGGACTGATGCTGATGCTGAAGCTCCAGTACTTTGGCTACCCAATGCGGAGAGCTGACTTATTAGAAAAGAACCTGACACTAGGAAAGATTGAGGGCAAGGGGAGAAGGGGGCAACAGAGGATGAGATGGTTGGATGGCATCACTATCTCAATGGACGTGAGTTTGAGCAAACTCCAGGAGACAGTGAAGGACAGAGGAGCCTGGCATGCTACAGTCCATGGGGTCACAAAGAGTTGGACATGACTGAGCAGTAGAAAAAAAAAAAACAAACAAACACAGGTCCCTGACTGCATTTCCCAAGCACCAAATCAGTTGGTGTCTCTTGAGGTCACGACTTGGCACCCTCCATGGGCCGGCTGCTTTGTTGACAATATCCTTCTTGACATGGGGTCCCCAGAACCAAGAATGTCCCTTTAGATGTTTCTCACCCGTGCAGAGGACAGCATGTCCATGTATTACCTCCTCTGATCCAAACTTTAATCTTGACCACAGAGTCGGATAGACCGAGTTTAAAACTTTATGTTGCAAATCACTAACTCCAAGACTCTGGACAGGCTACTGGATTTTTCTGAGGTTGTTTCCTCACATGTGAAATCTACCTCATGGGATGGTTATGAGGATTAAATTAGTTACTGTGTTTAATACAGTCAGTGCTCAAGGTGGAGGCTTTTGGCAGTATTTTTCTGCTTTAGTGGCAGTGCTTAGCCTTTTTTACTAGTTTTTTATCACTCCTAATAAGCATGTGATCAAATAAATATGTTAACTTTCTCATACAAACAAGTCAGCAAGTCAGGTCTCCTCCTTTTCTTACTACTTTATTTTTGTTTTAACCAACACTAGCTTCTAGATTTATCCCTCTAACATTTTTTCTTGCAGGTTTCAAATTAGCATTCAGAGCTGTTGGATAGTTCTGAATTTTTATTCTATCTTCTATGATGTTACTGATACCTCCCAACTGTTACCTACAAACTTGATAAGCATCCCTAGGCTTGCACCTGACTATGATTTTAAAAAACAATCAAACAAACAAGAGATTGAATTGGACAAGGACTAAGATAAAACTGATGACTCCCTCCCTGGCTGACAGACTCACTAACCTACTTTCTTTCTGTATGAAGACCAACTCTGTACCCACTTTACTGTACTTTTTCCCCTTAGGAGATCATCAAATATTTTGCCAAAATAAAAATCCACTACACATGCAATGTCTCACAAATGCACAACCCTAGTAAATGAGATGAGGGCCCCATGGTGGTGGTTTAGCCACTAAGTCATATCCGACTCTTGTGACCCCATGGACTGTGACCTGCCAGGCCTCCTCTGTCCATGGGATTCTCCAGGCAAGAATAGGAGAAGTTGGAGTGAGTTGCCATTTTCTTCTCCAGGGGATCTTCCCGACCCAGGAATCAAACCTGCAATGCAGGAATCTGCCTGCAATGCAGGAGACCCTTTACCCACTGAGCTATGAGGGAAGCCTATATAGCTTTTCTTAATAGTAACTTTTTAAATAATCCTGTATTTAATCTTTAACAATCCCCAATGATCACTGAACTTAGTTTTAAAGGCCCTGAACGTGTCTGCTTCCCAGTTTCCTGGGTGTTCGGCAGGGATTGAGCTCACACTTATGTTCTGAGGTCCCTGTGTTCAGTCCTCTTGCCCTGTGTGGAAATTAGTGTGTGCTAATCTTTCATTTTGGATACATATCTCATTTGTTTTCAGAATTTCTCAAAGCTTAATAAAAACAGCTCTGTGATTATAACTGCAGTTGCCTGTAACACGGACATGATTCTGTCAGGGCTGCTTTCTGAAAACCCTTGACCCCTTCCCAAGCCCTCATTTCTCCCCACTTCTGCTCACTCCATCCATCTTAGAATTCAGTGCAGTGTTAACTACCATCCAGTGTGTAGTTATCCAAGTCTAATAAGTGCCTGGTAGCATTTCCCAAATGTAGCATCAACTGGAACTTTTCTAAAGATAGACTCCCAAGCCCACCTGGATCATCCCATCCAGCAGGTTTTTAGTCAGCCACCACCTTCTGAGGACTGTCCCATGGAAACCATAAGAACTTACCATCTGTCTGCCTCTTTCTAGACATGGGAAACCCACACTTACCCACTCACCCTTGAACATGAACCACAGGCTCCCAGGCTCGTCAGCCCAGCATCTGGCACCATATACATGCACTTTCTCTTCCCTACGTGCCTTCCCTCTAGTCACTGTCACCCCAATCAAATCCTCCTTTATGAGTCCATTCTCTGTGCTGCAGGCTCAGAGCCTGCCCTGGAAAGCACTTAGTATTCTCAAATTGACAAGATCTGTTGCATCTCCACAGGCTAGAGAAGGCAATACATTTGCCAATATTTCTATTATGTCTCCTTCAGCCTTCGCATCAGCTTGAAAGGCAGGTCTGGGAGGACAGATGCCAGCAGACTCTGTATGAAGCCCTGTGCCCTGCCTGCAGGGAAGACGGGCAGGGGCCTTCTTGGGTACTGATGAGTGAGGCTGGGGAGCTAT
This sequence comes from Muntiacus reevesi, assembly GCF_963930625.1. Lineage (NCBI taxonomy): Eukaryota > Metazoa > Chordata > Mammalia > Artiodactyla > Cervidae > Muntiacus > Muntiacus reevesi. The sequence continues at coordinate 14,197,114 of NC_089256.1, forward strand.
TGCAGGTTTCTTGTCCCTTCCAGGGCAGGAAGCGCTGAGACGTCTAGGTTAGCATCCACGTCCACCCAGTGAGGTGCATGCATATAGGAAGCCCAGGAATGGATGGGTGCATTTTCAGATCAAGGGCATCTGCATTTCCGCCTCCTACAGTGGGACCCAGAAGAGGAGCCAACAAACCACCAACTAGGACTCCTGAGACTGGGCCTCATATTTTGACTTGCTCCTGACCTCCAGCCACCTTAAGCCTCTGCAATATGGAGAGATGACGGGCTTTGCAGCAGGTTTAGAGAACCTGAGGTCCATCTCTGCCACCCATGAGCTGCGAGACCTGGCAAAGTCATGGAACCTCCCTAGATTAATGCCTGCCACCTAGAGTGGTTGTCAGGGTTGGAGGGAGTTGAAATGAGCTACCAGAACAAAGTTCCCCACGCATGGCACTGGGAAAGCTTTCTGTAACTAATTATTCCTGCCCTCCCCTGTCTCGGGCCAGGTCTGTCCTCCATCAGAGCCTTGAGTTTCCTCTTCTGCTGTGTGTGCACTGTCTTCCCCAGCTCCACATCCCTTTGGCTGATTCTCCAACAGTAATAGCATTAGTCAGAATGACGGATGTCCGTGGGAGAAGATGCACTGATGCAATTCAGTGCGTGAGGCTATGAGTTCAGAGAACCAGAGTGCAGAGAGGAGCCAGGTTTCAGGGACTGGATAAAAAGAGAAGGGTTATGAATAGAAAGAAAGAGCATTTATAAAAGGAGAACAGATTTAAAAAGAAGACAGACTTCTAAGGCAGCAGAGGGACTGAACTCTGGTGCAGGAAGAACTCCGTATGGCCAAGTCCTGGGGATGAAGAGTGCACAGCTTGTCAACACTGTGGCCTAAGCCATCCTCAGTGGTTTCTGCTACTGAGGACTGGGTGTTGGGTCTTCTGTGGACCCTGAGAACCAGGGAGGCTTGGTTCTCTTGGCCTTAGAGGTGAGAATTCCCCAGCAGGAGGCTGTGAGCACTTTGAAAGCCTATCTGTGCGTGTGGGTGACATGTGGTGGCCCAGGAAAGCCAGCCCCTCCAGAGAAGGAAGTCAGGTCTGAGGGCGAAGAGGCCAAAAGGCAGCATGACGCACCCCAGCTTGACGCTTGGGAACTCTCTGTACCCCAATGAAGGGTACAAGGTTTAACTCATGTGCCTTTAAAAGGAGGGGCTCCCTCCTAGGGTACCCCATTCTCACTCTGGGCATCTTTAGTTTTCAAAATGGCATTCCACCTTTTGAACCCAATTTTGTGTCCTCTGCTTTCAGGTGCACATGGCCATCTTTAAATGTTTCTTTCATCCAAAGAGTTCAAAGGATACCAAATCTGAAATCGACTGCATAGTGGCTGTCAAGGTGGCCAGGCATCAGCCCAGAGCAGGGAGGCGGGGTGATGTCAGAACCCCAGGAGGCAGAGGCCAGGAGGCGGGGTGGTGGAGAGAGCCCACCAGGTAATCCTGATGCACTCTGGAGGGAGCACCTCCATGTGAGAATCACAGACAAATCAAAGTCTCTGTCCTTAGGAAGCTAAAGACCTGCCTGGAAGGGAAATGCGTCAGTTTATGTTAAGTAAAAGTATCTGAAGATTTTGCTTTGAGGTGCAAAATCAGAATGTGAGCAAAGGAGAGAGATCACATTAGGATTTCCCTCTAAAACCAGTGACGTCTGGTTAAAATGGAGGCGCAGGTGGCCTGCTGGGGGAAAGAAAGAGGGATAGATGGACCTGGAGTGTTGCAGGAGCTGTGCCTGTAGCCTTAGAAGGGGGCTGCTCTCCCAACCTCCCTCCCCCGACCCCAGTTTGTGTTGCTGAACATGGGTGTGAGCTGGACCACCCTGATAGAGCCTCGGGGTCTCAGCCAGTGCCTAGTCCACAGCCCCATCCCCGCCATGACTTACAACAGCATCCCAGCTGCCAGGGGCTTAGTCCTTTACAGACCCTTGGTAGGTTCTTGGTCTTGGATTGAAAACCCTGGGAAACAAAGCCATATCCACAGAGTAACCTTTGCATAGCCCCAGCCTTGCTCTCACTCGAAGACGAACTCCTCCATAGTGAAACTGCCACGTGAGCACCCAGGCATCACTCTCTTGCCTGGGGTCACCTCGGGTGAGAACTTTTGTCTCAGATGCCATTTCCACTCCCAGAACCACCCAGAGAAAGCCTGCTTATGGTGCGTGTAGACAGAGCCTGTTTTCCAAGCTCACCACCCAGGGAGCAGGAAGAGGGGGCTGGTAATGAGGTGAGATGCAGCTCACGGAGGGAGCCAGAGGCAGAGAGGGCAGAGCATGCAGCGCCGGGGCAGGTTTCTGAGTGTGTCCATGGAATTTGAAAGGAGTTATTTAGAAACAGAGCATGTCTGCTGTAAGGATCTAAGCATTCTGCTTCCTGGAGGCAAGAAGTAGCCCAGCTGACCAGTGGGACCTTTGCAGACCCTGCAGTGTCGTCCTGACACACATCAAAGAAGAATTCTGACATAGGACTTAACGTTGCAAGTCGGTAAAAGGAAATTTTAGCTATAAAAATATTCTATATAGGTTTTGAAAAAAGAGAGTAGATAATGAGTGAAAAACTTTTGAAGGCACTGCTTAAAAGAAAACACTTGGGAGATATCCCAACACTTTGGCCTCTTGGGCTCTGCTATCTTTTTAATTCCCTCCGTTCAAGTTCTCTGGCTTATCTGTGAATTTGGTTAACACATTCCCCAGCCGCCCCATTGGATAAGATAAGGCAGAAGATGTTAATAGAGAACCCTCCATCTTTTTCCACTGAGTCTGATTTCAGGATTCATTGACTTGCTAAACCCAATCTCCCTGCATTCCGTGTCCTCTATGGGCTTATCAGTGAGGAAGATAATCTACCTGCTAGACATCCAATAAGTGCCCATGATGGGTAGACACAGATGGTGTGGACAGCCTTGGTCCCTGGGAAACCAGCCTCTGGGCACTGGTGGCTGGGAGGGGCTCGCAGTGGGGACGGGCCAGTCTACCTATGAGGAGCCCCCAAAACACTTGCTTCTCGACTCCGGAGCTCCGGCGGTGGGTGGCTCAGGCGTTCTACTCACCTCGGCCCGTGCTGTAATGCTGGAGCTTGTCACTGTACACAGCTTCTTTGCTGTAAGCACGCTTCCTGTGGACATAAGGGAGAGGAGCTCTCTCAGCCAGGGTATACCCACACCACTCTGCTCCCCAGACCTCCACCCAGGCCCCCTGTTCTGATGGGGGCTCACCCGGCTTCTCCCGGGGTTGGGAACTGCAACCGTCACTTAAGCGGAGCTCCTGTCGTGGCCAGCATTCTAGCTTGAACACCTCCGTGGGCAGTGGGGTCTGCTTTCAAGTCAAGGTCTTTCAGAGGTCAGGCAGGGCCAGAGTCTCTACAGAGCTTGGTGAGAGGCCCTAGAGGATGCCTGCTAGCACTCTGGTTGCGCTGTGGAACTTCTCGGGAGGGGCCAGCTGAATCTGGGCTAACCACTCAAGGCAGCAGCAGCAGCAGTATTAAAAATTCACAAGAACTTCCAGACCCACGCTCCTGTAGGACCCGCTCTTGCAGAACTCCTCTTTCCCTCCTTAGCTCCCTGCTGCCCACCTGCACCCTGGGGCCAGGCCCCAGGTCTGTAGCCAGAGGATGGGTTGAGGCACAGGGCGGGATGTTTCAAAGGGTCAAATGAAATTTTGTAACTGTCACTCCAGGAAGACCATGGTGTGCCGGGGGGGCTAAATGAGTGGGTGAAAAGGAGGTTGGGGGACGAATGCTCACAGCCTTGCCCAGCCCCTCTAGAGGATGTATCCCAAGCCCAGAGAAAATAAATAATCTGGAAAGTTCTAGGCTGCCCATGGACAGAAAAAGGGTGATGACTGGTGAGCCTGACAGTGTGTCCCTAAACGGTCAGGTCCTGTTCAGTCCACATGACCGGGGAGGGCCCATGAGCCAGCCTTCCTGGGTCTGAGGACAGCAGGCAGGAGTGGGGCCAGGGGTCCTACCTGCTGCAGACGATGGAGATGGCCACCAGGGACACCACGAACACCACCCCAGCCGCCGCTGAGCCAGCGATCAGGGGCAGCTGCTCCCGCAGCTCAGACTTGTAATCATCTAGCAGAGAGAGAGGTATTAGAAGCTTCCTGTCTGCCCTCTGCATGGGGCTGCTACTCAGCAATGCTACCAAGGACATCAGAATGTTTATAGAGTTTATAGAGTTTCTATATTTCAGAGCTGTAAGCCTGACCCAAACCAAGAGTAATCTTTAAGTCACACACACTCACAAAAACAACCCAAAACAAATAATAACAACAATAAAAGCAAGGTAACAGTGACAGAGGACCTCACAACTAAGAGCTGATGACATTGGTCCCAGAGCAGAGATAACTGTCTCTATGCCCTCATACGGAAGGCCTCTCAAAGGTCTGTCAACCATACTAAGGATATATCTAACAGGGGGTATGGAAACCACAGCTGAAGTACCTTCTAAGACACAAAGTTGCTGAGATGCAGCCAGTCAATAGATTGACAATAGAGGAGGCTTAAGAGCATCTGCAGCCACCCAGCACCACACCCAGTGCTGCAGAGAATGAAGACACGTCGAGAAGCAGCCCAGAACTCTCAAGTTCACACTCAAAAAGAATAGGGTCCCAGCTTCCGCCAGTGTTAGAAACACATGGGGGAGTGGCTGCCTGTGGGTCACAGAGGTGGACAGAGCTCTCTCAAACCCCAGCTTTACCATGGGGAAGCTTAGTGATCTTAGACAAAGCATCTAGTCTTTCTGACTCTCAGATTCCTTATCTGTTAAAATAAAAATTTAAATTAAGTCACGGGATACATATTTCAGTGTCTGATATATCACAGATGCCCCAAATACGAATTCTCTTCTCCTTAATCCATACAAACCACTCGACCCAGGGGCCTATTGTTATTATCGTGGTTCTTCTCTCACTTGGTATCAAGGAGCCATCACAAAATTTCAGGACTGAGGCAGGTGGGGGTCAAGCCATGTATATCCTATTACAATTGGGGCTGCCAGATACAGCAAATGAAAACACGGGATGATCAGTTACATATGAATTTCACGTAAACAACAAATAAGGTTTTAATCTAACTATGACCCAAATATTACAGGGGAGATACTTAGACAAACATTATTTGTTATTTACCTGAAATTCACATGTAACTGACCTGTATTTTATCTACCCCACTCCCATCATTCTGAGGTTCCCTGCTCTGCAGAATCACCCAAGCCCAATCATTAGACCCATTTCCAGGTCCCTCCTCAGATCTACTGAATCAGAACCTCTGAGTGAACAGTAGGGTATCTGTGTGTTTACCAAGCACTCTGTGTGGTTCTTATGCGCCCTGATGTTTGGGAACCATGGTTCAACTTTGTGGATAGGGAATGAGACTTGCAAAGACAAGGATATTGTTCTAGAAGTCTCCCACTCTCTAGAAATTAATTTTAAAGAGTGAAGGTGGAGTTTCAGTTTCCCTCTGCTGAGAACTTTTGTAACGTGTGTTTTTAAAAAAGTTAACTTGGCAAAAATAAAATAAATAAAAGGAACCACAGGGAGGAGTCCATGTAAATTAAAAACTTCCTAAGCCATGTGACCTTTGGCCCTTCAAATTGATGTCTAGGTGCTTCCAGAACCAATATCCTTGGGTTTAGAAGTCTCCTTTACCCACAGTGTAGAAGGATGGTTCTCAAACACTGGGGCATAAGAATCACCCAGAATGCTTGGAAAACATGTAGATACACAGTATATACTGTATCTATATATACAGTATATACTGATTTGTACTGCTGTATAAATCAGTTTTTAAAAAATTAGGCAGCCAAGTCAACGGCTGGCAGGTTGTAGCTAAGTGCAACCCAGAACCACAGCAGCTCTGATCCTTGTGGAGGTCACCAGTCTAAAGCATGGCCACTGACCCTGGGTGGGATCCCACAGGTACTCCTCGACCCAATGACCCTATCACTAACAACCTTCAGACTCACATTTGTGCTGCAGGGAGGCCTGAAGCCTCAGTGAACATAATTATTACTGATGTGTGAACCTCAGTCATTAAGACAAATACTCTCCAATTTGGCCACTTACCAGAACTCTCTTACATCCAGCCCCTCTTGGGTTTACAAAACTTAACTGCCAAATGTAAAAGGAATAGCCTTCTTGGGAGAAATTTGTTACTTCTTGATTTGTCTAGCAGAATTGCCAAGAGACCAGTGCTCACAGCTTTTTGAATTTTGGGCTTTTAATCCTGTGTACCTCTTGATGCCAAAGTGCCCATAAATCTAGATGTGAAGTGAGGTACAAAGAGAGGAACAGAGTCCTTAAGGAACTGAAGATGGACTGCGTTCTTTTCACACCAGCAGCATCATTAATCTGGATAAAGTGGCTCACCTTTCTACCCTAACTCACCATCCTCAAAATATGAGACCAAACTCACCTAAAATAAACTCAGAACTGACTGCAAACTCTAATCCTATAGAGGACAGATAGCTCACATTGAAACATCCAGGTACAGATCACTGGGAAGTGATAAGCCCTGCGTGGGGCAGCAAGCCTCTGTCTCAAGGCAAAGTCCTCATGCTAGGATGCCCACCAGCATTGCCTTCTCTTACAATTTTTCAAAAGAAAACAGATATTATAAGTTTTATATGAAGTCACTTGATTTTTAAATCTTTCCGATGACTTTACAGAAACTGTTGACCTAAATAAAATGTTTTTCAAGGGCATAGTGTTTTCTATATAATTTAAGTAATAAAGTAAAAAATTAAAGCCTTTCTATTTGAGAGGCTGGGAATAGACTGACACTTGGGAGCTACCAGGAAACAGCTCATCAGTGAATAAATATAGATAGATAGGTAGTAGAAAAATGAGTACATACACTATGGAAAGTAGCTAATGTAACAGACACCCATGCACAACTCTGAGGTTACAGGGAAACAATTTTCATAACAACTAAAGGGGGTGATCTCAGAGGAGTAGCAGAGATTGTGACAACAGGGAACTAATAAAGCCGAAAGGTGGAAGTATTTTCAGGGACAAGATTGTCTAGCCTTGGAGACAGCTTGGAAAACAGTGGCAGTTCTCTCTGGAGACACCTCAGCGGGACCTACTGGAGGTCACATGTGAAGCCGTTTTAAATATTCTGAGACGTGTGGGACAGCGACTCCTCCAGTGTGTGCCTCTGTTTTCTTCCCGGAGCCCTTGACTCATGGTGAGGCTGTGCACTCAGCTCCCAGCCCCGAGAGCCGAGGAGTGAAGTGCGAGTGAGGATGAAACAACACAGAAACCCAGAAGAGCATATTGTTTAATTTTGTGTTGGGCTCACTGCTGGGCAGACACAGGCGCACATGTGGGAGTCTCTGCGCGTGCGCGGTAGAGACCCGGGAAGGAAAGCCCTCTAGATATGGAAAACCCGGCCAGGCTGCAGACAGATGCTCTGCCTAGTGAATGCAGGTCCTCGTGGGGGCAAACCCTTCCAAGGCAATTCCACTGGAATCCAGTTAGCAGCTGGCATCTCGGCTGTGACCACTGCCTCCTGGGGGCTCCCTCTCCCCCGATGCCCGCCCAGATCCAGGTCGCCCGCCTGCCCCTTACCGTCCGTCAAGGTCTGGAAGCACATCTTGCCGCTGAACTTCCCGTAGCCGGCCACGGTGCGGGCGCGCACCTGCACCACGTACACCATGCCGGGCCGCAGGCCGTCAATCCGCGCCGTGTTGGTCTGGCTCCTGGCCATGGAGGAGTTGAACTCATTGTGTTCCTGCGGGAGAGCAAGGGAAAGGGGCTGGCAGCCTGCTCCTGAGCAGTGGGCTCCTCGGTTCTGGGTCCTGCAGATCTGCTAGAAGTTGTCCCCAGCCCCAGGCCATCCCTCCAAACCCCACAGACTGGGCTGGACTTAAAGAATAATAAACTGACTCTGGACTGTGGGGAGGTGATGCTCTGAAGAGAGGTCTGAGTAAATGGCTGAGCTCTCAGGGCCTGGCAAGGGGAGAGTCATTTTCTACCCTTTCCTCTCCAGGGATTAGAGACAGAATAACAAAGCACATGCAGCTTTGCAAACCCCCTCTCACCCCTGACCTCAGTAGAAGCAAATGGCCGCGTTTGCACCTGCCTGCCTCTCTTTGCGTTGCTCCTGCTGAGCCCTGGTCTTTCTTCTCCTGGTCACTCCTCACTATGGCTGTTCTAGATCACTCCTTAAGAGACCTCAAGTCCTTAGACAAATGACTTTGTGTTCACTCTGCTAAAAAGCTTGAGGCCATGCGGGACTACCTCCCACACCTGTTTCTGCTTTCATCTTGGCATGTGTCTGTCTGGGTCCCCACTGTCCGAGTTCCTCTCCATCAGCATCTGGGGAGGCACACCCCTTCTCCCAGGAGAACATGGCCTCTGTCCTCACTCCTCCCACTATTTAGGGGGTCAGTCCCACTCTTCCGTGTGTCATGCTCTTCAGCACCTTCTGTCCGGCCCGCTACAGGCCCTGTCACCTGCACATACGTATCCTCTGGTGCTCACAGACCTGCTTGCGTCTTCCTTCCTTCTGACTCTCCCACCCATCACGAGCACCTTACTGTGTCCCTGCTTGTGCTCTCTTTGCTGCTCATCTTGTATAACATATGGTTTGGCCTGAACTTTTGTAGCTTCCTATCTTATCTGCCACTCTCTTCCTACCCAATCCAAAGTTCTTTTGTAAAAAAGATCTCTGACTCCCTAAAGTTATTATCAGATAGACAAAACTCCTAACTCTCAGTTCAGGGGCCTTTCGTAATGAAGTCAATTCCAATCTCTCACATCCCCCTGAACCGCCACCGTGCTGCCTCTCTGGGTACCATAGCCCTGGCCTCCAGACCTTTGCTTAGGTTGTTTTCCCAGTCTGAAATGCCTCTCTCCAGGGGCTCCTCTGCATTCTCCAGTTTCCTTCAGCCTACACCCCTCAAGATCTCGTCTTCTAGGAAAGCGCCCCTCACTGTTCCAGCCCAAGGACTCTCTTCCATGCTGCCCATCATCTTTCTACCTCACCCACATGCACCAGCCCATCTCTAATCATTTCCATGTGACCACTGTGGAGATGGTAGCTGTTCAGAGTCTAGGTCTGCCCCTGTTTTGCACTGTGAATCTTAGAAAAAAATGGAGATTTTAGGTCACCAGGAAGGAGGCCTCAAGTCTCACATGCAGATCTAGGGCACTGTGATGAGTTCTAGGCATAGCAGTTCAAGAGGCAGGGTGATAAATGAGGGGAAAGTTGTTGACCAGTGTGGTCTGTGAGCCACATCCTTAGTCAAAGGACAGAAGAAATGTTGGGAGTTGAACCGGGACAAAAGAATACAGTACAGTGAAAAGAAATTACCATCGTCTTAAAATATGCAGAAATCTACTGTGCAAGGGCAGAGATGACCTGATACGTGATCATTCATTCATTTGGCCAGACAACACACTACCATGTGATGTATGCTACCAAGGACTGTGGGTATCAAGCCATGGTCCCTGCCTTTGGGTACACAACATCTTGTGGGGTGGGGCTGAGAACTGCAGTGCTGAGTGAGTGACAGGGCAGAGGGCAGCTCAAGGGGTTATGAGGAAGCAGTAGAGGGCCCTCCCAGCCCAGACTGATAAGGTGGTTGGGAGGGACTCAGAGAAAGGGTGGCATGAGTGAGTCCCGAAAGATGAAAGAAATTAGCCCCATGGACGAATGAGGAGGGTAAGAACTGAATAGAATATCCTTTGAGAACAGAATAAAGCATGCAAAGGTGAGGCCGAAAGGAGATTAGGCACCTGCAAGTAACTGGGAATCTCTGGAGGGTAAGTGGCATGGGGGTGGTGACGAGTGACTTGGAAGTGGTTGTAAAGGACCCCAGGTGAGAGGCCAGAGCAAATAGACAGTTGAAAGTTACAAAGAGGCCCATGCTCACCCTAAGCAAAGTGATATATCCACTGGCCTCTGGGCGAGATGGCCTGGGAAGGGATCACCCATACATCATTTGATTTATTTAAAAAGCAGGTGGATTCCTAACCCCACTCCACCCCCAATAAGGAATTCAGCAAGAAGAAGGCTGTCCACTCTAGAAGGGGTGCCATCTTTCATCATTACTATCTTGACATACTGAAAACATGGTCTGAGACTACGAAAACAGGGTCCTTGCAAATTAGAACAAAATCCCATTGCTCCAAAATCTAGGCAGCTGCCTGAATTCTCTGGTTTTACTGTATCGGATGCAAGTGTGCACTGCTTGAAATATGTGAAACATCTCCTGGGCAGCTCTTTTCCTGAAAAATGTGTGCTGGTGTATTGGCATTTGGATGGCGAGAACCCATAATCACTTTATTGTCCACACATCCTTCAAGAAGTTCAGTGATTAAAATGAGTATCAGTCCTTGTTCTCTCAAAACCATTCATCAACCTCAGGCAGATAAGAGTGAAGAGCAGAGTTGCTTTTCCTTTTCTTCTCCTTCTTCTTTTTTTGGTTGTTTATGATTTTGTAAGTGTGAGTGGGACAGATGCTGCAGCTGTTGAGGGCAGAGACCACATCTTTCTCCATCCCTAACATGTAGCATGGGGCTTGCCTTGCCTGGGTGTCCAACACCTCAGTGCTAAATGAGTAAATAAACAGTACACTTTGGACCAGTAATTTGAATCCATGAATGGGGCACAAGATATTGCCAAGGTCTGAGTGAGTTCCTGTGAGAAAATGAAGGGTAGAAATAAATTTGAAGGGTAGAAATACCCAAGGCCTAAAGCAGTACGTCCTCACCTAGTTAATATGAAGGGCAAGTCCATGTCTAAACGCTTAATCATTAAGACAGCCAAGAGCAGCTGTAGACGTTCTCCCTTGGTTTGCCTATAAGCACTGACGTCAGGAGTGAAAAGTGCTACAAGACAGTAAACAAGAGAGAATGATGAATGGAAGCATATTAAAATGGGGAAGATGAGCATGGGAGCGGCCCTGGGAGTGTCATCAGCTTGATGGCATCTGAGCTCTCTATTAATGAGCTACTGGAGGAGACGAAAGCCTCATTGATTCCACTCACAGTACTGAAGTTGACAGGTGTCCCAAGCACAAACCAAGAGAGTGATGTGGAGTGGGAGACCCAGACTTGGAAAACTACAGCCTATGACCAACTACCTGTTTTTGCAAATAAAGTTTTAGTGGATCCCAGCCATGGCCATATTCTATTGTCATCTATTGCCCATGGCTGCTTCCTGCTATAAAGGCACAGTTGAGTAGTTGCATTAGAGAGTATACCTGTAAGCCTAAAATATGTACTACCTGGTCCTCACAGAAAAATGATACTGATTCCTAGTTTAGAAAAAGTGGCATGGGAAGGAGGAATGATGAGTTCTATTTCTTTGGACTGAATCCAGGACATCTACTGGGCTGAGTTCTGTTTGTGTTTGCATCTTCTAAAGACCAGAATTCCACAGCCTTGTGGAACAGGCAGGCAAACTTCTGGCTGTAAGTATTTGGATTGAAAATTAAGATACACTCTCTTATTTCTGAGGCCACACTAATTTTGAGCAGCATCAACTCAATTGCATCTAGTCCTTCATTGAGCTCAGAAATATACTGAAATATAATAAAAATATCTACAGTTCCAATTCTGTGGTTCCCTAGCTGTGGCCTGTGAGGTTAAGGGTAGATCATTTGGCCTTTCTGTGACTTAGTTCTATCATCCATAAATTGCTTATACTCAACTTTCAAGTATCTTTTATTTCTTTTGAGGATCAGAACTAATGTATCTGTGAATATCTGGCATATAACTGGCACTCAATATGTGATGACTTATTGTCATTGTGATTATTATTTCAAAATACCCTCACAAGATAATGTCCTTTCTTTGGAAATTAGAAATGGTCAAGGCAATGTAACGGATTTTTATATTTGAGCACTTCATAAGCAAGTGAGAATTCTATCATAATATATTAAATGGTAACCAACGCTTAGGCAAAGAATCTTCTCTGTTCTGAAAGAAAGCATTCTATCCTCTGGGACAATGATCTGCCTCACTGAAGTGTGGAAGCCCCCTCTGGCATTGAACTGCTGTGCATGTGTTCTGTTAATAATTAGCATAAATTATTGAGAAGTAGGGACAGGATCTATAATGGGAGAATAAGCCTCCTTCACAGCATCAGAAGTCGAAGTTAATTGCAGTTTGTTTGGTGAGGAGGCTTGCATAGACAGGGAAAGTCTGTGGAGGAGTTGGGCGTGGGTTGGGGAATGAGGAGCGGGGGGACAGAGGCCTGAGCCTCATGGTTTCGGTTCTGAGGCTTTCGCCCCCTCCCTTGGTGACTGCCCTTGGCACAGCAGGAGAGGAGGAGGGCAGGTGGTTTCCCATACATCTCACCCCTTCCCAGCACCGCCACAGGCTACAGGACAAAGAACCCAGGCCAGAGACTCCCTTCCTAGCTGTGTGATCTGAGCAAGTTGGGCTTGTTTTTTTAAACTTCTTTATGTATTTGTTTCTTTACCCCAAACAATGTTATTAATATTTACCATATTGGGCTGTGAGGGGGAGAGATTATGTTTAAAAAGCCTCTGGCACCCAACAGGGGCACACAAAGGAGAAATTATGATTTATTTGAGATGAGCTACAAGGCTCAAGTTCATGTGTGTATGGGAAGGGGACTGGGTGTGACCTTACTGGTGGCTGACTCTGCATCACACCATATATGGTCAAGCATGATATTCTATTGAAGAAGGTCAACAGAACTAGGTATAGGTCAACTTGAACTTGGTCCAGGTCAACTTTGGTGATGAAATGAGATCATGAAATCAATAGGTCCAGATTGGTCCAAAACATTTTTGGATTTGTCCAACATTTACTTCATTAAATGATTTAAAAAAAATAGCAAATAAGGACCCTCAGTGCAAAGCTGAATGAAAATAATGGTGGCTTATGAATCCAGATCATGTGAATTACTCCCAGTGCCCTGAATTGTCAGAATCAACCGTCTGTGAAACTCAGAATCTTCTAAATGAGTAAAAATTTGCCTAACCGTCACCTTGCTTGCAAATTCGGCTGTAACAGCTGAAGGGCACACTTTCTTGCAGGCTAGACTGGTGATCCATCTGGGCTTCTGCTTTCAGGGAAGTAAACTGGTGAATTTTACAAATATGAAAACTGACCTAGAGTAAGTGGTTCAGTAACGGGACCACATCTGTGTGGTTGTCAGTTACGGACAGCTCTGGAAATGAAGGCTCCCTTCCCAATGCAGTCATGCTCCATTTCAACACTGCCTCCATGCTGGAGTCTGCAGGTCTTCATCCTAGAACCTCTTCTTATCTCCAATGACCCACTGGACAGTCTCACCTGGGCTCAGGACTTCTACACACTGACAACTTCCAAGTGGTCCTCTCCAGCCCAGTCCACGCCCCTGAACTCCAAATGTGCATATCTAGCTGCCTGCTGCTCATCCCCACTTGGCTATCTCAGAGGCATTTTAGACACGAAGCTGAGTTGGTCCCTTCCCTCAGCCCAGACATGCTCCAGCCACAAGTGACCCCTTTCTCATTCATCTTAGTGACTCAGGCCCAAACACTCCCAGTTGAAAATCCAACCTTTTGGAAATCCTGTTGGCTTTGGCTTTGGCCCCCATCCTTGTCTTAGATTATTATAATCAAGCAGGTCTATTTTCAGTGGAAAAGTTTGAATGGTCCTTTTAAAGTACAAGTCAGATTTTGTTTCTCTTCTGCTCCAAACCTGCTATGGATCCCAATCTCATTTGTGGGAATGCTCAGGTTCTTATAGCCCAACATGAGCTCCTGCTCTGATTACCTCTCCCCTAACTATTGTTTTCCTGTGCTCTTATGAGTCCAGTCATGCTGGTCTCCTTCCTGCTCCTTGAACCAGCAACATTATCTGGCTGCAGGGCCTTTATATAGGCTCTCTATCTCCCACATGCCTGCTATACAACACCCTTTCCTCCTTTGGGTCTTTACTTAGAACTTACCTTCTCCAAAAGCCCCACTTTTAACATTCTATTTATTTTTGCAACTACTCCTCCCCCAAACCTGACCATTCTGTTCCCATTTACCCTGATCTACTTCCCCCACTTTAAAGTCCTCATTTTCTAACATACTGTATGATACCCTTATTAATTATGCTCATTATTCATTTTCTGTCTACTTGCATTAGAAAGTAAGCTTCTTGAGGGCAGGAATCCTTGTTTGATCTCTAGTATATCCTAGAAGAGTACTTGTCAAATAGCAGGCACTCCAAAAAAAAAATACTTGCCAAACAAATATAAATGAATAAATGGTGTTTGCACAAATACTGTGTTGGGTCAGTATATAAGAAATACTGTATTTTCCTGGGATGTTGCAAGTGTTATAGTTCACCATGGTGGAAGGAAAGACCTGCTTCCCCCACAGACAGGTCAGGGGTCAATACCACAGGGCACCGTTTCCTTTTTCTTGGCAGAACATGCCCTGTTGTAGTCCCCAGCAAGACGTGTGAGAGAACAGTCAAAGAAGATAATGTACAAACTTCTATTTCTATTAATTTCTACCTCTCATTTTTTCATTTCCAGTTAGATATTTCAAACTATACATACATTAGTAAATACATGCATATGATTTATAGATAAAAGATCTTATATTTGAGGTACATGATCAAAAACTTTGAAAAACACGAATTTACAAAATCACAAAATCTTCAGAAAATTCAGGGGACACTGGTGGGTTTGTAGCACAGCAAACACATGTAGCAAGTGCGTGACTGGGAGAATGGAATTGGTCTTCCCCATCCACGACAGCCCAGTGAGTGGCCCAGACAGCGGGGTGGGGTGTTGGGAGGTTCTCTCTTGAGTTGGTGCAGAAAGTGCCTGGGTGCTGGAGGCCTTTGCTGAGGCAGAGCTGGGGAGTGCTCTCAGGGAGCCTCTGGCCTCTGTCACCAGATTCCTCCCCCCATCAGGACTCCCTCCAGCCTGTATCCCTGGGCCCTCAGCTGGCTACCACCCACACAACAGTGGCTGGCCCTGAATCTTGCAAGCCTGCAGGCAGGACTGGCTTACCTTCTCATAGTACCGGATCTCATAGTCCAGGATGATGCCGTTGGGTTGCTCCGGCTGTGGCCATGACAAGGTGATGCTCCTCATGGTAGCACTGACCTGGTGCATGATGGGAACAGTGGAAGGGGCTGCAGAGAGAGGAGGAGATGGGGCAGATGAAAAGACCCCTGATGATATGAGAAAGGTTGTCTTTCAGAGATAAATAGGCAGAGAAATGTTAGTGGGTTGGAACTCTGCCTTTTCTTTCTCATCAGCTCAGCTGGATCTACAGAATTTCCTGTAGGTTTTGCAGAATGAATTGAGTTTGGGTACCAAAGGAGAGAAAAGGTGACAACTAAAGACAGGAAAACATGTATGAGGGCAGTCTCTGGAGTGAACAAGCAGAAGAAAGGTTTAACCAAAACAAGAGATGGCTGGAAAAACCACAGGAGAACAGTATGAACTGACAAAGCCAGAGTTAGGCATGAAGGGCGTGACCAGAAGGAAAAATCTATGCTTCAGGTAGTGGATCACGAGGAGTGATGGACTGTTTTTGAGCAGATGGTGTTGAAGGAAGTCTTGCAGTAATGGGGTGAGCCATCACAGAGAAGAGAATGTGGAGGCAAAGTCTGTTAGCAAAAGAGTCAAGCTGGTCAGTGCTGAATTGCTGTGCAGTGGAAAACAGCATTCTAGCAAACATCTTCTGAGACTGCATGGGAGATTTTGCTGTGTTTCAAAAGGAAGAGAGGCGGCATCTCTCCAAAAGATATGAATACAGGCCAGCAACAGAGTTCCTTTTGACTTCTGTCAGAGTTTTCCAAATGAGGGCATTTGCTATTGAGTGCTCACAAATATAAATGAAGAAATGATACACAAACCAAACATTTGGAAACAGAATAATAATTTCAAAATCTGTGAAGTGCTTCCGAAATCTCTGTTTAAAAAGAATATTATTTATTTCCCAATTCAACATTTTTCACACAGTGTAAGTAAAATGAAAACAGTCTGGAAATAATAAATGAGGGCTGTCTGTCTAGGAAAGAAGCGGGTAATGGATGAGGCTGCAGTCTGCGCTCTGTTCAGGGGCTGTTCCGTTTAGTCCTGGCACTTCTGCAGTGATGAAGGTCGCTTCCTCACACGAACTCCACTTTACAAGGTTTTCTCTGGGGACTTTGGCTGAGTGGCATTTACTGTCCCGGATTTAAGTTAACAGATTCCCCTCTAGGACCTGAAATTACAGAGCACAGCTGCTGGGTCACAGGGCTCCCCCATTCTCCGTTTCTCCATGATCCTAAGACTCTCAGCAGACACCTACTGCATGAGGCCCGTGGGTGGGGTGGAGAAGCAGGGAAGATGCAGGGAAGATATTAGAAAGATGCTCATAGTCTGGGGGAGCCATAAAGAGAGCACAGAGTGAGAGGTGCTGTGATGAGCCCTTAGAATCACAGTGTTCATCTGGGACTTTGCCCACATCCCATTAGAGACCTTGTGATGTCTGTGAAAATGCACCCCTCAGAGCGCCTACTCCTGGGAGCATAACTGACTAATGGCCCCAGCTGCAGCATTCTGAGATATATCACTGCATCCATGTGGAGCTGTTTCCCACACGCTGCTCCCACCCAATGACTGAAAGTGATGGGGATGCTATGACAGGTCCATTCTTAACTCTTCTGATGGGTAACTTATGCTCAAACACGCCCCAGTGGACTTCCCAACACTTCCCTGCAACTCATGTCTGTCTAAGGCTCTTCCCACTCAATCCTTCTTCCTTCCCTCTCTCCTTTAGAGGGACCAGATCTTCACTGTGGTCTGATAGCTCTCCCAGCCTCCTCTGGCCTCCACGCCGCTTCCCCAATAAACCTTCGGTATATCTGGTTTCATCGGGGCATCTGTGAATGGAGGACCTGAATTGACGCAGTTCTGAATCCCCCTATCAATTATTCTCTGCCAGCCTTGCTGCATCCCTGGGAACAGGAGGCTCACTGACAACAGGAGTTGCTGCTCCAGGCCTGGGTATCTCTCACCAATGTGCATGTCTTCCTTATCCTTATCTGAAATATGTCTTGGAGCTTCCCACTGGTCTTGGTTCTGCCAACTGAATACAGAGTGTTCTCTCTTTCACAGAATGGCTTGTCAAATAGCTAAAGAAACTAGTTGGGTCTCCCCTGAGTTTTTCCTGCTGAAAAGAATGGCCAGATCCTATGGAAATTTCTCCCATGATATGCTGCCACCTGAGGTGGCTCTCTTCCAAATGAGGCTTGTTATCTAAATCTCTTTAGGCATAAGGCCCTGAGGTGAATCCAATTCTCTCACTGCTGTTCGAACAGCAAAGATTAGAGTAAAACTAATACCTACCATGACCCGTGTACTATGCATCTATTCATATGACCATAAGCCTTTGCTTCAAAAACACATACCTGCGATTTGATTTTGAAACCACTGTCAATATAACCTTTAGGTTTTCCCATGGTATGCTCCTCATCTTTTGTCTATAGAGTTGGCTTTTCGCTTGGACTACAGGGATTTACATGTACCTTCACGGTGTTGAATTTGGCCTATTTGTCAAGTAAGTGGAAATAATTTTTGATCCTGCCTCAACTATCACATGCATTTTCTCTTCCTCCCAACTTAGGATCATGGCCCAGATCCACTTAATTAACTATTTAAACAAGTATCTACTGAGCATCTGTCATGTGCCAGTAATCATTCTAGGTTCTAGAGAGTCCATGGTGAACAATTTAACATTTCCTGTCTTCACAGAGCTTATTTTCTAGTGGAGGGATTCAGAGACTAGACATAATAAATATACAAATTACAAGGTATGTTAAAAATATCAAGTACAGTGGGGGAAAATGGAGCAGAGGAGAAGGGATACAGAATGCTATAATGTAGGAGGCCAGCTGGGGAGAGGCTGCAATTCTGAATCAGGTGGTCAGTCAGGCCCTGCCTGAGGAGCAGGTGTAGGAGCAAGGGATGGAGGAGGGAAGAGAGGGAGGCAGGTGGATACTTGGGAGGAGAGCCCACGAGAGGGAAATGTTAGGGCAATGTTGTGATCTGGGAGCAGCCAGGCAACAGTAAAGAGCCAGTGGGACTGGTGCAGAGACGAGGCCACAGATGGTAGGGCCGCAGGGACACTGAACGAGGACCTTGGCTTCTACTGAGCGAGATGGGGACTCACGAGAAGGTCTTCAAACAGGGAAGTGGCATCATGTTTCATGTATCACCCTCTGTTGTGTTGCAAATGGAGCGCAGAGGCTGTGGGAAAGCTGAAAGAACTACCCTAACACAACTGCAATAGTCCAGCTAGAAGATCATGGTGATCTGGACCAGGCTCGGGGTGGTGGAGGCAGTGAGAATGGGGATGGTCAGATTCTGAATATACTTAAGACTATCTCAGTGGATGTGGGATGTGGAAGAAATGGAAGAGTCATCATGACTCCAGGGTTTCTGGTTTGAGCAGCTGGGAAGTTTTTGGGTAGGGGCATAAGGGAGATTAGGGAAGACACTGGTATAGGCAGTCTGGAAGGAAAGACCAGGTGCTCTACTTGGGACCTGCTTGCTTTGAGACATCTAGGGTGTACCAGACTAGTAGATGGCTGAGGACAGATGCATGTAGAAGAGGTCTGGGCTAAAGATATAAATTTGAAGTCACCAGTAGGTCATATCAAAAGTACTGGAAATGACAGAAATGACCAAGAGAAGGAACAGAAGAGGTTATATAGTCTAAGATTCAGGAGATGAGGGAAAGCTGCCAAGGGACCTGAAGAGAAACACCAGTGTTCTGGAAGGAGAACCAGAGAGTGTGATCGCCCAGAAGCCAAGCAGCAGTGTTCCTAGGAGGACAGGATGTGTGAGGTGCCGCTGTTGAGTTACTAAAGTAAAATTAGGCACCGAGTATGGATTTGGCACAGGCTGGATTGTTAATGGTGGGGGGCGGGTGGGGGTGGGGGTTTACTGTCTCTCCAACACCTGTGTTCACTGTGTGCAGAGCCCCAGGAGAGGATGAAGCTGCTTCAGGGAGAGTGAGGCTGTGTTCTGGAGTTTGTAGAGATGGTCTGAGATCCTGCTGGGTCCACCAGGATGGGTGGGAATGGCCTCTTTGAATCTTCTCCCCACCATCCCAACCCCTGCCCCCACCCACCACACTGAAGGGGCTACTCTTTCAGTCCTCTGTGGAAACAGGCTCATTTGACATGATGTTACTCATATCAGGGCCACCTAGCTTTTCAGGATCCTTCTGCCTCAAAGCTGAAGCATTATGTATTAAAAATTGGAAAGATTAATCCCAATGACCAGAGGATTTTGATGGGCTTGGTTCTTTTCTTTGCCTCGAATCCCTGGAAAGCCATCATTCAAAACTTAGCATATTTGCCACCCAAGGTGCCAGGCCCCTGCTCTAACCACTCAGGACAGAAGGACAAGTCAAGTCACAGTCCTGCTTGAAGGTCCCGGTTGGGGTTAAATGACAAAGAGACCCTCATAGGGTGGGTTGATCCAGAATCAAAGGATTCAAATCCACAGACAGGAATGCCCCTGTTACATAGGTGGCAAGGGCCTCCTGGTAGCCCATCTGCAGCACACAGACCCAGGAGAAACTGCCAGAGGGTGACAGCCATCACGGCCAGCATTTCTCAGGTTTATGGTGATGACGCTGTGGTCACAGACCCCATGGCAGGCTGCTTATCCTCATATAAGTCATTCTAAGTGTCCTACCTTTTAATTGAGATGGGATTTTGCATAGGGGAGAAAGTGAGAAAGTATTACTCCACTTCCCTGAAGATCAGGGGCAGTGTACATTTGGTACTCTGTCATCAGTCATTACCTACGGTGACAACTTCTTTTTCCTTCAAGTGCAAATGCCACCTCTAAATCCAATGTTTCACATGCAAGAAAATCTTCAGACCAAACAAAACTAAAAAGTGCTCAGGTATTCATTAAAATACCAACTGCTTTTAGCAAAACTAAATCAGAGTAAGATAGGAGGGAAAATTAATTCAAAGAAGCAGTTCCTGGAACTCCAAATACAGTGGTTTGAACAGTATACCCTGGCCAGCTGTCTTTTCTCATAAACCTGCATCCTCAGATGAAGGGCTAGTTTCACTGAACCCTTGAAAGAATTTCTTCTTTGCAAGCACACAGATCACTTTTGACTAAACTAAACATTCTACAGAGAGAAAGAAATGAACATTATTAAAATTTAGCAAGTAAGCAAATATAGACCTTTCTTTAGAAAAAGCAAGGACAAAGAATTAATTTAGGGGCTATTTGGAAAGAAGGTACTGATCAAGAAAGATGTATTTGCAGACACAGAAACCAGATTGGTGGTTGGCAAGGGAGAAGAGTGCTGGGCAGGGATGGACCAGG
The DNA here is from genome assembly GCF_963930625.1 of Muntiacus reevesi. NCBI lineage: Eukaryota > Metazoa > Chordata > Mammalia > Artiodactyla > Cervidae > Muntiacus > Muntiacus reevesi. The sequence goes on from NC_089256.1 coordinate 14,217,462, forward strand.
AGTTCAGGATTAGTAGCTGTGAATGATTATATATAGGATGGATAAACAACAAGGTCCTACTGTATAGCACAAGAAATTATATTCAATATTTTGTGATAAATCATTATAAAATATATATATATATATATATATATATATACACGTGAAAGCAAAAGTCACACAGTCGTGTCCAGCTCTTTGCAACCCCACGGACTATACAGTCCATGTAATTCTCTAGGCCAGAATACTGGAGTGGATAGCTTTTATTCTTCTCCAGGGGATCTTCCCAACCCACGAATTGAACCCAGGTCTTCCGCATTGCAGGTGGATTCTTTACCATCTGAGCCACAAGGGAAGCCCAAGAATACTGGAGTGGGTAGCCTATCCCTTCTCCAGCAGATCTTCCTGACACAGGAATTGAACCAGGGTCTCCTGCATTGCAGGCAGATTCTTTACCAAGTGAGCTATCAGGGAAGCCATGCTGAGTCATTTTGCTGTACAGCAGAAATTAACACAACACTGTAGATCAACTATACTTCAATACAATTTAAAAAAAAAAAAAAAGAAAGATATGTTCAGCCTAAAGAGCCAGTGCTCAAAAAATCCAAACATACTCAAAATTGCCCTGAACTTCTTCTCAGTAAAATAAAGAGGCCAACCCAATAGGAAGCCAGGATCCAAAGAGGAGAGTGGAGAAGCAATGACAAGTGTTCTGTCAGGCACTGAGGAAAATCTGTGTGAAGGTTCAAACAGAATCAGAACCAGGAGTGTCTGAAAGAGTGTCTAGAGCCAATAATAAAAAGCCCTTTAACTGTGTCAGAAGCAGAAAGAGACTTAAACGTCATTGGTCCAGGGGCTCGGGGATGGAGAACATGCAAAGGCAGGTGGGCTGAGTCCTTTGTCTCTGTTGTTGTGAAGGCAGACCTTAGGGAGACCTTCCTCCCAAACTTCTTTTGAAGCAGACAGATCTAAGCTGGTATATCACATTCAGCAGCAAGTTTGCACAGAATGTTCCTGCCTGAACTGACAAATGAGATGTGGATAAATTGCAGGGATGTAATGGTCCCAGTTGCAAGTTATGAAAGAACTCACAGGTGACGTGGGACAAGTGTCAGCCCAATCTGGTCATAGGTCACTGCCGGTGGCATCATGGATGGGGCCAGGTAGACCACCTACTAGCCCTCCATTTGTAAGGAAGGGCTCCAATGGAGATTGGAGGGCCTGCAGCCCTCTGAGACTCCAGCTGTGTCTTCGGAGGGTGGCGTGATTCTGTCTGGAATTAATAACCCCAAATCTGGACCATGGAGTCTTACTGTGGAACCTGATTTCCTATCTTGGGTTCTCCTGGACCAAACATTTTATGTTTAAAATATTCCTTGCTTGACCTTTTAATCAAGTTACAGACTCCAGTCATGTTCAAAGTTTTCTCTTACTCCTTATTTTCTCTATTTAATAGGGGCAGTTTTCTCCCAATGATTAGGCATCTCAGATTCCAAATGCTAGAACAGATTGATATTTTTTTCCCTAGGACAATTACTAAATTCTAAAGCATTATCTTTCCTTATTAAAAATTACTTCCTAATGTCTTCATTGACTTTTACGTTCAAAGAATTCTTTCAACATTTATCACCATAATCCACTTGGGGATATAATAAATGATGTTAAAATATTTTATTTAAGATAACCAAAGTATTTATCAGTAGTTTTGAAGAAAAATAATAGCAAAACATGCATGCATTTAAAATTAAGCTGATCTATTATATCAACCCTGAATGTTCACTGGAAGGACTCATGCTGAAGCTGAAGCTCTAATACTTTGGCCACCTGCTGCAAAGAACCAACTCACTGGAAAAGACCCTGTTGCTGGGAGAGATAGGGGGCAGGAGGAGAAGGGGGTGACAGAGGATGAGATGGTTGGATGGCACCATCAACTCAATGGGCATGAGTTTGAGCAAACTCTAGGACAGTGAAGGACAGGGAAGGCTGGCATGCTGCTGTCCATGGGGTCACAAAGAGTCAGACATGACTTAGTAACTGAACAACAACAATAATTGGAGTGAGATGTTTGAAGAGGTTATGAAAATATGGAACTTGAATTGTCAGAGTTCAGGAAATCTCTTCTAAAGGGGAAAACAGTGTTTCTTCTGCAGGTAGAAAGCATGCCAGGGGCAGCCTTGCTGTGAGGCCCTAGAGGGTCACTGCTGAGTCCCCTCTGCTTGGCCTCAGGTAACAAATTTAGCAAATGTCCTGGAAGACACATGGCCTCTCCAGTTAGGGGTTCTCCTGTCTGAACTTCTCAAGGAGGCCCATGGATAGGAGCGTCCATTGCCTCCCTCACAAAAACTCATGCTGGGCTGGCTGGTGCAGCTTTCCTCAGTCTTCCCATGAAGAAATGCTTGCACAGTGGGGGGCGGTCCTCAGAGTGACCCCTCAGAGTGATACAGCTGCCTCAGCCTGAACAGTGTCCATCTGAGATTTATCACCACTTCCATCATCCTGGGCATTGCTGTTTCTGGGACAGACATCCATCACTTGATGAACATTTGGGTTGTTTCCACATTTTGACTGTTGTGAATAATGTTGCTAAGAACATTCATGTGTAAGTTTCTGTGTGGACCTATATTTGCATTTCTCTTGGGTACATGCCAAGGAGTGGAACTGCTGGATCACATGGTAATGCTAACCTCTCTTATTCTTTCTAGAGTAGCATTTCCCAGCTAAATCATCCCTACATTAGTCACCTGCAATCTATACCATAGAACCCAGCTGTGAGGAAAACAAAGAGGGTGGTAAGGAATGGTAAGGAGCCAAAGTCCCAGCCCAGAGCAGCAGGAGTTAACAAAAATGCAGATGGATCATGCTCAGGGCTCTAGAAATGCTACTGAGAGAGGGGGGCCCCTATTCTGGCTTTGCCATCTGCTTGCTGTGTGGTCATGGGTTAAGGTTACTTAACTTCTTTGGACCTTAAATTCTTCAACTATAAAATAGGAATATTAGCCCTGATATTATGAGGTTTTCAAATATCCTGAGGATGTGCCCTGTGTGGTCCATTGTTTCTTCCAACTTGATCCAGTCTGCCAACACTGGGGACTTGGCAACGAGCCCAAAGTCTCCTTCTGGGTCCACCACTGTTCACAGATGCAAATCAATCCCTGGGCATAGGTCCTCAAGGTAAATGTGAAAAGCACAACTCTGTGACAGGTCTTGGGTATTTGTATGATAAATATCTTTGAGGGGATAAATAAACATGTCAACCCAGTCAGAGTGGAGCGATGAATAAGAATGGGCTTAGAGAACAGGAAGGCTAACAGCAGGGTTCCCCGGAGGTTGGTGTGACAAATGCTCCGGAAGAAAGATGGTTTCCTGTAACATCTCGAGATGACCTGCAGTTTTGCTGGGAAGTAATCTAGGAAATAAACGATGGGGTGCCTTGTCCTTGAGGACAAGGAGAGCTTGTGACTGTGGGGAGGGAATGAGGCAGGACCCAATCATCCGGTGGTGTGAGTCAGGCCCAGGAGTCATGGAGGGTCCCTTGGCTCTGTGCCCACATTTCTTCTGGTCTGGTCACCCACATTGACTGACACGTAACACCCTGTCCCTGATCCTTGTCTCCCTCTGGGCCTCTTCATATTATAGTACAGCCAGATTAACCATCCCAAAGCTCATTTTACCTACTTCCTCTGATGTTCCAAAACATTCACTGGATCCCCACTGGAAAGAGATCTCTAACATTTCACAATGTGGCAGCCTCTGGCCAGTCCAGGCTGCCTCCCACCCTTGGAGGATGCGCTGCTCTCATCATCTCACTGCTCTACTCACTGATCCCAGCAGAACTCAGCTTTGGGGATCTCTGCCTGGAGAACCACCCCCTCTGCCCACCTCTCTTCATAACCCCACCAAGGCCCAGATCACTGCCCTGATTTAGCTGTGTCAGACCACGCCTAGCAGAGTGTTCCTTCCTCCCAACTCAGTCCTTATTTTCAATAAAGCTCATTGGACTGTAATTACCACCTTGGGACACAATGCACTGGGACCTAACTTCCAGGTGATCAGCTCTGCTCTCCATCACTGGAGTAAATTCTTTAGGGTAGAGGGTAAATTCTTTACCCTCTTCCCACTGTGTTAGCACATAACAGATGCTCAGGAAAAGTTTGCCTTTACTGGAATGATCAGGGGCTCTTCTCCAAAGGCACTAGAAGTGAAAGGGGTCAAAATCCCAGGTTTAAAGGCTAAACTTGGAGAATGACCTACAAAGGAGAAAGATGTGGGGTGGGAAGGCAGAATTGTGATTCTGCAGCCTGTACCTGGGAAGGAATATGGAGTGAGTCTGAGTATAAAGGTCTCAGGGGAATGGGGACAGGAGTGCTTCTAGATCACGGAGGCAGAAACTGGGGAGGCTGGGACCATTCCCATCTCACTGGAATGTTTCAGCTGAAATGTTAGCCTAACATGAATGGTTTTCTAACTTCTTTTCTTTTTAAACTGTGGAATTCTTTCTCCCAAGAAAAGATTCCCTGAAGCATAAAATGTGAAACAGAACCATGCAGTGCTGCTCTGGGTGATTCAAAAACAGGGGTCCCAGAACCTTGAGGCCAGTTCACTTTCTATCTCCTCAGCCCAGACTCTAAAGTGTTTGTGGAAGGAACCAAAACTGCTGGGCAGCCCCCATCAGTCCCCTTGAGACCTCAGATTAACTTTTGTGAGTTCCTAAAAGGCACTAGTGATGAGGTTGAACCTAAGGAGTTGGAGGTGGTTGGTTATCTTTTTCTTTACATGAAACACACCCTTAGAAAAAACCCCAAATCTATAAATGTCAGCTAAAGACATCAGACCCAATAGTACTGATGACAAAGAATAATTTGCATACGGAAGAATTGTGCAAGTGATGAACTGTGTGCAGAGGAATCTGTTTCTTCTGACATCCCTATTCTAGGAGCGAATTTTGTTGAGAAGGTAATGCTTAGATAACAGGTTCCTCTTCTGTTGATGAAAACTCATTTCATTGCACAAATAGGCTTGAATTTTACATTAGGAAACCTGACTCATTAAATATTTTTGGTGCAGTAACATTTCTGGTCAAACTAGATTAAACAAATAAGCAATTAGTTTGGAGACTGGGTATGAATACAAAAGCAGAATTCATTGTTTTTCTAATTGTTTTTCCCTAATGTGGACATTGGTGTCTTTGCTTTCACTCTGAGCCCTGCCTTGAGATGCCCCAGACAATCCGTTCCAATCTCCCTCTGTACCTTGACTCCCCTGGGGACAGAGGACTGCTCTGGGTGGGTGGCATCACTTCCATGCTGTTGTAGAGTATTACCTGAGTCTCATCACGGGCTCAACCAAGTGTGAGTCAGGGAGAAAGTGACGGTTTGCAGCCTGGGTACCTGAGTCAGCCCCACACCCACAGGGAGGCACCTCCTTCACTGGTCCACCCGCTAAGGGTTTGGTTCTAAGCCAAGGGGGCATGTGACAGTGGGGGCTGGGGCCTGGGGGCTGCTCTGGGGGTGTGGGTTTACAGCAGAGGCCTTTGTTTTTGATAATTACCCCCGAGGCAATTATCTGAAATAACCCGAGAATTCTCTGGTTCTCTCCTGGAATCCTCTACCTGCTAGTTCTCAAATATATTCCCAGATCAGCATCACCTGAGAACTGGGAAGAAATGCAGCATTTTGAGCCCCACCCCAGACCTACTGAATCAGAAACCCTGCAGGTGGAGCCCAACAGCCTGAGTTTTAACAAGCCCTCCAGGGTATTCTGGGGCAAGCTCAACTTTGAAAACTGTTTGTCTAGAAATCAGAATGTTACATTTTAAAAGGACATCTGGGGTTATTCAGTTTTCTGTCAATTCTTACAATTTATGGATTATAGCACTGAGGGAGAGAGGGAAAGCTGACTTCCTTGTCCCTAGCAAGCTAGAGCAGAGTCTGAAACAGCGTGGTTCCTGACCCTGAGATGGACTCTCTCCCCTCCCCATATACTCAAGCTCCTAGCATCTTCAGAACCCCTGGAGGATGCACAGCATGGGCAGGGTCACATAATTCATGGCTGCAGAGACCAGGGGCTCCACAGAGGTGAACGTGCGCAGATCCCTATGCTAGGAGGATGAGACAGCCTAGTGAGTGTGTCCTGGGGCCGCTCTGCCTGCTGGGCCATCCCTCCTGGCAATTTCTGTCTCCTGGGGCAGCCAGAAGGTGCGCTGGTAAAAGGAAGTGACCCTGAATGCTGTGCCCCATGGCAGCAGGAGGCTGTGAAGAGAAGTGTGAGCGATGGGGATTCGTGTCAGGTGATGTCCGTCCTAGGCAGGGCCCCCAGGGTGGCTTGTAGGGCGGCTGGGGCAGGCCGTTCAGCTCCACCTCCTACTGGCCTGTCAGCCTTTGTCCTATGGGACCAGAGCAATGGTAGCCTTGGTTTGCTGAATGCTTGATCACAGGAGGCACCAAAGAGGCCGCAGGGGAGAGCAGATGACACCCCGTGGCCCTCTCACTCCGTGATTCTCACCCACACACCTGCAGCAGGGCACCACCCAAAGCCTGTCGTCACCACGCTGACACCAGAGGGGAGCCATGCCTGCAGCCGCTGTGACTCTCCTCCCTGGGCCTGGAGGTCAAAGTCTTCCGGCCTCAGGCCCAAGATGTCCCCTGCAAGCAGGATTCCATGGGCACTGCCCAGCGGTGAGCCATCCCCACACTCCGTCCCCACCATATTCAGGGCCTCCATCCCCTTGGCCTTGACTTCCTCCTTCACCACCCTGCACACCTCTGCCCCAGGCCCTCCAAAATGACTGCTCAAGAACCAGAAAACTCCCCACGGCCTCCACCGGGCTCTTTCCAGAACATTCCCTCCATGTCTTCCTTAGGGAACAGTAGCTCTTCCTGCAGACCCCTCCATCCTGCGGCTCTCCCCAGCATAGTGGTTATGACTGCATGCCCAGCACACCTCAGGGTCAGGAGGTGGGCCGTGTCCTCCTTGTGCCCCATCCATCTGCACCCTCTGCACAAATGCCCTTGGGCTGGACCACTTCCCCGAGCCTGGGACGGCGGTGCACTCCCTTCCACGTCACTCCCTGACTCACTGAAGCCTTGGGCTTCCCTCTCTGTCATCTTCTCAGTCTGTGCCTCGCCCTCCTGTGGGTATCTCCAAGGTCCACCTGAACAACGCACACTCACTCCCCAACCCCCACAACTCCTCCAAGTCTGCCCCTTCCTGACATTCACTTGGACCTGGCCAAGCCTGAAGTTGCTCCAATTTCAAAGCCACACATCAAGTATACTTTTTGAATGCAAGCAGCCTGCCCACCCGGGGCAACCTCTGATAACTCCACCCACACCCCCCAGCCCACCCCCCCCACAGCCTTAACTGTTTCTGCATAGCCCTATCCTAATTCCTATCCTGCTTCATACAGCTTGGGTTCCATTTTGCAATAGCGTAATTGACAATACTCCCCTAGGCAACAGGAGTGAGTTGCCTTCATCTTTCCATAGCGCACAACCAGTAAAACTCAACCTGAGACCCACCATCCTCTTTCTATAGGGCCTGCTCTGAGCAGCCAGACACTGCTGAGAAAGCCACACAACAGGGCAAATGGGCAGCTTTGTAAATGGAAGATCACCAACTTCAAATGAGCCTTCAAAATACTTTCTAGAAATGCTGAATTTCTCTGGTCAATTCCATCTCCCCTTCTCTGGAGTGCACTGCCTAACATTTTTCATTCTCCTTCAACCCCAAAGCCTCCTCTTTTATTCTCAGCAACCAAGCTTATCTCCCACCTACAGAGAAAATAGAAGACTGAATGTCCAACTGCATACATAATATCTCTGCTTGGGCACTCAGAATCTCCACAAGTGACACATGCACAGAACCCAGTCCACCATCCCTGGGCCCTTCTGGGAGCCCCTCTGCGGCTCCCACATATTTGCAAATCAGCCCTTCATTCTCCTGCTTTGGTTTCTTTGTTTTCCATGTAGGCTGCCTGAGGAGCCCATAGAAAAGCTGCTCACTGAGCCAGACTTCCAGCACCCTCCCTGGGGAGCCGTGGCCTATGAGAACTCAGTTTCCCTGTGTTCCCTCAGGCGGCACCCACTCAGCCTTCCGGAGCCTGTCTCCCTGCTGAGCTGCAGCGCCTCCTCGGAGCCTCGGGGCTACTTGTTTGAGCCTTGAACCTCAGTGACCCTTCGAGGCCTCCTTCTTTGCACTCCTTGTCTTCTCCCCCTTCTAGGGCATCAGATGAGCCGACAGACACCAGAAAGCCCTGTCTCCACCCAGCACCCGCAACACCCACCTCCTCACAAGCTTCCCTCCCCACATGCAAACCCATTCCTGCAAACAAATGGCAGTGCACTGGGTCAGGAGATGCCACCAAACTGTGAACATTATGTCAGGCCCAAGAGGACTTCCTGGGACACGGGACACTGCACAGAGGTACCGGGATTACTGGAGCCGTGAGACCTGGTCTTTTCCCTTAGGGGCCCTGGTCCATCAGGAGAAATACAGTTCATGTGCACAAACGACTCGTGCATATCTAAGAACTCGGGCATTGTCCTTACAACTAGGACAGCTCAGATGACAACACATGCATGGGGGTTTCTATGGGGCTCCCAGGGTCATGAATGGGTGCTTGTTCCCCTGAGCTTTTCTGGATACAGAAAGCATTTATTCTGTCCAGAAAAAAAGACAGAAAGGAAGAAACACAAGCACATATTCAAATCTCCAGGGTTCAATACTACAGCTGATGTTGCCCTGCAGCTCTGCTCTCAGAGGAAACTGAGCCCCAGACCTGGGATGCTGGCAAAAAGTGCCCCTTGCACTAGAATAAATCTGGGGTCCAGCATTGCCTTTATTTACCCAGAATGCGTAATGTGTCTTTTTTCCCCATCTTTCATATCCGCTCAGAGAAGATGTTAATTTTCTGAAATTAAACACTTAGCTTGATTACTGTTTTGTTAATTGCTGCATTCAAAAACCCCTGGTGCTTCTGCCTGTTTAACATGGATAGTGCTGTGAAAATGATAGGCGCGGAGCCGGCATGCAGGTGGACAGACAGCAGCCCTGGAATGCCACCCTGACATCCCCGCTGGTGCCTGCTGGAGCAGCTGGGGCCCTGACTGTGGAGGAAGGGGCAATCCAACCCCCGCCCAGCGTGGCTGAGTGTCTCCCACACAGGGCCGTGTTTTGGAAGAACATTGTACCCAGGAAGTCCAGGTCTCAGCAACATCTGGGAGAATGTGGGGTCTCAACTCTAATCACAGTGCCTGCCAAGAGATGCCAGAGGAAGGAAAGACCACAGAGAGAATGCAAGCTACACCGTTTGTTGATGTCTGAGATGAATTTAAGAATGACTGAGGCATCCATTCATATGTTCATTTGATAATTTATTAATTCATTCAATGAACATTTCTCAAATGCTATTATTTTAGGCACCTAGCTAGACACGGGGAAACCATAGCCACACAGATGGATATAGGACCCAACTCTCCTGGAGGTGACATTGTTCAAGGAACTGACATTTACCAGAGGACCAAGGAGCCGGCTCATTTGCCTGGGCCACCCTCTTTGTCTGGGCTACAAAGCAGACAGAAACTATCTCTTGATCCAACTGGAGGCTCCCTCTGTAAAGAGGGTGATAACAATCTCATTCGGACTTTGAACAGGAGAGGATCTTACTACAGTTCACTGCCGGCAATCTCCTCTTCACCTAACAAACTCTGTACCTAGAGCGCTTGGCCCAAGAGCTAGTAAAATGAGCAAATAGGTCCCCAGGGCCCATGGGGCCCTCCAGTCATCCTCAGAGCAATGCAACTGCTCTCAAGCTGTTAGCAGCATCCCTAGGCATGGCTCAGGACTGGAACAGGGAGCATACCTATGCCCAACCACTGAGTGGCCCAGCACGTGAAATCTGTCCACAAGAAGTTCCAACTGCTCAGATAATGAATAATATAATATTCCACCCAGTATTGTCTCTGTGTGGGTTTCCCAGATGGTACTAGTGGTAAAGAGAATGCTGGAGATGCAAGACATGAGGATTTGATTCCTGGGTCAGGAAGAGCCCCTGAAGAAGGAAATGGCACCCCACTCCAGCATTCTTGCCTGGAGGATACCATGGACAGAGGAGCCTGGTGGGACACAGTCCCTGGGGCTGCACAGTCGGACACGACTGAGCAACCGAGTACACACACTGTGTGGCCAACAGCCTCCCCAGACTGAGAGCTCTTGAGCAGCAGCATGTGATCACATCCTAACTCTCACAAAGTGTGAGCTGGCACTTAGGCTGTGGAACCCAGCGCCCAGCTGAGATCCCCCTCGGTGCCCTTCTGGGCCTCTGAGCCCAGTTTCAATGAATGCTGGGGACTAGAACGCGAGCTCTCCAAGACACAGACTCCTGTCTGTGCTGTTTGTTCCTGTGTTCTTCGTGCTTGGAACCATGAATGACACAGAGAAGACCTCAATAAATATTTGTCTAGTCAGTGAATGAGAGCCCCTAGAAGCAGAAGGCAAGCAATCGGCAAGTGGAAGGCAGTCGCAAAGACTGTGGTGAGTACATTTCCAAAGTTAACATGCTTAAACAAACAAACAAATCCCCCTCTGAATGTGGCTGAATCTCACTATGTTCCTTTGAGAGCACTGGGGCTCCTGGTAATACCTGACAATCAGTCCCTTACATTTTCCCTCTAGGATCTATAGTGGAGGAAGGGACATGGTTCCCTGCTGACCTAGAAAGATCACTTGCCCACCTGTGGATCACCAGGACATATTACAATCATTGCACATCAACCAAACATATGTCATATGCAGGGACTAACGAAGCATGGCAAATATTTATCAAGACTTTGTGCCTAGTGCTGTGTGGTCCTTCTCTCATGAAGCTGGAGTGGGGTGGGAAGTCTGAGTCTCTGCAGAGGTCACCATCTAGTGCAGAACCTAAGGCTGCCAGTAGTGGAAGCCCATGACTTTGGTCAAGGGCAATGCTACATGCTGACCTGCTCAGCTCAAAAGACAAGAAACTCTATTTGCTAATGGCAGGACCTCTCTGAGGCTGCTTGGACGTTCCTTCTCAATAGCAGGGCTTCAGAAACAATAAAAACAACCTTTTTATGATAAGAAAGCAATGAAATGAACTATGAAATTGAATTGAGAACAGTAAAATTTTCATTGACTTTAGGTTTTTAAAAAACTTTTCCTTATTAACTTCAATGAAAATTTTCCTTAAAGTCATTCCCATCTTTTTGAAGTTTCGACTCAATCTTCTCTCTGCTCTAGAGCAAATTTCACCTGCTAATTTCCAATGAGACCAGCCCTTAAAAACAGACTAGATTCAGCATATGGATCGTAACACTCTAAATTTTCACAGGCAGGAGTGTAATATTGTTTTAATATTTAATTTTGAGATTTACATAATATCTTTCCTCCAAAGAGCTCGATATATTGCAATATCATAAAATTCCTTTTCATATTCAAAGATTATTCTTTATGCATGCAAATACTATATTTAACCAAGGAATAATGCAAATTAGGTGATGTGTTCAGAGGAATTGGTGGGCTGGGTAATTCATGTATGGGAAAAGTAGCATCTCTGAGTGACTTTAATTGTTTGGGAACTTCAAAAATGCCTTAAAATGGACAAACTAGGGGCTTGTGGCGATTGACAGAGTGGTATAGAATTTTTTAAATAAAATTAAGTAACAGGTTGTGTCTGTGTTGCAGGCTCAGGGGATATGTTAGTATTTTACATGCAGTCAGCACAGCAGGCCATATATGAACTGTGTGTAATATAAATGTCAGATAGAAATGCTGCTGATGCGTAGTGCAAGGGAAAAGTGCTGCTTCTCCAAACACAATGAGGAGAGACAGTCAGGCTCCTTGGAGCCACAGAAGGAACCTGTTCTGGATACACACATCCCATTCCAATCTCACCCTCTCCATTAACCCCCTGGGACACAGATTTCCCTGCTCTCCTTTCTGGTACCTACTCCTTTCGTGAAGAATGGCCACACTGACATCTGTCATTTATCTTATCTAGATGACATCAGTCCCAAACAAAGGGACTCGGGGCTTTGGAAAGAGAAAGACTGGGGGGAAAAGGCCCAGAAAATTGCTATCTGGCTCAGGATACATTCTCAGAAATGATGCTCATCTCCCAGTCCATCACACGGTTTGCAAAGTGATTTTCTATCCCCTGTGTCATTTGCTCGTCACACAGCACTAGGAAGCAGGTGTCATTACTCCCATCTTACTGGGGAGAAAGGAGGGATTGTGGCAATTCAATGGATTTGCGTGAGTGACGTGAGGAGCAGACAGAGTGACCAAGCCCAGGACTCTCCCACCCACTGCACAGCCACCACCATGAGCCCAGGAATCAGGGAAGGTGACTTCCCCATGGCGGGATGAGATGGTACATCGCAGCACACTCACCATTTAGGCCTGGGTAAATCAGATTAGCTCTTTAAGTCTATGGGTAAGTCACAGCCAAAAAGTCACATCCAGAATTGGATTTGTCTGCCTCTCAAGTGTTTTACGATTTTCTAGTTATTTGTCAACATTTTTAATCTGGATTTTCAGTTTCTAGGATCTGGCAGCACTGGGTATGGCACGACTTGCTGGAGCTGAGTACGGGCTGCTCCCTTATCCCCGTCAGTTCTCTGTGGTCCCCACCCCTCTCTCCTGTCTGGCCCTGGGTTGCTCCTCTCTGTTACCTGCCTGGCCTCATGGGTCTTTGAGCGTAATCTCTCTGGCTTAAATGCTCCCAAATTTACTGACTTTATGTTACCACACTACAAGTTGATTTTATGGATGTGCTGGTCTGGTTTGTCTTATTTTTTCCAACATTTCCTCTAAGGTCCTTGTCCCCAACTCTGACACTCTGAGTCTAGTTGGCAGAAAAGATAAGTAAAGTTTGTCATTCACTTTAATTTTGTCTGACAGCTGGATGATCCAGCCATCATTATGAACCTGGGGCCAGGCGCCAGAGAGTGACTGCAGGAGTTAGTGGTGATAACAACCTCTCTGCAGATCGCTGGGCCACTGCAAGAGAGAGAGTTCCACCTGATCTGGTCTATTTTAAACTCAAGGCAGCTGTATTCAGTGCAAGGCTGCATCCCTAAAGACCTCACGTAAATCTAAGCTTGCATAATTCATGACCAACCCTGACCAAAGATGATGGACATTTTTTTGACAGCTAAAGTGGCCCAGCTATGTGGCAATAGCTTAGAGGGAGCTTACAACTTACATGGCTCACCATAATGCGATTTTTGATTTGTCCGAGAATAAAATGGATACAAACCTGAGTATGAAACCTAGAAACATCATTTGCTGGCTGTGAGAGGCTGAGCAAATTTCAAAAGCACTCTGAACCCAGTTTCTTCATCTGACCCACCTCATTTTAATAAAGAACTTGATAGGGACTTGACACATTGGAGTTGCTCAAAAGTGGTAGTTCTCTGCCACTGTCTATGAGCTGGATGAAGATCCTAACCCTGATACCCTCCAAGTGATTCAAGATCCTTGAGTAGTCTGACTATATACCTGACTGGGGTCATAGCAGGAGGAGGTGGAGCTCTCTGGATCTCAGGATTCAATAGACCCTTTGGTGTCCCCAGTCATGCTTGTTTCTGAGGGAAGAACTATTAATATATCTAATGTGTACCGAATGGACCAAAACATAACTATAAAATCTCCTTAGATCACAACCTTAGAAGCAAAAGAAGTGTACTGGTGACTTTCTTAGATAGAATGATGTCAACCATAACCCTTTTTGTCAGGTACAAAAAAAAAAAAAGTCAGCTAAGATGAGCTGTCTGCCTCCATTGGGTAGGGCTTATGAGGGTGACACAATGCAACATCAATGCGGTGTACCTAGGAAGCCCAGGAAAGAACAGAATGACAAAGACTGACTCTGCTGGAGAGGAAGGATGGCTCACCCAGCCACCTGTGGTCCATAGCTCCTAAACAAAGGAGGAACCACCCCAGAGGAGTGCACAGTAACCAAAAATAGATAATGATGTTCAGATCAAGTTCAAAATACTTGCGGCCATACTTGCGGCCAACTTGTCCAAACTCTTCCCTCATGTGACCCAAACATCCATTGTCAGGATCCAACTCACCTTGGGAATGATTGGTACCCCTTAACAATTGCACGCCTATCTCACATCTCCATCCAGAGGCAGGGGGAAGCCTTTAATGGTTCTGCTGCTGCTGCTAAGGGGCTTCAGTCGTGTCCGACTCTGTGCGACCCCATAGACGGCAGCCCACCAGGCTCCCCCGTCCCTGGGATTCTCCAGGCAAGAACACTGGGGTGGGCTGCCATTTCCTTCTCCAATGCATGAAAGTGAAAAGTCAAAGTGAAGTTGCTCAGTCATGTCTGACTCTTAGCAACCCCATGAACTGCAGCCTACCAGGCTCCTCCATCCATGGGATTTTCCAGGCAAGAGTACTGGAGTGGGGTGCCATTGCCTTCTCCGTTTAACGGTTCAGTGTCACAGAAGAAGTTGTGGAAGGTAACCGGGTTGCACACTGAGGTCCCCTGCCCTCAGCAGGATGGCACTGTCTGGCTCTGGATAGCCCCTCTGTGCCTGTAAGCTCTGACATGGGGAGCCCAGAGGCACCATCCACCTTTCAGGGCAGGAAACTGAAGGCAGAGGCAGAATGGATAGCCTGCTGACCCTTCTAATCCTAGATTCCTCACGCCATTTGAAGCCTCTGTTTCCTTACTGGAAAAATTGGGAACAATAACACACAAGCCATAGAGTAATTATGAAGATCAGATGAGTCCATGTATTCCAAAACTGTAACTCAAAAGAGACACGAACATGAATAATAACTATCACTCACCTACTCCTTAATCAGGACCCACTTAGTAGTCTTCTGTCATTTCAGTTCGGGCTGTTCCATGAAGGGAACAGATGCTCAACGAACACTTAGCAGGTGACTTAATGATTGATCCCAGGACTACTCCTGGTCAAATTCTTTACCTGCCATCTATCTGAAAGTGAACGTGTTAGTTGCTCAGTTGTGTCCGACTCTTTGCAGCCCCATGGACTGTAGCCCATGAGGCTCCTCTGTTCATGGAATTCTCCAGGCAAGAATACTGGAGTGGGTAGCCCTTCTCCCAACCTTCTTCCCAGCCCAGGGATTGAACCCATCTCTCCTGTAGATTTTTTACCATCTGAGCCATCAAATGAGCCATCAGGAAAGATGTGGCCACAGGTACTGATAAGGGGTCACAACACACCCAGAGATGAGGATAGGGAGGCTGACCCGGATCTTGCCAGAGTGGAAGAGCTCTGAGGGTGCCCTGAAAAGGGGACAGATATGACTTCTTGGTGATACAGGGGTTCATCTACCTCATCCCTTAACAGATTTGAGTGAGTCACTAGGAATCTTTTGATGGTATTAATCTCTCTTTCATCTTTTATAAAATCTGGAGCTTCCATTCATGTTCTTAACGTCCTCTTGCAGAGGTATAGGTGCTTATTTTGAAAGTTCTCATCCTTTTAGACAAATTATCTCTTGGTTGAAAATAATTTACATTCACATGTGGATTCACCAAAGCAGCACATTGTTCCTCAGTACATTGTTTCTTATCCAATGGATAAGAAATCACTGGTTAACCTGATCTTTATTTTATAATAACCATATGCCATGAAGAAGAAGTTGCAGCTTTACCTCATCCATCATAAACTTTCTGACACCCTAATTCCAGAATTCTCCAAGAGAAGTCATTGCTTGGATGGTGACAGTGGGGCTAGGACTACAAAGTCAGGAAAAGTTAAGAATAAAGAGCCCATCAGAGGCGGAACAAAGGACATGAGAAATGCTTCTGGAAGGGCCAGTGGGTAAGGATAAAAATAAATATTTTGAACATTGGTGATGCAGGGTCCCTTGCAGGAGCCCTGGTCTCTCGGCCCCACACAGCCCAGGAAGGTGCAGATGGCAAGCCAAGCAGATGGGCAGGTTCGGGAATAGCAGGGTAAGGGAAGGGAGGGGCAGAATCAAAGCAAACCAGTGTAAGTGGCAGGTTTGTTCACACATGCTTAGAGAGAGAAAAGACAGCCAAGCCCAGCGTAACATGACAGCCTGGCAGGATTATTATTCCCAGAAGCTGGGACACTAAAATATTTCAGCCAGTTTTCTGCCTTAAACTCTCCAAGGGAAATACTGCTAACAAAGGCTGCCCATGTTACGTGCTCATCATGATGCAGAAATTACCATTTCCTTCTCTTTGGGTAAGACAGGCTGTCACACAACCTTTGTCTCCATGGCATTGGGGCTGTGGTCACCAGCTGGAGGCTTCCACACTTCCACTCTTATTTTCTCACTACACACGTATGCATGTAAACACGTGACCACACGCATACATACAAACACGCACACACGAACACACACATGCTCTCAGCAACAACGCAGCCATCTGGAGAGCCATGCTCTCTGATGACACCTTTTTTTCTTCTCTGTTCTGACAGCTTAAACCCAAGAATCATCTGCCATCAAAGATGCCTGGTATTAAAAGAGGCAGAACGAGTCTCAGGACTGGGGGAGGGAGCAATGAGGAGTAGGAGAGGATGGAGAAGGATAGAAGAGGTCAAGAATTGCGAGCTATGTGGAAGGAGAGAGAGCTCAGCTCCTGCTATTCCACTAACAAGCTGTCCTTTTAGAATTTGCTGATTGAGAAAAATCCATAATTCCAAGTAAGATCATGGTCCACTGCCTATGATTCTCATCATTGTGTATAAGAGGTGATCTAAACATCCCCTTTGAACCTTCCCCCCAGGGGGGACATTGCTCATTTCTATCTCCTTTGGTGTTTACTGCATGAATACAGCATATGATGCTTGGGACAGACCACCTTGCAGCTCTGCACTTTGTGTCTATGCCCTGGAAATTTTTCAGTTAATGAGTTTCATGGGAGGAACAATGGTGTCCAAGTGTCACTGTATCCCTCACAGTGTCTAATCCACAGCTTGGCACACAGTAGATGCTGAATAACTGTCTCAATAATGAGGGAATAAATAAATAAATGAGTGAGTACATGAATGGACTGATTAAATGGATTTTAAAAAGGGATTGTTGCAAGAGGTGTGAAATGTAATAAAAGGAAAAGGTCAGAAGAGCAAAAGACAAGGAAATAGAGAAGAGAAGAAAATGTGTTCTGAGCTATGCAGTACAAGGATGTACTGGCCATCAGGATCGATCTATTACAAACTGTCTGAAGTCACTATAACAGCGTAGCACTCATCTGAGCAAGCTGAAAAGGAGAGTGCACTCTTGAATTGCATGGGTTTAATTGAAAAATAATCTATGAAGGCAATACTAACACGATTTCTAGGAAGTTGCTTTCATTGGGTTTTCTAAGAAAGCAACACTGGTGTTCTCAAGATTGTACATTGCTTCTGCCCATCCACCCACCTACCCATCCATCCATCTGTCCATCCATCCTTCCAAGGATGTTCCTTGAGCCCTAGCTGAAGGTGCAGAGCACTGGGTCCCACCTGGCCTGAATATACATCTGTGCTTTTGTACCAGGCACAGGAAAATCCCTCAGAATCCAGTTCACTCGCAGAGGTGAAACCCTACCTCGCCATGGTCTCAAATGTCCGTCGCCTGATACCTTCACTCCTGGGAGGAGGCCTGAGGACAGACTAACGGGTTGGGTGTGGCTGCAGCTTTGTTCCTGCACGAGGTGGCAAAGTGTCAGCCCCACAGGTGGACAAAAGGAGCACAGACCCCTCAGACTTACCAGCTTGGTTTGTGGTGATGTTGACAGAGACGTGCTGTGGGGGAAAGGGACTCTTGCTGGACACCCCATTGACAGCCTGGATGTCAAAGGTATACGGGGTATGGGCCCACAGGCTGCTGATGGAAACGCGGCACTCAGTCAGGCCCAGCTGCCTGGGCACGAACTCCACGTTGTCATCACAGCGGGAGCAGCTCCGGCGGTCTGCCCGGCACTTCTTACAGATGATGTTGTAGGTCACGTCATCCCGCCCACCCGTCTCCCGAGGAGGGTGCCACTCCAGAATGATGGACGTCTCATTGACGATGGAGATGACATTGCGGGGACCTGATGGGACACCTGTGGGGAGACAAAGAAAGGCCCAGTGAGGTCGGGTGGAAGCTTGGCCAGCTTCTCTCCATCCCTCTTTGGTGTGATCCCACCCTCCTCACATACATACATCCCCTCTCCTCCCTCAACTCTAAACAACCATGTCCCAATCCTTTCTGAGAAAAAATGACAGATGGAGATGACAACCTGTTGCCAGCTCCCCTTTGAGTCATCCCAGTGAGGCTTTACTTCTTTGAATCATGTCTGCCAAGGGAGAGGAGGATACAAGCCCTTTTGTTCTCAGGACTAAGCTGCATCCTCCAGGCAGCTTTAGCATCAGTGACATGTATGTATACTAGACTCTTATTGGATTCCATGTCTCTTCTTAACTTGTGTAGAACTCAAGGTTTGGAGGACAGGAGTGACCTCTCCTGGGACTCAACATATTCAGGCATCTTGCATACAGTCTCACACAACCTGGGATCTATGTGGTATGTGCATGGCAGCGGGAGTGTTTCTCTGCAGGATGGGCTTCCAGAACACCTGGAGAAATGAATATTCACATTGTACAAGCATTGGTGCACAAAGCCATGTTGGGTAGAAGATTCACACAGCCACTATTTCTTACCCCACGATACAAGAAGAGCATAGGGGTCTGTCCCAAACACTCTGCTAGCTACCAGAGCTTGTCTTAAGCTGATATGGCACTCAAAATGTTGGTGGTCAGATCTATTCATGGAAAACAAGAGATCTGAACAGACTATCTCTCTTACAAACCAGTCAGGCTCACCGGGACTCAAGGAAGGCAGCCTCTTTTCTCCAGACAGTTCCATCCCTGGCTGCTGTTCACACGCCTCAGCCTTTGCTGAGATGCCTTGTTGCAAAACTCTAGAAAGCTTGGTCCCTAGAAAGAGGGCAGAATGCTGCTAAATTCATGGCTGCAGTCCCGAGCATTTTGAGATCCAGTTGGAGAATCTCCTGCCCAAGAACAGAATGGATCATAGCCTCCGGTTCCCAGGATGGGCTCTGCTTATCCTCAGTATCCACCTGATGGAAACAGACTCTGCCTGGAAGCCCCCCCTTCTGAATGGAAGGCCTGCGGGAGCCACTGCTCTGGATAGTAACGCATTCATAATTCACGCACGTGACTGTCGCCAGCTGAACGGAGACATGTGTAAAGCGGTTCATGCTGGAGACAGGAATCAAATGCCAACACACAGAATGAGGGAATAACAACAAGGTCGGGGGGCACCAGGGAAGGATTCTGTGTTGAATCAGTCAACAGCAAGCAGAGAGAGCAGAAAGCAAATATTAAATCGGATTCTATTAAAACATGAAAGAAAATCAGTACTGTACTATATAAAGCCTATTAGACCTGAGCTAAAGCATAGTTTTCATGCATGCTTGTAACAGGGCAGGATTCATGAAGCATTTTTACTGAGGTCTTGCAAACAGCATTCAAGAATCTCCCACCCATCTGGCCAGGGATAAACATCTATCTCTTTTGAAATCAGTGCACAGGTAGTAATGGGCAGGCACTGGGGATTGCCCTAGGTGAACTTCTATTGGGCATGGCCAGCCTTGTCTCACACCACATTCATCATTAACGTCCATATTGGCCAGTGCCTGTCTTAGACATGTCTGTTTGCTCAGATGGATGAGACTCAGACCACAAGCTCCCGGTGGTGAATGCCATCGCTGTCTGACTCATTGTCACAGCAGACAGCCTAGCCTCAGCCACAGGCCACTGTTTCTCATAGTCATAAAAATTACATTCACCAAGCACTTGTTCCACGCCAGGCATGGGGTAAATCCTTTAACCATATTATCTTTCTGCATCCCATGGCATCCTCTGGTTATCACTCAGAAAGCAGCCTTGGGCAGAGGGGCAGAGACAGTACTGTTAGTGAGAGTGACCATTTACCCCTTCCATCCATTGGAGACGCCTCCCCCCCCAATTCCAGTTACCTCCTCTTGTCCTTGAACTTCAACTTCATCCTCTCCCCTGACTCTACTCTCTCCACTTAAATTTGCATAAGTCATTGCCATTTAAAACCCAAACATGGTCACCTGGAATATCTTTTTCTATGTTGAATGTCCTCTCTTCACTCTCCAGCCAAACTTTCCCAAAGTGGAGTCACACATCATACAGGCTATCCTCTCTCCCTGCTCAACCACCTGCAGTCTGGTTTCTCTCCCACTCCTCTATCATGCCTGCCTTTTTTTTTTTTGTTTTTTTGGTCAGGGGTAGATCCAACCAGTCCATCCTAGAGGAGATCAGTCCTGAGTGTTCATTGGAAGGAAGGATGTTGAAGCTGAAATTCCAATACTTTGGCTACCTGATGCAAAAAACTGACTCACTGGAAAAGACCCTGATGCTGGGAAAGATTGAGGACAGGAGAAGAAGGGGACAACAGAGGATAAGATGGTTGGATGGCATCACTGATTCAATGGACATGGGTTTGGGTGGACTCTGGGAGTTGGTGATGGACAGGGTGGCCTGGTGTGCTGTGGTTCATGGGGTCACAAAGAGTCGGACACGACTGAGCGACTGGACTGAACTGAAAAGGTAGTGTGGGGGGTTCCCTACTTGACAAATCCAGAGAATTTGGTCCTTACATTCCTAACATACTGTGTGGTCACTGGCCAGAACATGGGGACCCAACACACAGTTCATCAGTGGCATCTCCTTTCCTCAAATCTTTTCCTTCCTCTGTATCTCTATCACCTCACAAAAATGGGTTTCACCAATTTTCCTGCCCTAAAGCAAAGCCTCTAATCATTTCTTCAACACCGCTTTCCATCTCTCCCATCCATTCTCATCCACCAGGGTGTGAGTTTCAAAATGTACATGGGATCATACCATTCTCTGCTCAAATACCAGTTATTTAAAAGTTTGCCCTCCTTTCCATGTCCTTCAAGTCCCCATATGGACTTGCTGCTCTTGATTTCACCTCTGGGTGAAATTTTGACCAACAGGAAGCTCCCGCCACATCCTGTGTGCACTGAACTCGCTTCACATCCCTAAGCCTCTGCACTGCATTTCTCTCCTTCATCTGGAATTCTTCCCCTTCTGTCTACTTGAGGAACACTTGCTCACCCTTCCAGATCCAGCACATTTCACTAGGAGACTTCCCTGATGTTCACAGCCATGCATCTCCCCTCTGGGCTTCCATAAGTCCATTTCTAGCTGTGTAACTCAGAATCGTATGGAGGTGAGAGCTGGACCATGAAGAAAGCTGAGTGCCGAAGAATTGATGCTTTTGAACTGTGGTGTTGGAGAAGACGCTTGAGAGTCCCTTGGACAGCAAGGGAATCAAACCAGTGAATCCTAAAGGAAATCAACCCTGGCTATTCATTGGAAGAACTGATGCTGAAACTGAAGCTCCAATACTTCGGCCTGATGCAAACAGCTAGTTCACTGGAAAAGACCCTGATGATGGGAAAGATTGAAGGCAAAAGGAGAAGAGGGAGGCAGAGGATGAGATGGTTGGATGGCATCACCAATTCAGTGGATGTGAACTTGGACAAATTCCAGGAGATGGTGAGATACAGGGAAGCCTGGCATGCTGCAGTTCGTGGAGTCAGACACGACTTAGTAACTGAACAAAAACAACTTAGAATCTACCATCACACTGTGATGGGCTCTTCCTCTGCATTCTCACTACACTATGGCCTCCTGGTGAGCAGGGGCTGGTAGCTGGCTTGTCTCCATGATTCCCATGTCCAGCACTCTGCCTGGTGGGGGGCGGGGGGGCATTCTACCAGTTTTCGACCTCTGGTCAGTGTGCAAGGCTGTAGGTCACACGTGTGCACACGTGTGGGGTTGGGGGAAGATGCAGGAGCAGTGAGGACCTGTTGTGCCCCTGAGTGGTAGAGTGAAATGAAAGTCACTCAGTCGTGTCTGACTCTTTGTGATCTCATGGACTATACAGTCCTTGAATTCTCTAGGCCAGAATACTGAAGTGGGCAGCCTTTCCCTTCTCCAGGGGATCTTCCCGACCCAGGAACTGAACCAGGGTCTCCTGCATTGCAGGCAGATTCTTTACCAACTGAGCTATCAGGGAAGCCCAAGTGGTAGAGGGTTTGGTAAAATACAAGTGGCAGAAGAGAAGCTGAACCATCCCTGATCCATCTATGTCCCTGGGAGCTGAGGAGACCCACCCTGGTCGATATTTTTTCTATGTTCATTTGCTTCCCATTCAAGAAGAAAAGCAGTGGGTTTCCGTGAATGATGAATTTTTCATGTCTATTTAAAACAGCCTTCATATGAAGCAAGCACGTCTCATCCATGGTTGCGCTCCAGAGCACATGCATCTGTGGACCATGAACGGGGGTCTCTGGGAGCCATGGTTGCTGAGTCCAGGGCTACATAAATCTGAATCATTTCCTTCCAAGGTCAGGAGCAGACTTTAATGGCTCTCCCTGGAGAGCAGACTCAGACAGCCAGGAGAACCTGAACACCTATCTTGTGATCTCAGAAGCCAGCATGGTGCCTGGGTTCACAGCGTACCCTTGTGGAGGTGAGGTCTGGGCCACAAACAACTTCTAGAACCTCATTCACTATTTATTTGTTCACTCACTCACTCTTTAAATAAATACTCCTGCACTATTTGGGGCACTTGGGAGATAGGATAAAGCAAACCAGATGAGCTTCTGCTCCCATGGAGTTTACATGGTGGGGAGGGTGGGGAAGTGACAGAAAAGAATAAATAAAGAGATAAAGGAGATGAATCCAGATAACAAAAAGTGCCAGGAAATAAAGCTGCCCCTAGGCTCAGATTGCCTCCCTGCAAAGCTTAGCTCCTGACCCTTTTCCTATGAGGTCCCTTCCAGGACAGGCAAACCAGGTCCAGTATCTGGGCAGCTAAAACTTTGATGGTTCCCAACTCCTGTATGGTCCTGATGACAAGGACGCATTTTTCCAAGTAGGCAGCTTGGACCCTCCTGCGTCTGGACAGTGTGACCACAACAGAGTTGGCCTCCAAATAAATATTCCTAAAGGAAGTGTCAGGGCCACTTCCTACTCATCTAGGCTGTAGCCCCATGTTTGGAGTCCTCCCCCTACAGAGAGAATTTGTCTAGCACCAGGTCCCCAGCAACATCCTTAGGAAGGAGGCCAACTGAGACCAGTAAAAAAAAAAAGAAAGAAAGAAAGAAAGAAAACCACCTTTAAAAGGCAGAGTGGAGAGGGAACCAGAGAGAGAAGAAAATTTGCTTTATCCGTCCTCAGAAGCCCTCAGAAGTGTGCTGGCAGGGCTCAGAGCCAGGGTCTCCTTGTCTAAGCTCCCTGCTCTCTCGTCCGCGTCCTCGTTTTTCTTAATTACATACAGACAGGCTTTTTGAAGCCTCTCTGATCTGTTGCCACGGTTACTACTGATGAAAGCTTCCTGCTAAAAGGGCTAGGAAAACTCAGTCCTTTTAAAGGATGGGAAAACTGCTGAGCTGTGATTCTCTGGGTGGGAGGAACACGGTGGATTCTGGACTATGGGGGTGGGTCTCCAGGGTCTTCCAGGATGTGCCTGAGAGGTTAGCTCAGCCCACATGAAGCATGGATGGCACTGGGAATTCAGAAAGTTAGGCAGAATTTATCCTTCTAGAGTCATGAGCTACCCCAAGTGTTGTCACACTGAGATGGAATCTCTTGCTTCTTAATGTGTTTTGAGCCAGATGAATTTTTTTTTAAAGAATTGAGAGACAGAGTGGGTGGGAAAGAGTCTGTGAGTTTATTTGTATAAAGCTGGAAATAAGAGCACTCTTGAATAATCAGAGGGGAAATAAGCTTAAGACAGGTAAGCCTCAGAAGCCAATTTTATCGGGAATCTTAAAAAAGCCAACATCCTAGTTTCAGAATTTAGATGTGAATTTCTGGCTGGTCCAAAGTACAGAGCAGGCAATGTCCAGCTAACTGTGCATTGCTGTTGCCAGGGTCTGTGTCCTTGTATCCCTCAGCATGGAGAGCAGGTGAAGATGACAATCATAGGAAGGTGATATACTCCTGGGAGCCCCCTTGTGCAGGCTGGAATTGGACTCCTCTGTCTACGGCCAGGTCCTCCCTTGTTTGTGAATGACCCCTTGAGGAATCTGATGAAAGTAACAAAGCTTTTCCTGAGAAAAATGAACATGTACTTGAACATATATGCATGTTTTCAGAGACTCAGGGATCTCTGAAAACAACCGACAAACCTCTTAAATGCTTTCAGCAACAAAATTTAAAAAAATATTCTCTTGTTGGCAAAGCTTAGGAATGTGAACCTCTAAGCCTTAATTTTCTACCCCCATGCCCAGACCTGTGTGGAGAGCCCATAAAGATATAGAGGTTACAGGCTATAGTGTTGGGGAACCCATATGTTTATTAATGAGACAAGATCCCTTACCTATGGATTATTGGGAATTGTGGACACATTTAGCTAAGGATCAGAGCAAGTGATCCAGACAGAAAGAGTTACAGACAGATGTTTGAGGAATGGTAGTAAGATCAATGAAGGACAAAATTTTTCGAGATGGTGTCTGGGCATCTTGCCCACAAGATTGGAGCTGTACTTGGGGAGAGGCACCTTGAAAGCTATTTGCTCTAATCTATGCCCTCTGGGCCACCTAACCCTTCCTTGCAAGTACCCCCTAGGCAGAGGCCTAGTCTTGGGTGTAGGGCTGCGTCTCCAGCATGGTTCCACACGTTCTGTCTTTTTGGCTTAAAATTTCTGTGTGCACTTAGACATCTGCTTTCTGGGCTCCCAAAAGGCAGTCTGACTTTGGCACAGTATCTGGTCTTGCTTGTTCTCCTTCCTCCTATGGACAGGGAAATCCCTCTTTTATACTTTTAGAGCAAACTGTGTCCTCTACTCAATATTCTCTTAGGAGAAAGGGTTGAAATAGGGTCTGTGAATGAGCCAGAAAGGAGATGGGATACTCAAGACTCTGGGATGCAGAGGTAGTGTTCTCATGGCTAAGAAGAGTCAAGATTGTAGTTTGGAAAACTAACTGCATATTTTAATGTGAGTTGGGGGTTAAGAAGGGATAGAAATGGAGATCAGAAAATAACATCATAGACAGAGGTGGCAGAAAAAAAAGTGAGGGGTCAGGAAGACATGTGAGAAGCGGGACCAAATGGGTTATCAAAAATGACAGTACTATCAGGACATCTCTACTCATGGCCCACTGTGATATACCTACTTTAAGAAATTGTGTCTGAGTGATTAGAAGGCTTCCTAGAGAAGAATAAAGGTCTTTGAGATTTTATGGAGAAACAGAAGTCAAGGAGAAAAAGCATACGTGGAACTGGGGGCTGTGGAGATCTAAAGAGGTCTTATATCAAAGCAAAATATGCAGGACTCTAAGTTAGGCTGGTGGTTATGCCTTTGTCCTCTGTACAGAACATAGGGCTAAAAGCGGAATGGGCTGGAGTGTAACATAAGCCAAAAAAGGGAAAGTTTGCAGCTGTCAGAAAGGTAGTAGAGTTACCAAGTAAACATGAGGTCAGCCTCATGTTCAGTTTTGGTTCCTTCTTTGGGTAACTTGTTATTTGAAAACACTGTCAAACCAAAAGCCCTCTCTGGCTGCCATGTGTAGCTTTGACACACTTCAGCCAAAGTTCAGCTTGGTCTTTCTCTTGCACTTCTCTTTTCCTCCTGAGGCACCAGTTCCTCTTCCACCATTCCTTCACTTAGGTGCAGCTTTCCTGGGGAAGACTAGACAAGAATGACCACTATGCTAGAGGAAAGTGCTGGGATGCAGTGGACCATGCTGGTTCAGCACCTTGGAGAGGGCATGAGTCAACTTGCTCTCACTCCTTTCACTGGGATTCCCTGGATAGCAGTGGGCAGTTTCTAAAGATCCTCTCTCGGGTACCAATAACACCACAATAACAGGAGTCTGTGACAGCAGGGGTTGGAAGGTCTTGTCTTTGGAGGTGGGATGGGTATATTACTATTTGAGGCCATATCAGGGGACCAAGAGTAAGCTATCAGGAATCTGATGAAAAGCAGTGGCATCAGTGGACAGACTGCTGAGGCACACTCCATTCAATAAAGAAGCTAAGAGGGGCTTAGGATCTTTGGAAAAAGCAGACCAAGTGTTGGCTATAATTCATGAGTGACAAAGACTAGACAATTGGAACACTGTTTTGCTCAAGGTGAAGATGGTAATATCTCAAATCCTAAAGTGGCTTTTCCTCAAAGGAAGTTAGTTGTCCTGGGGGCTGGAGGCACAGAACTGGAAAGCTGAGTCAGATCTGTCTCTTTGCAAGCTCAGGTACACTGGTTACTCCCCTAAGAACGTAGGCTGTCTCTCCTGAGGCAAAGAGGAGAGGACATTGAAACCTGGAACAATCATGTTGCTTTACTTTTCTTAATTGCCCCAGGGGCAATTTTATATCACTTTGAATGAGTTTAAACTAGACCCCAGGGACATGCCTTCCTGTGAACAGACACCTATGCCATCTGCAAGGACATAAGAAGGACAAGGCTTTGATTTGGTTACATGTGTTTGTTTCATACCATTGGGTAAGTGATTAATTTTGGTAGTTCGTCTAGAAGATCTCTACAAGGATCATCTGAAAGATCAGAGAGGTGGCTGTGGTTTCCATTTTAATAGAGTTCTGCATGGAGTTGTGAATTTCATATCAACAACAAACCCTACATGCAAAGTACTATCATAGGCATTTTGGTACATAAGTTAATGAAGCCTCATTTTCCCAACATCCCATGAGGTAGGAACTATTATCCCCATTTTACCTATAAGGAAACTGTAGCTCAGAGACATTAAATAACTTGCCTAAATTATGTGGCGGGTGAGTGCTGGAATCAAGACTTGAGTACAAGTCTGGATGTTCCCAAAGCTCATCCTTAACAACTCTTCCCCCCAGGGTGGAGGAACCTAAGAGTGCAAGGTGCAGGTGTGATGCAAATACAGCCAGGTGCTGGGGGTAGGGGTAGGAGGAGTCTTGATGCCTCCTCTCATGAAGGCAGGAAGCTCTTGTTTCTGAACCATTTTAGTAGCTTTCCTGTAGAAACAGAGCAACCGTGGTTCCAGGGCTGTGCTGAGCATGTCTGCATGTGTTGCTCATTAGGGTCTTGGAAACACTGGGCCTGTACTCAGGCAATTCCCCTAATCATAACAGTTAGTAATAAGAAGAAACGACTAGTCAAAACAAGGAGGGACCCTGCTGAGAGGGATTTCAGGAGCATTAAAGAACCCAGTGTTATACATTTCTCCAAACACCAATGTTTGCAGAAAGTATTTTTTGTTTCACCGGCTTCGATGGAGCTAATTGTGTGGGAGAGAGGGGGTGGATTCACTTTCTGGGAAAAAAAGCCCCCTCTCCCTGGCCCAAATTAAAGCCTGAGCATCTAGGTTTGCCCAGGGTTGCAGAAGCCCTTGGAGGATGGCTGAGGCCCCTGCCTTCGTGAGGCAGTGCATCCCAGCAGAAAGGGCTTACGACCATCTGTGTCACTGCCTGTGGGGACAGGAGGCTGAATCTTCTATTTGTGGCCCCAAGTGAGGCCAGAGAGAGGGAAACTTAGATAGGATGCCCCCTGCAGATTCCCTGGGGACACTTCAATCAAGGAGAGAGAGTGGTTATGTCATCTTATAGACTTTGTCTTCAAGACCTCCTTCCTGGCCCTGAAGTGAGGCCTCAGGGCTTTCTGAAATGGTGAAAGGTGCACTGGAAAATTGGGCTGAGTGCCAGCTTTGTGACTTCGGGCAGGTCACTTGCATACTCTGAGCCTAATCTTTCACTCTTGGCTGATCCATCCATGTTCCTGAGACTCTACATTGCACTAAGACCCATGCATAAGATTATGGTATGAAAAGTTCCCTGGTGTCTACCTGGAGGAGCTCAAAGTGTGCAGGGAAGGCAGGCACGTGCATGGCAGTCACACAAACCACTGGCTGACAATGCTGGTGGACACACGCCCCCTGGGCCTGGAGACGGCCGCGCACTGTGCTGCAAGGGGACAAGCAGGGTCCCTGCTCTCTTCTCACTGATGACAGACTCAAACAGCTGCATATATGTTGAAGCTGTCAGTGTATCTTAGTGTGTTCCACATGCACTAAAGACTATCTGGTAGTTACCCAGAAATCCCTGTCCATCCATCCACCTTCCAGCAGAGAAACAGTGACCATATACACACCTGTGCAGTCAACAGAAGACACTGTCTGGCACATTTGACATGAAGGCCCTCTGAAGACATCTTCCTGCTTACGACTTCTGAGGCCCCAGACAGACTTTCTCTATGGAATTTACCAGATTTAAAACTAAATATGCAAAAAACTAAGATCATGGCGTGTGGTCCCATCACTTCCTGGCAAATTGGTGGGGGAAGAATGGAAACAGTGACCGATTTTATTTTCTTGGGCTCCAAAATCACTACATGGTGACTGCAGCCATGAAATTAATTTCCTTGGAAGGAAAGTTATGACAAATTTAGATAACATATAAAAAGCAGAGATATCACTCTGCCAACAAAGGTCCATATAGTCAAGGCTATGGTTATTCCAGTAGTGAAAGTTATTACAGATGTGAGTGTTGAACCATTAAGAAGGCTGAGCACTGAAGAATTGATGCTTTCGAATTGTGTTGGAGAAGACTCTTGAGAGTCCTTTGGGTAGCAAGGAGATCAAATCAGTCAATCCTAAAGGAAATCAACCCTGAATATTCACTGGAAGGACTGATGCTGAAGCTTAAGCTCCAATACTTTGGTCACCTGATGCATAGAGGTGGCTTACTGGAAAAGACCCTGATGCTGGGAAAGAGGAGGGCAAGAGGAGGGGCAAGAGGAGAAGGGGACGTGACAGACAATGAGATGGTTGGATGTCATCACTGACTCAATGGACATGAGTTTGAGCAAGCTCTGGGAGATAGTGAAGGACAGGGAAGCCTGGCATGTTGTAGTTCCTGGGGTGGCATGATTTAGCGACTGAACCACAAAGCTTGTCTACAGGGCTCCTACCCAGGTTAGGGAAGGCTGGACACACCTAGACCCTGCTCATGGCATCTTTGACTCAAGTATCCCCATATGGTCCCCACAGATCTTCCCCCTGAAAGATCCATACACTAGGCCAGATCCTGCTAGGCATGCTCCAAGGTGTTTGCTGTCACCAGAGGCAACAGTCTAAGCCAGAGTCTTCTTGAAGTCAAAAGACTTTGGGACATACATCAGTCTCTGGCACAACAGAAAGATAGACCCTACTTTGGCAGAGCCTCCCACAGAGCAACATGTTTTAGAACATCATTTCTAATTGATACCAACTCAGACCCTGAACCACTTATTTGATTTAGCATGTCCTGACTCAGCCCAGAGCTTGGTAATTGCCCCCGTGCTGGTGCAAGTGTGGAGGCTGAGATCAGGAAAGAAATCCAGAACAAGAAAATGGATGCTATGGGTCTTGAGATACGGTTGGTAGCCACTGGGTCAAGGTCTGTCAAGGATGAGGGTCACGCACATGATGGAAACCTTAAAGGTAAAGCACCTCAGCTCCCTCAAACTCCTTATAGGTCACAGCCTACTGTGAACTCTCAAATACTAGGTACTAAATGGAGAAGGGCATGGATTTTCCAAGGTAGTTTTTAAAATACTATATCCATCTGGGCCAGACTGGACAAGCCCCTGCTGCATGTGGGGAGCTGTAGAGGGAGGCAGTAGCTGGGATGAGGTCTCAAGGCTACTGCATGATTAGCAGTCATCTCCTCACCATCCCCAGAGAGAGGGTGGTGACCATGAAGGAGTCTTGCATCTCCACAGTTCTTCACAAATAACCAAAAGCCCCTTCACTGTGTGACAGAATTTTTCCAGTTGTCATAATTCTTTATCATTTTTAGAGACTGTGCAACAGAAAGGCATCAGAACAATAGCTGGGAAGAGACTATGGGTTACATAGTAATGGGTTATTCATTTAGTTTTCTCTAGGAAAACACAGAAGATAAAGAAGAGTTTTCAAAACAAACTTCAGATTTGCTATCATCCCCCTGGGGCTTCCCAGATGGCACAGTGGTAAAGAATCCTAGCTTGCTCTCTCCCCTTTTGATTCCCCCTCTTCTCCTGGTCACCTCTATCTCCTTCCTCCCTCTTCTCTTCTGCATGTAACTCTGTGTACCTCTCCAGGTGTCCCTTATGTGGAGGAGCTTTTCATCATTAACCTAGATGTTTTTATCATCAGTGCTGTATAGATGGAGAAGTCTTGAGGCTGTAAGAATAAAACTGAAAACCAGAAGCAGAAGGCTTAAGTCCAAATCCTGAGAACACCAGAGAACTCCTGAATCCAGGGGACATTAATCAATAGGAGTTCATCAAATGTCTCCATACCTACACTGAAACCAAGCACCACCCAAGGGCCAACCAGCTCCAGAGCAAGACATACCACGCAAATTCTCCAGCAACACAGGAACATAAACCTGAGCCTCATAATCAGACTGACCAAAGTCACACCAAACCCAATGAGATCTCAAAACTCATTACTGGACACTTCATTGCACTCCAGAGAGAAGAAATCCAGCTCCACCCACCAGAACACCAACACAAGCTTCCCTAATCAGGAAACCTTGACAAGCCACTTGTCCAACCCCACCCACCCACATTGAGGAACCTCCACAATAAAGAGGAACCACAAACTGCCAGAATATGGAAAGGCCACCCCAAACACAGCAACATAAACAAGATGAAAAGGCAGAGAAATACCCAGCAGGTAAAGAAATGGGATAAATGCCCACCAAACCAAACAAGAGAGGAGGAGATAGGGAATCTACCTGAAAAAGAATTCAGAATAATGATAGTGAAAATGATCCAAAATCTTGAAAACAAAATGGAGTTACAGATAAACAGCCAGGAGACAAGGATCGAGAAGATGCAAGAAAGGTTTAACAAGGACTTAGAAGAAATAAAAAAGAGTCAACATACAATGAATAATGCAATAAATGAGATCAAAAACACTCTGGAGGGAACCAACAGTAGAATAACGGAGGCAGAAGATAGGATAAATGAGGTAGAAGATAGAATGGTAGAAATAAATGAAACAGAGAGGGGGAAAAAAGTTAAAAGAAATGAGGACAACCTCAGAGACCTCTGGGACAATGTTAAACGCCCCGACATTTGAATCATAGGAGTCCCAGAAGAAGAAGGCAAAAAGAAAGGTCGTGAGAAAATACTCGAGGAGATAATAGTTGAAAACTTCCCTAAAATGGGAAAGGAAATAGCCACCCAAGTCCAAGAAACCCAGAGAGTCCCAAACAGGATAAACCCAAGGTGAAACACCCCAAGACACATATTAATCAAATTAACAAAGATCAAACACAAAGAACAAATATTAAAAGCAGCAAGGGAAAAACAACAAGTAACACACAAGGGGATTCCCATAAGGATAACAGCTAATCTTTCAATAGAAACTCTTCAGATCAGAAGGGAACGGCAGGACATACTTAAAGTGATGAAAGAAAATAACCTACAGCCCAGATTACTGTACCCAGCAAGGATCTCATTCACATACGAAGGAGAAATCAAAAGCTTTACAGACAAGCAAAAGTTGAGAGAACTCAGCATCACCAAACCAACTCTCCAACAAATGCTAAAGGATCTTCTCTAGACAGGAAACACAGAAAGGGTGTATAAACTTGAACCCAAAATAATAAAGTAAATGGTAACAGGATCATACTTATCAATAATCATCTTAAATGTAAATGGGTTGAATGCCCCAACCAAAAGGCAAAGACTGAATGAATGGATACAAAAACAAGACCCTTATATATGTTGTCTACAAGAGACCCATCTCGAAACAAGGGTCACATATAGACTGAAAGTGAAGGGCTGGAAAAAGATATTTCACACAAATAGAGACCAAAGGAAAGCAGGAGTAGCACTACTCATATCGGATAAAATAAACTTTAAAACAAAGGCTGTGAAAAGAGACAAAGATGGACACTACATAATGATCAAAGGATCAATCCAAGAAGAAGATATAACAATCATAAATATATATGCACCCAACATAGGAACACTATAATATGTAAGACAAATGCTAACAAGTATGAAAGGGGAAATTAACAATAACACAATAATAGTGGGAGACTTTAATACCTCACTCACATCTATGGATAGATCAACTAAACAGAAAATTAACAAGGAAACACAAGCTTTAAATGATATAATAGACCAGTTAGACCTAATTGATATCTATAGGACATTTCACCCCAAAACAGTGAATTTCACCTTTTTCTCAAGTGTACATGGAACCTTCTCCAAGATAGATCACATCCTGGGCCATAAATCTAGTCTTGGTAAATTCAAAAAAATTGAAATCATTCCAAGTATCTTTTCTGACCACAATGGAATAAGATTAGATGTCAATTACAGGAGAAAAACTATTAAAAATTCCAACATATGGAGGCTGAACAACACGCTACTGAATAAACAACAAGTCACAGAAGAAATCAAAAAAGAAATCAAAATATGCATAAAAACAAATGAAAATGAAAACACAACAACCCAAAACCTACGGGATACTGTAAAAGCAGTGCTAAGGGGAAGGTTCATAGCAATACAGGCTTACCTCAAGAAACAAGAAAAAAGTCAAATAAATAACCTAACTCAACATCTAAAGCAACTTGAAAAGGAAGGAAATATGAACCTCAGGGTTAGTGGAAGGGAAGAAATCTTAAAAATTAGGGCAGAAATAAATGCAAAAGAAACAAAAGAGACCATAGCAAAAACCAACAAAATCAAAAGCTGGTTATTTGATAAGATAAATAAAATTGACAAACCATTAGCCAGACTTATCAAGAAACAAAGGGAGAAAAATCAAATCAACAAAATTAGAAATGAAAATGGAGAGATCACAACAGACAACATAGAAATACAAAGGATCATAAGAGACTATTATCAGCAACTATATACAAATAAAATGTACAACTTGGAAGAAATGGACAAATTCTTAGAAGAGTACAACTTTCCAAAATTGAACCAGGAAGAAATAGAAAATCTTAACAGACCCATCACAAGCATGGAAATCGAAACTCTAATCAGAAATCTTCCAACAAACAAAAGCCCAGGACCAGACGGCTTCACAGCTGAATTCTACCAAAAATTTAGAGAAGAACTAACACCTATCCTACTCAAACTCCTCTAGAAAATTTCAGAGGAAGGTAAACTTCCAAACTCATTCTATGAGGCCACAATCACCCTAATACTAAAACCTGACAAAGATGCCACAAAAAAATAAAACTACAGGCCAATATCACTGATGAACATAGATGCAAAAATCCTTAACGAAATTCTAGAACACAGAAACCAACAATATATTAAAAAGATCATATATCATGACCAAGTGGACTTTATCCCAGGGATGCAAGGATTCTTCAATATCCGCAAATCAATCAATGTAATACACCACATTAACGAATTGAAAAATAAAAACCATATGATTATCTCAACAGATGCAGAGAAAGCCTTTGACAAAATGCAACATCCATTTATGATGAAAACCCTTCAAAAGCAGGAATAGAAGGAACATACCTCAACATAATAAAAGCTATATATGACAAACCCTCAGCAAACATTATCCTCAATGGTGAAAAATTGAAAGCATTTCCCCTAAAGTCAGGAAAAAGACAAGGGTGCCCACTCTCACCACTACTATTTAACATAGTTTTGGAAGTTTTGGCCACAGCAATCAGAGCAGAAAAAGCAATAAAAGGAATCCAGATAGGAAAAGAAGAAGTAAAACTCTTACTGTTTGCAGATGACATGATCCTCTACACAGAAAACCCTAAAGACTCCACCAGAAAATTGCTAAAGCTAATCAATGAATATAGCAAAGTTGCAGGATATAAAATTAACACACAGAAATCCCTTGCATTCCTATACACTAACAATGAGAAAATAGAAAAAGAAATTAAGGAAACAATTCCATTCATCACTGCAACAAAAAGAATAAAATGCTTAGGAATATATCTACCTAAAGAAACAAAAGACCTATATATAGAAAACTATAAAACACTGGTGAAAGAAATCAAAGAGGACACAAATAGATGGAGAAATATACCGTGTTCATGGATCAGAAGAATCAATATAGTGAACATAAGTATACTTATAAGATTCAATGCAATCCCCATCAAGCTACCAATGGTATTTTTCAGAGAACTAGAACAAATAATTTCACAATTTGTATGGAAATACAAAAAACCTCGAATAGCCAAAGCAACCCTGAGAAACAAGAATGGAACTGGAGGAATCAACCTGCCTGACTTCAGTCTCTACTACAAAGCCACAGTCATCAAGACAGTGTGGTGCTGGCACAAAGACAGAAATATAGATCAATGGAACAAAATAGAAAGTCATGAGATAAATCCACGCACCTATGGACACCTTATCTTTGACAAAGGAGGCAAGAATATACAATGGAAAGAAAAGACAATCTCTTTAACAAGTGGGACTGGGAAAACTGGTCAACCACTTGTAAAAGAATGAAACTAGAACACTTTCTGACACCATACACAAAAATAAACTCAAAATGGATTAATATCTAAATGTAAGACCAGAAACTATTAAACTCCTAGAGGAAAACATAGGCAAAACACTCTCCGACATAAACCACAGCAGGATCCTCTATGACCCACTTCCCAGAACATTGGAAATAAAAGCAAAAATAAACAAATGGGACCTAATTAAAATTAAAAGCTTCTGCACAACAAAGGAAACTATAAGTAAGGTGAAAAGACAGCCTTCAGAATGGGAGAAAATAATAGCAAATGAAGCAACAGACAAAGGATTAATCTCAAAAATATACAAGCAACTCCTGCAGCTCAATTCCAGAAAAATAAATGACCCAATCAAAAAATGGACCAAAGAACTAAACAGACATTTCTCCAAAGAAGACATACAGACGGCTAACAAACACATGAAAAGATGCTCCACATCACTCATTATCAGAGAATGCAAATCAAAACCACAATGAGGTACCACTTCACGCCAGTCAGAATGGCTGCTATCCAAAAGTCTACACGCAATAAATGCTGGAGAGGGTGTGGAGAAAAGGAAACCCTCTTACACTGTTGGTGGGAATGCAAACTAGTACAGCCACTATGGAGAACAGTGTGGAGATTCCTTAAAAAACTGGAAATAAAACTGCCATATGACTCAGCAATCCCACTCCTGGGCATACAGACAGAGGAAACCAGAATTGAAAGAGATACGTGTACCCCAGTGTTCATCACAGCACTGTTTATAATAGCTAGGACATGGAAGCAATCTAGATGTCCATCCAGCAGATGAATGGATAAGAAAGCTGTGGTACATATACTCAATGGAATATTACTCAGCCATTAAAAAGAATACATTTGAATCAGTTCTAATGAGGTGGATGAAACTGGAGCCTATTATACAGAGTGAAGTAAGCCAGAAAGAAAAACACCAATACAGCATACTAATGCATATATATGGAATTTAGAAAGATGGTAATGATAACCCTATATGTGAGACAGCAAAAGAGACACAGATGTATTGAACAGTCTTTTGGACTCTGTGGGAGAGGGCGAGGGCGGGATGATATGGGAGAATGGCATTGAAACATGTAAATTATCATACGTGAAACGAATCTCCAGTCCAGGTTTGATGCATGATACAGGGTGCTCAGAGCTGGTGCACTGGGATGACCCAGAGGGATGGGATGGGGAGGGAGGTGGGATGGGGGTACAGGATGGGGAACACATGTACACCCATGGAGGATTCAAGTCAACGTATGGCAAAACCAATACAATATTGTAAAATAAAATAAATAAACAAATAAATGGGAAAAAAAAAAAAAAAAGAATCCACCTGCCAATGCAGGAGACACAGGAGATGCAAGTTCAACCCCTGGGTCAGGAAGATCCCCTGTGTCAGGAAATGGCAACCCACTCCAGTACTTTTCCCTGGAGAACCCCATGGGCAGAAGAGCTTGATGGGCTACAGCCCATGGGGTCACAAAGAATCTGACATGACTGAGTGACTGAATCCCAGCACCGCCCTATGTGGTTCTAAAAGAGACTTGTGTTGCCTCTTTCTGGGTGTAAAAAAAGGCCCAGGATCCTAAGACAACAATTCAAGGTCAAGAGAACAAAAAGAAAAGTTGAAAAAGGCAGGTATACCTCCCAGGAAGGTATGGGTCATCCAAAATCAAGTCCTGATTCTGACATGTCATAGACACACTCATTTTTGGCATGGGAAGGAATCCTGGAGGTTAGAGTGTGTCCATGGCGGTGAATGCCCTCTACTGTCCCTACCTGGTTGACCAACTTCTATTTGATTTCTCCAGTGATGGGAAGCTCACTATTCCCACCACCAGGAAGTCCTTTGCTAATGGTAATCATAACCTCTTTGAAAAATATAATGAAAAAAAAATTACCTATTCACAATAGCCACAAATCCCATAAAATTCATATGATTAAATCTCACAAGGCTTGTAGAATGCTTGTATGAAGACAACTATAAAATTTTACTTAAGGACCTAAAAGAAGACTTGAACACATGCTCCTGGAAGAAGGGATGTAGATCTAAAGATAACAGTCATCTCCAAAGTAACCCATATATTCAGTGCTTTCCCAGTCCCAATGTAATAGGATTGATTAATGAGTTGTGCCAAGCTGATTTCAAAGTTCATCTTGCAGATAAAAATGTTTAAGAGTTGGCAAGACATTTTGAAAATGAATAATATGTACAGACTTCTTTTACCAGTTATTGAAATATACAACAAAGCTACTATCTTCAGAACAGCTTAGAACTGGCGCCAGAAAAGACTAAACAATCAATGGTAAGGAATATAGATGAGTAGAGACAGGCACTTAGTCTGTAACAAAAGAGGCATTTCACTAACATTTTGGATAATTCAGATGGAGCTGATGGGATGCTATTTTTAATAAGAGAAATAAGAATACCAATATCAGGTCTTACACAAACTAAGTTTTAGATGAAGGAAGGAGCTAAAACTAAACACCATATAAAGAACTAAAATAAAATGAGAGTGTTTTTATATATTAAAGTGGGGAAGACATACACAAAACCCAGGCAAAAAGTCAAGACTGAAATCCCCCAAATCAGAAATAAAAAAAGGTCAAGTTTAAGCTCAAAAATTAAAAATCTCAAAAATGCCAAAAATGTATTCATAGAGTTAAAAATAAGTAGAGGACTGCACAATCCCAAGTGGCTCAAGAGGTAAAGAACCACCTGCAGTGAAGGAAATGCGGGAGACATGGGTTCAATCCTGGGGTTAGGAAGATCTAATGGAGGAGGAAATGGCAACCCACTCCAGTTGCCTAGAAAATCCCATGGACAGAGGATCCTGGAAGGCTATGGTCCATAGGGTCACAAAGAGTTGGACATGATTGGGCACATACACAGAAGAGGGCTGGGAGACAAGATGTCACATTTAATTGACAGGCATCTAGAAGTCAATTTTTAAAAACAGAAAAAGGGCAAGAACAGTCAATTTCCAGGAGACAAAATAAATTTGTCAATAAATGTATGAAAAAGACAGTGATTTATACTAAGGGAAACACTGTCAAAATTTTTAGGAGGTCAGTCAAACTGGCTAAAGCCTGAGTCTTGATAACACCCAGTTGAGCCCGTGGGTGTAGAAGCAAGATGTACACCACTGGTGGGGGTGTCACTTGGTCAAGTCCTAGTCCTCTGGGACAGCACTTTGATTGGCTTTCTGAGTATATGTGCCCAGCAACCCAGCAATTCTATTTCTAGGTTAATTTCCTCCACAAATATAGGCTTGTGTGCCCTCAGGCTATGCTGAGCATTTTCATTTTTATTTATATTAGTGAAACGCTGTGCTGACCACCTATGGGGGACTATATAACACAGCAGAGGTGACAGTGCCTCCATCCTCTCCCCTCTCCCCGACTGTCCCCCCTCCCTCATCTTCTGCTTTCCCCACCCACCAATTCTCCTCTCTTCCCCAGTCTTGCTGAAGGTCATTTCCAAGCCACTTCCTTAGAGCTCACAAGATGACACTAGACCAATCACACACACAGTCCTTCACTGTCTCAAATGGGCAGCAGCATTAGTTTGGGGTCAGGCCATCTCAGAGGCAATGGAGCGCCCTCCTAAGGATTGAAGCCTAGCCCTGAGGGTAAGGAGCTCTACCTGGTCAGGTCTGGGCAGAAATCAGGCCCTGCCACCCACGAACAAATGCATGAGCTAGGGCACTAGCCATGCTGGACGTCAGTTCTCTCATCTATACATTGGGAATAACAGTAGTACCACTTTATATTCTGTGAGGGTAACTGAGAAAATCCACATCAGGGCTTAATCAGCACCAGCTATCATGTTAGACGTACTGTTACTTGCTTGTGCTCTTGATCCAGTTGGTTGTGGCCAGGGGTACCAGGCACATGGTACTTGGGATCCACTCAGAAAGGGCCTTAGCCATAGGCTATGGTGGTGCACAGCCTTCACCATGCTTGGGGTGCAGGCATGGGTGTGATTGACCTTAACAGAGCTGCCTGCAGCCCTTTCACTGGAATGACCACAAAGCCTACCCTTTGCTCACAGTACAGTGACTTTTCACCTCATGTGAAAGTTCCTCTGTGCTGGCTAGCAAATAGCATCCTTGAGGGGAATAGAGTGGCTTTCTAACTTTCCTCACTGAGCACTGGCAGGTCTTGGTGGTGACCTGGCTTCCCACTGCCCCCTCCCCCAACCGCCCACCTTCTCGGCATGTCTGATGCAGCACAGCCAGCCTGGATCTGCAGCCAGCTGCAGCCAGCTGCATCTCAATCTGATCTGCAGCCAGCTGCATCTCAATCTCACTACACAGGTGCCATGCTGGTCTCTTTCCACTCAACAGCACTGAGCATCCTTTACTGCCACTTACAAGGTGAGCAGAGCTTGGTGATAATCCAGAGGATCTGCTCAAAAACCCCCTTAGACATCTTCTTGCAAGTCTAAGCCCATAGCCATGAGGAGATGGGGGAAACAAAACATCATGACCACCATTGCCTCAACCTTCTCTCTACAGAATGGGAAGGGAGGACAGAGGGACCTTTGTGTCCAAGTGGCATTTGGCCCTATACCCATCAACCCCTGAGACCATTCACTCTTCTTAATGTGGTCTCAGAGTCAGAGCACCTTGGTTGTGCTTGGCAGAGGTAGTTTCTGGCATAATTTGGAGGGAATACTGGTCCTTCCACAGTTGACTTAAGACTGGAGCCTGCTCTGTCTGCGCAAAATCATCCATGATCATTTACCCACTGGGGAGTCTAGACTTTAAGCCCACAGCCAACCCCTTTTCAACCCCAAATGTGTACTTTACAGCCAATTGCATGGAAATTTTCTCAGAAGACCAACACAGAGTTTCAAAATAAATCGCTACGAAATGCTAGTGTCCTGGTCCTATGCCACACATAATTCAAAGAGTATGGACAAGCTCACACTGACTACAAGACTCATTTCTTTCTACTTACCCAATTTCCCATACAATTGAGAAATCTTCCTGGCAGGAATACCTCTTCGTACAATTCCAGTCAGTGTACTTCACTAATTACACAGGTAGCTTTGCTCACTTGGACAGTGTTCAGAATACATCCTTATGCTAACTGAGACTGGCTTCCTTCTAGGAGAGTCAAAGACGCCTGGAGCCCCTGGTCTTGGTCACACCCAAGCAAAGCCATCAGTGACATCTGTGGGTCTCTGGCTCTAACTGCTTTGTTTCATTCACATGTTTTTACCAGTCAGGGGATATAGAAGATCACGCTCATGATTTGAGAAAGGGTTGGCTAGTGCCAGGTTTCTAAAATGGCAGCTAGAAGGTCAGAGAATGAAAAAGAGGGTGGAGCCAGGAACCCCACCCAGTGTAATGGAGTTGAGGGTGGGTTCTGAGTCCAGCCCTCAGGGAAGCTTAATGATCAGTAACAGAGAGGTGTAGTAGGCTCGTATGGTACCAGGACTGATTGGCAGTGGTGAAATTGAAAGCTGATTGCAAAGAGAAAATTGGCTGAAAGTCTAGGAGTGAGTCCCAGACTTAACCCCCCTAGGGGACTTGGGCTTGGCCTCTGGTGTCAGAATTGGATCAGGATCTGATTCTGGGTTACATGGATGGAAGAAGGAGGGAGTAGGGGAACCAGGACCCTAGTCACATCTGGGGATCACCTGTGAGTGGCTGGGGACCAAGATGGTCTACACCAGCAATATATGGACTTGTGATCACATCATGATGGGGTCAAGATGGGCATGATGGTATAAGATTCCAGTCAACCTAGGATAACTCTCCAGAAGTGATTGCTCTAAAATGCCCATTCCCCCCACCCACCCCACATTTTCTGTTCTGATTTTGG
Organism: Muntiacus reevesi; assembly: GCF_963930625.1. Classification (NCBI taxonomy): domain Eukaryota; kingdom Metazoa; phylum Chordata; class Mammalia; order Artiodactyla; family Cervidae; genus Muntiacus; species Muntiacus reevesi. The sequence goes on from NC_089256.1 coordinate 14,257,781, forward strand.
AATGTGCAATCCAGATATGACTCAAACCATATTCATAATAACCAAAACACAGACAAGTTTTTGAGACCTTACAATACATCTGATGCTGAGTTAGGTATATACATCACCACAACTTGGCACAATGATAAACAATATCTTCATTTTATGGAAAAGAAATGGAGTTTGAGAGAGGTTAAGGAACCACAGCAACAGAGGGGTAGAGTCAAGAGTGAAGTCTGGTCTGCCTGATCCCAACAGCAGGCCTCTTACCACTTGGCTATGTTGGGCACCTACCATGTAAGTCCTCAGAGGGGATTAAAAAAATCAGATCATCATGTCAACAGCATCCAGTCCAGTGGACGGAGAAAGCCCTACACCTGAACAGATCTGAATAGAAGATTCAGAGCATGCACCTTCTTTCCTGGGGATGAAGATGCTGGCAGAAGAGAGACGATGTACAGCCACATGCCTCTGACTGTCTCCTCTTTTGAGGAGGAGAATTAGAGCAGGGAAGATTTAAGAACCCTGAGCCACAGCTGCCATCCAATTCAAGCGTCCATCCCAGGCCAGCCCCGCCTGGGACCAAAACCTGCAAATTAGACATCAAAGCCATTGCCTGAAGGCCACCAAGGAGCATTCAGGGCAACAGTGAATCCTACAGCCATGCATTAGACAACTTTGTTCTGATTTTCAAAATAGAAAAGAGAGTAGATTAAATGAATAAATTTTGCCTCAATCCCCTCCTACTTCTGAAACTTCATAGTTAAATCAATGCTTTCTGAGTCTTAAGGAAACAGTGACAAAACCCAGAATGGGCCTCTAAGTATTCAGTTCAGTTCAGCCACTCAGTCATGTCCGACTGTTTGGGACCCCAAGAATCGCAGCACGCCAGGCCTCCCTGTCCATCACCAACTCTCGGAGTTTATTCAAACTCATGTCCATCAAGTTGGTGATGCCATCCAGCTTTCTCATCCTCTGTTGTCCCCTTCTCCTCCTGCCCCCAATCCCTCCCAGCATCAGGGTCTTTTCGAATGAGTCAACTCTTTGCATGAGGTGGCCAAAGTATTGGAGTTTCAGCTTCAGCATCAGTCCTTCCAATGAACACCCAGGACTGATCTCCTTTAGGATGGACTGGTTGGATCTTCTTGCAGTCCAAGGGACTCTCAAGAGTCTTCTCCAACACCACAATTTAAAAGCATCAATTTTTTGGTGCTCCTCTAAGTATAAGTCTGGACAAATGACATTGTTTCTTTGTCTAAAAGTTTATGAGCCTTTAGAGAAAAAGAATATAGACAATGTACCTAGATTTCAAGGACAGTAACTGAAAAAAGTACACAGATACTTGTGTACCAAAGGAAGAAATGTTAGCTAAATGATAATTCCAGTGCTTGGATTCAAGCTGCTTTGAAAATAGCACAAAAGCAGAGTGTACAACTCCAATAATAGTAGTAAAACAAAATAGCTTACTTTCATTGACTGCATCCTGTATGCCAAACACTGTTTTAAATAGTGTTCTAAATATTACTCCATTTATACCCTTGACAACACAGTGAGGCAGATGCTAACACTACACCCACTTTATGAATGAGAAAATGGAGACAGAGAGCTATGTCACTTGCCCCACATCACACAGCTGGAAAGTGTCAGAGCAGTGCTTGAACTCAACTCTAGAGCACAGACCGCAAAGCCCACACTCTCAACCAATTATGCTAATATTTGTCAGTTGAAATCAGTTTTCAAAATGGTGTATACTTGAAAGAGCACAGTGCCCAAACCCTTAAGGCTGAAAGGTCTGAAGTTATACATGTAAGTGCGGGAAAGAAAAGACCCAGATGGGCAGTATCTCCCGAAGAGACAAACAAAAACTTTGAATGTTTGGAAGTAAAAATATCTGATCAGAGCCCATGGTTTGAGAGGCTGCACCGAAGTGAACAATCAACAGGATCTCAGTCTCAGAAGAGCCACCAAATTTCTTTGGACCCTTCTTGGAGGTCAGGGTCATACGTTTCATTCTGGCTGCCATATTTTAAGAGTTGGATTGATAAATGTGAGAGATTCAGAATAGGCAGCCAGGACACTGAGGCTCAGGAAATCATGCACATTAGGGAGCAGATGATGTTTGGCCTACAGTAGGTGATTGAGGAAGGATGAGAAAGTTGTTCATAAGCAATGGAACCAAAGGTTCCACTTGCAGGACACTGCTCCTCTGTGATGGACCAGGGGTGAGGAGGGGAGGAAGGCAGTGCCTGATCCAAGGTGCAGAAGCTCTCTCTTACAGTGATAGGTGATGGCTGCCTAGCAATGGAGTAGAGCCACCCTGCAAAAAAAAATTCAGCTGTTTGTCATCACAAACACTCAGAAAGCTAAAAATGAAATGACCACTTCTCAGGGTTGTTGGACAGATGAGGCTGACACCAGGGAGAAGTTTGAGAGGCAGGGTCTAGAAGGCCACTCAAAGTGTTAATAATCTGTGACTCCAAATGCCCATAAGACGAAATGTTCTTAAGATGAAAAACTGAAACAGAAATGTCAGCGCTTATGCCCAGCTATTAGCTTAAAACTTAGAGCTACATGATGCCTCCTAAGGGTTATATTCACTTGGGCCCAACAACTGTGAAAAGAAATTGTAGACTATAGAAGTGTGAAAGCCCAAATACACAGGCAATGCTGACCCTTCTTGAAACAGCAGTGACAGCTATAAATAGCTTTCAGCTCACTGTCACATGCCCTCAATTCTACATCCAGGTGTATACACTATCCGAATCCAGGTGCTCAGAGAAACAGCTTACCCCATGACACTTGTTCCTCCATGACCCTTGTTGGAATTTCACCTCAAGGAAAACACACATTACCTCCACTTCAAAAGTACAAATGATATGTTTTTACGTGGATCACATACCAGGGTAAATCAAGGAGCTCCTTTACCTACAGAAAGGGGCACACTGTGGAACTTTTCCTAAAGCCCTGATCAGTAATGAATGAGTAAAACTAACCTTGAGTAAAGTAGCCCTCTTTTAATAGGTTGCAACTCCTAGATGAAGAGAAACGTGTTTTTGAAAAGGTTGGCTTTGGGGAAGTATTTAACATCATCCCCAATGTGTTGGCATGTGAGCAAGCAGTTCCCAGTTTATAACACTGGATTCCTGTGCCCTGTGGAGTGCTGTCGCCCTAGGGGAAGCTTCCTGCTCTATTGGACTAAAGGGTCCCTCCCTGAAATGATGGCACCCAGAGGCTACCTCTGGACCTTCTCACTAGGTGATGAGAAGGACCATCTGAGGGGTGAGACCCATCACCCCATCACTCTGCTCACCTGATCCTCCATCTGAGCTCAGGATACCGGTCCCCACCAGTCACCAGTCACTTTGCTTCTGCTTCAGTTTCCCCTCCATCCTCCCTGAGCCTGCTCCAGCAAGGCGGTGCTCTCTCATCTCTACTCTCTCTCCTCCATCACTGCTCCCACCACCCAAGACAGAGAATGGAATGGAAACTGAGCCAGAGCAGGTGAGGGTGGTTCTGAGAACTAGTGAGATCCTCCCCTGAAACACTCAACGCAGACACACACTCACATCACACCCACTCCTCTTCTCTTCTTCCTCGGGTATGTATTCATACCCTCCCAACCCCCCATCTCTCCAGTCTGCTATACAAGACACTGGTGGGGAGGAGCAGGTGCTTTGATTCCACTCGGCAGGAATTCACTCAGTGGCCTTTTTCCCCAGGAGTCATAAAGCAGAGGACAGAGAAACATGACCTAATTCTAAAGCAATGTTCTCAAACTTTAGTGAGCTTCAGAATCACCTGGAGGGCTTGTTAACACTCAGATCTCTGCCTCCTCTTCTCCCTACTCCCCCTCCCCAGAGTACCTCATTCAGGAGGTCTAGAGACAGGTGAGAATTTGTATTTCTAACAAGTTCCCTAGTGACACTGAGGCTGCTTGTCCAAGCACTGCATCTAAAAACAACTGCTATAAAGGAAACCATTACTGGCCATCTTGTCAAGCATAAGCCAGCAGGACCCAGGATCGGTGGAAGAAGGTTATGATCTGATGGCCTTACAGACTTTTCACAGAGGCATGAAGACTATCAGAACTGGCTGCAGAGGAGTTCCTTCTTTCTCTGTCATCTCAAGGCCCTTTCCATCCCCTGAGTCCTGCTCCCCTCTTCTTTATCCTGCCTAGAAAGACCAAGTTTGGGCAATGCCACACTCCTGGGCAGTCCATCCAAGGACTATGTTCCCTCTATCATAGGGACCACTCTGCTGCCCTGGGACAGTTGGGATGAAAGAGGTTAACAGCTGCCAACAAAGAATGAAACATGAGCTTAATAGAGAGAAATGGGGATAGGCAGAGATGAGAGAAGGAAGAGTGGACTCAATTCCTTTGCTATGGGAGACAGATTCAAGAGCAAGAGTAACAGCAAATCTCCATCACCCCATGGCCATCTCCAACATCCTCCTAAGAGCTACCAAAGTGTAGTTCTCAATTTGTGTGACATCGTGGCACTGGAGGCAGACAGTCGTGAATGTTCATCCTGGGGCTGCCATGACATCCTGTCATTAATTCCCACAACCTCCTAATCTGAGTTCCATCATGCCCAATTCAGCCAATAAGAAGCCCCAGTTCACAGAAGATGTCACATGTCCCAGGCCACACACTTTAGGATCTACACCCAACATGCCTGCCTTGCTGCTCAGCCTCTCTGAGTCAGGAGGAAAGTCAAAGGTGGTCACCGGAGGACCACAGGGACTGGCCCGCCAACATGTCTCCCAGAGAGAGGACAGCGGTATAGGATGATAATTTCTGGAGCCCCTTCTAACACTCCACCTCTATGATCAAAACTTCAGAGGTAACCCAGTGCATTTGAAGAAGAAATAAAGAAACAAGACAAGCACTAGCTTGTCTCTGTGATCCATCAAAGTTTCTCCCATGTGGGTGATGGAGAAAAAAAGGGTTTTTGTGGTCAGAAATGTAACAAGGCAATTATTTTTACACCAATCCTTTCACATAGTTTTTCACAGACAGCAATTTTATAAGACATAATTATCTATTTTCACCTGCTTCATAAATTCCTCCTTTCCATTTCTTCCCCCATAAATAGAAATTACTTAAAACTGAAGACATGTATTTTGGTGCTCACAGGGCTGCATACTTCCTCATGCATTCCTGGCTCCCACCTCTTTCCTGCTGGCCCACCCATCACACTTCCAGGACCATGAGACCCTCCTGCGAAAGAAGTGGGTCTGACCCTGAGGAGTCATGGAGTCCCTGCTCCCTGAGAACTGAGAGCCCAGTTCCTCAGCCACCGCTCCTGCCCAGTTTCTCAGCATCTCTCAGTTCTGGAGGTGAGCTGCACCTGGAATCCTCAGATGCTCTGTCTGCGGCTCCCTCCTCCGACGGCCTGTCCACTCCCAGTGGCCGTCACCTTCTCATTTGTTTTCATTGAGAGTTCCAGGCCAAGGTGAATGGTGACTGTGATCTGAACTGCATGATAGATCCTGTTGTGACACTTGGGGCTGGCATCAAACCTGTTCTCCCCCTGAGGACATCATTTTTATTTTTAGATCTCCAATCATGCTGGAAGCTTCCATATCTGCTGCAATCTTCACACTTTCCAGGGATGTAACCAAAGCAAGTTCTAACACTGATTGACAGTTTACTATGAACCAGGCACTGAGCCAAAGACTGCATAATATGATTTTGTTTAATCCTCATAACAACCCAGAGAAGCATGCATTATTATGAGGTCATGAGAAGAAAACAACAGAACGTAAGAAAGGTAAGAGATTAGTTCAATTCACAGAAACAGTAAGAGACAGAGATAAGATTCAAACTTCTGTCTGTGAAGTGCCAAGCCCACCTTCCCAATGCTACATGCAAATCAGTGATTCAATCAGCTTTTCCAGGACCTATTTAAGGAGATTGGGGCAATTTGGGGTGCCAAGACTGCCCAGGGGGCTTCAGGAGGAGGAAGCAGAAGGAGAAAGGTGAGCAACTTCCTCAGTTGAAGTCAGTAATCTTGATGTTCAGAGTTCCAGCTCCCCAGCCTAGAGTCTTTGCAACCCTTCCTGGCTGGTGGGGCTGGACATTCCCTTTGACCTCTCCTCCTGCCCACTTCTCTAAGTAGCCTACTGATAATTCCTCCTCATTAAAGGTGGTCCTCACTGAGCACTTCATATAGCCTAGCTTCTTTCAAGGGGTTCTGCTAGCAGGGGTTGGGGTGGGGGTGGTGTCGCCTGTGATCTGTGACCTGCCTCTAGCCATGCCTCAGCTCTCAGCTGACCCCATCATGGCTTAGGTTGTCCTTCTGTCTGAGGGTAGCCCTGACATGCTGCAGCACTGGACCCTAAACCCTTACATCAGTCTTCTCGGTCCTCCCTTCCTTCCCACCAAACTCTGCTGAGAACAAGGCTTCTTCCTGAAAATGAGCACATGGGGCCATGGCAGAACAAGGAGACAGCTGGCCAGGTATGATGCAGCAGATCCAGAATGCCAGGACTGGCAGAGACTCGAGGAGGATGGAGAAGAAGGAAGAAGGGAGCTGGGTGTCCAAGATCAGCAGCAATAACATCATCACAGACTCATTCACACAGCTCCCTATGCCCCTCTTCTCTGACTTCACTAAAAGCCCACTCCAGCCCTTTGACACAGCCTTGGGGTGCATCCAAGATCCTGCTGAATCCATGAACTTTGTCAAGCAGGGCTGGACACTTAGGGCTGCTGGGGCAGTCAAGGAGATCCCAGGTTCTCCCCGGAGATTAGAAAGAAAATAAAGAAATGCCCGCACAGGGCTATGAACGTTGTCATGCATTTTAAATGTTTAGATTAATTTAGAATAAATTAAAACTTTGAACACTATAAAAAATACAATAAATATATATGAATATATATGTGGTGCTTGTTTCACAAGATTAGCAAGAGTCATAAAAACATCAATTTTTTAGCAAACTACAGATATTTTTAGCCTTGTAAAAGAGTACATTTTAAATCACAAAATTTTGTGTAAAATGTCCAGTATTGTCAGTGAACAACTATTGATACAACCTCATTAAACGACAGTGGCAACAGACCATGCCTGAGGCCTAGGCTCTTGGAGGCTTCCCACACTGTGTCCCTTTCCCCCATCACATCCCAGACCTGAACACTGTAGACACCTGCCGTCCTATATATTTTAGAAAGACAGAGCTCCCCTTTGCCTGGTTCCTCCCAGCACCTCATTGGGCCATCACCATCCTTTGTTTGCCTGGACAGAGGTATGCACTTGTGAAGTGAACAAGCACCTGGGCCCTGCCCACCCACACCACCTTCTATCAGTTGGCTGGGCCCATGCTGACTGCCTTGCTCCACCTGGGCCCTGCCCACCCCCACCACCCTCTATCAGTTGGCTGGGCCCATGCTGACTGCCTTGCTCCACCTGCAGAACCAGCTGAGACCCTAGGCCATGGGGCAGCACTGTGCCTGGCCTCCACAGCTCCAGATATACTCCTTGTATCTGAAAAATTATTTACACTGGTGATGTGCGATGCCTTTTTAAGAGAACAGATGGCACCTCCAATTAGAATGCTTTAAAAGGAAACCCTAATGAGATTATAAAAGCCAACAAATTGACTTTTTCATACAGTACTTCCCTGGCACACAATAAATCAAATATATAATGAGGCTCAATAAAATAATAGGTTTATTTACACTTGTTTTGCCTAGCATTGTGTGCCAGCCAGCCCAGCCTCTGGGTCCTCTTACCCACTGCTGGCCCCTGCCAACCAGAGCCTGGAGCTGGACAATGCGTCCTTGAGCTGCTCTTGGCCAGACCTCTACAGGCAACTGGGACTCTGATTTGGTGACATTCCTCCACACCCTGACATCCTGACAAGCCCTGCATTCACCTCCCCACTCTGGGTAAGATGCGGAGATTGTGGTGGGACATAGGGGCTAGAAAGGTGTGCCTAACTTAGAGCCAGCTATACCGGTGCAAGAGAGAAAAGCTTGAGAGGTCTGAGTTTAATGAGCTGGACTCAGGACAGGGGTGAGCAGTGGGCAGTGAAAGTCTACAGTGTGCAGAGTGAAGGCTCTTGGACGCTCCTGTTTATACGAGGAATCAGCTCTGTTGGCTCAAGCACATCAGGTCAGGTGACGGAGAGAGAAAAGGGAGATGTCAAGTGAGAGGTAGAAGAGAGAGGTGCTATATAGCAATGAGCTTCACATCTGTCATCGCCCTACCTTCTCTCGAGGTGGCCTTCTTCGGGGGCTGGATGGATTTATAGTGTGTGTACGCTGGAGTTGGAAGCTGGGGTCCCAGACTTTTATTTCCATGAGTTTATCTGCAGAGGGAGGCTGGCCAGTGAGAGAGGGTCCATGAGAGTGGAGGGGAATGTTTTCAGGATGGAAGCTGTGAGAACCTGGATTTTGGCAATCATGGAGACTGGTCCTTAGTCTGGATATCCAGGAAGCAGAGATTGGGCCTAAGTGGCTTCTAAAGAAGTACATGAAACCATGCTTATCAGGTTCACAGGGACACACAGAGGAACCTCAGAAATCAGTACAGGGGTACCACAAAAGGAAGATTGGGACTCCAGTCAGCAGAAATGGAACCATTTCTGTTCATATCAACCCAGAGAGATCTGGGAAAAAATCAATTTACAAAAGGATGAGCTTTTTCTCAGTTCAAATCTATAAGCATTGATTGACCTCAGAACTTTGATCTAGAAGACACTTTCATTCTTCTTCTTTATCCAGCAAAGGTTATATATACTGCAAGGCCAGAATTCAGAAATTCTACCTGGAGTTCAGTCATTTTTTTCTGCCCATCAAACTGCAAATATGTATGAAATGTTTCCTCCATGTCTTTCTATACTGGGGTGGGCGGAAGGAGTTTGGTCAGAGGAGGGGAAGGAAAGGTCCTTACTCGGAGCAATCTGGGCAACATTACCCAACACAGAAGAAAGTTCCAGCATAATTAGAGGTTAACCTGGAGCACTGACTCCTGAATGCAACAAGAATACTGAAAGGGAAAAGTATCCCTGTTTTAGGCCTGCCACACTTAGGAGAGGAGTTCTTGAAAGTGCTGTGCAGGGATAAACATGCTTCTGATCTCCGCCTGAGGGCGAATTATGAGGGAGAACAGGGTGGGGAAACTCTCCCCTCCTCCAGCCCTCCGCAGGGAGCAGAGCTGCCCCACTCCAGCTTTGGCAAGATGACTGCCCCTCCCTCTACAGCAGAGAGTGGGAGAGTGGTGGGGCTGATGCACAGACCCCAGCCCCTGGAATTTCTGCCTCAGGCATCCATGCTAGACTCTGGTCCTGTCATTTGACAGAGGCGTGGATGTACCATACAGGCACCTGGCACACGAGGACCTTCACTGGGTAACCAAAAAGACGAGTGAAGGATAACCGGACACTCGGCTGTACAGTAGAAACTCACAAACATTGTAAAGCAACTGTGGCTGCTAAGTCAAGTCCAACTCTTTGGAGCCCGCCAGGCTCCTCTGACCGTGGGATTTCCCAGGCAAGAATACTGGAGTGAATTGCCATTTCCTTCTCCAGGGGAATCTTTCCATCCCAGGGATCAAACCCGCATCTCCTGCATGGCCAAGTGGGTTCTTTACCACTTAGCCAATACTCCCGGATAAAGTTTAAAAAGCAGAAATACTTAGAGGCAGACGAAGGTTTCTTGAGCCTGGCTGGGTGGGGAACAGTTTAGATACCTTACGAGAAAAAAGTTGAAACAGAGAAAAATCAGCAGCTGGCAGACAAAGTGGGAAGCAATGGTTGGGATCAATGGCTACTGCTAAATAGGAATTTTTGTTTAAAAGTGTTAATCACGTTAGAGTCTCTTTTCACTTCTCCATTGAATGTTCAGTAGAATCTACTCCATTGCCACAATAAGTTATCAGTGGTTACCTCTCGATATAGATAATATGGTTGCATTTATTTTCATATTTACTCTTTTCTGCTCAAATTCTCTCCAGTCAACATGCATTAACCTTGTAATCTGAAACTATAACAAATGTTGTTTTATAAAAATCTATGTTTAAAAAAAAAGAAAATTTTTACTACACAATTAGTAAAATCATGAGAGCTCTAAGGGGAGCCTGGTCACAGAGATACAGGAAGCCAAGTGAAAAGACAGGATATTCTCAGCTGTGAAGACCAAGTGATCTTCTCGGAGGAGGTGACTGGAGGTTACAAGCAATTGTTCCAACATCTTGGTGTACCTTGATTTTGCACTCAAAGAACTCTCCATTTGACATTTTTAACCATCTGATGGACAGAAATTGTCTTGCTCAGGTAGGAGGAAGGCCCTCTCATCTGGGAGGAGGGGACAAAGAAAGAACATAGTCTTGACCAGTACTACTGATAGAGGGGCCCTGCTTGCTCAGCAAGGAGCTGTCCATTTCAGCACCACAGTCAGTATTTCTGCTTTGTACCTTGCAATTAGAGAAAGGTGTCTTAAGTCTTCCCTGCCCCAGGCCCACCACTTGCACTATCAGACAATCAAACTCCCCAGCCCAGAGCCCCTACTATACACTTACTAGTGCATGCCACTTCTGGGGGGTCAAAATCCGCTCGGTAGTAGCCGGTCCGGCAGGTGCAGATGGGAGACGCCTCTGAAGGGGATCGGCTATTGGAAGGGCAGTGAGAGCAGACCTCAGCTTCCTGGCTGGCCTTGAACATCCCTGCAGGACAAGCTGGAAAATAAAGATGCCTTCTTAGAATTAACGGAAGAGGGGCCACAGAGGCCTTTCCCCGGAACTGGAAAATGAACCATTCTGCCCCCTTAAAGGACACTGAGATATCCCATTGCTCAAAGTGAGCATTTCAGATAGAGGAAACCCCTATTTAAAACTTCCAAGTCTTCAAACATCCTTAGTGAAATATATTTTCCAAGTACCAATGGCCTCTCTCACTTGAACAATATGAGTAATGATTCTTCCCTTTCAGATGTGTCGAGAGATTTAATTGAGAAAATGAATATAATGTGTAGCTCAGTGTCTGAGGCATAAGTGCTCTATAAATGGTTATCCCCTCCCTCTTCCACCTGGTTAACAGTCAGGGCCTTACCCTGATCCACTCAGTGAAGGAATTCCACTGGCACTCAGATGGAACGATGCCCTGGTTGACAATGGGCTGGACCTATGGTTCTTAAATGTCACATTGCAACACACATGAGGGACACTGTGAGCTGTGTTAACACTTATTATGAATGATGGTAAAGTGCTGAAATTCATGAGTGATTCTTTAAGAAGAAATTAAAGTGATTTCAAGGTTACTGACTTAACAACATCATTCTTCCTTAATTGCATTTTGAAACGCTTGGAGGTGGGGGTGGGGCAAAGAAGGATGGCTTTACAGGCAGTGCACCAGGGAATGTGTTATGCACTTGGTGTCATTTATCATGTACATGTCAGTGGGGAAGTTTGGGAACGCCTGGTACAACCCAATGCCCACTAGAGCTGTCCACATACATAAGGCACTTATTCTCTTTTCTCCATGGGTCAGCCTGTGAAAAGCCATGCCCCCAGAAGTCCGGTTCTAGGCCATTCCTCAAGCTTTTACCATGCCTCATCTCCAGAGACCTTTGACTCCAGACATCTGGTTCCTGCCTTGCTGATTCCTCAGAAAATTGGCCCTGCCTCTCTGCTTCCCTCAAGCGCTTTCTCACTGTCTCAGCTCCTGACTCTTCTGGTCCCCAGGAAACCTGCTCTGGCTTATCCTCCTTTGAGACCAAGCAAAACTAATTTCATGGTCAACTGGTTCTCTTACATACTTCACTAATTCATTCAACAGACACTTAATATGATCCTGCTAAGAACTTGATCCAGGGAATTCTGAGAACAGAACCTGCCCTCAAGGAGTTCCTGATCCAGTGTAGTCACACACCACAATACTGTCTGATCACTGCCAGGGGGCTTCCCAGGTGGCACTAACGCTAAAGAACTTGCTTGCCAATGCAGGAGACACAAAAGATGTGCATTCAATCCCTGGGTCAGGAAGATCCCCTGGAGTAGGAAATGGCAACCCACTCCAGTATTCTTGGCTGGAGAATCCCATGGATGGAGGAGCCTGGCAGGCTACAGTCCATAGCGCTGCAAAGAGTCAGATACAACTGAAGCGACTTAGCATGCACGCATGTGATCATCGCCATAGCAGAAGTTCCACTACTAAGGTTTCTGCTTATACAAAGCTCATCTTCCCAAATAAACTGTTCCCTCCTGGAAAGTGCAGAATATTTTTTAACAGTAGCAGTAGCCACCATCTGTTAACATTCTTGTTAAGTGCTTACATGCGTTCCTCTATGGGATAGCTATTATTAGCTCCATTTTGTTAATAAGGAAATTGGGACACGGAAAGGTTAAAAAAAAAGTTGCCTAGAATCACACAGCGGGAGAAGTAACAGTGATGATATACATATAAACTATTTGGAAAATATCCACATCTCTTCTACAAAGACAAGAAAGAACTGTTTCCTATGCTGGATAAGTTTTCTCACCCCTTTATTTGAAGAGAGCTAAAGGGTTTTGGCCACTCTGGAAGTGCCTGGGGCAGGAGCTCATCTTGAATGGGAGGAAATTTTTGTCATGGAATGTTCTGGAATGACGTAACTCAAGCGTGTTCCAAGGAGTCCATGTCCTTTGGGTTGTTAACACCTGCTACTCACAAAAGGGGTCTGCAGTCAGACACTTTGAATCTGTGGATTTAAAAAGGTCATCTCATGTTTTAGTAAGAATTTTCCAGAAGTTCCAAAAATGGGATATAAAATGCTGTATTTTCTCACCAAGAAACCCTACTTTGAAGCACATCTCCTGGGATTCAAGTTCCATGGAACACACTGGGGTAAACACTGTCTAGATGCTTCAGTAACCTTATCTTAAAGATTTCTGTTGTAACTCATGTAAAAACGGGCCACTCGCTACAAATCTCAGCACATTCAAAAGAAACCTCTGGGTAGAAAGCAAAAAGAAAAAAAAAACCTGAAATCTCTACTAAAGGCTTAATAAATAAAACACCAAAGGAAAACTGAACGGTACACCCAAAGCGTCCTAGAATTTGACTTGCAGATTTATCCTTTCAGGCCCACACAGTAGTCTCTCCCTCTCTTTCCTCATCTTTCCCTTTCTCCTTTCCACTTCTCTTCCTTCTCACCCGTGAGAAGCACTTGGCCTTTTCTACTGTGGATCACCCAGCATTACTGCCTCATCCAATTCTGGGGGTAGAGAACATGTAAATCCCAGGCCTGTGCTGCCCAAACACAGCAGAAGCTCTTCGCCTGGAAAGTGGGGCAGGGGAGCATGGTGACTCATGCATTCACTGGAGCCCTGCCACAAGTAATTTTCTTAATGTATCAGTCCAAGAGAAACAAGGTGTTTTCACTTTCTTTCCAGCATTTAAAAGCCTTCTTTCTTTACATTTAATACATTAACAGCATAAACAGCCATCCTAATGTCCACAAGTAACAAGGGAGTTAGAAAGTGTCTTCCTCTGAGATCTCTGCTGAAGGAAGGCAGAACCAGAATGAGGTGACTCCAGAACGAGGTGATTCCACAGAGGGGGGCAATGACAGAGAAGGAGCCAAGCTGAACTTCAAAAGAGAGAAGTTCAGAGAAGGGCTGGGGTGAAAGGCCTTGGGAGGGGGCAAGACTCCATCCCCACTTAGCAACAGTCCTGGGTCCAATTCCTGGCTCAGCTGGATACTACCTGGGTGATCACTAGCAAGTTATGCCATCCTCATCTTGTTTATCTGTATAAAGAATCCATAAAAAAGAAATTTAACACTTCTCACAAAAACTCCCACAGGTCATTAGAATTTATTAAACTCAAATATGAAAATTTACCTAGGCTGAGTAAGAGTTAAACAGTGCTAATTCTTCTTTGCCTTCATTTTTCCTGTTCCTTTTAAAAACAAGCTTTCTTTTAAGATTGAAAAGCTTAGAGTCCCAAAGTGGGCAAATCAATCCTGGGACCAAATGGAAAAATGTGTTTCTGCACAGATTACTTCTGTTTTGTATAATGGGAGAATCATTATATCTGTAACATATATGTTATCGATAATCACAAAATAGATGAATCTCATTAATATTCAGATTTCATAAGTTAATATTGTTTTAAAATCTATGTCTAGGCGTTCCCTAATTTATAAAGAAGCTGTATTCCTAGGTTCATTTATTGAACATTTAGACTAACTTGTCAGCATACTTGGGCTATATTTTCTCATAGAATTAATGCTTTAAATAATGCTTAGAGTGCTAGGCTAGTCCACAAAACCTTTTTCAACTCATCTTGTATCAGACATCACTGAAAAGAAATAGAAGTTAATAAGATTGTTACTTTACTAGAAATTTAACATAGAAAAATAAATAAGAAATTTGTGCTACCCCTTGAGGAAAAGCATGGAGCTGCTGTTAAAGTCTAATAAAAAAAATTTAGACCAAGGGAAGCAGAAGCAATGGCCTCAGCCCAGAGAAGTCATCTGAGTACATAAAGTGGCTGAGAGTAACACAGTGGAGAATGGTAGGGGCTCTGGCCGCTACACACACCTGACTGAAGGCTCAAAAAAATAATAATTAAATGATGTGATCACCTAATCAAGCACATATCCAAAATTGTCAAGCAATTTTGAAGTTGATAACACAGTTACTTGCATTAATATCATTTCAAAACTCAGGGGTTGCCTTTCTCTTGATTAAAATATGATCAGCACTATTTCTACAATCATGAACTTCTCATTCAACTAAATTTTACAGATCTAGGTGAGCAGGCCCAGAGGGTAGGGGACAGACTGCGGGAAGGGCCCTTCCTTGGGGGATGAGAGAGCAGGCAAAGGAATGCGGGCTTATTCCCACACAACACCATCAGTGTGTGTGCACAAGCTTGGGGGTGGGGGGACCGGTCAGGCAGGAAGTGCTTGACTTGCAGGATCCCCCACTATGAGATGAGGACCAGAAGAAGCATTTTCCGGTGGCAACTAACAGGTGAAATTCAAGGAGGCTACGACAAAACTCGAAGGGCAGAGGTGGAAGAACAGGAGAGGTAGAAAGGGAAATTAGGTCAGAGAGTGCCCAGGCCCATCTCCACCGGGAGCATTTCATCACTATTCCGGGAGGTGTGTGGGAAAGGAGGAGCCGCAGGGCCTTGCTGTGTATTCCCACAAGACCTCTGTCCGAGGGACACCTGTGACTTGGAGGGCTGTACGTTTCTGACACTAGCACAGCCCAGATTGCTTTGTTTCCTTAAGAAAAGGGGTGTTGACTTCCATTGACTCCATTGCAGAGGATCACGGTTCAGACAGGTAAATGCAGCTTTCAGGTGGTACCCCCGCCCCCACCACGCACACACATCTTTCCCCGCCCCTGACTCTGGCAGAGAGCAGCAGACAAGACATGAGTACCAGGTCCCTAAGCCTGTGTGTATTTTCCATCCCCCAAGCAAAGTACGCAGCATTTCTCTACCCCTGCAAGCAACAAGGGACTGGTACATGTGACCTCCAGCGGATATCCAGAAGGGCACCTTGAAACACCCACCCAACTTCTCAGAGCCTCAGGATGTAAGGAATCATCTAGAGCTTACAATGCTCTCAAGAACCCCCGCCCCTCCCCTCTCTGCACGCAGCCTCCCCGTGACACTAAATCCATCACCAACAGTACTATTACTTTATAAAGAAACAGATTAAGTGTCTCATAAACAGTGCAGTGATTGAGATAATGGAAAGCGCCTCTCGTCCCCATCTGCAGCATCAGGTTATGAAGCATTTCCAAGCAGCCAGGAAGAGGAAATTAATAGAAGCAAGAGGGAATAACCACTTTTATGCAATTTCCTCAGGAGATAGTGGACCATCTAATCTTTATTGGAGCCCTTTAACCTGTCACTCAGCACTCACCAGAGCCTCTTTAGCTCTCACAATTTTTCTTGATATCCAAGAGAGATAAAATGAAAACCTCATAACATTATTTTATAATTTTTGTACTTGGAGGGTGCACATTGCTTCTACCCCTCCCCCTCTACTGAGGCCTCACGAAACATTTTTATGCAGCAGGAATGTGGGAGAGCTTAACTATTCCCGGTGCATGGTCCAGGGGGTCACAGCTTCTCTGCAGAAAAGGAAATCTCTCCGTGCATTTTAAATGCGATGCTTCCCTCCACCGCCGCCTTCTGTCCTTGGTTTTTCTTTTTAATAATCTGATTACTTCCCCTGATCTAATTTTTTTCCCCAAATGAGTTTGCAAAGGTTCATGCCAATGAATATTCATCCCCTGTTTAAGAACCGGGTGCCTTTTTCTCAAGGCAGGTGCAGCTCAGCAGCTGGCTGGGGAGGTGTGCCTGCCTCTCGGGGTGACAGTGAGAGGGGCGAGGCTCCTGCTCCTGGTGAAGAAGAAAGAGGTTCACAGCCCTGAGCTCACTGCCTCTCAACCTCCCCTTTCCTCTCGAAACTGCTCCTGCTCTTGAGGAGCCCGCTGGGGTGGGCAGTGGCTGAGACACACCTCTGCAGCCCCAGGATGGGCGTGGTGGGCGGGACAGGGGGCGGGGACAAGCCCTTTCTGCAGGGCCTGGGCACAGCTCTGCAAGGCTCTTCTCTGAGGTCTTTTGGCCTCAGGTGAGCCCTGTTTGTACACTCATGCCTGCGACCCAATGCCTCCCTCATCTTCACTTTACAGAGGCTGACCCCAGGGGTTCTTGACTCTGGACCTCCAGGCGTGAAGCTCTGGGGAAGGAGGTGTGCTGGGGTTTCTTGTTTGTGTCATCAGCAGTCTGTTCGTTTCCCAGACATGGGTCTCCCTGAACAATCTCAGGACAGCCCAGCGGGATCCAGGCCTTGTGAAACCCCCACATTCCCTCATAGTGAGGGCAACACATTGCCCAGAGAATTGGTTTCTGGGCATCCACCCGTCGGATCATCCAAATACTGCACTAGATGGCAAGATCTCTAAAGCTTGATGCCAGGTGTTTCCCTCTTTGCATTTTCCTCTCCCTGGTACTGAGCACAGGCCTTCCACGTAGACACATGCATTGGCTTTGTGGTGGCACAAAGGTGGTGGCACATGCACAGGCCTTGAAGGATAGGCAAAAGTTGATGCAGAAATGCAAAGGGAAAAGGCAAAGGGAAAAGAGTACCCCACGCCTCGGAGAAAACAGGGACAGCACTTGCCTGGGGAGCTTGGAGGGAGAGGGAACCTGGCAGTAGGGGCTGCCCGGCACACACAGCATTCATGGGGCCACAACGGGAAGTGGGCTGGGGCATGCAGGTGTGTCGACCTGCATACATAGGGCCAAATGGGTCACCAGCCCCTGCCTTCACGGGCCCAGTGCCAGCAGTAATAGCCTGTGCAGAGGGAACACTTAGCTGTGTCATACACTCGTATCACTCTTAGTGACACTTGCTGAAATTGATGAATGCTGCAGGCACCATGACATAGGCGAGACTGTAACTTCCAGTGCTATTAAGCGGCTCAGGCAGTAGCAGCAGCAAGCCTAGAACACGTCAATCAGCAGGGAAGTTGTTAAAGATGTGGGGTCAGGGTCAGGGGCGCTTAGCCTTGGTGAAATGGGGACATCACTGGTCAGAACTGAAGGATGACAAACAGGAGCGCAGTGTCCCAAGGAGGAGGGGCAGAAATCAGATCCTTGTCATCGATGGTGCCTTATTCCTAGGGAACAGCAGGGCACAGCACAGCCAAGACCAGGTTTGGGGAGGGACTGGACTGGGGATCAGAGCCTCTCAGCAGGGAATTCAGGGCTGCAAACACTGGCCCAAGTCAGTGTTTGGGTAGTGGGAGAGTGTAAAGCAAACCCAGGGGTTTTCTATGACCTAGGCCAGCGATTCTCAACCTGTGGTCTCTAGACCAGCGCCATCAGCAGCAGCACCTGGGAACTTGCAGAACTTCAGAATCCAAGACCCCACTCCAAATCTACTGAACCAGAAATGCTGGGGTGGGGCCCAGTGATCTGAGTGTTCGAAAGCCCTCCAGGAGATTCTGACACAGCTCCAGTTTGAGAACTGCTGCTCTAGGATCTCCAAGTAGAGGAGAAACATCCTGGCCTTGGGGTCTGTGAAAACTGCCACTCCCTGGTTATGCGATCTTTTGCAAGGTACTTAACCCTCAACCTCAGCCCCTAACCCTGTATACAGGGACATTAGAGTAACTTCCTTCTTACAGTTCTGTGATGATCAGTATAATATATGCAAACATACTGGAATGTAGCATCTCCTCAATAAATAGCAGCTAGGTGTTTTCTACAAGGAGCCAGACTGAATGTTTTCAACTATCATTCATTTTAGAGTATTTAAATTGGCCACTTAATATAAACTTGGAGCCATGGTAGGCACTGAGATCTACCAGTGGATGAAACACACAAAGAGCCCTCCACTATGAAGCTGACTTCCTAGTGGAGGAAGATAGACTCTAAACTGGAAATTCCAACAGAGGGAATCAGTGTAGGAGGCCAGATCAGGTACTAACTGAGGCTGGGAGGGTCTCAGACATCTGACACCTAAGTAAAGATATAAAGAATTAATAGAAGCTGAATAGGTTGCAGAGGTAAAGTGGGTTAGTGAGGGGAGACAGAATACCCTTCATGTGGAGAAAGCAGCATGTGCAAAGGCCCTGGAGAAAAAAATATGACTCAGTCCATAAACTGTGAGCAATGTTTCTATGATCCATTGTTGTATATGGAGTGGGCAGGGGTCAGTTGATGAGGAGGCTGAGTCTCATGTCAGCCCCTAGATTTGATCCTTAGGTCATGGGCCACTGTTGAGTTTAACACTGGGGGAAAAACACAATCAGATTTTTTGTGTCTGAAAGTTCACACTGGCTGCTGGGAAGAGAATGGGTCAGAGGAGTGGGGGACAGTTAAAGAGAAACACAAAAGCCCAGAAAGAGTGATAATCACTGGGGTAGTGGGAACAGGGTCAAAAGTCATTAGAAGAGGAGGAGCTGGTAATTAACTGGGCCTCCCTTATTTACCAACGGTATGCACAGAGGCCCCACTGGATGTCAGGCACTGGGCTAAGTGACCTGGTGATGGCTTGTACCCATACTTTTCCTACCAATGCCAGAAAGCCTGCCCTCCACACTTCATCTACTTGGACCAGGCATTTTCCTCTTCCCGGAGTTCTCTTTTAAAAACCCTATACCCTGGCATTGAGTTCACTTTCCCTATGACTTTGAGGGGGTTGAGAGTGACATTAGGAAAGGGAAGAATGGGGAAGGTGGGGTGGGAGCTCCTCCTGGAGCTGGCTGGGTCTGCTCCCCACCACCAGCCAGCAAACAGGGCCCTTCACCCTGTGAAGGAGGAGCCTTCACCCAGGAATCTTTCAGGACCTTGGACAGGGTTGGGGAGGGGCCTCTAGCTGGAGACCCAGCACCCAGCTACTCGATGTCACTGGACCCTGAACGTTGCAATGCTACCCGAGTGCCTTCCCAACAGGCCACCTGGACAGCCAGTAGCTGCTGGGGGCCCCATGGAACTGCTTCTTAAGCTTTAGCCTGACAGCGCCCTTCCCCTTTTATAAGCTTGATTCATTTGAGGGGTACTTCCTGTGTGCCCTGAGTTAGACATAAGAGAGTCACTTTCTTTACACTGGGAGAGGAGAGGGCTGTTGTTGAGGAGTGAGGGCAGACATGCAGGGAATCAGATGTAGAAGGGGGCCTGGAGGAGCCCTTGATCCATAGGCAGCAGATGGCCAGTGAAGACGGAATTCTTCAGATGTGGGGCTCCAGGGGCAAAGCAAGGCCTCCTGGAGAAAAGCTAATGTCACAGCCAGGTGGTGAAGGAGGTGGGTGAGCACATGCTAGGGGTGGAGCAGGGGAAGGAGGGATCTGTCCTTGAGCAGAGAGCAGAAGCATGCTGCCAGCAGCAGGACAGATTCATTGAAGGGAATACGGCCTCCCCACTTCCCTCCCCATCACCCGAGATGCTCCTCAGGGTCCCCGGGACTCGACAAAGCAGAAATGAGGGTCAGATCACTTCAGATCTTCCAATGGGCCTCTCCTGATCAGACACTCTGGGCAACAGGGCTGCCAGGCCTAGGCTCCCACTGCTGTGTCAGGGGAGGGGGTGGGCAGGGAATCCCCAGATGCCCCATCTCTAGGCCCTGTCCCCACCCACGTCAGAGCCTGCCTGCCAACGCTCTGAAAGCACTGTCAATCTGGTTTCTCTGGGCAGCAGGCAACGGGGACATATGCTTGCAGTCAGGTGGCTTCCCACATTTTCCAACTGAAGTGTTTATTTTACCCTTTGAGAAAAGCCTTATTTTTAAGTATTCCCTAACACAGACCTTGATGGATTCCCTTAAAAAAATAATTTATGACCAAGTTTTAAGATAAACGAAGGTGACTTCTTACTGCATTTCTCAAGGCTGGACAATGACGAGAAGCCACCCTCGCTCTTTCTGTGGCTGGGGCAGGGCTGGCCACCTGCACGCACACAGACAGCCAGACCTGGTGAGTCATCACACCCAGAAAAAAACATCGCTGTCCCCTGTTCTCTCTGTTTCTCCCAGTGACAATGTAGGAAAAGAAAAATGAAAAAACCACATTTAGATGCATCACACAAATTGCATTTCCTCTCCAAAACCTGACAAGGCAAATAGCACTCGTCTCTTAGGGAAGGTTATTGTTTCTCCTTTTATAAGCTTCCTCGTTCCAGGGTTTTGGTGAGTCCGCAAATCACATGCAGTCAGGGTGGAGAAGGACCTTAGAAACACCCTAGAAGAAGGTCAGCCAGTATAGCTATGATCACCACCTCCCATGTTGTCCATGGCAGACATCACTAATCAATCATGGCACTCATTCCCACTCAACCCAGATCAGAGCTCAGAATCTTTAACACAATGCCTGCCCCACCCCACCACCCCCCCGGGCAGTTGCTACCGATGGATCAGAGTTGGCCCATCCCAGATCTATGATGGAGAAACTAAGGCCAGGAGAAGGCAAGGGACAACTTGGTCAGAGATGCACCAGAACAAGCCTCAGGGAACCAGAACAAGCCTCAGAGTCTGCTCCACCAACCTCATCGGGATGAGCCCGCTGCAGCCCTGGGGGATCTTACCCCACCCCTGCCTCTGCCTGCCTCGACTCCTTTTCTTTTTCGTCTTTGAGGTCAGCCCCACTGCACAGCCTCCTCTCCAGCTGGGATGCCAGGGAACCTAATTATTCTCTCTGTGTGCATCCGAGGAAGAGTTGCATTATGTTTAAGTAAGTGTAGCTAAGAGGTGCCGCATCTCACGAGAAGGTCAAGTGCTGCATATGTATAATATAAGATTAAGATTTTCCCCTTCTGCAGTGTACTTGATAAAATAATTTTGCTGTGACCTTTACAGAAATGCAGGAGTAGAAATGGGCACAGTGGAACTTCCAGCTTCTCCCCTGGTCACAAAGTCATAAACACCATCAATCTATAACACTATTACACACCATTCAGGTGGGACGAGTGAGCAAAAGAAATGATTTTTATTTTTATTTTTTGGTAATGACAGGACAAAAGCATTGGAAGCTGAAATTCTTAAGATGGATTACCAGAGCCGTGTTGACAGATAAAGGACAAGAGTCCTTTCCTCACGCTGCCCTGGCCTAGCCTGGTGGCACAAAGAGTGTGGCAGGGGTCTCCTGCAGAGTGTCAGAGGAAAGGGGCCTGTCCAAGGTCACAGAGGAATCAGTAGGGTCTGACCGGCTCTCCCCTGCCCTTGTCAAGAGGGTGTGGGGGACTGGTCTCAGCTCCTAAACTGCGGTGACAGTGGGTATACCACTCTGCAAGACAGGGAGTCAACTCTAACAAAAAGAGAAAGAGCTGTGAGTAATAATCAATATTGAAATAATAAGGTTATATGCATCCCAAAAGATTCTCCAAGTAGGATTGAACATGACATTTATCCAAAAGGCTGAAGGCAGACAAAGTTGGCAGAATATTTTGGTCTGACCCATGACTTTCGCTCGAGAACCTCACCAAATATGAACAGGGAAACAGGGCTTGCAGATTCTAGAATAGGGAGGACACCCTCCTTCTGTGCAGCTGAGCAGAGTCATCAGAGGCGCTGGACCCCTGGAGGCTGTGTGAATGGCCCAGCAGCTGCTGTAACTCAGAGCAGCTGGAAAAGGGCTCCTGCTGAGGGAAGGGCAGAAAAGGGGTGAAGAGCTATATTCTCTATGGTGACCATTTATTCCCAGGTGCTGAGAAGTCATTTCCAGCATGCTCTGCGTCCTCCCTATCTGCAGTTCCCGGATGTAATGATATAGTAGCATCACCAGCTACCTTCAGGTCTGTCAATTAAACATGATTGAGGGGGAAGCTTGCAGTAAAGATCAGAGGTGAGAGGGTGGCACTTAGAACTTAGCTCTCAGTGCCCACCTAGGAGAGACCAAAAGAGCCATCCTTCTGAAGGCACCAGATGAGGGAGGGCTTGGGAAGGAGCAACAGGTGCAGATGCCCAAGGAGGACCATGATGTAGGAGTGGGGAGAGCTGGCATGTTTCCAAATGAAACAAGTCCCGGGCTGACGGGTTCATAGGAGTCTAGAGGGACAGGAGACCACTACCTGAACCCTCCGCTGGGATCAGTGGAGACTAGCTGGATAGAAGATCACTACCTGAATCCTCCACTGCAGAGGATGGGGCCTGCTCTTCCTTGCCTACCCTCTCCCTGCAGCAGAGGCCTCATATTAAATGAGAGACCAGCCTTTCTTGCAGAGCACAGTCAGGGGGTGATGCTGAGTGCTCTCCTCCCACCCTGTGCAACCTTCTAAGGCAAAGGTTGTGAGTGTCAAACTGATCTCCATTGGCTAAAACTGGTTACAAAGTTGTATTAATAGTAATAAAAATAACATAATTAATAATAACAATCAGTGCTTAAATAGCACATTTATCAAGCACCAGGTACTCAGGTGCTCAGCATGACTTCATTTCATACTCATAACAGTCCTAAGAGACATAAGCTACAATTATTCCCATTTTGCACATCAGGAAACTGAGGCTCAACACAGTCAGCGGCTTGTCCAACGCCGCAAGTCAGTGATGGAGGCAGGCACTGAACACAGGCTACCTGACTCTAGAGACTTCAGAGCTCATTGGTTGGAATGTTTTAAAATCAGGTAAATTTCCTTGCAACCAATAAAAACCAGCGTGTATCACATTAAATATAAATTATGGCAATGTGACTTCCTGGGGAAGGGGTGTCAGCTTCTAAGTTACAAACGCTACTACTCCAAAGTCATAAGAAACAAGTTCTATCTTTTTTTTTTTTTTTTTGAGGCTTGTTTTCTTCATCTGTAAAAATGGAATTAATTGGCCCTATCTCATAGAGTTGTTTTGATCATTAAATGAGATAATGAATATAAATATTTGGTGCAGTACCTAGCATATGAGAACTACTCAGTTAAAAGTAGCTGCTTCAATTCTATTCTCTCAAATCATCCTACCCTCACCTTCTCCCACAGAGTCCAAAAGACTAGAAAAATAAAATAAAATAAAAGTAGCTGTTAATATTATTGTTATAAAATTATTATTGTTCACTATAAGTAGTGTGGGCTTCCCAGATGGGTCAGTGATGACGTCAGAGATGCATGGGTTCAATTCCTGGCTTGGGAAGATCCCCTGGAGGAGGAAATGGGCACCCATTCCAGTACTCGTGCCTGGAAAATCCCACGGAGAGAGGAGCCTGGCAGGTTACAGTCCACGGGGACACGACTGAGCACCTAGCACCGTAAGTGGTGTGCCGATGTTACACTTTTAAAAATCCAACATTTGTCCCACTCTATGGAACATTCCCATCAAGGTTTAATAATCCATAGGCCTTGGCTTGAATTGCTAAGATTTAGGAATATAAACCGAAGCAGATGTAACTTCTGGGCAGTGACTGTCAAGGGATAAAGTTAGTTGGAAAGTAGATATTATGGCTGAACTCAGGCAGCCATCTTGGGCCATGAGGATTTCAGAGCAACAAGTTTAAATATATCTGGGTCTCTAGTACCAGGTTACAGAGTACCCTACCAGCCTGGATATATTTTACATGACAGAAAATAAATCTCTATATTTTAAAAAAATTATCTTACATATTTTTCTTTCTCATCGGTCACTGGAATCCTAACACATCATTTCCTTTCAATTAAATTTTATAAGGAGGATGGTATCATTTCCATTTCACCGGTAATGACATTCGGGATCAGAGAGGTAGAACAACTTGCCTGATATTTCACAGCTAGTCTGTGGAAGAGGCAGAATTCAAAACCAGATCTGCTTGGCTTCAAAGCTGATACCCTTCCCAGATATTGGGTTGGCCGAAAAGTTTATTTGGGTTTTTCAATAAGACTTGAGAATGACATGTTCAAATGCACTTAAGTTCTGATGAGAGGCTTGGGAGATGGATAAGGTGTATTGCTTGTCTGCTCAATGCAGGCATCTTGCCCTACTCTCCCTGCTTCCAAAGGGAGGAGGGAAAACCATCTATGGTCCATGTCATATGCTGGCTCTGATCCCTCTGAGTCCCTGCCTGCCTTCATTCCTGACCAGATGTAAAAGTGTGATGTATGGATGTAGTTTCTGGGCATTCTGCAGAGGCCTGCTCTGAAAGGCAAATTCATCCTTCCTGTGGCTTCTGCTAGGCGGAAGGAAGTGAAGGCAGTGTCAACGGTAAGTCTGGCTGATTTTCCAGAAGACAGGAGATGAGCAGCCCAGCAGCAGGTAGCGGGTGGTAAGCATTCACTAGTACTACCTACTCCCACCTCTAGTAGGCGCCACCTTCCTAAAACATAAGATGTTTGCTATGAACATGACATATGGGTACCTAGAATTATTATTGTTTATTATACCCCAGTCCAAATATGGCAAAGGAGGCCACCACATTTATGCCCGCTTCCTGAATAACTTCAGGATGGGACAGTGGTACAGAAGTAGACAGCCTGTGGTCCACCAGCATCGGGGGCATAGAGCAGTGAGTGCCTAGGAAATGGCATGCATTGAAATCTGGATTTCACCATCATCGGGCTAATAATCATTATAATCCTATGAAACTTCATTACTGAATTCCCCCTTTACCATTTCTACATGTAACACTCATTTGTTAATAACCAAGATAAAGGTCCATAAAACAATATTGCTCCCATGTAACATGTCTTTCTCCTTGCTCTCAGTAAGACTCCAGAATTTCATCAGAGGAATGCAAGTGCCTTCCTAAGATGTGTCAATTATTTCAAGATGACAGGTATTCGATTCCCAAATTCATCAGTAGGGGCTGAGAATGTATTGGTTCATCAAGCAGAGCACATTTCTGGAAGCACTCTCACCATTTGGGAATCAAATAATAATTGCAATACCAACACCTTGACTTTCTAATGCATTTTTTCAAGCTAAAGGATTTCGACACATTCCCCCACCAAACCCATTCTTAGATTCATCTTCTTTGTAGGTTTCTGAAATAGTGAAGGCACTAGTTTTATTTCTTCCATTTTGCAGAGGAAGAAATTCAGATTCGCAACTCAGAAACTGAGTGATTTACATAAACAAAGCATATTGGAGGCAAAGGAGAGATAGCAGATCTTTCACTCTGGGGCTCCAATCACTTGACTACACAGCTTCAGAAACATCACTTCTTGGATTCAGGCCCTGAGCTGGATGCTGGATATACAGCACAGAGTAAGTCAGAGCCCCCATTCTTAAGGAACATAAGCGTAATGAAAGATGCTGATAGTAATGACAAATTAACATGACTAATGGGAAAATAGAGGCATGTATAGAAATGGGGAGAAAAGAGACAGTCCCCTCTCATATTAGTTGGAAGAGAGGACAGGTCTTTTGGAGATGACAGTTCTTAAGCATGAATAGGAGTTTACTAGGTAGATAAAATGAAAGAAGGCATTCAGACAAAGAAAATGGCATGTGTAAAGGCATGGTGTTTGGGAAAGAGTCAAGGATGTTTAGTCCCTTGTTGGTGCCCTTTGAGAAGACTTCCTCTTCAACGGAAGAGATATCAGCTGTTCCAAATGGGCTGAAATTAGTCTTGGAGCAGGTCAGAATGCTGTACTGAGTCTTGAAATAAGTAGGAATCATGGATGTTTCAGAACACTCATCTCCATCCCCCATTGCTGACACTCTCCTGATGAGTGTCTGCCTCACTCTCTCATACAGTCCTCTTGCCCGCCTCCTTCTGACCTCCCAGAGCTAATCAAAGAATCTTTTGGACTTGGCTGGTTCTGGATAGTTGGGTATGGGTATTGCAGCTCTTGATGGGGCTGCCCAGACTTCTGAACCCTGAGATAAGCACCTTTCTGATGTCCTGAACACACCTGAATGCATTCTCTGGGATACATTCATCTTTTGCCCAGAGCAGAACGACACGAGTGCAAAAGGGCCCATCTGGAGAAAGAGAGAGAGAAAGTGCCACGGACGGAATGTTTGTCCACCACCCTCCCCAACAAGGGTTTTCCTGGTGGCTCAGATGGTAAAGAATATGCTTGCAATGGAGGAGACCCAGGTTCCATCCCTGCATCTGGAAGATTCCCTGGCGAAGGGAATGGCTACCCACTCCAGTATTCTTGCCTGGAGAATCCCATGGACAGAGGAGCCTGACGGTCTTCAGTCAATGGGGTCACAAAGAGTCAAACATGACTGAATGACTCTGTCTGTCTCCCCACAAATCTATACACTGAAGGCCCAACCCCCAGTGTGATAGGTATTGGGAAGCCGTGCCTTTGGGAAGTAATGGGGGTTAGACTAGGTCATGAGAGTGGGGCCTCCATGATGTCTCTCTCTCCACCCTCCTTCCAGGGAACAAAGAAAGAGCACGTGAGGACTTAATCGGAAAACAACGCACTGTCCAGGAAACGGAACTTCCCCAGAGACCGAATCTTCTAGTACCTTGATCTTTGACTTCCCAGCCTCCAGACTTGTGAGAAATACATATGTGTTATTCAGACCCCTCTGTCTGTGGAATTTTGTTAGAGCAGTGCCGGCTCAGATGGTAGGATGAGTTTCCCTTTTCGCCAAGGCCCTGGTCTTCCCTCCAGGCGCAGACTGATTCCTGTCTCCTGCGGAGGCCTCCTCTCTGCTCCAAATCAGGCTATACTTCCGTCCTACCCAGGCAAGGCCCAGTGTGGATTTATGATTTAATTTGTGTGTATGGCACTAAGAAATGATTTCTGGGCTGGTCACTTAAGAAATGATTAAAGACCATCATTTCAAAGCCGCAGCACTCCCTGGGGGAAGGGAAGCGGCGCGTGAGTCAGAAGGAGGTGTCAGCAGAGCACGGGTTAGATGGACGCATGACAGGGGAGGCCAGTCACCTGGGGGAGAGGAGGCAGGAGGGCAGGGCCTGGATGCCTCGTTTCTGCGGCTGGGAGGGGTGGGCATGCCGGAGCCCTGGCCACGCCCCAAGACGGGGTGAGCAGGGTCTCCCATCACACATTCATGATGCTATCTTTGTCCAGATCAGCAGGTACCATCTGAGGCAAGTGCAGGCAAAGCCCAGCCCAGGCTCCCTTCCTTGGCATCTTTACAACCTCAGAGCAGTAAACCTGGGCCTGAAGGGGGCGGAGTGTGAAGGCAGAAAACAACTCATAAAGGCCTCCACCCTCCAGAAGCTCTCTGCGCACTGACATAGACCGGAAACCTGCATGCGGCAGCTCTAAATCACCTCGCCTTCTCTTCCCCGCGGACAGCCAAATGTCACACTGTGCCAATTTATGAGGTGTGGCTGTAAAGTTCTGAGACCAGCTAATAAGCTTGGGAAGACGCACTCGGCTCCCCTCGAGGAATTCCTCAAAGTCAGGGCTGTTCTCAGCACCTCCTGTGTTAATCAACCCACTCAGGCACAGGAAAACACAGCTGAGTCCTGGATCCGCCTACTCCGGGCTGCACATTCAACACGCCGCCCAGGTGTCACCAGAGGTGGCCATGGGCCAGCAAAATTCACCCTAAGAGTTGACCCCAAACACCAGGGTTCCAGAACCAGTTCCTAAATCCTTGCTGCCTGTGAGGTCATGGGTGAGACCCACTGTCGCCTCTTTGGGCCACAGTGGGCTCATCTGTGAAATGGGATGGGTGGGGAGTAAGACCAGCTCTGCACCTTCACTGTTGACTGGGGTGGTGAACACATAAGACTTGATTTTCACATGAATTACACCTCCCACAGGTGCTAACCTGAGCCTCTGAAACATTCGTCATGGTAAATGACACTCTGATTTTTGTAAACTCCTTTTATTCTGAATAGCAAAATATTAGCTGCAGGAGCACATTCTAGTTTGTTTTACAACTTCTGCCAGCAGAGTGACAGAGTGGTTCCTGGGAAGAAAGGGGCTGAGCCCCAAGCCAGCTCTGCTGCTGAGGAGTGTGAGCCCCTCTCTGGACCACACTCACCCTTTTGGTGAAAGGAATGGTTAAAATGGAGTCAGTGACCCACCTATTCCTCTAACACATACTTGCCCTTACAGTCATCCACCTATCTTCCCCCTACTTGGCACGCTCCTTTATTAAGCAGGGGCCCAACAATACACACAGGCAAGCAAGAAGCAGTCCCAACTACCAGGCCCTCACACCCTGGCCTGAAGGACTGATCCCACGTGGGTGCAGCCAGTCCAACCACCACCACTATTCTTTCCAGCTGTACCCGTGGGTCAGCTGGGGCTACCCAGAAATTAAAGGCCGTGTTCACCCAGCAGGTCTAAGGCAAGGTGGAGACTCGGTGCATTCAGGCCTCCTAGAGAGATTTTCCCATTAGTCTGTACGGCTTCTTCATCAATAATGATATCAACCATAATGAAGACAAATATTTTGCAATGAACTGTCGCTTTTTCACATGGGAAACAGCTATTCAAATTAAAGGCACTTTGGTCTCTCTCTCTCTTCCCCTTTACTACATTTCATTTTCTTGGCATATTTCTGAGCTTAAAGAAAAAAAAAAAAAAGGAAAGAAAAATCTATCCTGAAAAGGGAGAGAGAGGATCATGGATTATCCAGCAAAGAGTTTACTCACTGCCTAAATTCACTATTTCACAGTTCTGCTGCCACAAACATGTGCCTGTGTGGGTACTCACTGAACTGCCATCATAACCTGCTCCTTAGAGGTGGGGGGGCCGGGATGGGACTGGGGACCATGGGGACCTGGACTGCAAGGGGTGTTCTGGGCTTCCAAAGAAGCTAGGGATGGGGCCAGGTGATACATGTGATGGATACACTTGGCCTTTATTATCATTATTATTGTGCAGGCATTAATTAACTTGACCCATGTAGCACTAACTTGTCTACTACACACAATTAAAAGCTTCAGTTATAGAGATGGGAGAACAGCAGGAGGGACCCTCACCACCTCCCCTTCCCGTTCCCCAAGCTTTAGAGAAGATGCCCCTTGTGGTGCAGATGAAGCAACCCACCCTCCACTCACTTTCAGCCCATTTCATGCCATTGCTGCTGGGATCGGGGCCTTGCTCAGACGGTCCCACACTCTCTCTGTGTTTTCAGCCTCTGTCTCCAGGACGCAGCCTATGAACTGTCCACCAGCAGATGTCCCACCACCTGTAACTTCTCTAACCTCCTTCCCCTCCCTGCATCCACTTGTCACCACATCCTGTCATCTCTGCATTCCGAGCTATCGTCAAATTCCCCAATTTCTGTCCCTACTGTGGTTCAGGCCCTTGTCTTGTCACCAGCTCCTTTATCTCCCTGACTGTGGCTCACCTCCCCCACACACCTGCCAGAGAAATCTGCCAGTAAGCCTCCAAGGGCACCTCTGACTTGGCAATGACGTCCTGTGCCTAGTTTTGGCTGATTGCAAGCCCCTGAGGCTCAATGGCCCTGCTCACCCTTCTAGTCTCTTTGTCAGCCTCTCCCTGCCCTAAATACCCACGCCCGCCCAGCTGCTGAGGCGCTCAGGGCCCTCCTCCTGGAAGTACTGGGTCCTCTGCACCTGTTCTTGACTTCTGTGTGCCCAAACCAGGGGGGTCTGTTTACCTGCATGTCCCCCACCTCCACCAAGCTGCTCCCAGTAGCTGATGCATCCTGCCAGCACCTAGATAGCACTCACATACTCATGTTGACTGAGTGAGAAAGTGGGTACAAGCAAGACAAACTTTGATAAGCCCAGACCTCTTCTTAGCTTTTCCCACCTCCCAAGACGTCACTAACACGAACCCTACTCTCTGCAGGCTCTTTTCACTCATCTCTGTACCTGAAATGTGACCACTGTCTCCGGTTTAGCTTACATGCCACCTACCCATCTGAGTGCCCCTCATTTCCTGGTTGGCATGAATATCTCCTCCCAGAACTGCCCCCACTGCCCCACCCTGGCCCCACTTAGCCCTGTCTGTGCATTTGTGTCCTGTCTGCGTTACACTGTAGGATATGGAGCCAGGGGCCCAGGGAGGGAGCCTGGCCCCACCTCCTACCCGCTGTGTGACCACACCAGCCACTAACCTCTCTAAGCCTCAGGCTCCCCACCTGCAAATTAGGAATAAAAGTAGTTCCTATCTGCTCGATATGAAAGTGTTAGTGGCTCAGTTGTGTCCGATTCTTTGCGACCGCATGGACTGTAGCCTGCCAGGCTCCTCTGTCCTTGGAATGTTCCAGGCAAGAATACCGGAGAGGGTTGCTATTCCCTTCTCCAGGGGATCTTTCTGACCCAGGGATTGAACTCACATCTCTTATGTCTCCTGCACTGCAGGCAGATTCTTTACTGCCTAAGTCATCAGCGCTTAATAATAGTATATAATGGTAGTGCCTAGAGTAAAAGTGATAATCTATGTAAAATGATTTGTAAATGAAGCAGTCACTGCCATCCTCCTCCTCTTCCTCCTCACCACCACCACCACCACCTGTCGGTCTCCCTCACTCGTCAGTATACTTCTGAGGGCACAGCCTGCGTCCAGGTCCCGTGTGTGCTTCTGTGCCAAGATGCTGCCCAGCCCAGGTGATGGCTTCAGGCATTTGTTGAACTGAACTCACTATGAGACTGCGCTCTTACTCCATTGGCTCTCGGGCTCCCACATCTGTCCATGGTGGTCCGGCCGTCCTCCCACGAAACCCCTGGCTTTCTCCCAAGCTCTTCTCTTGGCCCTGAACCAGTTTTAGGGGTCCTCTGAGTGACCTAGGATGCCCTGTAGCTCTGAGTTTACCCCACCTACCCATGCTGGGGAGAGCCGGCATTTAGCGCCCCTGAGACTGGGCCGCCCGCTCAGATCTCCCTACTCCTGCTGCTGCTCCACCTGCCTCGGAGGGAGGCGCTCAGGCCTAACCTCCCCTTCCCCTTCCTCCCCCAGAAGTTGTGCAGCTCTGGACTCTGCCCACAGCAAATCCTCTGTGCCCTCTGTACCCTCCTGCCTCCCTGATGTTGGCCCCACCTCTGCACATGTGACCCCTGCCTTTCGGATCTTAAAGGGATCATATCCCACCTCATCAGATTGTCTGTTAGACAATCAGCCCCCCACACATCTCCAACCTTTTCAGATCCCCTTAGGCTCCCAGGGGCTGGAAGCAGGCGAACTACATTTCCCAGCATGCTGTCCTATGGGGGTTGGATTAAGCCCACCAGTGAGTGACCTTCCAGCAGAGGGGTGGAGGCAGAGGTGGGGAACAGCCCATGGGTTTGGTAGGAGTGAAGTTTCACCTGACCTCCACCTGTTGTCCCTGCGCTTGCTTCTGTGCTAAAGGCAACAGTGACTGTTGCCAATGCCATCTTCTGGCTACTGACTCCCTGAATGTTAGGGGCCAACCTGAAAGTGCTCATGGGTCTGCCTGACCTCTGTCTCCTGTCTCTTTCAAGAGTTTTGTAGGCATCTGTGTGCACGTGTACATGTTCAGCTGTGTCCGACTCTTTGCGACCCCATGGACAGTAGCCCACTAGGCTCCTCTGTCCATGGAACTTTCCAGGCAAGAATACAAGAGATTAGGTTGCCATTTCCTCTCCCAGGGGTCTTCCTGACTCAGGAATTGAACCCATGTCTCCTGTATCTCCTGCATTGGTAGGCGGGCTCTTTACCCCTTGAGCCATTGGAGAAGACTTCCCCTATGTCAAACTGATTCTACTTGAAATACCTGGAATATTTCTATATCAACTCTCTTTATCCTCCCCATTCACAGCTTTTAATAAAATATTTAATAGGTTGAAATAATTCTTCCCAAAGCCCCCCTTTTATGCCATACACTCTGAGAAGGTGTGAGGAGTATATTCAAAGGTACCAGGAACACGAAATTCCTCAAAGACTTTATGTGCTTTGCTGATGATGGAGGGGGTGGGGTGAAACTCTGGGCATCCCTCCTCCTACCTCTCCTCCCCTCTTATCCACATGATTCTCCCCCTCACTACACTGGAGAGAGAGAGGATGGAGATTTTGCAGTGGAAGATATCTGACTGAAACAGAAAAGGTTAGATGTAAAGGCAACAATCAACACTGAATACAGTGTGCTATACAGAAATCATGTAATTATGCCAGTTAATCCTCAAAACAGCACCACAGCCATGCACAATAACAACAGGAAATGGCCAGTGTGGGCAAGGACTTGCTCTGGGTGAGTGATGCACTCAGGCTCAGCTACCTTGTCATGTTCAATTCTCCACCTGGCCCACAAAGGAGGTGCTGTCATGACATCTTTTAACAGATGTGGAAACACCAAGATACAAGAGATTAAATAGTTTAACCCAGGTCCTACAGCTGCCTGTGGCAGAATCAAAATTCAACCCAGGTCTGTGTCACTCGTGCACCTGTTTCAAGTTAAGGGAATGTGGGGTTTGAAGCTTTAAACCACAACCTACAGCTGTTTTCACTGGCTCTCAAATCCTAAAGATGCCAAGTTGTCCTGCCAGCACCCCCTCTCTGAATCCATCTCACACATGTTTCCCCCCTTTCCTTCCCCAAAACCACTCTCTTCAGATGGTCCAAACAGTACCCTCTGGGAGTTTCCTGGCAATCCAGTGGTTAGATTTGACACTTTCACTGCCACGGGGCCAGGTTCAATCCCTGGTTGAGGAACTAGGATCCCACAAGAAAAACAAAAACAAAAAAAACAAAAAACCACATAGCCCTCTGAAGATTCTGCCTTAGCCCCACCCCAGGTGTTCCCAGGGTAATTTAATTAAAGAAATTTACCCTGTTTTGCAAAGGAAGTTTGAGTTTCCCCAGAAACAATTTCTTAGAAAGAATCTGATTAACCTTGTAAGTCAAGCAACAGAAATTTGGGGTTGGGGACAGGTTGTTCCTGCTCATCTCTCCCCTGCCCTCTCTGCTTTCTTCCCTGGCCCCAACTTTCCCCTTCTGAAATCCTCCTCCAGGAAGTCCTCCCCTGAGCCCAAGATCTCGTCCTACCAGGGCAGTAATCACCTTTTCTGCATGACCTTCCTCTCTCTCTCTCCAACCCTGCAAGTCACTCCCCAACCTGCAAGGATGGTGCAGACCAGGAGGTGGGGCTGCTACAAGGCCAGTGCCAGGAGACAGGGTGCCTCTTGAGCCCCATCAGCCCCCCAGAGCCACCCCAAAGAAACAGGGTATCTATTAAAACAGTGCACATACTTTATAGATCTAGAAGCCAGGGCATACCGCTATGCCCTTTTGTACCCTGGGTCCCCTCTAGACATATGTAGGTGGGCCTGGGGTGGCCATTTCTACTCAGACACTCCTGTGGTCCCTACATCTTGAGCAAGGGAGGTAGCCGGGTGCTGGTTGACAGGAGAGGAAGGCAAAGCTGCAGTGAAGAGTGATTCCTGTCGGATGCCACCACAGTGCCTCCGAGAGCATACACGGGGGATGGCAATTAGCGTA
Source organism: Muntiacus reevesi (assembly GCF_963930625.1). NCBI lineage: Eukaryota > Metazoa > Chordata > Mammalia > Artiodactyla > Cervidae > Muntiacus > Muntiacus reevesi. The sequence continues at coordinate 14,291,474 of NC_089256.1, forward strand.
CATACAGCCACACACGCACAAATTGCAGAACCATTATTTTGTAATTTCCATAACGAGGCCTTTGGAATAACAATCAAACTGAAAGGAAATGGAAGAAGAACTGCCTAGAGGGAGCTCAGGACTGTCTGCCAAGGGCCTCTCCCGCCCGGCTCTCCACCATCACCATCTCAATGGATGGCTGGTCTCCAGGAGGTGGGAAGCAGATTGAGGCCTCCTCTCTCATGGGGTTGGTAGGCAGAGTCTTTCAGATCACTTGCTTTAATGGAGTCAGGGAATTTGTGGCAGCAGAAGCAGGTGTAAATCTCACATAGCACCAATTAATTGGAGGCATGGACCCATTGCAATGGAGGCATGAGTGCCCTATGGAGAGAGCTATGGGCCTCTGGATGGAAGTTTGGGTCCCAACTGGATGGAGGCATGAGTCTGAACTGGATGGAGGTCTGGTTCCCAATTGGTTGGAAGAATGGGTCCCAACTGAATGGAAGCCTGGGTCCCAACTGGATGGAGGGGTGTATGAGTTTCATTTGGATGGAGGCATATGTACCATCTAGATGGATGTACAGGTCACAGTTGGATGGACACATAGGCCCATAAGCAGATTATCATCTTTTTGCAGGCTGAGAGCTCCTATGATCAATTCACTCTAGCCTTCTGGGCCATCACTGCCCAAGTCCAAGAGACATATTAATTATTTAAGAAGAAATTATGGAGGGTAACTCTTTAGTGGTTGGCTGGTTGGTTTTTCAGTTTATGTCTGCTCCCCACCTACTTTCTAACACAGGCACTATTTGGGGCTCAGAATTGTGGAACTGGATGCTGGATATCTGTGGCACCTGCTCACAAGTACTGTTACCCCCAAGGATCTTCTCTGTGGGTGGAGAAATCAGAGAAAAGGAAACGGGGTCCAGAGAAGGGAATGAACCTGCCAAAATCTATGAGAAGGCCTCTGTTCTAGACGCTGAGCACATGGTAAGTGCTCAGAAACTACAGGCTGAATCTGAAGCCACACCAGAAGTTCTCTTGAATTTCAAGACTCTTCTGCTACTGGATTCAAGGGTTATGCCCTTGTTGCTGTGAGCCCTTACCCTCCCTAAGAAAGAGGCAAGATTAGGTTTCTCTGGGTACAGCACATTCCAACTCTCAAACTCCCTCTGCTTCCCTCTACCTTCCTCTTATAGGCGGTGTCTTCTCTGTCCACACTGGCCTTACAGGCTGCTCTTTTGGAAGACCTCAGCTGGCTGTGGCCGAAGAAGGTGATGGCTTTGCAGTATGCAGTCCATGGGGTGGAAAGCTGCTGGCCCAGGCTTCTTCTACCTGCCTGCACATTGCAGATGTAGGCGATCATCTTGCGAATGGCTGGTCTTTCCTGCCACCTGTGGCCAGGGAGCTGGGGTGAGGGTGCATTGCCCAACCAGTCCCTCTCTCTCTAGGAGACAGGCAGCCTCAGGCCCCATGGGCCTCCAGGACACCTCCCTGGCAGGACCCAGGCTCTCCTCCGTTCTAGAGTATGTCAGCTGCTTCTCCCACTCTTTTTCTTTCTCCCTTGCTGGGCTCAGGAGATGAGCTGGTCTTGAAGGCCTCCAGCCTTTTCACACAGGACCTTTAAGAGTCTGACTTCTGACACCATCAAGCCCACTCTTGGCAAGGACCCTGGCGGGGGGGGGGGGGGCGATGCAGGAAGTAGAGACTCGTTGTTCAAGCTCCAATCCAGGCTCTGCTGCCAGTTACTTTCCAAACCCTGGATAACCTGTTTTACCCTCTGGACCTTAGTTCCATTCATCTGCAAAATGGAGTGATAACAACAGCACCTACTTCAAAGATTTTTGTGGGGATTAAATGAATGGTTACTGATTGCATACTTCTAACAGAATCTACCAGGTATTAAGCGCTCCAAAACTGGCTCAAAGTTCTGACAGGCTAGTCCACACTGAATGTCTAAACCAATGGCAAGGTTGACCCTCCAGGGGGGTCTCAACTCCTGAAATTCAGCAAAGTCAAGTCCAGAAGGCCCTAGCTGCTCCTGACTGCCAGTTTCCTGGTTATACCCCCAAGTTGGGCCTCCCGGGCTGTCCATTCCCTCCCGTGTATGAATATCTGATGGTTTTATGTTTGCACACATCCCATGCAATGTTCCTTCAGCACCCTCTCAATCCACCAGCTCCTGCTACTATGTCTTCCCCTTCCCTAGGTTTGGGACCATTTCCCAACAAGTTTACACCCAGCCATCTCATGGCCGCTCACTGACACAAGCTAGAAAGCAAGTATGCCTGTCAGAGGAAACACCTTCCAAAGACAACGGAGAAGGCAGGAGGGATGGCAGCCACTGTGACGGGGTGGAGGGGGAGAGCTGTGATGGATGAGGAGGTGCAGAGAGCAGGAAGGCACCCGTTTTGTCTGCGGGAGGGAGAACAAGCTGAGGAGAAGGGATGGTGAACAGATGCCTCAGGGTTGAGCTGCAGAGCTACCAAGGGCTGCCTCTCCTGCAGGGGGCAGTAGAAGGTAGGCAGGACTCAGCTCAGTGGGCTGGACCAGGTGAGGTCTGCACCCTCCTTCGAGGCTGCACCCACTCTCCCCTTCTCTCTGTCAAATGAAGTGATCCCTTTGCCAAAGCATATTGTGGAGTCTAACTCCCTCCCTTCTTCCAGTAGCACAACTGATAAAGAATCCGCCTGCAATGCAGGAGACCCCAGTTCAATTCTTGGGTCGGGAAGATCCCCTGGGGAAGGGACAGGCTGCCCACTCCTATATTCTTGGGCTCCCTGGCAGCTCAGATGGTAAAGAATCCACCTGTAATGCAGGAGACTTGGGTTCAGTCCCTGGGTGGGTAAGATCCTCTGGAGAAGGGCATGGCAACCCATTCTTCAACCCATTGTATTCTTGCCTGGAGAATCCCCACATACAGAGGAGTCCATGGGGTTGCAAAGAGTTGGACATAACTGAGCGACTAAGCAGAGCAGAAAAAACAACTTTATGGAGATATAATTAACAAACCATAGCATTCATTGCAATTATACAGTTCAATGATTTTTAGTAAATTTATAGAACTGTGCAAAAATCACCCCAATTCATTTTGGAACACTTCCATCATCCCTGAAAGTTCCCTCATGCCCTCATGTTAATAAGTCCCCTTATGTCAATAGCTTCTCCTATCTCAACTGTGGGCAACCATTGACCTATTTTTCATCTATAGGTTCCCTTTTCTAGATATTTCAAGGACTTGCTTTATATGTTCTTTGCATCTGGCTTCTGGTGTTCTTTCACCTGGCATAATATTTTTGAAGTTCACACACAATGTAGCATATATGAGTACTTCATTCCCTTTTACTGATGAATAATGCTCCATTGTATGGATGTATCACATTGTGTTTACCCATTCACCAGTAACAAACATTTATATAATTTCCACTTCTGGCTGTTATAAATAATGCTGCTGTGAACATGTATAGCCAAGTCATTGCGTGGACATATGTTTCCATTTTCTTCCATAGAAAAACCTAGGAAAGGAATTTTTGGGTCATATGGTAAATTTATGTTTAAGAAATGACCAAATTGTTTTCCAAAGGGGCTGTGTAATTTACATTCCCACCACCAGTAATGTACAAGGGACCCATTCTTTAAATTTAAAATTTAGAATTATAGCCATGCTAGTGGGCGTGTGAAATGGTTGCTCATTGTGTTTTTGATTCGCATTTCCCTGCTGACTGATGATGCTGAGCATCTTTTCATGTACATATTAGTCATTTTTATATCTTCTTTGCTGAAATGCTTATTCAAATCTTTTGCTCATTTTTAAATGAGTTGTTTGGATTCTCACTATTGAATTTTTAAATATTTTTATTTACTTATTTATTTAGCTGCGTTGGGTCTTAGTTGCGGCACACGGAATCTTCCGTCTTCATTGTGGCAGGCAGGATCTTTCAGTGGCGACATGTGGGATCCATATTCTGAATATAAGTCACTTATCAGACAGATGATATACACATATTTTCACCCAGTATGTGCCATGTCTTATAATTTTCTTCATGAGTCTTCTGAAGAGCAAAAGTTTTAATTTTGATGACATACAACTTACCAATTTTCTCTTCTGTGGACTGTGTTTTTAGAGTCATATAAAAGAAATGACCTTTGCCCTAAGGTCACAAAATACTCTCCTAAAAGTTTTATAGTTTTGATTCTACCATTTAGGTCCCTGACCCATTTTGAGTTGTTATTTGTGTATGGTGTGAGATAAGGTTCTAAGAGTTTGTGTTGAGTATGGAAACCCAACTGTCCCACCACTGTGCCTTCTTTCTAAATGGATACCCAGCCCACTTCTTGAGATGCTTTCCGATCACCAGTGTGACTCTGACTATCCATTCATCCCCAGATGCCTCAGATGGGAGGAAACAAACACTGCATATCTGGTGCTGAGGAGAAAGGCCCAGGGATCCTCCTTGCAGGGTGCAGAGCGTACCTCTTCCCTCTGAGACTGACCTGCTCACTGTTTACACTCAGGCTGATTCAATGATGGAGGAGAACCATGAGGTGATGGAGGCGGGGGCTGGAGAGCAGCCTTCGTACCAGAAAGAGAAGGAATACACCAAGTCCCCTTATCAGCCAAACCCTTATCCTTGGCTACTAAAAAGCCCCGCCAGCCCCTAGCTATTGTGGCTAGAATTGGGAAGCAGGAGAGACAGATATCACAAGACACTTCATCTCTAGACACTTCATCAGATCCACATGAGCATACACCGATCTCTCTGGGGACCAGCGTCGCATGCTGCTGACCGAGATGGGAAAACGTGGGCCCTGTGATTGGAGGGTGGGGACAGAGACGACAACTCAGCAGCAGGCTTCCTCTTCAGAAAGCTCCCAGAAGACAGGCTCTGGAGGCCAACGCAGAGGAACCCGGTGACAGACAAAAGGAAAATGCGAGCAGACCCTCTGGCACTCCAAGTGTCTGAATTCCCAGATGGGCAGAGCTGCCAGGGCGGCAGGGACAGGGAGATGGGCGAGGGTGTGGCTCAGCTCCAGAAGAAATGCAGCGAATGCAGAGGTGGGGAAGGGGGGTCGTGGCTCAGGCATCAGATGCCCCTGCTCCAGGGACCACACTTTGGAAGCAGCCTCCTGCATCCAGCACCTAGCCTCTCTTCCTCAAGAGACCACCAGACATTCCCAGAAATCTACCCTCATCTGGTGGGTACTCACTGCTCCCACCACATGCCAGAGCTTTCAAAGAAGACAGCACACTGGATGGCCCATGTGTTTCAGCCGTGGCACTTTCTGCGCCATGAGTAGGGGCTCTTCCTCCTGGTCTCTGAGTCCCACCTCTCCCTTCCCACCCTGCCTCGCTCAACCCCTCTGATGCCATTCACAGGGCCTTTACCAAAGGTCACATGCTCTGAGGAGAAGGGAGAGCTCCCCAAAATGTAAGAACTGGAAACAGCCTTGGTAATGACATGGTACCAACCCTACATGTTCAGATGCAGAAACTGAAACCCAGAGGGGAGGTGACTGGCTCAAGCCCACAGTACAGGAGCCTGGACCAGGCTTGATCAGTGCCACTGCCTCTGGGCCAGGGGACCAGTACTTTCCCAGGTGATAAACACATCAGTGGGTTTTGAAAATGAAGTCACTCAAGATCTAACTGAAGGCATTTTGTTCAGAAGCAGATGGATAAGCATATTTCTAAAAGCAGGGACTATGTCAGACTTATTTAGTTAAACCCTAGAGGACTACATAAATCATTAAGAAACAGAATTAACCCTAAAGGAAAATCTTCCAGTGGTTTTGCATATAAAATCTGGGACTATAAAGTCTGGAAAGAGAGACCTGAGAGTCTATAGGACATTCTAAACTTGCATTCACTCAAGTATTCATGCATTAATTCAACAAATATCTGTTGACAGAAATGCATCACTTTTGTTTAAATCTAAGAGCTCATGATGATACTGAAAATGAAAATCCTCTCTGATAAACTTTGGAGGATGTAGGGACCAAATCATTATTTTAGAAACTGACAAAGAATCAAGCATGTATCTGCCTTTCCTATATAAATTATACCTCAAGGTAACCAAGTCATAATGAGGGTGAGTTTCTCCTTATAAAAGTATTTCAGCTAATATATGCAGAAGGATACACAGAAGAATATTAACACTTTGTCAAGTCTAATGAAATACTGGATCTGGGCAATGATAACGCCCACCTTTAACATCATGGGGAGACCAGCAGACACCATATGCCTCCTGATGGAACAATGAGACAGAAGCATCCTTTCCAAAGAAACACATCCAAATCTTATCAAGTCTCTTAAGTCCAATTTACAGAAAATGCAGGGGACAGAGGAACATCTTAAACAACATCACTGGAATGCAATTAGCAAACCTAGAATATGGGACACTTTACTGAACAAACTACCTGGTTTTTTCAACAAACAGATCACAAGAACAAAGCAAGAGAGTTTGAGGGATTAAACAGAGTAAAAGACATTATAACAATTGCAATGTAAAGACTTTCTTTAGATCCTTATGTAAACAACAACAACCTGTTTTTTTTAAAAAAAAAAGTGAGACACAGAGAGAACTCTGAAAACTCACAGGATATTTGATGATATTAAGGGATTATTGTAAATTTCTTTAGATTATGATAATAGTATTGTGGTTATTTTTTCTGAAGAACCCTTATCTTTCAGACTTACACACTGAAATATTTATAGATAAACTTACATGATTTCTCGGATTTGCTTCAACATAGGGCAAGAGTTGGAAACAGACTGACCTTGCGTTGATAACAGTTGAAGCTGAGCGATGAGCAGAAGTGGGTTCATTATTTTATTCTCTCTACTTTTGTGCATGTTAAAACCTCCCATTATAAATAAGTTAAAAACCTATCTTTGAGTTCTTACTAGGTGATGGTGCAGAGGATGCCACAGTGAAACCAGATGGGAAATATAACTATTTTCGTGAGTCTCATGAGGCTTCCATTCTAGCAAGGGGAGAGAGAGAGGAAGAGACACACAATAATTAAACAAATGCATAAGACAACATCATGCAACGGTAAGTGCCTTGAAGACAACAGAAGAGGGAAAATGACAGTGATAGGCTTCTGTGGTGGCTCAGACGATAAAGAATCTGCCTGCAATGTGGGGGATCCAGGTTTGACTCCTGTGTTGGGAGGATCCCCTGAATAAGGAACTGGCAACCCACTCCAGTATTCTTGCCTGGAAAATCCCACAGACAGAGGAGCTTGGCAGGCTACAGTTCATGGGGTCACAAAGAGTCAGACATAACCAAGTGACTAACAAACAGGCACAGAGCATGAAAAATGCTTTAGACTTCAAGGTCAGAATCAGACACACAAAAGATCTGGGAAGTACCTTTCTAGGCAGGTGTGGCAGGTATAAAAGAACCTGGAATGACCATGAGCTGTCTGAGAGGCAAGAAGGCTTGCATGGCTGCAGCTCAGTGGGCCTAGATGAATCATAAGGAGGAGTGTCAGAGAGGAGAGAGAGGTCAGGTCACAGAAGGCTGGTAAGGAATTTAGTTTTCTTAACAAATACAATGATGATTCTATTAAGGGAAAGAAGATGGCAGTCCTGGCTGGGCTCTGTGCCTGAGATGGAGCAAAGACTGGAACATATTTTCAAGATGAAGCTGACAGAACCTAGTGGTGGATAGAAAGCTGGGTTGGGGAAGAAACTGAGGAGCGGAATTAAGAATGACCTAACTTATTCAATTCAACAGCTGGATCTGTGCTGATGCTATTTATTGAGATGTTGAAAAGTGGGGAGCAATTAATGTGAAGGAGAAACGCAAGAGTTCTGCATGGGTGGTATTGAGTTTGAAATGTCCGCTAGCCATCCAGAGGGAGATGTCAAGTCGGCAGGTGAATATATGACTCTGGAGCTCAGATCTGGCTGGAGATGTAAATTTTGGGGTCATTAGCATATAGATGGTATTCAGAGGTAGGAGCTTTTGCACTCACTACCAAAACAAAGAACTAAGGGGACGCCCCACTTCCTTTCCAAAGACATCTCTGAAATTTCAAATAAAATGGTGTTGGAACAGAAAGAGGGGTCAAATTGCTTTAAATTGTCAACCCCTGTGTGTGTGTGTGTGTGTGTGTGTGTGTGTGTGTTAGTCGCTCAGTTTATGAAACACCATGGACTGTAGCCCTTCAGGATCCTCTGTCCATGGAATTCTCCAGGCAAGAAAACTGGAGTGGGTTGCCATTCCCTTCTCCAGGGGATCTTCTTGGCTCTGGGACTGAACCCAAGTCTCCTGCATTGCAGGCAGATTCTTTACCATCTGAGCCACCAGGAAAGCCCATCAACCCCCAGAGCCCATGTATGTAAGACTCCATAGATTCTGGTCCAGCATATTCTCTCTTCATATCCTGCAGTTCCCCTTCATGAACTCTTCAAGAGTCACACAAACCCTTCCTCTGACTCAGCATATGCAACTCCTACCCTCTTTGAGGACTCTTAAAAAGTCATGTTATTCTCTTGAAGGCTTCCTGTCCCTCACACTGGGTGGAAATAACCTTTCTTTCTCTGACTCACACTGACCTGCATCTGCCTTCCTCTGAGATCTGCCTGCTCTCAACCTAGTGCGGTGACTGTGCGCAGTCAGCCTCAGACAGACTGTGATGTCCCCGGGAGCAGAGGTTCTGTTAGTCTCACTTTTGTGTTCCGACACAAAGGGGAAGGGCGTTTGCAACCAGCATCTCCTTAGTGGTTGTTCCAGTGAAGGGTCCTCCGTTGTGGAAGGTTTATAAACCTTGTGCCAAGGCAGAGCCAGATCGGGTCAACAGAGGAAATCGGGCAGGAAGCAAGTCTCCTTGGCTTTTGAGGAGGATCCTATGTAAGGAAGTGGCCTTGCTCACTCCCCAAGGCCTCTAGTTGTGTGGGAAGAAAGAAGACAAGACCAGGCAGACCCCCTCTGACCCTACGGGCCACACTTCTGCAGTGGTACAATGAACACTTGGCCTCAGGCATCATTTTTGATTATATGTAGAGTCAGAGCTTACCACCTGGGGTCCCCGTCTATCTACCTGTCTCAGGTGTAGAATTCCCCCTTTCATGCCCCAAACCTATGTCACACCCTGCCATCCATCCCACAACTCTCAAGGTATATTTTAAGGGTGCAGAATAAAGCAAACATTTGTCTAAAACTGCAAAACCAGGGAGTTAAATAGAATGCAGAAAGTATCAGACATACAATTATTGAATAAATTAATTACTTGACTGTACATCATTTTTACTTTATTACTATCTCTACCCACTCCATCCCAAAATCCTCACAGTAATAAGCAAGTGACCCAGGCTGATGAAAAGAGGAAGGTCACCAGAAACAGTGGCCCTGCCAGTCCATTCCTAACCTCCCTGGGCCCAGTACTCTTGCCCAAACTCTAGGGCTCAGCCTCCTGTTAGCCTGGTCAGTTCTACTGACAGTAATGCTGGTCGATGAGCCCAGAGACACCTGGCTTTCCACCTTGGACATAATCAAAGGTCAAGTCCCACTGATCCAGAACAGCTCAGGTGAGTTATGGTTCCTTGGCTACCCAATGCCAAGAGGAATGTAGGAAGCCCTGAACATCAGACCAGCCGAGAGTGAAGACCTGAATGCTTTACAGGCTGCCCAGCGTCCCTTTCTATAACCAGGCCAGCTTGATGGACTGTTTCAGGCGCACAGAGGGTGAAGCATACTCTGGGAGGCAAAGCACTCTGTGCCAGGTTGGACAGAGTGGCACCTGACCCAACAGTATCACACACAGACAGAGGTCCAGCTCTATGACTGTCATTTCATTTACATGATGTGAAACTGGCATTCCATTTTTTCCATAGCTCTTTCATAGTTAAACTAATTTGGGAAATCCTGCACAGCACATCTCCCTCCTACAGATTCAAGCTAGATGTTCCCAGAAAGACTCCAGAAAGTGTCGTAGTAAAGAGACCTATTTGTGTTTAATTTAGTGGTTCTCAGTCATTCACGCACATGACCATCTTCTCTCACACTGCTACAGGATGCACTTGAGGAAATGCTACCTCAACAGCTCCACAATCAAACCATTCTAACTTTCTCTTTTTTTTTTTTTCAAACATGACATGTCAGTGGGACTCAAGTGGTCATCAGTGTCTTTAATACAAGGTCACCAATGTCACATTTCAGAGCAAACACTGGAGGCTCAGAGTGGTTCAGTGAGTGGCCTAGGATCACACAGCAGGTTATGGGAGAACTAGCAAGGGGACCTAGGGCTCCAGAAACCAGACCAGTGCTTGAGCTCTGGGAGGATGCGTGTGAGCAGGCACACCAGGCCTCAGTCTGCAGAACTTGGGTCAGCCTCAATCCAACCTGGTAAAGCCTGACCCAGCTCTGAGGCCTGCTCACTAGCACATCTGTATCTTCCTCATCAGAAGACCAAACAAACTTCCCTGCCCCAGGACAGCCCCACTGGCCTCTACTGCTTCTGGAAGTCCTGCTCTAAATTGTCTTCTGTGGGGTTCGAGGTTCTCCTCCATTAACTCATAAAAGGCAGGCAGCCTGACAAAGCAGCAGCAGAGATCCCTTAGAAAACCCTTGCTGAGAACTTGCAAAACTGATGACCCACAAGAAGGCTTGGCTTGATCCAATAGAACACAAGAAGGTTTTGTTTTCAATTGAACTGATTGTCTTAAAAAGAGTGTGCTACAAAAATTTCTTCAAAAGGATGAAAGGCCTAAATTAAGACCTAAAACTATTTATAAAATTCTCAGAAGAAAACAGATATAAATCAAGTTCTTGGATTTAGGTAATGATTTCTTAACTGTGACATCATCAAAATTAAACTTGTGCTTCCAGGGATACTATCAACAAAAAGGTGAAAGAACAACCCACAGAATGGGAGGAAATATTTGCAAATTATATATCTGAGAAGGGACTAGTATCCACAATATGTGAAAACTTTACAAATCAACAATAAAAAGGCAAATAACCTAGTTTAAAAATGGGCAAATTGGTTGAACAGACATTTGTCTGGAAATGTATGAATAACCACAATAAGCATATGAAAAGACATGCAATAACATTAGTCATTAGGGAAATGCAAGTTAAAACTACAGTGAGGTACTACTTCATATCCACCGGGATGGTTGTAATCAAAAAATGGACAATAACAAATACTGGTGAGGATGTGGGGAAACTGGAATCCTTATGTATTGTTAGTGGGGGTGTAAAATGGTGTACATGCCCTGTAAAACAGTTCTGCAGTTCTTCAAAAGGTTAAACATAGAGTTAGCATATGTACTAGAATGCCCAATCTCAAACCCAGGAGAACTGAAAACTTATGTCCATGTAATAGCTTGTGCACAAATGTTTATCATTATTATTATTTATGCACAAATGTTTATTATTATTCATAACAGCTAACCCAATGCCCATCAACTGGTGAACAGATTAACAAAGTGTGGGATATCTACAATGGAATATTGCTCAGTTATAAAAAGAAAAGTGACAACATGGAGGACCTGGAAAACATTATGCTGAGTGAAATAAGCCAGTTACAAAAGACCACATACTGCATGATTGCATTTACATGAAATGTTCAGAATATGCAAATCCAGAGAGACAGAAAGTAGGTGAGTAGGCAGAAGGGACAGAGGAGAGAGGAATGGGGAGTGACTGTAATGGGTGTGGACTTACTTTGGGGGTGATGAAAATGTTATGGAGTAAGATCATGGTGATGGTTGTACAACTTTGTGAATGCACTAAAAACCACTCTAAAGGGTGAATTTTATAACATGTGAACTATCTCAATATTAAGAGAGAGAAAGAGAGGACAAGCACACAGGTGTTCCCGTCTTTCCCCATGGCCTTCCCCCTGGCTTGGGTCTTTTTGGTACTGCCTCTGGGAATTGTGGCCCAAACTGGTTTTTATCCTATGCACTAGCTCCCTGAGGCCCAAAGACCATATGAACTTGTCCAAGGTCACATGTTAGCAGTGGTAGGGCTGGAACCAGAGCCCATGTCCCCATACCTGAGAGCCCCTGAGGGCCTATTCAGCTGCCCTAGGAATTTGAGGCTGTGGAATGCTATTTGGAGTAAAACAGATGGTTTGCTCTTTTATGTCTACATTATCACCACCTCCATCCACTCCCATCAGGAAGCAAGTATCTGTCACTCTTCAAACAGGTAAAAATCCCATGCCCCCATCATGCAACAAACACTGATAGTGAACCTAAGAGGCTTGGGAACTTTTGTTCCCCTAGGGTGCAAGGCACTTCCTGGGCCTCACCTCCTTCTCCATTGAAAATTCCCTTCTCTCCTCTTTTCTCCATCCCCCTCCTCTCTCTTCGCTCTGCTTTTTGAGTTGTTTCAAGTAGGTGAGAGTTCACTTCTCAAGTAATGGCAAATTGGGAGACCTCCCTGTAATGGGGTGAGCGGCCAGGGATCAGCCTATAGCAGAAAAGTGACCTATGTCATAATATCCAGAGAACCCGCTACTTCAGACGCTCTCAGGTGACACCTAAATTCTAAATGTCAGCTTAGGAACTATGAAGCAGGAAATGATTGTGTTCACTCCGAGAGGGCTCCTTCTGTCATAAAACTCTTCCTGTTTCAGAAGTAAACCTTGTGGAGGAGTTGAGCCCACGTCCCCGGGTTTTACCATGGAACAGAATTTGGACAGAGAATCTGCTGCCATAGGGACCAACCTGATGCCCTGTACACGGAAGAGGCAGGAGAAATCTTTGTTGATTTGAGTTGTTGGATAATATCCATAAGGATTGCTTCAGGAATTTGAACAAGGAGTTGATCTTAAAAATAAATTGCTTCTTCCCAACTGTATTCTGGGAGGTGTCATTACATGTTCTGAGCAGAAAAGCTTCCTGGGCTCAAATACGTTTAGTAGAAGGTTTATATTACAACTCCCTACTGGAATCTTTAGGAAGCACTCCAGAATATGAAAGAGTATGAAAATTCTTGAGCCTGCAGAGAACATTCGCCCACATTCCCTGCATCATCTGACCACAGACCCTTTTCTACAGAGCCCCCTTGTCTGCTGAAGAAACAGGAGCTCTGCAGTCTAAGTAGGAGAGGCCATGGCTGGGCCAAGAGTGCTGCAGGACAGCCAGGGCTGAAGGAGCAGGTTGAGCTCCTGATGCTGGGGCTGGGCAATCAGCAGCAGCAGGTAAGGTGGAGTTTGGGCTGAGACACACAGATCGGATGAGGGGGTTGGTGAGAGGACCCCCAGGGCCACAGACTGATGCACACCCTCAGAAGCTTTATGGCGGCAGATGTCCAGAGATGCTGCTGGGACTACGTTTATACATCACCAGGAGAGCTGTGTCCAGGAGATCTGGACAACGGTGAAGACAAGCTAGCAAGGAATCCCCTGTTGTAGCTGGGCCCTCCTCCTCTCCAGGTCGTGGAGTGGCCACAGTCAATGGGGTAGGGGTCAGGAGGGGAGGAGAGCGGAGCCCACTCTCCAGCCAGGTGGGCCACCCCACCATTCCTGTTCATGGCACCCCCAGCAGCAGAGGAGTAGACGTCGGTGCTGCCGTGAGGGCACTTTAGTCACCTTCTGCCACGTTCATCAAGCGAGATTGACAGCAGAGGGATGAGGGAGACAGCGAGGCAGACAGAACACACTGGCCCAAACCCATAAGCTCGGCTCCAGCACTCAGCACACACTAGCTTTTTGGTGGCCTTATTTCTCTTTCTTCCAGCCTGTACCCCTCCACCAGTTGCCTGACTGCTCCCGGGGCTTGGGTGCATTTCCTTGAGTCCTGCCTCGCCCCAGAGAATGCGTACCAGCTTCGGAGGGGCCGCCTCCTGGGCAAAATCCCAATGTTTCAGTATCTGATTGCTCTCTGCAGCCGATCAAATGTGATTTTCCAGTTGAGAGAGAAAAATAAACTCACTAAAGGAAGGGAGCTCAAAGTGAAGCATCCTAAAAGACAAAGCCCGAGCACAATGCCCGAGCAGCCCACAGCCAAGGTCGTCCCTGGCTTTCAGGAAAGGCAGCAGAGGAAAAAATTTAGGGCATCCCTGCCAACACATGTGTATGACACACACAGTATAGGTGTGTGTACGAGCACATACATCCGTCCAACATGGTGCACATATGTCAAGGGATCTGATTTTTGAGATTGGAAAATGTGGCCACTACACTCAGAAAACCTGCAGAGAAGAAAGTGTGACCAGAACGCTGTGGGCTTGGGGTAGAACTCCTCTGAAGACCTAGACAAGGGAGACTCACGCCCAGCCTGCCCTGCCCTAAGGACAGAAGGCAGAATGGGGGTTGCCGAGAAGAATCACAGGTGAAATGACCCGGTGGGGACCTCGGTCCTCCGGGAGTCTAGAAGGATGGTTCAAGGAATGCATGAGGTTGGGGAGTGGGGGATTCCAGCTCTGGTGGACTTGCTAACCCCATCAGTAGGTCACACCAGAACCTCCCCAAAGAGGAAGAGAATAATAGAATAGGAAGAGAGGAAGGAGGAAGATTTTGGGAGAGAAAAACATCACTGTCCCTGGGGCAGGATGGGAATGAATTGGGTGGCCTCAGCTCTGGACACTGGAGGCTCAGAGGCTACCCCTAAATTTCCTGCTCTCCATACCGTTCATCTGCTCCCAAACCCCTCCAGCCTCTGACCTCTTGCTCTTTCGCCCCCTCTCCTCTAAGCCTTCCTCATCCAGGGACTTCTGCTGGGAAGGATTCTCCCAAGAAATCCTGGGCTGAACGTGGCCCTGGAGCCCATCTGTGTTGGCAGAACACCTCTGACCCTGCGCCAGCTCCTGCCCCAACTCCCACCTCACCTGCTCCTGGGACCACAGGCAACAGGAGGGATGTGTCTTTGACATATGTGGGGTCTCCTTTCCTGGGGGTCACTGAGCTGGTACAGAGGGGACTCCCAATTTCACCGCTCTGCACATGGACGTCCTTCTCTCAGTCCATGTATGAGGGGCAGGTCCCCCTGAGTCTGATACTTTGGCAGGAATCTTCTCCCAGCATGGCGGTGGCCCATGTTGCTCACAACCTCTATCCTGCCCGCTCATACTCCTCAGATCCCCTGCTTGCCAGCAGCCCTGCTCCCAGGGCCCAGGCTCTTCCCTCCATGCCTGCCTGTCTGCAAGGCCTCTGAGAAACCTCAGATATCTGTGAGGCAAATGCATTTGGAAGCATGAAATCTGTTGGAAATCTAATGAGACCAGGAGAAGAGAAAGACAGAATTTAACTTCTTTTTCCCAGTCCTGGATTTGATGCTGCCATCTCCTGTCTGCCCAGATGTGGCCCTCTCTTTGCTCAGACATGCCAGGGGTGCCATCAGCACACCTGAGCTCATCCCCACGTTCTCTGCTGCCTCGGGGAAGAGAACACAGAGCATCTCATTGGTTTTGCTTATGACGGGTCCTGCCAGAGGCTCCAGGAAGTCCACAGGCCTGCGGAGGGGTGCATTCTGGGAAGAGCCTAGCAGGACTGCTCCGTTTGAAGAGGACAAGGAGTGTGTGAAGTGTCTGTGGAGCCTCTACAGCCTGAGGGTGAGCATCAGCTCTGCAGGACGGAGCCTCACCCTTACTGTGTGCAGAGTGCCCTGTGCGAGCTTGGAAGGCAGAAGGCTCCAGCCCGATGTTCCATGGTGATGTGCCAGCTTTATGGTACTGCAGTCACCAGTCCTGGTCTTGGAAGTGAGTGGCACTCTTTCTCCGGGGAGTAAACAGCTGATGGGTGGGTGATCAGTGCCAGGACAGAGGATACAGGGCAGAGTGCTGTCCCAGGAAACCCTGGGCAGAAAGGCCCTGGGGAAATGCTGTGTTTCCTGCTTCCTATCCTCTAGGCCACAGGTCTAGGTACATGGATGGAGAGAGTAGGAGCCTCCCCACAGATGGAGAAGAGGGGCCCGACTACATCTGTGCTGTGGGGGCCTCACCATAGAGATGAGGCAGCCATCTCTGTGGACACCAACCAAGTAAGTACAGGATGGTGCCAACCTTGACTGCATGACCCCCTTCACTCTCAAAGAGAATTCTGCCGCTTGCAAACTGAGCAAAAATCATGCACAGGTCCCAGTCACCTCATCTCCTTGTACCTCAGTGTTCTTATCTTTAAAAAATGAGGCTCACGGCAGCAATTCCATAAAGCTGCTTCACAAGCAACCAGGCAGCATCGAGCACAGGGCGGGCCCATGGGGGTGCGCGGGACATGCGAGCCAGCAGTCGGATGGAATGTCCCTTAAATATGGACCCCAAAAGACAGACGGAGAGCGAGGTACAATATGTTCTCTGAAGTGTTATGCGTCATCATTTTCTGAAAAGCAGACACAAACCAAATGTCCGACATTATGGAAATTCACTTTCTGTATGATATTATACCCAAAGGTAGACAGCCAAATGGACAGTCATTAAAAAGAAGGTTCATGATGTTTTACATCAAATGTTTGGACTACATTGTTAGGTACCTAATGCTAATAAACCAGATAATGAGGCTACAAGCTAAAGTAAACATACCAAAATATTAACAGAATTACGGATACTTTGTTGCCTACTTCTTTATTATGTTAACTTTTCAAATTTTTGACAATAGACATCTGTTAATTGCATAGTTATCTTTCAATATCCGTAGGGGGTTGGTTCCAGGACCCCTGCAGATATTAAACTCTGCAGACTTTCAAGTTCTTTATACAAAACAATGCAGTATTTGCAAATAACCAATGAGTATCCTCCCCTATATTTTAACTTACCTCTAGATTACATAAAACACCTAGTACAATGCAAATGATAGGTAAATAGCTGTAAATACTATGTAAATATTATGTAAATATTTGCCAGTGCATGGAAAATTCAAGTTTTGCTTTTTGGAACTTTCTGGAATTTTTTGGGGGGGATATTTTTGATCCATGGTTGATTGAATCCATGGAGGTGGAACCTGCAGATACAAAGGGCCAACTGTACATTAAAAATATTTAATTTACTTGGTCAAAAATCAAAAGTGAGGCCAGGGGAATATTCTCGAGGCATCAGGACACACAAAGGAATGAGGTGCAACAGGACAAATGGATGCTTTTGAAAGAAGCAGCTCTAAAATCAGGAAAATACCCAGAAAGGAAAGGATGAAACCCATGTGGAGAAAAAGAAAATTGAGCCTATAATAAATTTGAGTTTATAAGGAATAAATATGCAGTGTTTGTGGAAATTGTGTTGCATCTGGCCAAAAATACAATAAATATGTATATAATGTAAGTCTTTTATAATAAATCCGGGAAGATCCAATGAACCAATGTCAAAGCCAGCAAGCACTGCGAGGAGTCTCAGGCCCCCCATGGACAATCAAGGTTCTTAGTACAACAATGGTGGGTTTAGGTGGCCATGCTCTGAGGCCATTGCCCTCTTCTCTTCCGTGGGAGGCCATCTGTGCCCCTCAGGGTAGGGGGACGCAAGATGCACAGCATGCCCACCCAGGCCCTTCCCTTCCTTCCACAGAGCTCTGTGGATTTTCCCCTCTGCACCTGGCTTCCCAGGGCTCCGAAGACTGCATTCCATCTTTCGATCCGCTTTCGTTCTGCTCCACTTTCAAGCCAACCTCCACTCCTCTGGAATGAACCCAAAATTTAAGGGCTCAAAAAGAAAAAGAATGATCATTTAAGAGGGACATAATGTGTGCTAGGTGTCACGACGGGAACTGGGGGCCTAGCAGCAGATGAGACAGTTGTCGTCTCCCAGAGGTTAAACTAAAATCAAGGTACCTTGTGCCAGGTCAGACACAGAGTAGAGCCTTCGAGCCTTGAATGAATGAGTGCGATAGCTTAAAAATTACTTTATCTGCTCCATTAGTCAGAATTGTCTAGAGAAACAGAACCAATGAGGGGTGTGTATATGTTTGGAGAGAGAGAAAGAGAGAGAGAGGCAGAGGCAGAGACAGAGATTTTAAGGAGTTGGCTGACACAATTGTGGATCTAAATATGCAGGAGAGATCAGCGTTCTAAAACACAGAAAGAGTTACAATTCAAGTCCAAAGCCTACTGACAAAATTCACTCTTCCTAGGGGGGGTGTCAGTCTTTTTTTTTTCTTTTTCAAATGTAGGCTTTCAATTGATTAGATGAGGGCCACTCCTTTCCAACAACACAAGAGATGACTCTACACGTGAACATCACCAGATAGTCAATACTGAAATCAGATTGATTATATTCTTCGCAGTCAAAGATGGAGAAGCTCTATCCAGTCAGCAAAAATAAGACCTGCTGCTGACTGTGGCTCAGCTCATGCACTCCTAAATTGTAAAATTCAGGCTTAAATTGAAGAAAGTAGGAAAACCATTAGGCCATTCAAGCATGACCTAAATCAAATCCCTTATGATTATACAGTGGAGGTGACAAATAGATTCAAAGGATTAGATTTGGTAGACAGAGTGCCTGAAAAACTACAGACAAAGGTTCGTAAAATTGTATAGGAGGCAGTGACCAAAACCATCCCTAAGAAAAATAAATGCAAGAAGGCAAAGTTGTTGTCTGTGGAGACTTTACAAATAGCTGAAAAAAGAAGAAAAGCAAAAGGCAAAGGAGAAGGGGAAAGATATACCTAAGTAAATGCAGAGTTCCAAAGAATAGCAACAAAAGATTAAAAAAAAAAGGTCTCCTTAAATTAACAATGCAAAGAAATAGAGGAAAACAATAGAATGGGAAAGACTAGAGATCTCTTCAAGAAAATTGGAGATATCAAGGGAACATTTCACAAAAGGATGGGCACAATAAAGGTCAGAAACAGTAAGAACCTAACAGAAGCATAAACAATTACGAAGAGGTGACAAGAATACACAGAAGAACTATACAAAAAAAGTTTTAATAACCTGGATAACCATGATGGTGTGGTCACTCACTTAGAGCCAGACATCCTGGAGTGTGAAGTCAAGTGGGCCTCTGGAAGCATTACTATAAACAATACTAGTGGAGGTGATGGAATTTCAGCTGAGCTACTTCAAATCCTAAAAGATGATGCTGTTAAAGTGCTGCACACAGTATGTCAGCAAATTTGGAAAATGCAGCAGTGGCCACACGACTAGAAAAGGTCAGTTTTTATCCTAACCCTGAAGAAGGGCAATGTCAAAGAATGTTCAAACTACTGTACAATTGTGCTCATTTCACATGCTAGTAAGTTTATGCTCAAAATCCTTCAGGCTAGGCTTCAGCAGTACATGAACCAAGAACCTCCAGATGTATAGTCTGGGTTTAGAAAAGGCAGAGGAACCAGAGATCAAATTGCCAGCATTTGTTGGATCATAGAGAAAGCTTCATTGAGTACTCTACAGCCTTTTACTGTGTAGATCACAACAAACTGTGGAAAATTCTTAAAGAGATAGGAATACCAGACCACCTTGCCTGTCTCCTGAGAAACCTGTATGCAGGTCAAGAAGCAACAGTTAGAACCGGACATGGAACAATGGACTGGTTCAAAATCGGGAAAGGAGTACAGTAAGGGTGTATATTGTCACTCTGCTTATTTCACTTATACGCAGAGTACATCACGTGAAATGCCAGCATGGATGAATCACAAGCTGGAATCAAGACTGCTAGGAGAAATATCAATAACCTTGGATATGCAGATGAGACTATTCTAATGGCAGAAAGTAAAGAGGAACTAAAGAGCCTCTTGATTAAGGTGAAAGAGGAGAGTGAAAAAGTTGGCTTAAAACTCAACATTCAGAGAACTAAGATGGCATCCTGTCCTATCATTTCACGGAAAATAGAAGAGAAAAAAGTGGAAGCAGTGACAGATTTTATTTTCTTGGGCTCCAAAATCACCATAGATGGTGGCTGCAGCTATGAAATTAAAAGACACTTGCTCCTTGGAAGGGAAGTTATGACAAAGCTAGACAGCATATTAAAAAGCAGAGCCATCACTTTGCCCACAAATGTCTGTCTAGTCAAAGCTATGGTTTTTCCGTATTCATTTATGAATGTGAACAACTGGACCATAAAAAAGGCTGAGTGCCAAAGAATTGATGCTTTCTAATTGTGGTGCTGAAGAAGACTCTTGAGAGTCTTGTGGTCTGCAACGAGATCAAACCAGTCAATCCCAAGGGAAATCAACTCTGAATATTTACTGGAAGGACTGATGCTGAAGCTGAAGCTCCAGTACTTTGGTCACCTGATGTGAAGAGTCAACTCATTGGAAAAGACCCTGCTGCTGATAAAGTAGAAGGCAAAAGGAGAAGGGGTGGCAGAAGATGAGATGGTTAGATAGCATCATTGACTCAACTGACATGAATTTGAGCAAACTCCAAGAGATAGTGAAGGACAGGAGAGTCTGGTGTGATGTAATCCAATGAGGTTGCCAAGAGTTGGACACGACTTGGTGACTGACCCACAACCCACATTATGGAGGGTAATATGTTTTATTCAAAGCCTACTGATTTAAATGCTAATATCATCTAAAAAAATCTTCACAGAGACATCTGAGAAACATTTGACCAAATCCTTGGATACCATGGCCTACTTAAGCTGACAGAGTAAATTAACTATCACACTAATCTTATAGATAAGAAAAAAGCCAGTCCTTGGAGACACCAAGACCTGGCTATTGAGCTGACAGAGCCTAAATTCATAGTCCACCTAATGTCTAAGCTACTTTCCTCCTTCACTCTGCATCTCCTAAATCAAAAGTTTTCTTTTCATTTTTTCTTTTTCTACCCAGCCTTTCCCTCAAATCCAGAAGCTAATTCAAACTTCAAATTTCAACATTTATTCAAACTCAGAGATCATATTGAAGGTACTATCTATCCTTCTGGTCAATTTTCCAGAACTTCCAAAATATTTAATCAATATATACCAGAGATTCATACACTGTTCCATCAAGCCCATCCATGGGTTCTGTTTACCTCTGACCAGCAATCTTTTTACATAAACCCAGTTTGATGTCTGCTGTGACTAGGGCTGAATACTGCCTCTGCAAGGACTGGAAATCTCTTCCTAAATGCTCACATACAACCTGTTTCTCTTCTCCCAGTACAGATTAACTCTGTATTGGCAAAGACACGTGTTAAACTGTTAGGTTGATCGGTATGAAATTGCTGATATTTGACCTAGGAAACAGCATTTTCATAGAGTTCAAGGAAAAATGAGCTCATCTTTCCCTGGTCGGACCTCACCTTCCTGGCATCCTGTTCTCTGTAGAGAGAAACTCTCCCCTCTCGCTGTGGACAGGAATGAAAGATGCTGTTGTTAAAAACAATCTAAAGTGATTTGCGAAGTGACAGCATCTCTTAGAGCAATGAGGTAATGCATCCAGTTTGCCTTCTTCACCATTTAACTTCCTGACAGGAGGCACAGAATGTGAACAAATTGATTGTCCTGTACAAAGTCAAGTAAATAAATAGCAATGCTTAATGCAATCATTTTCCATATTGCCTCATCAAAACCCATACAGTCAAAGCCATTTATGAATTACGTAGGTCCCTACCATGGTCGTCATTTCAGTGTGTTGCTCTCAAAGATGCCTGTAGGTAAGGAGAAATAGGAGAGCAGGTGCTAATCAATCTTGAAGCTATGATCAGAAACGATTTAGCAAGATGACAGCTTTTGCTTGAGCCATTCCTAAATTTCCAAGAGGAAACCTCCAAGGGACTAAGTCATTACTGGAATGATAGGAAGGGGACTGGTGGGGGGAAGGACAGTTATTATTAGATAATAAACACCTTGCTGCCTTTGTCTACCATATTTTTCAAAGCAAAAATGAAAAAACTTTGGGAAGAAGAGAAAGTGGTTGAGATCCAAGCCCAGAGTAAGTGTGGGCTAGAATGAAATGGCCACCCCCACACACACTCTAGCTTGCTGGATTTCTTATTTCCCCTTCTTTTGGCCATTCTCAAAGTTACCAGGAAATCAAGAATAAAAAGATCTATATATGGCTGGCAGTTGGATATTGGAGTTATTCCATCAGCAGCTAAAAGTGGATCAGAGGTTCTGAAGCAGATACTCATGAATGAGATGAGGCCCAAACTTCAGGAAGCAGAAACCATGGCCTAAAAATCCAAGGCCACTCACTTTCCCATGCAGAAAGGATGGGCCCCAGGAAGACAGTGCTCACAATATTAATTAATAACCTGCAGTATGATGACAAAAGTATGAAAAATTCAATATGCTCTAATAAAGATACATTCATTTGAATTAAAAGGATTGCCCTTTATTATTATGTCCTTGCCACTTTGGGAGGTTGGAGTTAAGATGTCTTCTCTTTTATAGAATTAGCAACGGCTGTAGATGGTCATTACATTTTCGGTGGTTTCCCAGGAGAATCACATCTAACTCAAAGGTTAGGCTATAAAGTAAGCATGTAAGACAAAAGCCTTAAAGTTTAATCCTCAAAAGCCTCCTCATTAGCCTTCCATGGCAGTCATACATTCATCCTCGTATCATTCCCTCCAATTCATTCATAGTAAACACTTTGTATCAGTTTGAATGCTAGTAACAGAATACCTGGGCTTCCCAGGTGGCTCAGTGGTAAAAGAATCCACCTGCCAAGCAGGAGCCTGGAGTTTGATCCCTGAATCGGGAAGATCCCCTGGAGGAGGAAATGGCAACCCACCCCAGTATTCTTGCCTGGATAATCCCATGGACAGAGGAACCTGGCAGGCTCCACCCCATAGGGTCACACAGAGTCAGACACAACTTGGCAACAGAGTGCGTACAAGAGAACACCCACTGCACATGAACTTAAATTACAAAGGGAACACACTGACTGTGAAGACTAAAATGGAAGAGAAAAGCAGCCTTCACTCCCTAGGGGGAGTCTCCTTGGGGAAGCTTGTCCTGGGGTTACCACTGGAAGCTCACAGCAGAAGGACACTGTGAACTTTTGTTCCAGCCAGCTTTTGTTCCAATTCAGGTTTTCAAGCACAAAGAACAATCACAGCACAGAGTTCAAAGGTCCAGAAGTTAGCCCAAGAGTACTGAATTACTCAAAGGCAGGAAGCATGACTTTGCCTCTGTCCTCACAGAGAACCTGACACAAAACTAGGGCTCAGGACTATATGGTCAATGAATGAATGGATGAAGAGCCTGTTTGCTCTTCTCTAATCACATGCTTGTTGTGAAGGATTTTTTAAAATTAATCAGTTTATTTTAATTGGAGGCTAATTACTTTACAATATTGTAGTGGTTTTTGCCATACATTGACATGAATCAGCCATGAGTGTACATGTATCCCCCATCCTGAACCAACCCCCCACCTCTCTCCCCATCCCATCCTTCAGGGTTGTCCCAGTGCACTGGCTCTGAGTGCCCTGTTTCATGCGTTGAACTTGGACTGCTGATCTATTTCACATATGGTAATATACATGTTTCAATACTATTCTCTCAGATCATCCTACCCATGCCTTCTCTCACAGAGTCCAAAAGTCTGTTCTTTATATCTGGGTCTCTTTTGCTGTCTCACATATAGGGTCATCATTACCATCTTTCTAAATTCCATATATATTCATTAATATGCTGTATTGGTGTTTTTCTTTCTGACTTACTTTACTCTGTATGATAGGCTCCAGTTTCATCCACCTCATTAGAACTGATTCAAATGTGTGCTTTTTAATAGCTGAGTAATATTCCATTGTGTATATGTACCACAGCTTTCTTATCCATTCGTCTGCCGATGGACATCTAGGTTGCTTCCATGTCCATGGCCCCCAAAGAACCAGACATTCTACCCATTCACAGGTGTTATTTATGGCTCCACCCTTATCAGCTCTGAGCTCCTGTCACTGTTAGAGGTGTTGACAATGATGGAAGCTCTGCTATGTCAGTTTCCAAACAGTAGCATTAGGAAACTCTAGGCAGTTTTCAATTCCTGTCTCCTGGGACACTCCCTCTTGGAACCCAGGCATCATACTGTGCAGAAGCCCAAGGCACATGGAGAAGAAAGGTGTTCTCTGGATGACAGTCCCAGCTGAGTTCTCAGTTGACAGCTTCCATTGACCACCAGGCCTGCAAGTGCAGAAGCCGTGTCAACGATCCCAACCCAGTGCCATCTGATCATAACGGCACAAGAGAAAGTGAAGAAGATGTGCCCAGCTAAGTCCAGAAACTCTTAGCATTGTGAGAAATATTAATGAAATGATTGTTGTTGTTGTTAGCCAAAGCATTTGTCACACAGCAGACAAAGCACATGAAGCAACTTAAAGATGTAGTCTCAGAGACTTAAGTAAGGAGATGCTTCTCAATGAGGAGGCTCCTCTCTTGCTCAGCTGCTGGAAGCTGAGTGCAGTCCTGTGATGGCGTAGGAGTAATAAGAAGGCAGGGCTTGTAGACCAGGCTGCTCCATTTAGCTCCCCAAACAGCCAGTGGAACAAGATGGCCAGAGGCACCTTCTTCAGAAGAATAGAAGACGGCCCACTTCTGAGCCTATAAGGAAGCACCCACAGGGCTAAAACTCTAGCTCAACCTGTCCCCACACCTTCTAGAAATGTGTGCTTAGCAACCAAGCCCACAGAGGAAGGAAACAGGAGTGGACTGGCTATTGACTGGGCATTCAAGCTACTTCATCATCTCCTGAGACAGACACTCATGTGAAGAGGCACAAAGCTGGAAGGAGCAGAAGTCAGAGTGGCCTCATGATCGAGGTCCCTGGTGTAGAGGCCATGGTGCCAGGAACACAGTGCTCACTGCCCAGCAAGTGTGACTAGATCCTCCATGTGTTCGGAGTGGTGGATGCACTGACAACATAGCTACTCAGCTCCCCTGTAGTTCATGACACCAGTTTCAAACCTAAGGCTGTGGGCCCTGGGCAAGAGGAGAGACTTGCTAAGACTCAAAGGGAGATTCAGTTCAGTCAGTTCAGTTCAGTCACTCAGTCATGTCCGACTCTTTGAGACCCCATGAATCGCAGCACGCCAGGCCTCCCTGTCCATCACCAACTCCCGGAGTTTATTCAAACTCATGCCCATCGAGTCGGTGATGCCATCCAGCCATCTCATCCTCTGTTGTCCCCTTCTCCTCCTGCCCCCAATTCCTCCCAGCATCAGGGTCTTTTCCAATAAGTCAACTCTTCGCATGAGGTGGCCAAAGTATTGGAGTTTCAGCTTCAGCATCAGTCCTTCCAATGAACACCCAGGACTGATCTCCTGGGTGGACTGGCTGGATCTCCTTGCAGTCCAAGGGACTCTCAAGAGTCTTCTCCAACACCACAGTTCAAAAGCATCAATTTTTCGGTGTTCAGCTCTCTTCACAGTCCAACTCTCACATCCATACATGACCACTGGAAAAACCATAGCCTTGACTAGACGGACCTTTGTTGGCAAAGTAATGTCTCTGCTTTTTAATATGCTAAGGGAGACTCAGGAGAGACTAAAGAAGGCTTCTTTTTCCTCTCTCCCTGAGACCTCAATCTGGTCATGCCACGCTCCCTAGCACCCCTGCCCTTGCTCTCCACTGACCCCCGGAGAGAATAGCTTCCCCAGGCTCCCTCTCCAAGTCATCACTCCATTGTATAGTTCCTTACCTTGACATCATAGGTTGCCAGCTACTGTTTCCACTGCCTATTCTCTCTCTGGGTAACCGCTGCATATTCACCTTCCATCTAGCTCAGAGGTCTTGATCTCAGTGTTCTTGACTTTGCTGTTGTTATTTAGTCGCTAAGACACATCTGACTCTTTGTGACCCCATGGACTGTAATCCGTCAGGCTCCTGTGTCCGTGGAATTTTCCAGGCAAAAATACGGGAGTGGGTTGCCATTTCCTTCTCCAGGGGATCTGCCCAACTCAGGAATCAAACCCACACCTCCTGCTTGGCAGGTGGATTCTTTACAATGAGCCACCTGGGAAGCCAGCACTACTGACATCAGGGGCCAAATAATTCTTGGTTTTAGGAAGCGGTCCTATGCATTACGGGCTTCCCAGATGGCACTAGTGGTAAAGAACCCACCTGCCAATGCAGGAGACTTAAGAGACATGGGTTCAATCCCCGGGTCAAGAAGATCCCCTGGAGAAGGAAATGGTAACTCACTCCAGAATTTTTGCCTAGAGAATCCAGATAGGCAGAGATGCTTGGTGGGCTACAGTCCACAGGGTCACAAAGAGTCAGACAGGACTGAAGCGACTTAGCATGCACTCATGCCTGTGCATTACAGCATCCTCTTTACCCACTATTTGCCCGTACACCCCCCAACTTTGACAATCACAAGTCAAATCATAGGAAAAACCATGCCTCTTCAGTTTAAGCACCCCTGAGGCCACCACACGGGTGTGAGTAAATGTTTGTTAAGGGAAGGAACAAAGAAAATGAATGAATGAATGAGTCAGTGTATTGGACAGGAAGCATTCTGCCCCTGGAAAGCCTTTGGGTACAGAAAGCTGAGAGCTGCAGGCAGAGAAGAGTTAATGGGTCTGTCAGTCCTACTGATGCCCTGCATCCTCAATGGGCTTTTGCGGGCTGTGCAGTTCAATGCGTTTCCAATTAACGAGAAGATGTGCAGACACCAATGGACCTTTAATAGGGCCACAGGAATGGGGCCTCTGATAAGCCAGGCTGAATTCAGCATGTGACAGGAGAAGCTCAGGAACCTGTCTGCCAAGGCGCTGATTCACTTCCTTTGTCAAGTCGTACTTTGGAATGACAGCTTCTCAACTTCTGCTTCCCCAGCTGCCATCTACAAAGGTTACCTGCTCTACTTTGTCAAGCATTTCTCCTCTCTCAGCCTCTCGCAGCTGTCACTTCTCTCCCACTCCTTCAGGGCCTCTTTTGGAGTTCACAGGACCGCCGTGTGCTGTCCCTTGCTGAGGTAGGACCAGGGAGCCTGTGGGGTTAAAGGCTGGCAGGCGTTCATCAAGGAGGGAGGAGACAGAAGGCTCAGGGGCTTGGCTGCATCCCACTCTTCCTTGACCTCCTGGGCCTCTGTGCTCCCTCTCCAATTCAGTCACCCTCTTTACCCTGAGCTCAGGGCCCCCAAATATGAGCAATGGCAGGGTGATGGGCAAGGAAACAGTCCAATAAGATGTAAGATATAAAACAGTCGAGGCATTCTTATCCTTTAAAATGAGAATAGGTACTGATTCTCAAAGGTTTAGGTACTGCTACTAAGCATCTGATGAGTGTCATCTCATGATGTGTCAGCAGCCTCAGGAGGGAGACTTCTAATTTCCATTTTATAGGAGAATAAAAAGTGTTTAGAAGATCTCTAATTTTAAGGTACATCAGAACTACCTGGAAGACCTGTGAAAACC
The DNA here is from genome assembly GCF_963930625.1 of Muntiacus reevesi. Lineage (NCBI taxonomy): Eukaryota > Metazoa > Chordata > Mammalia > Artiodactyla > Cervidae > Muntiacus > Muntiacus reevesi. Next base: position 14,318,628 of record NC_089256.1, read on the forward strand.
CAGAGGATGGCTGGCCCCAATTCCAGAGTTTCTGAGTCAGCAGGTCTGGATGGGGGCTGAGGAAATCTTATTTCCTATTTCTCAATTGGAGGATGAATGCCTCAGACTAGAAAGCAATTAACATACTCAAGTTACTACACAGATGCCAAGGGGGCATTTCAGGTTACTCTGTGGACCAACAGATCCCATTTTTATAGATGGACAAATAATCCAACAACCATCACTCCACTCATGAAATATTTGCCAGACATCTACCATGTGCCCTGCTGGGGATGCAAACAAAAATAAGTTGTTCGCTAAGCTTATATGCCCAGCAAAAAAGGGAGGCACACACAACAATGTGTACATGCTTAGTCACTCAGCTGTGTCCCACTCTCTGAGACCCCATGGACTGTAGCCCCTCAGGCCCCTCTGTCCATGGGATTCTCTAGGCAAGAATACTGGTGTGGACTGCCATGCCCTCTTCCAGTGGATCTTCCCGACCCAAGGATTGAACCCAGGTCTCCCGCACTGCAGGTGGATTCTTTACTGGCAGAGGCACCAGGGAAGCCACAATGATTACAATAAAATGCAGGAAGAGTACGGTTCAGACAGAACAAAGCATTTACTGGAGCAGCAGTTCCCAAACTTTTTTGGTCTCAGTGTCCCTTGATAATCTTAAAAATTATTGAGAACCCCAATAATAAACTCATTATATGCAAACACAAATAACATATTTTATGAAAAATTGCTGTATTCTCAATAAAACTATATTTTCTATAAAAGTGAGAATATTAGCACTGTTTTACAGTTTTTCAAATCTCTTTACTTTTGGTTCAACATTCAGCATTTGATTCATCATTTAACATCAGCTGCCACAGTCATGTTATATGTTATTTTGGTTGAAGTATACAAAATATACAAAGAAAATCAGTCTCACTCAGATATGTAGTTGGAAAAAAGAAAGGCATTGTAGTAACCTTTTCAGATAACTGAGGCTATTCTTTAATATTACACCAAAAATCAGTAAGTTTGGTTACAATGTGGAATTTACACCTAAACAACAACAATTTTGCATTAATGTTTCATTAAAAATGTATTCTTCTATTTTGAATTTTTCATGGACATTTTACTTATGCTTGATTTAGTCACATCATATATTGGTCATTTGGCAAATATCAATATAATGAGTTATGCAGGTGTTTCAAATTTTGACATATCATATGGTATAAAGACTACAGTCATTAAAATAAAATCTTTGAAATAACAGGAAACTGTCAAGGTTCCCCAAACTCTAATTTTCACTTGAAATTTCACATTTTATTGTTATCATTAGCAAACAATACTTTCGGTGGTTTTCCCAGGAATGAGGAGAAGGAAATGGCAACCCACTCTACTATCCTGGCCTGGAGAATCCCCATAGACAGAGGAACCTGGTGGGTTACAGTCCATGGGGTCACAAAGAGACAGACATGACTAAGTGATTTTCACTTCACCTCACTTCACTTCCCTGGAATGAAAGGCTCACTCCTTTTATTTTCAAGTAAATATGTGCCAAACGTCCAAGTCTGAATAGCCATAATTTGTATGTCTATTGTTCTTTCAAGTAAAAAAAAGTTCCATTTAAAAAATGGCTAGTTCAGCTTGCAACTCAAATAAATATGTACTTTTCCTTGAGACAACCATGATACTTCAGTGTACAGCAAAAGTTTTTTATTTGAACTCAGTATTCCATCATCCAGAATCTTAAAAGGACATGTACTCAAGGACCAAAACTTTTAAAAAATGTTAACTTCTACTGCTTCATCAAGGGTATTCTTAAGTGAAACTGACCTTTTCTGTTTGTTTCTTTGAGAGATTGTTAGTAAAGGACAGAACAAGCACTTGGACACTTTGGTGCTACTGCTTTTAAGCCTTGCTAAGGCGGCAAGAAGTAGGAATACTAGCTTCACAGGCAGTTAGATCCAAGCTTTACCCTCTATCTGTGCAAACATCAATGCAGTGAAATAGGCAAATGGCATGTAAGTTTTATTAAGAAAACAGTTCTGACCTTGAAGACCCCCTAAAAGGATCCCCTGGGTCCATGGAGCACACATGAAGGTCCTATGTACCACTGTAGCACTAAATTCCATTTCTGAGGCGCCTCCTGAACAACTACCTACCCAGTTCACACTCAGCTTCACTTCTGAGATGCCTCAGGAGACATCAAGAAAAGAAAACACAAAAGGTGAAAATGTAGGGGGAAACATTTCAGGAAAGATAATAGTCTCTACTGCGAAGCTAAGAATAAAGCTGAATTAAGCAGGCAGCTTAATTTAGCCTAAAAGGCATCACTTTAAAAACAACCAAATGTGTTAAGACACTACAGACCTAATTAATATGTTTTCTCATAATAATCAGTACCATTTATTAAACATTCACTAAGGGACAGACATTGTGTTGAGACCTTTGCCTATGTTATTTTGTTTGCTCTTTCCAACAACCCTATGTAGTAAGTATAACTACCTCCATTTACAGGCCAGGAAACGAAGACTCAGAGAGGTGAAGTAACCTGCCCCACACAGTGAAGTAAGTCAGAAAGATAAAAACAAATATTGTAGGTATATTAATGCATATATATGGAATCTAGAAAAATAGTACTGATGAACCTATTTGCAGGCAGGAATAGAGATGAAGATGTAGGAAGGAGAGGCTGGGATGAACTGAGAGGGTAGCACTGAGACACACACTATCATGTGTAAAACAGAGAGCTAGTGGGGAGCTCCTGTAACATAGGGAGCCCAGCCTGGTACTCTCTGATGACCTAGAGGGGTGGAATGGGGCAGGGGGGTGGGAGGGAGGCTCACGAGAGAGGGGATACAGACACACACCACACACACACACACACAGCTACGGTACGTCAGAAACCAACACAACATTGTAAAGCAATTATCCTCCAGTTAAAAAATTGAAATATGAGAAGCAAACAGAACTACGATGATGACTGACCAGGAAGCTGGTGGTCTCAGCCTCTCTGCTCTGCAGCATCTTGGGCAGGACTGCCCGCAGACTAGGACGGTGTCACTCCAGTGCTTGCCGAGGGCCAGGTGCCAGCCCGAGCCCACAGGGACCAGTCCCTCAGGGCAGGTGTGGGCACAATTGCTGTCCTCCAGGAAGGCACAGCTCTGCCGCATTTGCAAACTCCCAGGAGGTCCTCTAGCCACCCCATCATCTCTATTGTCTTTATTACAGTGGCCATGGCAGTGCCAAGTCCCCACACACACTTGTGACACGTACAGAAACATCTGTCCCTCCACTCCAATGTCCTGGAGAGCTGCCACAACTATAGTCAGAAACCCCCTTTTTATAAAAACAAAACAAAACAAAACACAGTGATTTGAAGATGAGACACATTCCATTTTAATTAGAATCTACTTCCTGAAAAATCCACTTCTCAGGACACATTATAATCTACCTGCTAATCTGTGACTGTCCTACTTGCTCTTGGATAAGCCCCACCCTGACAGCCTTGGAAAAGTGTAATGCTGGGGAGAGTGCAGGGCAGGGCTGACGCGGGCTCAGCCAACATGGCCTGTCCTCAGTGTTCCATCCTCACTTTCCCCCCACCCACCTCCCACCTTTGGGGAACACTCAGGTCAGCCTCCCCTGCTTCCTCCTCCCCCAGCACAATCTCAGGAAAGGGCCTATGGACCACAGTCCAAGGTACTAGGGACCAATCAGCCTCAAGGCATCATTGGTGCCAGAAGCAACTGCATCTCTACGGATGCAAAAGGCTTCCACTCAAGGAATGCATCTTGGGAATTCCCGGTATAGAGATGGAGTAGGACCTTTCATGGGGAGATGGGGGTTAGGGGGGAGACAAGGGACATGGGAAGGAGGCCTCGCCAGACCAGGAGGTCAGCAAGGCCTTCTCCTAGTCAGGGGAACTGGTGTGGAGAGGCAGGGGAGGAAGACTGGAGAACTGGTGCTGGGGAGAGTCTGTACTCCCAGCTTTGGCCTCAGGGAGGGGCTTATGCTCTGGGATGGATCTCTGGGCCCAAGAGAGCCCCATTCTAGCCTTGATTAAGCCTGAGTCTGGTTTACTAACAGTTAAAAAAGGTTAGAGTTTAAGGGCTCAGATAGTCTACATTCTTTTTGATATGAGAACAGGATATAAACAAGAAAATAAAATCCTAGGAGTTAACCTCTTTAACTCGGATTCAATGGTCGAGCACTTGCTGCTTGGTATGGGGAGCTGTTTATATGCCTAAAGAAAGGGCATGAGGGGATGAGTCATGAGGCTTCTCTAGATCAGTTGAAGAATGCACTTGCTGTTTGGACAAACCAGATAAGAAGGCAGCACCGTGCTACCTGGGGCCACCGACCTTGGAGCAAGTGAATTCCTCAAGAGGAAACAATCAGCTGAAGCTGACTTGCAAATTCAGCCAACTCAGCAAAATTCAGCTTGGTTCTCAAGACCCAGCCACCACTGACACGGGGGGCTGCGTCCTCAGGAGGGGCTGCGTCCTCAGGCTGGCCTGCAGGATTTATTAAATGAAACACTAGGTGCCCACTCAACTGGCTCTGAATTTCAGACAAACAAGTAATTTTTTTTTTAGCATAAATAGGTCCCAAATATTACATGGGATATATTTAATCTGAAAATTCACTTTTTGTGAGAAGTTCTTCAAGGATATACTTACGCTAAAAAGTTATTTACTGTTTATCTGAAATATGAATTTAACTGGGCATTCTGTATCTTACCTGGCCACCTCATCCTCATGGTCTCAAATCTTGGGCTTCAAATATTCACCTCCTGCCCATGAAGTCTGGAACTGTCTTTTTCTTTGCAGAGGGTGGGCCTGCTCAGGCTGTGAGGTGGAGATAAGGCGTGGCATTCCAGATGAAAGGCTAGTTGGAATGCATTTGAGAAACCCTACTTGAGGGAGTAGCTCTACAGGAAGGCAAAGAACCTCAGCATCACAGCTAGTACTTCTGCACCCACAGAAGGCTCCCCGGGCATTTCCTGCTTCTCAACAAGCCAGCAGCTCTGGGCCATACAAGTAAACTCCAGGGGACCACATAATGGTGTGTGGGGTACGGGGATAAGTGAAAGTGAAAGTTGCTCAGTCGTGTCCGACTCTTTGCGACCCCATGGACTATACAGTCCATGTAACTCTCCAGGCCAGAATACTGGAGTGGGTAGCCTTTCTCCAGGGGATCTTCCCAACCCAGGGATCGAAACCAGGTCTCCCACATTACAGGTGGATTATTTACCAACTGAGTCACAAGAGAAGCCCTGGGAGATATTCTCTTCATGGCAGAGACAAGGAGGGAGGACATTCGAATTGTGGCTACAGAGTTCTAAGTACTCCAATCAATATATCCACTACCACATTCTGGACAGTGAGCATAACCCTGCCCTACTGGTTCACAGATACCCTGGGAAGGGGCCCCAGGCAATGGAATTACATCCCTTACCAGCAGGGAATGTATCCACACAACAGAAAATACTCTCTGAGGGGATTCATTAGATAAAGTCCTGGTTGAGCCTTTCCTCAGGGGCTCTGGGCCTCTGCAGCTGGACGCTCACTAATCCCCATAACATTCCAATGAGGTAAGAAGGCGAAGGAATTATAGATGTACAATTGCTATCAGGAGGATTCAGGCGGATTTCTCCTTGCCCACTTTCTCTATCTCCTCCTCCTTGTCATGCTATTAAGAATAATGCCTTGCACACAGAGAGCGCTTTACAGTTTAGGAGGAACTTTCCTGGCATTATCTCCAGTGACCCTCCTGGGTTGCCACATGATGCCCAGAGCCGTCACAGCTCCTGCTTCAGTCCTCACACCACACTCGCTGGACTGAGCAACTTTAACCTCAGTCCCTTCTCCTCTTTGGCCCACGCACACACATGTGCACGGGCACATGGGCACACCTTGCAGATACAGGTGTGTCTCATTCATAAACCCAATGCCTGCATTCCTGGCAGGTCAGGACAGGGGCCTACAGCTCACCAAATGTCTCCCAGATGGAGGGCATCTTTGGGTGGCCCTTCCCTACCAATACCATAGGTCCCCAAGAAGACAAGCCAGGAAGTTCTTGGGACATCACACCATGTATAGAGGAACTATTGCCAAAACCACCCTGCCTGAGGGAATTTCAGCTTGCTGGCAAAATGTTCAAAGGCTAGCTTGGATTTCTTGCACACCTCCTATAGGCCAGGTCCTTTATATCATACTACACTGTATGCTGAGCTTCCCTGGTGGCTCAGAGGTTAAAGCGTCTGCCTGCAATGCAGCAGACCTGGGTCGGGAAGATCCCCTGGAGAAGGAAATGGCAACCCACTCCAGTATTCTTGCCTGGAGAATCCCATGGATGGAGGAGCCTGGTGGGCTACAGTCCACGGGGTCGCAAAGAGTTGGACATGACTGAGCGACTTAAGTTTAACTTTTCACAGTGTATGGTATTCTTCTGAAAGGAAAGCTGTTTTACCCAGTTTTATAAATGTTCGAACTAAGGTTTCAGAAAATGAAAGTGAAAGTCGCTCAGTCGTGTGTGACTCTTTGCAACCCTATGGACTACACAGTCCATGGAATTCTCCAGGCCAGAATACTGGAGTGGGTAGCCTTTCCCTTCTTCAGGGGATCTTTCCAACCTAGGGATCAAACCCAGGTCTCCCACATTACAGGTGGATTCTTTACCAGCTGAGCCCCAAGGAAGACCAGGGAATAGTGGAGTATTCTGGAGTAAGGCTTCAGAGAGAATCAATATTCACTTCTAGTCCCAGCCAGAAAGTGGCAGAACTGAGATTCAAACCCAGGAACCCAAACTCATATTTTTATTATCTGTAGAGTTTGTGGGGGTCAGAAATTCAGACAGTGGTGTGTGGGGTAATTCTTAGGCTCCAAGTGGCATTAAGCAGGGTCCCTTGGTTAGTGGCTGGGCAGGGCAAGAGGGTTCTAGATAGCCTGTCTCACCTGCCTGGCACAGCGACAGGGCCAGTTAGCTCAGCAGGGCCCATCTCCCTTGCCCTCATCCTGCAATGTCAAGGTTTCCTCATATCCTCCCTCCCTCTAGCCAGGAGGCTGGACTATTACATGGCAGCCCAGGGCACCAACAGAGGAGGAGAGACTCCTGGTAGCAAAGTGTAACTCTTTGCACATTCTATTGGTCAAAGTAGTCACAGGCCAGGGCAGATTAAAGGGAGAGGAAACGGGTCCTATCTCTCCATGGAGCGAGTGCCAAAGAGATTGCTGTCATCTCTGTTTTCCCCACAGGAGAGAGGTAAACACACAGATGAACTTGGCCAGCCTGCCCCATTGGAGCTACACATGGCCAGCCTGCCCCTCACACCTAATTCTGGGAATGGTGATGAGCAGAGCATGCTTACAGGAAGGGGCACCCCAGAACTCTGCAACAGGAGCAAAGGTTCTGGGGCTCATAGGCTGGGAGATCTTAGGCTGGTGGGCAGAAACAATGATGATGAATTTTTTTTAAGGATAGGGACTGATAAGGGGCATATCAGAAAAGCATTCTAACACTCACAGAATTCCTACAACTTTTCTTCATAAATCACCCAAACAGTCAAAGGTCAAGGAGGAAGGACACATGTGGCCTGATGAAACCCACCACTCAAGCGGCACAGATGAATCAGTACCTGTTCCATGAAGACATCATGGAACCTCCAGGAAATATGAAAACCATGTGGCAACCTTGCACTTCTTGGCTTGTTCTGTAAAGAGACTGTTATTCCAAGTGGACCTCAGGTGCAATGCAAATTTTAGTTCGTTCATTCACTCTTTTTCAACCAACAAGTACAAACCCCGGCCCCCTCTACAGAAATCAGCATTGATAGGTTTGAGGACAGAACAAAAACAGATGCTGTCCCTGGCCACAGGCAAGTCACCTAAACTCTCTGAAGCTCAGTCACCCTTTATGTAAAATGGACATGGTTTACTTGATTTCTAAATCTCTTCCAAAATTTTTATGTTGAGAACTAGTGTCAATGCCTTTTAAAAGTGAAATCCATGCAAAACTAGCCATTTTCTCTCTTATATTAATATACCTAATGGAGTACCTTCTGCACAAAACATTTATCCTCAAGGGCCTCCACCCTGAGGCTTTGAACTCTCTCCAGTTTTCAAGTTCAAAACCACACAGAACTCTATCAAATTCTCAGAGACCAGAGACTCATCCCAGTAGGCCTCCTCTCTCAAGGAGATTTGAAGCAGAGGACAGACTTTTCATTTTCAGTGTTCATCTGGGGTAGAGAGATTGAGTTTAGAGTGATGTGCTGAACAACCAAAAACCCAAATTTTGCTTCTGGGCCTGAGCAGTGACTCTGGGTCCTTGGCACATGCTAATTCTCTAGTTTGAGGCCTGCTATGAGGATGGCATGTCTCAGGTCAGGATGCTGCCCATATCTTAGAATGTCTGATTCCAGAAAAACAATCCATTCATTTCTCCTCAGTCCAGTCACCATCCTAGCCTCTGGTCCTGCCCACTTTGCCTGGCATTCCACTCCCAGAATCAACCAGGGCAGCAGATTGCTGTCCTTATGGCTACTGCTCATCAAGCCCTGAGGCCCACCCTGTAAGCCTCCACAGCTCTGGATCCTGGCCATGTCAGCCCCTTGCTGTACCCTGGGCAGATCCTAACCGTGGCTTCCAAACCTCAGTTTCCTAACCCGGCTGCCTGTCATCAGCACAACCTGCTATTTTCGAAGGTTCCTAAACAGACGCAGGGACCCTCCTGACCAGAGAGGTAAAGGCAACAATGCCAAGTTCAGAAAGGTTTCCAGGGGAAGGTGAGGGCTGGGACAACCCCATAGCTAAACTATCAAGGTGGCTGAGTTAGCTGCACCCTTCACAGGCCTGAAGGTGAAAATAATGGTGAAGATTACGTTGCCTAAGATGTGAAAGGCTGCAGGACACACACCTCTTGCGGCCTCAGGGCATGGTCATCTGTGCACTGCAAGTCCCCATGTGGGAGGGATGGCAGAGAGGGTAAAGTAGTGAGGGGCCTGCTGACCTCACAGGCCACTGAGGCCTGGCCCCTCCATCCTGAGTTGGGCCAGGTGTGTGCCGATTCCACCACTGCCTTGATTAAGACATTCTGTGTCCTACTGGCCCCGGCCCACCTGGGTATGATATGGTCTGAGGCTCTGGTTCTTCAGGAACCATGCTCCGTCAGCCTCATCACGCTGTTTATGCTGCTGGCTTTGTCTGCCCCCCCCCACCCTGCTGTGGGCTCCCAGGGTCAGGAGCAGCTTCTCACCTGTCCTCAGCCTTTTGCCCAGAGCCTGGCAGCCACTGGGGGGTAGTCACTGGGTGTACGTGGCATCAGTGAATGGATGGAGACATGAGTGGATGGAAGGGAGGACAGATGGAGAGGGAGGTAAGTGAATGTTTGCACCCAAGGGGGTTCCCACAGCCTCATGCTCCTCTTTTCCTCATACCTATGAACCCGCCCACACCAGAAACATTGACAAGTCCCATGAGCCAACCTCCCCATGGACCAATTTTCTCTTCTTGGTGGTAAGGCAGAGCGCTGGCACGTTACACACAGGCCTCCGGTGCACCAGTCATCTGAAACCTGCCGCAGGCTCATAGGCTCTGGATGGCCTATGACTCATGCATCAGGCGAGGTGGCCTGTGGTGGCAGGAGATGCTGAAATAGTATCTCAAGGCCGACAGACACCAGGCCTCCAGGCGGCCCAGCCTTCCCCAGCAACAGGAGTCAGATCCATGTGAATGGTGTGAGAGGAGTTGTGCGGCTGAGTGGAGGGCGGGTCCTGAGTAGGAGGCTGTGTCCCAAACACAGGACCTGCTGGATTTCAACCTCCTTCTCCAATTACCCAAAGATGTGCTCCCTAGGATGTACTTTAAGAATAAAAGACCCTTTAATTAAAGCTAATCCACTTTTCCCAATTCCATTTATCACCACGTGTAATTATCATAAATACTGGCCTGGAATAGGAAACAGTTCTTTTTTCCCTGTGCAGTTCTAGCTCAGCATCTGTGGAAACAGGGAGCAAAATCCCCAGTCTGTGGATAAGAAGCCAGGCCCTGTCAGTGGGAAGGGATAGGAGACAAGGCCTGTGGATAAGAGAAACCTCAGACTCCCGCCAGGGGTGACGCAGACATCTCTGTAGCAGTCTCCCCGGGGAGACACAGATGCAGGAGGGCAGGGGCTGGATGCCATCAGGGCGGTTGGCACAGGGCATGCCCACTCCTCTTGAGCGGCAGAAGCCTAGGGCTCAGACCACATGGCTCCAAACCCCAATGGGATTAGAAGAATGAGCTCAGAATGTGGCCATGGCAAAATCTGTGAGGCAGCAGCAGGTGGGGCGGGTAAAGATTGCTCCAGCCTGAGAAGTGTGTGAGCGCTCAGCCTCCTTCTCAGCTTCTGATACTCAGGGGGCCTCTCTGTCCCTCCAGGCTCTGCTCAGCAGCCTCCCCATCCACTCTCCCCTTTCCTTCCGATCCTAAGTCCTACTCAGGACTTCAAGGCAGCATCCATCCTACAGGGCCTCCACCATGAGGGGTTCTGACAGCTCCCAGGTGATGACAGGTTGCACTTACACACCAGCTACAGGGCCAGCCCCTCCCCCATCTGCTTGTATATTCACAAGCCCCCCTTCTAGTGACCCTCAAACGTACCTGCTGCCAGGAGTCCCATCAGCTTCCTTGACTGGATCACCTGAGCTGGCACGCAGGGATTTTCTAGGCAAAGCCACTTGGCAGGACCAGCCCAGGGGCCCTGTGGCTGTGACTGGAGGCTGAGCCTTGTCCAGGCACTAAAGATATTGCTTCACCACAACCCCAGCTCCCCAGGGTCCCACATGGGGTTCCAGCCTCCAGCTCTCCTCCAGACAATGCCTGCCTCTTACAGCCTCTGGACTGGGCTACAAACGCACAGTCAGGAACCTGAACTCCGTCCACAGGACTCCCTTCTGTGCCACCCAGGACCCTTCCAGGTAGACGTGCCCACACTTCTCAGCCTGCCTGCCCCCACCCTCCCCAGACAGGAGGTGCATATTTTATCTCCAGTGGACCATGAAGGTCTGTAGGAGGTAGGCTGATTTATCAAAGACATAACCATACAGTTGAAATTGTGTCAATATATCTTTGCATAGTGGATTCTGAAGGATGCCCCCTATTTCTCTGGTAAATCATATACATTTAAAGTTCCCAAATGCCTAAATATATATTTATCCAGTAAATCAACTCTGCTTTGAAGTGGTTCATTTCTTTCCTGCAGAAATACAGGATACAGTTGCTAATCTTGTTTTTCTTTCCTTCTCCAAGTTAAAAAAAAAAAAGGAGCAGACAAATGAAATTCTGAATAATGAATGTTTAAATATTGACGAAGGTTTGACACTAATGGTGTGAGGGAGTGAGCTGCACAACAGCTTCGCTGCAGCAGGATCTACAGAGGGAGGTGTTTTGCGGGAACCTCTTGAGCCCCTTCCAGCAACTGGACTCTGAGTCTGTGACACCCTGCTGAGCATGCTCCAGGGGCCAAGGCAGAGCGTACTGGACTTGGATTGAAATTTCCTGATGCACCAGGAAAGGGCTGGTGATTTATTTGTCTTCATTTCCCGATTCCCTCTCTCAATCTACTAGCAAACAATTTATTCAGAAACAGTGATTTCTTATGTTTTAAGGATATAACTCTGACTCTAGCTAGCTCCCATCTTTCTAGGAGGACGTGTGTGAAATCCCTAACACTGGCCCTGGCGCAAAGCAAGTTCTCAAGCCATGGTGGTTCCCTTTTCTACAACCTCCAGACACTTGCGTAGGTTGTGATTTCACAGCCATAGGCCCCAGAGTTCCACACGGGGTTCCAGGAGGCTGGAAACAATCCCTTCACTTTGGAGTCAAGAGGGTGGAGGCCTAGTCAATGTAACAGAGAGAGCAGCTGTCCTGCATAATTCCTGCAGGGTTAGGCTGGCCTTGATTATGGGAAGCCTAGTAGCTATAAAGATGGGAGACCCCAAGGGGAACTGACCTTCCACGCAGGAAACAGTTGCCCTGTCCCTAAGATGAGCTTTGGTCTACAGTCCTCTGAGTCTACTCCTCTATCTTTAAGCGAAACTCATAGTAAACGATGCCAGAATTGACTGATTGCCAGACCGCAGAAAAGGAAGTCCCCTGCAATATTCTATCCCAACACAGACTGAATCCTGCATCGAAGCCCAGAGGCCCCTATTCCTTCCTGGTGGCCCTTCAGGGACTTCTTGTCTACCCTACTGTGCCAGTCAGTCACGAGAACTTTGCCACCTATGTCATCATCACAGTCACATCTCTAATTCCAACACATGCTTTGCTCTGCTTCCTCCTGGAACTCCAGAAATGACAATAAGTAGTAGAAAAGGTGTAACCTCCCCATGCACAGGGAGTACTACGGAGACTCAGCGCACAAAGGTCTGTGTAAAATATTGGAGGGAGGAATGTACACTGACTTGGAGAAATGGCCACAATGCCCGGACCGTGAGTGGGGTCATGTGAGCTGCAAGGTCACAGGAACTGCTCGGAGGCATGGTCCTCCAAGGGTAGAAGTGGAGTTGCAGGCAGAGATGCCTCTGCTGGAAACAAACATAAATAACAGATCAGGAGACTGAATAAAGCATCTCTTGAGAAACTGAAGGGCATCTGAGAAAAGACCTCTACATAACGACCCCAGTGAATTGATCACCTTGCCATCTGACTACTAGACAGTTTTATCTATCCATCAACAAGCCCCAGGCGCTCACCTTGAAGAATGAACATCTTTCAGTGCTACACACTAAAATATGAATAGATGGCCTAGAATCTCAGAAATGATTTTTTTAAGCCAGCAAATGAGATAGTAAACTTACAAACAGGAAGAGCATCCAGAAGAAAAAGAAGCAAAGCAGAGAACTGAAGGAAATGTCTAAAATTAAAGTAAATACCCTCAGGGAGATGGCAAGGTATTATACTCATGAAAAAAGAATAGGATGCTATGAAAAGAAACAGGTTTTAGAAAATAAAAATAAAAGAAAAAAATCAGTAAAATGATTGTGTGATGAAATTAAAGAAATCACCTACACAGGAGAACAACAACAAAAATATAGAGATGAAAAATAGGAAAAATATTATTTTAAAAACAAAAAAGAAGATCCATCCAGGAGGTCTCATTCATATTTGACTAATGAGTGTTTAAGAAAAAAGATAACTAATAAAACGGACTGAAAGAAATGATTAAAAAATAAAAACACTAGGATAAATTTCACCAGAATACTCAGGCAATGAGTGTTAAGAAAAACAAAAGCATGAAATTTCAGAATCCCAGGATGTAAGAAGATATTAAAAGCTTCCAATGAGGGAAATCAAACAAAAGAGAATACAAAATAAGGAAACTCAGGATGTCATTGGAACACTCCAACAGCAGCAATGACATGTAGAAGAAGTCAAATCAATGTCTTCAAGTGATTTTTAACCGAGAACTCATACCCAGTCAATCAATCAAGTACAAGAGCAGAATGATCTTCTTAGACATGGAATGGATACAAAACACTTACCTCCCAAGCACACTTTAAAAAAAAATGGAATTTCTGAAGGATGCACTGAAGTTAAAAAAGACAGTAAACCAATACAGGGAAGACATAAGACTCAGGAAGCGATGGATGAAAGCAGTGAAGTCCTAAGACAGACGCCAACTGTGCAGCAGGGCTGAAGAGCAAGGTTTCAGCAGGAGAACAGAGGATCTCAGGAAGGATGCGGGAAATATTTGAATCTTGTGAGCTTAGGAAAAATAATACTCATTATTACAGGATCAATTTTATTTTGTGAAAACACATAGATACTCTATAGAAAATTAAATGAAAAAAATGAGGAAACCATTAATCCCAAATTTTATAAAAAGCAAACAAGAGAGAAAATAACCATGTAACTTGATACAGCACTGAAAAATGATTGCATAGATAGAATAATGTAAATATAATATGGATTTAGCCAAAGTTATCAATCCAGGTTAACAAAATATATGAACTTATTCTGCATTACACTCAGATAGATATCCTCAAATCAGATATATATATATATATATATATATATATATAACAAAAACATTATATAGTTATATATAAGAAGATAGAGTGATGGATATTAACGAAAGAAGAGAAGAGGATGGCTGTGGGGAGGAATGAAATAGGAGAAATCCTCAGCAACCATTGGATGGAGTCAAAAGACAATGTTCAAATATCAATAAATATCAATTAAACGTATATAATTCAAAAAATGGAAGTAAATATATAAGAAACAAACCCAAGTGTTAGGGAATAGGAGGGAGTGGGGGAGGTGGTCGGGAAACTGATATTTTTTCACTTTGGTACTAGCTGAATTTTTTAACCTATTTACTTTGATAAAAATTAACATTAATAAAAAATGAAAAGCTGCTATTCCCACAGATGAACCCTCTACAGCATGGGGGAGAGGGTGTTGGTCCACCCCCTGGTGTGGGGTGGGGAGGGGACAAATGACACGGGAACACCTGAAACATGTTCCGCTCTGGCTGGGACTGACACTCTTCTTAAACTCTGGTGACATCCATTCTTGTTTCTAAACCACGAGCTGAAAGGTTTCAAAGGAGGTGGCTTTAGCAGATTAGTTGGAATTTTCCCTCTCTGGGATTAAAATAGAAGTAAAAGTCATCTTTTCACAACTAGAGCCACACTGGGGCCCTATTTTCATTCCACCACACAGTGTGTGACATGAAAACAAACAACCCTGGAGTGGAGGTGCGTCTGTGTTTTCGAGTCTCTTGAGATGGAGTTGGGCAGAGGGGATGCAGTCAGACTATTTTCACACCAACCCTTGACTGAGTCTCACACGTCTTTGCATTTAGAGGGGATTTTCGTCACTGCCTCGTTTCAGAACCGACTAGTTGTAGATGGCAAGCTGATGGCTCAGCCCAGAGATCTAAGTCAGCGCATGTAGCCTGAACAAGTTGTCTGTGGATCTGAAATGACTGACCAAGTATTGAAGCTTGCCGAGGGGCCATTCTTCAGTGTGGCCCAGAATAAAACGACTTCACTGGGCATCCCAAATTACAGCCTGAACCAATGACATATTTGCTCAAAACACCAACATGTGCAGTCAAAACAAATCCCCTTGGAATCAAGAATTATTTTTTAAAGAGTCTGAGTATAAAAACGTGGAGTGAGAAAATTCACAAGGGAGAACAGTGTAAAATATTCACTGGCCAGCAATGCCTGGCAGTTTCCGCCAAATTTCCACGAAAACATTGGTAAAAACTAGACAAGTAAAAACTCAAAAGACACTATGTAAACTACATTTGAGAGGGTGCTAAAACCTTGAGGGATTTTCGCCAATTATAAAGCCATGGGCTCAGGACTGAAAAACACAAACAGAGGTACATAAGTATTTTTTTTCTTGACTTACCACCCAATTAAAGTAAGATGGGGAAGACGTTCTATTCCTTTCTATTCCTCATTCAAGTTCAAAACACAAGTTCATGCCACCCTCTATCCAAAAGCATCTCACACAGGTGACTGGGCCCCCAAGGAAACATTTCACAAGGTCTGGGGACATCTGAGGCTGTTGCAATTTGAGGGGAGGGGATGTTCTGGCATTTAGTGAGTAGAGGCCAGGGAGACTCCTAACACCTTACAACGTACTGGATGGCTCCCCAAACAATGATCTGTACAAAAATGTTGATAGTTTTCAAGGATGAGAAAAGCTGCTATGCCACGTGGGGGAATATGTGTGTATATACATATGTTTTGGGCAGCTCCTCATGGTTTATGGGATCTCAGTTCCCTTACCAAGGATCAAATCTGGGCCCAGGGCAGTGAAAGCACAAAGTCTTAACTGTAGGACCACCAGGGAACTCCTGTGTGGGATATATGTTGTAAGGCAATGAGAGCATCTATTTCCCCATCACATCAAACCTCACCAACACACACACACTCTCTCACAGTACACCTTAATACATCAAGCCTGAAGGCCTTAATGTTATCTAACAGGACTTTTTAAAAATTCACAAGTATTCAGGCAGGAGAAAAAGCAAAAATGAAATAACAATAAACAACTAGCCTCAGACCACCTCTGCAATATCACAAAGGCAAGAACAGAAGACTTCAGACAACAACACTCATTGAGTTTTGCAGAAAATGGTTGTGACCATGAAGTTTTAATACTCAACTGATACATCATCTAAATGTGGAGCCACAGACATTTCAAGATAAAGCCTGAACTCTGAAATTTAAGTATTGTGTAGAAAAGAAAATATTACTTGAAAATGCACTTCATCCAACTGAGTGATGAATCAAAATGAAGAATGGGAAAACTGGAGGTGAGTGATAAAACCCACTTCAATGTATAGTTCTCTGTATCATTACTGTAAATTAGAATTTAAAAAAACAAATAATGTAGTAAGAAAGGGGATACACAACAGACACAGTGGTTTCCTGTAGTTCAAAAAATCTTTCTATATAGCACTGTGCTAAAGAATTGAAAAAAATCTCAACATTTGAACGGTTTCCCTGAAAAATGTAAATTATTATAATGTCACACAGGGAAACATAAAAAACCTAAGGGATTAATTATCAAGGTAGAATGAAAGAACTACTGAAGTTTACATCAGAGAAATATTCCAAGACCAAAGACTTTTACGGAGGGGAGTGGGTCCTTTTAAACTTACAAGAAAAAGATACCATCATGTTGTATTATCTGTCCCATGCATTGAAAATACATAAAACTCTGTCTAGTTCATTTATGAAGTTAGTAGTAGTAAAACCTTCTGCCAAAATGTGCCAATACAACAACAACAAAAAAATCACTTATGAATACAGATGTGAGCATCTGAATAAAAACACTACAAATGAAACACAACATTCACTATGGTCAACTAATGTTTATTCTAAACATTGAAAATATAGTTTTATATTTTTTATTGACATTAATCAAAACTTAGCGTCAATTGAGGAACCAGGGAAACACTATACTGATCTATTCTCCTATACTTTTCTTTCAAGTAAATAATGCTATTTTTCTTTCTAGTTTTCTACTCTAAACCTATTCTATTTTAGTAACGAAACAATTAAAGTCAGTTCCAATAAAATTAGAAAGAAAACGAGCTTGTTAATGCTTTACACTTTTCTGGAAGATCAGTCCAAGGTAATAAGAAATGAAACAGAAATTAGAGATGTAACTACTAGAAAGGAAGAAAGAAATCATCATGGCTTTGGACAGTGTGATTAGAGACAAAGAAATTGCAAAGAAACAACTGGAAAATATTCTGTAATTAGAAAAGAGAGTTCAGAAAAGTAGATCATTACAAAGGGGGCAGGGGGAAGAGCCTTCTTTAACACTAGAAATAACCAGTTTTTAAAATCCACTCACAACAGCAGTAAAAAAATATCAAAAGCAAAGACATCAGAATAGTCCTAAATAGTGACACCAAAATGAAGAAAATTAAAACCATTACTAACATATATAAAATAAAATTTGACAAAATGGGGAAGCATGCTCCTGGATAAAGACTGAATGCAATCAATTCTCAAAATAACACAGAAGTTTAAAACATGACCAATCAAATTACCCGCACCTGATGGTGGGAAAAAGGCACTGTTCCAGAGAAGGGAAGGAAACCTGACCAAAATATTCTAAGATCTTCTGGTAAAATGAATAGGCAAAGGAATGAAGACAGCCTGTATAAAGAAGAATAAAGAGAGGTGAACTCATCTAAGAAGACCGTACCCTATTTTATAACTGTTAGGAAGCCCAGTGCTGGTGCGATCGTGGATCAAGAGAACACAGAGCAACACTACTGAAACAGACCCAAGTACATTTAAGAACTTAATAAATTACAAAGGAAGCAGCACAAGTAAATGGGGTAGAAATGTACTAGGACAATTGGCTATTGGAAAAAAAATTAAATTAAACTCTCACTCTATTACTATTTACTTAAAATATATGCTAGGTGGATTGAAGAGTTGATATTAAAAACTAAAACCTCTTAAAACAGGACTATATCCATATATTACTTTTGAGATTTAATTATTCTAATGTTTTAATGAAGCAGTTAAAAAAAAAACTAACAGAAAATACAACTGTAAATTTAACTGAAGGGCATTTTAAGCATAAAAGCCCTGGAGAGAGAGAAGGTAGATTACAGCAGGAAAGCTCAAAACATTCATTACATAAAAATTTTAAATTTCTGCTATTAAAAATCATAAGCAAAATTTAATTGCACACTGAGGTACTGAGACATGCTATAACCTTGAAAACATCCTGTTAAATGAAAGAAGCTGGTTACAAAAGCCCATGTATTGTGCGCTTTCCTTTATATGAAATGTCCAGAAAAGGCAAATCCATAGAAACAGAAAGCAGATTAGTGGTTTCCAGGAACTGGGGACACGGGGAGGGGAAATGAAATGGGGAGACACTGCTGGTGGGTACTAGGTTTCTTTTCAGGATGGTGAAAATATTCTAAAACTGATCATGGTGATGGTTGTATAACGCTATGAATATCCTAAAAACCAATGAATTGTACACTTTGATGGGGTGAATTGTATGGCATGTGAATTATATCTCAGTAAAGCTGTTATAAAAAGCGTAATGGCAAATAACCAATTGGGAGAAACATTTGTAACATATTTGAAGAAAGATTAGTAATCTTGCTACATAGGGGACCCTTTAGTAAGTAAAACAGTGACACCCTATTGGAAAATTGGGCAAAATCAATGAACAGACAATAAATGGCTAAGAAACTAATGTGTCTATTCTATCAAGTTAGCAGAAATTTAAGGAACTGTAATGCTCAATGCAGAAGAAGATGCCAGAGCAAGGACAGTCTCATCTATGGTGGCAAAGCCTTCACCTGGAGACCGTGCTGGACAGAAACCTATAAATAAGCACCTAGACCCATCACCAAATCACACACCCTTTATCCCATGTCTAGAAATCTGTCCTTAAGAAATAAGCACGGAGTGCCCAAGGATTTATGTATGAGGATGCTCACAGCATCATTATTTGTGGATAATACCCACAAATTAGGATGAGCGTAAGTGCTCAAAAAGGGAGAAATGGTTAAATAAATTATGGATCAGCCACAAGACTGAATATTATGCAGCCATTAAAAATGATGTTTTCAAATAAATTTAATGACAAGGAAATGATCACAATGTAATGTTCAGTGGATGAAGGATATAAAATTGCTTACAATATGACCCCATCCACACAAAATGCTAGAATGAAATATGCCAAAAGGCTGCAGAAATGATCTGTAGATGGTGGCATTCTGGGTGATTTTCATTTTTCTTTTTATTTCCCATATCTTCCATGTTTCCTACAATAGGCATATTTATTACTGTAATTCAAAAACAAAAAAAAAAGATATTTTCCTGGAATATTCATCTACAGGCAAGTATTTGGCCAGAAGAATGAATAACTGCAATGTAATTTCTTTGAAAGCTGGTATCTGCTTTGCACCCCCTCCCCATTGCCTTGCCCCCTCCCAGAGTCCCAGGGTGGAATCAGTTTTAAAGGCCCACCCCCATACTGAAGGCAGCTCCATCCTGCTCAGCCAGCCTAGCTGTCTTAGACTGTACAGGCTGCTATAACAGAACACCATGGACGGGGTGGCTTATAAACCCATTTGTGTCTCACAGTTCTGGAGCCTAGAATCCTGAGATCAAGGTACCAGCATGGTTGGATAAGAGCCTTCTTCCAGGCTGCAGACTTCTCAGTGTATGCCAAGGAGCACAAGAACTCTCTGGACCCATTTTTATAAAGCCACTAATTCCATCTGTGAGGGTCCCACCCTCATGATCCAATCTCCTCCCAAAGGCCCCACCTCCTAGTTTCATTACCTTAGGGGTTAGAATTTCAACATATGCACCTGGGGAGGACACATTTAGACCACAGCCTTGGCTATGGAGCACTCCTATGCTCCAGCTCACTTAGGCTCTTATCTCTGGGGGTTGCGTCTCTCTGAGAATAATATAGCTGACAACATTAATGCATCTAAAGGTTTTTCTACTCAAAGTATTAATAGAATGGAGTGCCCAAAAATTTCATTTGGGTTTTTCCAAATGGGTTGCAGAAAAATCTGAATGAACTTTTTGGCCAACCCAATATTTTTTTCTAATAAGGAACATATAAAAGACTAAAGAACCTTTAAAATTCAGTGAAAAGAATGTGCCATAATTAAATCACCATTTGGGACAACATGGATGAACCTGGAGGACATTATCCTAAGTGAAATAAGCCAGACACAGAAAGATAAATATTACATGATCTCACTTATACATAGTGGAATAATAGATATAAAAGCCAAACTCATAGTAATAGAGAGCAGAATGGTAGCCACAGACTGAGGTATGGGGGAGATCTAAAGATAAAAGCAAAATGGTAGCTACCAAGGGCTCAGGCTGGGGTTCATGGGGACCAATTGGTTAATGGGAAAGAGGTTAATTGTGCAAAAGATGAAGGAAGAGAGCTGTGGAATGCAGGATGGTGATGGTTGCATAGCAATACGAATGAACTTAGTACCACTGAACCATACACTTAAACATAGCTAAGATGGTAAGATTTAAGTTAAGAGTAGTTTACCAAAATTTTTAAAAAGGATGTGTCAGGGTGGAATCTCAGTCCTGTGGAAGAGATGGGGAGGAATCCCCCCTAAGCCCCAAAACTAGCTGCTGTGGGCAGCCCCTTCTCTGCTGGAGCCAAAGGCAGGAGTGCGGGGAAAGGTTTATGGGGCCCGCAGGAAGTCTGCAGCAGTGCTCATAGAGCTCCACTGGCATGGAGTGGAGCCTGGCATGGCTAAAGCTTGGTAGAAAGGCAAGAGCACTGTGAACACATAAGTTTCCAGCAGACTTGCCCCGGCCCCACGGCCTCAGCCTCTCCAGGGGGAGAGATTCAGCCTGGAATCCTGTCAGTTCCCATCCGCTGGCACAACTCACTCCTGTCCAGTGCTGAGGAGGAAACGAGATCACACAAAGCCCACGTACAACCCCTATCACACAGCATCATCAGAGAGCATTAAGAAATAGGCCTGTCAAGGAAATAAGCCCTGTGTTTATTCAGCAGCTGCTAGGCAACCTGAATGGGATGCTATGAGTGTCCTGGGCTGCTCGTGGACGGGCACCCCATAGGAAAAGGCAGAACAACAGTAGCCAAGACACAGGGGAAATGGTGGTCACGGCGTAAGCAGAAGTTTCAAGAATCTGCTGAAGGGAGGAAGGTGACATCTGAGCTGGTCACCGAAGAAGGGAAGGAAGGCTGTTACAGAGGGAGCTCAGAGGCTCAGCAAGGGCCTCTAGGCAGGAGGAGTGTCAGATGTGCTAAAAGCCTCAGAGAGCCTCCCGAAGAGGTCGGTCCTTGCTCAGCACCGCATCAAAGCAGCTGACAGGCCTCGCTCGTTACTCACTGGCAGTGTTTCTTAGAGGACTCATACCTCCACGGGTCTAAGTTGGGCAGAGTGTGGGGAGGATGGCAGACTGCTGCTTGCCTGGAAGTGCCAGCACCCTTCATGATCAGGGATTCACAGAACCTGTCCATCTGTCCAGACCCAGTTTAAGCACCACCTTCTGCCTCATAGCTTCTCTTCTCTCCACTATCCTCCCCAGGGCTCTCATCACATCCCATCAACTCACACCCCAGGCCCAGTGGACAAAGCTGGCAGTGAGATGACCTCAGTGTGTCTGAATGTATGAAGGTCCCTTCTGTGCCCAGGCATTTACTCAGTCATCTATTCATTCAGCGAACACATACTGACCGACCACAGGAGGCCAGGCCCTACTGTGGGCTCGTGGGAATGCCGCAATAGAAGACCGTGCAAGACTCACTCCTTGACCCCAACCTATTCAGCGTCTAGTAGATGAGACAAAGGAAAAGCCCAGGGCCCCTGAGCTCAGACATGGAAGGTAGGGAGAGCAGAATGCTGCTGGAAAGGCAGTGATGGTGGTCTTCCACCAGGGTGCTGTGAGGCAGCCCAGGAGCTGATGGCATCCGTGCGGGTGCTGGAACACCTGAGCAGGTGGCCTCCCCGGCCGATGCCGCACAGGCACCTGAATCTAAGGTTAATCAGAAGGCTCTGGCTGCCTGGGAAATACTGATTTATCCTCTCATTGTTACACACACACACTCTATTTGCAATCCTTTTGTTCTGGGTTTTCTACACATTTAATTACCTCAGGATAAATCTGATTTCTCCTTGTGGAAAATCTCTCTTTTGTTTTCTTTTAATTTCCCTCCTTTTCACATTATATTTGACAACGTTGGGAGAGACACCAAGACTGATGAGCGATGGGGACAGCGGGGAACGGGGCGGGGAACGTTGAAAAGCCATGAAGACCGCGAAGGGGGCGCCCGGTGATGCAGGCCGCCTCAGCGCTGCACCCAGAGCCATAAATTAGGAGAAGTGCCCTGGACTTATATTTAATTCAATAACAAATACTTCCTCACATAAAAATAACTTATTTTCATTCTGGGAGGGTAAGGCCTAAATTTAAGCAATCTTTCGCAGGCTGCCTGAGGAAAGTCTGCCAGTTCTGACTCCTCCGCCCCCTCAAGCTCCAGGCCTTCAGCCGCCACTCGAGCGGCGGGAAGGGAGTCTCGCGCTGGCCACAGCCCAGCCAGAGGAGGGCTGTCTGGGCATCTCTGCGGTGAGCACAGTCCTGGCCAGAGTCCTGAGAACTAAACACACAGACTTTCTGAAGGGAAACACGTCCAGTGGATGGAATGACGGCTGTGCTTATGGAATAAAGTTTCTATTTCAAGCTTCAGGGAAGACAAGAAAAGCTATTGGTTTCCCTGGGAGAGAGGACACCGCCCCCAGGATTCTGGGCCTGGGGAGGGAGGTACTGCCCCCTACCTGGCTGTCAGACCCTGGGTGGGGCAGGACTCTGGACTTGGTTCTGCCTTCAATGGTTACCCCAGGACAAAAGACCTCAAACAATTCTTTTAAACCCTGGCACCTCTTTTAAACCATGGAATCACCTGGGAAGATTTTAAAAATACTACAGCCCACTCTCATGGGGACCAATTCAGTCAGAAGGACAGGGGCAGAGGCTGGCATCAGTGTTGGTTTAAAAGTTCCCCAGGCCTTTCACAAGTTCAGCCAGATTGAGAAGCCCTGGGTCAGCACGTAGGGATGTGTGTTATCTGCTCTCGGAGGTATGCAAAGGCCACTGGGTCAGTGGTAAGTGGCCAGAAGTCCATTCCTCTAGCTGTGGGCACTGAGAAGGCTAGTGACACCAGGAGTGGAGAAGCAGGCAGAGGGCAGCAGCAAGAACAGCAAAGGAACCGGCAGATGGGAGCTACGAGTCTGCCCTCGGAAGGATGCAGACTCCTGGCCCAAATGGGATGGTTATACAAAGGGGGAGTCAGGATCAGAGCCTGGGGTGCTGCCTGGGAGTTCTTAACACCCCCAAACACATACACACCTGGTAATGCAGTACCCC
This sequence comes from Muntiacus reevesi, assembly GCF_963930625.1. Taxonomy (NCBI): domain Eukaryota; kingdom Metazoa; phylum Chordata; class Mammalia; order Artiodactyla; family Cervidae; genus Muntiacus; species Muntiacus reevesi. The sequence continues at coordinate 14,342,047 of NC_089256.1, forward strand.
TCATCCCTAAAGACAGAGGGTGAATCTGATTGGCGGTGACCAGCAATTCTCTCCCTCCATTAAATAAGAAGAAAGAAAAATAAAACCAGAAAGCAAACACTAGAAGAAACAGTGGGTGATTTGTGCCTCTGTGAATGCTGGGTTCTGGGTGAGTTGTCACTGTTCAATGTCAAGACCTTACCTGACCCTTCACACAGGCCCGCAGGGCACCCCCCACTTGGAGCAGTGATCTGGAAGCTGGACGGGCATGTCTCCTCTACTGGTGAGAAAGCGCCATGAGAACACGTTTCCTAGTGTTCAGCACAGGGCTTCCCGCCAGCACTATGAATGTGAATTATGAGTAACCCTTTACTGAATTATGAATGGGCATTTCTCCATCTCTGCCACAGATATAGTCTTCCTGCTAGAAGCAGCCTTCCTCTAAGAAACACCTGGTAAACTCAAAACTCAGCACCGCTCTTTTGAGTGGTGGAGGATTCCTGGTTGCAAGCAATAGAAATTGTGGTTAAACCAAAGAAACAGAAAAGGGGATGGAACAGTGGTCTGAACCCTCAGAAAGACTGGGCAGGAGACAAGGCAGCCTGGGCCACACCTGGAATGCATCTGGAGCTGCCTAGACATTCCTGATGACCCCTCGGCCCTGCCCACCGGCCAAACACCCGACTGCATCTGCTGGGACTTCATACTACTGCAAATGTTCCAAGTCACCTAAACCTTTGAGACCCTCCCTCAGAAGTCAAAGCCTCAGTGAGTGGCACCTAGGCGGCTGACCTGAAGTCCATCCAGTGCCCATGCACTAGCTCCCTGAGGAGGGAGGAAGACCTTGAGGTCCCTAAGAGTTCCTGAGGCTCTGCAGGTGAACATCCCCAGCCCTGCTTCAAGCAGGAAGGAATCTTCCATTTCTAAGTGGCTCCCCTAGGCCCCTTCACCAGGCATGTGTCCCTGCAACATGGAATCCCGTCTTGGAATTCCAGAATGACTTCATTCCCTCTGACTTTTAAAACTAGCTGAACTGAAGCAGGCATAAGCTCTCTTGCTTGATGTGAAACTGAGGCAGTTCTACAATCTAGTGTTTACAACACACTTCATCCCTAGCCAGAAGGAAATGGTGGTAGCTGTAACATTAGCCTCTGGTTACCAAGAGAGGCTGGGGATACTGTCTGGGGGAGACACTTGGGAAGAAGATAAAGCACCCTTAGAGAAATAGGTTGTTTCTAAGCTGTGGGCTGGGGGTGGAGAAGAGTGGTCGCAGCCTTGGCTGGAGCAGTGGTCTGGACAAATTACTTTTCTTTCTTCATGGAGCTTAGCCCCAGGCTTCTCAGCCCAATGGCTGACACCTCCTCCTTTCCCCGTCCCTGCTCTCACCCTAAGGGTATCAGCCCAAATCTGCTGCCAGCCGGAGGTGTCCCCTGACACACCGACTCCGCAGCATGCTGTGGTGATGCAACGGGTCAGGCTCTGCTACCAGTGCTTACAAATCGCCCATCGCCCATCCTCCCGAAGGCAGCTGATTTCACAGGTGTCCCAGTAAGGAGAGTGATCATCAATCACATCACTAGGCAGGGGGCGGGGTAGGGGAACCACGGGAATGGACCACACGTGAGTTTGCATCACAGGTAAACCTTGGCACATTCCTCAGTCCCCTAATAACTGCTACTGAGGTCCTGAGATGGGGGTTTATCATCATCTGTTCATAGTTTTAGGTAGAAACAAGGTTGGGTCTGTGACTCCCACTTCTGTTTCCTCAACGTTCCTTTCTCAGAAGTGGAGATGACAGCCTTCCTGACTGGCAGGGTCCTAAATGTGTAAAAGTGGGAATGATTTGGGAGACATAGGGTTTTCACTCTGAAGTGGTCAGGTGCCACATCTACTATGATGCCATGCTGGAAACTACACTGGAGAAGGGAGGTTTTGGTCACCCTGAAGTACCTCCAGCCAGCCTTTCTTGCTTCTCAATAAAGCCCAGATATGCAAATAATTGTGCAGGTAATGATGGTGCACATGGCTTTCACCTAGGAAGCTGAATCAGTGGGTTTGGTGGTTTCAGAATTTCTCCTGGCTCGCCACTTGCCAATAAAAGAGCTTCAGCAGAAAAATGAGGTGAGGCTGCCCCTGGGCTGAAGTGTATTCCCCCTAAGAGGGAGTAGGCTTGGGGTGGCCACAGCACTGAGCAGCCTCAGCTCCAGGAACCTAGGCCCCAGGGACAGTGAGCCAGGTGTCCCCATTAGACTTGTCAATTGCAAAAGAAAAAGAAGAAGAAGAAAGCTGAACCTCATCCTGCCCTTGGCTTAAGACAGAAAAATGGAGAAAAGCAAAGTTGTAGCTAAAGCTTTCTATCTCTAGCTAAATGCACAAAAGAAAAAGGTTTTTCCCTATAGGAAGGGAAGAAAGATCAACTTTTACTAAAATAAACAGCCATCACAACAAAAGAACCTGCCAGCCAATGCAGGAGACAGACATGGGCTTGAACCCTGGATCAGGAAGATCCTCTGGAAGAGGAAACAGCAACTGCTCCAGTATTCTTGGCTGGAAAACCCCCATGGACAGAGGAGACTGGCGGGCTAAAGTCGAAGGTCACAAAGAGTTGGACAAGACTGAAGTGACTTAACACATACACACTCACTACAAACTGCAGAGTAGAAAATGCATAGAAATTTGGAATAATATTGAAAGCTGACACAAACCTCCTCAGACTTTGGGCAAGATCTGGATTTCTCCAAAGGAAAAGCTGCCTCCTGAAATGCCCTCCGGCATTCTGAGAGCCAAGGTGCAGGAGAAGGTGTGGGAAGCTGGGAAAACAGCCCGAAATTGTTCGTCTCTCTCTCCTCTGTCTCTACCTCCTCCTGCCCCCATTTCCAGTGCTACCAGGCTAAGGGGTCCTGGCTGGGAGAAACTTCGAGAAGAGAGTGTGGAGGAGGCAAGGAAACAGCCTCAGTGGGTCCCAGCGCACATTCCCAGTGACAGCAGGCTGGGCCCCGTGCACCCACCAACAAAGCTTCATTAGTACTCTGCAGACTCCAGGAGCAGAGCACCTGGAGCAGGCAGGACAAAGGCTTCCTGAATTAATGGCTTGACACTGCCATCTGAAAAAGCCAAAATACATCCCAAGATCAAATCAAGACACATCCTGGTGAATAAACAAACCTCAAGGATAAAAGAGGAATCCTCTGGACATCCATGTGGAAAAAGGCGAAAAAGGTAAAAATCTTAAAAAGGTAAAAATCAGGCTCGCCCTAAACTGACCACAGCCATGTACAATGCCAGAAGACACTGAAAAAGGTCTACAATTCTGAGGAAGGAATGTATGTCACCCATGCACACAATAGGCAAGAGGCAAGTGAACCCAAGTATTCTCAAGAATGCCACATTTCAGGGAGCACAGCAACAGTGAGCTATGGGGGGAGGGCTGGGAAGGGGTCAGAGGACAGAATGTGATCAGCTAAGAAGTAGAACAGTTTAGAACCTGTCCATCAAAGGGTGGTTCTTGTAGCAGCAGCATGAGTATCCTTAAGGAGCTGGTTAGAAATACAGATTCCCCCCACCTCAGATCTAGAGCCCCCAAATCTGCATTTTAACCAAATCCCAAGGGGTTCATATGTACTTTAATGCTTGAGAACGTTGCCCTGGAATATAGGAACGCCTGCTGGTGACGCTCAGGCAAACAGCAGGTGAGCAGAGGGGAGTACTGTACTGTAAACAGCTTGGCCTGACAGCATAGAACAGGATGCAAATGCTACAAACTTCATTGATGTAAAAATAGTAGCAAGAGAAATCCAGAGTTGGAGCAAGGGGGGAAGGTGGCAGGAGACACTGTGAAATTTTAAAACTGGGACTAAGTCTCCTCTTCGTCCCCCAAAATAACTAACTACAGAAGATTCTCTCGGAAATTGAAATAACTTGGAGGGAAGAAAACTATTTCTGAACTTCAGCAATTTTTGAAGTTTCAGTTTAATTTTTCTGTCTATTAAATTCAAATCAAACTAAACATATTGCTTTTAATTTAAAAATGTGTACAGTAAAATTCTATTTTTGTAAAAGTGTTTCAATTTACCTAATTAGCTATCACTCTATCAGAGAGAGAGAGAGCTGTGATAATGTTCACCAAATGTTAATTTCTTTTCCATGGTGGAATTTGAAGTAATTTCTTCTTTTTATTTTTTTTGGGGGGTACTTTTGTATGTTACTTGATTGAAAAAACAAATAATGGGTTTGAATCAATTTCACAAAAGAGAAAGCTCTTAAAAACAGAAACATAATCAGAAAGGTCTATCTTTGTTTGAAATAACAGATTTATGTGATATTCTAATCAGCTCTAAGGTTGTATAAATCCTAAAAAAAAAAAAAAAAAAAAATTAAAATGAGGCTAAAAGAAGTCATATTGGGAAATAAGCTGGCTAAAAAATGTAACTGCTCTAGATCCACTTAACACTGTTTTTTCATTACCAGGATATTAGAAAAACCTTACAATGTTTCTCTAAAAAGAAGCAGCTTCTCTAACAGTTTGCACATGCTCTGGATCTCTCCAGGGCCCCTTCCCTCTCCCGGGCTCTGTCCCTCCACGCCATGCCTGTAGCTGCAGCTCCAGCTTGGCCAGTCCTGCCTGTCATCAGTCCGGCCTGAGTTCACTGAGACCTGCCTTTGATTCCCTGTCCTATGCTGCTCTCTGCACCTCTCAAAGCCAAACACAGGAGAGCCCGCAGACTGCCTCACCTTGTCTGCACAATGGAACACCCATAGCTCTCAGAAATTACTGAGCCACACCTCAGACCATTTGTTCTTCATTTTGATGATGATCAAAATCAGTCCAGAAAAACTTAGTGAAAATATAACAGCCTGGGCCCTATCCTCCTTCCAGGCTCCCAGGGGACATGCATGCTTCAGTGGCTGATCCTGATCCCCACCAAGCTAAGAAGACCGATTGAGGCTCTTCACACAGGCCGGGGTATCAGTGAATGTCCAGCCTTCCCAGATTCTGACTTGTGCAGTGGGGCTGAGGCCCACTGCCCTCACCTCTGCTCCTAGATCTAATGAAGGATGGGGGTTCATGCTGCTTCCCCTCCCCAGGCAACATGGGGCTCTCTGAGTCTTCAAGAATGTGATGGAAGACAAGCCCATCCCCATGTTGACCCCAGCTGTTCAGTGAACAGGCTGCCTGCACTGAATGCCGTCATCCAGGTGTGTGACCTAGGTTCCCCCATCCCAAAACATACTGAACTTTTACATAAGAAAGTAACTACACTAGTTGTCTTTTAGATCAGCCTTGTCTATTTACAAATGAAACAACAGAAGACCAAGGGGTCAGGTGATAGCAAAGCCCCCCCTTGACCCAGACCTTCTCCACTGTCCCTGCACTATTCAGATGGGGAACATGATGAGGAACATAATGTTCAGATAGAAGCATGATGAGACAACTTTTGAGGCAGATTATTTAACAGCTCGTCATAGTAATCACTTTCACCTCTCCCACTTGGCTGAGAAGATTCCATAGGAACTGAGGCCCTGGAGAGATTTACCTGAGGTCTGGAGTCCCTCGGATTAGCCAAGTCCTCTTTCTAAAAGCAGAACATGCCAGTGGACTCTTTGAAATCTATTCAGTAATACGATGGAGGGACTTCCCTGTTGGTCCAGTGGCTCAGACTCTGTGCTCCCAATGCAGGGCCCTGGGTTTGATCCCTGGTCAGGGAACTAGATCCCACATGTTGCAACTAAGACCCAGTGCAGCCAAATAAATAATAATAATAGTAATATGATGGAGGCTGAGCTTTCCAAGGTCACAGAGTGCAGTAAAGGGCACACACCCTGGAGCCAACACGCTTGGCTTTCAACCCTGCAGGTATGACTCAGGGTAAATTACTTAACCATTCTCTGTGCTTCCGTGTCCTCATCTGTAAGATGGGAATAATAACTACACTGCACCTGCCTCCTAGGATGTGTGAGAATGAAATGATTTCATATTTGCATAGGACAGTGTCCGACACACAGTAAGCACTATATATAGTTCTGTTATTCCTAAACTTGAATTATACCTACATGTCTGTATGCAACCACCCTTCTATCCTTTTGCAGTTCCACATACCAGGTCAATACTTCTGCCCAAGTGCCCCCTTCCACTGCACACCCTACTTGTTCCTTGGTAGTCAGAACTTAGGCACTAGTAGCAGCTTTCCTGTTTTGTCCCCCAGCTCTCCCCACAGGCCCCATCATCCTGATATCAGCAGAGTCCCTGAGCCCCTCATAATTTCATCATAGGCATGATACTTGGCTGAGACCTCAGCCGTTGCATCAGTAATAATTCTGTTAAATAACTGTATCCTGTCAGCCTTGAGAAATGGGATGTCACCACCTGACACTGCCCTTGGTCCTGACCTAATCAACACTGTAATCCATAGAGTGGAGGGAAAATATTTAATGGAATGTATATCAAATTGGGAAGTGACAGAAAGCTGGAAGAAATCACGTAAAATGCTGGTGAGTGAGTTAAGATTCACTCAGACTGATCATGGGGGTTTGGAACTCTGGATTGAAGCCAAGAGAAGGTGATCTTTAGACAGGACAAATGTATGTTATAAATCAAGGTGCCTTGGCTCTGGAGCTTACTGTTTGAAGAAGACCAAACCATGCTAGGTGGTACATGCTTCCTGCATGGACCCAGGGCAGGCTGCATCCTGGAAAGGGCCAGCCCACTGTCCTCTGAACTGAGAAGGTGTCTTCCTAAGAATTCTATACTGTTGAAGAAGCCACAGGGTAATAAGAATATTAGTGATGCCAATTGGTAAGTAATTCATGTATTCTTGGAGTCATTCACCAGCATTTATTTCAGGCTTTATCTTTGCAAGTAACTGACCCAAAAGCTACTCAAAGAGGAACTACATTTGTTCTGGTTCTTCAGAGGACCCTAGATTACAGGTCAGAAAACCAGGAGGTACATTTGATGGAAAGTAAGTTTCCCAGGAATCAGGAAGGACTGAGCTTGCTGTCAGGAGCTGTGTGCAGACTCTCCAGGTTGGGAAGGGAGCATACCAAGGGCTTGCTGTACTGGGCAGCTGGACCTGGTAGGTCCTCTTCCGAGGTGCATTCTGTGGCCCATGAGTCACATAAGAAAGCTAAAGCAGAGGGTAGAGGGAGGCTGGGGAGGGGTAAAGGAGCCAGAAGTTCTCCTTTCACACTAGCCAGCCACCATTGTGCCTCCAGGCTGCTCCTGGTCTATTTCCATCTTGACCTGGGACTCCTGATCCAGGGAGTCTTTGACACTCACCCCACATGTGGCATAACCAACTCAGAGAAATGCAAATTAAATTCACATGGGGTACCATGTTTCAGCTGTCAGGGTGGCAAAGATCAAACTGTTTGACATCATAATGTGGCTGGTATCAAACCAACCACATATCTCATGAGTCACAGCATTACCTAATCCAATCTTCTGAAAGAAAATTTGACATCATATATCAAAATGCAGGCTAAAATTGAAGAAAGTAGGGGAAACCACTAGACAATTCATGTAAGACCTAAATCAAATCCCTTATGATTATACACTGGTGGTGACACACAGATTCAAGGGATTAGATCTGATAGAGTGCCTGAAGAACTATGGACGGAGGCTTGTGACACTGTACAGGAGGTGGTGACTAAAACCATTCCCAAGAAAAAGAAACACATGAAGGCAAAGCATTTGTCTGAGGAAGCTTTACAAATAGCTGAGGGAAGAAGAGAAGTGAAAGGCAAAGGAGAAAGGGAAAGATACACCCAACCTAAAGCAGAGTTCCAGAGAATAGCAAAGAGAGATAAGTCTTCTTAAGTTAACAGTGAAAAGAAAAGAGGAAAACAATAGAAAGGGAAAGACTAAAGATCTATTCAAGGAAATTGGAGATACCAAGGGAATATTTCATGCAAGTTCAGTATAGTCACTCAGTTGTGTCTGACTCTTTGCAACCCCATGGACTGCAGCACGCCAGGCTTCCCTGTCCATCAAAAACTCCCAGACAACTTGCTTCCAGACAACAACTTACTCAAACTCATGTCCATCGAGTCGGTGATGCCATCCAACCATTTCATCCTCTGTTGTCCCCTTCTCCTCCCACCTTCAGTCTTTACCAGCATCAGGGTCTTTTCCAATGAGTTAGTTCTTTGCATCAGGTGGTCAAACTATTGAAGCTTCAGCTTCAGCATCAGTCCTTCCAATGAACATTCAGGACTGATTTCCTTTAGGATTGACTGGTTGGATCTCCTTGCAGTCCAAGGGACTCTCAAGAGTTTTCTCCAACACCACAGTTCAAAAGCATCAGCTCTTTGTCTCTCAGCTTTCTTTATGGTCCAACTCTCAGATTCATACGTGACTCCTGGAAAAACCATAGCTTTGACTAGACAGACCTTTGTTAGCAAAATAATGTTTCTGCTTTTTAATGTGCTAAGTTGGTCATAGCTTTTCTTCCAAGGAGCAAGCATTTTTTAATTTCATGGCTGCAGTCACCATCTGCAGTGATTTTGAAGTCCACGAAAATAAAAGCTTGTCACTGTTTCCATTGTTTCCCCATCTATTTGCCATGAAATGATGGGAGCAGATGCCATGATCTTGGTTGTTTGAATGTTGAGTTTTAAGCCAGCTTTGTCATGCAGAGATAGGCACAGTAAAGGACAGAAATGGCAAGGACCTAACAAAAGCAGATTAAGAAGAGATTAAGAAGAGGTGGCAAGAATACACAGAAGAACTGTACAAAAAAGGTCTTAATGACCCAGATAATCATGATGATGTGGTTACTCACCTAGAACCTGACATCATGTAATATGAAGTCAAGTGGGCCTTAATAAGCATTGCTATGAACAAAACTAGTGGAAGGGATGGAATTTCAGCTGAGTTATTTCAAATCTTAAAAGATGATACTGTAAGGGCTGCACCTAATATACCAGCCAATATGGAAAACTCAGCAGTAGCCACAGGACTGGAAAAGGTCAGTTTTTATTCCAATACCAAAGAAAGGCAATACCAAAAAATGTTCAAACTATTGCATAACTGCACTCATTTCACACACTAGAAAGGTAATGCTCAAAATCCTTAAAGCTAGGCTTCAACAGTTCATGAACTGAGAACTTCCAGATGTATAAACTAGATTTAGAAAAGTCAGAGGAACCAGAGATCAAATTGCCAACATCTACTGGATCATAGAAAAAGCAAGAGAATTCCAAAAAAACCCACCTATTTCTGCTTCACTGACTACACTAAAGCCTTTGACTGTGTGGATTACAACAAACATGGAAAATTCTTAAAGAGATTGGAGTACCAGACCGCCTTACCTGTTTCCTGAGAAAACTGTATGTGGGTCAAGAAGCAACAGTTAAAACCAGACATGGAACAATGGACTGGTTCAAAATTGAGAAAGGCGTACATCAAGGATGTATATTATCACCTTGTTTTTTTAACTTATATGCAGAGTACATCATGCGAAATGCTGGGCTGGAAGACCCACAGGCTGAAATCAAGATTGCTGGGAGGAATATCAGCAACTTCGCAGATATGCAGATGATACTACATTAATGGCAGAAAGTGAAGAGGAACTAAGGACTTTCTTGGTGAGTGTGAAAGAAGAAAGTGAAAAGGCTGGCTTAAAACTCAACATTCAAAAAACTAAAGTCATGGCATCCAGTCCCATGACTTCATGGCAAATGAATGGAGAAAATATGGAAACAGTGCCAGAATTTCTTTTCTCGGGCTCCAAAATCACTGTGGATGGTAACTGCAGCCATGAAATTAAGACACTTGCTTCTTGGAAGAAAAACTATGACAAACCTAGACAGCATATTAAAAACAGATGTCACTTTGCCAATAAGGGTCCACAGAATCAAAACTATAGTTTTTCCACTAGTCATGTATGGATTGGTGCTGAAGTTCCAATACTTTGGCCACCTGATGCTTAGAGCCAACTCATTGGAAAAGACCCTGATGCTGGGAAAAATTGGAGGTACGAGGAGAAGGCGGTGTCAGAGGATGAGATGGTTGGATGGCATCACTGACTCAATGGACATGAGTTTGAGCAAACTTCAGGAGATAGTGAAGGACAAGGAAGCCTGGTGTGCTGCAGTTCATGGGGTCACAAAGTTGGAGGACATGACTTAGCAACTGAACAACAAGAATCAAAATTTTACATGCACACACTCCCTCTCTGTAACTCCATTTTGGGGAACGTATCATACAGTATACTATGTTCCTACAGAGTGCTCTATTGTAAAAGGATGTTCCCTGCAGCATTCTTTTCCTTTGAAGACTTCAGCAACATATTACTATCTTCCCTATCTTTCTATTGTCATTTCTTTTTATTATGATAAAATATACATGGCATGAAAATTTTCATTTTTAACTATTTGCAAGTATATTATTCAGTGGCATTAAATACATTCACCAAAACACACACATACATACACACACACACACAAACATAGCAAATACAAATACATTCTCAATATTGCACAACTATCCCTACTATCTATACCTGAAACATTTTCATCATCCCCAAAATAAAACAGGGTTCCAAGGTGCTGCTACTTGTAAAGAATCTGCCTGCCAATGCCGGAAGCACAAGAGACATGGGTTTGATCCCTGGGTTGGGACAATCCCCTGGAGCAGAAAATGGCAACCCACTCCAATATTCTTGCCTGGAGAATTCCACGGACAGAGGAGCCCAGCAGGTTACCCCATGGGATTGCAAAAAGTTGGACACAACTGAGGAACTGAGCACACACACACACAAACAGTACATATTAACACAAGCTAGTGGTTCTCTGAAGTTAAGACCACAGGAGGTGCTAGTTCAGGTCCTGCCTACACAAACTTTAGGTCAGTAGCTCTGGGATAATAAACAACAAAAAATTTTGTATCCATTAAACAATACCTCCTCATTCCCCTTTCCCTACCCTCCCAAACCTCTATTCTCTTTTATCTCTATGAATTTGCCTATTCTACATAATTCACACAAATGGAATCATAAACATGTGTCCTTCACTCAACATGCTGTTTTCAAGGTCCATCCATGTTGTCGTATGTAGCAACATTTCATTCCTTTTTATGACTGAATTATTATCCATTTTATGGATATACCATATTTGTTTATCTATTCATCTCCTGATGGACATGTGGGTTGTTTCTGCCTTTTGGCTCCTGTACAGGTGAATAAATACTGTTATAAACATTTTTGAATGAATATCTGTTTGAGTCTCTGCTTTCAAATCTTTTGCGCAGCATTTTTTAACAGTAAAATAAAAATGAGTAGAAACAACCAAAGAAACTATTAATAGGGTATTAGTTAAATAAGTTATTATACATCCACACAATAGAATTCTATGCAACCCTTTAGAATGAGGCAGGTTTATGAGTCTTGGTATGGAGCCACCTACAAGATAAATTATCTCAAAGAAGAAGAAGGGGGCGGGGCAGAGGACAAGGAGGGGAGGAGGAGAAGTGGAGGAGGGGAGAGGAAACAGAGAAGACCAGCAGCACCGTGGACAGTGAGATGGCAGGAGGAACTGATGGCATGCCTGATTCGTAGACTGTTTCTAGAAGGCTCCATGGAGCCAGTAAGAGCAGTACCCTGAGAGGCCCTGAGACCCAGGGTTAGCAGTGAAGGAAGGCTTACTCTTTCTTATAGGCCCTTTATCCTGTTGGAAATATCTTAATGAACTGAATGGTTTGCCGTCTGAAAATCTAATCAATAGTTTTTTAATTGCTATGTGATCTCTTCAGATCTTGAGTCTGGTCACGGGTCCAGCAGAAGGTGGGGACGTGTGACAGCAGCCCTGACAGCGGAAGGAAGGGGCCCTCTTTACATCTACCATTTCCGGTCCTGGAAACATGGCGGCTGCAGCCCCATCGTCCAGCACTGAGCTCACTACCAAAGCCTCCCCAGGGCCTGTGGCCTCTCACTTCTACGCCCCCTGCTTCTCCTTTTCTTCCTCCTCTCCCTGGAAGAGTAACTTTGAGAGCTGCAAGGTGAAAGGTGTGGCCTCATCCCACCAGAGAGGGAGGCTGTGCAGTGAGGCTTCAAAGCTGCAGGGACACCCTGCGCTGAGGAGGTCACGCCCCACAAGGAGAGGTCTCCTCACCCTCTTCTGGGCTGCACAGGTCAAAAAGGTGCCAACAGAACAGACCTCACAGGATGATAATCAAATCATATTTGGAAATGAGATAAGGAGGGGAGTCAGAACAAAAGCCGGTGAAAAGAAAAATAAGGTGAAAGTTGCCGAAATTGGTGCTCTGTATTCTAAGGCCTGCCTGGCTCCTAGCAGGGTTTGAGATTAGTGTTGATAATAGCCTCACCATAGGACCACAAAAAATCAATGGAACTGGGACTGAGGCAGGATCCATTTATCTTCTTGGGGTGAAATAGAAGGTGTGATTTTAAAAAGACAAATTATACTGAATGCGTGTAATTGATGTGCATACACAGAACCAGGCAAGGAAGGCCAACTGCACACAATTGCACAATATCAGACATTATTCTCATCAAGAGTTCCTTGTAACAATGCCAACCCCAGGCCATGGTTCAAGTGCTCTGGAGAGTGGTACTCAGAATTGAGTTCTAGAATATGCTGCATTATTTTTGCATGGTTAATTATTTGTTTGAAAGGGCACTGAAGAATACCGAAAGGAAAAGTTAATTTGCAAGTCCTGGTTTATAATGAAATGGCTTGGTTGAGACAAGACTCCAGACTCACTCCATCCATCCCTCCACCTCTCCTTTCAGTGGGCTGTCTGCCCCCCTTGGATGAACTGTCCCCCTTAGTTTAAAGGCTTTATTTCTGTGAGTTTCCTTCACTGAGCTATATGTACAGTCTCATGGGCACGGATGAGTGCCTGATCGCCTCCAGGGTATCAGATAAATGTTTTATTTATTAATTTATTAATTGGTTAATAGAGATCTTGTTTCTCAACTCAAGAAGACTATCATAAGCACAAGTTCAGAGCTGAATATGTCACAACCACACTGTCAACTGGGTCCAGCTGACAGTGGTAAGCCTGTCCAGTTGAAGGGCTCAAGTTAGTCCTTGGAGAGGTAAATTAGCAGAGAGGAGTGGGCAGGGGCACAGGGGCTGTGAGGGGAACCGCTGCACGGTGTCTGGAGATCAGCGAACCCAGGACAGGGACATCTCCATGGAGGTATACTGTGTGTCCTCCACCCACATACTTCACATCTCTGGAGACAAGTATGGAGCCATACCCCACAACACCTGAAAGGTGAGGAAAAGGGCAGTGGTCCAAGGAGCGCCTCCCTCCTGACTTAAAGCCACTTCCTGCAAGCTTTCCTCAAGTCTCCTTCCTGGAAAGGCAATCAATGTTAGCATTGGGCACAAGGCCACCTGAAGTGAGATGCTTTCAAGGCTCTCTTGTGGTGCCACCCAAGGTTGCCTCTAGAGGCTCCTTTTGACCCCAGGCTGGGCTGGCAGGCTGCCGGCAACACTTTCATCTTCATTATTTTTACACCAGACCTTCTGTGCCCCGCTCCTCCCGCTTCCCTGCAGCCTACCGCTCCTCCTGCAGTAGGAAGGCGGAGAAGAGGGCCCCCTCCCCTCTCTCCTTGCCCCGCAAGGCCTCTCTGTCACAGCCCCATCTCCTTCCACCCCCCCCCCCACACACACACGCACACACACGCACACGGGTGCGCCCCTGCACCTCCCTCGCCCTGGGCGCCTCCTGCACAGAGACAGCAGTTCTCACCTTCCAGGGGTTCTCAGACTAGCCTCCCCTCCACTCCTCTGATTCCCCTCCTCAGGCCAGGCTCACACTGGCTTTGGATCCTACTCCTCCTGTCTTGCAATTGCTCTTTCTAGTCACAGTCTCCTTCCCCCAGGATATAAAGCTGATCAGATCTTCCCCGTTCCAACAACAGCAACAACAGTCACCAAAACAAAAAACCCTTCCGGCATGCTGATTTCCCCTCAAGCCCTCGTTTCTCTCTTTTTCACTTTTCCTTTTAAAATCTGTTCAGAACTGCTTCCACTTCATCAATCTACACCGCCATTCAACTACGGAAGGGACTGTTTCCTTCGGGCTTCTGAAACTAAAGGTCACCAGTGACTGACCGCTTCACTCATCGCCCTTCTCAGCCCCGTGGACCAGTTGGCCGGCCCAGCCCCCTCCCACCCAGCCATCCTCCTTCCGTCTCCCCTTCGCTGGCTTATCTTCCTCCTGCTTCTGTCTTGTCCCTCAAAGCTTAGCATTCTCTCTCTCTGGTCTCTACCTTAGCAATCATATCCCAGTTTAATTAAAAAAAAAATTTTCTATTAAACATGATGAACAAGACTCTGTTAGACACTGTTGATGCTGTGCGGAATTATAATTCTTTCCGAGAGCTGACAGACAAATGCTGGCAGGGTGGGGTGGGGAGAAGGGTGTAGACAGATAAATAAATGATTTGACACACTACATTTAAGAAGCCTTTCTGGCTCAAAATGTGGATGACAGCCCAAGGCATGCACAATTTTTCAGGAAAACTTTATGATGTCAGAGAAATGTTGAAAACTTACAACAACCTTTCTTCAAGCTAATACTAGCAGATAATCTGGTGTGAGGATGGGGGAGGGGATCCTCTGCATCAGGGCGGTATTGAGAAAACACACCTGGGCTTTGAACAGATTCACCTGACTCGGCTGCCTGAAACAGGATTGCCCCAGAAAAAAGGTAATAAGATCCACCTGCTGTCCCTCCCCTGAGACCCAGGACTATTGCCAGTGAGGAGCTGGGCTATGCTGGCAGTGAAGAAAGTTTCCATTTCTTGCCCCCTGCCTGCAGTCTCTTCCCTAACCCAGAAAACAACCAGATAGAACACAGCTATCTAAGGTCTACAAGTGACATCATGCATCTGAGAGCCTTGGGCTGAGGGGAAGAGCACTTCTGGGAACAGGTAAGGAGAATAACCCAGAAGTGAAGCAGGCTGGGAACTGTAGTTTTCATACATAACATCAGACTAGAAGAACCAGAGAACCAGATGCTGCAGGTCAAAGGAATGTGCCACTGGGGCAGAGATGCACCACGGGGAGCATTTTAGATGTGAGAAAGTGGACAGGGACCTGTGCACATCCATCTTCCCAGCTGGTGCAGACACGAGAGGGGAATGGAGTCCCCCTGGTAGTGGGCTGACATGGAGTCCCAAGATGGGCATCCCTCGGAATTGAATGGGCACAGGTTCTCAGGACAGGCCTCTCACCCAGTTTGCAGAACCTCACTAAGCCTCACCAAAGTCTATCATGCTTTCAATTACAAGGGGAAAACCACACAGCCCAAGAATGAGCACATCATTCTGTACAGCCAGAGGAAGAGCACACCTCTAAAAATGAGATACTGCAGAATTCAGAAGAAAAATTCAGGAAACCATTTACTTTTTCCAGAGAGTATAAGAAGCTTGGTTTCTAAGATAGAGGAACAAAAGGAATGATCAACAAGATGAAGTTAAAGGGAAGATGCATTCAAAATGAGAGGATAGCAATAGCAGGAACAATGCCACTTTGCAGGCAGGGAAACGTAGCAATCAAGCTTCAAGATATCAAGTCAGTAACACAGAAAACAAATGTGACAGAAATTCAGACAACATGGCAGAAGGTGAAAGATTTGGCAAATGGAGAATGAAGAACCACATGTAGATAATGAAGAATCCTAAAATAGAATCCACAACAAATGAAGCAGAAGAGAAATGAGAAATATAATGTAATAAAATGTTACTGAGCTGAAGATAAAGGCCTGTGTGTACAGACAGATGGGCTCACCAGGCAAAGTCAGCAAAAAAGAGATCCTAGACGCATCACGGAAAATAATAAAGATAATATCGAAGAGAGAAAGCAGGCTGATTGCAGGTTGAAAAGGTGGCTTCAGATATCTCGGTGACACAGAGCAGATCTGAGAGCAGAAAAGAATGTGGGCCATGGTGAAGAGGGTCTTTCCAGTTGGGGGAAAGAGTGAATTACTCAGGCTATGAGGAAAAGACACAAGTCAGCTACTGGAAAACAAATTAAATCCCTACTTTATACCAAATCCCCAAAATGAATCCCTACTAAACTAAATATTTAAATGAAAAATTGAGCCATAAAAGTAATATGTAAAACACAGATGAATATTTATATAACTTTAGAGTGAGGAAGAACTTTCAAAGGAGGAACTGAAGGGAAAAGCACTTAAGAGAAAACCTGATAGACTGAACTACATAAAAATTTTAAGGTTTGCTGCAAAAATACTGTTCTAAATCTAATTACAAATTTAGGAAAATCAAATATATATGACAAAGGTTCATATCCTTCAAATCAATAGAAAAATGGATGAAGTATAAAAACCGGCAATTCACAACAGAAGAAATACAAACGAATATTTAGTCCAACTTGCAATCAAGTTTAAAAATCTAAAATAAATAAGACATCATTTTCTGCTGTCAGAATGATACAGATTAAAAAGAATTACAATGAGCATTGCTGGAATCAGTCGAGGTCACTCATGGGCAGCCAGGAATATGAAGGGTACTCCAGTATAGCATGCCTGAATGGCAACTGGAAATTTTACCAGAAACCTTAAAAATGGAAAAAAGTTTAATCCAAAAATTCTATATACTGAAATTTATCTTGAGAATATCCTCCATTAAGTTATCAAAAATATGTGAACAAGAAACTTCATTAGGTATTGTTTATAACAGCAGGAGAAAAGAATAAAAATGTCTAAAGTCTCAGCTTAGTGAAATAAGTCAGCAAATTTAATATAAGACAAATGCTAACATTATAACATAGGTACTCATTGATATGAAGGGGGCAAACACTATACTATGAAAAAAAGTCAGAAAAGTATATGGCACCATTTTTGATGAAAGAAATATACACAACACACATACACAAAATATTCCAAAATATTAGCAGTAATTATGTCAAGAAGTTATGGCAAGATGGCAGGAAATGATATCCTTTATGTTTATTCATATTTCTATTTTTGCATTATGGATATGAATTATTTTTTTCAAATTTGCTTTAATATACAATGAAAAAATGCCCAAGAGTGTAATTACTGGTTCATATAAGGACATGTATAGTTTTGTAAGAAACAGTGATAATCTTTTCCAAAGGGACTGTACCGTTTTACATCCCACTGGCAATGTATGAATGATTCAGTCTTTCCACATCCTTCCCGCATGTGGTGTTCATTTTTAATTTTAGCTATTTTGAGAGGTGTGTAGTGACATCTCATTGTGATTTTTATTGGTATGTCCCTAATGGCTAATGATGTTAAGCACCTTTTCATATGCTTGTTGGCTATCTGTAGAAAACTTATGCTTACAAAAAAGCCTGACAATGAATGTTCATAGCACCTTTATTTGTAATTGCCCCAAACTGGAAATAACCCACATGTCCTGCAACAGGTGAATGTTTAAACAAACTACAGTATAGTCACCTCTCAGAGGATTGGTTCCAGGACCCCCAAGGATAGCAAAATGCGTGAATGCTCAAGTCTCTCACATAAAATGGCCTAGCATTTGCATATAACCTACACACACCCTCTTGTGTACTTTAAATTATCGCTAGGTTACTTTTAATACCTCAGTTCAGTTCAGTTCAGTTGCTCAGTCGTGTCTGACTCTTTGCGACCCCATGGACTGCAGCACACCAGGCTTCCCTGTCCATCATCAACTCCCAGAGTTTACTCGAACTCACGTCCATTGAGTTGGTGATGCCATCCAACCATCTCATCCTCTGTTGTCACCTTCTCCTCTCACCTTCAATCTCTCCCAGCATCAGGGTTTTTTCAAATGAGTCAGTTCTTCTCATCAGGTGGCCAAAGTACTAGAGTTTCAGCTTCAGCATCAGTCCTTCCAATGAATATTCAGGACTGATCTCCTTTAGGATGGACTGGTTGGATCCCCTTGCAGTCCAAGGGACTCTCAAGAGTCTTCTCCAGCACCACAGTTCAAAAGCATCAATTCTTCGGCACTCAGCTTTCTTTATAGTCTAATTCTCACATCCATACATGACCACTGGAAAAACCAGAGCCCTAACTAGATGGACCTTTATTAGCAAAGTAATGTCTCTGCTTTTTTACTACGCTATCTAGGTTGGTCATAACTTTTCTTCCAAGGAGCAAGCGTCTTTTAATTTCATGGCTGCAGTCACCATCTGCAGTGATTTTGGAGACCGAAAAAACAAAGTCTGTCACTGCTTCCACTGTTTCCCCATCTATTTGCCATAATCTTAGTTTTCTGATCTTATAGTACTTAATATAATGTAAATGTTAAATAAATTGTTGCCAGTGCATGGACAATTCAAGTTTTACTTTGGGGGACTTTCTGAAATTTTTTCCCTAATATTTTTTTATTTAATATGATTATTGAGAGAATTAATAAAACTGAACATTGATACAAAGATGAAAAGGATAACACCCATAATAAAACTGTAGGTCCAGTTCATCTGTGAATATATTAATAGATATAATATTGGAAATAAAGTATTACCAAGACAAATCTAGCAGTCTAACAAAAGAATACTATATCATGTTTAAGATGCATTTACTCTATGACTAATAAGAATGACAACACTAGGAATCCTAAGAAGAAAAATTGTATAATTTTTTCTCCCAATACTTTTCAGCCACTGCTGGTTGAACCTGCATATATGAAATCCATAGATACAAAGAGCTGACCATACATCAACACCATGGAACACTCACTAATCAGGAATAATAAGGAATATTTGATACACACATTGGATAAGTCTCAGTGGAAGCTTGTGCTAGACTCTTCTGTATCTTGACTATGGTGACGGTCATCCAATTCTACACATGTGATTAAAATAAACAGATCCAATTACACACACAAGTGAGTGCATGTAAAACTGGTGAAATCTGAATAAGGTTAATGGATTGCATCAATGTCAACTTCTTCCCTGTGATATTGCAGTACAGGTTGGGTAATGGGATGAAGGGCACATGGGTCTCTCTGGTCTCCGTATTGCTTCTTACAACTGTAAAGAATCTATGATTATCTCAAAATTTTTAAAAAAATGTAACCATGGGACAGAAAGATATACAATGAAAATGTAAAAAGATATAGCCTAAGACAGCTATGTAAAGAGCAATGTAAATAGGAGTGCTTGGGGGAGGCCCACAAGGAATTCAAGGAGGCCTTCCTGGAGGAAGTTGATTGTGAGTAGCAAGCAAATTCCCAGGAAGGAAACAATACGAGTTGAAGACGCAGCCTGAGATGACTAACTCTGAGGCCCCAGAAGCCTGCTGTAGAAGGGTTAGAAGCAGAACAGTCAGTCACAGAGAGGATCCCCCTAGGTGGGCCAATTTTTTCCCCCGCTTAGTGATTTTATTCATTTATTTTCATATCATCCCTTTATTTATTCATTACTCATTTGTCCAACAAATATCCTCCATGTGCCAAACACTGCATCACACCCTAGAAATAAAATTATGAATAAGAAACCATCTTTGTCCAACCCACCCCAATCAAGGTTTTGGTGGTGAGATGAGCAAGTAAACAGAAAAAAATGCAAAAACCTTATTCTGTGAGAAGTGCTACGACAGAATATGCACAGACTGCATATGGAAGGGGTATCTCACCCTGGAGGGCTTCATGGAGGAGGTGGCATCTAGTACAAAACCTGAAGCATTAGTGACAGATATCCAAATGAGCAGAAGGTGGGGGAAGAACAGCCTTCAAGGTAAAAGGCATCCATGGCTTGCACAAAGGCCCAGAGATGTAAATATGTGCCACAGATGGGGAGACCCAAGGCATTAAATGTGGCTAGAGAGCTCATCAAACCCAGGATCTCACAGCTCCCCGAATGCCATGCTAAGGAGTCTGACCAACACTTGAGGGTGGGGGCGGAGGAGCCGTTGTAGTCTTTTTTTTAAGAAGAGATCAGAATGAGCTGGAGGAAGCCCATGCTGTGAGCAGTGAGGGGAGAAAACGGGGGTGGCGCAGGGAACCCAAGCCCGTCTGTGCTCCAGGTCCCCACTGCTCAGCTGTTCAGAGCTCTCACGTGGCTCCCAGACCCCTGTGCTGTGGTCAGTGCATGTCCCCTTGGGAAGCACTGAACTCCGTGGTTTATGGAGTTCTGAGCTCTGGGGCCAAGCTCTCTCCTATCCCCGATCAATTGCTCCCTGTCACGAGCTGATCTTGTTCCAGTTCTTTACTTTCTGGATCATAAAGTTGTCCTCTGTGTGACTTAGGAGGCTCTCTGGTGCTGGGCATTTATAACCCAGAGATACCTGTGCAGTCAGCAGCCCCCATTAGTGTGCTGCTTGACAATTTAGCTGTCCCCTCCGAGGCCAGGATTAGATCTATCTGTTTCCCCAGGTCTCACTTGCCTGGCATCCGGATAAGACTGGATGGCTTCCCAGCAAGTGCTCTGGCAGCAAGGGCAGCCAGTGGCCTGTGCTGCTGTAGCTTCCAGAGACACAGAGCAAGAACTGCAGATGGACACGCTGGCTGTGGGTGGCAGGGGACAGCGCCCCTTCTGGCCAGGCAGGCAACCTTCTGGGCCTTGAGGTGGAGAGGCTTTCAGAAAAGGACATGGGACCAGGAGCAGGGAACCCACCATCAGCTCCAAATTGGGGTGAGAAACAAGAGACAGAAATCCCCAGATGGGGCTGGGAGCACACTCTCAACACAATAGCACAACAGAAGGCCGGGGTGATGTAGGCCAGGAGGGATGGGATTTGAGTGTCCAGGGAATAGAGAGGGAAGAAGAGGGTCTTTGAGATTCCCTTTCATCTGCTGTCTCATTGCAGCTGGGGGGGATAATAAGACGGGTCTTTCCAGGGACTTCCCTGGAGACCCAGTGGTTAAGACTCGACTCTGCGCTCCCAGTGAAGAGGGTACGGGTATAATCCCTGGCTGGGGAACGAAGGTCCTGCATGCCACAAGGGGCAGCCAAAAAGAAAAAAAGACAAGACAGGTCTTTCCTCCAGGAGCTCACAGCACAGAGGGGGAGGAACAAGGCTCCACGCTGTCCCCAGCTGCTCTAGACAGTCTCTTTCCTGTAGGGAGCCACTGCTGAGACTGCGGGCACAAGGAATTTTGAGGACGTTGGCAGTCTTAATGCTGGTGAAGATCCCTCCACTAGAGCAGGACCATTCTGTTCTTGTGTTCAAAGCCTCACACAGTGCCCAGAAGCAAGCTGATGCTCAGTCAACACTCAGGCAATGTCTGTCTTGATTTAACTAGGAACACAAAGTTTTGATTCCGAGCACTGACCAGAAGCTTGGTCAACATCATCCTCAAACCAGAGGGAAGTCTGGAGGCCCATGAGTTGCACAGGATTGCCTCCCTCAGAGGCATCACCAAGCTCCCCCAAGCTAACAGTTCAAAAAGAGAGATTCCTGTGGAGCCAGGTCTCAAGAGCAGATTCCAATCTTCATCTTCACAGCAGGGCAGCCCCTTCACTCCCTGAAGCAGCCCTCAGATCCCTGCAGCATAAATCACAAGCTTCTAAGGTGTCTCAGATGAGGTCCCAATATTGACTCATTTACTGTATGACCTTTTCTAAAAAATGAAAAGAAAAGGCAGTTTTCCCTTGTAAGTGACCTGGGATTAAAGTTTCCAAATTGCAGCTAGAGAAAGTGGAAGCTAAGGAAGCCTAGGAAGAAATGGATGACTAAAACGAACAGCTCTGGAAAGGGGCTGGCTTCCAGACTTAGCCATCAGTGGAAAGTCCTGAAGGAGTTTAACTGCACATCTCAACTCAAGACGTATTCTTACCAAGGGGAGTGGACAGCTGTGCAAATCGTGATGGGCATGGCCTGTGTGAGTGGTCCCTGAACGCTCCTTGAGGTTGGGACATCTGAGCTGAGGTCTGACTTAAATGCAGTGGGAAGAAAGGAAGCAGTGATCCGCGCAGAGAGATCAATATTGGAAAGGCTGCAGATTGGAAGAGAGCATGAGGCAGGGCGAGGAACAAAAGCAGGCAGGCAGGAGGGGGTCTCTGGCGAGGGGAATGGGGTTTACATCCACCAGGGTGAGGGTAAGGCAGGCAGACCACGAAGGTCTCTAGGGGCAGTTCAGTGCAGCTGGTGAGTAGGGGTTCTGAAAATTCTCTCCAGACTTCTTCGTGTGCAGTTAGAAAGGAATAGGCTAAACGGGTACATTTTCCCTTTACAGGGCTAATACCCTTACAGAAACAGAAGTTCTTGGGGTCCCACCTTGAAGCAGGGAAACAATTCAGATGCCAAGGCTTTACCCCAAACTCGAGGAGAACAAGCCCTAGTTGGAAACACTGATGGAGCGTAGATAGATTGCCTCCATCAAAGATGGTGCACAGATCCGGCTGAGCTTTCCTCCTCCCCTGTGGACAGAAGAGCTTTCCGCCTCCTCTAGGGACAGAAAGGCGGAGGGAGGAATAACTGGGTGCTTTAGCTGGGGCTCAGGTGTGAAGACAAGTGGCCGACAGACCAGGCCTGCAGAAAGTCAAAGAGGGAAGAGAAATGGCAGGTGTGCCCAGAGCTGCCCTTGGGAAGTGTGAACAATATGAAAAGAAACAAAGGGCGGGGCAGATCACTACCAACTGTATAAAAAATAAAAAGAAATACAGAAACATAGCATGAAAAGAAAACAGGAAAAGAACTCAGTATGAAAGAAAATATAGTCTAAGAAATAGAAAAAAAAAATCCATAAGGATTTATTTTCAGAAGAATTCATAATACAAAAGCTCAAAACCAGACGATAAAACAAACAACCCCCTCCACAAAAAAAAAAAAAAAAAAAAAGTTTTAGAGATTACAGTTAAAGACACAAGTTATGATGAAAATGGACTTCCCTGGTGGCTCAGCGGTAAAGAATCTGCCTGCCAATGCAGGAGATGTAGGAGACCCAGGTTCGATTCCCGGGTTGGGAAGATCCCCTGCAGAAGGGAATGGCAACCCACCCCAGTATTCTTGCCTGGATAATCCCATGGGCAGAGGAGCCTGATGGGCTGCAGTCCATGAAGTCACAAAGAGTCAGACATGCCTGAAGCAAATGAGCATGCATATGACGAAACTAACAATATTATAAAGCAAAGCAGCAAAGGCTACAGAGTTGGTAGGGTTTAAGACTGAACTACTGACAGAGTAAATACATAAAAAATAAGTGGTGAGCAAAGAAAAGGCTCAGAATCTATGGATGACAACTGGTATTCCTAAATGAAAGCCCCCAGTCAAAAAACAAAAAAAGGATTCAGTATTCAGAGACCCAACAAAGAAATTTCCTAAAAATGAAGGAATTATAGGCAGAGTCACAAGCATTCAAACATTGCCCAGTGAAGGTGTTGAATTTCAAAGGTAAGGAGGTGCTCAGCAGGCAGAGGACAGCCAGGCACCCCTCATGGGAGGCACAGGTGAGGCTCAGCTTGTCTACAGTGACCCTGCATCCCAGGCAGATGTTCTCATGGATGTAGAACCTCAGGTAACAGAGAATCCTTCTAGCAGAAAAGAGTACTTAATAATCAAGTTCAGTCAATCAAGAGATAAATCAAAATGGTGAATTCAATGGACATGGGTTTGGGTGAACTCCAGGAGCTGGTGATGGACAGGGAGGCCTGGCGTACTGCGGTTCATGGAGTCACAAAGAGTCGGACACAGCTGAGTGACTGAACTGAACTGAATACAGAGTAACCGAAAAAGCAATTGGGAATTGTTATAGTATTTTAAATAGAGAAATAAAATGAAAACATTTTGAAGTTGTTATAAACCCTAAAATTTTTTAAAAATTAATTAATGAAAATTAGGAGGTAGGGGAAGGTAAAGAAATAGAAGAAACAGAAATATACCTACTTCCTCATCTTTAATAGAAAGGGGTTAATAGTTACTATTTAAAACTGAAATATGAAGTTTAGAATAACAATTCAAATCACCCAGTTTTTTATAAAATATTCTTTCTTATCATTACAGAATCTTTCAGAAAATATATTTTCTGATGAAGAAACATTATCAAATGTAGCAATATCCTCCACTGTATATTAGTTTCTTTTTCTTCAGTTACATTTAAATAAAATTAAATTAATATTTTCACGATTGCCATTATCACATTTTTCTAAAATTATTTCTGATTCTCCCTCTATCTTTCTAAAGCTATAAGGAAGACAGATTACAGAGACATATCTATGTTGACCTAAAGTTAACAACTATAATTTCTTGATTTTTTTAGTTGTTTTTTACCTTCCTCATTATACTTTTGTTTTACTTCTGTGAAATGTTAATAGAAATGTGTAACTCTAATAAAAAAAACAAAAAAGTCACGTTCCTTAAAATAAAAATGTCAGAAACAAAAAGAATATCAATAAAATGTTCCACAAATTAAAGTAATATTTTATGACTTCCATGCTTAGTAATACCCATTCACTGGTTCCTGTTTGCTATAAAACACTTTCAGAATCTCCCTCTACACAGTTTCAAAAAGCTATTTGTAATTTTCTCACTCTGATGCAGTAAATAAACACACCAATTCACTTTTTTTTGGCCCTGTCTAATCCTCTAATCAAATATTCAGAACCTTTCTGATTGACATGACTTACGTCACTTGCCCCTTAGACCTTGATTCATTGCGTCCACTGAGATGCCAGAGACACAAGCATTGGGAAGTTTGAAACATTTGCAGGAATCTATTTAATTCACCCCAGAAGTCCTCTGGAGGTGTCTAATTCCTCAGCCTGCTAACAAATACGGTAGGAGAGACAACCAGAGTTCCCCAGCCCCGGCCTTGAGCTCTGACCCCAGGTTAGCACGTCCCGTTCCCACCGGGTCTTCCTCCAGGACTGCCTTGTGACCACTGACTAATGCACTACCTTCCACTACAATCCTTTCTCCTGCTACAAGACTGTAAAGTGTCCCCAGCAGCAGGGACTCAAAATCTGGGTAGTCTGGAACTGAAATTCTCAAAGTGTACAGAAGTAAATCCAGGGATACCAGAATTCATAAAAAAAGAATCTGTGTTTGGGGAGGGATTACTGTATACACAAACCCCTGTAAGTGATACAAGTATAAATCAGGTGGATCTGGACACCTGAGTCTTTATACCACGTATCTGTCATGGTCACCCTAGCCAGGATCCATCAACAATAAGAGGGGTGGGGGCGGGCATCTTCTGGTGTGATTGGTCCTGTTTTCAGCCTAAGGGCACATTCATTTACTGTGAAAAGTGAAAGTGAAAGTCACTGAGTCGTGTCTGACTCTTTGCGACCCCATAGACTAATCCATGGAATTCTCCAGGCCAGAATACTGGAATGGGTAGCCTTTCTCCTCTCCAGGGGATCTTCCCAATCCAGGGATCTAACCCAGGTCTCCCACATTGCAGGCAGATTCTTTACCAGCTGAGCCACAAGGGAAGCCCTTCATTTACTGTGGTTGCTCTTATTAGGGCCGTTAGCCCTTCAAGACACAATTTATAGAACCTCACAGTGATTCACTCTGCTCATGTTTACTCATTTGATTAGGCTAACTGCTCCTCTTAGAAAAAAAAATACTTAAGCTGTTCTAGAAACATGGTTACACATTAAGCTGAAGACAAAGAGATGCCAACATATTCAGCTTGCACATGTGTTTATTTATCAGATCCCATTAGTGCTCTTGAGCTCTTGCCTACTGGTGCCCAGCTCGGAGCCTGGGACTTTATATTCATTCTCTTTCTACCATAATAGCTCCTCTTGGCTGGCAAGCATTTCTCAATACAGAGCCTTGCACCCTGGCTCGGAGGGACGGAGCTCCTGGCTTAGATTGAAGAGTTAGGACTTGGGACTCCCTCCAATCTCAGTGCAAGGCAGGTGCCTTAACGGATTCTAGTTCAGGCTCTGGAACACAGCCAAACACCACGATTTCTGCTCAGCCTTGGACAAGCTGCTCATAATTCCGGGATTTCAAGGCCCTCCTTGGCAAAAAGGAGCTGACAAAAGTACATATCCCATAAGGTTGTTGTTGTATTAGTATGCTCGGCTGACAAAACAGAATATCACAAACTGGTCACCTACGCATCAGGAATTTATTTGCTCACAGTCCTGGAGGCTGGAAGGCTAAGTCAAGGTGCCAGCATGACTGGTTTCTGGTGAGATCTCGCTCCTCAGCTTGCAGATGGCACTTTCTGATTGTGCCTCACGTGGCTGGTGTCTCTCCCTCTTCTTATCAGAGCCCCACTCTTATGACTTCTTTTAACCTTCATCACCTTGTCAAAGGCCCTACCTCCAAATACAGTCACCATGGAGGTTACAGCTTCAATACTGGAATCCTGTGGGGACACAGTTCAGTCCCTAAGACTTGTGGGGATGATTAGATGAGTTAATGCATCTAATTCACTTAGGTAGAACAGTGCCTGTACATACCACATGCTTAATAAATGTTAGCAAGTATTATTATTGATATTGTTGTTAGCAAAAGATTGCATCATCACAGACTAACAGTTGAAGAGTAAGCGTCCAATGTTTCACAGTTCTCTCTAGGTGAGCATCTTGATGAGTTGTATGAGGTAAGAAATGGAATGAATGTCCTTCACCTTTAGAGCAGGTAAGATCAGCTATTCCCACATGTGAATTAGTCAAAGATGAGAAAGCCATATGAGCACAAGAGGGATAATGTAATGAGAGTTTCACAAAGATGAAATTTTCATAAAGATTAAATTCTTAGATGTATAAATTCTGAGATTATAACCCTTTTTTTTTTTTTTTTGAAAACTTAAGCTGTTCCCAGACAGTGATGACACACAAGTTGAAGAGAAGTTGTTCTTTTTTTTGGTGTTAAACTGACCTCCCTTTAAGAAATGATGCATCTGTGATAGAAAGCAGTTCTCTTGTTTTTGTTCAAGCAGTGGTGTGTGTTTGTGTAATATTATTTAATAGGGATCTTATATTAGTAACCTGTATTTTGGAGAGCATTTTTGGTCCAAAAGTCTGGACCACTCATTGGACTGTGGTCCAATGTGAACTGAAAAATCAGAGTTCTCTGTCCCAGGCCCCACTTTTCAGATGGGTAAGTTGGATTATGACCTTACTTGACTTCCAAGTGCCCTGGCTGACGCTGAACTTCAGCTGGTCCCTCAGGCTACCTACTGTCTGGAATCAGCCACAGGTTAGCCAGGATGCTAACTGCCACACACACAGATGTTTATAAATGCACATGCTTATTTGTGAGGATTGGCAATTAAGAAAGCTCATTTAAGCTGTACTGCATCCGATAGGAATGAGTTAAAAAAGAACCATCCAAGAAATAAAGTACCCTGACTGAACTCTCGCTAAATTCACTGAACACTGTCACTGCTTTTCTCAAATGAAAAAGATGGTTCCATGGAATAATCATGAGGGATTCTCCCAGCACTCACATTCTTTAATTATCTGGAAAACAGTCACTCCCCAGAAAAGTGGGATGAAGCTAAGGAGTCGGCAGCTGAATGATCACATCATGACCTGATGTGTTAAGCCTCAATTTATAATCTAAAGGAATGGGGGAAAGTCAGATGCTTTTATTTGTGCCTCACTTCTGAACTACTACAAGTGAACCCTCTGTCCAAGCGGGGTTCATGATCTGGGCGAGCACATTTTCTGCTGACTAGAACCCAGCTTGACTTCTGATCAGTCACTGCCCAGCAGCTCATGGCCACTGGCTGTCAGGATCAAGCCAATGATTCAGGCTTGAACCACAGCGGTCTCAGAGTTGTGGGGTCCTGCCAAACAAAGCCAACAGGTAACATGGACTAAGCCATCCTGTGTGGGGGGCAGGTGTTCTGGGAAGAAAGTAGCCTCCCTAAAGTAAAAGAGAATAATGATAATAACATGAGTAACTTGAGTACTAATACTTAATGAAGATTTGCTCTGTTCTACCTAACATGATGAACATTTCACTCATCTCATTTACTCCTCCCTACAATCCTAATACACTCTAATATTATTTCATTCTTAAGAATGAAATAATGTCATCTGCAGCAATACGGACAGACCTAGAGATTACCATACTAAGTGAAGTAAGTCAGACAGAGAAAGACAAATATATGATATCATGTAAATGTGGAATCTGAAAAATACGAACTTATTTATACAACAGAAACAGACTCAGACAGAAAACAAATTTATGGTCACCAAGGGGAAAGGTGTTAGGGGAGGGATAAATTAGGAGCCTTGGGATTAATATATACACACTATATTTAAAACAGATTACCAACAAAGGTTCACTATACAGCACAGGAAGCTGTGCTCAATACTCTATAACAGCCTAAATGGGAAAATAATTTGAAAAAGAACAGATACATGTACATGTATAACTGACTTTGCTGGACACCTAGAACTAATACAACATTGTTAATCAGCTATGCTCTAATATAAAATAAAAAATTTAAAAATATCATCTCATTTTATAAACAAGAAATCTGAGGCACAAGTAGCAAGTGGTAAAGATGGTCATTGAACCCCTCCAAGTGCATGCCCCTGAAACCCTCCAAGGGGCAGGAAGATCCCAGGGTCAAGCTCAGTCCTGTGGGGTAGTTACTGAAAGTGGCCCACAGTCAGAACCCAAGGATCTGGACTCGGAAGCCAGGTTTAATCATGCAATAAAAAGGACTCAACTGAAAATGTGATGCCAGGGTGGTGGCCCTCCAATCCAGCTTCCCTGTGGAGCGACCTCTGGGAATCGCAAACTCCATGAGGTCTCCATGAGGTCATGTTCGAGGTTCCATGCCTTTCACTGAGGCCACTCAAGACTCTGGTCACAAAGTGGAGTATGACACGACTCTTCTCCCTCTGTGCTGCCCGTCTCTTCTCTGGCCTCGGGCCCCACCCTCACACGCTCCACTCTGACCTGCGGTAGCACGTCAACAGGGTTTCCCTGGTGGCTCAGCGATAAAAAAAATCTGTCTGCAGTGCAGGAGACCCAGGTTTGATCCCTTAGTTGGGAAGATCCCCTGGAGGAGGGCATGGCAACCCACTCCAGTATGCTTGCCTAGAGAATCCCATGGACAGAGGAACCTGGGGGCTGCAGTCCAGGGGGTCACAAAGAGTGGACATGACTGGGGGACTCAGCAGTGGCGCATCAACCCCTCAGGATGCTAAGCTGGCACTTTCTGGGGCTTTCTCCCCACAGCCCCTTGGGCCCCCTCACCCCAGGGATGCAGGCCTGGATCTGTGGTGAGACGTTTAACATAGCAAGAAGGGCTCCATGCAGACCCTTGGGCTCGACGCTCTAGAGCTCCCAAGGTGAGGGCCCTTCTCTCTCCACTGCTTACCCCCTGCCCCTCAACTTTCCAGAGAGGCTTCTTGGAGAGTTAACACTGCACCTTGCTGCCTGCTTGCTGTGTGGCGCTGCCCCAGCTGGCTCCTGGCCTCTCTGGGGCTTCTTCCCTGGAGCTCTGCCTCCACTCCCTGAAGCCCCATCCCACCCAGGCCTGGACTATGGAGGGGGGCTCCCTGAAGGCCACTGTCTACAAGGTAGGTGCGCCTCAGTGGGGGTAGAAGGAAGAACCCCCACCGGGAGGACCACCCGTGCCCCGAGAAGGGTCATCTCAGGCTGTTCTCAGGCCCTCACTTTCAATGAGTGTTGAGACAGAGGCCAGGACGCAGGCCACAGAGCTGAGGACCAAGAGTTCCTGCTTCTTCAGCCCTTGACCCACTTGGAGGTTTTTATTATGAACACATTACAGGTAAGAAAGTGCCCATGGCCACCCAAGAGTCACCTGCTCCGTTGCAGGGCACAGAAAAGGCAAGACCACAACTGAAGTCACAGTAGCCTAACCCTCAGGACAGCCTGGGGCCTACCAAGAAGGTGAGGGAGGGGGTCACCCCCACTTTACAGGTGAATTGCTGAGGCCACAGTGTAGCTGTCACATGGGGGCAGGGGCGACACTGCAGAGGGGCCCCAACTGCCAGAACAATAGTCCAGACTTCCACCAGCCACTTCTGTCCTTGAAGGTTTGGGTCACTGCTTGGACAAAAGGTCCGGGAGAGGGAGTCACTCTCTGCAGAAAACCAAAGCCCTTCACAGGCCGGGAGATGCCAGGCCCTGGATGTGAGGTTCTATCACAGCACCCACTAAGCTTCTGACTCCCTGGAGAGGTTTCAGGAGCTCCGCCCTTCATCTCCCTTCCCCTTCTTGCTCTGAAGCAGCTTTCCCTCTTCTCCCTGGACCCCTCTCCTGAGGATATGCTCTGACCAGAGGAGATGCCCAAACCCAGATGGTGGGGAGATTGAGCACTGAGCCCCACTGAGCCATGAAGGGAACTCAAGAGGCGAGTACTTGACACCTGCAATTAGTCACACACAGAGAACTGTGCTCACAACTAGTTGCACCTGCAAGTGGTTAATTGCTAAAGAGCAAACGCAATTAGGCACTTATACATCAGCTCCAGGCCACAAGCTGCCAACACAGTTGTCACTAGTACATGCATGGTCACACACGGGTGCATGCACACACACGCACACAGAGTACACACAGGGATGCACACACCGATACAAGGGCACGCCCACATACACAGAGGTGCACACACGAGAAGAACTAAACACAGGAGAAAGCAATTTGACCCTTGAGGTTGGAGCCTTAAAGACACCAAGGGGGGAAGCCTTTTTATTAAATGTCAACAAGCTCCACTAGAAAAATCTAGGTTAACCGAAGCCATGTATTGATATATAGGACACAGTCTGAGGCTCTGGCACCAGACAAGAGCAGCCTAGGGCTGCAGATAGTTCTTTTGATAAAGCCTGAGCAATCGTGGAAAACAAATTGGACCTAGCACACATGGCCAGGCTGCAGAAAGGCGGATGCTTTCAGGCCTCACAGACTGTTGTTGGTCCCAATGTAAACCATTATTTAACTGCAGAGGATGGAGGTGAGCCATAATTGTTATATATATTTTTTAAATCTCAAAATACTGCTCTGGAAAGTAACACACAAAATCAGAGAATGACCTTTAAAAATTCTGTTTAATGCCTCCTTTGTAGCCCTTTCTCCCTTCCTCCAGTTTCTCCAACTTGTGATACTGACTTGTCATATTTTTCAAAATATTTCCTTTCCAGCAGCTGAGTGAGGAGGAATACATCTGTGCATATAATTGTAGACCATTCAGACGTGGTCGACTGGAGAACCTCTTCAGCGGTAACGAGACACACGAGGCACGGAACTGGGAGACGGATGGACAGAGCTGAGGACCAGCGATAAGCAGGTTGTAAGAGCTGCCCCGCCGACTTCCAGGGCACCCTCCTACCGGGTTAGCACCCTCGCCTGCCTTCCGCACCAAGTCCCGCCACCTCCGTCAAGGCTTTCACTCTATGTCAAGAGCATCAACACACCCCTCCTCCCCCTCCTGTGTTCCTTTCCTCCCTTCTCTTCCTTTCCTTTCTTCTTTCCCTCCCTCCTCCCCTCCCTCCTTCATTCATTCACCAAAAAGAACTTGAATGATCAGAAATCGCTGGAAATGATCCTTCTAAGTGTTCATAGTACAACTGCAGAAAATACTCTTTGCTGTTTTCAGGTCTCTGATTCAGAGAGAAAAAAAAATCATGAGTGTTAAAAATAAGTGTAATGTAGCTGTTGAAGAGTAAGAACTTGGACTTGGCCCAAATTTAAACCTCAACTCTGCTACTAGGTAGCTGTGGGATTTTGGACAACTGATTTAACCCCTCAGAGGCTGAATTTACTCATTTGTAAATGAGCATCATCTAGCCAATCACTCAAAATTGTAGTCAGAGTTAAACTGAACTCTGAGCAAAGTGTCTGGCCTGCTGCAAGGGCTCAATAGTAATGAAGTGATGGTTATTATTATCTTTAACCACTGAAGACGTAGTTTTGAGGAAAGATCCATTAACACTTGCTATCTTTATGGAAAGTCTGGTTACAGTCTGAAAAAGTTGCATAGATTTTGAACAATCTAGTAAGATTAGGTACTTCTCCAGGGAACCTTTTCATCTCCACATGCTTAGCACCTGGAGCCATACCTGGCACAGAACAGGTGCTCACTAAACATCAGATGAACAGATGGATGGTTGCTTGCAGGCATGCATGCCTCAGTGAAAATGTGAAGAGGGAAAGGACATTGTGAAGACAGCAAAGACACGGGTTTGTAGAGACCACTGTGGTATTCGTGTAGCGGTTAAGGCAATTTGCCATTTTCCCCAGCTCTCTGTGTCCCAGGGACATGGCAGGATTGTGCTTCTGGCCACTAAGTTGGAAATGGAAGTGATGTGTGTCTCTTCTAAGTCAGGGCATAACTATCAATGTAAGACCCACCAAAGTCCCCTTTCCCTCTCACAGATGGCTTTCAATGGCATGAAACACAACCCTTGTCAACCTATGATGAACATAAACTATGAAGGGGGAATAAACATGTGTTGTTGTAAGCCACTAAGACTTGGAGGGTATTTGTTACTGCAATATAACCAAGTCTCTTGCTGACTGGAACAGGCGTAATGGCTCATGAAAATTTAATGACAGAATCTAGAGTGGCTGGAGTGCTGGTAAGAAAACCACCATGTGGGAAATAAGGTACAAAAGCTCACTGGGGCCACCTTTGACTGCCAGGAATGAAGCAGTTGGTCAACATGTGTCCCAGGAGACTCTGATGTGCCAGAGGTGTCTTGGCAGGACACGGATGACCCGGGAGAGCCCCATGTCCTGCCAGTCCTTTGCTTATCTCCTTGCTCCAGCCTTGAGTGGGGGAACCTTTGGAGCTCATGGATAAAGTACCTTGAATTTCCAGGAAGTCAACTCTTTACTCCTATCTCAGAAGGGTTCTCATTCCCTTCACCCCTAAAGATTATGCCAGATGAAATCTCTTCCCTTCAAGGAGATACATGGTCATGGCTTAGGAGCAGCAGACAGAGAAACCTCAAACCACACAATACTTAAGCCCTGGCCGGGCAGGATGCTTGGCGATCCACCTGACATGCGTTGAGAGTTTACCCCAGCAGAATGTGGCAAGGGCCACCTCTTCTCTGGCCTGGTCCTGCCCATGAGAACCAGATGGGACAATCTAGAAACCCTGTCTTCTTCTCATGAGAATGGAGAAATCAAATGTGTCACCCAAGTCCACCACTAGCAAGTGTCTCTAGAGGTGAACTTCTTCCTCTCCTGTCATCTAGATAACACTGAACCCAGATCAATCCAGAAGAGAAATGGCCTGTGTGGTTTTAAAAACATGACTGTGAATTCCTAACACCCTTCCCATTGAGATCTACATTTACTGGGATCTACATATCCTTGCCTTGAATCTGGGTGGGCTTATGACTCCTTTGACCATCAGGGTGGCACAGAAATGATGATGCATGACTCCTGAAAGTAGGTCCTAAAAGCCAAGGAACTTCTACCTTCTTCACACAAATACTCTAAGAACATGGAAATACTCTATGAATTCAAATACTCTAAGAATTCAAGGGATTAGATCTGGTAGACAGAGTGCCTGAAGAACTATGGGATGGAGATTCACAACATTGTACAGGAGGCAGTGACCAAAACTATCCCAAAGAAAAAGAAATGCAAGAAGGCCAAGTGGTTGTCTAAGGGGGCCTTACAAACAGCTGAGAAAAGAGAAGCAAAAGGCAAGGGAGAAAGAGAAAGATATATCCAACTGAATGCAGAGTCCCAGAGAATAGCAAGGAGAAATAAGAAAGCCTTCTTAAGTGAACAATGCAATGAAAGAAAGTGAAACTTGCTCAGTCGTGTCCAACTCTTTGCGACCCCATGGACTGTAGCCCAGTCTCCTGTCTCCCACACTCCTCTGTCCATGGGATTCTCCAGGCAAGAATACTGGAGTGGGTTGCCATTCCCTCCTCCAGGGGATCTTCCAGACCAAGGGATCAAACCCAGGTCTCCAGGACTGCAGGCAGATTCTGTACCATCTGAGCCACCAGGGAAGCCTAAATGCAACAAAATAGAAGAAAACAATATGATGGTAAAGACTAGAGATTTCTTTGAGAAGAACCTCAAACCACCTCATGTGAAAGTCGAATTGCCCTGAGGCCACCATGCTATGAGGAAGCCCCAGCGACATGGAGAGGACATCTGGAAGGGTGCAGTCCAGTTCCAGAACTCTCAGCTGAGTTCTGCCTTTTAGTCATCCCAGCTCAGGTGCCAGACATGTGAGTGAGGAAGCCTCTAGAAGATTCCATCTCTCAGTTGTTCAAGTCTCCCAGCTGAGGCCCAGTCACAGTGGAACAGAGGCAACCCAGCCCTGTCCAAATTCCTGATCCAGAGAATCTGAGAGCATGATTATAGCAGTTACTAGTTTATCCAACCATTGAAGTGGTTTGTTATGCAGCAAGAGGTAAACAAAAACACAGTTCTACCTGTTAAGTTTCCAGCAGTGCAATGTAGGGACAACCCAAATAACTCTGGCATTCAGACATCAAAATAGCCATGAAAAAATATATGATTTAGAGAAACAGGGTCTGGGCTCAAACACCACCTATAACCATGCATTGACAGAATGGTCTTGTGCTGGTCATTCAAATACTCTCCTTTGCATTTTTTCCTTCTGCAAAATGGGAACAATGTTCACAGTAATAACCTCCTCACAAGCACTCCCTGCTGCTGTCAACAGAGTGAAAAAGGCCCTTTCTGAAATATTTTCTTGAGGTGAAGAGAATAATTTTAAGCAACGTACAGAGACTGGTGTGAGTTACACACACACACACACACACACACAGCCAGTTCCCCTTTTCTGAAGACAATGGATGCCTTTTATACAAGTTACAGAGAGAACTGAAACCCATCAATCTGGTTGGATTTTTTTTTTCTTTCTTTCTTTAAACATACTCCTTTACTAAAGTTTTAAAATTACACAATAGCTTCCAAAGATCTAATCACTAGATTTCTTCTGAAGATTTCAGGTTAAAAATACCTTAAACACACTTTTTCTGTCAGTCAAATCATAGTGCAGAAGATACTGTACCATTCTAAATTTAAGCTGAGAATATTTATTTCCCTAAGGAAAAATCCTCCGACATCTTGATTTTGTTTCCTTGGGGGCTTTGACAAGCTATATCGTGGAGCCAGAAATCCTGAGTGTCTTCCTAGCTTCCAGATCCCAGGACCAAGGCCCTCAGTCCTGCCCTCCATGGGACAACATGCTGGGGGAGGAACCCCAAGAAGGCTGGTCCTATCATACTTTGAAGCTGGGTGGCAGCAGCATCCACCACCTGTCACATCACTGTGAAGCTCTCACACATTCATTCAGCACATGTGCAATGAGTCCTTGCAATAACTACACTGGGCCAGGTGAGGAGCCACAGAAGTGACTTGGAGACTGTCCTGCCTGCAGGGAGGTCACCATCTCATGAGAGGACTGGGAGAGAGAACACACTGTCAGTACCGCGTGATGCATGCCACCAGAGTTAATGCTTACAAAGCACTGGAGATGCAGAAGCAAGAATTGCTGACAAGCTTTTGTGGAGGAGACAGGGAAGGCTTTGTAAAGAAGAGCCACATGAGCAGACCTGAGCTGTACCAATGAAAGAGAGAGGAAAGGCAAATCCAGGAAGAGGAAAGAGTGTGTAAGTTACATTGAAGACAAGATTCAATTCTGGGAACCTCTTGGCCAGAAGCTTGAGGTGGGGCCACAGGAGACAGGTCTGGAGTAAGTCAAGGACCAGATTACTAAACGCCCTGGTGCCATGGGGGATGGGTTGCATAAGATTTTATCCATCAGAAGTCATGAAGGAACCTAAAGAGTTTTGCATATGTGGTCAAGACCAGCTTTACTTTTTGGGAAGACCCCTGCGGCAGTTGTGTGGAAGATGCACTGAGGGGCCAGGACCAGAGCCAGTGTGATCAGGCAGGCCCAACTGCAGTAGAATAGGGGCAATCAAAAGGAAGGGAAGGTTCCAGAGATCTCATGTAGTAGAAGGTACAGAAATTGGCAACTCAATGACTTGGGGAGACGGAAGATTCTGTGAGAGGAGGGAAAAGTTTGGATCTCCAATTTTTGATGTTCTGGAAGCAGCCCCCTGGGCCCTCAGAGGGGGCTAAGTCAGCCACAAGCTGATGTGTAAGCATGGCAGAGATGCCAGGCTCCTTCAGTATCCGTCACAGTCCCACGGATCCTCCACACTGGCCTGGACACTGTGGGAAGAAAAATGGAGGATGGAGAAGACACGGGAAAGTCTCCTTTGATTTCTTCCTCCACAGGTAGAGTCGTCCCTCCAGCCTGGCTCAGGGAGGCTGGAGGCTCTGTTCCTACTCTGAAGATCTCCCACGTTCACTGGGCTCAGGCCTCCACCCTTCCACCTTCTGTGGACGACCCAGGCGGCATCTTGGGAGAGTGGAAAACTCATCCCACCCATGGTAGGGATGGGAGCGGAAGCAGCTGGGAAGGTCAAGTCAGGGTTGGGGTGGGTGAGGGTGAGCAGAGAGAGTCACAGAGGATGACCCTAGTGTGGAGCACCCCTTCCCCCCATTCAAACTGGCCCCTCTCACCCCAGGAGCAAATTGGGAACTCCTAACTTCAGGATGGAGAAGGGAATGGCACCCCACTCCAGTATTCTTGCCGGGAGAATTCCATGGACAGAGGAGCCTGGCGGGCCACAGTCCCTGCAGTCACAAAGAGTCAAATACGACTGAACGACTAACACAACACAACTTCACGAAGACTGAACATCCTCAGGGTGATGTTGAGAAACTGAAGTGGGGGACGTGGGAAGGAGAGGGACCAGAGGGTATCCTGGTCCCTGAGAGAGAAATTTTGAGACTTGCTATCTTTCCTGAAAGGAAAGCGTAGGTTTTGGGGGGTGTCGGCATGGTGTGGGCCACAGAAGGACAATGAATGGGGTGCAGGACAGGGCATCCACTGTTCCTTGAATGAATTTCCTGCAGCTCCCGCCCCTCTTCCGGCCAGGAACTGGGGATTTTTCTGAGGTTCTCACACTGCAGGCCCCTCTGTGACATGCAGCATGGGCTGACAGTCTGCACACATGCTTCCTTTAGTATAAGTTGTGGCCGTTTAGCAGCTTCAAGTACCTTGGCTCCTCCCCTCTGTTGAGCCATAAAGGTGGGAATGGAGGCAGCCTCAAAGACATGGCTGCTTATCTTAACACAGTCATAAGGAAGCTTCATATTTTTAATTTGGACAAGTTGGATCTCAACAAGCAGTGAATGCCTTCCAGGGACCTTACATTTCCAAGAAGAAGGCAGGGCCCCAGGGTTCAAGGCTACAAAGCCTTCACTCACGGGGAGACAGAGATTTATCTTGGCTACTGGTTTTGTTCAGTAGGATTATTGTTTTTCTTAGGACTTTGGCTACAGAGTGCCCAAGTGATGAAGGACAAGCCCTGACCTTTCTTTCCCTGGCACTGGCACTGTCGGATGCAAATTTAGGGAACCGCATGTGGTATTACAAAAGTATGCCTAGGTCATGGAGAGTAGCATAGGCACACAGGAGGTGATGGCATGGCCTCTGAATAAACTGACCCCTAAGTTGAAATTCAAAAACTGGCAAGGAGTTAACCAGGGAGAGAAAAAGGGCAAAACTGTTCCACAATTAAGCCTAGATGATATCTAAAAGTTGGCAAACAGGCCAAGGGTTCTGTGTCATTTCAGGATGGTTTGATCTCTTTTCAACTATTCTAAAAGTTATTCTTGCCCCATACTGCTTTTACTGAGCATGGTGATGAAGCTGTTCTACATCTGCCAGGGGCTGCAGGCTGCAGTGCCCAGAGGGGCTGCTGCGTGGACCCAGCATGTCCTTAACCCCTCCTCCCTGCCCCTGCCCAGGAGCCCAGGTCAGATGAGATGTGGTTAGGCTACTGCTCTCCAGGCTGTTTCCATAGAGCTCTGAACTCACGTGGGTAGGGCTGGTCACAACTCATGGCTGCAGAACCCAAGCAGGGAGTGGTAGGGAGAAGCAGAACTGGTGACAATCAAGCAGTCCATGTAGAAGGATCCACCTCTGACTATGGGCATCAGGACTTTCAGCTAGAAATCATCTTATGCCCCTGCCTTTATTTTCCCTTCATCTGTTATCTTCATCTATTCTCCTGATTCTGCTGGTTTATTTATATATATCCAACGTCACTCCCAAAAAGATGTCATGCAGCCCACATGCGTGAACACAGGCACCCTCCAGGAGGCAGGATTCTGCCTTTTCCCTCATCACTCTGCCCACTTAGCTCTTTCTACTACTTCATCTTTACGGATCATATTTTTGAACCTACTGCCCTTCCCTAACTTTATTCCTGTAATGTCATCTTACCCACAAAGCAAAATGTAAATGACACGACCGGCTCCCTAAGGTTACTGAAGGGTTAGATGAGATGAGGCAGGCAGGGCCCTCAGCACAGGCGCTGGATCACCATGTGCTCTGTGGGGGAAAGATGAGACCAACCTGTCTGATGCCAGAGCAGCAAGAGCCTCATCAGCGAACCCCACCATGGTCCTTCACCCTGCCTGCCCCCACCCCAGGGGCTGACAGTCATCTGCTTGGTCTTCAGCCAGCTCTACACCTGCTCTTTACCCTTATCCTCAAGGCTAGTCAGGGTGCAAGGCCTCTCCTGCCCAATGCTTTCTGCCCCCAGACTCTCACCCTGATCCCAGCTCATGAGATGTGTCATCTGAACTCCCCAAGTTCTCTGAGTCTCCAGAAGAATCTCCAACCTCTAAAGAAGATGTGGTACATATATGCAATGGGATATTACTCAGCCATTAAAAAGAAATAATGCCCTTTGCAGCAACATGGATGGACCCAGAGATTGTCACACTGAGTGAAGTAAGTCAGAAGGAGAAGAAGAAATATCATATGACATTTATCAAATGTGGAATCTAAAAAGAAATGATGCAAATGAACTTACAAAACAGAAAGAGAATGAACTTATAGTTGCCTATAGTTAGGGAGTTTGGGATGGACAGGTACACACTGTTGTATTTTAAATGAATAACCAATAAGGACCTACCTATAGCATAGGGAGCTCTGCTCAATGTTATGTAGCAGCCTGGATGGGAGAGGAGTTTGGGGGAGAATGGATACATGTATGTATGGCTGAGACCCCTTGCTGTTCTCCTGAAACTATCACATTGTTAACTGGCTAATCCCAATACAAAATAAAAATTAAAAAAAAAAAAAAAGAGTTTGCAACTTCGACTAGTAACTCAACAGAACAAAGTCACTGGCTTCTGAAACAGCTTTCTTCCTACATGTAAATATAAGATTATGAAAAGTGCCCCCAGAAAAATCAATGCTGGCTTTTTAAAACTCCAAATCAATACGACGTGCGAAAGTTCTCATTAAGAGCGAGGTGGGGTAGGTCAGAGAAACAAGGAGAATCTAGAAGGACAAGGTGGTTGAGAGGGGAGGACAAATAGAGGAACAGAGGGAGCCAGGTGAGGCTGGGAGAGGAGGAACATGGGGAGAACGGGGAAGGCAGAGAAGGAGGCGCCAGCACTGAAACTGCTCACTTGGGAGAAGCACTGAGAGCCCGTCCTCTGCAAGAAACGGAGACAGAACAACAAGGAACAGGTCTGGGACCCCTCAATGGCTTCCGGTCTGTCTCTGGTACTTGAGGGGCAGGACGACAGCAGGCAATGTGCTGGGAGACAGGTGTGGACAGAAAAGTCAGTTACGTCCCGTTGGCGATGGGAGCAAGAAATCAAAAACTGCTTATAGAAGAGGCAGAAGTTCAGGCAGGCCTTGGAGGGTTGATGAGATTTAAAATGTGGATTGCTGGCCTTGAAGGAGGAGGGGGACCAGCAGGCCACCTGTGAGAGCTGGAAAACAATAACGATGATTCATTTGTACTGACCACTCTCTGCGAGCCAGCAGTGCCCTGAGCGCTTTGCAAGCATTAATTCGTTCAGTCCTCCCAATCATCCTAGGAAATAGGTTACTCTCATGCCCATTTTACAGCCGAGAAAACCAAGTAACCAAAGTAACCTACCCAGGGTCATATAACTAGTAGGTGGTGGTGACAGAGTTCAAAGCCAGAGAGTGTGGCCCCAGAGTCTATTCTCTCAACAGAGCTTTGGGTTCTGCAGTAGTCATGGGTATTGTGGTGCCCCAAGTACAAAAGAACAAGGTGAACGAAAAGGGTCTTAGAATACAGCAACAGGAAAAAAAAAACAAAACCCTTATTGCCCATCCCCCCATGTTGTAACTATTGAGGAATTTTTGGACCCTCCTGAGCAGTATGGCCTATCTTCCCTCCTATCCCATATAAGCAAGAGGTATTTGCCTTACTCTCCTGCCTCATATAGGTACCTCATCCAACTAGCAAATAACTCATAAGACCTCTACCCCACTCCTCGCCCTCTGGCTATAAAAACAAACCAAGGACCCACGTCCAAGGTCAGTTTTCCCTGACTCTAAGGAAGCCAGCCCAGGGTATGGCAGTGACCCTCCCTCCCCTACACTAATAAACTTTACTCTTCTTTCATCCTGCCTCGTATCTCGAAATTCTTTTCCAACCTGGGCCTGGACCATGACAGGTACATGTGCACTTTTAAAAGCTTGCCTGAGACATGTGCTTAGAGCAGTGAGGAGATGTAAGAGTCTGTGAGCAGAGAGATGAATGAGCAAGTGTGAGATTTAGGAAGATGAATCTGGAGATGGGCTGAACCTGGAGTACTGGGGTGGAGTTTGGTTAGAGGCCATTGCAGGGTTTCCAACAAAAACGCAGGGGGACAGGACACACTCTCCATTCGGAGGCAACTCTAAATCACTCCACAGCATTCTCTGAAGTCTGTCGCCTCCACCACATCACTAACTCCCCGCTGGTCTATGGATTATCCCTCCTGCAAAAACGTGTCTCTGTTTTTCCAGGTCAGACACATCTCAGTGTTTCCCCAAAGAGATGGGGCATGCTCTCCTACTCGAGCCTTGCAGTGTTTCCTCTAGGATGAACTGTACCACAAATATCTTCTCCCCAGGTTCCTTAACTACCCCTTCTCAACCCACCCCATCACTCCTGAGCATTTTAGTTCTGCTTGGTTGATTCTTTTGGGGAGACTAGAATACAGACAAGGAGAGCTTCCTCTTCTCAACTTTATGTTTTTCCCAGACCTGTAGTGGGCTTCCCCAGAATAAAGAAGAGGAGAGCATCCCCATCACGCTGAGTCAGGCCTGGCCTGAACCTTGGCCAGACCTTATTTTCGCCATAAGGCCCCCCTGTCCTGCTCCCCAGGAAAGGCAAGGGGCCCTGCTTCTCAGCACAGCCAGAGAAGTAGCCCCTTTGGGTGCCTGCCCCTGGACCAGGCTGCAGACCTGGGTGTCAGGGCACAGAGGTGCCCACAAGCATCTAGCCCACAGGGGGTGCCACAAGGCAAAGCTCCTATAGGAAGACTCATTCTCCACACCCAGGAAAGGAGAGTGACTGGGTCAGCAAGCTCCCAGCTCATCAGATCACCGGTCCTCTGAATCAGACTCCAAATGACTCTGTTCATGGAGCACCCAACAGGGCTATAAACAGAGCAAGAAGAGGACTCGGATCCTCAGGGAGAGATGCTGCTGAGGACCAGCTAGAGGCACGGGTGGGCAAGTGACCCCTCAGTCAGAGCTGCCCGGCCCCTAGACTCAGGGGCCAAGCCAGGCTGTCGCGAGCAAGGTAGGAGGGCCACCTGGGCTTGCTCCCATTCAGGAAATACCTCAAATTCACACTTAGTGAAGGGTCACAGGACTGGCATGAGGAGTCCATCACAATTTCACACATACCCCATACAAGCCACCCTGCCTCTAAGGGACTGCATGTGTACACATCTCATAAACCCTGCAAGTACCTTCTGGTAGCATAACATCAAGTATTGCAGTTTTTGTGTTAACAGCATTTATTTGTTGAATGTAAACACTTAAATCAGGCTTCCCAAGTGGTGCTAGCAGGAAAGAACCTGCTTGCCAATGCAGGAGACATGAGATGTGGGTTCAATCCCTGGGTTGGGAAGATCGCCTGGAGGAGGGCATGGCAACCCACTCCAGTATTCTTACCTGGAGAATCCTCATGGACAGAGAAGCCTGGTGGGCTACAGTCCACAGAGTTGAAGAGAGTTGGACATGACTGAAGCAATTTAGCACACGCGCACGCAAACACTTAAATCACACCACAATGTCTGTAACCCTGTTGTGACATTATCACACATAGATTCTCAGAGAAAGACGGAAAGATCCCAGCACTCTGCACAGCTAAGGAGCCCTGCACCAAGAGCTGGCTCACAGCAAGGATGCTTTGGAGGGAAGGGGACCCAAGAGGGAGAGACGGCTCTTCCTGGGCAGGTCTTGCCCCAGAGGAACCACAGGAGACATGTGTGCCCAAAGGAACAGGCTTCAGGCAATTCTCAGACACTGCAAGTTTCTGTCTCTGATCTGTAATTAAGACCTCCATTTAAGCTAGTAACACTTCTTTAAAAAAAAAAGAGAAAGGAAGACATTTAAACCAGATCTGCTCGGACTTCCTTTCTGTGAATTATTACAAGTGTTAATAGGTGTCTTCATTAAAGTTTAACTTCAGAAATTTTACAAGTTAGGTTCCCCCATCCTCACAGGTCTGATAACTCAAAATCAGCAGCGCCTCCCACTGAACTGAAGCAAATTTATCAGAAAGCAAAATTAGCTGATTTGGTCTATCCAGTGGTGGAAATGAGACAGAAATAGGAGACAAAGTGGGTTTGCTTTTCTGAGAACAAACATAGTATGTGACCAGATTACAAACAGGTCAGGAGCCTTAGCTGTCTAGAGATCATCAGAAAGCAGGGCCTGCTGAACCGTCGGCTGCTGTCATGATCCATGGGCCCTGACAGGTTCCACCTGGGGCGGGAGGTGGGGTTGGATCTAGGGAACCAGTTCTCGTGCAGTGAGGAAGGGCAAGGGCCAGCTCCTCCTGTACCCAGATCCCAACAGACACTGCCTCCCCTCTGGTTCCCATCAGCACCCCACACCCTAAATTATCCTTCCCTTTAAGAGAAGTGGGGACTTCCCTGGTGGTCCAGTGGTTAAAAATCTACCTGCCAATGTAGGGGACACAGGTTCGATCCCTGGTCCAGGAAGATTTCCCATGTTGTGGGGCAACTGGGCCTGTGGGTAACAACTACTGAGCCCGTGCTTCGCCACAAGAGAAGCTACCTCAATGAGAAGCTTGCCCACTGCAACTGGAGAGTAGCCCTGCTCACCATGACCAGAGAAAGCCCGAGCCCAGCAATGAAGAACTAGCACAGCCAAAAATAAATAAATAATAATTGAAAAAAGAACAGCGGGCTTGCTTTACAAATGCAGCCTTCAAGTGCCCAGTCAGGCCTTCCCCACCCACCCCAGCATGAAGTGGCCCCAAGCTCCCTCTATACAGAACTTCCAGAGCAGATCCCAGGGGAGACACAAAGTCATACATTTTGTCCACCTGCCACTGGAGAGAGTGACGCCAGGACTCAGGGTAGGGACAGCATGCAGAAGGTCCCATTTCAGACAACAGGATCTAAGCCCCCCATTGCAGTTTACCTAACTTGCCCTCTTTTCTTCTGGCCTCTCCATATCCTCTCCTCGTAACGCTTGTTTCTCAGATTCCCTGGGCCTCTCCCTCGATAAGTTAAGCCTCATTGCTGGAGCAGAAGCACTGTCAGCCAGGGGAAACCTGCATGCTAGCTGACTTCGCCTCCTAAACAACCCTCCCTGCACATCCTCTACCCTGACAACACCTCATCTCTGAGAGCCTTCCAACACCCAGGGCTGGTTAGAATTTAAGATGATTTTCCCGGAGTGTTAGAGTACTTTCTTTCTTTCAAGGGGCCTAAGGGGGGGAGGGGGATAAAGCTTAAGTTTCGAGGAACAAATACTTTAGACGTAGAGGAAAACTTTAATTGCTTAAGTTCTTACTAGCCTCAAATAATACGGTAGGCGGGTGAGGAAGAGGAGAGCTGGGGTGGAGTGTTTGACAAACCTGTTTTGCCTGATGAACGAGCAAGGCAGAGCTCTATACAATTCACTTCTAATCTGACCTGGCCTGGGAGTTTCTACTAGCCACCCCTGTACCTTCTCGTTCTGCAGCCCTGTGCCTGGAGGACCCCAGCCTCTCCATGAATCTAGTTCTTGTCAATCACTCAGGACACATGAGTTAACAGGAAGACCCCCTCCCCACACACCCTCAAATATCCCAGCTTTCAGGCAGTGCACATTCTAGTGTGAAGAGACAGACAATACACACAAAAAGTTACACACTACGCTAGGGATGATAAGTGCCACGGGAAAAATAAAGCGAGGTAGGGTAGACAGGAGAGTTGTTAAGGGTGGTCTACACTGTAAGTAGGGTGGTCAGGGCGGGGGGCACTGAGGAGGTAACAATCAACTAAAGGCTTGGAGGAGAAGGAATCATCTCTGGTGTTGGAACAACTAGACATCACAGGCACAATAATAACAAGATGACCTTCATTCTGAACCTCATACTTTCAACA
Source organism: Muntiacus reevesi (assembly GCF_963930625.1). Classification (NCBI taxonomy): domain Eukaryota; kingdom Metazoa; phylum Chordata; class Mammalia; order Artiodactyla; family Cervidae; genus Muntiacus; species Muntiacus reevesi. Next base: position 14,386,343 of record NC_089256.1, read on the forward strand.
AATGCTAACTCAAAACGGATCACAGACCTGAATATAAAACACAAAACTATAAAAGTTTTAGAAGGTAACATTCAGAGAAAACCTTTGTGACCTGGGGTTGGGCAAAGAGTTATTGGACATGAAACCAAAAATATGATTCTTATCCTGGAATAACTGAAAAAATAACTGGTTGGATAAATTGGAAAAATGGATAAATGCTCCAGACAATGGAGTATTATTCAGCTCTCAAAAGAAATGAGCTGTCAAACTATGAAAAGGACATGGCGAAACCTTAAATGTATATCACCAAGTGAAAGAAGGAGATTTGAAAAGGCTACACACCGCACACTTACCACTGTAGGACATTCTAGAAAAGGCAAAATTATGGAGACAGTGAAAGGATCAGTGGTTAGCAGGCGCTGATGTGGGAAGGGATGAACAGGCAAAGCAAGATGATTTTCAGAGTAGTGAAAGTACCCTATATGGTACTATAATGATGGACATACATGACATACATTTGTCCAAATCCACAGAATGTACAACCTTGAGAGTGAACTCTAATGTAAACTGAGTGACCATGATGTGTTAGGGTAGATTCATCAATTGCAACAAATGTGCTACTCTGGGGGGGATGTTGATAATGGGGGAGGCTATGCATGCGTGGAAGCAGCAGGTATATGGGAAAGGTATGTAATATACATACTTGCCACTCAATTTTGCTCTGAACTTAAAATTTCTCTAAAAAGTAAAATCTTCCATAAAAAATTAATGGATAAATTGGATTTCATCAAAATAAAAAAATGTGAGTCCCTTGGACTGCAAAGAGATCAAATCAGTCAATCCTAAAGGAAATCAATTCTGACTACTCATTGGAAGGACTGATGCTGAAGCTGAAGCTCCAATACTTTGGCCACCTGATGTGAAGACCCGACTCATTGGAAAAGACCCTGATGCTGGGAAAGATTGAAGGCAGAAGGAGAGGGGATAGATGAAATCACTGACTGAATGGATATGAGTTTCAGCTAGCTCTCAGGAGACGGTGAAGGACAGAGAAGCCTGGAATGCTGCAGTCCATGGAGTCACAAATTGTCAGACATGACTGAGCAACTTAACAATGCTTTGTAAAAGACACGGTTAAGAGATACAAGAGACAAGTTACAAACTGGAAAATATTTTCAAATCACATGTTCAACAGATCAACTTGCATCCAAAATATGCAAAGAAATCTCAAAACTCAATAGTAAAGAAACAAACAGCCTAATTAAAGTGTGGGCAAAAATGTTGAATAGACACTTCACCAAAGAGTATAAACAGATGGCAAATAAGCACATGAAAGATATTCAACTTCATTATTTGCTAGAGAATGCAAATTAAAACCACCATGAGATATCATATACCAATTAGAATGACTAACATAAAAATACTTACAATACCAAGAGCTGACAAGGATTCAGGGCAAGTGCTGGTGGTAATGCAAAATGGTATAACCATTCTGAAAAATCAGCCTGGCAGTTAAAAGTACAATTTCCATATGACCAAGCAATCCCTCTCCTGCGTATTAACCCTAGAGAAATGACGTATACACAAAACTCCGTGCCTGAATGTTTATAGAAACTATTTATAATCACTCAAAATTGGAAATAATTCAAATGTTTGTCAGCAGGTGAACAAACTACGGTGCATCCATACAATGGAATATTACTAGCAATAAAAAGGAACAAACTACTGACACAAATCAACTTTGATGATGCTCACAGCATTATGGCGAAGCCAGTCTCAAAAGTTGGCACAGTGTATCATTCAATGTTAAAAGGCAATATGATGGTGATGAACAGATCATGGATCAACAGAGGCGGGGGATGGGAGGAGGGCACGGAGAGAAAGGGAAGGTATAAGACAGCTCTTCTGTTTCCTAATTTTTATGATGGTTGCACAAATCTACACATGTGTTAAAGTTCATAAAACTGTCCACCAAAATAAGTTTAATTTTCTGTATGACAATTTTTTCAATAAAATTTAAAGTTACTACAAAATGCAAAAAGAATTTTTAAAAATTAATTTTTCAGTGATAAACCGGACAAACTCATATCCACTGATGACTAGATGAGTGGCTTCTCCCATCTTCGGAGACTCAAATACTTTCTGTACCCCTGACTCAGATCATGTTATCTAAGCCTTCCTAATACTCACTGGATCTCTGTAAACATATCACATTCTTTCCACAATTCTCCTATGCCTCAAGAGAACCAGCCCCATAGATAGAAAATTATGCTCTGGTTTATTTAATATGAATTGTTAATAACCTCAAACCCAGTTTTAACCCTTGCAATGTGCCAAGATCTCAGCCGAACTCTACGTGGCCAGATCCTTGTGGTGTCTTCACAGAACCCTCCTCCTCTGAATTGCAAGGCAAATTCTTAACCATTGGACCATTAGGGAAGTCCTCTGTCTCCAGCACTTGACAACTACCTGTCAGTGGCCATTTTCTCAATGGCTTTGTGGCCTGGCTAATTGCATAGAATATGGACTCAAGCCCTTGTTTTCTAGAGGAGTCCTTGGGCAGGGTTAAGACAATATGCACAGAGCTTTGGGAAGTACATTATGTACTAGACAGTCCATACAGACTCCAGAAAAATTCAGATCTCACCCCAGAATTGGGGGATTTTCCCAGCAGATTCCAGTGGGGTCTCTTTTGTCACATGTAGCCATTACCCTAAACAGCTACCAGTGGAAAAGAAGGAGCTAGTTATAATCTTTGCTTTCCAGATTCTATTTCCTTTTCCTTCCTTCCTCCCTGACTAGTTAGTACCAACATGCATCACGCTGATACACTCTTCTCCTTTTCAGTTGTTTACATTCACAAGAAATCAGAAAACCACCTCATGTTTTCAACGCCCAGGCACTGACGTCAAAGCTTTGGCATATCTGCGTCATCAGTTTGTTCACCATATGCTGGGAGAAACTGCATCTCTAGACAGGCCGAGTTACCAGGTAACCCTCTCTGCTCATGACTTCCAGCTGTCCACACCGGTCCCCCTGTCACCTCCAGGCCTTCAGAGTGACCCTGGCCCAGTGAAGCACGGGCCACTCCATTCTAAGCCACAAGAGAACGGCCAGGAAGGTGCTGACTGCTCTGGTATCTGGAACCTTCTGCGAGCCTGCAGTGCGCTCAAAGACCTTGGGTCGGAGCTGGGCTCTGTCCTGACACTGGCTGCTGTTGCCCTGGTCACACACCAGGCAACCGGGCTGCCTTCAGCGAACCTAGTGACACAGGGTTGGGAACAGAAATTGCCTGGCGAACCAAGAATAGGACTGGGTGAGAAAAAAGCCCTAGGAGAGCGCCTTGATTTGTCAGAGGAGGTTTCCTAAGTTGGGGCAGCCTGATGACTCAGCAGCTCCTCCATAAGGAAGGCCCCCTCACACCAGTGATTCCCCACCTATCAGCCAGAACAAAATTACCAGTAAAAGGATAGACTTAAGTGACCCCCAAAAAGAGGCTATTGTTTATAGGGCTATTGAGAGACGGACAAAGATAAGAAGAGACGCCAGCAGTGGGAGTTTACAAGAAACTCTGTCATTTCTTCTTTCCTCTCTCTTACGATGGGAGGTTAAGACAAAGCCCCTCTTTGCCATTCTGAAGACGCTTTGTTGCTTATTTTGTCAAACTCTCCCTCCCAAGCCTCTCCAAGGTCCCCCCGCCCTTCCCTCAATGGCTGACTTGCAGGGGAGTTGGCCCCTCCACTGCCCCCCTCTTCCAGGCTCACGCTCATTCTCTGGCTCTAATTAGCAACTGCTTTTTTATTTTTGTATGCATGTTCAAAGACAGAGAGCGGGGGGCGGGTGGGGGGGAGACTGAAAGGGAGAAAGCAAAGGTCTGTGTGAAAGGAGAGAGCAGCTGGCTTCTCCCTCGCCCCCTCCATGTACCCGGGCCCCCGTGTTGGCAAACAGCACACAATGTCTGTCTACAGAGCCCTTTGTGGCCCAGAAGGAAGGGTCTGCACGCAGCTAGGAGTGGGAAAGGAGACTGGGGCGGAGGCAGGGGTTGGAGGGGGTGGGCCGGCAAGGAGAAGGCTAGAAGAGGCCTGGCCTTCCGGGGGAACCAGGGCAGAGAGAGGACTCAGGGGACCAGGATGTCCCGCCACCTCTGTCTCCTCCTCCTGGGTCAGGAAGACGTGGGCTATGGATGTCCATCTGGCTTGTGTGTTGATGCTATCAGCTGTCTGGAGAGCAGAAAGGGCTCAGAGGGAAGGGGGCCTGCTGCTTGCGTTGGGACTGTGAGTTCACATTTTGACTCCACAGAGGTGCAAGGAGGGGGCACTGAGTGCACCTTGATGGGGTTCAAAGCAAAGGGCCATGGAAAGGCGAGTCCCCAAAGGTGAAACACTCTCCCAAATAGTTGAGTTTTCATTGAGGAAATTCTGAGGTAAGGAGGCTGGGTAGGTGGGTAGAGAGACCTGCCAAAGGGGAGGTGCACTACTAGCCTGAAAGGTTAAATCTGTCACCCTGATTGGGTATGTTTAAACCACAAACAGCTATGGTTACTAGTTCTTAATCAGTACCTGGACTGAAAGATTTAAAAGATGATAAGAAAAAATAAAGTCTGAAAGAATTCTCATAAGCCAAGAATCATCACGAGTGAGGCTGAGGAAGCTGAAAGAAGCAGAGTATGTTCCAGAAAAATTAAGAAATGAGCATGGAGAAGCAGGGCATCCTACAAAGATATTGTTTTAAAAAAGCAACTGTTCTTTTAAATAACTGACCTTATTATCAATATGTGTGATTATACATTAATAATTTTATGACAAAAATTACTCATAATATTTACAATTAATTTCACTGACAAACATTGATTTCCTTTATTTCCCTCTAGGAAAAAAGGAACTTTTTCTTGCAATTTGCATCTAAACAGCATTCTAGAGGGAAAACAATAAAAACAATGAATGGAACTAGCCATTCACTCATTAAAATTCTACCAATGGAATGTGTCTTCTCATTTCTCTTTTTTCAAATCAAGTCCAGAGAGAAGACAGACAAGAGAATAGAATAAATGGAGGAAAAGAAAACAGCAGACAGAGGAAATTGGCCAAAGATGCAGAGGGGAAGACAAACAGAGCCAGTGAGGAAAGAGAAGCCCAAGTCGCAAGGGCCTCCACATTCGGATCAACACAGGCATGTGTGTGACAGACCCAGAAACCAAATAGAAACCCTCCAATTGCCTAACTCCCAGAACAGGCACATTTTTGCCAAGTTCATGATTTGGCAGAGTTCTTGCATATTCCATACAATTTCATTGAGAATCTCTATCCATCTTGTGCAAAGAGCAGATTGTCATTTTCCACTTGAAACGCACACGTTGCGCTGACCTTATGTCCTCTGTCAAACTGACACATTATCATCAGCTTTTAGTGAAAGGGTTTCAAGATGTATGGGCTTGCTATCATTCTGTTGATTTTCTCCTGTGTGTGCTGTGTGTGCACAACGTGTCACTCTATTGGACAACAGACAGACAAAGCCTCTGCCATGACTGGTTACGTCCTCCATCTGGTTCTGCCATTGTCACCTCTCCAAGTACATGGCTTGTCATTGGACTCGCACTCTCTGCCTGCCTGGTTTTCCTGGAGTTTATGCTACAAATGCTCCTGAGATGTTTTCTTACACATCTTTTTTTTAATTTTTATTTTATTTTGGATTAGTTGACCAATAAGGTTGTGTTAGTTTCAGGTATCCCGCAAAGTGATTCAGTTATACATATACATGTATCTATTATTTTTCAAATCCTTTTCCCATCTACGCTGTTACAGAATATTGATCAGAGTTCCCTGTGCTGTACAGTGGATCTTTGTTGGTTATCTATTTTAAATATGCTGCTACTGCTAAGTCGCTTCAGTCGTGTCCGACCCTGTGCGACCCCACAGACGACAGTCCACCAGGCTCCCCTGTCCCTGGGATTCTCCAGGCAAGAATACTGGAGAGGGTTGCCATTTCCTTCTCCAATTTTAAATATAGTAGTGTATATATGTCAATCCCAAACTCCCAATTTATCTCTCCCCCCATCACTCTGCTGGCATCTTTCCTCTTCGGTAACCATTAGCTTGTTTTCTAAGTCTGTGAGTCTGTTCCTATTTTATAAATAAATTCATTTGTATCATTTTTTTAGATTCCACATATAAGGGTCATCATATGATATTCATCTTTCTCTGTCTGACTTACTTGCAAAGCCTATCTTCCTCCTCAGCTCACATTCTGCTTCCACCAGTTTTGCTTTCAATGTGTTTTGTTTGGTTTTCATTTCACAGATGGCACAGAGAAGGCATTCAGGATAAAGAGGCACATCAGGGGTGGCCCTGCCCCTGGGGAGCTGGGGGAGGAGAAGAGGGAGAGCTGCGCTGACCATGGAGGCAGAGGCGTGTGTCTTGATTCATATGTACCACGCGTGTGGTCACTCCATGAACCTCCTGGTTCATCCCCAGCCAATGGGAAATCCTAATCAGACTCTGATGGCTTTTCTTTGGGTACCTTAGCGAAGGCTTCTATCTCAATCCACATGGGACACTGAAACCCCAGCTCCCATCACACATCACAAATCTGCCCCTAACAGACTCTTGTTCTTCTTCCTTCTGGGGAGAAATACAGAAGAGCGGCTATTAGCCAGGCCTCAGAATCCTATGCTGTATCACCTCAGCAAAGCTACTTGGCTTTTTTGCACCTCAGTATCTTCAACTGAAAACTGAGCATGATGATTGTGTATACTTCACGGGGCTATCCGAGGATGTAAGAGATAATGCAGAAAAAGAATTTGGCAGAGAAATCGGGACATAGTGAGTGCTCTATAAACGATAGCCATGCCACATTAGTGCCTCCATGCAAGCTGGAAGCTGATCCAGAGAAGTTTGCTCCATACCTGAATCAGAACCATCACTGTGATCTGACAATGGAACACGGGACTGCCCAGCAGAGCCTATAAGCTGCTCTCTTAGCCCAGATAGACAAGCCAAGTCAGCAGTCTTTTAAACATCAGTCATTTGCATATTATCTTTATTGCTTTTTGCCCTATTTTCATGCCAGGTTTTTAATTTATTATTTAACTTATTCTTTTTTTTAGGCTGACTCATCTTTCAACCTGAATATATTCAAACAGAAAAGTAGTGAGGAAGGGAGGGAGGGAGGGAGGGAAGAAGAAAAACAGGGGAAGAGGAGAAGATGAGAAGGTGAGGGACAAGGAAGAGGGGGGCTGAGGCCAGGAAGAGAGGTGGGAAGTCCCCGGCCCCAGAGAGAAAGTATTGCTGCAGAGTTGAAGACAAAAACCAAGAAGAGAAGGAGGCAATGAGCAATAGCCTGGGGCTAAGACAAAGCCCACTGGCACAAGCAGACCTGAGGCATCAGCAGGCTGGACTAGACACGTGGTCAGGGAATGGACTGAGGCAGATTCAGGGCTGCTGGGGAAGGGGTGGCAGGTCTGATGAGAGTGGGATGCTGCAGAAGAAATGAAGAGGAGCTGGAGGAGGCCAGGGCTGAGGGCTGCTGACTTTTCAGGGGTGGTGGAGTGGGAGGCACCAGAGTGGACTGAGCCCCAAGGCCCCAGAGGTGAGCTGGGAGAGTAAGAGGAAGGGATGTGGATTGGAGAGACTGGGCCAAGGAGGGAGAGCTGAGAGATGCACGCGAGAGGGGAAGCAAGGAACTCAGAAGAGGCAACGGGCAGGAGAAAAAGGATGGGAAAATCAAGGCTTTGTGCTTCCCACCAAACTGGCTGGAGTGGCCTTCCTGAGACTGGCCAGAGGACAGCATGGCCCTTCCACACCAGCACCGGCTCTTGTCCTGTCCCACCCCAATGCGCCTTTCCCCACCACAGTCAGGGAAACACTTAAACAGGTGTATAGCATGCACCAAAATGTCCTGAGGCTAGAGATGGGCAAAGAATGTGTGAAGGGTGCGATGCAGGGCAGAAGGGAAAGGACTAGAAAGCGAAGGGTAGACCACGTCATCGAGTGAGCATACTCCAAACTGACTACCGTGTGCAAACTTACCTGATGTAATGATGCGTTACATAAGAATATTCGTGTTTCAGCTCCCCACAAGGCAATTTATGGAACTTTGCCAAGTTCAACACCCCTCATAGTAAGAGAAATGCAAATGGAAACCACAGTGGGATGCCAGTTTCATCTATCAGATTGGCAAAGATAAAAACAATTGATATTTTATTATCTTAGCAAAGGCATAAGGAACAGGAACTCTAAAACTTGTTGGTCAGAGCAAAAATCGGTAGAAAATGTCTTTTTTGAAGGACTGTTTGAGAATATCTATCAAAATTAAAAATGTATATACTCTGATTCAGCAATTTTATTTCAAAGAATCTGCTGCATTCTTAGCTCTTAGAAAAGTGCTTGGCACACAGAAAGTCCTCAATAAATATTCATTGAATAAATTAATTAATGAATTTGTCTCACAGATATGCTCACACCTAAGTGCAAAAATGAATGCACAAGGATGTTTGCCGAAACATTGTTTAGAAATATCAAAACACAGGAAGCAACCTACATGTATATAAATGAAGGGCCAATTAAATAAAGGTACATTGATTCAATGGAATATTACATAGTCATTGGAAAGTAAGAGGCAGATCTCTACATAAGTATACAACCAAACCACTCCTAACTTTCACTGTTAAGTAAGAAAGGGAGTTTAGGGTATGGGGGTGGGTGGATGGAACTCAGAGAAAAACCCCGGGCAGTAAGCCCCGTGCAAATGAAGAAAGGATGTGTCTGTATTCTGGATGTGCAAATGCATGGACCCTGTTAACAAGAGAATATCAGAAACCAAAACAGTGAGGGATCTGATGAAGACAAGAGTCAGGGTAACTTAATTTCATGTCCTACCTGCTCAAAATATTTAAAAAATAACAACAAAAAGTAACCTGAGATAAGGGAGATTTGCATAAAAGTTCCACCCCAGGGTCTAGAGCAATGAGCCTCTGATTCCTTTCAGTCCTACGAAGGGCTCTGAGATGAACCAGGCTGCCTCTGGAAGTCTGAGTGTCAGATCACTGGAGGTGTCCAGGAGCAGGCGGGGGACCACAGTGGGAAAGCAGACTACGTGTCATCTGGTGGGCTGGACTCTGTCCTCAGAGGCCTTACCTAGCTGAGAGGGGCCACCCTCCATAGGCCACTCGTGACCCTGCCCTTTGGACATGGCAAGCACTTTCTAAGAGCTAAGATTCTAGTAGATTCTCAGGAGTAAAATCGTTCCATCTGAATGCTTAAGTGTAAAGGGCCTGGCCTCAGTAGGTGCTCAATAAGAACCTATACAAAGAAGTGAGCATAGAGACACTGTATCCGCAGGAACACACAAGAGGAATCCAACCAGACTGAGGAACTGGAGGCCACAAGTGCCAAGGCCTGCAAGGGGTGACCTGAGCAGGCCCCAAGGGTCATATCCACCTCATTAGCTGGCCCTTAAAACAAGAGTGGAGGGCTCAGCTGCAGCCACCAGACCAGGTAACTGGTACTCCAGCTCTTAGCTCAGCCAGCAAGGACAGAGCAGATGGTGCCTGCAGGCACAGACCCCTCCCCTAGGGAAAGGCCAGGGTGCCCCTCTCTCAACATCCCTGCCACAGTTCCATTGGCAAAATAAGGCTTGCTCCTGGCGGTGTGCAAATGGGATGTATCACTTCCCCTTTTGCAGCTGCCCTGAGCTCTTCCTCCACTGACTTGAAAGAGAACTAAGGCCCAGGAGCATTAGGGGACTGTCAACACAGCTTGTCCACAGGCCAAAGCATGGAAACCAAACTCACACCATCAGAGCTCCTGGGACCCAGAATCGCGGGACCACCCTCCAGGCAAGTTAAGATTCACTGGGAGTTTTCTCCATACTTCAAATTCAAAAGTGTTGAGGAAGTTTGTGCTGAGATATGTGTGTTCAGGTTCTGTACACAAGACCATCCAGCTCCAGAGAGAGGCAGGACCAGGGAGAAAAGGGGGTAAGTCTGACAACAGCCCTGCCTCAGGGGCCCATGTTGGTCCTTGAGGCCAATTACAGAGCCATAACCAGGATTCCATCCCGCAGCCCTGCCACCCTCCCTGCCCTTTTCTAGAAGCACAAAGCCTTTAGACCTCATCCTTCCCAGGGAGCTTTGTGTCAATCACCCCCCCCCACCCCCGACTGATGCCATGACCCTCTGGATGGTCCAGAAGCAGGTCAACATGTCAGAGCATCTGACATAGTACTGAGAGATGGTACTGCTTCCAGAGAGATTAAAAAGAAGATGGGGTAGTCAACATGAAGCTCTGTGCTGTATAGTGTGGAAACATAAAACCACAGAGCACAGTTCCACGGAGCACCCGGACCCAAGAAAACACAAAGGGTGACACAGATACAGAGAAAGTGTCCATAGAAGAGCTGAGAGGGGGTTGCTATTCCTGAACACAGACATTGCGTATCCAAGGATGGTTAATCTTAAGAAAAACCAGTCTCAGAAGCAGAGGCACACAGTGGCCTCCCAGACTTGAGTTCTGATCCCACTCTGACATCACCCAGCAGGGCTCCCCAGACTGGTGCCCAGTGATGTTCTCTGTCTGCCCGCTCTCCATGGATAAATAAGGCAGTCAGAATAGTTGGCCTCTTGGTATCCTGCCCACTTCCACCCCAGCTTGGGTTGTTTCAGACTCCATAGTTCTACATGGGCCCAAACTGGACTGCTCACGCTGTGATGTACCCAACCACCTCAGTAATGATCCTGTGGCGCCTTTGTCATCATCTCTGATAATGTTTACTAAGTCATGGACTTCTAGCCAGGACAGCTATCATGTCCAGAACATTCTCAGCAACTTCAGGACTGACCTGGGAGAATCATGACTGTTTGTTCAACACCAGTGGAATCTGGGTACTGCTAACCTGTCCTTTAAAGGCAGAAAGGGCGGTGCAGAGCACAAGGGGGTTTGGAACTCAGAGCCGCCCCTCCCCTGTTCCCTGGCTGTCCCCTGCAGCCCCCAGATCTGGGCTGTGCACCCCCGCACAATGTGCTAGAGTCGGTGAGGCAGACGGCATTCTTCCAGCTGTTTGCTGTTGCTCATGCTGGGGTCACAGCCCATTACATGCAGCCTATTACATCAGAGTCCTCTCTGGAGGGCACTGGGCAGGGCCACCGTGGAGGCCCTAGAGGTTTCTAAATGAAGTAGCCTATTGGGAAATCCTATTATGAAGCTCATCTTTCAGGGCTGTGGTGTTAATGACTCTGGCCTTCCCCAGCCCTGAGCTGAGAGGGTCTCCTGGGGCCTAGGAGGAGGCATCTAGGCTATGGCCTTCCTCTCAGTCACCAGCCAACAGCTGACGAGCCAGAGAGCAGAGCAGAAAGACTTCTTCAGTACCCCTGAATGTGGTCACCTGCACGTGCACACACACACATACACACACACACACACACACACCCAGGATGAGGAGGCAGGAGGAGACCTAGAGCTGGGACCAGCAACCCTAAGGGAGGTAGAAATAGGCCCCACAAACTTCTCTTTCCCAGGAGGAGCTAAACTAGATACATTTTTCTTCCCTTTCGAATTCTGCAGATTTTTTTGTCTTAGCTCCCCAGGTTTATAAACTGGTTCTCTCTCTGGCTGCTCACGTGGACAAAGGCACTAAAATTACTGAAAGGTTCAAAATGTCTCTTGGATTTTCAGGCATGAAAGAATTTATATGTAGGTGGAAAATCACCACAGAAAACAGTCCCTCCCAAGGAAAACAGGGGAGGAAGGAAGGAAAAAGAGAACTGGGGGAGGGGCAGGGAAGTGTGGGTGAAGGTGGGGGACACTGCACAGACAAGCACCCATGAGGTCTCAGGATCCAAGGCAGGGCCCTGATGGATACCAGCGAACAGGAGAGACATGAAACAGGGGATAGAAGAACCAAGAACAGAGCTGTTCATTAGGAACTGCCAAGGCCCTGCCAAAATCAAGAGGTGGAATGATCTTAGCTGACCTCCGAGACCAGCGCAACATTTTGGGGGCCGCAACACAGAGGGAGTTTGCCAAGCACCAGTTCCTGGTCTCCCTGGCCCAATGACAGTCAGGCTACAGGGACTCACATGGAGGATCGACTCAGCCATCAACCTGAGCAGGGAAGGCTTGAGGGTGTATAAAGACAGAGCCATGATTTCTCATTAATCAGCTATACTATCAGCATAAAACTTGAAGCTGGGGTAGATAGATCATTTTACTAGTAATCAACAGTTTCACGGAGATAAATGCATGATGGTTTAGAGTCAGTGGTGGGGTCAACAGGCTTCTGGGATTCTGCCTGATTGGTCTAACCTGTGTGTACAGAAAGGATGAGGCCAGAACAGGCCTTGGGCCATGGAGCCTCTAAAAAGTGTGTGAGCTGCTTGCTGCACATTCTGATGTGCAAGTTCCCCAGTGGCTTCCTCTGCTTGCCACCCCCTCCCTCCTCACAATAGGAATAGCTCTAGGCCAAGACCATTCTTTGCTGGCTGGGCCACCTAATTGGTCCCCAGGTGCTTCTGCAAAACCAAGCAACTGGTCACCATGACTCTGACAGGCACGGGTTTAACAGAGGCAAAATGAAAGTCATAATAAGATTCTTGCCCATGATCAAAGTCTCTCCTGCCAGAAAAACAATAGAAAGAATATGCTTTCTGCCACCCCATAGATTCAACACATGCAAAAGCTCAGATTCAAATATCCAGAAAAGAAAATTGATCAGCTGGACACAACTGTGTGAATCATGAAACCATCCCGGCCTCTCCCAGCCGGGTTCCGGGGCATCAATTCTCAGGGCTGTGCTGAGAGAGAGCAGCTCGCCTTCCTTCTCAGGTCTTACCAGGACCACTGATGGAGACTCGCTCTTTCTCACCCACAAGTCTCTACTGCATCCACCGATCTCCAAGCCCTCAGTAGTAGGCTGTACTAGGCAGGCAACTGTGGAGGATCATGGTGCCCACCTGACAGACCAGATAAGAATCCAAAATGAATTGAGCATGTTGCCTTGAAGATACATCCCAGGAACCAGTTACAAATACCTCCCCAAGCACTGTCCATCCCTATCAAAAAAGTGCAGAATCTGCCCAAGGCCCTTCACCTCCCTGGGCATCCCATTGCTGTGAGCCATGGAGAAGGGGAGGTTGGTCTCAGTCATCAAGCCCAGGTTACTAGCAGAGCCAAGAGCAAAGAATTCAGAGGATTCAGCTTAAAATTCTTGAGACAGAATAAAAGGTGCCTTTCTAGAGTACTGAGCCCAGCCAGGCTGCTGGGCTGCAGGACCTATGGTACTGCCTGGCTAGCTACTCTCTGCTCTTGGAACTGCCACCACAATGTGGCTTCCTGTGTCTCTGAAATGGCAAAATCATGGTGCCTGGGGCTCCCTATCTCCTCCAGCTTCCAATGAGTTTGCAGCAAGCAGAGTGTGAAGTCAAGTCAGGTTCCTAACAGCTCTAGATTAGGAACATCCACCAAACGTCAGGAGGAGGCTGAGGCTAGGTAGACAGAATGGAAAGCAGCCACTTGGTTTTACATATTTTCCCCCCTAGGCCCTCCCAGGACAACCACAGGAGGTGACCAAGAAGCAGCAAGCACTGTAGAACCCCCCCCAAAAGAGAAAAGTTCCGATTAGCCCAGAGAAATGAGAGCCTGTTCCCAGAGTCCCAATTAAATCAGAACCAATCAATACTTGCTCTGGTTCCTGCTGTTCTGCTCAGGAAATAATGAGAAAAACAAGGGCCCCAGCCAGCAAGCGTGGGATGGCAGCCCTTTGAAGTCAGGAGAAATCACCCCTGCTATCAAGAGTGTGGCACCTGCAACTAAACTCAGCCTGGCCTGGGTCCCCACTCAGACCCGACACATGCTCACGAGGGCACTGCCCTCCCACCCCCAACCAATTGGCCCGGGGAGCATGGTGGGACCAGGCCGGCTGGGATTAAACCAGTCTGTGTTGATTCATCACTTGATCTGGCACTCTCTCCCCTGTTTCCACATCATCCATCATGGGCACCATAACCAAGAAATCCAATAAAGACACAGAGGCGCAGCTCCCCGCTCTCAGCAGGCCTCAGAAAGGCTGTGAATGCCCCAGCCCAGGCAATTAGCTGAGTCCAAAGGATCGCAGAGCTGGTGCGCAATAGCAATACTGTGCCTGGTGCTTCACCTGCAGGTGGTGGGTGAGTAAAAGTGCAGAAGGAGACACACAAAGGATGTTCCATTGCTCAGGCAGGGTGGGGAGGGCAACAGGGGACAGCTGGCATGAAGCTCATGATGGAGAAAATGGAGCAACTATAGCTCCCCCCAGGCTTCCCTGGTGGCTCAACGCTAAAGAATCCACCTTCCGGTGTAGAAGACATGAGTTCAGTCCTTGGGTCTGGAAGATCCCTTGGAGAAGGAAATGGCAATCCACTCTAGTATTCTTGCCTGGGAAATCCCATGGACAGAGAAGCCTAGTGAGCTACGGTCCACAGAGTTGCTAAGAGTCAGACAACTTAATGACTGAGCACGCATGCATGCACAGCTCCCCCTATCTCCAAGTGGTCCCCAAAGGACTGGGGGCAACCCAAGTAAGGAGTCAGGGTCAAGGTGGTCATTTCTGAGGTCTGTGTGGGAAACCTTGCTTTTGAAAGACTCTGAAACTTTGAAGGCCACAAGGAAAAGATAAAAATAAAGGAAAATAGTCTTCTCTTCTGCAACTTTGGGTTCCCCCCTGTTTGGCCTCCATGTACTCAGGAAACAGATGAGCCATGGACCCTCTTGACCCTTCTATTAACTCCCAGAGAAGGCCGAGTCTCCAGCCAGTTCAGCATGTTTATTGCCATAGACTGGACATGTGCTCTCCTGGACCAAAGAGGGCCAGTATGAGGACAAGTTACCCTGAGATCCCCAACTGCAAAGTCACCATCACTCTGTAGCATCCTGAAGCAAAGCTAACAGAAAATATGGTACTATCCCACCCCCATTCCAACACATTCATCTCCTTTCAGGACCTGCTAATGCTAGGCCCCATCCCTGCCCCGTGGCCTGGCACTAAGTCCCTGGAGGAAGACAGCCAAGCCAGGAGGCTTTGAGTTGATGAGCTGCATGGGTTCAGTACCAAGCTGAGTGATATGGGATCTGGACTGAAATGAACGAAAATATTTTCCAAGTTCAGTCGCTTCTCAATTACCCTTGAGTGACTTATCCATGACAACCCAAATAATCCATGCCTCAGAGCACAGGGCTAGACAGGATGCAGGGGTGTGTGTGTCTGTGTCTGTGTCTAAAAGAGGGAGAAAGAGAGATAGAATATAAGTGTCAGTGTTCCCAAAACTAAATATACATGAGTGGTTATTAAGTTATGATTCCCGTTTGGAATTCTTCCCATCTCTTTCCCCCACTCTGAATACAGAAATTCTGGTTGAACACAACTGGAAAACCATCAGGCCTAGCACTGGAGATGGAGGTTCTCCAGAGCTTTAGAAGAAGCCATCAGGTTCTTCTGTCCCTATCTGATCAGAGCTGGACGTGGGGACTCCTGACTCCTGACTTCTTTGCTGCAGGAAGGAGAGGCCTCGAGAGCCTCAGGGCTTACCCTTGCAGGCCACGCTGTTCTCAGGCTCATAGCCAGGCTTACAGGTGCAGCGGCCGATGGGCACCATCCACTCCCCGTCCCCGTTGCAGTAGAGTTTAATGGGCACATCCACTTCCTCTGCGTTGGGGATGCACGTGCCCCGAGCAATGACCAGAGATGTGCTCTCCGCCCCAGTCATGGTCTCTGGGAACACTGCAAAGTTTTGCACAATGCTGGGACACTTTTTGAAGAAGACGCGGACAGAAAGGAGAGACATACAGGCTCCATAATCCTGGAAGGCGAGGTAAAAACCATTCCGTGTAAGAGGCCCAAAGCTCCTGACTTCTGTGTTGACCTTCATCAATCTTCCCCCAAAGTCCACCTGGGAGAAGCTCTCATCTGCCGCAATGGTGTCCACTTTGAGGTAGGGGGCCTCGGACCAGAAGGCCGACTTCTTGGTGGCGATGACGGAGTCGGTCTCATAGTAGTACAAGTTGAAGGTCTCCTTGCAGGAGCCGGGGACGTTGGGGAGGCTGCTGCAGTCTCTCACAGTGAAGCGCATCTCCGTGTAGATGCGATGGGCCCCCCGCCGATTGATGAAGGTGGTGAGCAGCCAGTTGTTCTGGTTGGGCTCGAAGACATTGCACACCTGGTAGGTACGGATGGTGTTCAGATTTTCATCGTAGCCACTGACTTCTTCCCACTGTACCGAGCAGGGCAGGCACACACATGAAAAACACAAAACAGAGAGTAAGAAGGCAAGGAGAGGCAGAGCAGAAGAGAAGTCTGGCACTGAGGGGGCCTTATGAGCTCACCAGTGTAACGGCTTGACTTGAGAAATGAACACACTTAACCCTAACTTGCGTTTAAAGATCTCCTTATGAGCACACTTCAGGAGATTCCTATGTAGTCCATCCCAAAATATAACAGACCTCACTGTACAAAGCTTCCCATCACCTAACCCACAGCTCTCATGCTGTGACAATGACTCATTATGTCCACAAAGAACATTATGTCCACCTGCAGCTTGGAGTCCCATGTGATGGCAGGGACTTTCATCCTTAATGCCATAGCTTCCACTGTCTATAGTCACTCTGGGGATCAGGGGTCTGACCACATGTCACCTCCATCCACCTAGGAAATCCTCATTTCTGAACCTAATTTCTTTAGTGCGGTACAACTCCTTTATATCTCCAAAAATAATATGAACATAAAACTGTTCCGAATATTTCAACAAACACAGATTCGCAAAAACTTTTGTTTTATAACATCAATCTCTTTGAAAGAGCTAGACTGTGAAACTGGGGAGAGCAGAATTGCTGAGAGATCCTAAATGAAGCAAATTAAGCTTCCTTGTGTGCATACTTTGAGCAAAGATGTGGTGGAAGAGAATGTTGGAAGGTGTTACTTAGGGAGTAAAGAAAGCTTCAGAATAAGGGAAATACAACTGTGACTCTTGTTGGAAAAGAGTTCTCTTATATTCAGCAGTCCTGGGGATCAGAAGGAAAATAATGTCTCACAATCATACCAACAGTTCCCCAAAGACCTAGCTTACCATCACCAATTTATAGGTGCAATTCTTCATTCACTTCAACTCACCCATGCTCACATGGCCATAAAGGATATGGGGAAGAGAGGAAACAGAAACAAATGCTTTGAATGAAGAAATTCACCTAGTAACTTATTTTAGTAATAGGCAATAAGGAAAGAGGGTCGATCCATAAAGACATGGCTCCCTTCATGAGCTACCCTGGGGGCCAAAGAAAAGTTGCTGGATCGTTCTTTCTTCCTTGTTCTGAGAGAGGAAGCAGCTGCCCATACTGGGGAGTGCTCAGAACCCTGACCTCAAGAACTGGGGGTCTTCCCAGGAGGTTCCAGTGTGTTTGCTAAAAAAGCAAATAAGGGGCAGAAGAAATTCCACTTCCTAAAGTGAAAAGAGAAAATAGATGAAGATCCTTGACTAACTAGCAGTGATGACAAAATAAATCAAACAGTACCATGTCTTTAAATATTGTATTCAGTTCAGTTGCTCAGTCGTGTCCAACTCTTTGCAACCCCATGAATTGCAGCACGCCAGGCCTCCCTGTCCATCACCAACTCCCGGAATCTACCCAAACCCATGTCCATCGAGTTGGTGATGCCATCCAGCCATCTTACCCTCTATCGTCCCCTTCTCCTCCTGCCCTCAATCCTTCCCAGCATTAGGGTCTTTTCCAATGAGTGTTAGTTGATTATTATTCACAGTGTACAGTTGAAATATATAAATGAGAATTCTTCATTAAAAGAGCCAAAAACTAATCAAGTGTTACATGGGAAATAAATACACTAGGATTTCTTCCTGCACAGAATTAATTCTCTGTCGGAGCAAGAGGCAAGGCAGAGGCGAGGCTGTCCTTCAAAACTGTACCAGGGCTTCTGAACACCAGGCATGGAGCAAAGGAAAGAGCACCTGGGGACCTGGCCCTGCCCACTCAGGCCAGTACAGCGACCCCCAGTGACACTCCTCCCCAGATCCCTCCCAGCACTCTCAGGAGGCCCAGTTCCCTCCCCAGTCTGGAGTTTCAGTGGGCTCCTTCCAGGATCCTTGCACACAGCCAACCTCACCTGCACTTTGCTTAATTTCTTATCCAATCTCTAGATGTTAAGCTACATTTTTTATTCCTTCTTTAGACTTTATTTTTTTTTTTTTTTGGTGTTATATTCTATTTAAATGTGTTTGTTAAAGTTACATTCTGCTTACCTGGTTATTTGGAACCAGAAAGTAAATACAGTAGGAAGAAGTCATTGCTAGCAGTTTTTTTAGTTCAACTTTTCAAACCTCCCTCCCTTTTCATGGCTGTTTTGAAATTACATTTTCCCAGTTGACCCTACACGACTTTAGATGGAAGGACAGGATTTTTTTTTCTTTGCTATTCTGCAATTGTTTAAACATAGCAGGTCTCACGATACATCATTTCAGTGGGCTGTATGAGGTTTCAGCATGAACATGGGGCTCCTTTGTCAATGCAGAGGTGAAGCCTGAGGCCCACTTAGGGTGGGGACCTTGAGCCACCCAAGACAATGCAGCTCTGCTATGTGAGAGCAGGACAGGAAGCCCACCATTTGGGGCTCATCTTAACACTAACGCTGTCACCACCAGCATGTCTCTAAATAGACTGAATGAGGATTTACACTCTTGTGGAGCTGGGATATTGAGAACATTTATCTTAGAAAATGACACTGATTGGTATTATAAGACCCAATAGAGGTAATTGTTTCCAACATTAACCTCTCTGGGCCTCAGTTTTCTCATCTGTAAAATGAGGAATCATACTGGGTGACCTGGAGTCATAAAAGTCTACAGATCTAATTGATTCCATGACAGCTCCTAAGGGAGTGATCAAAGCAAATTAGGGGGAATACAGCTGTATATTCAAAGGGAAAGAGCAGCAAGAAATTGAGAGAAAGAAAAATAATTCCTCGTTGTTTGGGGAAAGGATGTGATGGAGTCTCTTTCCCTTTTTTGTTCTTTTGCCTGCTAGAGCTACAGGGGTTAGAAATATAGCAATCAGAGTGGGCTGGAGGAAACACAAATACTCTCTGAGCAAGTGGCAATTAGGATTGTGGGCCTTGAAAGAGAAGATTTGAGTAAATCAAGATGAGGGTGGAACAGCATTCCCAGCAGGGAGGACAAACATTATTATTTGTTTGTGATACTTGGAATCAGTGTCATTGCTTTATAGTTCTACTTCATGCATCTATCAGTGAAAAAAATACTTATGGAAGGCCAACTTTATGCCAGGCATTCCATTAGTCACTGGGGATGCAGAAATATGAAGCTTATAATCTAGCAAGAGAAACAGAAATTACACAAATGATTATTAAAATAACTAAATTATTACAATTGTGCTAACTGCTGTGAGGGAAATTTCAGGATGCCAAGAGGCCTGGCAGAGATGACCCTCCAAGCTGAGAGGGATGGGTGGATAGAAGTCAGCCAGGAGAAATGTGTGTCTGCTGCCAGCAGAGAGGGGCAGAGAAGGGACAGAGCACTGAGGCCCAAGAACAGCAAGTGCAAAGGCCCTGTGGTGGAGAGAAATGTCCTGGCACCACTGAGGAAGGAAGAATCATTAAAAAAAAACTAGAGGTAGCAGGAAGAAGACAGCAGAGAGGGTGAGTCTGATGGAGAACTTGGAATTTCACCCTGAGAGTAGAAGGCATTGATCAGTTTTAGGGAGGAAAATATAGGTGACCAGAGCTGAGTTTTTAAGAGTTCTCTGATGCAAAGCAGAGACTGGGTTGGATGAGTACATGAGCAGGGCAACCAGCCTTCTTTTCCTGCTTCAGGTGAGAGATGACAGAGGGTTGGACCAGACCAGTGGAAAATGAAAGTGTATCTTGGTGCAGAAATTCTAGGTTCTCATCACGTTGAGGTGGGGTGATGGGGTGAGGGACAGAGAGAGGGTGCTTTAACCAGACCTAGGGCTTCCCTGGTGGCTCAGACGGTAAAGTGTCTGCCTGCAATGCAGGAGACTCAGGTTCGATCCCTGGGTCGGGAAGATCCCTGGAGAAGGAAATGGCAACCCATTCCAGTATCTTTGCCTGGAGAATCCCATGGATGGAGGAGCCTGGTAGGCTACAGTCCACGGGGTCGCAAAGAGTCAGACACAACTAAGTGACTTGACTTTCACTTTCACGTGTCCCCTTAATACTCTTTCATGCACCAGGTCTGACCCACTAACCAAGCTTTGAGGTACTCTGTGTCTCTAGGTGCACAGCTTCACAAATCCTTAAAAAAAATGGGTTTCACCAGTCCTGGATACACAATCCCATTGGTATTCAGACCTAAGACCTGTGCTGGTTCCAGCCTCTGGGGGGCGCTCTCACCACCCTTCCCAAAGCCAATCTCCTACTAAAGGTTTCTCAGCCTCCACTTCTAGGCATTTGACATGCTGCCTCCTGTGTTTCTTTCTGTAATTATCTCCTCCCATTAAAACAACAAAACATCTCCATTTGCTTATCAGATTGGCAAAAAATTAAAAGGATAAAATATCAAGTCTCTGTAAGAATATAGCAAAAAGGCCACTCCTGAGCCTACACATGGCAGAGTAACTGGTGGGATGTTCTAAATGTCAAATCAATAGGTCTCACCATTTGGAAGGTTGGCCACAACTCAAATCAGTGGGGAAAAGGTGAACCATTTTTAAAAATTGTTGTAATAGCTGGGTATCCATCTGGAAAAAACACATAATTCTGCATCCATACTTCTTACCTTACTCCAGGAAAAATGTCCAGTGAATCAAAGATTTAAATATTAAAAATGAAACCATAAAAATACTAAAAGAAACCATAGAGACAATGTATGTATAGTAATGATGACCTGAAACTCAGAAGCCATAAATGAACAGACTGATCAAGTCAGTGTCATGTAATTTTTTTTTTTTAAATTAACATGACGGAAATAGCCATGGTAAAATCAAAAGGAAGAGAAAAGAAAACATGCTAGGAAAAGACATATTGCAATTTGTCACAGATAAAGTGTTAATTTCCCCTAATAGACTTTTTAAAAATCTATACATTAAAAAAAAAAAAAACCGGAAAAATGGGCAAAGCATATTAACACTGTTTACTAAAAGAAAGATATAGCTCATAAACATATGAAAAGGTGCTAAACCTCATTCAATAGAACCAAAATGGTAATTAGCCACATTGGGATACTTTTGACACTTTTTTCTTTGTGGTCAGACAAATGTTTGATAATACCCCATGTTGGAAAGGGTGTCAGAGATAAGCATTCTAATAAATAGCTGGATGAAGGGTGAAGTGGTAAAATCTCTATGAAAATTTTGGTTTTATTTATCAAAATTAGAAATGTATACATCATTTGACCCAGCAATTCCACTTCTAGGATCAACCCTGAGCTTGATGCCAATCTGACTATAGTCCTCGATCCTTGGAGCTCTCAACTGGACTTTAATATGACACCTGAGACCAAGTCTTCCCCCATGTTAATGTGCATAGTAAACACATAAACTACTAAACACATAATTAGTAAACACATAAACTACTAAAAATATGAAATGGGATATAGCTATATGATGGAGTACTATTTGGAAATAAAAAAGAAGGAAATACTGGTACATGCAACCTCTAAACCACGACTGCCCAGAGAAAGAAGCCAGACACAAAAGACCACATATTGCATGGTTCTCTATTTACATGAAGAGTCCAGAAAAGGCAAATCTATAGACATAAAAGTGTTAGTATTTCCCTGACTGAGACCATAGATGGGAAAGGAGAGTGAGTACAAATAGACATGAAGAGTCTTTTGGAGCTGATGGAAATGTTCTAAAATGGAATTGTGGTGGTGATTACACAACTCTGTAAACTGACAGTCATTGAATTGTACACTTAAAATGAGTAAATTTTATATGTAACTAACATCTCAATACAGCTTTTTCTGAAAAGCACTCTTGGTTATCGGGTACACCCAACAATGACGGCCTGGTCTCTGTCATCCACCAACAGTGTGCCCCTGCCAACTTCATGCCCCATTTGCCACTTCTTCCAGGACAATGTTCCTCCTGTCTGGCCTCTCTGTTGCTTTCCACTGCCGTGCACTAGGGCTGGCATTACCTCACTCCTGGACTCATGCCCTGGCTTCCTGTTTGGTCAGAGAGCAATCACAGCAGACCAGGCAAGAGATGGCCACGGCTCAAGCCAGGGCCACATCCTCTCCCATCACTCAGAGCCAGTGCCTATTTCTGCCCCTGATGTTGTTGCTGAAGTTCCGGCACCTTTCTTCTACACCATCCTCATCTCATCTCAACTCCTCCAAGACACAGGACCAGAGAATAACAACCAGGTAGGAAGCCACGATAGGTCACGTTGACCAAGACCTTTTGTTGACCAATGGGCACACTGGCTCTCAGAGACACTCAACAGTAGCCAGGAGTCAGGCCACTGATGGGTGGCAGAGCTGAGCGCTCTCTGCAGACACTGCCTTGAGGGGTCTAGGTCTTATATAGGGCTTCCTGGGTGGTGCAGAGGTAAAGAAACTGCTTGCCAATTCAGGATACTCCAGTTTGATCCCTGGGTTGGGAAGATCCCCTGGAGAAGGGAATGGCTACCCACTCCAGTATTCTTGCCTGGAGAATCCCATGGAAAGAGGAGGCTGGCAGGCTACACAGTCCATGGGGTTGCAAAGAGTCGACATGACTGAGCTACTGAGCACAGGTCTTATTTCCCCCATGATGTCTTTCCAGCTTCTATTCAGCTACCATGTTCCCAAATGCTTTAAGTACGATTGAGCTTATTCCACACAATTTAGCATTGGATAATACAGTGTTTTGAACGATTCGTTAATTGCTTTGGTTTCTGCTTCCAGGCTGTGAGCTCCTTGAGGACAGGGAATTATGTTTTGACTAATTTATTAGTTCCTGTTGACAGTGAAGTAATTCTGTGCATTTAGCCTTGCAACACTGGTATTACATGACAATGTTTTTATCTGGGATGTCTGGGACCAGTGGAATCCACAGGTTTCTCAGGGCTCCACCCTTCCTCCCTTCTCCTCTCACTTTTCATCCTGGGTGATCTCAGCCACACAGAAGGCTGTAACGACCTTGGGGACCATCACTGACCTCCTCCCAGTGTCCAGAGTTATTTATCCAGCTGCTACCCAGACATCTCCAGGTAATGTCCTGGAAGTCACCACCTTGCTCTCTCTAGTCCTGCTGCAGTCTCAGAAATTCACCCCCACCCCAACACCACCTGTTCCTGCTGTGTACTTGCCCCTCGGAAGGTTGCATCAGAGACTTCCTGGTATTCCCAGTGCCTAGCCCTCAATAAATACAGACAAACTGAGGCGAGCGAGGTCCTGGTCTGTTCCTCAGCCCCTGGTCCTTGGCTGGGGACTTACAGTGGGTGTCACCAGGCTAAGTTGTCCCTGGGAGAAGAAGAAACAAAGCAGACTGCACAACCAGCAGAATGCTAACAGCCTTGGAAAGGGCATTATTATTGATGCCAACAGACCATCTGTCCTTGAGATAAACCTAATAAAGAAAACAATGCACCCATCAGAAAGCACTTGTTCAGGCTTTCAGATCAGCACTGTGATGTATGATAAAGATGCCTCTAGGTTCCTCCAAGATCTCAGTTTCTCAGACTGACCTGCTTGTTGGAATCAGAACCAGCAGGTCTGTTGGTCTGGAGGAGGCCGGAGTGACTGTTGACATTTGCTATTTTGGCAACTGCATGAGTGTAAAATACACTGTTCTTCAAAACTACTGCCATGAACCCTAACTACTGGTCCATCGACACCATCTTCTAGAACATCCTTCATAAACACTAACATATTCTTCAACCTCCAAGGATGGAGTTGGATTTCAGAAACAGACAAAGGTCATCTGGACCCCAATCTGATGAGTCAGATAGATGGATGAGCAAGCTAGGAAATATTACATCTTGATCAAAAATTAAGAACCACTATAAAATGAAGCTAAGAGGTTCTGATTCTACTTATACCTCTGAAGACAGTTCCAGGCATGGAGCTCTGGAGAGATCTATGATTGATAGCCCTTCCTTGGAGGCTGCATCTTCCTGGGCCAACCAGCCCCTCCCAGAATGCCCAGTGTCTGCCAGGGTGCGGTACTGAAGCAACCGCTGAGAATAAGCCATTTCTACAGGGCCTGTCCTAGACACAGGCTCTTCTAGACACAGAAATCGCTGAAACTGGCTTTTTGGGCTCTCTCAGTCTAACAAGAGGCTATTCTGATGTGTTTCCAACCCTGCTCATTTAACTCATTTTTAAAATAAAGAGCTGAACACCTAACACATCCCCAAGTAGTGATCTAGGTGTTAGTGTGACACAGCAGGGACTAAGAGACAAAGTCCTGCCCCATGGGCCTGATAATCTAATAGAGCAAACCAGAGGATGAATGAGCAAACGAATTAGTAATATAAAGTTGAACAGTGTTCAATACTATTGAGCAGGAAGGGGCTTGCAAGTGACAGCTGACAGTTGGGTTGTCAGAGGTCTACTTTCGGGCAGAGATTTGAACGACTCTCAGGAGTCCGCAGCTTAGGGGGAAGATGAGGGAGGAGCATTCCAGGCTCAGGGAATAAGAATAGACTCTCTGGAGCAAGAGTGTTCTTGGCACATAGCCGAGAAAGCCAGGATGCCAGAGTGGCTGCCAAGTGGCACAGGGTAGGGGGAAGGTGCGAGGAGGGAAGGTGGGAGAGGTTGGAGGGGGCAGGCGAGCCCCACCTTTGCCAGTTACAGCTCTGTGACCACACACAATTTTCTGAGCTTCAGTTTCCTCAACTGCAAAATGCTCTTTGCCCTGCAGGGTGTCAGGAAGATTGAAAGATCATCACCTAGATAAAAAACCATGTAGCACTGAGCTTGCACGTAACTACCATTCACTAAGTACCAACTATCATCATTACTATCAGCAGCAGCATGGCTGTTATGTTAACCTCAGCATCCGCTTCTGACTCATACATGAAGGTATATAAATCGTCTTCTCCATCTTAGATAAATAATCCTGCATTCAGTCAGCAGGAAACACTGAGACTAAAGAGCTGAACTCAGTCTCTGTGCAGACCCAGAGGGCCAGCCAGGAGCCTTCTCTCCACCTCTCCCGGAATCTCCAGCACTGCCTCTGGCCAGGTTTCAGCTGGGTCCCCTTCTCTCATCAGGCAGTCCCTGGGTCACTGTCAGCCACCAGTTCAGACCACAAGGAGACAAAATTCAACACAACTCACAGACTTTGGTCCCATGTCTGCATTTGGGCACAAACTTGTGTTTGAAGGAATCTGCTGTTTTGCAAATGGTTGCCATCACTATGCCCCACAGGATCCTAACTCCCCTGGCACTGCCCAATTGAAACGAAGGAAGGGGGCAGGGCGCAATCTTTGAAAGAACGATACAGGCCCTGCATGTGTGCTCAGTCGCTCAGTTGTGCCTGACCTTCTGCAGTACCAAGGACTGTAGCCCAGCAGGCTCCTCTGTCCATGGGATTTCCCAGGTAAGAATACTGGAATGAGTTGCCATTTCCTTCTCCAGGAGGTCTCCCCACAGAGGGATGGAACCCACATCTCCTGAGTCTCCTGCATTGGCAGGCAGATTATGTACCACTGAGCTATCTGGGACCTCGATTAGAACCAAACAGGTTTAAGATGACCACAAGTCGACTTCCACTAGATCTTGAGCCTCAGTATACACTCACTGTAACACGCCAGCAAGCTAAACATGACATTTCCAAGGCCGACCATCCAAGACCAAAAAGTAGGCAGTGCCCCAATTCCTGGAAATCTCCGCCCTTTCCCCAAAATTACTGGACTAATCCTCCCACTCATTAGCCTGTGAAATTATCCAGCCTATAAAAACTAACCACATCATTTGGGGGGACTGCTCTCACCTTCTGAGATGGCCCACACTCTTGTCTGTGGAGTGGGTTTCTCTCTAAATAAATTCACTTCTTACCTATCACTTTGTCTCTCACTGAATTCTTTCTACAATGAGACATCAAAAACCTGAGTCTCATTAAGATCTGAGACCAGGTGTGTGACTTCAGTTAAAAGACTGTGGATTCACGTCCCACAGATTCACGGATTCACAATCAGGGAAAATTCAAAGTTCTGCTTTCAGGTTCCCAGTAAAAGATGGCTGTCCTCTGAACAGGAAGAGAAGCCCACCGGGGCCTGGGAAGCACATGTTCTCATAGAACACGCAGGAGGCCAGACTCCTCAGGGCTGCAGCTTGCTCTAACAGGACTAGAGCCAGCATCACCGGTCGCCCTGGATCCCAAGGACACAGGTCCTGTGTAGACAGTAAACTAAGCCTGAAAGAGCCTGGATATTAGACAAGCTCGAGGGCTAATTAAAATGTAAAATGTAGTCCGTGGGGCATAAATTCCTACAAGCCCAGAGGGATCTACCATTTAGTGCACCAACCAAGCAAGGCAGCCATTTACCCAGGGGCTCCCTCGAGGACTGTCAGCACCACCTCACCTCCCAACATGCTCCATTTACCTCCCAGATGTGCTGGGCCGGTGGGGGGACATGGAGGGCCCCTATTCATTACCATGGCCCTATGTAATGTGCCAAGGAACTGGGCACCTGGCTTGGGGTGGGCACTGCTTCTGAGAGCCCAGACCTTTGAAAGGGCACAAAGCAATGAATTTCCCAAAGGGTGCATAAGATGCAGAAGAGCAGGGGATGGGGACAAAGAATACAATTAGCATATGGAAAGAAGAGTCTGGAAAACATAGCCATTGTTTCCCAAGGCAATCTCAACAAAATTCTTCTGGAAGTTTGGATGGTGGAAAAATGCAAGAAATACTGTGCTGAGGTGAGAGCGAGAGAAATGAGCCCAAACACGATCTATCCAGACTGCCTGGAAGTGCCTGTGTCGATCGACAGTGGGTTGGGATGAAGCAGCACTGCTGTCATCCTGCCAAACCCTGACCCTCAGGAGTTCAATGCACAGGCTCTGGAGTCAGTGAGACCCAGTCCTGTGACCATGGCATGCCCCTAAACCTCCCTGAGCCTCAGCCTCCACCTCGGACACAGGGGTACTCAGAGTATGGAACTACTTCGCCAGATGGCTGTGAAGATTAAATGGAAAATGCACGTGAAATGCCTCAGCCTGATCCGAGACCCCTGTGAGTTGTGGCTATCAGCCACAGTCTTAGGTTTAGCCTCTCTCTGAGCTCCTGGCATTTCTCCTAGAGAGACTGCTCTCCCTCCATGATGTGTATGATCTACGATTCTCTCTTGCCCCTCTAGCTGCCTGTACCTATGCATCATCTTTGATGTGTGCACACTTGCATGTGTGTGCATGCATGCCTGTGGGTACTGTCTGAAGTTGGGGACACTGACTATGGCCTAAGCAGGGCCTGTGTGCCCTCCCTTGGCTATATGCCCACCCATCAAAGGCCACAGGAGCCCTGGTCAGCTCAGACCACTCCCAGCCAGTGAGTGCCCCGCACTGCTCAGAGACGCCATGGCTATGGGCCATAGGAGCCACATTCATAGAAGGCAAGGCCAGCCAGCCCAAGGTCCAGATGGTTTGCATCTCGGCATCTGGGCACATTTCACACCCTGGGCTCTGCCAGTGCGCCAAGGGAAACACTGCAGGCTTGTGCCTCGGGAGGAGGCTCCTTGTCCACAGGGCCCGGGTTGCTGTAACTTCCACGAGGCATCAGCATTTGGTACCAGGCCCTGCCTGGAGTGGGGTCCTCGGCCATTATGACAGCTGCTGCTGCTGTTGACACTGAAACAGTGACAAATTCATCCTTCTGACAAGATCCCTTTAAATAATTCACAGGGAGCTGGGGATTAAGACACTGTTTCTCTCTGTCTCTGTTGAGATTTAAAACACCTCCAGCTGGGGTATTTAAAGAGCATATAATGGGCTACCCCTCTTGGGTCTCCCCTCCCCCTTTTCCTCCTCTTTCCCATTTCCCAAACTCACCCGGCCCCCACCCCACCAGCTAGCCCTGTAACAAGGAGGCCCAGAAAACAAGAAAGAAAAAAAAGGAGGGAACCAGTGCTTGGCTGGTCACTATGGCAACGGCGGCAGGGTATTCAGCTGTCATTATCCCAGCGCCTCACACATGTGATTATCTTAAGCTGTCGATTGAATGTGGTCCTCACTGCTACCCAACAAGGCCTTGTCGAACAAGGCAGGGGCGGGAGCTGCCGGCCCTGGGCCCCACCAACCTGGTGTTGCTCTGCCCAGGCCTGAGCTCCATCAACACTGAGGAGCAGTTACCCCTGGGAGAGACCAATGGCATTTCCCTTCAGCTTGGACGGATTTCCACTCAGAACACAGAGCCGAGGCCAGCACGCTAGGTTACAGGGCAAGGAGATGAGGTCTCCATTCCATGAGTGCCGAGTTTTGAGAGTGGGTCAGGCTAGCCGTGGCCCGTGGGAAGCGTCCCGGAAACAAGGGAGCAAGGCACAGAGAGGGGGGAGAGACTGGCCTTCCTCGAGGAGCTCCTGGCGTCATGCCCATTCTCAGGGTGCAGGAAACTCAAATCTGGCCTTAGAAGGGGACACACTCCCCCCATCCTGCCCCCTCCCCAATGGTGGGAATGTGGCCACTGTGTGTAATCCACTTCAGAAACCATGGCTGCTAGAGCTTGGTTGGATAAGCCTGGGGAGGGCTTTGATCTCATGCCCTTGCCTCCTGGACTTTGCTTCTGATTGTTTCCAGGCTGAGGTTCCCAGGTCTAACCAACATTCTCTGAAAGACACATTCACTGGTCACCCCCCACCAGGCACCATCCTCCACCAGGCACCACCCCCACCAGGCATCACTCCAGGTCTTCCATTGTTCCTTTCAAAACTGGTCTCCCAGAATAAGCCCATTTCTGCAGACACACTCAGGCTGGAACAGCATGCAATGAGGCCACCATCACCTGTGACTTGCACCTGCCCTTCCTGCACCTGCATTGTGTAGTTGGTCCCCATGAATAGGAAACCAGCCACTCAGAAGACCCCACCTGAGCCACTGCCCACCAGGCTCACAGTGACTCGTTTGCACCTAAATGAAAGTGTGGACCACTAACACAGACCATGACATTTTGAAGGCAGAGCTCTCACTCGGCAAGATGAGCCTGAATCTTGACTCCAAAGTCGTTCACGTTGGTTGTCCTCTGTGACACTGGGAAACGTGTTGGGCATCCCTGTCTTCAGCAGGGAGAGAGGTGAGTGGGACAGTATGTATGGAGAGGAGGGTGTGCCACAACTAGGACCCCCCCCAATCTATCAGCAGAGGAGCACCTCGAATGCAAAAGGGCCGGTTCAGCCCAACTGAGAAGGGGTCACTGGATGGAAAACAACAGCTCACCTCTCTCCCTTCCCAGGAGTCCTCACTTCCTCAGCATTCGCCAAGACCTGGGGGCGGGAGCTAGCCACATGCTCCTTCATCATCACTTGGAACCACCCGTTGCAGGGACCACCTGCATCCTCCTCCAGCTTCCTGGCCAGTCCTCACCTGCCCTGGGAATGGGGTCACACCCTCAAGGCTCCCCCTGGACTTGCCACTACTCTGCCTCTAAACCCCACACATTACACTGCACCTGCTCCACACCTCTCCAAACAGCTTGCTTTAAAAAGCGACCCATGGGTACTTAATAAGTGTATGTTTCAGTGGCCCTTGGCTTTCAAACCTGCCCTTTCCCTTTGTAGAAAATGGAGATTTTGCCTTTCCTCACCCTCTGTTCCCTTGTTTCTTGATGATGTATGACTCGCCCTTCCTCACTCTCATTCAGGGGCAGAAGCACCACAGTGAGCTTCACAGTCAGACAGATCTGGGGTCAGTCTCAGCAAAACCCCTCATCAGTTCTGCGACTTTGGATCCTTGCCCTCGAGCTCAGTGTCTGCTCTGCAAATCTGCAAAGTGGGAGAAACACTCCCTGGCATGCAGGGTCCTGGTGAGAATTCCATGAGGTGGTACCGTTGATGTCCAGTGCCCAGGACACAGCTGGAACTTAACTGGCAGTAACTAGCAGTAGCAGCAGTTATCACTGTTCTCAATAACAGCTCTGTGAGTAATAACAAGGTGCACCCTCTGATGGTATTCTCACAAGAGCCACAACCTAACAGAAAGGCTGGGAAGCTGATCTTGCATCTCAGGCCTCCCAACCCCCATCAGTCCCCACCCTCGTCCCAGGCAAGTTAAGTATCTCAGACAAGAGTCACTGCAGCCACTAGCACTAGTCAGGGCAAGTGGTATTGACTGAGCCTTGGAGTCTACAAGGAAGCTAAACACAATTTATGCTGCCAACCACTCTCTAAATAAGATCTTACATTAGCCATGTGACAGAGGCAGAAGATAGACTCAGAAGTTAAAGAACTCAAAGGGAAATGGCAATAGACCCAGCACATCAGACTCCAAATCCTGGCTGGGCTTGTTCCTTGATGCTACCAGAAATACAGTGGAATTCAGGCCAAATGATTCTTTCACTTTTGGCTGTACCTGGAGGTCAAGTCAAAGGTGTATCCCAGGGCCGCCCTGTTTCCGCACAGATGAGGCGCCTTTTTCCAGAGCCAGGCTAGACTCCCCATCTGGCTGCTGCCAACCCTGAGCCTCCCATCTGTCTTACTCTGATCCATCTTCTACAGGTCTCTTAACTCTGCCTCACCTTTCTTCTCATGCTTTATCCTCTCCTGTAACAGATTTCTTCTTTCACCAAGGAGACCAGTGAGGAGCTGTGAGTCAGGGCTGTCAAGGCAACGAGACCCTGTGAACCCCCCCCTCAGCTCCATCCTGCTGCCTGTGTCAGGAGCCCTGTCTCCTTCCAGAGCCCTGAGGGCCTCTCTGACCTTCACCAGGCAGGTGGTCCTCAGCCTGACATACCGGTGGGAGAAAGGTTCCCAGGGCTGGGACAAGGGGCATGGCAGGGGTCAGCCTTCCTGGAAAAGATTTTAGAGAAAAGACATCTGTCTGTCTGGACAAATGAGGGTTAAGCCTGCCTCTGAGAGGGGGAGGGGGAACGGGTGACCTCTGGGGTTCCCTCCCGGAGTCTTATGGACAGAAATATCTCCTGCTCCATTGACGAATGAGTCTGTGAGCCATTTTCAAGAGCAAGAAAATAAATCTGTCAGGCAGCCAGGTTCTGGTGAACCACCACAACTCCCAGAGTTCTTTAACACAGCGAGTCAAGAAGCATTTCTCCCTTAATCCATCCCTCCCTCCACACACATGCATGCAGTCATACTCCATGTACTTCTGTTGCAGGAAAGGGGAACCCTTCCAGGGCTGGAGAGTGGGCTCTTATCTAATACTCAGAAATGCATTGTCTCAGGAGACATACATGCTGACAAAGCAAAAAATGTTCTTGGGAGGGGGCACCCGGGTGGACAGCAGTAGGGTAAGGGAAACCAGGACAATTGCTCTGCCACAATCTCAGGTTTTACGGTAACAGGGTTAGTGTCCTGGTTGCTTCTGGCCAATCTTGCATGTGCCCATATGTGATGTGACTTGGGTCCTTCCGGGTGGCACTCACATCTCTCAGCCAAGATGGACTCCAGTGCAAAGGATTCTGGGAGGTTGTTGGGACATATCATGGGTTGGAGTCTCCTTCCTCCTTTGGGCCCCTTCCAAATTACCCCAGTTAGTTTTCAGTGGCAGCATCCTGTTCCTTATCGGGACCTCTTGTTGTAAGACAACTCATGCAAGTGGTTATCATCTTGCCTGACCAAGGTGAGCAGTTTCGGTCAATGGTTCCCTAACATTTCTGCAACCAGTGCAATAATTAATATTCTACTCAATGTAATAATTCATATTCTACCCAATGACATTGCTCATCTGTAACACTCTAGTCACCTCTCTGTCAAAGGCACACACATGCCCACAAAAAAGAGCTCATGTAAAAACCCAGTGACAGCAACCACACATGATGAAGTCAGGCAGAACAGTGCCTTTGTCTGGCCCACCTTTCATCCCAGGGGATCCACCAGCCTTGGCCAACCCACCCCAGGGCCGTCATTCTTTTCAGAGCAGTGTCTGAACCCCGTGGACCCCTGGGCCCCTGGCTCTGTCCTGAGCCCCCAGCCTTTGTCAATCACGGTCTCTGTCAAGCAGGTGATTTTAAACTTCCATTCCTAAAAGACATGTATTATATATTTTAAAAAAATGTTTTAAGTGCCTCGGGGTGTTTTGTTCCTCATTGCTTCATAAAAGTGACATTAATAGCCAGAGAAGAGCACTGCTGAGTGCAATTACAGAGGATGTTTCAGGTATGAAAGCTGTTTTGAGCCTGCTAATGTTTCCTAATTACAGGCCTTTTGGTAGTGAGAGAAAAAGATAAAGAGTGGGTGGGAGGCGCAGGGTGGGAGCTCTGACTTATCTCAGGGGTTTACCTGAGGAGGGCGGGGGGGGGGGGGGTGGGAAGGGGAGAGGTAGCAGGCAGTTGGAGGCCCACCGGCTGGGAGGCAGGGCCCCTCCCAGGGGAGAAAGCAGCACTTACTCCTTGGTAACAGCTCAGGGAAAAGATCCAACTGTGTCCTAAACTGGGAGAAAATCTTTTAGACACTGAGCCTGAACTCGACGGACCTCCAGCAACTGAAATCTGGAAATTCCTTTTCCAACTCTCTGGAAATTCCAGAGAGAAGCCACTCTCTGGAGACACTGCAGCATTTTACTAGGAGAGAGGGTACAGTGTGGTTTTCAGCAGGCCAGCAGGCAGCAGGAGGTTAGATGGCACTCTCCAGCCATGTGATCAGAAGCAATTTAACAGTTGTTCTGCGCTTCAGTTTCCTCTTCTGTAAAATGGGGCTGTTGTGAGGACTGACGTACACCTGGCCGTAAAGCACATGGGGCCTTGTGACGTAGTATTAAATTTCCTCTTTCTGTGCCCAGCAACTGTTCAGCTTTCTCGTACCCACATCCCAATTCCTTCCGGAGAGGTACTCCCTCCAGCCCTTCAGCCCAAGGCTTCTGGTGGGCTCAGCACAGCACGGGGTTGGAACACAGGGCCTGGGAGTACCACTCAGTACTTCCTGAATGCAGGGACTGGATCAGGGCAGGTGTGGGAGCCAAACTGATATAGTCAGGCCCATTCAGAGCTAATTCCAGGGCTTCTGCTGGGGGATCCCAGAGGAGGCACTGGCTCTTCCCCAGGGGATGATGGATGAGGTTGTAGGAGCTGAAGCGGCTGCAGACTTCTTATGACCAAGAGGAAGTTCAGCAAGGAGCCAACACCAGGGGAGCAGAGAGAGGAGAAAGGTGGTGGGGAAGAGACAGACTGATCCTAAGGATTTGTACGCAGCCACACATGAAGCCACATTAGCCCCTGGACCATTCATTCACATGAGCCAAGATATCTTTCTTAAGACTACTTGTGTTTTTCTGTCCCTGACCTCCAAGAAACCCTGACTGACCCTGAAGCGTGGCTCCCAGCAATCAGTGACCAGTTCCAATGCTCCTGAGTCCCAGGCAGGGGTACCAATCTGAAAATGGATTACCAATTCTGTTCCCCTCTGCTCGCCTGCCCCTGGCATGGCCGGAAATTCAAATACCATACAACTCCATTCACAAAATCATTTTGCCCAGAGCTAAATGTCTCCTGGATTTGCCTAATTTAGCTCAGGCTTTTCTGTCTTAATTAGCATGATTGAGTCATCAAAAGAAGAAAAGAGAAAATCCAGGCCTCCAGAGGGTGAGTACTATGCTAACACTTTCTGAGTGTTTACCCAGGAAAACTTTTTGTCGACGCGGTTGCATATACGGAATCGTTCCCATCCTCGCCCTGTTGAGCAGAGGAGACCCTGGGACTAAAGAAGTCTGGGTGATGGGCCAAGATCACACAGCCAGGGAACTGCAGAGCAGGAATGGGAGCCAGATTATTTAATGCCAGGGCCTGAAGCCTTCACTGCTGCACCATAACCTTCACACCTATCAGGCCAACTAAATTTCAATTGATTTTGCTTGGCCTTGGAACGAATGAGGTGCTATTAGAGTGGATTTCTCTTCTAAGTGTGCTGTCCTTACTCCCAGGATGTGGCAGCCAGTGAGGGTGCCTGGAACTGGTAGATGGGGAAAGGGAACAGCCAGGAGGGTCCCCAGGAGAACAAGGAGTGTGGTGGGGAAGGACAGCCCCCATGTGCCAGTCTCATGGGCGTGCATCCTGTTTGAGGAGTTAATTTATCAGACATATACACAGGTATTCAAATGAGGGTTGTGCCCTACACACTGGCCTCTCCAGAAGCTCTCCACTTAGTCCAATAATACTCTCATCACTTAAGATCTTTCCAGAACTCTGGAAACTACCTGTAGAGGCATAAGGTGAAATCAGCTCATTTAACTTCATACACCCACAGCCACAAACACACACACTCACACATGTATCACATAGGAATACACACACACACATCACACAGAAATACTCAGATGCACATATACACACAGGCACATACACATAGACATACATATAACTGGATATGGGCTCCCCAGGGGGCACTAGTGCTAAAGAACCCACCTGCCAAGATTGGAGACATAAGAGACATGGGTTCAATCCCTGGGTCAGGAAGATCCCCTGGAGGAGGGCATGGCAACCCACTCCAGTATTCTTGCCTGGAGAATCCCACAGACAGAAGAGCCTGGCGGGCCACAGTCCATAGGGTTGCAAAGAGTCGGACATGACTGAAGGACTCAGCAAAGCACAGCACACGTACCTGGATACACACACACATGAACACACATTTCACATATTTATACACAGATGCACAGACACACACACACATGAACACACATTTCACATATTTATACACAGATGCACAGACACACACACATGAACACACATTTCACATATTTATACACAGATGCACAGACACACACACACACATGAACACATATTTCACATATTTATACACAGATGCACAGACACACACACACACGAACACATATTTCACATATTTATACACAGATGCACAGACACACACACATGAACACACATTTCACATATTTATACACAGATGCACAGACACACACACACATGAATACACATTTCACATATCTATACACAGATGCACAGACACACACACATTTCACATATTTATACACAGATGCACAGACACACACACATTTCACATATTTATACACAGATGCACAGACACACACATACATGAACATACATTTCACATGTTTATACACAGATGCACAGACACACACACATGAACACACATTTCACATATTTATACACAGATGCACAGACACACACACACACATGAACACATATTTCACATATTTATACACAGATGCACAGACACACACACATGAACACACATTTCACATATTTATACACAGATGCACAGACACACACACACATGAACACACATTTCACATATCTATACACAGATGCACAGACACACACACACACATTTCACATATTTATACACAGATGCACAGACACACACACACATGAATACACATTTCACATATCTATACACAGATGCACAGACACACACACATTTCACATATTTATACACAGATGCACAGACACACACATACATGAACATACATTTCACATGTTTATACACAGATGCACAGACACACACACATACATGAACACACATTTCACATATTTATACACAGATGCACAGACACACACACACACATGAATACACATTTCACATATCTATACACAGATGCACAGACACACACACATTTCACATGTTTATACACAGATGCACAGACACACACACATACATGAACACACATTTCACATATTTATACACAGATGCACACACACACACACATGAACACACATTTCACATATTTATACACAGATGCACAGACACACATACACATGAACACACATTTCACATATTTATACAAGATGCACAGACACACACACACATGAACACATATTTCACATATTTATACAACATGCACAGACACACACATACATGAACACACATTTCACATATTTATACACAGATGCACAGACACACATACACATGAACACACATTTCACATATTTATACACAGATGCACAGACACACACACATACACAGACATACACACATGGAGCACAGGCATGCACACACCCAGCCTGCTCAACCTGAAGGTTCGTCAGGCTTGACTCCAGACTCTTTTGCATCTTTCCTCTATCAACCTTCCCACCTTCCCATGATGAAGATTTGCCAATATTAATGTGGTAAACAGAACATGTCACAGGTTGTGAGGAGGTGGTTCCACAGAGTAGCACAGATGGAGGTGGAGTCTGGAAGCCCGTGAAGTGCTCTTTCAAGGTAACTCAGATCTGTAGATGTTCACACGGCGGCCACATGTTACACAGTCACAGACTCCCACACAGAGGCTACTGGCTTCCCACGTGCAAACAGCCAAGGAGCCCTGACAATACTCTGCAAAAGTAAAAGGCCTTGCTTGGATTTCCAACAAGCAAGCTGAATAAGCCTCACTGTCAGAGGGGCCCAGTTTGCCTTCCTTATCCATCAGAGCCAGTATGTGAAAGCAGCTGGACCTTCTGGCTAGCGTCCTGGTCTTCTCCGTCATGCTCATCATAGGAGAGGTAGCTCTATCTTTGTCACTGATTAAGTTTCTTTAAAAGATACTGACAATCAATTGGGTATTGAGAGGCCTACAAAAATCATTTTATTAGGCTACAATAAACCTAAACCAAGCATCTCCCCAGTTCAGAACCCTGGGTGGAAGATGCAGTAAGTATCATGAATGCACTGCTCCTTCCTCATTTTATGTGGCCGACAAACATTTACTGAAGCCTGTCCCCTGCTAGACCGGGGACAGAAGGGAAGCCACTCCTTTCTCTGTCCAGTGGGAGGAAGCACCCATCAACGCAGGTTTAGCTCACAGAGTGACAGACAGTTAGGGGTTGGCACCAAGCCTTCTGCTTTAGGAAAAGGGCCCCTACTGTGGAGTCCTGGTGGGGAGGGGCACCCAGGAGGGCTCCCTGAGGGGACGGGAATGGAACTGACACTTGAGGGACAGACAGGGATGCAAGGGGGAAAGGGAAAAGGAAAAGAGGGGAGACGGCCAGGCAGCATCTAGGAACAGTGGTTGTCGTTCAGTCACTCAGTCTTGTCTGACTCTTTGTGATCCCACTGACTCTAGTTCGCCAGGTTCCTCTGTCCATGGGATTTCCCAGGCAAGAATACTGAAGTGACTTGCCATTTCCTTCTCCAGGGGATCTTCCCAACCCAGGGATCAAATCTACATCTCCTGCATTAGCAGGCGGATTCTTTACCACTGAGCCACCCAGGAAACCCCTCTAGGAATGGGGACGACTGCTAAGGTGGACCACGAAACCACGAGAACTAGCACTTACTGAGCCCTGTGGCAGCCAAGCACTGCCCTAAGTGTTGACCATGGAACCTCTCAACGCACCCTCCCGCCCAGAGCTCCTGACATGTGAAGGTCAGGACCCTTTTGGAGCAAGACTGTAAAGAAGGGTTTGGGAGAGGTAACTGAAGGCAGCCCAAGGGAGGAGGGTGGAGTTCACAGGGTCATGGGTGAGGGTCCTGGGGTGCCCTCTGATGGGAGCTCAGCCCCCCATCCCTCCAGCATCTGTTACTTCATAAATATATTTGTTATTTTCTCCCTCTGCTCACCAGGTGGCCTCTGATTCGGGTTAAACCTAAAGGCTTTAAATTAAAGCTGCAATTAGATTATAAAGCAACATTTTGCCATTTGAGCAGAAATACTTTCTGGTTTTGACATGCAATATTATAATCCATTTTCCAGCGATATAACTGAGAACAATTTGCAGGCTATGTGTGGGTGGGCAGTCCAAATCCTTCCCACATCTGGCAGTCCTTGAATACAAGGGTGAAGATACCCAGGGAAACCATAAAAGGAAGTCTCCTGGCCAGTCTCTGGGGAGCCTTCCTCACAGGCCATGCACCGTGGATAGGGTTCACTGCAATGCCAGCTGGGCCCCCCTGGTAGAATCATGGTACCCCTTCCGGACCAGGCCAACTAGTTCCCTGGAGACCCACAGGCTACCAGAACAATGCCTACCCACCCATCAACATCTTCAGCTGCATTGCATCCTGACTGCAGGGGCCATCTGAAGGACAATTTGCTCTCTTTCTGGGTTGCTGGGGTGGGGCTCATCTCCTCCCCTACTGGATCCCAGGAAAATGTGGACCATTCACCCAGCCTCCTGGTTTCTCAAATGCCGGACCCTGGCCCCACTCCCCAGACCCCTTTATCACCCAGAAGTACTCTGTGTGTCTTAAAGTTAAGCCCTGATCCAAGGCCATGGCCTCCAGTCCTCCTTCAGTCTCCTTGAGACCCCCAGCTGGGCCTCTGTACTTTGTCACAATGGTCCTGGCTTCACTCTTCTTCTTCATGGGACGATGTCACGCTACAAGATGCTGAACCCCTCCTGCCAACATCCTCAGCTCCTGACCCCTCAGGCCCACCATTCTTGCATAAGCACAAGTGAGGATAACTCCAATGCCACACAGCCTCCAGGCACGCCGGATTGGGGCCGTCACACACACACAGCCTGGACCTCAACTAGGTCCTCATTCCAGCCACCTTCCTTCCAAAGAGCCCAGACTTTCCCAACTCACCAGCAGTGGCAGTTACCCCACACCTTTTCCTCCCTCCTAAGACCTGCTACTTAAGGCTCCCCACCTCCATTCTCCCAACCACCCCTCCAACCTCAGAGAGAAGATGGGAAACTAAAAGACTTCTTATTTTATGGCTTCCATACCAATCCTGAGTCCTCCCGTCTCTCTGTCCTGCCATTTCAACCACAGAGGAATCCCGTTTCCTGAGAGGCACCTGCCTCCACCTCCTGGGCTCTGTATTCCCTCAACTCCCTCAGCTCCATCGCCTCAACTCCCATCAACCCTTCAACGCCCTGCTTTCTGGCTTCTGACCCTGGTCCCTTCTGAAACCATCAGCATGTGGCACCAATAGGGTCCTTGTAACCAAGCCCAGTGCACCATCCAAAGCCCAGCAGCACCTGCCACCTTTGCCCCCTTCCTCCTTGACCCCTGCCCCCTGCGCTTCTGTAAGAAGACCACCTCTTGGTTTTCTCCTGCCTCTCACTCCTTCTCATCCCCTTCCAGGCATCTCTTGACTTTGAATATTCCCAAAAGGGCCACCTGCCTTGGGAAGGAGTTCAGAAGCTTAAAGAAGACAGGCGGTGTGTACAAAAATCAAGGAGAAAATGAACCATACGTCACATCAATGACTTAAGTCACAGGAGAAAACATGCAAACCTTCTGCTAACAATGTAACTTGTAGAAGAGGGGCAAATCCTTAATGTCTGGGCCACTTGAAGAGCTGATGCATCATCAGCTTTCACGAGGTCCCCAGTGGGAGTGGGAGGTGTTCCCTGGTGGCCTGCAGTGTTCCCAGCAGGATTTGGACTTGTCAGTGTGGGCAGGATTGACCCCTGCTCCTGGCCCCACTTTGGGAAACACAGCTCACCCCAGACCTTGCCCTCCTACCGCAAGGTTTGATGCCTGCACCCAGAAGTGAGATCCTGGAGAGAAAGCACAGGTGAGGCCACAGTCTGCCTTGGGACCTGAATCCCAATGTCCCTAAGACATAAGTGGGAGTCTTAGGACTGGCTGTGACTCACACCCTGAGGTGCAGAGTGGCCTGAGGCCCCAGGCTGGAGGTGACCAAAGGCAGGGAGGAGAGAGGAGGAGTGAGATTGAAGAGAAGATCCAGCTAACCCTGCCCCTGCCTCACCCCCTCGCCGGGATGAAGAGTCCATGCATTCCTCCTGTCCTCTCCTTTCATGATTAAGCTCCACAGAGAGCCAGCCACTTGAGCCTGAGATGGGAATCCCATTCCACCTCCTCCCTCTGCCTCTCGCCTCCCCAGTGTTTTTACCCACAGCCAAATGCGGCCAAGGCCTCCTGCTTAGCTTTGCTCCAACTGTCCTGAGTACCCCATTTTAATCTGATGCTTCTGACCCATCCAAGACAGCTAAAAGAGCCTTCTCTCAACTGTTCCCTACAATCATGTCAGCAAGTGTGACAAGATCCATAAAGCCAAATGCCTAACTCAGCAGGGCAGTCCCAGTTCCCCACACTATGCACTGCCCAATCCACAGCCCAGCCCCACCTCAGCACTATCCACAGCCTCCCAAGGTCCAGACACACAGACTCTTGTTCTTACATCGTTTCATGACCCCATCCCTTTTAACCAGCTATTCCTCCTACTTGGAATATCTTTCCAGACTCCCTACTTACTGCCTGTCAAACTCCTACTCACTCTCCAAAGCCCAGCTTGCATGTACTTCTTTTGTAAAGGCTTCTTGTCTCCCTCTGAAGTGTCTCACTCCCAATTCTGTGCCCACACCCGGCTGTCAGTCGCCCCACTGCCACCCAGGAGGGATACATTTCAGCTCATTCATGCATGTGGTGGATCCCAGAGGAAGCCATGAGCTCCTCAAGGCTATTCATCTTTGCAGCTACAGATTCTGACCAGGTGCATGAACACTGAACAAATGAATCCAGAACATTGCTCTAAGGCAGCGCCAGGTGAAAGACAGCCTCAGCCCTTCTGAACTCGAGCTCCTCCTCATGCCCTGGCCCCTCTTCAGCCCCACGGACATCCGGATCTCTGTCCTCCCCATCACCACTGACTTGAACACCCAACTACTGGCAGCCACTGGCCCCAGTCCCACACAGGCCTTGGCCACCTGCTGCTGGCTCTCTGTGGATGGGCCATGGACAAAGCCATTCACACCTGTAATCCACATCCCACAGGGGCAAGTCAGGTTCTGCTCCCATGACTACTCATCAGGACAGGAGGACGGACGGTCTGACACTCACCCCTGATGCGGGATTGGCGGTCCAGCCCAGCTCTGCAGTAGCCGTCCTGGTGTCCATTAAAGTTTCTGAAGGTCAAAAAAAGGAAAAAATAGTGAGTCAGAAGAATTACTGGACAGTGAAGTTACTTAGGACTGTAAATGTCAGTGCTAGGAACCCTGGGCTCCTCTGCCAAGCCTACGGCTGACGGGAAGAGGTCTGCTAGGAGGAGCAGCTCGTGGCAGAGTTAGGTACAGACCTCAGGTGTCCTGATGCTAAGGCTCTACTGAATGACCCCAGGCCACCTGGGGGATGGTGTGTGACATCATCTGCCTACTCATCACTTTAACCCTGAGACATGGCATCCTCTCACATCACTCAACCTATGTGTTGACCAAGTACTCAAATCGAATTCCCCCCTCAAGTCTTTCTCAGCCACCCCCTTCTGATCTCCGACTCCCTACTCCTTTCTCCCCACTCCTGTCTTCTGCTTCCCCTTGGGCCTCCATGTTGACACTCTCAGCTGATTTCCCTTCAACTTCTCTGGCCCCAACACTCAGTCCTCCTGCAGGTTGGGGGCCCAGATTCACGGCCGCCGCCTTCCCAAGACTCTGCTGAAAGCTCATGCGGCTTTGGCAAAGGCCTCACCCAAACACAAACACACATCTCAGACCCCAGGGGCCTGCTTCCTGGTCACCAATCCCTCTGGCCAGGAAGCGAAAGACGGACACCCTGGCTTGGCTACAAGCCCCCAGGGGCACCAGGGTGGCTACAGCACATACACCCAGATCACCAGGCACCACGTAGCAATTACAGAGCTGATATTTACTACAACTGTTTTTGGGCAGGTAGCAGTGAAGTGTCCTGAAAACGGGGCACCTTTTTCTTTTTTCTGTCTTTCCTTTTCAATCTATTATTGACTGCTGTCAGCCCTACCTCTCGATGGAAACTTCTGCCCAAAACCTGACTAGAGCTTTGGTCAGCAAGTCCAAAAGCCCTTTTGTTTGCAGGGGGGTTTGTTTGTTGTGTATGGGGGTTAGTGCGTTTTGGCTGTACTACACGGCATGTGGGATCTTTGTTCCCCAACCAGGGATTGAACCCGTGCCCTCTGCACTGGAAGCAGAGTCTCAACCACCAGACCACCAGAGAAATCCTTTTTGTTTTTTAACAGCAGCTTTACTGAGGTAGAAATGGCATGCAATAAACTGCATATAATTAAAGCATACAATTTGATAAGTTTTGACATATACTGATACCCATGAAACCATCACCACGATCAAGAAACAGAGCCATCATTCCCAGAAGCTTCCTGTCCCTTTAAAATCCCCTGCCCCACCCCGTTACTGTTCCCAGGCAATAACTAATCTGTTTTTTCTCACTGTAGGCTAACTGGCATTTTCCAGAAATTTATATAAATGAAATCATATAGTATACTTTCTTAATCTGGCTTAGCTCAGCATAATTAAGATTCACCATATTTGTGTGTATCAATAGTTCATTCCTTTACATTGCTAAGTAGTATTTCACTGTATGGAGAGATTGCATTTTGTCTACCAATTCACCTGCCATTTTCATTTTGGGGCTATTACATGAGAGTATATGAGAGTTCCAGTTCATCCACATCCTTGCCAACACTTGGCATGGTCAGTCATTTTTAATTTTGGCCACTTTAACCGAGTGCAGTGGTATCTCATTGTGGTTGGAATTTTCATTTCCTTAATGAAGAGTGATGTTAAGCATCTTGTCACATGATTTCTTGTCATCTGTATATCTTTCGGTGAAGTGTCTGTTTGATATTTTTCCATTTTTAAATTGGGTTGTTTCCTTATTGTTGAGTTTGGTAGGTTCTTTATTCTGGATACAAGTCCTTTATCAGACCAGATGGTCTACAAATATTTTATCCCACTTTATGATTTATCTTTTCATTCCTTTAATAGCATCTTTCAAAGAGCAGAAGTTTTAAATTTTGGAGAAATCTAATTTATCAACTTTTTTCTTTTATGGTTTGATATCATACCTAAGAAATCTTTGCCTAACCCAAAACTACAAAGGTTTTTCTCCTACCTAGATCTATGATCTATTTTGAGTTAAGTTTTACCTAAGTTGGAAGCTATGAGTCAAATACACAATTGTGAGGGGCTTTTTTTTTTTTTTTTTGGCATGGGAGTCCAGAGTTCCAAAAGGGCACCTTTCAAAATCAGACAGTGGTGCTCTTTAGGTTAGCAGAGGTGTCTTATGCACTTGAACTTCCCAAGGCATGTATCAAAGCACCAGGCACAGTACACCCTAACTGAACAGGTGGGTCAGCAAACATGGGTACAGGACATAGACTTGATGTGCTGTTTTGGTTTCTCCCTACTGTTTCCTTTTCTCCTGAACATCCCTCCTTCTCCTGTGAACAGTTATTCTCTGTTTTCTATTCCAGGCAGGAGATGGGAAGTATGAATGCAGAAATTTGGGCTCCTTAAGAAACAAAAGAACTCCTGGCATAAACCAAAGGATTAGGAAGAAACCTACCCTGTGGGCAGGACTGAGGCAGTGAAAATAAAGTGATAAATGAGGAGCCGTGCTGAGTCAAGGGGTGTCCTATGCCCTTGTCTCTCAGTGCTCAATCCCAGAGGAGGGATGGTGGGAGTCTGCCCAGGTGACAGGGCCTTGGACACCCAGCATCCCAGCCTGGAGTGACCCCACCAGGTGGACATGGCATAGACGGAGCAGACAGAGTCTCTGGGCCAGAACAGGTCTAGTGAAGGGACCCCAGAACCACCCCATGGTGACTGGCATGGACTATACCCATGGCTCAGATGGGATCCAGGGTATCTCAATGGGACCAGTATGGACAGGGGCTAACAGGTCAGTGAGGCACCTCCTCACAACCTGCCTCCCAGTGGAGTGGGGGCTCTCACTGCAAACAGGGGAATAAAGCAAATACAGGGAGTTGGGTTTACTAGCCCATCCAAGCTCACTTGGAGTTGGATCAAGAGTGGTGCCCCTTGAATAACTGAAGGAACGCAAGCACAGGAACAGACTGTTT
The DNA here is from genome assembly GCF_963930625.1 of Muntiacus reevesi. Lineage (NCBI taxonomy): Eukaryota > Metazoa > Chordata > Mammalia > Artiodactyla > Cervidae > Muntiacus > Muntiacus reevesi. The sequence continues at coordinate 14,430,141 of NC_089256.1, forward strand.
GAGTTTGTTTTCTCCGCCGATTCTTCCGACAGCTGGGGAGGCCGGTTCCTGCAAGGAGCAGCCCTCCTTCTCCCCCGCGTCTCCACTTCACAGCACTAATAATGATCATAATGACACACCAGATTTACATAATACATGTCTCCAAAGGCACTCCATGAGGCCCTGGAGAAATTCATCTCCATGATTAAATGCCTTCGCCAGGTGGGCCTGAATCAGGAGTCACTGAACCCACTTTGCAGAGTTGGGGACCAGGGTACAGAATAGTGTAGTGCCTCCTTCAGGGTCACACAGCCTCCCATCCTGAAGCTGATAGCCTCAAATCTCAGCCTGCTGCCTACTGGGCAGACATGGGTGTCTGTGGACTCTGCAGTTCCCTGGAATGGAGGGTCTTGTTCAAAAAGCTAAGAAGCCACAAAAGCCCCCCAGAACAGCACATATTGCAATAAAAATGTATATGGAGGCACTCCCCAACTTCAGGATCATGCTGAAGTTCAGTGAAGAGCAGAGGACATGAGCAGGGAGGGAACTAGAGTCCAGAACCAATAGTAAGAAACAGCCTTCACTCCTAAATCTTCCAAGGACTGGTTTGTTCTGTTAACCCCAGGAATACAATCTAAGAGTTCATTATATTCATAGTTACCTGCTCAAGGGCTATAATTGAATCTGTTTCTAAATAATGTTTTCCATCCACCTTCTTGGACAGAACTTGCAACGAGAAGAATCCATTTCTCTGCATCCTGCCCGCCGTGGAGATGGAAGGCCACAAAACCATAAACCATCCACTCGATATGATTAAGGGCAGTTTCTTTTCTGGCACAGAGCACTCCTGATTATGGCATTACACTCTGGTGGGGGCTGAATTAAAGTGATTTGAGGAGGTTTACATCTCCCTGGAGATGAAGAGAGTACTCATTTGCATTTATAAAGCATATTGAGAGTTCTGGCAGAAAGTTATGGTGGAAGCACAATTAAATATTTACCATCACTTCTGCTCTCAAACAGCGGCATGGGGACCAAACCAGCTGGAGGTGCATGTGTTGCTGTCAGATCACATGCCTACAGGGGCATGACTCTGGGACCCATACCCACCAGCAGCCTCTGCTCTCTGGGCGTGCGTGCTCACTGCCCAAGGGGGAAAAGCTGAGGAGGGCACATGGAGGGCAGAGGAGGCGCTGGGGTAGGCAGGTGGGGTTCAGGCCCCACTTCCACCACATAATGACCATCTCTCCCCCCTCCCTCCTCACCTGCAGAACGGAGGAGGACTCGTTAGAGCTTAGGGCCAAGAGTGGACTGCATGACACAGATCACCGCAAACAAATGCTTTTATTATTATAACTGAACCACTCCAAGCTTCAGTTCCTTAGCTATGAAAAGGATCTAAAGATGGTATCTGTAAAATACCTCTAAGATTTCTATAAGAATTAATGATCACAGATACCTACTGATCATCTGCCTCCTTCCTTTAAAGACCCAGGAGTGACACAAGCAGAGAATACAGCAGCGAATCGGAGTAGTGGGTCCCCTGGAGGGACTCTTGGTCCAGTGGAGAGACAAGAAGCAAAGTCTCCCTCGTCATTCTGTTCTGGCTGAGCCCATGAGAAGGAAACCGAGAAACTCAAGGGAATGGACGTGTGGGGAGTAAGTGGGTCCATCCCCAAAGACACATGCCACTGTCTCTGGGCAAAGGCAACACTGGCCTCCTGGGCAGGGGTGGGCTATGGTGGGAGCGAGGAGCAGAGACATCTGCCTCAGCTGGGAGAGATGACAGAGTGACCAGGAGAAGCAGAGACAGGTCGACGTGGATGAACTGGGAGTCATCCCAAACCTAACAGCGGGGTGAGGAAGACTGAGCCAGAGAGGAGGGGAGGCCGCAAGGGGAGACAGAAGGGGGTCTCTGGCAGGAGCCAGTCAGGCTGGCAAGAACCCGAGAAGCCTGGGGCACATGAGCAGCCTGGTAGAGAGACCCCATTTTCCCAGGGAACAATTTCCCTTCAGTGGTTCTGGTAGGGAAACCCTCAGGGTCCCCCATCCAACCACGGGGGTCAGCCACCTGAGGGTCGGGGTGGTGGGGGCAGGTCTGAGCCCCCTGCACAGAGGAAAAGGCAGCTGCCACCCAGCTCTGCAGACGGTTCCCCTTTCTGTCTGGATTGGCACCTTGGGATGTATTGACATTTGGGATGAATTAGATGCCCATCATGGTGAAAGAGAGCTAAATAAACCCTCTCCTTACAGTTCTGCCACTCTTTCTGGAGAGACATTAATCAGACATTCAGCTGAAAATATTTACAACGCCCTTCCATGGTGGTAACAATATACAACAACATACACAGATGGAATGGGGGCTTCCGGGCCTCCACTGAGCAGAGCCTCATGTGTATTTGATAAGGCAAATCCAAGGACCTTCCAAGCAGGGAAGAACCAGCGCGGCCGTGCAGTCACTGCCCGGTGCAGCCTTCTATGGCTCACGGAGCTCACGAAACCCAGGAGCCACAGCCCAGAGTCGCTCCACGAATCCAGGTCCTCTCAGGTCAAGGCCAGGAGTTGGAGGTCAGCCCACTGCAGCCCCAGCCTCTCCCTCAGCCTTCACGAGGGGTTGGGATCCCTGGAAGAAGGCTGAGATGCATGGCATCAGGGGGTGACGGTACCCATGCAGCAAAGGTTGTCTGAATCGCTCCCACAGGCAGGTGGGCGCTGTGCAGGAACCAGAGACAGAGCAGAAGAAAAGAGACACCCTGGCCCTCGAGGACTTTGCAGACAAGTGAGAAGACAGAAATTAATCAAATAACCACGCAGCTAAATCTGCAATTACGGCCTCACTGAGCGGCAGGAAGGGGGAATCCCAGGGACAGTTGTGAACACTGAATAAAATGACAGGTGTGAGGAGCCTGGTGTGCAGCTGGCACTTCCTCCTGCCTTACCCAGGAGGCACAGTGACCAGCCCCTTCACACACACACACACACACACACATTGTTCCAGGACTGAGTCTACACCAGCAGGAACAAGACATGTAGTGAGCAGTCTCCCCCACTCCCAAATCCAGAGTGTGCCAGCGCTCACAGTGTGCTGGGCAGCTCTGATCACAGTGAGGCCCTCAGCCTCTCCATGGGACCCCTACGTTGCCCTCCAGACCTGAACTCATCACAAGAACCTGAGCATTTCCAGGAGATCACTCCTCCAGCCACCATCCCAGGCTCCTTGGTGCCCCCACTCATGGCCTTGCTCCATCCATCACCATGGCCTGCCAAAGATGCAACCCAGGCTCACTGCAGGGGCCTCGTGGAGCTCTTTCTCCAGGTCTTCCCTGGGGGGTGTGTCCTATCTTCATACATCCCGTTCACTGGGCAAAGAACTCCTGATGATGCCTACAAGATTCCTCAGGTGTCTGCCACTCTCGCAAACCTCAGCCCCGACACAGGGTCCCGCAACCAACAGCTGCTCATCTGCAACTTCACACTTGCCCAGACTTCCTATTGCCAGTTCAGTCCAGTCTCCAGGTAATCTCATCGCCAACCTTCTGAATAGACTTCAGCTTGCCCCCCAGGACAGAGGAGCGAGAGCTGTGCCCGCTCTGGGTTTGGAGATGGCTCTGGTTGAGTGTGAACTGGGAAAGGCACCAGCTAGCCTCAGGGGCTTGTGTTCTGGTGTAACTGGGCCCTGGGCCCAACACAGCTAGTAAAAAAATGTTCCAAGCAAGCCTTTCACATCTCATCCCATGTGTCCACCCAGGCAAAGGTTCTTCACACGTACCCCGCTCCACATTTTCCCACTGCCGTTCCCTGGAGCCCTGGTGGGAAACCTCAGGCGCCTTTAGCTTTGACTCCTTGTTCTCCCCAGTCCATCATCAGATCACTCACCACGCCACAGTGACTCCTGTACCTTCTTCACTGTGTGTTCCTTTCCAATATCAGCAACTATGAGTCCAGTCCTACACAGTGGGACCACAGCAACCACCTCCTAGCTGGTGTCTCAGCAGAGGCTCCATCTGTACCATTCTCCACACAGCTGCTCAGTTTAGCTCCTGCTGTCCATGTAACTAGTTCAAAGGCAATACGGCCACACTCAGCAAAGGCTTATAGAATCTCGGTTCCTCTGATCACCCAGTGATGTCACCCCCAAGACACTGGCCAAAGGAAAACAGAAGGCTCTATATCCTGAAGATATTCATTACAGCATTATTTAGAACGTGAGAACACTAGAACCAGCCTATCCAGAGGGGAAGGAAATGTAGGACTGCACACCCACATTCACACTCCTGGACTGTTACAATGTCACAGCATCAGGATGTCAGCAACTAAACACGGAGCAGGGCACAGAACCGTGTTGGCCCAACAGATGCAACTCGGGCAACAGCGCTTCAATGGAGTACAAAGACCAGAAAGCCAAGTGCAAGAGCTCATAGGTCAGGGACACCAGTTTACCATCACTCACATTCTTCTATTTCACATGCTGTTTTAGAAGACACACGTTCAGAAACAGAAATTTAGCCCACCTTCTAAAAACCCCTATTTCATCCAATCTTACTCCCCTACTTTATGATTTCCAAAGTCTCTTCACTAATACAAGATATGCCACAAACTTCCGGCCTCCATGAAGCTTCTGCTCCAAGCCCAACTTTTCCAAATTGATCTTCAATTTCCCAAAGGAGACCCATCATCCCCCACACCCTGTGCCCAGGCAGGGCCTCCTGCCTGGAATGGCTTTTTCCTCTTCTCTACCTGAATTCTGTTCTGAATCTTTCTTGCCCAAGTGCACTGTAAATACTTTGAGAAGGCATAGCTGTGACTTACATCCCATAGACTTTAATCAGATGCCTTATGTAGCAGAAATACTCCATCAGCTCTGGAGACCTGGATTCAAGTCCCAGCTCCAAGACTAACAAGCAAATCAACATCTGAACATCAAAATCTGATTTTCCAGAAAGAGGTATCTCTCTTGCATCCCTGAGCCAGTGAGACCAGGCCCAGAAAGATGCTCTGTATATTCTTAAGAACACTCATTGGAATAACATTTATTTACTGTCTCTGCCAAGTGTAAAGTGTAAGGTGAAGAGGAACTGTTATTACATAAGTCTCCATTGACTGGTGTGTAAGAGTGGTCGGTGCAGAAGAGAAGCAAGCCTGAGTAAATGGAATGAGCCAGTCCAGCCCATCTGCTGAATGACTGACTGACTGAATGAGGCAGAAGAGACACTTAAACCACAAATACGAACTGTGAAATTTGCTCTTTTATAGAACGCAGATTAGTGCAGTCCTCCCCACCACACCCTTCTCCTTCTGTTTCTTTCATTTCTTAAGGTGCAATTAATTATCATAAATAGAAAGAAGTCACAGTTTAGATGGGTCAGAGCCCAGAAATGTGCCTCTAGGAGGTGGGAGGGGCTCTGGGTCTGGTCCTGGTTTCCACGTGGCAGAACTGGTCAACAAGCCAGAGGCACAACTCTGATTTCCCTCCCTCCCAGAGCTCTACCAAGTGAGGCTCCCTGGGAAGCAAACCAGAGCAGGGGGACCTGCCATGGGCTGTTCAGCTGGGGAGCTGGAGAGGGCTGGGGACAAGCCTCAGAAGGGCTGCCTTCTCTGCCCAGCCCAGCCCAGCTCAGACACAATCTAGGTAGCTTCAAACAACAGAAATGCAATGTCTCACTGCCCTGGGGGGCTAAAAGTCCAAAATCAGGGTGTCAGCAGGGCCATGCTCCCCCTGAAACCTGCAGGGGGGAATCCTTCCTGGCCTCTTCTAGTTGCTGGGGTCTTCCTGGCAATCTTTGGTGTTCTTTGCCTTGAAATTGAATCATTCTGATAAAAAGCAGAGACATTACTTTACCAACAAAGGTCCTATGGTTTTTCCAGCAGCCATGTATGGACGTGACAGTTGGACTGTAAAGAAGGCTGAGCACCAAAGAATTGATGCTTTTGAACTGTGGTGTTGGAGAAGACGCAAGAGTCCCTTGGACTGCAAGGAGATCCAACCAGTCCATCCTAAAGGAGATCAGTCCTGGGTGTTCATTGGAAGGACCGATGTTGAAGCTGAAACTCCAATATTTGGCCACCTGTTATGAAGAGCTGACTCATTTGAAAAGACCCTGATCCTGGGAAAGACTGAAGGCAGGAAGAGAAGGGGACAACAGAGGATGAGATGGTTGGATGGCATCACCAACTCAATGGACATGAGTTTGAGTAAACTTCGGGAATCGGTGATGGACAGGGAGGCGTGGTGTGCTGCGGTCCATGGGGTTGCAAAGAGTCGGACATAACCGAGTAACTGAACTGAACTGAACTGATCTCTGCCTTCAGGGTCACGAGTGACCCCAAGTGCCTCTTTCTTCACATGGCCATCTTATAAGATATCAGTCATATTGGGTTAGGCGTCCAACCTACTTTAGTATGACCTCATGGTAACTAATCATATCCACAGTGACCCTATTCCAAATAAGGTCATATCATAAGGTACTGAGGTTAGGGCATCAACCTAGGCGATCATTTGGAGCCAAGGAAGTGTCACCAGACACTCACTGTGAAAGTGCTTAACAAATCAGAGTTGGTCCCCTAACAGCAAGCACTGTCATGCCCTGGTGTGGGCAGTGGAGTATCTTAAGGGCCTAAGCTCCCAGCTAGGTCCTAAGGCCCCCTCTGAAGGGTGGGCTTTGGTCCCCCAACCCCAGCCCGCCCTGGCAGTCTTGATTGAAAAGCCTCGGCCCTCCAGCTGCCCTCTAATTCCTCCTCAGCCCTCCTTGTCCAACCACCAAGGGATGCTGTCACAGTCTCCTTCAGCCATGCACACCATGCACGGGGGATCTGGGATGGGGCTGCAGCCTCGGCATGAGTGTACCGAAGGCCTCTCCTGCAGGCTGCCCGCGTAGACACACTGGACCCTATGTGGTCTCACCCGGGCCTAAAGGGAAGACTGACGATGTAGCCCAAATAGCCAAGCGGCTCCCCTGATCCCACATACACTCTGAGGCCCAGGAAACACCAACACGCCAGGCCTCTTCCCATGTTATTCTCAGTGCCCTGGTGCTGGTGCAAAGCTGGTGAAGCTGGCATGCAGGGGTGCCAGCCACAGCTCTACAGCCACATCCCAAACCCAGTGACCCCAATACTGCCCTCTTCAGCACATGCCTCCCCATCCCAAGGTGGGGCATGGGCTCTGCAGCCAGAGGGCAGCAGCCTCCAGCAGCCAGGCCTGGGGGCCACAGCGCCTCTGCTGGGCTGGACACAGGGACATTCTGGGTTAACCAACAACAAATGTCTATATAAGGGCTCTGGTCAGGGATGGGGACCCACAGTGGCCTGTGGAGTTGGGGGTGGGGGGAGGGTTATGGACTCATGCACACGCATGCCCCACAGCCTGTTCATGAGTGTAGCTCCAGCAGCCTCTGCTATGGAGAATACAGGTTCTCTTGGTCCAGAGTGTCAGGCTTCATTCTTCAAAACTATGGCTGAAGAATCACTGGTTTGAGAACAATGGTGCTGGGCAGTGGTCTTCTCTCTCATCAACAGTCTCATGTGCCACCAGGGAGGGTCCCCTCTTGCAAGGCCACCAAGAACTAAAGGCAAGAGTCTCTCCTCACATCCAGAGATGCTTGGGAAGAGGTCAACAAGCAGCTCAAACATGACTGAGCGGCTTTCACTTTCACCCTTTGAGTTTTCCCAAGGGCCAAGGTCAGGGACAGAACTTCAGAACAAAGGCAGGGCGCCCACACGCCTGTCCTGTTACCTACTCATCGTCCTGATGGATCAGCACCACCCGGTCCACCTTTCAGAGTGAAAGGATTTCAACAGTGTTCTTGCCCAAGCAGAGGCGGAGGCTCTGTGCCGGGCCCGCCCCTGGGAGACTAGGCCCTTGTGGAGCCCTGCCTGTCCCCTCCCCACGCCCCTACACTTACCCTGCATGGCATGCCACCCCCATCTGGCTCCTCGATGGAGGAGGGGACTTGGAATTCAAGGACTGACAGCTGCTCTGCAACAAAAGAGAAGCCCTGAGCAAGTGAGACTATACACAGGCGCAAGGAAAAAGGGAGACTGAAAGTCTTCATTTTAGGCACAAGATGCCCAACAGCCCCTCTGTCTTCTGCCTGATTCCTTATCTACATTCTTTTCCTTTTATCTCAGCTCCCTTTCCCATTCTAACGTCTATATTTCCCGATCCTTCAAGCTGGTCAGACACCCTCTCAAATCCACTTGCACCTCTCCTACATCTGAAAATACCCCAGAGCCAGAGAAATGAGAAGAAAAGACGGTCTCACCCATCCTGGCTGGGGATCTCTGACCCTCCGCAGCATCAAACATCTGTAGGCAGAACCCAAACCAGCCAGATGGTGTCAGTGGGCACAGACAAGGTAGACCTTGGAGGCTCCTCTACGCCCAGGCACGATGGTCAGCAGCCCTGGGCACACCCAGGCCATCAGGGACTGGGGGGCCTTTAACCAGACCTGCAGCAGAACTCCTGCCCAAGCCCTCACATCCTCGTGACCCAGCTTCCCACCCTAGCACCAACACGGGTGCCTTTCAGCAGCAAGGAGAGAAAGTAGACTCTCCAGGAGTGTTGTGGTCCAGGGGCATCCTTTATCTCTCTGCTCCAGCACGCTGATGGTGCCGGCCTGGCCAGGAGCCCACTGCTCAGTGCCTCACCTATTTGCATTTTTGTAGGGAGAGTCAAAGACCCATTAAGATGGAGAAGCCTGGCATTTTGCAGTCTCCCAGGACTGTGAATTCTAAGGGAGATTAGATCCGCTTGCCCTGGCCATTTTGACAGCCCTGTGAGTTGGCGCCAATGGCACACAGGTAAGAATCATGCATAATAAGCCGGCTGCCTCCGCTCCTCATCCACAGGAGGAGAGAGGGCTTCTCACTTGCTGGGGGATGCAGGCACCTGGGGGCATCAATCACCCGGGAGAAGAGAGGGGAGGAGAGGCCACACGCCCATGCAAAATGACTCTCTGCAGCCCTAATGAAGGCCGGCGATGGATGGTGGCCTGGGCTCGTTAATCACAGGGAACATGCTGCCGTCTGCCTCTCCTTCCAGCCCTTCTGTGCCCGCATCCTGGGTTGATCTGTGGCACAGTAACTCTCAGATGTCACTGCCACCTCCCAGGGGCACCAGGGGGAGGGCTCTAGTAGGGTTTTGGGGGATGTGCCAGGGAAGGAAGAAGTGGGGCCTGGAAGGCAGGCCCTGGCCTTCTCCTGGACATATCCTGGACCAGCCTGGGGCTGATGACTCCCGAGGGGCCACCAGAGCTGACACACCCCCTTGGGGCCTCTTCAGAGAGTGCCTCCCACCAGATACACAGACATCCTCTTCCAGGGGTCTGTATCCTTGGCATGGCCATGGAGGGGCGCTGCCCCATGGCACCACTCTCCTGGCCTCCAGCCTTCATGCCCAGCCCACCCTCCTCTCTCCAGAGAGCCAGACTCTGTCCAGAAAAATGCCCGGAGTGGTCAGTTGTCCACGTTACTGTTGTCCATCCCAGGAGTGTGGGCAGAGAGGCTCCAGGCTCTCATCACATGCTGGCAGCAGGGCCAGGCCTACTCTGCAGGTCTGCCGTCTCCTGGTCTGTTCCCTCTGACAAACTGATGTGGAGTTGGCCACCCTTCTGCTCATCTCACTTTAGTTGCTTGTTACATGGAAACATCTGCATAAAATGCCTCCTCTGCAGCTGACGGCACTGTCCTAAGGCCTGGGTGTGGGGGGGGGGGGGGGCATCTGGGTTGTGATATGGCATTTGTCCAGTCCCCAAAGCCTGACAGCTCTCAGAGGGTGACAGTTCCTGCCCTGGGAGGGTTCAGGCCCCAGACTACCCCTGCCCTCCCTTCCTGGGGCAGAGGGCAGCTCAGGCATTCCTGACCAGAGCAGGTGGGGAGCAGGACTCTGGCTACCAGGCCTGCCAGCCCCCAGCTGGGGGAAGCCAGCAGGACTCCTCTAAGGCTAACAAGGGAGCCTCAAATTCTCTGGAGATATTTCTGTAAGAAGGCATTCACTGTGGGGAGGACACTAATAGCCTCGAGAGTGTTTGGGGTCTCAGGAAATGCTGGGTGCCAGGGGCCAGTCAAGTCTATTGATTGGAAAACACAAATATAATAGAAGCATTCCCGGGGTGCTCCTCGGCTATCTTGGTGATCATAGAGACTTCTTAGGAGCAGGACTGACAGGCAGGGCGGACGGGCTTCTTGACAAGGAGAGGCACAATGCCAAAAGGTCAATTCCCAATGCCAGGAGGCATCATGGAGTTACAAGGGCAGCACCAGAGGGGCTGTGGGCATCACCCCACTGGCCACCACACCCACTCAGCTAGAGGAGGCCAGAATTACGATCTCACAGGCCAGAGGGAGCCATTCTCCTGGCAGGCTCCTCTCTGGGTCTGCTACTGGTGCTCCTATCACCACCTCACAGATGACGGTGGTCATGCAGCACAGGAGGGTGGGTTCAGAGCCCAGGACAGGCAGACCATCACAAGCACTCAAAATCCATCCAACAGAACAGGGGAAATGACGAAAGGCAGAGAGTGACAGAGGCTGCCTTGAGGGTGCAAGGGGAGAGGTGGGATAGAATGCGGGCTTCAGTCACCAGGGAGGCTCCTGCAGGAAGCATGACGGGGCCTCCACCTTGCAGCCGGCAGCCTGTGAACTCGGGGCCTGATTCATAGAGCGGGGCTGGCACATGGGTGAGGCACAGAAGGTCCACAGAGGAGACTCCCATCACTCACAGAGCCTATAGGACATGGGTCAGGGACTCGCCGGAGGAGGAGCCCAGAATGCAGGCCCCACAGAGCTGGGGTACCAGTGGCATGTGGGCTACACCCTCAGGGCGGGAGGAGAGCATGACTGGGGGCTCAGGCAGGCTTCCACAGAGGGTGCTAGGGACGGTGGCCAAGCCTCAGAGAAATGGACAGATGTGGTGGGGTGAAGGGTCGGTGTGATGAGGACAGACTCTCAGAGGCTCCGCCTGAGAGGAAGCAGAAGCACAGCCCCTGTCTCTCCTGACCGAGGGCCATGGGGGCCCCTGGGAATCGCCTCCTCCTCCTCAGGGCCAGAAGCTTACAAGGAAGGCTGTTCATGCACTTGGCCTTGCATGAACAAGGCCTCCACGATGGCGTGAGGCAAAAGTATTGTGACTCTCCACTGTGGTTTTTTGGACAAAACAACAGACTGAAAAATCAGATCTGCATCTCTCCTCCTTTTGAACTGAAAAAAGATTAAGTTCAGTGACACAGGATCTGGAGCTCTGTTCCCTGTCCTCCAGCCTGCACCTGACGACCAGTCCAGACTTCACCTGCCCACTCACTTCACTTCCTGCCTACCCAAAGGCAATCAGAGACTAGGCCCAAATCTAGGTGCCACTCTCAATTCAGAACCTCTCAAAGTGGCTCAGATGGCTTGATGACTCAGATGGTAAAAAAATCTGCCTGCAATGCAGGAGCCACAAGTTCGACCCCTGGGTCAGGAAGATCCCCTGCAGAAGGGAATGGCTACATATTCCAGTATTCTTGCCTGGAGAATTCCATGGACAGAGGAGCCTGGCAGGCTACAATTCATCAGGAAGATCCCCTGCAGAAGGGAATGGCTACATATTCCAGTATTCTTGCCTGGAGAATTCCATGGACAGAGGAGCCTGGCAGGCTACAATTCATGTGGTCACAAAGCGTTGGGCATGACTGAGCAACTAACACACACAAACGCGCACACACACGGTATACAAAGCTCCAGAGACTGGGTGCACTCCTCCTCCCAGCTTCGGGCTCTGATCCAGCACCCTCACCAGCTGGTCACTCAATCTTTGCTTGCATACCACCCAAGATGCACTCACTACCTGCCCAGCTGGACCATTTTCTCATCAGAAGTCTGCCTCCTGGGATTTCCTTTCTTCAACACTTGCTGTGCCCTAAAAGGGTCCCCAAAGAACCAATTGCTCCCTTTCTCCATGGCAGCCCTTCCGAGTTTTCTGTCTCCCAGTCCCATGCTCTTGGCTCCATCAGCTCTCCTGCCAGCCCCTATCACCTCTGACAGATCTGAACATCACATGAGAGGGAAGGGGGCTGTCACATGCTGCTGGGCACACCCTACTTCCCTCTTCATCTCCCTGTAGATCCCTTACCACGCATGAGGATGCAGGTCCCACCCTCCCCTGCCAAGCACGCCAGGGTCTCCTTAGGAGAACCAAGGCTCCTTGGAGCTCTGAATCCATTGCCAGCGCCCCTTTCGAATCCCTTCTTCCTGGCCCTCACCTCCCTCCTCCTATTCCCTCTACCCACTCCCTTTTTGTGCTGTTGTTGCTGCTTAATAGGGTGTTTCTGGGATGAATAGTGTTTTCAGCTCCAGCTGGGAATACATCCGGCCTTTACCAGCCACACCCCTGTCCTCATGGAGCTGGTGAAGGTCTAAGGAGAGCTGGGCCCAGACAATGGGCCAGCAGACTCACTTGAGAACTCACAAAAGCCCCATTTCCCTCCACGTAGCAGAGTGACAGGCACAGAGAACAAACCTCTGCCTGCATGCTGCCCACATGGGATGCCGTGGGGGCTTGGGGCCCCTGAACAGAGAGGCTGGCGCTCTTGGGCTCTGGTCCCAAGAGAGAGCTGACATGAAGCATTGGAATTCACAGAGCTGCAGATTCCCAGGGGTTTGGCATAGTCCCCACCCACACGGTCATCGGGAACACCAGCACCTCCAACCCTGACACGCTGGAGCCTCTGGGTGCACATACAGAAGGGCCCATATCATGTGTTTAGATTCTGAGAGACAAGGGCTTGTGAAAAGGAAGATAGGATATGAAGCTCCCTGCACTCCAGGCTTCCTGAGGGTGGGCAAAGTGCCTGGAGAGGCAGACATGGAACACTGGCCCCTACGCATCTGCTGTGAGGACAGGTGAATGGATCAGTGACTGAATCAGTGAGGAGATGAGACGCTAGTGGGGGTGCCAGCTCTGGCCTCCAGCATCTCAGGGGAGGAAGCTTACCTGGAACACACTGGTCCCTAACTCTGCACCAGGATGCCCTAACTTTAAGGTCAGCAACATGTAAATCCTGGCATTTAGGAGGGGAGAGCACAGGTGAGGCAGATTTGCACATGGACGACTACGCATCGCCTCCCATGTACACTGGACTGGTGAAATGTGGACCGAGTCCAAGACTTCTGTTAATTTTTAAGTTGAGTAATGCAACCAAGGATACATTCTTTATTGTAAAATGCCCATTCTCTTTGCCTTCTCTTGATATCCATCACCAGTACTACTGGCTGGCTTTCATGGGAAGGAGGCAGGAGCCACCTTCTCCCTGCTTCGTCAGAGTTACTCTAATGGACATAACATAACATAACATAATATAATGATGATAAATGGCAAATAGCAAGCAACTGTGTCCCTTTGGCAGGTCCACTGCTGCTGTGATTCAAATTCACATCTCAGAAAAATGACCTGGAACTTCATTCTACAATAGTCACAACTCAGTGTTAACTTTGGGAATGGCTAGAGACAACAAGCCATGTCTTCTTTATGCTTCACTAAGATCCTTGGGCTTGCCTCCCCAAACTTCAGAGAAATGATGCCCAGCATTATTTACCAGCAGAGGAAAACACACGCCTACCTCCTTCAGAGGCCCCTTACCTTGTCAGCCATGCTGTAGCTAGGAGATCACTGGAGTTGAAGTCACAGGACATGGGTTCTAACCCAGGCTGTGTACCTAAGACCAGTGTGGCCTGGGCAACCCACAAATTCTGAGCCCCATATTTCTCACAGGGAACATGGGGGCAAATACCTGTTTCTCAAGGAAATAGGAAGATCAAATGAAATATGAATTGTAAAGTGTCTATTATTGTACCTAATCTATAATGACCACTCATCGATATTACCTATTATTATTTCTAAACAGTTGGATAAAAATTATGCTTTTTATGAAGGATATAAGTCAAGACTTCTTTTTTTTTTTAGCATGTGGATGGCTGGTTGGTTATTTTAGCACCATTTGTGGAAGACACTATCTTTTGTTCCATTGTATTACTTTCACTCCTTACTTACAAATCCTAAAAGATGATGCTGCTAAAGTGATGCACTCAAAATGACAGCAAACTTGGAAAACTTAGCAGTGGCCACAAGACTGGAAAAGGTTAGTTTTCATTCCAATCCCAAAGAATGTTCAATTCATTTCAGTCCCAAAGAATGTTCAAACTACAGCACAATTGCACTTATTTCACATGCTAGCTCAAAACCTTTGGAAGCTGGGCTTCGACAGTATGTGAACTGAGAACTTCCAGATGTTCAAGCTGGATTTGGAAAAGACAGAAGAACCAGAGATCAAATTACCAACATTTGCTGGATCACAGAAAAATTAAGAGAATACCAGAAAAACTTCTACTTCATTGACTACACGAAAGCCTTTGACTCTGTGGATCACAACAAACTGGAAAATCCTTAAAGGGACGGTAATACCAGACCACCTTACCTGCCTCTTGAGAAACCTGTATGCAGGTCAAGAAGCAATAGAACCAGACATGGAACAACTGACTGGTTCAAAATTGGGAAAGGAGTATGTCAAGACTGCATATTGTCACCCTACTTATTCAACTTATATGCAGAGTACATCATGAGAAATGCTGGGCTGGATGAAGCTCAAGGTGGAATCAAGATTGCCGGGAGAAATATTAATAACCTCAGATATGCAAATGACACCACCCTAATGGCAGAAAGTGAAGAGGAACTAAAAGAGCCTCTTGATGAAGGTGAAAGAGGAAAGTGAAAAAGCTGGCTTAAAACCCAACATGCAAAGAACAAAGGTCATGGCATCTGATCCCATCACTTCATGACAAATAGATGGGGAAACAATCGAAACAGTGAGAAACTTTATTTTCTTGGGCTCCAAAATCACTGAAGATGGTGACTACAACCATGAAATCAAAAGATGTTTGCACCTTGGAAGAAAAGCTATGACAAACCTAGACAGCATATTAAAAAGCAGAGCCATCATTTTATTCACAAAGATCCATCTAGTCAAAGCTATGCTTTTTCCAATAGTCATGCACAGATGTGAGAGTTGGACCATAAAGAAGGCTGAGTCCCGAAGAATTGATGCTTTCAGACTGTGGTGCTGGTGAAGACTCTTGAGAGTCCTTTAGACAGAAAGGAGATCCAACCAGTCAATCCTAAAGGAAATCAACACTGAATATTCATTGTAAAGATTGATGCTGACACTGAAGCTCCAGTACTTTGACCACCTGATGCAGAGCTGACTCATTGGAAAAGACCCCTATGCTGGGAATGATTGAAGGCAGAATGAGAAGGGGACAGGAGAGGACGAGATGGTTGGGGTTGCAAAGAATCGGACACAACTGAGCAACTGAACAACAAAATTATTTTCACTCTTTATCAAAGATCAGTTGACCAGCGTTATGTGGGTCTACTTCTAGGCTCTCTATTCTTTTGGTAAATATCACACTGTCTTGATTACTGTAGCTTCACAGTAAGTCTTGAAGTTAGGTAGAGTCAATCCTCCAATTTTGTTCTCCTTCAATATTGTGTTGGCTATTCTGGGTATTTTGTCTCTCCCTATAAACTTTAGAATAAGTTTGTCAATATCCACAAAATCTTTGCTGAAATTTTGATTGTGATTACACTGACTCTATGATCAAGTTGCGAAGACATCTCAGAAATATAGTCTTCCTATCCATGAACATGGAATATCTCTCCATTTATTTAGTTCTTTAGTCCTGCCTTGAATTGATTCATCAGTTTTATAGTTTTCCTTCTACAGATCTTATACATATTTTGTTGGATTTATAATTAACTACTGCATTTTGGGGAGTGCCAATGTACTTTGGCCACCTGATGTGAAGAACTGACTCATTGGAAAAGACCCTGATGCTGGAAAAGATTGAGGGCAGGAGGAGAAGGGGACGACAGAGGATAAGATGGTTGGATGGCATCACCAACTCAATGGACATGGGTTTGGGTGGGCTCCAGGAGTTGGTGATGGACCGGGAGGCCTGGTGTGCCACAGTTCATGGGGTCGCAAAGAGTTGGACATGACTGAGCGACTGAACTGAACTGAATATATGTATTTTACTAGTAGTCCTTGGCTAGCCCTTGCTTTTGTTGTTGTTCAGTCACTCAGTTGTGTCTGACTCTTTGTGACCTCATGGACTATAGCACACCAAGCTTCCCTGTCCTTCACCATCTCCCGGAATTTGCTCAAACTCATGTCCATTGAGTCGGTGATGCCATCCAACCATCTCATCCTCTGTTGTTCCCTTCTCCTGCCGTCAATCTTTCCCAGCATCAGGGTTTTTCCCAATGAGTTGGCTCTTCACATCAGGTGGCCAAAGTATTGGAGCTTCAGCTCCAGCATCAGTCCTTCCAATGAATATTCAGGGTTGATTTCCTTTAGGATGAACTGGTTTGATCTCCTTGCAGTCCAAGGGACTCTCAAAAGTCTTCTCCAACACCACTTAGAGTCTATGTGAAAGTTTTCAAAGATATCATTATATTTCAGAAGACCACTATAAGAGAAGCATTAGACCTACCCAAACTCTCTGAGCCCCAGCTTGAGATCTTATTACACAAACTGGACATAATATCATCAGTCAAATGAGTCTTGGCTTGCATTCTCCTAGACCTTTACAGATAATAAACATCTTTGTTAGGAGAAGCACAGCTCAAGGAGCAGTCTTCCAGCCCAGCCCAGGCATACACCCTCCCAGTTGGCCTTAGTTTATCACTGGCCCTCTGGAGTGGGGGTGCTAGGATGTGCACTGCATAGCCTACATTGGCAGCTGGCAAACTTCCTATAAAAGTCCAGATAGTAACTATGTTTGGCTTCATGGGCTATAAGGTCTCTGTTATAGCTGTTCAACTTTGCCTGAAAATAGGCTACAGGCTATTGCTTGCCCACTCCTTGTCTAGACAGGCAAGGGCTCTGGCATGGACAAATGTGCTGACAACACTTGTTCAGTGATATTTAAATTTTTCTTGTTAATTTTCATCAACAAATCCATTATTTAGCATATAATAATAACATATCCTTCCAGTCAACGGTATACCTACAAACTTCCCCATTCAGAACACCAGAAAGACACCAGCTGGGGCCTTGAGAATGTTTGTAAATGAAAACAAAATAAATAAGCTTTATATTCACAGGTAATTTTAGCAAAGTGTACCTGTGGAAGATGACTGGCCCAATTCTGGCTTGTGATGCTGTCCTCTTGAGCTAACTGGTTTCTACCAGATTTGGGAAGGTATTTGAGTCCTTCCTGGGCTTCGCAGGTAGCAGCAGTGGTAAAGAATTCATCTGCCAAGGCAGGAGGCATGAGAGATGCAGGTTCAATCCCTGGGTCAGGAAGATCCCCTGGAGGAGGGCATGGCAATCCACTCCAGTATTCCTGGCTGGAGAATCCCATGGACAAAGAAGCCTGGTGGACTACAGTCCATTGGGTCGCAAAGAGTCAGATATGACTGAAGTGACTTAGCACGCAGGCACATTGAGTCCTTCCTAGAAGATCTAAAGGAAAACTGGAGAAACATGAGCAGCATAATCCTCATTTACCACTAATGAATTTGCAGAGGAATGTGAAAAATTAGTGTGTTTGTCGGTGGGGAGTCTGCGGACCTGGCACATAATGAAAATTTGTCATCCCAGGAGTACTCTTAAGGGCCCTGAGCTCAGGGGAGAGTCTCCCCTGGTCTGATGGGGCCACAATCAGAGGAATGATGCAGGAGGGGAGAAAACTCAGCACAGGTCAACCAGGTGGCGGATGCAGAGAAGCCAGCAGGTGGTCAATAGGGACTTCAGAAGGGAAGACAACAGCAAGATGCTCTTCTCAAAAGAGGCCAAGATCTACCTGCCCAGGAATGATGGAAGGGTGGCAGGGCTCCAAAGCCTTGAGGGCAGTTAGAGGGAAATGGACACAGCAAAGCCCCGGTCACCATCCAGCATAAACATGACTGAGGCCAGGTTTGGCCAGACCTTACAAACAGACCTTACAAGCAAAGGAGTACTGGGATCATCACAGTCACTCCTCAGAGCCTCCACCGTAAGACACAGCTGTAACTAGCACTGTGATGGCAGATTCCCAGGGCTACCTTCAAACTCCTCCCGCAGTGAAGGGAAACTGGGGAGTCCACAAAGGTCAGATAACAGCCAGCGAGATGCTAAGGCCGAGGCTGTGCTCTCCCCACACCTGGCTCACGTTATTGTGAATGGCTGTCGTGCATGATGGCAGAGGCTCCTGGGTGAGAAGGCTGGACCCCCAACCACACCTCCAGTGTGAGGAGCAAGGGTCAGCACAGTGCATTGAGCTGTGTTCCCCGAAAGATACATCCAAGTCCCATCCCACAGCACCTGTGAATGGGACCCTACTTACTGATGTAATTAAGGATCTCAAGCTGAGATCATTCTGGATTTAGGATGAGCCTTAAATCCAGTAACTTATGTTCTTAGAAAAGAAAGAGGCCTGACACACAGAGATACACGTGAGGACAGATGGAGACCCTGAATTTCTGCAGCTGTAAGTAAGGAACACCAAGGATCGGCACCGACAGAAGCTGGGAGAGTCTTTAATCAGTTTCTCCCCAGAACCTCCAGAAGGAAGTACCCCGCAGACACTGTGGTTTCGGACTTCTGGCCTCCAGAACAGCGAGAGAACAAATTTGTATTGTATTTTAAGTTCCTCAGTTTTTGGTTTTGTGTGTTTGCTTTTTTTTCTTCTGTTGCTTTTTTTTCTTTCACAGCAGTTGCTGTGGTTCAGTTGCTCAGTCGTGTCCGACTCTTTGCGACCCCATGGACTATAACACACCAGGCTAACTGTCCCTCATGCTTCTGGAGTTTGCTCAAATTCATGTCTATTGAGTCAAGGACACCATCCAACTATCTCGTCCTCTGTCATCCCCTTCTCCTCCTGCCTTCAATCTTTCCCAGCACCAGTGTCTTTTCCAATGAGTCGGCTCTTCGAATCAGGTGGGCAAAGTATTGGAGTTTCAGTGTCAGCATCAGTCCTTCCAATGAATATTCATGGTTGATTTCCTTTAGGATTGATTGGTTTGATCACTTTGGTGTCCAAGGGACTCTCAAGAATCTTCTCCAACACCACAGTCCAAAAGCATCAATTCTTCGGTACTCAGCCTTCTTTATGGTCCAACTCTCACATCCATACATGACTACTGGAAAAACCATAGCTTTGACTAGATGGACCTTTGTGGGCAAAGTAATGCCTCTGCTTTTTAATATACTATCTAGGTCAGTCATAGCTTTCCTTCCAAGGAGCAAGCATCTTTTAATTTCACAACTGCGGTCACCATCTTCAGTGATTTTGGAGCCCAAGAAAATAAAGTGAGTCACTGTTTTCATTTTTTCCCCATCTATTTGTCATGAAGTGATGGGACCAGACGCCATGATCTCTGTTTTTTGAATGCTGAAGTTTAAGCCTGCTTTGTCATTCTCCTTTTTGACCTTCATCAAGAGGCTCTTAGTTCCTCTTGGCTTTCTGCCACAGGGTGGTGTCATCTGCATATTGAGGTTATTGATATTTCTCCCTGCAATCTTGATTCCAGCTTGAACTTCATCAAGCTCGGCATTTCACATGATGTACTCTGCATATAAGTTGAATAAGCAGGGTGACAATATACAGCCTTGACAAACTCCTTTCCCAATTTGGAACCTGTCTGTTGTTCCATGTGCGGTTCTATGTTGCTTCTTGACCTGCATACAGGTTTCTCAGGAGGCAGGTAAGGTGGTTTGGTATTCTCAGCCCTTTAAGAATTTTCCACAGTTTGTTACATTTGTGTGTGTGTGTGTTTTCTTTCATAGCAGTTTCTAGGAAGCTAATTCAGCTGGGGATGGCATGTCCCTCTGTGATCCCAGGGGCATGGTCTGTCTTATCTGTCCTCTGTCCTCAGCCCCAGGCTCACTGTAAATATACTGCCTGCTCTGGGCTTGAATGGTCAGGACCACTGAGGCCCTGAGCTGGCTGACAGGTGATCCTTAGGCTGAGACAAGGAGTGAATGGTCAGCCACCGAGATGAAGGCCTGAAGACTGTGAGCTTCTTTGCCTTGGCTTGGGAGGTACTGAGCTCAAGGGTGCTGGGGCAGTGGAGGAAACGTGGCAGAGGGTCAAGGGGCTGTTGGGCTCTGGCCAGGAGAAAAGAGCCCTGGGTGGTCAGGAAAGCTTCCTGCAAGAGGCAGACGATAGGCAGCTTGGATTATGCAAAGGATTTGGATGGGAAGAGACATGAGAGGATGGAGGATTTGGAGCCGTTTCCCAAAGGGTCATGTTTGGAACTGGGGAAAGAGAATACATGTTCCAGGAGGAAACAGGTAGTGTGGTCAAAGCAGGGAGGTTAGTGAGGCAGCCGGCATTGTTACTGCAAGACTCTTCAGAGTGAGGGTGAAGGGGCGAGCTGAGAAGGGGGCCCCAGAGACAAAATCAATCCTCAAAGCTGCCCCTGGACAAGCACTCTGGCCACCTAGGTGAGGGACAATAAATGGAGATGCGAGTGTGGCCATGTCAGGGCCAGGCTGGAGTTGCCTGGCAGGACTACCCTCTCCATCCTCGGCCTCCCTCCCACATCACTCAGGAGCTGGGCATGATGCCAGAGATGAGGGGAGCCCAGGTCTAGGATGGAGGCATCTCTAATAAGACCCTGGGGTAGCAAAGGACCCCTCCCAAATGAACACAAGCAACTCCATCTTTTCTAGTCAGGAGGAAAACTTCCTAATTAGGAAAGACGGCAAGATAATGGGCACAGACTGTGTTTATCTTCATTTTATATCCTTTACGATGAGCTTAATGACAATGTTTCACTTAGGCACAACTACCATGCCCCTGAAGAGTACACTGATCCTGATTTGGTTCATTCACAGCTCACTCCTGGGTGGAATCCCCGCCCCAGCTCCCCAAACTGTGCTCATTTCAAAAAGGGGCCGCAGGAAGTGGAGAGCGAGGGAAGCAGCCCCAGCCTGAGGCAGCCCCCTCACTACCCCTGAGCCCACCCCGACCCAGCTTGCCACTCATCCCGCAGTAAGTACACAGCTCAATGTGGCCCCCAGGCCATTCTAACTGGTCCTGTAAATCCACCCACCACACACTTTGCATCCTCTTTGCATCCACCTATGACCAACCTAGACCGCATATTAAAAAGCAGAGACATTACTTTGTCAACAAAGGTCCGTCTAGTCAAAGTTTTGTTTTTTCCAGTAGTCATGTATGGATGTTGAGAGTTGGACTATAAAGAAAGCTGAGCGCCAAAGAATTGATGCTTTTGAACTGTGGTGTTGGAGAAGACTCTTGAGAGTCCCTTGGACTGCAACGAGGTCCAACCCGTCCAACCTAAAGGAAATCAGTCCTGAATATTCATTGGAAGGACTGATGCTGAAGCTGAAACTCCAGTACTTTGGCCACCTGATGGGAAAAACTGACTCATTTGAAAAGACCCTGATGCTGGGAAAGTTACAAGGTGGGAAAAGGAGACGACAGAGGATGGGATGGTTGGATGGCATCACTGACTCAATGGATATGAGTTTGAGTAAGCTCCGGGAGTTGGTAATGAACAGGAAAGCCTGGCATACTACAGTCCATGGGGTCGCAAAGAGTCGGACACGACTGAGTGACTGAACTGAAGCATCTTTACCCAGCAGCAGTCTCTATAGCCAGGCTGAAAAAAAGTGAAAGTGTAGTCACTCAGTCATGTCTGACTCTTTGAGACCCTCTTTGTGAGCCCTGCCGGGCTCCTCTGTCCATGGAATTCTCCAGGCAAGATTATTAGAGTGGGTTGCCATTCCCTTCTTCCGGGGATCTTTCCAACCCAGGGATCAAACCCGGATCTCTGGCACTGCAGGCAGATTCTTTACCACTGAGCCACCTGGGAAGCATGTGAGCTGATGGATAAAGCTTGTGTGCTTCCCAAAGCAGAACTTCACCCTCCTACCTGGGTCTGCAGTGGCTAGGCAGTCAGGAATACACAGGGTGACAGAAGGCATGTTAGATGCCATGGAGGGTGGAGGGTGACTGGAAGACCATGTGGAACGTGAAGTGGGCCAATGCCCGCGGTGGGCACAACCACTCTGGGAAGGCCACAGACGGCACAAACTTGCAGATGAAAAGTGTTCGCTTGCAGGAGAGGCTCGTGGGCCCCCTCCATCCACTGCTGTAAAGAGGAGACTGATTCCTGGGGGCTTCTCAACCTCCTCCCATCTCAACTTACCAGAGGATCTGAAAAGGTGCCCTCCCGAGGGAGGCACCTTTCTGCAGCAATTGAGGGCAAGGCAGACCCTTCTGATGGACCAGCCCACACACCCACCACCCAGCCACCACCACCCAACTTCATGTGGCCTGAGGGACTGCCTGGTGACCAAAATACCTAGCTGCTCCCCCACCCTACCCCCGTTACCCTTGCAGATTCGGCTGCTGTGGAGATCATTTGTCTCTCAAAGTGCAGCTCTGTGACAGGCGATCCAGTACCTGCTGCCAGGTACAAAGCCTCCCGCCCGCCCCGAAGTCCCAGGTTAAAACAGAGAGGAGCCAGAGAGAGGCTCAGCTGACCAAAACAAGCAACTTTTTGTCAAAAATAAATCTCCTTCAGGCTAGGAAAACTTGAGCAACTTACACAAACACTATATTTAGATACTTTAAGGCAATTTTTCAAGTCTGTGCTCCCTAAGTCACATCCGATGTCATCCCTAACTACCTCACAATGGTGATCAGCCACAAAATTCGTTTCCTCCCTCCCACGCTTGGGACCCACAGATGCTAGCTTCATTTTGTACCCTCAAATCTCTCTGCCACAGCCCCTCCATCCGGAGGGACTTCTCCAACCATGAACTCCCCTCCCGCCTCCTGCAAAGACAGTCTGAAACAACCCCTAGCAAGTGTAAAGGCCTGACAACCTGGACTCTCCTCCAGACAATTTCTGGGGGGATGTTACCCAACAGAGCTCACGCACTTCCTGAAGCCCTGCCTTCCCACCCCCTCCCCACCCCTGCAGCTGCCTTCTTGCACAAACTGCCTCAGTAAGATGAAAAGGACTGCGTCCCTCAAACAGAAGAGAATATTTTGAACAGAGAATTAACAGCAAATTAAATTGGCTTCATTGTACTCATTCATGCACAAAATGAGTGTGGGTGTTAAACAGAGAAAAGCCAAACAGGCGATGCATCGCAATAATCAGGGGCAGAATCCTGCTGCAGAGGCAGTGACAGTCAGGGGAGGCGACCAGGCAGGCGGAAGGGCTCCTGACCAGTCTGGAGCCGGGCCGTCCCTCTTCCTGTGCTGGGATGCTTCCTCTCCAAGGTGGAGGTGGGAGGTCTGTGAGGCCCCTTCCAGCTGCAGTCAGTCCACCACAGGTGGACACAGCCTCCTGAAAATGGTTGCTCTGACTGCCCCTCCTTGGAGAACTGTGCTGGCTCCCTGAGCAGGAACACTGCCTCTGCACTCAATCCAAAATGGTCCAGCAGCAACCAATTAGGGCCCTGGTTCTCCCATCCTTTTCTCCTCAGGCACGTCTGGCCGCCCTGGGGTGGAGGTGGAACTGCTCAGCACAGGAGTAACGGGCAAGCCCATCGGTCTCCTGGGGATTCTTCAGGACCCGGGGTGAGCAGCAACACAATGATAACTAGCTTCAGAACATGGAACAATTTTAAACAACCCCACAAATCTCTTTCCTGTCAACTCTACTGGTTAATCTATCATCTGACTTTCCCATCTCTGGTGGGTACCCAGCCTCCCCTCCCCCCTCCCCCCCCCCACTTTACAGAGACCTCATCCACCCACTCCTTAGAAATAAACCTGGTAAAAGTGCATGCTGCCTGGGCTGGGTGGGAGCGCAGTGCCCTGAAACGGGCAAGTGGGGGACCCTGGCCTCCAGCCCCCAGGGCCTTCTGAGAAGGGAATTCTCAGAATGGGCAGCCATGGTCCCAGGCAAATTCGCTTTTAATCACAAGGGATGCTGCTAAATGTGCCAATATTCGCCTGCAAGCTGATGCACACCAGGTCCTGGGGCAAGCTGCTGTTTCTCTCTGGCCAGACTGCTGTAGAGGCCAGAGTGGGGTACAAGAAGCCCCCACCATCTCCCCTCCCCTCCCAGTGCCAATAGGACCTACCTCGATAGCCAGATCCATGAGCTGCAGGGGTACCTGGGATTCAGGACCCCAGACTGTAGCCCTGAACCAGTTCAGCGCCTCACCTGCCTTAACCACTCCCACAAGGCATGTTGTTACCCCACCTTGGCACAGAGCAGCCCAGAACTCAGGTGGAGTGCCTGTACTTCTATCCTTTCTTAATACATAAAAGAAGATGAAAGAAAGAATTAAGTTTTAGTCATACGGAATATAAGACAGACCCTGATGCTTGGGTCATGGTCAGGGTCCCATGGAGGGTGCAGCTTCTGAGGTGTCCTGGGAGCCTCACGGGAGGGCAGCACATGGGAGGGGTCCCAGGCACCCTAACTGTGCATTTTCAGAGTGATGTACTGGCAAAGAGCACTTAGAGCTTATGTGATCTGATTTAAACCAAATCAACCCCAACAAAGGTGGAATAAGTGACTTCAAAAGATTCCTGCAAAGAATACACAAGTTGAACCCTTCCAACATCATAAGTGATGTAAGTCCACGAGCCTAAGAGTGCTGACACTCGCCCCACCCCTAGTAAGAACTCTTCATCAGCTGCACCAAGAGCTAAAAGCTATGACAGTCTAATCAGATCTGACAAGAAATCGGCCAAAAACATCAGATAATCATGAAGACTATTTGAAATATGGATATGCATCTACTACCATGAATGATGAACCTCTCCCAGACTGTATATTTTGCCTTGCTGTACCAGTTAATGAGACTAAGAAGCCATTTTAATCATAGCAAGTTAGTTTAAAATATTGCTTATTTCATCTTTATCTGATTTTTAATAATTTTTATTTTATTGCATATATTAAATATGCACAAAATATATTAGTATAGTAGCACACGCGTTCACTAAATACATGAATATATAAGCACTGGAGTGGGGGCTTGGTCTGGGATCTTGGAAGTTTGGAAACTACTCCCGCCCCATCTCCAAGGGTGGCACCACCCTCCTGCCAGACTCAACCCCAACTCCTGACCTCCCAGATCTCTGGCTCCCCTATATCTCCTGCAGGGTCGATCATTTGTCTCTGTGCTTATTTTCTGAATACTTCCCAATTAGTCCCCACTGCCATGACCCCACCCAGGCCAACCCCTTCTCTTCTGGACAACACCATCAGCCTACTACAACTGCTATCTCGCACCTTTTCTTGCACCTCCCAATTTCATTCTCCATCTTGCAAGACAAGTCAAGCTTCCTAAAATGCAAATCTGATCATATTACACTGACCCCTGAAGCTTTCAATCACTTCCCATGGATCTCAGTTGGAAATGTCCAAGTCCCTTTCCTCCTCCTCCACATTGTCATCATCAACATCATAATCACCAATAGCACCAATTGATTCCTTTCTGCCAAGCGCTGTTGCTAAAGGTTTTTCATCCACTGTCTTTTAATCTCCACTCTACAGACAAGGCTTAAAGGGGCTGAGGGACCACCCAAGTTCCCACAGCTCTGCTCTGCCTCTGCTTCCGGCCCAGTCCTCTTTTCCCATGGTGCTGACCTTGCCACTCACATCCCAGCCTCTCAGAGCTGCTCAGTTCTAACATGTCCTCTCTGACGCTCAAGCCTCAATTCATGATCCCCTCTCCTCCCCCTCCCATCCCTGGGTGACTCTTCTGACCCAACTGGCTTTAGCTCAGATGCTGCAATCAATGACATTTCCTCCCCAGGGAGGCCACAGCCACCAAGAGCTGCCAAGCCAGCCTGGAAAAGCCTGTGCAGAAACCAAATTAAACCTGAGCCTGTCCAGACCAATAGCTTTGACCCTCAGTTTGTTTACAGGATGTCCAGGGGAACAAGCGACATGCTAAGCAACACCATGGGGGTTGGACCAGCAAAATCCAGACTCTGCAGAACTCTATAGGACATGTAATCTGGTTCATTCAACAAATAATTCATGGGAAAATGAAAAGGATTAGAAGAGACCTGAGAGATGAGTCAACCAGACATAACGTGTGAATCTTGTTTAGATCCTGATTTGAATAAACCAACTGTAAAAACATTTATGAGACATACAGGTACTCTGAACACTGACTGGCCATCCAGTAACACTAAGGAAACCAGTGCTGATTTTTTAGGGGTGATAATGGTGTTATGGTTATGCTTCGGAATGAACACACGCACTATTTATGTAAAAATGTAAATTATGTTTATATTAAAACTACGATAAATAAGATGAAAAGATGAAGGCGTTTTAAAAAGCAGATTGTCTTCCAAGCCCACACTGATGAATGAGGTACCTGTATGAGCTTTCAAAGAATTCTGGAAATTGCCCATCAGACTAGTCATCATACTTTCAAGGAATGATTTCATTTAAGTCATTACAGTCCTTCTTCCCCATGTCACTACAGTCGCGAGCTTTGCGAGGGTGGAAAAGTGTCTTTTGGTTAGTGTTGGGCAGACACATCCCCCCAACACCTACACACTGGCAAGTACCTCTACCTACACACAAACACACCTGCTCTCACATGCCGGCCCAAGTCTGCCCCCACCCCCCAGGCCCCATGAGCCCAGGCCCTTCACCTAGAGGCTCCAGGACATCCTGGTGGCCCCCAGTCCAGGTCACATCAGGATGGGCTTGAAATGTCCTGATTTCTCAGGTTCCCCTGCAAACACCCCTGCTTCCCATAACCCACCACACACACACCCCAGCCAAAGTCTTTTCCTTAACTGCCACTTTCACCCTGACTCTTCCGGCTCAAAATTATTAGGGTTTTATCTTTTTTTTTTTTCCAATTCTATGTATTTTTAGATTTTTTTTTCTTATTTATTTATTTTTTATTATATATATATATATTTACTTTATGATATTGTAGTGATTTTGCCATACATTGACAGGGATCCGCCATGGGTGTACATGTGTTCCCCATCCTGAACCCCCCTCCCCCCTCCCTCCCCATCCCATCCCTCAGGGTCATCCCAGTGCACCAGCCCTGAGCACTTGTCTCATGCATTGAATCTGGACTGGCGATCTGTTTCACATATGATAATATACATGTTTCAATGCTCTTCTCTCAAATCATCCCACCCTCGCCGTCTCCCACAGAGCCCAAAAGACTATTCCATACATCTGTGTCTCTTTTGCTGTCTCACATATAGGGTTATCATTACCATCTTTCTAAATTCTAAATATATGCGTTAGTATACTGTATTGGTGTTTTTCTTTCTGACTTACTTCACTCTGTATAATAGGCTTAGGGTATTATCTTCACTCTACGTTAAAAAGTGAGCAGCCAGGAAGTACATGCACTATGCGAGACCAACTGGCAGACCTAAAGATGCAAGAGGTATGATGCCTGCTCCCAAAGGCCTCAACTTCTCAGCCCAGATGAGTTCAGTTATGTCCACCACATCTGAGCACCTGCTTCACACTATACCTGCATCACCTGACGTGATTCTCACAGTAGTTTATGCAACAGGCTCTATTATCACGTCTACAGAAAGAGAAACTGAGGCTCAAAGAAGATGAAACCTCATAATATACTGCACCCAAAATCTTATCCCAACCAAGGTTCTGTCTTACTGCCCTGTCCATTCACCTAGATGGTTTTATCAGCTTAGACACCAACCATCTCCACGACCCATCCAGTCTATGTCCTGCCACTCCATGCACTCCTGCCCTGGGGGCCCCAAGCTCTGGGTCCACTAGTCTCCCCACCACCTCGCAAATTCACCAGGAGTGGTTGTGAGTCCTGCCATTGTCTCACTGTGCCCCTCCCTAGAAAGTCCTTTCCCTCAATAAGCTCAAAGTCTAGTGTGTGTTTTGAATGGTCAAAACATGGGGATGAGATCAATTTTAGCATGAGATAAACACTGTCCTTGGAAAGATATTTATTCTGTCTGACAGAAGAGGGGCTTAAACTGAGGCTTAGCACAAGAACAGGAGTGTGCTAGTCCAAGAAGTGTGGAAGGACACTCTCAGCATGCAAGAGTCAAGTGCTTTGGGAGAAGGGGGACGTCAGCAAGCTGTCTAGTGCAGAATCTCAGATAGATGGACAAGAGTGAAAGATTGCCAGGCCAACCTCAGAAGCAGTCTTGCTCTCTGCCTAGAACATCCAACAAAAATGTCCCATAAAAAGAATCCAAAAGAGAAAACGTGTGTGTGTGTATATGTAACTGAATCACTTTGCTGTGCATCTGAAACTAACACAACATTGTAAATCAACTATACTTCAATTAAAAAAAAAAAAAAAAAAAAGAGTTCCTTAGTCCCTGGGCCCCCATGGCTGAGGATGATGATAAAAATGATGCTGCTGACACTCATGTACCAGGGGTCCACAGTGACGCACCCTCCCTATTAACTCCTAGGAAGTTTCCTGGATGCACCCCAGGTGATGTGAAGCACCCATGGCCCACCTCTGTCCTCCGCTCTACTGACCAGCACCCTGGGAATTAAGAAAACCTCTGCCCTATATATGGCCCCTCCGTCCCACTCCCTTGGGGGACCAGCACAAATCAGAATTCTGTGCATTGCTAGACCTGAGCTCCCCGCCTGTGTGTAGCATACCCAGCACTGCAGGGATTCATTCCAGCCAGGAAGGGAATCGTCAAGGTGCTCCCAGGCCTGGAGGCAGCACTCCCGAGGGTCAGAACCCCCTCCAGGGCTTCGCAGTTGGGAAACAAAATGGCACACGCAAGGGGGTGGGCATTTCCAGCCCCGAGCAGCAGTTGTTTCCTCAACAAGCAAGCAGACCCCGCACAGACCCCGCTCTCCTCCACAGATGGGCGCCTGGAAAACACAGAGCCGCTTCCAGACTACAGATTGTGCCGAAGCCCCGTATCACCTGCTACATGCAGACTCCACCGTCACTTGTCTGGAGTCTCCTGGGAGTTGGAACATCAGGGCTGGCCTGCCACCAAGTACAGAGAGAAGTCAGATCAGTGCCATGAAGTGAGGCTGACGGCTAGATGCTGGGGTCCGAGGGAAGGGGGGACCTGTGGAAATGGGCTGGCAAATCCCACCCTGCCAGCTTCTCCCCCAGCCCTGCCATCAGCACTCCTGCCACCTGATCAAGTCGTTTTTTTCCATCTGAAAACGGGGCTGTTAATGAAGCCCATTTGCAGGATGACACTTGGAGTTGTGAGATGGTAACTATGAAAATGTAACTGAGAGGAGCTGGACATGCCGTCAAGAAGCTGGGATGACCAACGCACAGCCTGATTGCAGCCACACCTCTCCCCTTGCACAACACACACGGCCAAGACCCAGGATGCTCGTCCACCAGGCCACTGTCTTCCTCACCCTAGCCCACCCGGAGATGCCCCACAGGATGCCAGCCGGCACACAGGGCAACATCGATTTGCCTACTTGCGACTAAATCAGCAAAGCCTTAAGCCAGGAATCCCTGAGGGATGTTTAATGGTGACATATATGAGTGTCACAGCCTCAGGCCACAGTCCCCAAGCGGTTTGGGTTCTATGAGAAGAGAAGCTGCCAGCAGAAGGGGCTCGAAAACCCCTCCCTTCCTCATGGCATTGAGAGCCAGCTCCCAGAGCAGAAAGATGTTTTAGCTCGGGCTGTGGAGGGTGGGGTGGGGATGAGCAACACACACTTGTGCTGGACCCAACCCAGCCCCGGGTGTCACAGCCGACCGATCATCCATCATCTCTCTGGTGCATCAGTCAACAGTGCAATGGAAGGACAGGGGCTGGAAATTTGAGAGCCGGTGGTCAGGGGAGGCCACTCAGAGGATGTCCCTCTGAGTTCTGGATGAGTTGCCCCGAAGAGACCAGCGGGGAAGGCATTCCAGGCAAAGGAAACAGACAGTGCCCAAGCCTGGCAGCCCCATGAACAGAAACCATGCGGGGCACACTGCTTTGCAGGCCTGCACTCCCAGGGTGCCCACACTCTCCCGCGGGGCTGCTGTTGTTCCGATCCTCCTCCCTTTCTGCGCCCCTGGACTAAGTCCCAGGGGGTCAGAGAGTGACTGGGATCGGGGCACTATCCCTTGAAGATGCTGCGCTCACCACTCCCCAGACCAAAGAGAGGTGGGCATCTTCCAGGCTCCTAAGGATCAGGAACAAAACTGACCAAGAAGAAACCTCCTCTTTAGGAATAAACCTGATGAGGGGGCTGGGTGTGCCCTGAGTCTGTCAATTCCAAGCTGGTTGTGAGAAAGGATCGGGGAGAACCTCTTCCCTCACTCTTTCAGGGAAGTTCTCTGGGGTACAGTCTCCCAGCCAAGAACTGGAGCCTGCCTCCTGCCACCTGGGTGGTCTCAGGACCCCACTCGCACAGCCCAGATGTGTCCCAGGTGATGGGACAGGTACCACGTGAGGAGGGTGACATTCACCAGTGAGAACTTCCCACCAAGGCTGAGCCTTCCCCATCCTCCCTGTCACTGAATCAAGAAAGCAGGGGCTCTGGTGGGGCCTGCATCCAGATCAGCACCTCTGTCCACACCAAACCCACGGTGCTTTCTACTTCTCGTAAGTCTGCCTTAGTGGGGCTGCCCCTGAGCCTGACACCCAGTGGAACTGCTCTCAACGAGCAAAGCAATGATGGCAGAGAGTACGGGGTGGACGAGGCTGACTCCACAGAGATCTGCAGTAGAGACCAGGCTGCATGGGCTGTGATGGAAGGAAACCAGCAAGTCCACTGGCAAGAAGAAAGGTGGCCGGTGGCATGCCAGTGGAGACTGTAATAATGGCTGCCACCAGGAGATCCAACCAGTCCATCCTAAAGGAGATCAGTTCTGGGTGTTCACTGGAAGGACTGATGCTGAAGCTGAAACTCCAACACTCTGGCCACCTGATGTGAAGAACTGACTCATTGGAAAAGACCCTGATCCTGGGAAAGATTGAGGGCAGGAGGAGAAGGGGACAATAAGGGATGAGACGGTTGGAGGGCATCACCAACTCAATGGACATGAGACTGGGTAAACTCCGGGAGTTGGTGATAGACAGGTGCTGTGGTTCATGGGGTCGCAGAGTCGGACATGAGCAACTGAACAACTGAACTGAACTGAACATCACCATTATCATCATAACAGCCACCACAACAACATCAACTGTTGTCAGGCACTTGCGATGTGTCAGGTGTGGTCCTGGCACCTATGCTGGTCCTCACTGACTCTGAGGGAGGCTCCATGATTGTCTCCCTTTACTGACAGGACAAATCGCATCCAGTGGACCAGGTTATGGGAGGGAGAGCTGAAGAGAACTGGCTGAAACCAAGAGAACTGGCAGATGCTAACCAAACCCAGACCTAGCATCTCTGAGATGACTTCTGTGGGGGACAGGCGGACACAGAGAGCCCTCTGAGGTCTGGGTGCTCTGCATGGCATCTCAGTGCTTCTTCCCTGGCCTCAACACACCACATACCTGACCTGGTGAGCCTCTCAGATGCTGCTCTTTCCACATTTCCCCAGTGGTCCCAGAAAGATCCCAGGAAGCCTACAACTCCCTGTTACTGGCTACATGGAACACAGGAGTCGAAGAGAAGATTCCAGTTCCTTATTTCTTCCCAACCCGTCCCCCGCCCCCCGCCATTTTTAAGCCCTGCATGCCCATCCTGAAGATGGTTGGCAAAGGCTGCAGAATTTGGAACTTCCTTGGTGGCACAGTGGATAAGAATCTGCTTGCCAATGCAAGGGACATAGGTTCGATCCCTGGTCTGGGAAGATTCCACATGCCGCGGGGCAGCTAAGCTTGTGTGCTGCAACTACTGAGCCTGGGCTCTAAGGCCCTCAAGCTGCAACTACCAAGCCCTCGTGCCAGTACTACTGAAGACTAGAGCCTGTGCTCCGTAATGAGAAGCCACCGCAGTGAGAAGCCTGTGCACCACAATGAAGAGTAGACCCTGCTCATTGAAACTAGAGAAAGCGCCTGTAAAACAACAAAGACCCAGTGCAGCCAAAAATTAATTAAAAGAAAAAAACAAACACTGCAGAATGTGGGGGCAAAAAGAAAGGTAGAGGGTGACTTCACGGAGGGACCCATGCACCTTTCATCTGGGGTCTGAACTGTACCCACGTCCCCGCGCCAGCCCATCTGTTCACAGTGCAAAAGATAAATGTGGTGTGCTTTCCTATGATTACACAACTTCTCCAGTAGTTTAAACCTCAACAGAAACTTCAGCTGCCCTCTTAACATTCGGTGGCTTTTCCTCTTAGAGCTTATAAACAGCGAGTTCACTTTTGCTTACAAGAGTACTAGAAAGATATTTGAGCCTGTACAATAGGAAACGTGCATGTTTGCAGATTCCATATCTGCACACAAAAGGTCCTGGCACCAAAGCCTTCTTTTCAGCTTCTTCCAAGCCTAGAAAATTTCCACTTCAGAGCTGCGACTTTCTTATTTCCTTTGTGGAAAAAATGCATTGGTAACAGTCAGAGATGAGTCGCTCCAAGTTCAGCCTCTGCCACACATGATCACAGTTTCCAGTCACCAACATGCCCCTTCTGCGCTGGGCACCACAGCCAGGCCTGTGTCCACTCAGACTCTGATTCTCTGTCACTGGGCAAAGCGTTTAATTCACCAGCCACCCAGCAGGCCATCAAATGCAGAGTGAGAAGACAAGATAGCAGTGGTTTTGATCTCTGTGGATGTCAATTCCCAGGGGGCAAGCTTGGCAGGAAGAAGCAAGGCTGCCCCACAGGGCCACAGGGAAGGAGCAGGGCAAGCAGAGGGCTTTAGAGCTTTCCCAACACAGACTCCTATTTTGTAATAATTTCTTTTAAATGATATCTTTTAAGCTACAAATCTCCAGAAGAAAGGGGAATGGTTATTAAAGCAAAAGATCTGGCCACACATTAAAGAGTGGAAAGCCTGTTTCCGCGCCCAAGGCTGGAGGCTGTCACTCCCTTCAGATGCTGAAGATTTACTGAACTCCAACAAGAAAGAGAAGCGCTCGCATAACAGTTCCTCATTTCCAGAGACAAAGAGAAAATGAAAAAATAAGAGAGGAAAAACACCAGTTAGGGGAAGAGAACCATCAGAAGGGGACGTCTTCCAGGAACAAAGCACTTGGCTTGTCAACCTACCTCTGCAGATGGGAGGTGACCACAGAAGGTGGAGGAAGTGCCCTTTCTATGAGTGAAAGTGAAAGTCGCTCAGTCGTGTCCAACTCTTGGCAACCCCATGGACTATATAGTCCATGGAGTTCTCTAGGCCAGAATACTGGAGTGGGTAGCCTTTCCCTTCTCCAGGGGATCTTCCCAACCCAGGGATTCTTTACTAGCTGAGCCACAAGGGGAAGTCCTTTCTATGAATGGTGTATCCTCAAATACTGAACAAAGGAGTGAATCTCCAGGAGTCCAAAGCAGAGAGTCTGGGGACAGAGGCTGGCTGGTCTGCCACCAAAGCCCTTGTTCCAAACAGAACTCTTCATCATCCTTCCAGAACTTTATTTCATTTGCCTGAACCCAAGGAAATATCCAGTCCAAAAATATTGGGCTTCAGAAACAGTGGGCAGGCAGTAAAAACGACAATACAAAAAAACAGACACTCGGAGAGGAAACGTTATCTTTCCTGGAGGCTGGCAGTGGCTTTGACAACCTCTTGAAAGGCTTCTAAGCTGAGAAGCTTTAGTCTTTACATTCCTGCTTCAAAAAGTTCAAACTGCATTAACAGAAGGGCCCTCAGATGAGGAAACTGAGGCTCAAGAGAGGAAAGTGAGACAGGAAGCACAGCCTCAAGACAGCACGTTGAGTCCGGTCCTTCCTAAGCCAAGAACTTGCTGCCAGTCCACCCCTCCCTCCACCAGCCACATGATGATGCTCAGCTCAGACATGGTGACAAGGGGTGCCCTGGGCGGGGACACCTCAGGATGAAATCACCAATCAGTCCAATGTATACAGAGTAAGACTCACGTGTATGGGCTATGGGAGTCCACATGGGAGGAAGCTTAGCCCCTCCTCCCTGAGGCTCTGGCTTTCAGAGGGGAGAAACCAGCATGGGGTCAACTCAAAAATAAACAGGAATAAAGGAGGGTGGGAAGCAAATACAGGAGAAAATGCACATTCCAAAGCCAACATCTCCCAACAGCAGAGGGAAGAAAGCTGCTGTAGCTCTTGGTATTCTTTCCTCCCCTCCTCCCCTCCTTCTCTCCCCCTCCTTCTTTCCTTCCTTCCTTCCTTCCTCTCTTCCATCCTTTCTTCCTCAGCTCAGCCCACAGGTTCTTAAGGAGCAGTGCCCAGTCTGCAGCTAAAGCCCAGAACACAACAGGCAGGAGCCCAACCCCCAGGGAGCCTACGATCTGGAGAGCACAGACATCCCACAAGGAGTGGACCAAATACTCACATCATGACCTCTGCACTGACACATGGAGGAGGATGCCAGTGGACAGATAAGGGGAGCTCGCTCAACACAGGGGCCTGGGGGCTGTGGACGTTTCCTGGAAGCAGCAGCTTTGGGACAGAGACAGAGGGATGGGTAGAGGGACCTGCTGAAGGAGGCAGGGCTGCTGCCTGGTAGGAAGCAGCAGGGAGAGCCAGGCTGGTCCAGATCCGGCACTTCTGAGCAAGTGAAAGGCTCCCATGGGCATCTGCAAGTGTGTTGTACGTGGCAGGGGCGGGGGAGCGTGCACTTGGACTTGAGCGAGTTGGGAGGAGACAGGGCAGACAGGGCCTCCTGGGGCACATTATGATGTTCTTTGTTTGAATTTATGGTTTGTTTGCTTGTTTTTCTACTGTATTCTCAGTGTCGGGGGATTCTGCTGAAGTGTGTTTGAGGCCAAGCAGCCCATGAATGGATTCTTTCACTCCTCCTTTCCGCTACCACAGTTTAGGTTTACACTCTTTATGTGTATTCTGGATGCAAACCACAAAGGTATTACAGGCCTACACTTGCTAATGACACAACTAATTAGGTCTGTAATCAGGACAATCTCTAGGCTCCTGAGACCACTGGCACCCAGAACCACATGATGGGGAGGGTAGACAAGTCAGGGACATCTCTTCCTACATTCTCGCAACTTAATTGGGTCTCAGATGGATGACTTGAGATTTTTCATTATATTTGGCTAGGGAAAGATGTAGAGGGCTGATAAGCGCGTGTGAGCACGTGCCTTTGTGAAGGCTGCAGGCGTCCTGTTTGCAAGGGGCTTGACCCAGGCTACACAAGGGTGGTGAGCTAGCCGGGATGCAGCAAAGCAATCCATTTATTATAATTCTGCTGAGAAGAGGCCCAGTAAATCAAAGAGACAACCTGACTGCAAACAAATTACACACCAAGAGATTCGAAGGAGGGAGAAAGGGAGGGCAGAGGAGAGCAGCAGCCAACTGGGAAAAATGGGGGAAAAAAAGGGAGGGGAAAGGGAAAGCCAGGGAATAGGGACCTACAGGGATGCCTGGAGTCTGAAAGACAGAAAAAACGGAGCCTAATTTGTCCATCTGGAAGAAAAGGAAAAAGAAAAGCATCCACAGAGAGAGATCCCATTTGCTGGTTACCCCCAATTTACAAATCCTTGACTTAAAAAAACAATTGCCCTTTGTTCTCCCAAGGGGTCACCTAGGGAGTGATTGATGGGCAGTTACTTTCTCTGGAACAAGGGCCCTGAGTTCTCTTTTCTCATGCAAATAAAAGGGGCCTCTTCTTAAAATAGAGTTAACCTGTTCCTGGTACCCCTGCTGTAAGCACGAAGCCCAGCCTAAGTATCCTCCAGAAGCCACTGCCCTTCTGGAGATGAAGACACTCTCCCTGGGCCAAGGGTAGAAAGGATGGGCTTCTGGGGAGGGAACTTGGCCCAGGTTCCTGAAACCAGAATGTGACAACTGGAGAGCAGCTGTGGCTGGGAATGCCACCCCAAACTCCTGGGAGGGACATGAAGCAGCAAACGGGCTTCGAGGCCAGGAAGACGTGTTAGTTCGACTACGACTTAAAACATCTTTTTTTCTGGGAAAATAAACTCCTAGATCCACATGTCTCCTTTACAAATTCAACTCTGAAAAAAGAACCTGCTTGGAAAGCTGTGAAGTGCTTCCGCTGAAGCAGTAAACAGAGCAGACAAGAGGTTGGGAAATCTGCTTAGACAATGAGTTATATCTTGTTCTCCAAAATGCACTTCTACGGGAAAAAACCCAACTAGAGAGAGAAAAGTATGAGCTATTATAGGAGGTTGTGGTCCATGGTTATTTCCAGGGAATCTGACAGGCCCCTCCTATTTGAGGGGGCCATCCTTTTCTGTGACAAGATTATGAAGGAGACCACCTCTAGAATGTTGAAGGTCTGTGAATATTTGCAGACCAGATAATCATGAGAACTAACTGACTCTTAATATAAATGCTGAGGCTGTAAGGGGGACTCTAATACACCCAAATCCCACAGGGTGGGTACTTCACTGCCACCCAGGTAAGCTTTTTGAAATCAATCTTTCTTATGAATATCTGTGCACATGTCTTAAATAATTAGCCAAAAATCCAGTAACACCATGAAGGACCCCAAGTTGGGTTGACTGCAAAGCAAGAATGCTTCAATAACATAATTTAACCAGACTTCTCAGGAGACAGGTAAGTTGGCCTGGTATTCCCATCTCTTTAATAATTTTCCACAGTTTGTTGTGATCCACACAGACTGAGGCTGTTGCATAGTCAATGAAGCAGAAGTAGATGTTTTTCTGGAATTCTCTTGCTTTTTCTATGATCAAACGAATGTTGGCAATTTGATCTCTGGTTCTCCTGTCTTTTCTAAACCCAGCTTGTACATCTGGAAGTTCTCGGTTCATGGACTGTTGAAGCACTGCAGACAGTGGCTACAGTCATGAAATTAAAAGACACTTGCTCCTTGGAAGAAAAGCTATGACAAACCTAGACAGCATATTAAAAAGCAGAGACATAACTTTGCTGACAAAGGTCCATATAGTCAAAGTTATGGTTTTTATAGCAGGCGTGTACAGAATGTGAGAGTTGGACTATAAAGAAGGCTGAGTGCTAAAGAACTGATGACCGGGATGGGGAATTCTTGTAACTCTATGGCTGATTCATATCAATGTATGACAAAACCCACTGAAAAATAGAAAAATAAATAAATAAATTAATTAATTAAAAAAAAAAAAAAAAAGAACTGATGCTCTCAAACTGTGGTGCTGGAAAAGACTCTTGAGAGTCCCTTGGACAGAAAGGCTATCAAACCAGTCAATCCTAAAGGAAATCAACCCTGAATACTCATTGGAAGGACTGGTGCTGAAGCTGAAGCTCCAACACTTTGGCCACCTGATTCAAAGAGTCAATTCATTTGAAAAGACCCCGATGCTGGGAAAGACTGACGTCATAAGGAGAAGGGGACAACAGAGGATGAGATGGTTGGATGGCATCACCAACTCAATGGGACATGAGTTTCAGCAAACTCAGGGAGATAGTGAAGGACAGGGAAGCCTGGTGTGCTGCAGTCCATGGGGTCTCAGAGTCGGACACAACTGAGTGATTGAACAACAGACAATAAGAAAAACCAGATTACTAGATCCAAACATTGTCTAAGCATCTCAATAGACACTTAAGAGGCAATAAATAAAAAAACAGTCATTCTTAATTTTTTGAAAACTGAAAATAATATCAAGATAGATGGCTGTATTTCTGCCACGATGATACATGCTTTTCTCAACACAGAATGCTTAATGGAAAAACAGACTTCTCACCATCAAAATTAGAAACAAGGCAAAATGTCTAGATTTATCATATTGAGCAGTGTTGTGGGGCAGTGGACAAAACAATTTGTAGAGGAAATCAGGTATATAAATTGGAAAGGAAGAGACAAACACAGACAATGTTGGTAGATAACATGATTGCATGCCTGGAAAACCCAAGACAATAAACGTGCAACCTACTCTAAATGGTAAAAAGACAGGCTATAAAAGCAATATCTGGAAAGCAATTTTTTAAAATTTACCACCACCCAACTGGAAGACACATTGGAAGAGAAAATTCTCCTTTATAATAGTACAAAAATGACAAAATACCTGGAAATGTACTTAGTATGAAAAAAAGATAAGTCCAAATTCTTGGATAAGAATTCTAAACATCATAAAATGTTAATTATTCATGAGTTAATGTATAAATTCAATTCAATGAAGCTGTTTATTTATATGTTCATTCTCAAGTAGTTGAGCTAATTCTAAAGTGCTTTTTTTTTTTTTTAAATAGCAAAACAAACAAGTATTCTCACTTCAAAGAGGAGTCTGACTCTATCTAAGATGCCTGAACAAGTATATATCTGATGAACAACTACTCCATTTCTAGGTATAGATCCAAAAGATCCACAGGAAATTCTTAGAAATGCACAAGAATGTCAATAGAAGTACTGCTTATAATGGCAGAAAATTGTATACAAGTTCAATGCACAACAACAGGAAAACGAACAAATTGTGGTATTTTCATACAACAAAATACCGCCCAGCTGTGGCAATAATAGACTAGAGCAAGTTGTCTCAACTTGGAATAATCTTTCAAATATAATGTTGAGTTGGGGGGAAAGGAGCAAGATTCAGAAGAACACAAAGTATAATACTATTTATATAAACTTCAGAAACATCTAGGTTACTGTTAGGCTTCCCTGGGGGCTCAGTAGTAAAGAATTCACCCTGCTAATACAGGAGATGAGGGTTTGATCCCTGATCCAGGAAGATACTCTGGAGAAGAAAATGGCAACCAACTCCAATATTCTTGCCTAGGCAATCCCATGAACAGAGGAGTCTCATGGGTTACACTCCATGGGCTTGCAAAGAGTCGGACATCACTTAGCAACTAAAAAACAATGTTTCTATTGTGTCTAGGTCCACAAACATAGGCATTAAATGTGAATAAACTTCATAGAAACAAAATCTACCAAATTCAGTGGCAAGGAGGATCCACCCTCGTGGGTGTTCTCAGGACACATGAGAGGTGAATCCTTCCCCACCAGTCCTCCCCCAGTACTGCCAGCAAAAAGAGCCGATTTCCCAGTCTCCTCCCAGGTGAGCTCATTGTTTGGAAAGGAGCATCACTTCCAAGCTGTGTGACTTTGTCTCTCTCATGCTACCCACACACAACCATCCCATAGATTCAGTTCTGTTTCCAGTCAAGCCACCATCTCCCATTTTTTGGCAGAGCAGCATCTCCCAAGAGACTCTGGAAGCACTTGCTTGTGCCAGGACACACCCTGCCCTGAACAAGCATTTCTGGATCCAAGACCAGGAAATAACTGCTCCGTCTCCTTCACCAGGAGTCCGACGGTCTACCAAGTTGGCCACATCTAGGTCTGCTCACTTGACTTTGCTTGTCCAAGGCTTCCCAAACTCTCTAAGCCACAAAACCCTCCTTTCTCATAATATCAATTATGTCCCACAAAATTCCCTGAAAGAATGTAAGAAGTTTGGTCAGGGTGTCCTAGAGGTATAGAACTGGAGAAGGCAATCTGCCCGTTGCTGGCTAGTTCCCGTTCAGTCGCTCAGTCGTGTCCGACTCTGCGACTCCATGAACTGCAGCATGCCAGCCCTCCCTATCCATCACCAACTCCTGGAGTCTACCCAAATCCATGTCCATTGAGTCACTGATGCCATCCAACCATGTCATCCTGGCTAGTTAACTGTCCTCAAATCTGGGACTGCTTATCAGATTATAAATACAAATAGATGATTAATGGTATATTTATTTTTCTGAAGGAATCACAAGAAACTGTTATCAGTGATAATCAATGGGGAAAGACTGGGGGAAGAATGGGGCCACAGATTGGGGGAAGAAGCTATCACTTTCATTCTGTACTTTCTCCGCTGTTTGTACTTTCTAACATATTTTACATGGTACTACTTTTTTTTGGCTGCACTGGATCTTCTTAGTTGCTGCTCAGGCTTTCCCTAGCGTGGTGAACTGTGGCATGAAGGCTTCTCATTGTGGTGGCTTCTTTTGCTACAGAGCACAGGCTCCAGGAGCGTGGGCTTCAGCAGTTTTGGCGATGGGCTTAGCTGCTCCATAGCATGTGCAATCTACCTGGACCAGGGATCAAACCCATGTCTCCTGCATTGGCAGGCAGATTCTTATCTACTGTACCACCAGGAAAGTCCAGTACTACTTGTTTTAAATACCAGTTCACTGATGCTCTGTTCATTATTCTTCAATCATCTATCCCTCATCTTGGATTAGGTCTTCAAGTTCACTCATCTTTCCTGCAGTGCCTCATCATCCTTCAATTCCATCCAGTGTATTTCTCATCTCAGATGTTCATCTCTAGATGTTTAATCTGGACCTTTCTTTTTTTAATAGCATCTCATTTGTCCCTCCTTATCATGCTCATACATTCCTCTACCTTCTCATAAAGCAGGGATGACTTTGCACCATTAGAATCCGAACTTTTTCTTCAGTTACTTGAGGGAATTCCAAACAAAGCCATCCTTTCAGAATCACTGTATCCGTTCCTAGTGTTTCCTCAAAGGGCTGATGTCAATTCCAGCATGCCTTTATTTGTATGTGTTCAATAAATGCATGCTGATTGATTGACTGCAGTTCCAAAGATCAGGTCTAAATAGCTGGATTGCTCAATTTCTGTTCATTGGCCCACAGGTGCCTCCCTTGTGCCCGCACATGTCAGGTGTGGGTATGGCACAGCTCAACACGCACAGTGGAGAAAACTGAGAGGCTTTCTCACTTAGATTATTCCAGTGCCCCAGTACCTTGGCTTATTAAAATGCAAAGATTCAAATTAGCCAAAGGAAATATGGTCTGGGTAATTCAGGTCTTTTGAAAGAAAAAAGTATTGTTAACTTGCATCCTGTTGCTTGTTTATGCTGACTTTTGATATTTTATTTAACTAACAGAACAGTGGCCAGTGCTCACTCAGTCTTTGAACCCCAGCTAATTAGAACCCACCATACTTTCTGGCAAGAACAGACCACCTCCTGATCAAATGAACTTCTGAAACCCCAGGAACAGCATCTGAGCAGCTTTGGCTTCCAGCATGTATTTTAGAGTTAAAAGAAAGCTTACACTCATTTATTTATAATAAGCATATGCATACAAAAGGCTTCTATGAGCCTTCAGAAAGTGATAGAATTGTGATTGCTCATGGACTCAGAATTCTTCCATCTGTGCCCTGCCCAATAAGGAACTTTTACATTCCAGCTTCCCCACACCCCTGTTCTCCAATATGCTGTGGGGGACCACAGCCTCTAACACATGGGGTTCAACCAATGGAACACTGCTTAGACATTCAGACATTCTGGCCCAGAAGTCCGACCACAGTCACAGGGCCTGACACATAGAGATCAGAATGAAAGGCAGCACAGGGCAGTGCTCCCGGCTCTACAATGGATGGATGGACCTGGGCTCAAATCCCATCCTTCGCCCACCTACCCGCAGTGTGACCCTTAAATTCACAGCGACTACATTTCGCTACCTCTTAAACCAGGGGAAACAGTCTGTGATTCATACGGTTGCCATGAGATGATGCATAAAATGCATTGAGCACAGTGCCCAGCAAAGGGGAGGTCCATAAGAGACCTTACTCTCCCTGACCACTGCCCTCACCCTCCAAGGCAGGGCAACGCCTGCCCTCTGAGCACCTCAGCCCTGCTGGGAGCTGCTACAGAGGCTCCATGGTAATCAGAGATCACTCGGGAAGGTCCAGTCTCAGAACAAGCAGTGATCTCCTTGGCTGCCTCCCCACACACACCCATTTCTCTCCGTGAGAGAAGCAACACCCTTTATTTATTCATGGCTAACTCAGGGTTAGCCAATCAGAGGACGAGACAGTTGGATGGCATCAATGGACATGAGTTTGAGCAGATGCCTGGAGGTAGTGAAGAACAGGGAAGCTGGCGTGCTGCAGTCGACACGGTTACAAAGAGTCAGCACAACTGAGCGACTGAACAACAACCACTCAGTGTTCATTAAAAGCTAGCCAAGGAACCTTCTCTTCCTCCCCAAATCTTAAATCTATCACTCATCCTTTCTAGGAGAGTTTAAAGTTGGTCCTGCTTGCAATCTCAGAATTTCATAGCACAAGGATTAAAAAGGCCATTTCAAACTCAGAACTCAAATCCCCCACAACATTTTTGGCTGTACAACCCCTGCATGGGATGGAGGGCTCACTGTCCCCCAAGGCCGGACACTTCTTTCTAAGACAGCCAGGGCCCAAATCAGAGACTCAGTGTCAGCTATGTATTAAGGGCCCTTTTCCTTGCAGTGACTCTCACATCTGCTTTTGAGATTTTTCCCTCACAAGCCTGCCCTCATTGCTTCAGTGGTTCTGCTTAGGACAGGATTCCAGAGCCTATTCTACAGAACAGACTGTGGCTTGTTTCCCCTCCTCCTGAGTGGAGTGCAAACAAGGGTGGAATATTTCCTTCCAGTCCCAAGAAGTCCTACTGCAGGAGGAAAGAAAAGTTCTTACATCATTCTCCAGGTCACCAACTCCATCATGTTTGAGATACCCCTTCACACACACACACACACACACACACACACACACACACACACACACACAAGCTGATTCTTCATGGTGAGTCTGTTATAGCCATCTGGACTCTGATGCTTTGTAATTAGGAATTTTTTTTATAGCTTTAATTATTTCCTCTGTTCTCTTTTCTTTTTTATATACAATGAATCATTCTGCTCCTGAGAGAGGAAAAATAAAAAGATTTTTGAAAGTTATAGCTCTAATTTCAATAGAAAGAGACTGGGCTTTGAGGAATATGAGCATTTGTTGTTTTCTGAGTCCATTTTTCATCCCCACTGGTTAATGAAGATGTTATTTCTCTCTTGCATTTCTGTTGCTAATTTCTGACAAGTGTGTTTTTCAGTTATAGCTGGTTGTATGCCTCTTGGTTCATCCCTCCTTTGTATACTTTATGAAATATTCAGTTCTTCTTGATAGGATGAGGTTTGATTCTCCCCTGGCTGTGATTAATTGTGTT
Source organism: Muntiacus reevesi (assembly GCF_963930625.1). Lineage (NCBI taxonomy): Eukaryota > Metazoa > Chordata > Mammalia > Artiodactyla > Cervidae > Muntiacus > Muntiacus reevesi. The sequence goes on from NC_089256.1 coordinate 14,473,042, forward strand.
CGCATTTTGGGACCTAATTTATGTTTATACGATTCCTCTAGTGTTTCCATTTTCTTTTCTAATTATCCATTTTCCTCCATCTTTTTCCCTGAAATTAGTACTGAATTAGCTTGCCTCTGATTACAGTCTTGGACGCATCCCAAAGAATATTGTTGGACAGCTCCCCATTATCATTTCATTCCATGAATTCTTTGTTTTGTTTTTGCAATAAAGCTTTATTAACTCTCCGTGAACCCTCCTTTTCATTTGCTCAGTCATTTCTGATGGGAAGTCACACCAGGCTATGGCCGGGTGTTAAGGCAGTCACTCCCACATTCTCTGCTGTCTGCCAAGTCAAGCTCTTTCTAAAAAGTCAGAATTCTAGGGATTAAAAATAAGATCTATGCCTGTGTTGAGGGGCCCATTTCAATTATTTATTTACTATTCTGGTGTGGACATCTGTTGAGGTAGCTCTGCTGATGGACAAGAACCCATCACTACCCTTTGCCAGATCTCCTGGCCTGTATGTCTTTCCTGGTTTATGACAGATTCCTTCTGACCCGGCTCTGTAGATGACTGGTGCTCAATCTCTGCCAGTAAGTCCCTCCAGTGGCCCCATTAGTCTGAGGCAGGTGGGGCCTTAGGTGAAGCTGCTCTGGAATGAGGTACCTCTCATCATCCACCAAGACACCTTTATCTCAAGTCAGCCTATTTACAGACTAGGGTCTGTAATTTGCTTCTTGGTAGGCTCTCTTTTCTGACAATTCATCACCCCTATCTGCCTGCACACCTCTACATGCCTCTCCCACCACATGCACACTATATACACCATTCTACTATGTACATGCTACACACCCAATATGCCCATGTACCTGTGAAACACATGCCCACTGCCTCTTCCCATGAACCTGTGGGGCCTCTGCCACCCCGGGAGATGCTACTTTCTGCATTAGGGATCTTGGCACAAGGGCTCTGGATGACTGTTAACAAAAGATCCTCCCACAGCCAGCAAAGTCTCAGCTACCCTCAAACTGTTTCAACCAGGGTCCCTCTGCAACCCTTGACCTGCCAAGGTGAGTGCAGAAATGGTGCTGTTCCAGTGATGAACAACTCTACACCTGTTAACTGCACCCCAAGTCCAGAACCCTTGGCCATGGAATTCTCACACCACCCGTTCCTCTCACAGATAAAGCAATAACATCTCTTCTTTCTTGAAAGCAGGACCCAGAAGCCCAATTCCAATCTGCCTAACCTTCCTATGAGGACACCACAGGGATTCTCCACAGCACTGTGAGCCTCACTGTTGGATCCTGCAGCCCAGATGCTCATCGCTGCAGTCTCGGCCTGTGAGCGCCGGCTGGTGCTCCAAGGGCCCGGGAAGATGAATCTTGGCTGAGCAGCGATGTGAACCTTGATGTCTGGTCTTGTGGGCCTTGGGGATGGGCCCTCAATGCTGTGTCCTCTGAAGTGATGGAGACTTGGCTGTGTGGAGGGCAACTGTAGCCTCCAGGAAGACCCTCTGGTGGGGTGGACGGCATGCTGCCCCCCTGAGCAGCCCTGCCGGGAACCTTTCCGGCCAGTGGCGAGAGGAACGGACAAAGAAGAAAGCAGAACCAGCCTTTACCGCCCATGGGCTGCACCTGGCCAGCGCCGCTGCTGAGCGGACAAATCAGCCCTGCTGGCCTTCTCACCAAAGTCCCTCTGTAGGCCTAAGAGACTGTTCATGATGCTAAAATGTCACTGAGGCGTCCTGAAGAAACACGCTACCACAGAAGGCTGGAGCAAAGCAGCCAGGTCTGTCTGCACACTCCCCTCCCTGCCCCCCAACTTTCCCTAGTCAGCCCTTCAGCGGCTGGAGGGCAGCAACGTCCTTGTCACCTCTGCTTCTGGGTTTACTGTCTGGCCAGCTACAAAGGGACCAGTTCAGACCAAAGCAAAATGTTTCCCCCCACAAGGCCTCTTCCAGCCCTGGAGCTCCAGCACAGTTGCAAAAAGCTGAGAACAAAGCGTGGAGCATGGTGTCTGGGAAGGCCCAGTGATGGATATAAAGGGACAAGATCCCAGGATGCCCAGAGATGTCCTTTGGTGTACGCGGACTTTTTCCACCCTCGTTTATATCACTTCCCTACCAACTGGATCCTCTGTGTGTGTGTGGTAAGTCACTTCAGTCGTGTCTGACTCTTTGTGACCCCATGGACTGTAGCCCACCAGGCTCCTCTGTCCATGGGATTCTCCAGGCAAGAATACTAGAGTGAGTTGCCATGCCCTCCTCAAGGAGATCCTCCTGACCCAGGGATCAAACCCAGGTCTCATGTCTCCTGCATTGGTAAGCGGGTTCTGTACCACTAGAGCCATCTGGGAAGCCCCAAATGGGTCCTACCAATACCCATCTTGGATTGGATTTTGCCTGTTACTATGGCATCAGTCTAGATTTGGATATAAATCATTCTACAACAATTCTGCAGACCCGTCTTTTCTCTTCCACAATTTTGTCCAAACTAGGCTCCCTTCCCCTAAAGCTCAGGAAATGGAACCAATCTCCCCATACTGAATCTCCATCTTTTATATTTCTTGATGGAATCACTGTTTGGTAAATGCTTTTGGGTTGGCACTAGGATCAGATGTCGGTTTTCCAGGCTGAGGAGTGACCCAAAGATACCAGTTTCCCAGAAAGTCTTAAAACCTGGGCTCTGCTTTCTGGCCAGCTTTGGGCACCTTGGATATATTACTCTATTTATGAGCCTCAGTCAAGTTTTCTGAAAAATGGGAGAGAGGACTGAAAGGAGCAGGGTTTTCTAGGTGAGGGGGAGAAGGAGGTACCATTGTGACATTAAAAGAAATTTTAGGGTAGCACCAGACACCTCACTAAATCATACTGAATGACTTAGAAAGAAAGGCGGGCCTCTATAACTTCCTTTCCATCCTTTTGATTACCTTAAAGAAGAAAGTCTTAGTTTGTGTCTGGCATTTCAATAACACCTCTTTAAACCTTGATACCCAGAAACAAGAAAACCAACTTTAGATTTTAGGTAAAGCTTACTATTTTTTTTCATTCAATTCATTTTAACAGTTGCCTTCCATTGACTGTATATTTTCCATGTACTAGACTGACTTAAACTTTCTTTTACAAATGAGTGCGCTTAGGCTTTTAAAAGGTGAATCAACAATGATACAATGGTGAACCAACAATAGTAAACTCCTGGCAAAAATTCATCATGGTGGTTGGTATGTAAACGACAGAAATGGAGGAGATGCTGGACTCTGTGGCCCTCTGCATCTGGACTCCTGGCTAGGAAACCCGATCACGACCATAGTCACAGCTATCACAAGGGGATAAGGTCCTCCCTTTCCACCAGCTCTTTGGAAACCAGAGAAAATCACAGCAGGGAGACAGCCCTGTCTCCAGCGCTCAGCCCCCTCAGTGGACTCACCTGGAGCATGGCAAGCAGATCGCCCCCTGATGGCCGGGGATGACAATGCCAGCTCCAGGGTTCGTTACTCCCACTGATACAGTGATTTTTAATTCCTAAGGTTTCCAGCCTCTATTTGTTCTTTAATAACTTTACTGCCAGCTACCAACTATCCCCACCCCACTATCTGGCTGATTCTCCATTAAGAGAAGAGCAAATTTAAATTTGGAAGAAGGAAAATGAATTATTCAAAACAGCTAATTTCACCTGGGCCATTGTCTTAAGAAATTGCTTGAAGAGCAGCCTGAAGATTGTTCTTAACTCATGATATACAAATATCCCACAGAAAGATCAATGGAGACAGAAGGTTCTCCAGGAAGCCCCAGCCTTCCCAAAGCCATCCTCAGCTGGGGTGTGAGCAGCTGACCCACCCAATGCTGCCCTCACCTGCGCTGGGAGGACCAGTGCTGACATCCACGCAAGGGCAGAGATGGGGAGGGGCTGGCCTTCCCTCGGCCGCCACCCCACCCCGGACTCAACTGCACCCTGGCAGCACTGAGAGCTGAGGCATGGGTGAGGGGTACTCCTACTGCTGAAGGGAGGGGGAAAGGCCTAGAGCGGTGGGTCCTGCCTGAACCCCCGCCTGGTTGGGTGACACGGTGAGGCTGGGAACAGCCTCCCCAGGGTCCCCAGGTGAGGCGGAGACTGCAGACCCCCCTACAATAGAGCCACACCTCCTCTCCACACAGGAAAGTACATGTGAGTGAGGGGCAAGTTGTTATACGGAATAATCTTGAATCCCAGCAGTTTGTTAAAGAAGCAAACAGATTATTCACAAACTTGGATTTTTTTTTTGTCATCAATTACAATTTTCTTATGATCTATCCTGGTTGATGGAGACCTCGTTTCTGCAGTTGGTGCCTTGGGGAACAGAGTGTCCTGGGTGTGGCTCAGGGAACCACTGAAGTGGCTAGCAGAACGTGGGAGCCTGAGGGACAGAGGAGGACAAGGAGAGGTGTTCAACAAGGAAGGGACAGTTTCAGGGCCAGCCCTGCTCCTGGGGGCTGAGGTGCTGGCAGCTGCATGGATTCCTCCCCAATAAGGAAAGGACCAGCTCCTGTGACACTGTACCACTCATCACCATCCTTGCGGGGCAGCATCCCCATCAGAATCTAAGGTTCTCCAGGTATCCTGTCTGTGACAGGACATCTCAGCCCACGATGGAGTGGCCCCAGTGATAGATCTTAACAGAGCACAAGACCAGCAGGATCTGGACTGCTATACTCAGCAAGGGTCCACATCCACTACCATTAGCATTGCCCAGAACCATGACCCCAGTTCTGCCATCTGACTCCAGACTTCTTAGTGGGGCTCTGCTTGTGCATGAGCTGAGGTTGGAGGTCAGTGGGCTCACAGGTACCGAGCCCCCATGGGGTGCAGGCCTGGGGTCAGGCAGCGAGGACTCAGTGCTGAAGGCAACACCCACCTGGCCTCAGGCAGCTCACAGTGTAGTGGCAGAGACAGGTGCATGAGCAAAAATTCCTCCCCTTGTATAGAGAGCAGCAAGGCACGTGGGCGGCACACAACCCCCAAGGTAGCAGGAACAGTCAGGGAGTGTGCTGGAAACTTCTGTGCCTGCCACCCAGTGTTTACACGCTTTTCTTTCGTAAGAGCACTCAATTCTGCTCCAATAAACCAGTCCCTTCCACTCTCAGTCCAGGAGAGTCAGAGACTCCCCATCCTGCCCCGACCATCCGCCCCATCCTAGCCCATCACCCCCAACCACAACGGAGGGTCAGTCATATGAGTCAAAGCAGCCGACAAAGGCCCTGCCTAAGGCCTTGTGTGGCATCCCTATGGAGATGCATCGCTGTTTGCATTTTAAGCCTGAACTGGTGACTGGCCATCTTTGCCACCATTTTGGGGGCCTAAGAATGAAGCTTCCAGGGAAGACAAGAGAGCCCCGAGATGGGAGAGATCAGGTCCGGCACTGTCTGGGCACCTGCACAAAGCTCTTCGGCTTTTTGAATCAATACACTTCCTTTTCCTTGAAGCTCTTTTGAGTGGCATTTCTCTCTCTTGCAAGCTTCCAAAGGCTGAGTCGTGAAGGCTGGGCAGGAAACTGGCAAATGAAGAGGAAGGGAGGAAGAAGAAAGCACAGGGAACCCAGCACCAGCCTGGGTGTGTCTGAGAACTGCACCTGCTGGGAGTTTCACCTGGAGCCTGGGGAGGCAGGGGGGTGAGGAGGATGGGCAGGAGAAGTGGGCAGGGGTCAGCACCAGAAGACTTGGGAGCCAAGATCCTTTCCATCAGGGGCAGAGAAGCGCCAGACTGTGAGCCTGGGGACAGGACTGTGCCCCACCCTTCTCCCACCTAGCTCCTTGCCTTGTACAGAATTCAGCCTACATATCTTATGTGAGTTATGACCTGAAAGGTTTGAAGCAGAAAGATGATAAGACCACAGGAGCAGCTTCCCAATGCTCCTTCCAGAGGCTGTGTGGAGGACGGCACAGAGGAGGCCAGGCCTGGTGGTGGGAGGCTAGTTAGAGGGCGGAGGCAATGGTCTGCTTTGCAGCAGGAAATGACAAAGACTCAAAAGAAGCCCTGTGGTCACTTGCTTGACCTGTTCCATTTGGAAGTCTTTAAAAAAAATAATTGCATTAAAGACCTGGATGAAAATAAGTACTTGAGAAGTGGAATAAAAATAAGTAAACATAATAATCTTCTCACTTAGGTGTAGCGATCTATGGTGTTTCAAGCCCTCTCAGCAACATGAGCTCGTCACCACGTTGAGAGGTGGTTATTATCCACATCTTATAAGATGTGGAAATGAGAGCTCAGAGGTGCTGAGGAGCGTCCTGTGACCATGGCAGCATCCGCACAGGAGCTCAGGGAATAATAGGTCTGCCAGGCCACGTGCCCAGGCCCCCCAGGGTACCACAGAGGCCACTAGTCCCCCTTCTCCCTGGAGCTCTGCACGTGAGACCCAGGCCAAGACCTCTCCTTACTGCCCACATGCGCCCTCCCCGGTGCCAGTAACACCTCCATCTGCCCACTATCTCCCTCCCAGCTGGCCTTCTGCTCCCCTCTCCCTGCCAACACAAGCCCTAGTGAGGGACCAGGCGGGCAGGTCAGCTATTCCTGGCTGATTCAAATGGAAAAGGATCAGGACAAGGCCCAGCATCTCCCCAGGAGCCAGGAGAGCCACCTGCTGGAGGATGAACCGGGCTGCCCCCTTCCTCACCTGGTATCACTGTGCAGGGTCTCCACCCCGAAGACTGTCCAGGTGCCACAGCCCCGTGGCAGGCCGATCCCTTGGGAGGTGAGTTCCTAAGGTCACCAGGAGCCAAACTCTGGGCCGGACCCCAGAAGGGATGCAAAAGCCTGGCCCACTGGCCTCCCAGGTCAGACAGGAAGGGGAGGGAGATGAACTGATTCCCTCAGACAGGGGCCCACCCCAAGTTCTCAGGAACTTGATGCAGTTCTCATCACTGCATCATCGCAGTGATGCAGGCTCAGATGCTACGGAGCAGGGAAGAGACTCCAGTAGTGGCAGAGCGGGGGCCCACGCTCCACAAACTCTATAAAGAACACGTGCATGGATGTTTGTGCTAAGTCACTTCAATAGTGTCTGACTCTTTGTGAACCCATGGACTGTAGCCCACCAGGCTCCTCTGTCCATGGAATTCTCCAGGCAAGAATACTGGAGCGGGTTGCCATGCCCTTCTCCAGGGGATCTTCCTGACCCAGGGAACGAACCCGGGTCTCCCGCATTTTAGGATTCTCTAGGCAAGAATACTGGAGTGACTTGCCATGCCCTCCTCCATAATTAACACAGATACAGGCAAATGTGTAGGTAAACCCTATAATGAACGCAGCCCCCACACTGGGGTCCTGCTGAAAACTCTCCAGCAAGAAAGAAAGAAGAGGAATGTGTCTCCTCATTAGGAGTCATTTCTGCCTGTGCTTTTCAGATGGGCAGTGGAGAATCACCACATCCCCACCACACATTCAACCCAAAGACCCTGCCAGGCCATCCTGGCCAGCCTGCTGCCGTCAGAGGTCAACCCCCATAATTCCAGGCTGCCCACAGACTTTCTGGGGAGGTGGGGGCAGGGAACAGTGCATAATGTTTTCAAAATCTGTTGTTAATGTTTAAAAGTGAAGATTTCACACAGAAATCCCTGGACTGCATTAAGGAACATGTGAACACCTAGCTGTGCCTGCTCCCATTGGAGGCGAGGGCAGGGCCGAGGCCATCAGCCTGAGCCCGCAGGCTGCATGCCCGTCTGCCAGCATTGTCTGCCAAGGCCTGCTGAGTTCAAGTTTCCACCCAGAAACAGCCCGCGGAAGCTGCCGGACTTCTGTTCCTATCAAAGTTTCTCTAGAGAGGAGGGCTAGCCAGCCTCCTCACTCAGCCTCTCCTGGAAACCTCTCAGCTTAAGTGACAGACCTCTGTCCATAGGCTTCCCAGTAAAGGCTACTCTGCCAGAACTGGAGCCTGAAGTTGAGTGAGATCGCCTCCCTGTTCTTGTTTATTTCTGTTCTTCGGTCCACACTGGAGGCCCTTCCATTGCCCATAAACTCACCTCAACCGTCCCTCCTCAGGGATTCGAGGGACATAGTCTGCCACCACCTGCTGGCCCAAATGCATGAAGGGGTCATTGTTTAATGGCCATTCGGTGCCAGTCCAGTTTCTCCAGAAGAGCGGAAGGTGGGGTAGGGCAGAACCATTCCTGGTTTCAGGATAGGCAGCTCTGAACAGAATCTTGTGAACTGACAACTGCAGTCCCCACTGCCATTTCACGATAAACATATACACTCTTATGGTTGACATGCAAACTAGAGGAAAAACAATTACTGTGGCTGACTATTAGAATACAAATAAATTCATTATGAAGCTCAAAGCCATCTGGGTGGCTCAGATGTGGCAAATACACCCCAGAAAAATTTTCTCTGATGTGGGATAAGGATGACCTGAGTTAAGGTTTAAAGGGCCAAATCCTTTCTCACGCTCAGAGCAGCAGGATGTCCAAGTCACACAGGCGAGAGGAAAAGCCCCTGCCCCACCCGCACTGGCTCTGGGGCCTGCCCTCATCTCTCTCCCTCCCCGGGGCCTCTCTCTCTCCCCTCCCTCCATGAGGGCATGAGTTGGCTTGCGTTCTCTCCACCTTTGTCACAGCATGGGGAGTTAAGTTGGCAGGATTCTAATTTAATGGTTCAGGGTAGGCTGAGACAGAAAATTCCAGGTGATGTGTCAAACATCCAGAAATGGCACTGTGAATTACGGCTGAAACACGAGCCACGTCACATTCGGAAGGCATTCCCGCATCCATCCCCAACAGCCAAGGTCCCCAGGATCTTGGGCTGATCATTTGCTCATCCACCCCCTTAGTTAGCTTCTGCAGCACTCTCTCTGGATACCAGGTTCTGTGCTGGTCAAGGGACATAGAAAATAGCACGGTCCCTGTCTCAAGGGAACCCAGTCTGGTGGCAGAGGCCCGTGGAATGGTCTTATACGGTGTTCTGATGCCAGGGTGGAGGGGAGCTGCGTGGTATTCACCGTCGTCCTAATTTATGGGAAGTCACTGAAGGAGCTTAAGCAGGAAATTACATGATCACTCATGTAATTGAGTAAATTAGCTGTCAAGAAAAAAATCGCTCTGCCCACGATATTGTTCGCTGGATTGTAATACAACTGGCAGGCCCCGTTCTAGCTCCCCTTTATTTATTGGATATCTGTGGTGTGTAATGTGATAGGTTGGTAATAAAAATGTCTAATCACTACGTGTGAAATAGCCATGTCTTTCAGCTTTGCATGAAAATAGCAAATTCGGCTTAATGTTCCTGGACTCTTTTACAATCTGATTAATTGCTGTTGTTGTTTGTTGCTGTCTAGTTGCTAAGTTGCATCTAACTCTTTGGTGACCCCATGTACTGTAGCCCACCAGGCTCCTCTGTCCATGGGATTTCCCAGGCAAGAATAACAGAGTGGGTTGCCATTTCCTCCTCCAGGGGATCTTCCCGAGCCAGGGATCAAACCCATGTGTGCTGCATTGGCAGGTGGATTTTTTTTACCACTGAGATGCCTGGGAAGCCCCTGACTAATTACATATGATCCAAATTATAAGGAATAGAAGAGGCGACGGGAAAGAGAACTAAATCTATGAGCACAGGGCCTTTTCCGTGAGTGGGAGTTCTTTTCCAATGTGCTTATAAAGGCCCAGGCAAACCACATCAAGGCTCCTCTGTGAGGGGTTCTAGAGACCCCTCCATGGGGGAGTCATTAGTTCCCTCCTAGAGAGACAGTTGTTACCCCGAATCTAACCATTCTTTGTCAATTTGTTGTAAGAAGTTTTCTTTATTCTAAGGGACCAGCCCAGAACAAACAGAATGTCCCCAAGGGAAGAGAGCAGTGGGAGAGGACCAGAAAGCCAAAGATTTTATCGCAGACGGGGTCCCTGCCACATGGCCACGGCAGCAGATGCAGTATCGGAGGTGAGACAAGGGCAATCCGGCAGCCCCTGTGGCACCTCATGGTGACACAGCATCTGGGGCTTGCTGCCAAGCAGCTCCACCCACATGGCTTCACTCTGGTCTGGGCTTTCTGCTGACACTACCCTTGGTTGCATTAATAGCCTGATACCATAAACTCCATTAAGGCCCCTTAGCAGGCTGGTCACCAGCCATCACAGGCCATACCAGTATGGTCCCTGGGGTTATAACCCAGAGATTTAGAGCAGCCACTACGAATTCCACTCCCCCTCCCCACATACACACACACTCACACTTGCTCCCTACCTGCAGCTTCTAGGATGATGAAGATGGTATTGCAAAGACTCCAGGAGTGACCGTGAGTCCACTAAGGAACATCTTCCCAGGAGATACCTCAGACTTTCTCTTTTGGGAGCAGCACCCAAGCAGGCTTGTCTTGGCAAGGTAGCAAGGTTTTAGAGAAGACTGTTGGAACAGATAAAACTGGATTTCAACTTCATCTCTGCTACTTACAAGCTTGGATGACCTTAGGCAAGCTATGACTTCTTTGAACTGCATCTTCCTTAAAAACTGAACAAAGGAAACCTACTTTGCTAGATTATTTCTGAAATCAGAAAAACATCTGTTCATGGATTCAATCAATATTCAATCTTATAAGTATTTACTGAGAGCCTACAATGTCCCAGGCACTGTAGTAGGCCCTGTTCAGAGCAGAACCTGCACATTAAGGGTTCCTGCTCCAGTGCACGTAGACTCCAGCGCATGCAGACTGTACATCTGCAAACAAAGGAGTAAGATAATTTCAGGTAATTACAAGTGCTGCATATACAATGAAGCAGGATGCCATGATAAGGGGGGTTATCATTAATATTTAAACTAAGGTGAGCTGAGAAGGCCTCTCTGGAACCTGCCAATGAGAAAGAGTCAGTCTAGGAATCCCAGAGGGAAAGGGAACAGCAACTTCAAAGACCCTGAGACGGGGCAAGCTTGCTCTGTTAAAGGACCAGAGAGGTCAGTGCAGCGTGAAGAATACTGCAGAGTAAGAGGTGGCAGGGTTGCAGCTTCCCAGGGGTGCTGGTGGTAAAGAACCTGCCTGCCAATGCAGGAGACATAAGCGATATGGGTTTGATCCCTGGGTCTGGAAGATCCCCTGGAGGAGGGCATGGCAATCCACTCCACCATTCTGGCCTGGAGAAACCCCATGGAGAGAGGAACTTGGTGGCTACAGTCCAGAGGGTCGCAAAGAGTCAGATGTGGCTGAGCATGCATGCATGCAAGAGGCGGGGTTGCAGAGGTAGCCAAGGGTCAAAGCACGTGGGGACCTAAAGGCCATGGCACCAAGTTGGGGTCTTATCTTACATGTGGTTGGAAGACAGCAGGATGTTTGAGGTGGAGATGGGACTCACTTGACTCAGACTTAGAAGGACAGGGAGGGAGGACCCTGGAGGCAAAAGATGCTGCGGGCTAGGACCAGGTAGAGAGAAACAGATTCAGGAGGTACTCTGGAAAGAGAGCCAGCAGGGTGTGTGGGTGACTGGAAGAGGGCCACAAGGGAAAGAAGGGATCGAAGGGGACCCCTGCTTTGGGACTGTGACAACCAGACAGATCAGAGCGCCATTCACTCGGGTGTAAAGCCTGGCAGAGGGGCAGTTCCATTTTGGACTCGCTGCGGCTAAGGTGGCTGAGACAGCCCAGCAGAAAGGGCAGGAACAGAGGAGAATCATGTGTTTGCAGTGAGCAGAGAAACTGGGCTGGAAGTAAATTTGGGGGTCATTAGCATCGTGGTGGTGTTTCACGTCCCAGGCTCGGCTGAGCTCACCTAGGGAGCACCGCATGCAATAAAGGCAATAATAATAATGATCATAAATAATGAACACAGCGAGGTGGCAGACCCCAAAGCCCACATCTAGTGATACTTGATTTTCCACTGACAACTGCATCTACTTTGAACAAGAGACTCAGAACTGCAGAGCTCTGCATTCTGCCCCTCACCCCAGTACCAGGGTATAAGGACCTCACCTGCTGAATTCCTCACCCCTCAGCCCAGCCAATCCCTCACCCAGAGAATTGGCCAAAGTGACTCATTTGTTGCTCAGATTATGAAAGGGACCTACCTGCCTAGACCCAGGGGCATGCACACAGTAACAGCCAGAAAGCGGCAGCATTATAAATAAGTGATGGGCTCCTTGTTAGGCCCCGAGCTGTAATCATTACCCAGCTCCATTCATTCCCTGAGTTGCAGCTGGTTTAAAAGGTCGTTATCTGAAATGGTTTTAGTAACCAGGTATTTCCAAGGCCTCACTCTGGCCCATGTTTTTTCTCATCTCTGCTACATTATTAAACAGAGGCCCTCCTCACCATGTGGAACCCATGGTAATGGGTCACAGGCCACCCATCCCAGGGCAACAGTGGGTCTGAGCTGTAAGAAGACAGCGACCTGCCTGGTATATGGACTGCAGACAGCTGTAAGGGGGAGGCAGGGAAGAGCGAGCTTCGGGGGCCCCGTTCAGCCCCTCTTGTGTCATAATAAACAGAGCAAGTGATCGTCCATGAAATCAGTTTCCACAGCAGAAAACAGGGAGATGCGGCTAAGGGGGAGCTGAGACTTACTAAGTACTTACTCTGTACTGGGAACCCAGTGATTCTCAACTCATTCAGTTGTGACAACAGTCTGTGAGGCCCATATCCGTGTCCTCGTCTTATTGATAAGGCTCCTGAGACCGGCTCTGTGTGTGGCTGGGGTTTTCCGGGGCACAGTGCAGCTGGTGTCAGGCTGTCTAGGGCAGCATTAAATGCTGCCAATCTCTGCCAAGACCTGGAATCCAGTGGGACTGAACGTTTTTGTGACTACCTGGGTCCCTGTGCCAAGGGGTCAGTGCCTTTCTGGCCTTTCTGGGCGGGCCGCCCCTTCTGAATACTCCTCAAGTGACCCAAGGGACCACTTCTGAATGTGAGCCAAGCTACTGCCTGCTTTGTTCTGCCACTTGGGACCGCCCTGAGGGAATGCGCTCAAAGTGGGCAGGATGCTCTCCAAATACCCTCAACTCCACTCCTGCCAACTCTACCCTGGGTATCTTCCTTGCTCAGATCAGATGCCCACAGACTCTGGACATCAGGTCTGCAGGTGAGTAAAGTCACTGTGTCTCTCTCTGGACTGCTGGCTCTACTTAGGCAGGCCAGAGCTGCCCTCCTCTCTCACTCATTCCATATGGCCCAGCTTACCCTCTCAACATCCTCTGCAACTGGCCCCAGCATGCCAGTGATCCAGGAGCAAACCTGGGCATTGGAAACTCTCTTTAATGACCTTATCTGATCTGCCTGCCTTACCTACTCTTTCTCTTCACTCTGTCAAATGCACGGACCTGATATCCACAGTATTGTGACTGCTCAAGGAGACACATGGTCTTGTGCCTACAAGGTAATTAGAATGTTTGCCCAGGGTCTTCTGTGTTGTCCCCATACCTGTTTGCCAGTTGTGTTTGTGATTATAAATATTTAATTTAATCAAATATTAATAGACCTGTGACGTATAAAAGAACCCACCTGCCCATGCAGGAGATGCAGGTTCAATCCCTGGGTTGGGAAGATCCCCTGGAGAAGGGAATGGCAACCCACTCCAGTATTCTTGCCTGGAGAATTCCATGGACAGAGGAACCTGGAGGGCTACAGTCCATGGGGTCACAAAGAGTCGGACACGACTGAGCAACGGAGCATGAGCATGATGAAGTATAACTGTGAAGAAGAACAGCTGTTGCCTCTATAGCACTAAGTTAAATGCTTTAGGTTAAGACACAACAAGCTGCTAAAAAAAAAAAAAAAGTCCACTTTTTGGACAGGGTAAAACAAAGCTAAAAGATCAGAAACAAAATTTGCAGTCAACATGCTTTAGGCTCTTAAAGACCTTATTCCATTACAGGAAGCTGGACAGTGGACATTGCAGACGATGTGTCTTAGAATGTCAGAGTGGAATGGTCTCTGAGCACTCAGCCAACCTCAGTGAGTCATTCAAGGTCAGGACAGGCTTAACCAGTCCGGGTCCATTCAAGGGCTCTTCCAAGAAATGCAGGAACAAACACTCTTGCTATTACTGCCCACTGAGTTCGTCCTGGAAGGCTACGGTCCCAGCAGCTGCCTGCAGCCACCTTGGTGAGGTTGTTCTGAGAGTCTGTGAGGATAGTATCAGTCCAGCAGAAGTGGCTAATGAGCGGAGAGAGAAGCCAGGTCCATGGTGCTGACTGACCTTCCTGGTCCACTGAGAAAGCCGATAAATTTACCATTCACTTAAGCCAGGTTGGGCTGGGCTCTCAGTCACCTGCCTAGCTTTTTCTCTTTGACAACACTCATCTAGTTCTCCTTTCCAGACCTCCCCTTCCCCTTCTTCTCCATCATTAAACCTCTATATAACACAACTAGTCCTTCCAACAACCCTGCGAAGTAAGTACCAATGTGAGGAAGCCCAGGCACGTGGGTGTTAAATGACTCCCTCAAGGCTATGCAACTTGTAAGAGGCAAGACCTGAACCCACCTAATCATCCTTCCAATGACAGTTCCTTAAACCCTGGAGGCCCATGGCCTCCGTTGCACCAAGTGGCCGCCCAGAGGGCACAGCGTGAGTGCAGACCTGTCTGTAGCTTCATTACTTTCCCATCAGGAGGTCTAACACAAATGTCTGTTATTGAACAAGCCATAGGTATATCACATCCAATGTTTAGCAGTCCATTTACCTTACAACCTGGTAAACAACTTAAAGCCAGGGACATATCTTATTCCCCAGAACCTGACATACAGTATGTGCTCAATAAATGTCTAGTGAACTAAACTGTGCAAGTCAGGCCTATCCTGGGTATTTCACTTTCCAAGTCCTGCACCCTACCTTCTCTTTCAAGGATGAAGTCTCCGTGGACTTTGCCTGGAGTGTCTGGAGATAAAACCACCCCTGCCCTGGGCATCAGACTGTGCTCTCCCCGTGTCCTCTACATCCATTTCCCTTCCTGGCAAAACACACAATCTCTGCATTCCTCGTGACCCTCATCACACATTACAGCCGCAACACTCAGGAGGCAGTTTACTTTCACCAGAATACTCTGCTGCCTTTGTACATGGCCTGAGGGTCCAAACAGCTGAGTTTCACACGCGGGTGATTAATTGATGAAAAATGGCAAGAGTCTCCACTAAGTTATGCGTTTTAAGTTAAAATAGAAGTCTTTGTTAAAACAGCCAAACCGGAGATCCTAATAGCATTAATCATGTCCACATTTAAAAATCTGATACATAATTTAAGAGTAAGAGGCAAAGAAAGATAAGCACTTAAGTACAATTTAGTATCTTTTCATTAAACCTTAACTCATCAATCAATGACTCATCTAAACCTAGTCTTCTCCCCTGGCTAAAGCAGAATCCCTCCTTCAAATCTCTCTGAATTTCACATTTAGAGACAGTCTTTACTTACTGTCCTCAGGGTGCACCCTTTGCTGGTTTCACTTCTCCCCCAACGCCCCCAGCTCCATTTCCACTGCAGGCTGAAGGAACTACTTGGGGCAGAGCCCACAGGAAGGGGCCTCCAGCACATGATTCCCATAGTATTTCCCTCAGAAGCCCTGGGAGACCAACCTCCTCTGCACTCAACCCCTAACCCCACCCCATCACTCTTAGCCCAGAACCCATTGAGAAGCAACGCAATACAAAGCTCCCCAAAGAAGCAGGCCCCTCTGGTCACCTATTTCCTCTGTATTACCTGCTAAATGAGTTCATTCATCCCTTCATGTGAGTGAGTCACCACCGTTGGCTTCTACGAAGTTTAGGTCAAAATCTTGAACTCAGTCTCAAGCTTGAGATTAACTACCAGGGAATCAGGGCAAAGGAAGCTGGGACTCTCCATCACCATCACCAAGTCAAACCTGAAAGTCCAATCTTAAACTAATTAAGCATCTTTCCCCCTCAAGACTCCTCTCCATCACACTTCCCACCACCAGGCTTAAAGCAGAGTCATGTCATGTCTGTCTTCTTACCTCTGATATTGAGTCAGTTTCTGAGGCCTATCATTTCCTCCTTCCCAAGACAGATGACACCACTCACCTGCCTGCTCCTCCCAGCCCATGCCCTCGGGCTGCTCATTGGAGTTCCTGCAGCAGCTTCCTACCTGGCCCTGCCCAGCTCCTGCTCACTCTGTCTACCTGGTTAATTTCTGGTTAATTTCACAGAGCCCTACTTCCTGGTTAATTTCACAGAGCCCCACTGGGGTCCCTCTATTCTCTCTACCCACCACTATCCAAGGCTGTCTCTGTTATCTGAGCAGAGGAGTGTTGGTTTAAAGGTAGGCAGAAAATGAGAGGGAGCATAAGATCCTCTCCTGCCAAAATACATACATACATATAAGACTTGGATAAATGTATACACGTGGTGTTTTCCAAAGATCGCTGTCCAGACAGAACCAACTATAATTGGAATAAAGGTATATAAGGCTAATGAAGGAATGTGCCCCACAAAGGAGACTGGTTGCACCAAGAGAATAAAAAGAAACTTCTAAGAGATGATTAAGCCATGGCTCTGCCAGCACTGCCCCTACGCCAGTCCACGTTCTAGCCACACATTCTCAATGGAAAGGATCAGCCCCCAGGTTATTCATCAGGGCTGGTGCTCCTAACCCTAGGCTGGCCTGTGTAACTCAGATTCCTGCCTACCAAAGCCTTTGATGCTAGTTTTCTGCCCTTCTGGAGCTGCCTGAAGGAGAAGGTATACTGGTCAGAGGGCTTCTGTATCCATTTCCCTTGGTGGTTCTGCTCCCAAGGTAACGAACACACCAGGCTAGGTCCACATATGAGTCGCTGGGAGCCTGAAGAACATCCACAACTGATGAAAACAAATTTCCACATCTGCAGCACTAAGACGGTGGTGGTGAAGGGCCAGGTAATGGTTGCCCTATGAGGTCCTAGCTGAATACCTTGCCAGCTGCCCAGGATCCTTCTCAGTCCTAAAAACTTGAACTAAGTCAGCATGGGCTGTGGAGTGAATAGACCAGACCCCGCTTCCACCTCAACTCTACCCCCACCCCTATCCCAAGAGTGGCCAACCCCTCAAGACACCTGATCAGATGACTCTAGGATCTAAGAAGCCTTGCCAAGGCTGAACAGATTTCAAGCTTGACCTTCAAGCTTGGCATCAGGCCCGGGCAAGAGGAAAAATGGTCTGTGTCTGTGGGCAGTGCTCCTAAGTCCTAGGCCCTCCCCAGCCCAGGCCTGAGAAGTAAGAAGTCCCACTTGGTACAGTCTACAGCAATCAATATTCCTTGTTGCTGTGGTTCAGTAGCGAAGTCATGTCCAACTCTTTGTGACCCCATGGACTGTGCCACACCAGGCTCCTCTATCCTCCACTATCTCCCAGAGTTTGCTCAAATTCACGTCCATTGAGTCTGTGATGCTATCTAACCATCTCATCTTCTGCCACACCATTCTCCTATGGCCTTCAATCCTTCCCAGCATCAGGGTCCTTTCCAATGAGTCAGCTCCTCATATCAGGTGGCCAAAGGATTGGAGTTTGAGCTTTAGCATCAGTCCTTCCAATATTCAGAGTTGATTTCCTTTAGGATTAACTGTTTGATCTCCTTGCAGCCCAAGGGACTCTCAAGAGTTTTCCCCAGCACCACAATTCGAAAACATCAATTATTTAGCACTCAGCCTTCTTTATGGTTCAACTCTCACATCCATACATGACTACTGGAAAAACTATACCTTTCACTATACCAACCTTTGTCAGCAAAGTGGTATCTTTACTTTTTAATACACTGTCTAGGTTTGTCATAGCTTTTCTTCCAAGGAACAAGTGTCTTTCAATTTCGTGGCTGCAGTCACCATCTGCAGTGTTTTTGGAGCCCAAGAAAATAAAGTCTGTCACTGTTTCCACTGTGGTTTTCCTTACTTCGATTTAAGCTTGAATTTTGCAGTAAGGGGTTGGTGATCTGAGTCACAGTTAGTTCCAGGTCTTGTTTTTGCTGACTGTATAGAGCTTCTCCATCTTCAGCTGCAAAGAATATAATCAATCTGATTTCGGTATTGACCAATTGACGGTTCTTGGGTGATGCTTTTTTGACACAGGCAATTGCATTCAAAATTTTAAGTTTTGAAAGTTAATCTCTAACCATGCCATTCACACTTGATATCTAGAAAGAGGGAAGGAAAAAGAAGGGAGCCAGAGGCATTCTCCAGCTGCTAGTCCACTCTATCCCAGTCGCTACCCCCTGTCTGGGCTGGTCTTGCCTGGGTGTCAGGCATGAAGACAGGGACCAGTGGCCTCTGCTTGTTCTCCACTTGGGCATGGGGCTGTCCTTGGTTCTGCCATAGCTCAGAGTGAGCCCCATTAATCAATGTGATTCCTTATTCTAACAGGTCCTAGTGAGAAATCTCCTCCCACCTTACCCTTCCTTTATGCATATTATATTGACTCATGTGAAATTGCCAATATTCAGTTATTCTGACCTTTCAAAATAGTATTTCATACTATTCAACCCAATATAAACAGGGATGAATATAGACTCTAATTACCCCTTTTTTACTCAAGAGGTAACATATTAAGCACACTGTTTTGCATCCTGTTGTCTGAGTTAATATATCTTGGCAATCTTTCCAACTGAGGTCATTGTGAGCTTCCATTCTCTTAACATCTGCAGTGTTCTATTGTGTGGATGTTCCATTAGTTATCCAACCAGTCCCATCATGATGCACGCTTGAGTTGTTTCCAATCTTTTGCTATTATAAACAACAGAGCAAAGAATGATCTTGAACATCATTGTGCACAAGTATATCTATATAATAAATTCCTAGAAATGGAATTTCCAGAAATTCCTAAAAGTGGAATATCACTGTATGAACATCAGGGTCAGTGGGTGTATGTATTCATAAACTGACAGATATTGCCAAAAGGCCCTTATTAAGGATATGCTAACTTACACTCACTGTCTTCCCAGGTGGCTCAGTGGTAAAAAATCTGCCTGCCAATGCAGGAAATGTAAATTTGATCCCTGGGTCAGGAAGATCTCCTGGAGAAGGAAATGGCAAACTACTCAAGTATTCTTGCCTGAAAAACCCCATGGGCAGAGGAGCATGGCGGGCCATAGTCCACAGGGTTGCAAAGGGTCCAACACGACTGAGCAACTGAGCCAAAAAAAAAGAAAAAGAAAAAGACAACCCACACTCCCACAAGTGATAAACAAGCAGTCCCACATCAGTGATCCTTAACATTTTCCTTTAAAGTGCAGGTTGTGACTCATTACTGGGTCATGAAATCAGTTTCGTGGGCTGTAGTCAGTATTTTTTAATGAAACAGAAGAGTATAGCTTATTATAGAATCAAGAAGAGTAAAACAGAAAATATCATATTGAAGTACATGTAGAATGGTAAGTACTGTTTGGGGAACTTTTGCTTCAGACATGATATAGACAAACATGGATATAGAAATAGATACAGACACCCACACAACTAACACACTGTCTCTCTCTCTCTCACTCACACACACATACACATAGATACATAATTTGTGAAACAAAGTCTAGACAGGTCTTTTTAACTACAGGTCATGGTCAAAGAAATAGGAGAGTCTTAGATCTTGAATCTTTTCAAGAATCCAAGGAAAAAATGTAGAAACTCTTCCCAGCAAATGAAACTATAAGATCTCACATGTCTGACCTCTCCGAGGCCCATGCAGGGACGATAACTGTGGGTCACTCAAGGACAGGCTGGTGCGTCCTGCACCCCTGGGCGGCCCCACTGACAGCAGGGTGCTCTGAAATCACACGCTGCCCTGAAGAAATTAAACCACTGACCCAGTCGCTCCGCGTGCCTCCCACTGCTCCCTCTCGTTCTCAGCCATGGGGACACTATCCTTGACCTGCTGCTTTGGTTCTTATGAAAAGAGTGCGCAGAGGTTTCAGAGAGAGAGAACAACGATTTCTCTCCTTTGAGTTCACTCATTTCTTTTTCACTCTGAGCTTGTGGCTCTGGAGAGAAACAGAGCCATGAGAGGAAGGGATGGGTGGGGAAGAGGAGGAGGAGGGAAAGAGGACAAATTAGAAGGAGAGAGGCAGTCAGTGGGGGCCTGAGACAAGGTTTAGAAAAGGCCAGGGAAACAAGGAGGGTGGCAGGGACTTTCCAGGACAGGAGCATGTGTGCACAGGTCTCTGAACAACCTGAGGAAAGGTGAACAAGCAAGGGCTCAAGGGAAGAAAATAGCCAGCCTGACAGCTGGGGACGGGGGCCCAGGTCATTACTAGCCCTTTCCTGCCCCAAGGACTGCCCAGCCGGGTCCAGAACACATTGATCAGGGGATTTAAAACAGGGGGTGAAGGAACCTGACCCAGAAGCATCTAGCTGCAGCAGGACTCAGAAGAGGGCAGATAGAGGCAAACAGACACAAAAAGGTCCAGTGCAGGATGCGAGGTCACAGCTGAGCCATCTTCTCTGCTGTTCTCGAGAAAACAGAGGACAGGATGCACCACTTCCCTGCATCATCTCTCCAGCGAGGCAGTCTTCATCCTGTCCCCAGCAGAGATGCTGTGACCTCCTGCAGCACTGTTCCTGAGCCCCACTTCCCACCACCTGCCTCCCCAGTGAAAGCTGGCGCATGACTGGAGAAGGGCAGGCAACAGAGACGCCCACTTCCATCACCTGTTTTCCCTCCCAGAGGATGCAGTCTGGACACAATAGGATGTCAACACAGCAGGACTGCCTCTCCTGATCTCTGCCTTAAATATTGCAAAGGATGCCACACCTGTTGTATTTCCAGGCTCCAAGGTGAAAGAGCAAATTCCAAACGTGAATTTTCTATCCCCAGGCTCGCTCCAGGAGCCTGGCAATAACAGCTACTATTCCCCGGAACCAAGAATAGTAAAAGACTGTTAAGTCTTTAAAAACCCAACACAAATATCGATTCTCCCTTTACCTAATTTCTTCCTTCTTTTGTTCCTGGTAGAGCTCGCTGCCACTTAAGAGCATTGGGCTTAAAAGATGAGCGCACATGAGGTTATTGATTTCCTCCTAAGAACTTGCCTGCTCTTGAAGAGAGCTCACATCAGGCAGGTGGGGGTTCAGGTTATGGCTCGGTGGTCCAGCCTCCGCAGGTGGGGGAATGCTGGCCAGATGCTGGAGGGGCCCTTCCACACTCACTTTGTTCCTGTCAAACTAGAACGTCTCCTTAGAAGAGTAAAATGCAATTCAAAAAGTTTGAGTTGATGACTATAAAAATTAGTGGATGATAAAAAGATACGGAGTCTCCTACACAAGAAAGATGTGACTTAATGCTGCATATTAATCTGTACCATAACTTATACACAAGCATACAGATGGCTGTGTACATAATGATGCAAGACAGGCCAGTGGAGGTCAAGTGACCGACTTGGAGGAGCAGCAAAAGGTGTATCCCGCTGGGCTTTGAGGACTGGGTAGCAAGGGACAGTTTAGAGGAACATCTTACTTCCAGAAACCTGCCAGTTAGCTTGGAGGCTGGAGTGGCTGAACAGAGGGCCTCTGTACACACAGGCAGGGTGGGAGACGAGGCAGATGGGGCAGAGTGCTCGGGGGCACGAGGCCATGAACGCCAGGTCCACCAGGTCAGGGGAGTCTGGGGTCCACTCCACCTGCTATCCAGGGACTCCTGGACAGCAAAGCTACACACAGGGAGTTGTTCTCAGAGCCTCACTAGAAAAAGGAAGGAAAACAGTACCCCCAAATTCACTGTGGCTTGAGTCCAGGTGACTCTCTCGGGTGTGGCCTAGGAAGCCCCCTGCGTGACCTAGCCCTAGCCCCACAGGGACAGGCTCTACTCTGCTCCATATGCCAGCCATGAGCGCCTCTGTCTCCAGGAGAAGGAGCAGGAGGGCCACCACCTGTGGACAGGTCGAAGGACTCAACAAGAGGGATGTCCTGTTCCCAGGACCCTAAGCCAGCCTTCCGTTTCCTGCTCCCCAAGCCAGCAGCATGTCCAGCTGGCCCTCCAGCCACCCCCTGAGCAAGGCTAGTGCTTTCAGGCCACTGGGCCTTTCTGGTCGCTGCTTGTTGGAAGCACTTTAATTAGTGCTCCATTATAATTGATGATATGTTTCAATTGGTGTTTTGAGTTAATTAAAGGTTTATTCTAATTTGGCTGTCTTCTTTTTTTAAGTTCACAAGATTTGAACAAAAGAAAGAAAAAGACCTTGTCCAAATAATAATAATAAATCTAAGACCAGCATCCCCAGGGGAAGAACTGTGGTTACAAGAAGTATAAGTCTTTAAGGGATCCAGGGATACTAAGGATACCCATGGAGTACACACCTCTGACCTCTTTGGGCTCAACTTAAACCATTTCCCACTGCAGTCCTCCACCTCAAATCCTGCGCCAAGTCCTCCTCCCCCAGAGGGCTGGGTGCCTCTCCCAGACATCAGCCCCATGCTAGATACCCAAGTGGCTTTGCCCATGAGCCCCAATACCCTCTACATTAGACTACATGCTCCCGGCAGGCAGGGAACACCCAGGGCAAGGCCATGATTCCTTGCTCTTCACAGCATCTCACCTTCACCCAGGCTGCTCAGGGGAATCTGAGAACTGACTCTGCAGTCAGTGAGGCCACTATGGACACTCCCTATGGAGCAGAGCCCCCCACCTGGGATGCACTGAGAGGTGTACAAGATCTTATTCCTTCACTCCTTCAAAATGAATGCTCAGGTCAGACACCAGGCGGAAGCCCAGGGACTGTATTATACATGGGCTGCTCTTTCAGCAGTGGCTGAGCACATCTTTCCTACCTCTGAGTGAGTCGGTTTCTCCTCCTATCTCCCTTCACCCCCCATTCCTTCCCTGACTCCTTCACACACTTTCTTTCCAGGACGGTTTCCTTTTCTGGAAGCTGCCATGACTTCCCTCACTCTGAAATCTCCTTGCCTCTTCTAGCTAGTATTATAAATTCTCTAATTGTGGTTGCTGAAACTGTCAGGTCTACATCCTAAGGCTCACTGTCTGCAATCGCCTTCTTATCCCCCTCATGGGGGTTCCTCCCCACCATGCCAGGAAACAAGCTTGCCAAAGTCTGCTCTTCTATCCATGCCCTTAGCCAGTCATCTTGGCCACATCCCATGCACGCAGTTTAAGGACTTCGTACTCCTTAAACGCCCTGGCCCTTGACAACTCCAGAATGACACTACCATCCTTCTATTCCGTCTGTTTCTTTTTCCTGTTCCTAGGGATTCCCTCTGCTCCTGGGACCCCAGTGAGTCCTGCATACACTTTCTTTCCCCACCCCAGCCCCATTCCCCTCCCTTTAAACCCCACAATTTCAACACCTGCAAACCTGGCTCATCCCTCTCATGACATTCAAGTCACCGATTCCCTCCACACCCTCTCCAACTCATCCCGTGCATAACCAGGGAAGTTCTTCTCAAGGAAACACAGAAAGGAAAACAAAACATGGAGCATACACATGCACACTGGGCAGTGAGCCCTTTTTACTTATTCACTTATTTCACTTAATCTGGGGATGAGCTGGGGTGCTTGGGGGTGCAATGACTGGGAGAGGATCTACAGTTTCACTTCAGAAAGCATTAAGTGAGCTTGCTTCCTATACTGAGGTTAACTTGAAAAGTCCATATAGTCAAAACCGCCCTTGAGAGTCCCTGAGGAAGGCACCACGCTGGACACCGCCACATCCTCTTTTCTGGGAACAGATGGCCCTTCCTTTGGCTGGGTACCAGAAGAAGCAGTTGGTGCACTTAGGTGCCAGAGAACACGAAAACCACGCATCTTTAACATCGGAGTCTTTAACGAGGGTGTGGCTTCCAGAGCGGGAGGCTTGAGGGAGGGAAGTTCGTCTAGGGGTCAGCAGAGCCCTGCCCCCCTTCCACTCATGTGTATGTGGGTCTCTACCCCTTCTCTTTTCGTTAAAGTCTTGTCACTTAAATGTGCCTGTGATGCAACTCTGCATTTTCAACAGCTGTGTTAAAAATAATCCATTCTTCAGAGTTTATCAAAGGGAAAAAAAAGCAGTATTAAAAAAAGCTAAATACATGATATACTTTGCTGTATGCCTGAAACTAACACATTGTAAATCAACTATACTCCAATATAAAATAAAATGAATACATGATATACTTATTCCCAGTTTCATAAAACAGGTGAATGCTTAAATGCTATACAATCACTTGATGAACTGTTACAAAGCCATTGAAAATTGACAATTATAGAGATTATGTAAAGCAAAGAAAATGCATCTGGACACAGACTGGAGACACCAGAAAAATGCACTCACTGATTTTGTAAAGCATTATTTCAAAAAAGGGACAGTTTGCAAATAAATGCTTGTTAATTGAATGAATGATTGCATTTGGAGAGCAGAAATTTCAAGTCCTAATGGTTCAGCTGGCAGACTCCAGAAGACCAAAGTCAGTGTCTTGAGGGTCAGAGGGAGATGGTTTAAAAGCTGTGATGCCCACCACCACCTCTAGCAGAATACTCAGGGCAGGGGGGTTCCACCAGGGCATTGGGGGTGTCAGGTTTCACAGAGCAGCACCCTGGGGTGGGCCCCTCTAGAAACTGCAAGTCTGGGACCACTAGATCAGATCAGGGCCCAGACCTGCCACACACCTTGACCAGCATGGCCTAGAATGGGCTGGATACCTCCTTCCCTCCAAGTTCACTCCTCGCAGGAAACTTGGGCAGAGAAGGCAGTCCAAGGCCACTTCCCTCATGCCTCCTGGTTGCTACCACCCAGGGCTGCGTTGGAGAATTTTTACTGCTGGGTGGCAACCATCATTTGATGAGGTACAGAGGGGGGCAACTAGGAAGTGAGGGAGGAGAGAAGCTATTACACCATGCATCCTGGGGCAGAGCCTAGAACAGTTAACTAGTAGCTGCTAACAAAAAGAGAGGCACCAGAGCCTGGGAGATACAGGGTGTTCTCTGCCCTCAGACGTGGATGGGGAAAGGAACACCCCTCCAGACCAAAGATGAAACCTCCCCCACTTCCTCCTGCCCTTAGTCCATGGGTCCCAGCCCATGTGACCATGCAACAGAGAGGATGAGGGCTGAGAAGCTCACCCCAACTCGTGGCCAGCGGCAGGATGAGCTGGAACCCATGCCAGGATTCCCACTCCCCTGGTGGGAAGGGCACCAAGGGCTATCATAAGTGCCTCTGAGGGATCTGTCAGGGCAAGCTGGGCTTGTAGGGACCCACTGAGGGCATGTCCTGGCCAGAGGGTGTGGCTGGCCAGCCCTGGCTCTCTCACTAACTCTGTGGTCACTTCTCCTTCCTATGCTGCCTCGGTTTTCTCAAGTCAGATGTGTGGGCTCGATCAACTCCCAGGGGTCCTTTCTCAGTCAAGAGTCCATCATTTCATGCTATTTCTAGCAGAAGAGCTTTCCTGTGCCCTCTTCTGGAAGTGATTTTGGGGTCAAGCTACATAAGCTCCAGGCTTCCTTAATTTATGTTGGGGCTGCTCCGGGGGCCGCCAATGGGAACAGATTTAAATCATCCCTTTGCCATGCTGAGCACAAACACACCATCCCTTTCGTGCCGAACAATGCCGGCCATCAATGAAGCTCCACATTTAGCAGATGTTCAGCAGTAATTACGTGGACATCAGACACATTCTCCTGTTTAATTACTCGGCTGCAGTGGTCCCACATGCCCTCCCACGTGCCGCCCCAAGTGCTCACATAGACACACTCAAAGCATTGTCCTTGATTCTGACCCAGAAGGGGACCAAATATGCATCTGGGAAAGTAAAAGAGCAGGCTTGGGGGACCCCCAGCATGGAGAACATATCACCCCATCTACAGTGACACCCGGAGGTGACAACAGTGATGACAATCTTGATGGGACCATATGCTTGCCATTGAGAGCAAGAGAAGGTTATCAGCCTGCAGCCGTTCTGTAAAAGTTAGGTGGGGGGATGGCACGAGCTAAGACCCCCTGGGTGGCTTCCAGGAAGCCTGCCTAAATGGTACCATCTTTCGTGAAATTATGTCACACCAGGTCAGATCCACGACTGTGGTAACTGCAGGTCGGCTCATGCTACCGATATCTACGGAGTAATGCATAACCAGGACGCCAATGTGTTGCTTTCAAATGAAATAAGTACCTCTCCAGGAGCCAGATCATCTATGTTGGCTCACCTGTGCACTCTTGCCCACGGACAAGCTACACAGAGATTCACATGATCCACAGGTACGGGGGGACTCATGATAGAACTTAGATATTTGGTAGCATCAGGCTCGCAGGCTCTGCCTTCACCTCCACCCTGGGGATGTACAGGCATCGCTCCTGGACAGATGCCTGGGGCCGACACTGCCCTTCAGCCTGCACGGGGATGGACACTGCCAGTCTTCGCTTCTGTTCTCCTGACTGACCCCTCCCCCCATCATCACAGTGCCTGCCAGGCTCAGCATCCCTGCCCTCTGCTCAGGGACACACACCAAGCTGGCATCTACACAGAGGCGGTCACAGAGTAGATCCAGGCCGGCTCTGACCCCAGGGCTGACATCCTCAGGTGGTCGGTGGCCAGCACATGGCCCCCTGCTGTGGAAAGGTGACTCTCATGGACCAGAATGCCTGCTCAGGGTGAGGGAGCAAGGGGGAGCTGAGGCTTTGAGGGGACAGGAGGCAGGGCTGGGCAAGCCCAGAGGAAGTAGGGAAAAGTACTGATAGAAGAAGGAGACCATATGCCAAGGGGGAGCAGACAGGGGACAGGGCCAGGAACCTCGGCTATGCAGCCGGCTCTCCCAGGAGGCACACCCTCGTGGAGTCACTGCTCCCCACCCTACTGGGGCTGGCTCACTTGGCTGCTTCCCTGGTTTCCTAGCATCACATGCCCACCACACTACCCTGCCCAGGAACCCGACCTAACACTACCTCTGAAAGAATACATTCCTTCTTTAGATGCATTTCACACCACAGAAATTCACAGTTTCATAAAATGTGCAAAAATCACAACTTCCCTTTTCGTTTTTTTTAACAATTTTCCACCTTGTCTAAAACAGTGCTGTCCAGCAGAAATATAATGTTGTGGATGTAATTTTAAATTTCACACTAATGAAAGTAAATGCTAATAATTTATGGATCCCCAATATGTCCAAAATAGTACCATTTAACATGCAATCAATACACAACTTCTTGAGATAGTTTATTCTTTCTTTCACACAAAGTATTCATAATCCAGGGTGTCTTCGACATGGACAGAACTTCTCAGGAAGGAGCCACATGCCAACAGCTCAGTTGCCACAGGTGGTTAGTAGCCACCACATTGAACAAAATAAGGCTATGCGAGCAGACAAAAACACAAAGTGAAAGAAAACTCCATGTCTTCTGGTTTAAAAGAATCTCCTTTCAGACGTACTCAGGCTCATCTGCCTCCCACCCCATCTGTGGGGTGAGGTGCAGAGAGGCTGAGCTAACCTCACTGGGGGCACATGAGATGTGGCTGTCTGCTCCTGCCCCCCTCAAACACACAAGTACCCAGGCCCCCCACTCCTGCATGGAAGGAGCACGGCTGGCGTGTTGTGGAGGCCCTGGGTGCCCGCCCGGGTCACTCCCACCATGGCACAGCCCCTCTCCAGGCCTGTTCCCATCTGCTTATATACTCCAAACATCCATCCTTCCCCCAAACCTGCCTAAGGATCACTAGGTTCACAGTACCCTCCCACCACCCCACCCCAAAGCTGGGGGCTGAAGCACCGGCACTCAGTTCCACCCTTCCACTCTTGCTTCCTATCTTCCTCCAGGAACAAGAAGGGCTTTCCTATTTGTATTTCTGTGTGGACCCTGGAGTCTCGTGGCTTAAGGGTGACATCTGTAGTCAGGCCACTTGACTTTGGACCTGTCTCCACCCAGGCCACTTGACTTTGGACCCCTCTCCACCTGTTAGCAGCTTCATGACCCTAGGTTACTTGATTCTTCTTTTCCTCTATTTCGCCACCTGTAAAATGGGTATAATCTTAATTCTACCATCTAATCAAGTCTCTTTGTGGATCCAATGCTGAACACACAAACCATTCAGAGGGTACCAGATCAGGGCTCACAATAAGAGCTATTCCAGTGGAGCAGAAACGTTTCTAGGTCCTGGCTTCCTTCTTCCCTGTGCTTTGGTATATTCCCTTCCTCCTTCCCCCAGCATCATTGGTGAGAAAGCTACAGGGAAATAAAGCAGCCTCCTGATAGAGAAAAATGTTTCAGGAGTTATTTCTACATCTCAGCCCCATCTCAGTCTGTACACTCAGGTCACAGCCCCATCTGCCAGCAGGAGTCATTCTGCTGCTTTAAGGTCATGTCCACCGTGTCTGCTCAGAGCAAGGGCAGGCCGCTCAGAAGGCGCACACGCCCCCCATTTCTAACACTTTCTAGCAGCCCCAGCGTTCTGTCTGCAGGTTCCACGGGTGAGTTTCCTCCAGTCTGACTGTGGGATCCAATGGGCACCTGGGAACTTCTTCCAGTGTGTTCAAAATCCTCTCAAGAACCTGAGGCAGCCTTCCCAGGGCAACTCCATCCACAGGGCAGCTCTCGCTGTGAGACTGTCGGTCCAGAGCCTCCAGCTGTGGACCCCCGAGCCCCTGATTTGCAGTAGGCCTTTGCTTCGCTCTGGGTTCCAAAGCTTCCCTGGAAGATTCTGCCTTAAATCTTACATGTTACTTTATTTATAACCCACTCTATTTTAGAAGATTTAAGATGGCTTGCAAGGATTATGTAAAATACTCTAAGATATATATGTAACCAAGTAAAAAAATTATGATAAGTACTGCTATTTTTTTTAAAGTTACCAAACACTATGTATAACATGGCAAAAGTGTTGTTTGAATATTATGCATGTGTGCACATGTATGTGTCATGTCCTCATGTATGTACAGGACAGAGACAGGTAAGCTGAACACAAAATTTAACAGAATGCCACAAGGAAGGGGTGGGGATTACAACTGACTCAATTTTCTTCTTTATAGTTTTCTACGCTTTTTTTTTTAACTTTTGTAGAGCATCTATATTTGTTTTATATTAAGAAAAAAAGCAACAGAAAATCTCTAAAGAAAAGTAGGTGAGAAGAAAAAAACAGGAGTAAAGGCATAAACTGGAGCCCACAGTAAGGCTAAAACAACTCACTTTCTTTGGCCAAGCCACCCATGAAACCTGGATTTCCCAGCAGTAGATGGATGAAGAAAACCTGATCAGTTACACAAGTCATGGGGTCCATAGGATGTAAACAAAATGATTGTCAGCAAAGTCCGCTGTTCTTGCTATGGAGCCTGAAGCCAGTGCCTCCCACGGGCCCCCACAAGGACACCGAGGAATACAACCAATGATCCCTTCACGATAAACACCACCAGGACTTTCCCAGGGCTGTTCCTCCAAAGCTCCTCAGTGCAGGCTTACAGCACCTCGGCCAACCATAGCTCAGGAAGGCGATTTCTCAAGGAGAAGAAACCAAGAGGCCAGGCTCATGGGGGGTCTGAGTTAGTCCAGAGGGAGACGTTAGGAGATCACGATTAGGACACACATCACTGTTCAGTGACCACCTCTGGGGCTCCGTGCAGCTCACTCAGCCCCTGGGATCATCAGGCTATTCCTTATGCCTCTACCCCCAAAAGGCTGCAGGCATCCACTCACCCAGACATTTGTTCATCTCTCAAGAGTTCACTGAGCACCTACTAAGTGCTCCAACTGCATAATTCCTCTCGATAAATCCAGATCCATCACTCACATGGAGACCCAAGCCAAACCCCTGTGACATCAGCTCTGCACTTGCAGCAAGATAAACATCATTTCTGTGCATGGGAGCCCTGGGTAAACTCCCAGGACATGAGAGGAACAGGTGTGCCCGCTTGCACAAGAAGAGGATTTCACAGCCACTGGAGGAAAGGATGTTGAGGCTGAGCACAGGATCAGCACAAGGACTCCGTGACGGACACAGTCCTGGTCGAGAAGAATGGGATTTGCTAAGATGTGTTGTCATTCTTGTACGAAACCCACGCCTCATATTTTCCATGGAATCCGTGTCTTACGTTGCTTGAGCTCTGGGCAGGGCCGGGGCTCAAAACTGTCTCTTCCTCCCAAAGCCTTCCCTTTCTCTACCCATATAAGAAGAGATCAAGAGCACCACCAGGCCATGGTATTTCCGGCGGGGAATTTACCATCTGTGTATACCCATGGTCAACAACTTTCCACCTCGATCTCAGTCCACAGGCTTCTCGGAGTCCCAGATGCACACATCCTATCTCCTTCACCATGTCCAATTGGAATTCTCACCAGTGTCTCAAAGTCATTACATGCAAGTCTCCCAAATTCAGTTGGCTCCCCATCTTTCCCAGCTCACCAAGAAGATCCACTATGCATTGACGGTAAAAACCAGAAACCTAGATGCTGCCTTCGACCACTCCCTCTCACCTACCTCCTTCCCCAAAGCATGCCTGCCGTTTCCTCCTATTTCCAGCCCCACTGTGAGAGACTGCCCAGCCCCCACATGAACCGGGGGTACTCAGAGGCCCCGTGGCCCCCCAGGCTGGGTCTTCAGACTGATCCAGGGAGGATGTGCGCCATGAGTCACACGGGGCTCAGCACACGTGCCTCCTGGAGTTCTGCCGTGCGCTTCCCTCCTCTCTCCTCCTCCAACACTACCAGCTCCCAGACAAGCGCTCACCTTTTCTTTCTCACTCCTTTTCTCCTCTGGCTTCTGTCTCAGCTTCTCTTTTGCTTCTTTCACTTTTACTCCTTGGCCCTGTCTATTTCTTTCCTCTCTCTTCCTCTCCCTCTTTCTTCCTCCCCTGTCTCTCCCACTCTGCACCCTGCCCCACTTCTCCTATCCTCCCCTTTTCAGATGACAATCTTCCCTGTGACAATCACAGAAAACTGGAGCTGGGAGCGACCTCCCTGGCCTTCCTGACTTGATGGGTGGGGAACTTGGGGCTCAGATGGTGAAACCACACGCCCACATCCTCACAACAGCGGCAGCGGGGCCAGCCCTATAGAACTCAGATGTCCTGGCTCCGGCCCAGGGTTCTCCGCTACTCACACTCCCTAATCCACTGATTCTCCTGGTCCCTGCTCCTTACCCCAGGACTGTGGTCCTCTACTCAAGACACCAGGGCTGGTCACCCTCCACACAACACAAATCAACAATTAGGGTGCTGGGGTGTGTCTCTTTGTCTGTCTCTCCATATTTACTGCATACCCAGACACTTGCACCCAAGACTCCGAGGGGAGTGGTTTCGCCATCTCCATAGGTGACTCCACAGCTTTTCAGGCCTTCAGTTTTCCTCCTGGTGAGGCGGACGCTTTCTGTTACACTTGGATGCACCTATAAAAGTCCTCTTCAAAATCCCATCACTTCACCACAAAGGACAAACTAAAGTACCATGAAGAAAGTGTCTGAAGGAGATGTAGGGGCTACGGGTTGGGGATTAAGTAAGTTTCTGACCCTCTGTCCTTTTCTCCTGTAGCCCCATATGGCCTTGGCACTCAGGGCTGCAGAAACCAATAATGCCTTCAGATTTAACAGAGCCATCTGCGAAAATGTGGCTCGCCAGGGCAGGACTGGCAGGACCCACTGTGGCTGCAGACAGAGGGTTGAGGCAGACCATCAGCGGGGTGGGGCCACCTGAAGAAGGGGACCCCTGAGGCGGACAGTGGTGCGGGGTGGGGACAGGTGGATGACACGAGATGGCAGCGTGCTGTCCTGGCATGTCCACTAAAAACAGGCGCGGAAACACCCCCGAGGAGGGTTAAGTACAAGGCGCCAGCTCAGGATGGGGGCCGGGCATGTCATCTGAACTTGAATAGATGCTTGCAACCTTGAGGGTTTACTGGAAACCCACCCTTGGGCAGAATTTCAAGACAAACATTGGTCCAAGAAGGCTGGTGAAGATCCAAGCTCATCCCGAGGTCCACAGACGCGCATCAGTCCTCCAGAGCCTGACAAAGGACGACAGCTCAGCTCTGAGCACAGACAGAGCTACAAAAAGGTAAGTGCACTGACAGTTTATTTTCCAGACTGTCAAGATTTAAACCATTTTATGATTTGCAGCCAATGTAATTCATTAAATGTGTAACAAAGGGGAGTCCATATTCATACCTTCCTTTGTAAGGATTGACATGTAAACAAATCTCAGATGTGAAACAAAGTGCCCTTTGTCAGGCAGTGAAGAGTGACCGCAGTGCCCATGGGTCAAGGCGCTGAGGACAACGGGCACGGTCTGGCCCTCTGAACTGGCAGGAGCCCAAAAGGCAAGACTGCAAAAGCCAAGACAGCCCGTGTGTACCCAGCCATGCACACAAATGTGCACACAAATGTCCATTCACCAGGGAGGGGGCGCCTGTTGTCAGGCAGAAGGTGACTGCAGAAGGAAGGAATTTACAAGAGGAGGAGGGAAGGGACTGAAGAACGAGGAGGGAGAGAAAGATGGGGAGAGAAAGGGAAGGGAAAAGAGGGAAAAGAAATAACCAGTGCGGGGCAAGGGGGGCTCAGGGGAACCAAGGGGCGGTGGGGAGACGAAGGGGGCTGCCAGGAGGAGAAGTAGGAAGGCAGAGCACCAGGGATCTATGTGGAATGGACTGCGAGGAGTGGACAGTGGCGGAAACCCCAGAAGAGACCCGGGAAAGGCCTCTCTTCAGAGACCTTAGCCATTTTTGCAAACCTGTCACTTCTCAGCACTTAATGCTGAGAAGCAGCGTTAAGGACCTATGTGTGTGCCCTGCTTGGTCATCTACCTGCAGCCAGACAAGGGCTGCTCAGCCCTGGGGACCCCAGCGTTCCCAGCTCTCTTCACTGGACCCTGGAAGGACACAGAACCAGCACTTTACGCCCCAAACACATTCGGGCCTTCAGCCAGGAGGAAACAGGGTAATGATTCAACAGAGACGAGGGAAGAAGGGCAGCTCCTGATCCAGGCCCAGGCCACGACCCGTTCTTCCACTCTGATGCAATTTCCCTCCCAGCTGCTTCTGCAGGGCTGCCCCAGGACAGGGGACACACACAAACACCCTCCTGGCTCTACAGCAACCAGCCAAAGGGTCTGCTGCAGCTGGCCCTGCTCCATCCATGAGGAGACTGTCTGCGCCCCACCTCATGCCCACAAGGAGATCAAACTAGTCAATCCTAAAGGAAATCAATCCTGAATATTCATCGGAAGGACTGATGCTGAAGCTGAAGCTCCAATACTTTGGCCACATGATGCAAAGAGCTAACTCACTGGAAAAGACCCTGATGCTGGAAAAGATCAAAGGCAGGAGAAGGGGACAACAGAGGATGAGATGGTTGGATGGCATCACCGACTCAATGCACATGAGTTAGAGCAAACCCTGGGAGATGGTGAAGGACAGGGAAGTCCAGTGAGTTGCAGTCCATGGAATCACAAAGAGTTGGACATGACTTAGTGACTGAACAATAACAACATGCCCAAGGGGGCAACCATGGGATTGCCCAGGGAATGAGGAGTGGGATGGATCATGACCCCCAACACCATCAGACAAATTAAGAATCCCAGCTGTGTGGGCCCAGCAAGGTGGGCGGCCCTCCCTGCTCGGGCACAACTCCCCGACTCCTAAGCCATCCCCCAGGCCCCACAGACCCTTCTCACCTCTGTGTCCAGGACACAGCCTTTCCCTGCCATGAGCTCCCCATCTCCCAGCCCTAGAGAGCACTCGGTGAAAGCAAGCCCAGAGAACCCCAAGAAGACTGAGGGGTCCTCACCCCTGAAGGCCTCCCAGCCTCATTTCTCCAAGCCCCAAACCAGGGTGGTCTCGCCAGGGGTCAATGTGGAGGGTGCCCCTCTTTCAGAGAAGGTCTCAGCAGCGGGCTGGCCCCTGTGGCCCTGGGGGAACCGAGACCAGCATTCCTCCTGTTCTCTCGGGAGCTCCACGTGGCTTTGATGTGGAACAGCCGTGACATGGCAGTAACTGGGGGGAAGGAGCTTTAAAGCTGCTGTTTTAAATGACAGTCATTGTTCCTTGGCAATTTTATGATGAAGGAAAAGAAAGAGGCCTTTTAAGCTACGATGTAGCATGTTAAAGAAGCCCTAGAGGATTGGGGAAGGTGGGAGGCTCCGAGGGGAGGCAGCTCCACACTGGCGTCTCGGCAGTCCCCTCCCCAGCGCCCCAGAGCTCAGCCACCGGGAGCAGCCTCCCAGCCGGCCGTAGAGAGCAGCCAGCAGCCAAGGCCGCCCCGCTGCTGGGCATGGGCAGAGGGCAGGCCCCTTCCCAAGGCAGCGGCCCTTTTCCCCACAGAAGGGGCTCTGTGGAGCAGAGTTCCAGGGGGCACATTCCTCCTCTCCCCTCCCCCACCCAGCAGAGGCAGCACTAACACCCCCAACAGGAGGCAGGGGTCATGCGCCATGAACCACAGGTGTCTTTGGTTGTGGTCCCGCTGGGCTGCATCTCAGGAGGGAGCTGTCCAGCTGGGGTGAATGGCTTCTGACCCCAAATCTCCCAACTCTGCCCTCAGGATACTCTTGCATCCTCCCTGTGCCACCCACCCCTCTCCAGTGATGGGGAGAGCGAGTTCTCCATCTCCAACCCCCAGATCCACCTGCTGTCCACCTCCAAGTCTGCTGCAAAGACTCTGCAGCATTCTCCCTGGGCTGGCTGCCCTTAAACTTCCCACCTCCATCGCTGGCCCCATCACTTTCCAGGATTTCTCCTCTTCTCTGCTTGGTGAGGTTCTAGGATTCCTACAAAGGACAAAATGACCATTCTCTGTGAAGCCTCCTGGTTTATTCATAGCAGCCTGTCGACTAAAGAAAACAGGCATAACCTAAAAGTTGAGAGTTAGTTGTGTGTTATTTGTTGGGAGTTTTTAGGACTCCAAGGTGGGTGGGGGTGGCAGGAGTCAAGTTATATAGAAGTTTGCAACTAGTGGTAATCTGAACATCAAAAGATTACTGTTAATTAAGGAAAACCAGATGTCTCAAGTTAAGGAATTTAGCACTTTTCTATGAATGGGAAGATATAAGAGTCTTCGCTCACTGACTCACTGATGTTATTCTTTTCATATGCATTTCAGCTATCTGGGGCCAGCATCCTGTGATTTGATTTTTCGCATCCTCAGTTCCTCGCTCACCACAGGGAGTGGCATTGGGAGTGGTTGTTGCTGTTTTTGCTCAGTTGTTAGTCATGTTCAACCCTTTGCAACCCCGTGGACTGCAACACCAGGCTTTCCTGACCCTCACCATCTCCTGGAGCTTGCTCAAACTCACGTCCATTGAGTCAGTGATGCCATCCAATCATCTCATCCTCTGTTGTCCCCATCGCCTCCTGCCTTCAATCTTTCCCAGCATCAGGGTCTTTTCTAATGAGTCAGCTCTTCACATCAGGTGGCCAAAGTATTGAAGTTTCAGCTTCAGCATCAGTCCTTCCAATGAATCTTCAGGATTGATTTCCTTTAGGATTGACTGCTTTGATCCCTTTGCAGTCCAAGGGACTCTCAAGAGTCTTCTCCAACACCACAGTAGGAAGACATCGATTCTTTGGCGCACAGCCTTCTTTATGGTCCAACTGTCACATCCATACATGATTACTGGAAAAACCACAGCTTTGACTAGATGGACCTTTGTCAGCAAAGTAATATCTCTGTTTTTTTTTAATATGCTATCTAGGTTTGTCATAGCTTTTCATCCAAGGAGCAAGCATCTTTTACTTTGGGAGTGGTGGCAACCTGGTAAGCTACCAGAATCACGGGTATTGTTTTCCCTGGGTGCCCTCTGGGCTCCAAAATTCACATTTGGAGGGCCAAAATCACTTATGACTGTGATATCCTTGTTTACTGATATGGTAGGAAATGCTCCATTTCTCAAGCCTTAGTCTAAATCAATGGTTCTCTAAGTGTGGTCATCAGATCAGCTCTGTTTATCCTCTGAGTGCTTCTGTCTGCACTGCTCATCTGAGACTCATGCCTCCTATCTTACGTGTGGTATGGCCTCCAAGAGCAGGCTGAGTCTTGCCTCTTTTGGCATCTGCCCTGTATCTTGTAGACACTCAACAATGACCTCTCATACTGGACTGAAAAATAGAAACCTATGACTCCTGGACACACTTCCATCACAAAGAGACAACCCCAAGCCACCAACGGTCCTTCTGCTTTCTCAAGGAAGAACATACGAGACTTAAGGATTAGAGATCATGGTGGAGCTTCCAGCGAGAGAAGCCTCACTCCCGAGTGGCTGGTGCCTTCTTGAGGTTTGGGTTGGAGAGTGGCAGCCGACTGCAGCAGGGAAAGAAGCATGACAGCTTGTGACAATTTCCTCAAAGTCTACAGCACCATCATTGTATCAGCATCAAAATAGCAAGAAAAAGTTAGTTCTATTTTAAATTGTCAATATTAACCTAATGCTCGTGATGAATGGAGTGTTGATGACAAATGAGGTGTTTAATAAAGATGAAAGCTCCGGCAGCCTAAGAGAAAACCTCCTTTGACTTAAAGTTATCGTCTTGATTAAAATTTCCATTTTATTATCCTAATCAGGAATCTTTGTTCAATGTGCTACAATCTGTATTTTCTCCACTTAGATAATTAACAACATCGTAAACATATTAAAAGTAAAATGTTTATTAAAATTGCTCCGATATCCATATTTAACTTATGTTTAGTAATG
This sequence comes from Muntiacus reevesi, assembly GCF_963930625.1. Classification (NCBI taxonomy): domain Eukaryota; kingdom Metazoa; phylum Chordata; class Mammalia; order Artiodactyla; family Cervidae; genus Muntiacus; species Muntiacus reevesi. Next base: position 14,509,506 of record NC_089256.1, read on the forward strand.
CCCCTGCCTCAAGACATGCCCCTCCCTGCAGGAGGACTTCTGGGAACTTCCCATTGCTGGGAGGCTCATCCTATTCCCAAGGCCCCCAGGGAACAGACAGCCCCTTGTCCTAGTCACATGTTCCTGCATTCACAGCTTTGTCAGTTTAACTCAGCTTAATTTCATTTCATTTGTTCTGACACCTCTTTACACGGAGGCTAAGAAATTTACTCTCCATGGCGAATGTGCGGCTGGGGTTGCATGCAGACACAGATGAGAAACTGAGGGAAGGAAAATACACAAATCTCTCCAAATAAATCACCTCTGCATCTCTCTGCAAAAGCAAAGGTTTCTTTTAATGGAAGCTACTTAATGAGCAAGCAGCCCACTAGGCATCAGTGGGAAGAGGCCCAGCTCCTCACAGGCCAGAGCCTGACTCCAGGCAGCACACCAGGACACACAATGTCTCCAGGCCACAGTGAAAAATTGTTTAAGTCCGATTTTTTTTTTAACGCAACTCTGATCCTTATCCAGACACAGAATCTGACTCCCCATATGGGATATCTGCTCCACACAATATGAAACACCAGGTCGCAATGGCCATCTTGGTCACTGAGGGACATTCTTGGGAGGAATGCCCAGGCAAGGACCTTCTGGGTCCCTAGTCCTGCCTTCCCCTTGACCTCCTCATCTCAGGGCAGATCACCAGCCGCAGTCCAGCCACCTCACCTTGTTGTCTACACAGGGCTGATTCTGCCTCAGGAGTCCAGAGGGACTGCAAGAGGCCACCCTCCTGCAAAGGACTCTGGTTTAAAAGCATACCTCTCATTTAACCTCTCCGAGGCCTGGTGATGTAAGTGTATCTCTGCAGTTTATAGATGAGGAAGCCGGGCTCAGGGAGGCTGGGCACCTTGCTCCACACCACACAGCTGATGAGCAAGTAGCAGCGCTGGTGGAGTCCTGGTCCCAGCTGTCTCCTGGGGGGTCAACGAGCCAGCCTGCTCCTAGGACAAGTGGCTACATCCGAAGCAGGAGGGGACCCAGCCTCGCGCCACTTCTGTTGGCAGCTTGCAGAGGTTCTTGGGGATGGCCTCTCTCTGCCTGGGATGTGTTTTTCCATGACGTGTGGGTTTTAACGCAGGTCACTCCCAGGTATCCTGGAGCCTTCCACAGGGAAGGCTACATTCCCTTAATCAGGGTGAATCGGCACATGCCCCCTGACCCCAGCATAGTGGCGCTGACGACACCCGGGGAAACGCAGGAAACGGCTATCCGTACAGGCCGGGAAGGGCCATTAATCTCCCTCCCCTGAAGGAAATGAAATCATTATGTCTGCAGCTCCAGAATCCAAAAGAACAAATTTCCTGCCAGGATAATAAATGGATTCTTTTGTACTCGCCTCGACTCCCGTCACATGACCCTCCTGGCCCATTCCTCATCCAGGTGACTTGGCTGGATAAATACCCAGAGGTTTCAGTTTCAACTTCCAAAGCGGACCAGGGAGTGGCCCACCAGAGTCCTTAGCTGTCTTCTCTTTCTGCCCCTAACCTTCCCTTCCCCAAACACTGCCCGCCAAGGTAAGCAACCCCTTTACAAACAGGAACACTCCTGCCTTCAGCCAGGAGCAGGGTTTGAAGTAACTCTGTGGAGAAGACAGACAAAGAACCATTTTTCACTGACCAGGCATCACGTAAGATGTACTTGGGAAACAACAATGAATAGTAAATCTGGGCTGTAAAGCTCCCAGGGCCAGCAAAGAGCGTAGAGCGATGCTCTGGAGGAAGCAAGTGCAGGGAACAGGGCTGGGATCAGGAGGGCTCCTGAGGGCAGCATGATAGGCAGGCAGCACGGGGCTGCACCAGCATTCTGCTGAACAGGGCCCCGGAGTCCTGTCCTGGCAGGTGGCAACGTGAAAGCAATGAACCGCTTCATAATGGGCTTCTGTTCTGACATAACACTCAGCACCAGGCTTCAGAAATGGGTCTGTATTTGCAGAGAAAAATTGTTCCTGGCTTAACACAACAGGAGCCATGATGCCTGGTGAACAGACGCAGGGACAACCTGTCCGCAGCTCCTTGCCCTCCTGCCCCTAGATCCCCCAGAAGAGGCAGGACTGAAGCAGAGAAGAAAAAGCGAGTCTGGGGCACGGGCTGGCAGCACCTCTTCCCCAAGGAGGTGGCTACCGCAGAAAATCTCTGCAGATGTGAAACTACCACAATCTTCTCTCTAACCTGCACACGAAAGCTCTGCCTCCTAAGTATGGGCATGTTGAGGGCGGGAGGCAGAAGTAGGGAGATGGACTAGCCCCAGTCATCTAACAGAGGCAAGAATGTCTCCTCTGTGACAAAAAATGAGAGCTTGCTAGGCACTCCTGGACTCCATGAAAAACTGTGACATGTACGTGCTTTGCGGTAAAACAGTGGATAGAAATGACACATGTCTTGGCAGGAAAAGTAAAACTGTCCTCCTACAGAGGCAGTGTGAGCACACGCATGACTGCTACAGCCTGAGATCCACTGGATTACCTCCCTTGGGCTGGCATGGGATGAAGAAAGTGCTAGCTGACCTTGTCGCTACCCACCTCAGCTTTCTGCCCCAACCAGAGAGCCTCAAAGCCACAGCAGAGGGTGAGGGACACTTCAGTATCACTCCTCTGGCCCCTGTACTGGCAGTTCATCACTCATACCTGCCATAGCGCTTGTTCACAGGATGGTAAACTATCTGTGTTTGTCTTCTTCATTAAAGGTGGTTCTCCAGAGCACATTTTCTGTCTCATCTATCTCTGCATCTGTAGAAAGATGGCTGGCTGGATGAATGGATGGATGGATGGATAAGCCAGATTACTGAAGGCATATTATCTTCATCATGAGGTTGCTCTCACAAGAAGAAATGAAAGCAATAATTATAAAGCACTACTCCATGCTGGGATTGTTCTAGGTAACTTCTACCTTTTCTCTTATTTAATTCACACAGCTTATCCTAAAGTGAGTTTTACTTTGACACTTCACAGATGAGAAACTAAGGAGTAGTAAGGCAAGGCACTGTACTTGAGAACCAAAGCCAGGTCTTTCTGAGTCCATATACAGCATTCAAATGGATTACCCCATCTGTCAGCCACCCTTAAGATCGTTAAGTGCAACCAGCATGTGCTGGGCACCCACTGTGTGCCAGGCATGAGGCCATTCATTGAGGATCCAAAGACAACTCCAAAGTGGATTCAGACAGAGCTCTAGAGTAAGTAGGGAAGGAAACCCATGCTCTCCAGTGACTCTGCAGCCAGGAAAAAGCTGATCACGTTAAAAAATACACAACCTGGTAGAGGCTCAGGGCTGGGCAGAGGAAGGAGGTAAGGAAATACTCCTTTTTTAAAAAACAACTATCAGTTCCATTCAGTTCAGTCACTCAGTCGTGTCCGACTCCTTGCAACCCCATAGACTGCAGCACGCCAGGCTTCCTGTCCATCACCAACTCCCGGAGCTTGTTCAAATTCATGTCCATAGGGTTGGTGATGCCATCCAACCATCTCATCCTGTCATCCCCATCTCCTCCTGCCTCCAATCTTTCCCAGCATCAGGGTCTTTTCCAACGAGTCAGTTCTTCACATCAGGTGGCCAAAGTATTGGAGCTTCAGCTTCAGCATCAGTCCTTCCAATGGTATTCAGGACTGATTACCATTAGGATGGATTGATTGGATCTCCTTGCAGTCCAAGGGACTCTCAAGAGTCTTCTCCAACACCACAGTTCAAAAGCATCAATTCTTCAGTGCTCAGCTTTCTTTATAGTCCAACTCTCACATCCATACATGACTACTGGAAAAACCATAGCCTTGACTAGATGGACCTTTGTTGGCAAAGTAATGTCTCTGCTTTTTAATATGATATCTAGGTTGGTCATAGCTTTTTCTCCAAGGAGCAAGTGTCTTTTAATTTCATGGCTGCAGTCACCATCTGCAGTGATTTTGAAGCCCAAGAAAATAAAGTTTGTCACTGTTTCCACTGTTTCCCCATCTATTTGCCATGAAGGGATGGGACCAAATGCCATGATCTTAGTTTTCTGAATGTTGAGTTTTAAGCCAACTTTTTCACTCTGCTTTTTCACTTTCATCATGAGGTTCTTTAGTTCTTCTTCTCTTTCTACCATAAGGGTGGTGTCATCTGCATATCTGAGGTTACTGATAATTATCCCAGCAATCTTGATTCCAGCTTGTGCTTCATCCAGCCCAGCGTTTCTCATGATGTACTCTGCATAGAAGGTAAATAAGCGGGATGACAATATACAGCCTTGACGTACTCCTTTCTTTATTTGGAACCAGTCTGTTGTTCCATGTCCAGTTCTAACTGTTGCTTCCTGACCTGCATACAGATTTCTCAAGAGGCAGGTCAGGTGGTCTGGTATTCCCAACTCTTTAAGAATTTTCCACAGCTTGAAAACTGGTCAGCCACTTGTAAAAGAATGAAACTAGAACATTTCCTAACACCATACACAAAAATAAACTCAAAATGGATTAAAGATCTAAATGTAAGACCAGAAACTATAAAACTCCTAGAGGAGAACATAGGCAAAACACTCTCCAACATAAATCTCAGCAAGATCCTCTATGACCCACCTCCCAGAATATTGGAAATAAAAGCAAAAATAAACAAATGGGACCTAATGAAAATTAAAAGCTTTTGCACAACAAAGGAAACTATAAGTAAGGTGAAAAGACAGCCCTCAGATTGGGAGAAAATAATAGCAAATGAGGAAACAGACAAAGGATTAATCTCAAAAATATACAAGCAACTCCTGCAGCTCAATTCCAGAAAAATAAATGACCCAATCAAAAAATGGACCAAAGAACTAAACAGACATTTCTCCAAAGAAGACATACAGATGGCTAACAAACACATGAAAAGATGCTCCACATCACTCATTATCAGAGAAATGCAAATCAAAACCACAGTGAGGTACCATTACACGCCAGTCAGGATGGCTGCTATCCAAAAGTCTACAAGCAATAAATGCTGGAGAGGGTGTGGAGAAAAGGGAACCCTGTTACACTGTTGGTGGGAATGCAAACTAGTACAGCTGATATGGAGAATAGTGTGGAGATTTCTTAAAAAACTGGAAATAGAACTGCCATATGACCCAGCAATACCACTTCTGGGCATACACACTGAGGAAACCAGATCTGAAAGAGACACGTGCACCCCAATGTTCATTGCAGCACTGTTTATAATAGCCAGGACATGGAAGCAACCTAGATGCCCATCAGCAGACGAATGGATAAGGAAGCTGTGGTACATATACACCATGGAATATTACTCAGCCATTAAAAAGAATTCATTTGAATCAGTTCTAATGAGATGGATGAAACTGGAGCCCATTATACAGAGTGAAGTAAACCAGAAAGATAAAGAACATTACAGCATACTAACACATATATATGGAATTTAGAAAGATGATAACCCTATATGCAAAACAGAAAAAGAGAGACAGATGTACAGAACAGACTTTTGGACTCTGTGGGAGAAGGTGAGGGTGGGATGTTTCGAAAGAACAGCATGTATATTATCTATAGTGAAATAGATCACCAGCCCAGGTGGGATGCATGAGACAAATACTTGGGCCTGGTGCACTGGGAAGACCCAGAAGAATCGGGTGGAGAGGGAGGTGGGAGGGGGGATCGGGATGGGGAATACGTGTAACTCTATGGCTGATTCATGTCAATGTATGACAAAACCCACTGAAATGTTGTGAAGTAATTAGCCTCCAACTAATAAAAAAAAGAAAGAAAGAAAGAAACAAAAAAATAAATAAATAAAATCAAAAATAATATGGTCCTAAGTGGGCTTTATCCCAGGAATGCAAGGATTCTTTAATATCCGCAAATCGATCAACGTAATACACCACATTAACAAATTGGAAGATAAAAACCATATGATTATCTCAATAGATGCAGAGAAAGCCTTTGACAAAATTCAACACCCATTTATGATTAAAACTCTCCAGAAAGCAGGAATAGAAGGAACATACCTCAACATAATAAAAGCTATATATGACAAACCCACAGCAAGCATCACCCTCAATGGTGAAAAATTGAAAGCATTTCCTCTGAAATCAGGAACAAGACAAGGGTGCCCACTCTCACCACTGCTACTCAACATAGTGTTGGAAGTTTTGGCCACAGCAATCAGAGCAGAAAAAGACGTAAAAGGAATCCAGATAGGAAAAGAAGAATTGAAACTCTCGCTGTTTGCAGATGACATGATCCTCTACATAGAAAACCCTAAAGACTCTTCCAGAAAATTACTAGAGCTAATCAATGAATATAGTAGAGTTGCAGGATATAAAATTAACACACAGAAATCCCTTGCATTCCTATATACTAACAATGAAAAAACAGAAAGAGAAATTAAGGAAACAATACCATTCACCATTGCAACAAAAAGAATAAAATACTTAGGAGTATATCTACCTAAAGAAACAAAAGACCTATACACAGAAAACTATAAAACATTGATGAAAGAAATCAAAGAGGACACAAACAGATGGAGAAACATACCATGTTCATGGATTGGAAGAATCAATATTGTCAAAATGGCTATTCTACCCAAAGCAATCTATAGATTCAATGCAATCCCTATCAAGCTACCAACGGTATTTTTCACAGAACTAGAACAAATAATTTCACAATTTGTATGGAAATACAAAAAACCTCGAATAGCCAAAGCAATCTTGAGAAAGAAGAATGGAACTGGAGGAATCAACCTGCCTGACTTCAGACTCTACTACAAAGCCACAGTCATCAAGACAGTACTGGCACAAAGACAGAAATATAGATCAATGGAACAGAATAGAAAGCCCAGAGATAAATCCATGAACCTATGGACACCTTATCTTTGACAAAGGAGGCAAGGATATACAATGGAAAAAAGACAATCTCTTTAACAAGTGGTGCTGGGAAAACTGGTCAACCACTTGTAAAAGAATGAAATTAGAACACTTTCTAACACCATACACAAAAATAAACTCAAAATGGATTAAAGATCTAAATGTAAGACCAGAAACTATAAAACTCCTAGAGGAGAACATAGGCAAAACACTCTCTGACATAAATCACAGCAAGATCCTCTATGACCCACCTCCCAGAATATTGGAAATAAAAGCAAAAATAAACAAATGGGACCTAATGAAAATTAAAAGCTTTTGCACAACAAAGGAAACTATAAGTAAGGTGAAAAGACAGCCCTCAGATTGGGAGAAAATAATAGCAAATGAGGAAACAGACAAAGGATTAATCTCAAAAATATACAAGCAACTCCTGCAGCTCAATTCCAGAAAAATAAATGACCCAATCAAAAAATGGACCAAAGAACTAAACAGACATTTCTCCAAAGAAGACATACAGATGGCTAACAAACACATGAAAAGATGCTCCACATCACTCATTATCAGAGAAATGCAAATCAAAACCACAATGAGGTACCATTACATGCCAGTCAGGATGGCTGCTATCCAAAAGTCTACAAGCAATAAATGCTGGAGAGGGTGTGGAGAAAAGGGAACCCTCTTACACTGTTGGTGGGAATGCAAATTAGTACAGCCACTATGGAAAACAGTGTGGAGATTTCTTAAAAAACTGGAAATAGAACTACCATATGACCCAGCAATACCACTTCTGGGCATACACACTGAGGAATCCAGATCTGAAAGAGACACGTGCACCCCAATGTTCATCGCAGCACTGTTTATAATAGCCAGGACATGGAAGCAGCCTAGATGCCCATCCGCAGATGAATGGATAAGGAAGCTGTGGTACATATACACCATGGAATATTACTCAGCCATTAAAAAGAATTCATTTGAATCAGTTCTAATGAGATGGATGAAACTGGAGCCCATTATACAGAGTGAGGTGAGCCAGAAAGATAAAGACCAATACAGTATACTAACACATATATACGGAATTTAGAAAGATGGTGATGATAACCCTATATGCAAAACAGAAAAAGAGACACAGAAGTACAGAACAGACTTTTGAACTCTGTGGGAGAAGGGGAGGGTGGGATGTTTCGAAAGAACAGCATGTATATTATCTGTGGTGAAACAGACCACCAGCCCAGGTGGGAGGCATGAGTCAAGTGCTCGGGCCTGTTGGGCTGGGAAGATCCAGAGGAATCGGGTGGAGAGGGAGGTGGGATGGGAGACCGGGATGGGGAATTCGTATAACTCTATGGCTGATTCACATCAATGTATGACAAAACCCACTGAAAAAAAATAAATAAATAAATAAAATAAAATTAAAAAAATAAATAAATAAAATAAAATAAAATAAAAAAAATAATATGGTCCTATGTGGTCCACATAGGCTTTGGCATAGTCAATAAAGCAGAAGTAGATGTTTTTCTGGAACTCTCTTGATTTTTCGATGATCCAGCAGATGTTGGCAACTTAATCTCTGGTTCCTCTGCCTTTTTTAAATCTAGCTTGAACATCTAGAAGTTCACAGTTCACTGTTGAAACCTGTCCTGGAGAATTCTGAGTATTACTTTGCTAGCATGTGAAATGAGTGCAATTGTGTGGTAGTTTGAATATTCTTTGGCATCGCCTTTCTTTGGGATTGAAATGAAAACTGATCTTTTCCAGTCCTGTAGCCACTGCTGAGCTTCCCAAATTTTCTGGAATATTGAGAGCAGCAGTTTCACAGCATCATCTTTTAGGATTTGAAATAGCTCAGCTGGAATTCCATCACATCCACCAGTTTTGTTCATAGTGGTGCTTCCTAAGGCCCACTTGACTTCACACTCCAGGATGTCTGGCTCTAGGTGAGTGATCACACCATCGTGGTCATCTGGGTCATGAAGATCCTTTTTGTATAGTTCTTCTGTAACTATAAAGCAACTATAAAGCTGGGCAAAAGTGATGAAGACAAGCATCTCAACACCCTGGACCTTTACCAAGGCAACTTGAGAAGCATTTATGTCTCAAAGGCTGAACTTTGGGTAATAATGGGGGAATCTGTGGTATTCTTGCCTAGGGCCACTCCCTGCTCTCCATTCTCCTCTGGGCTGGACTGATAAGGAGGTTCTGCCAGAGAAGGAAGAGGCATGAGAACAGCAGATCTTTGAGGTACCAGAAGACTTGGATTTGGAGTCATTTGTGATGCCCAGGTCTAGCAGCACTGTCACCAGAAATGAGGATCTTGGCAGGCAAGGCTGTAGCAATGGCTGGGGCAAGCATACTCTGGCTGAGGCTGCACACTTGTCCAGTGAAAACCAGAGAGAGTCCAAGATAGCCACACACTAGCCCTAAGACTGTGCCCATACACAGGAGATGCAAAAGGTCCCAGTGGAAAGTTGAAGCTGAAGTAGGTTTCAAAACGGCCTGAACTTTTTCACCCACACACAGATCCATCAGCAGAGAATGGAAGATAGGCTGGCTCAAAGTGTTTGAGCACAACTTCTGTCTAATCACTGGACGGCCCCTAAGCTACACAGATGGAGGAGCTATCCTTAAGCAATGAGACTTAAACTTAAAAACAAAAGTCAAAAAATAAAACCTGAACCAACACATTGGTGGCCACACAACCCAGGGGAGACAGATTTCACAGATTTAACCCAGGCAAGTTACAAAGCAGACATAGAAACAAAACTAGTAACAACAGCCTTCAAGGGGGGAAAGAGATACTATAATACATTGACTTAAACATCTAGTTTTCAATTTTTCTAAAAAATATGACACATCAAAAAACTGGGAAACTGTCACCCATATGCAAGGGAAAAAAACACAACAGTCTCCCAATGTTGGAATTAGCAAAAACTTCAAAGTAGTTATTATAAATATGTTAAAAATAAAGGAAATCATGTTTAAAAGTAGTATGATAACTATGAATCAACAGATATTTTCACTAAAGAGACAGAAATTATAAAGAATGAATCAAATGGTAATTCTGGAGATGAAAAATGCAATAACTGAAATGAGAAACTTCCTGGAGGAGCTTGACAGAAGATTCTTCAAACTGGAAAAAAGAAAAAATTCGGTGAACTTGAAGACAGGAAATTATACCTAAGAACAAAGAAATAAGATGAAAATAAAAAGCAACAGAGCCTCAGAAATCTGGATAACATTTAGCACACCAACATGCATTTGATGAGCATTCCAGAAGAAGAGTACAAAGGACAAAAATTTTGAAAAATAATGGCTTAAAACTTCCTGAATTGATGAAAAACATTGATCTACACACAGTCAGGAAGCTCACTGTGCCCAAAGTAGAACTCAAACATAGATATATCATAGTCAAATGTTTAAACATCATAGTCAAATGTTTAAAAGACAAAGAGAAGATTTTTAATCCAGCAAGAGAAAAATGATTTATCACATACAAAGGAACATCAATATGATTAATACCAGATTCTTTTCTGAAACGATGGAGACCCAAAGGCAGTGGAATGACATACTCAGAGTATCAAAAGAAAAAAAGAAAAAAACTGTCAAGCAAGAATTCTATATCCAGCAAAAGCAAAACTACCCTACAAAATCCCAAAGGCAAAATAAAGACATTCCCAGATAAACAAAGACAGAATTCACTGCTGGCAAACCTGCCTCAAAAAGTTAGTAAAGGATGTCATTCAGAATGGAAGGAAATGACATCAGAAGTAACATGGAAATGGAGGAAGAAATAGAAAGTGTTGGATATGGTAAATGTGTGGGTTATAATAAAAGACTCTATAAATATATTTTTCCTCATGTATTTGTTCAGTGTCTTTTAAAAGCATAAGATTATACAATCATTATAACACTGTGCTGTTGAGTTTGTCACATCTGTAGCTGGAACAGATAAAACATTAACAGCATAAAGAAGATCAGGACACTACTTCTAGCAGCCTTTCAAAGATGGGGGATGGTAAAAGATGGAGACAGCGGGAGACAGCCCTGCAGGCAGAGAAAACTAAACAGCCCAAAGTGGGCAGCCAGGAATACCATGTCTGAGGAAGAGCCAGCTGTCTGGCTAGAGGGCTTAGAGCATAGAGTTGGAAAAGTCAGCTGCAGATAACACCTAAGGAGGCCCAGGGAAAGCAAGTGGCTTGCGGATCTTAGTTCCCCAACTAGGAATTGAACCCAAGTCAGGGCAATAAAAGTGCCAAGTCCTAAACACAGGACCACCAGGGAACTCCTGGGTTTTGTTTTTAAATTAGAATAACTGATCTTTCCAATCTGTGCCTTTGGAAGGGTCTTCTGGAGCTGAGGCGGCATAGGTCCTGGGTGGAGTGAGCCTTGACAGGGTGGGCTCTAGATGGCGTGGCATGGGGGAGTGAGGCTCGGATCAGGGAGGTCTCTTAAGAGCCCACCCTAATGGTATGAGGTGATGTCCATGACATCCTCTTAATTTACTCTTACTCTGAGTCTCAAAGTCCCTGGAAATAAGCACAGCAAGGCATAAAGCAGTGAGGGAAACCCTGTGGGGTGGACAGCTCAAGTGAATACGCAAGTAGGAGAATTTAAATCAATCTATGCATATACACAATGCTAAACACTCCAATAAGCACCTGAAATTCTCTAATTTAAGCCTAAAAAGGAGATTTTATTAAACCCATTTTACAGAAGAAGAAACAGGACATACTGGCCCACAGCCACACAGAGAGTTCAGGGCAGAGCAGGATTCAGATGCTCATGTGCCTGACTCCCGACGCACACTGCTCCCAGACTCAGTCACTCTGGTGAGAAGGTACCCACGCCAGAGTCAGCTTTTTCAACCAAACAAATGGGGGAACTAAGGAGAGGAGAGCTCTTTAAGCCAGAGTTGCCCCATTTCCTCCAAGGAATCGCTCCTCCCACAGCCCATAAGCCTGTTCAGATTCCCCAGGAAGCAAAACATCTGGACTGAGCATTTCTCCCAGGCACCCACCCCGACACTGACCTGCCTGAAAAGTAGCCCCCATAAGAATGTAGCCCAAGGGACCAGCACTGCAAGGAACTGGGACAGGATACCCACTCCTTCAAGGTGTTCAAGCTGGATCTGAACATAGCCAGGGCCGGCAGAGCACCTAACAGGGTTTTAGAGATGTCCTGACCACTTCTCACATCAGAGATCTTCCCAGAAACCATGAAAAGGCCCCAGGACAGCCAGGAGCCACAGCCATGCTGCAGAGCCATGAGTTCTGCCCCTTCTCAGCACACACGTCCTCTCTTGGCCAGGTGGGAAGAGACACAGCCAGAAAGGGGAGCTCTGAGAGCGTGGGAGACCAGGGAGGGGGCCTGTCCTCTGGAGGGAGCCCCAAGATGGGGTTTGAACGCACACTTCCCCCCCATAACACCTGCAATCAGCAGCCTGATGACCATCACCACAGTAATGAGCTCATCAGAAATGAACCTAAGGACCGTGAGCTGCCAGGGCCAAGAAAGTTCATCCTGTTCCAGGAGCTTTGAGGGGGGACTCTTAAAGGGAGGTAGCTTCACATCTGTCACCAAAGTAGTGGTCAAGGAGGAGGTCAGCTGGCATTTACAACGTGGATCAGTTCTGCACCCTGTAAAACAGCATCCAGATTACAACTCTCTCACCAACTTCATAAAATACATTTTATTGGTATTGTTATGGTTCTGAACCAAACAACTGCATCAAATTTTTCCTTCTCATAAAGTAGATGTTCTGACACACTCACTTGAAAGACAGAAGCTCAACTGCCAAGGCCCATTTAATTAGGCAAATATATTAAGAAACTATATTTTAAAGGACAAGGGCATATGTGGGTTATTTGTGGGGCTTTAATTTAGAGGTTTTTAATGCATCCGAGAGCCAAATTGATTTTATTTGGCCTGCACACCAGTGTAAAGTGAAAAAAAGGCATTTTTTGTCAACATTTAAAAATTGGAGATTACCCTAGAAAATCCAGAAGACAAGGCAATAATCATACAGCTAGAAAGGGCACTCAGATGGTAAAGAATCTACCAGCAATTCAGGAGAGCTGGGTTCTATCCCTAGGTCAGGAAGATCCCCTGGAGAAGGGAATAGCTACCATTCCAGTATTCCTGCCTGGAGAACTCCATGGACAGAGGAGCCTGGTGACCTGCAGTCCATGGGGTCACAAACAGTCGAACATGACTGAGTGACTGTCACCCACACGGGGCAGGAGCTCATCAATTCCCACGGCCACACCAGGCAACTTCAGCTCATGAAGCCGGTGTGTCTCGGGCTGGCTTTTGGGCCCCTGCTTTTAGATGAACCTCAAACACTTACAGCATGGTCTACCATAGGCAAAGTCCTGTTCCAGGCACCATGGGAAACAGTAAGACCTTGTCCCTGAGCGCTAGTGACTGAGAGACAGACAGATAGGCAGACATACAGAAATAACTGATCCAAAAATGAATGAGTTCCAAGCAATAAGGCAGACACCAAGTGGAGATAAAGAGATTTCTGAGGGAGAGACGAAGGACTGATGGGGTTCCCTAAAGAAAGGCCACTCTTCTCCTTTGCGCCAGGACCTCCTGGTGGGAAGCCCCAGGGTCCCCAGTGAGCTATCAGCCCAAACCTTTCCTGAGCAAATCCTCAATGAAGCAGAAGCACATTCAACCTTTCACTTGTTTCTTCACCAAAGGGTAGCCCAGGACATATAGCAGAGTCACTGGGAAGCTTTTTCACTCCCACACAAACAGTTCCCACCAACTATGGAGTCAAGCTCCCTTCCTTTGGGGGGGTGTCTGGTCATGCGGACATGGAAAAGATTCACCAGATATCACATTACTCACTGCTACCCATCAATGCCAGGCCCTGCCCCAGGACACAGCCTATCTCTCCAGGGCCACCTACTATATTGGTCATCCTACTTGGGCTAGCCTGACATGAGGTCACAGCTCAGTCAGGGGCCCAGGATCTGGCAGCCTAAGCCTTGTGCCTGGGTGTCTATGAGAAGAGCTGTTTTCAGGACATGCTCCACCCCTCTGCCTTGTCACTTAAGCTTCCATCACATTCTCTTCCCCAGGACTCACCTCCTTCCACTCCAGCCCCACAGCAGCAGAAGCTGGCAACACAGTCTGAACGGCCAACAACAAAGGAACAGACTCTACAAGTACAGGGGAAACTCAGATCGGAAGTCCTATCTACGACGCAGAATTAGTTATCAGCCAGTGGCTCTGCTCCGTCGGTAGAGAATCTGCCTGCAACGCAGGAGATCAGGGTTTGATCCCTGGGTTGGTACAATCCCCTGGAAAAGGAAATGGCAACCACTCCAGTATCCTCGCCTGGGAAATCCCATGGACAGAGGAACCTGGTGGGCTACAGTCCATAGCGTCACGAAGAGTCAGACACAACTTAGCGGCTAAACCACCACCAATAACAAAAAGCTGACGTCAGGGAGGAGCCCACTGAACACTGATGCCATCAGCACACACAAGGCTGCAGAATCAGGAGGCAGGAAAGACAAGTAATGTCTTGAGCCTGAAAACTCGAGTTCACAGCCTAATCCTGTGAGTTCCAGAGTCTAACTCTGCCTGTTAACCTCTCTGCATCTGTATAAAAGTAATATCCTGGGGTTGTATACTGAGAAGCGGGGCTTCCCAGATGACTCAGTAGTAAAGAATCCGCCTGCCAATGCAGGAGATGCAAGAAAGGCAGGTTCAACCCCTGGGTCAGGAAGATCCCCTGGAGAAGGAAATGGCAACCCACTCCAGTACTCTTGCCTGGAAAATTCCATGGACAGAGAAACCTGGCAGGCTACAGTCCATGTGGTTGCAGAGACAGACACGGCTGAGCAACTGAGCACGCATACTGAGAAGCAAAGAAGATAACAGGTATAAAGCACTTAACACACTTAGGCACCCAGCATACAATATGCACTACATAAATATTCCTTCTCTTTTACCTGAACATTAAGTGATGATTAATGGATGAATACGTAGTTTAAAAACTGATCCACTTGAACATTTTCCAGACTACATCTAATTATTTTGTTCTTACTGTTTTTTAATAGAATCTGCCTAGAAGTAGAGAGTTTCCCTTTATTTTCTAGCTTCAAAGTTGCACGCGAGAAAGCGGCCCTCTTTTTAAATATATACTTATCTTGTAATTAGGGTTCATTGCCACCAGGTGGCGGTGACTGGTTGCTCAGGCCTCATTAAGCTGGAAGACACATGATTTGTCTTAGACCCAGCTACGACCATAAATTCTCCAAATATTAAATTTCAAAGAGCCAAAAAGGCTACATGTGATTGATTAGAAGATTCTATTAAATGAAGATTTTTTTTTTTTGAGAAGAGAGCTAAGCAATTATTCTCCCATGACTTTCAAATATACCATGAAGTTTTAAATGTGGGCAACACTAGATGACAGACACTAGGAAGAATTGACTGACCAACAGGGTAACAACATTTTAGCATAAACTTTTAGGAGAGTCTTAGGAAGAAGCATCCAGGTGATGTCCCCAAGAGCCAAAATAAGCCCAGGAAAACTATGAGAGGGCAAAAAGGCTGGGGCAGGAAGGAAGCCACGATTTCCTTTTGGCTCTGCTCCTAATACTCTTGAGACTCTGGCCAGATCACCTAACTTTCCAGTTTCCTCAACTGTAAAAGGAGGAAATGATCTACTGTGGCTCCCCTGATCTCAGCCCCAACAAATCTTCCATCTTTTTCTGTGACATCTCCCTATTCCTAGTCTGGGTCCTACATGGTGCTAACAACTTTCTCCACATGAAGGCAGAACTCAGACCAGATTCTCAGGAGGACAGCTGCATTCTCAAGCTACAAGAAACCTGGGCATGAGGGTGCTAGAGACAAGAGCAAGGCCAAAGCACAGTCCAGCACCAAGGATTCCCTAAAACCTAAAGCAAAATCCCACTCAATCAAAGCCCTTGGTCTATGTTCCCCATCACATGAATGAGCTACTCATGTTCCCCACTTTCTTTCTAAATTTTCTTTGTATGGAAACTGGTAAAAAGTTCCACCAAACAGCCCTAAACACCCAAGTCGTATCGGCTAATTCTCAATCTTCAGAGACCAGAGGAGAGCTTTCTTTAGTATTTTGTTCCTTTGATAAAGCGATGCTTTTATAGATTCAAGCTACCCTGGGTTGGGAAGATCCCTTGGAGGAGAGCATGACAACCCACTCCAGTATTCTTGCCTGGAGAATCCCCATGGACAGAGGAGCCTGGCGGGCTACAGTCCATAGGGTCACAAAGAATCAGACACGACTGAGTAATTAAGCACAGCATGGCCTAAACAAGCTCCAGGCCAAAATACTCGCTCTACTCACCATGAGGGGCCAGCCCTGAGGGCATCAGGTCCCACCAGCCCCACTCCATGGGGGTTCCAGCAAGGTCTGCACAGGAAGACTGGTTACCCACTCCTCTGCCACATCCCAGGGCAGCCAGAGTCATTCTGCAAAGCGACCTGAGGCCTCGGTGTTCATCCTTAAGTTTATATCAACAACGTCTGCATCCATGTGAACCAATGATGACAATTGGAGATCCTTTATAAGTAAATTAGATTTTTAAAACATCTGCCTCTGAAAAAATTAACCCCAATTTTTAAAACATTCATTCGCTTTCTATAACAAAAAAGATATGCTAAAGCTCAAACACATAATCACAGAATAGATAACATGCCTTTTAGTTATGGGGTGTTTGAGAGAATAGATTATTTTAATCTTTTTTAAAAAATGTTTTACAAATAAGTCTCAATATGCCCCTGACACATTGGTTCCTAGTATTCCCATAGGTGAGCTGGGGTCACTATTTCTTTGCAGGGACACCCTGACATCCAGCCATGTACACAATTAGCTACTCTCCCTTTTCAACATCAGCTTTATGAGTCAGAGCTAAGGGTGGATGAGTTAAGAGAGAGATATTCGCTGATGAGTAATTTCAACTAGTTAAAGTCGTTTACCTCAAGTCATCAGAATATTAAATTGATAAACCAAGTTTTTAATAACAGTACCCTCTTCTATAGCTGAAGAAACAATATTTTCTTTCTTTAGACAAATCAATTCAAGATTAGTCACTTGAGAATTGGAAAAGCAGGCGAGCTCAGATTTCTTTTCCGGCCAATGAATTAACAGGAAGAAGAAGGTAAGCGGCTGCATAATGAAGACATTAACTTTCCTATCTTGATTAAACTTAGGCTGATTCATATTTACAGTTTTTTTAAAGCCCATGTTTAATATTTATAACCAAAATACTAACAATGCATGTACATGTTTTTGTTAAAATGTGCTTTTGTTGAAAGTAAATATTCATAAATATGCAGTTTTAATCAAGGAAAATAGTTTGACGGTCTGTTATTTTGGCTGTACTTTATTTGCCTAATAAAGTATCATTTTAAAAAATGCACCAAATGTATATCATACCCCTGTTAGATTGGAGATGGTTTGCCTCTTAATTTACAAAGATCTGCTTCAATTTGTGTTTAATGAAAATACTGAAAGACTACTACATTTTCAAATGCAAAATTAAAAATAGAAAAATGAAGTAATTCTTTAAATGCACCTTTTTAAAAAGCTGCATCTAATTGATGAGAGACAAGGAGCTAAAATCCATTAGTAAAATTTACTTTTTAATTGAAAAGAGTGAGTATAATAGATGTTGAAATCAAGCTTTGCATTGACCATTGCTGTCAAATCAACCTGAGAACAAAGGGAGACCATGCTATAGGGGGTGTTCAACGTGGCCAGTGTGCCTGAGGGGCCCGGGCGCTGGGCCGGGCAGGGCCCAGTGGACAGCTCTCCCTGGGGCTTGGGAGGGGGTGTCCCACCCCTTCTGTCTCCAGCCAGCCTATGCATCAACTTCTGCCTTCAGACGAAATCCCCACAGAAGCTCCAAACTCTTGACTCTAACCCAACCTTTCACGAAAACCTTATTTATGGAGAAGCTTGCCAACTCCTGGCAGAGTACCTGTCATTTCTGTGTTTGGACCAACACAGCTCCCATGAAGCAGCCTCTAACCTGTGGTCAAAGGAGCCCACAGAACAGGGCGACAGCAACCTCAAAGTTCTGATGAAAGAGATGATGGTGCGGGGGCAAAGAATGGCTGGAGCCCTGGGGAGACCGGGAAACCCTGACACCACTTTGCCGTCCTCCTTCCGCAGACAAGCCCTTCCCCTTACAGAGCCATCCATGAGGCTCAGGGGCCTGGCACAGTCAGCCTCATGGTCCCTCCCGCCTGACTGGATGAATTAGGTGCAAGGACAAAAAGAACACAGGCTTTGAAGCTAGACAGTCCAGGACTGGATTCAGCTCTCACCATTTCCACTCACCTTGGTCATGTGGCCTCACCTCCCCGGGCCTCCAGGACCTCATCTGTAGAGACTTGTGGTCAAAATTCAAGGCAACGCAGGTAAAGACACCAGCCCAGCGTCTGGCTGCACTGTCAGCATCAGTAATGTGAAGTTTACACATACACTCATGTGTTCTCATGAGCCACCCTCCACAGAGCTGGAAGCAGCCATCACCAGGGCTGGAATCTGAAACCTACCAGCATTCAATGCTGTCCGGCCTGGAGAAGGGAGGGGTCTCCGATGTGCTGGCCCCAGCCCCTCGGGGATGGACCTGGGTTCTCCAGGGTCCCCCGCACCTCCTAGCTCAAGCAGGGGCCCAGCCAAGGCACCGCCACCAGGACTGACACCTGCACAGGTGTCAGCTCGGCTTCTCCCACAGTCACCTGGCCTCTGACAGAATCAAGAAACGGATGCCCAGACACCTTGTGGAAGCCAAGAGAGCAGGCTGCCAACCCACTCTGCATGTGTCCAGCCAGCCAACCGTGAGAGAGCATCTCTAAATTACCCCCTGCTCACTTGACTGAGGAAGTAGCATTTGTTTTTATTTTCTAGGACAGACAGTCAATCAGTCGTATGTGACAGAAATAAAGATAAATACCACCCATTGAACTTTAAATCAAAATGCTAATCCCAAGCTGACTTCTCTGTCAAGGTCTGACACTGAAGTAATTCAGCGGGCTTTGATTATGCCCAAAATTAATGCTCTGTTGGAGACTATGTCTATTAATCACAGATTCTGATGGCATGTTCATGTTTCTGCACTGGGTGACATCCCAAACTGTCCTGATGGCTAGGAGACCTTTAGCTGGGTGTCCTTAGCTCACATATTATAGGGCAACATCCAAACAGGAAGATCCAGAAAGACCACTTGATGTTTACATAGTGAAAAGGCTCAAAGGTAGGGTCATCCCTAAGAAGAAGCTAGAAGGTGACATGTTCTGAGCATAAAATGACGGCAAAGCATTATTCTGTCTTCACTAAGGACCAAGGTAAAGAGGTTTAGGGTGGTCAAACTGAGTTCAGTAGAAAAGAACCCAGAGATGAGCTCACACACAGATTCCCAAATAACCAGCAAGCACATCCCAAACAACCATCTTAAGTCAAGAGCTTGGTTTGTGTGAGAAAAACAGAGCTCTTGTCTCCAGAGTTCTGTGAGAAGGGACAGTTAGGGATCCAGGTTGTAGCACCAAATGCTCATTTCATCTCCATAAAACCCAATCCCTAAATCTCGCATCAGTCTGAACCTCTCACTCCACACGTGTCTATTTATCACTTACTATGTATCAGGCTCTCCTCCAGGCATTTGGGATATGTCTGAACAAAACAATAAGATTTGCATTCTAGGGGATGAGGTGAGCCCTCGGGCCAGGCCTTCTCATCCCTGCCTGGAATGACATGGAAGCCTTCAAGTTGGCCTTTTCCTTCTGTCTTAGCAGCCTCCCATCCATCACCCACACAACAGCAAGAGCAACTTTCTTAAATGTAAACTTGACCCAAATCCTTCAGTGGTTCCCCTGCTTAAGACTGAGAGTCCATACTTCTTAACAGGCTCTTGGGCAGGCCTCCATAAACCTCCTCTGCTTATCCCTCCAAATTCAACTCACTTTTTTAAAAAATTGTATTTTTTATTGCTGCGCTGGGTCTTTGTTGTAGTGCATGGGCTTCTCACTGCAGTGGGTTCTCTTGTTGCAGAGCACGGGCTCAGCAGTTGTGGCCTCAGGCTCGGCTGCCCAATGGCATGCGGAAGCTTCCTGAGCCAGGAATTAGACCTGTGTCCTCCTGAAACCACTGGACCAGTGCAGAAGTCCTCAACTCCCTTGAGAAACACAGGTGGATGGGAGCAGCTCAGCACACACAGCGCTGGTCAGCCCTGGCCAGCTGTTGGCTGTCCATCTCACTCCACATCCCTACTCTTCACCCATCAAAAACCTCCTTCTGCTTCAAGACTCAGCTTCAGGGCAGCTCCTCCCGATGCCCTCAGGCTTAGCCAGCCCCAGTGCTCGACCTTCCAGCACACTGGGCCTCCATCAGTCCTGCACCCACTGCCTGGAGCAGCTGCTCTCTGCTCATCTCTCCCACAAGACTGAATTCCATTTAGCCCGAAACAGTGCATTCTACATTTTGTAGTCCCAGCACAGTGTCCGGAACATATTAGGTGCTCAATGAAAATTTACTATCCTGAACCAATCATACCATAAAACCTAACCACCCTTTAGTACATTGTTTCCATGGAAAAATTGTGTTCCAAGTCCTGCCTGGCCTGTTGAGGACAGGGCTTGCCTGCTCGGCCTCAGGGACAACCACACAGGTCCATTCAGCACACTCTGTAATGCGCTGGCCTTGCCATCAAATTAGAGGGCCTGGGTGGGGATCATGGGGCAGTATGGGACTTCTGACGGATAAAAGCTGGAGAGTCTAGCTGGGTTTGCCTCTGTGGCCTCATGGGGGGATGAGGGACCCAAAGAACCCCAAGGTGGTTTCTGCTGGATGCTGGCTCACGGCCCTGGCACAAAGGACGTGGGATCAGGTCACCCTGAGTGTGCATGTGGTACCTCGACTCCAAACTGTAAAAAGTCAAACCTCTCTCCAAGAAAGAAAAACTCATTTATTAGGGATTTAAAACAAACTATCATTAGTGGTCATTACTAAGACATACCCAACACCAGTATCTTCTAGAAGCCAGAGCCACAATAGCCATCAAATACACTGGCCTGCAGGTCTAGGAAGCTCGTCCCTTGCAGTTCTTCTGTGGCCCTTCTGATTATGTCAAGAAGAAAGTTTCAAGCAGAGACTAGCGTCTCATTAGCACCTCTCCACCACTTATTAAGTTCACTTTTTAAGGAATCACAAACAGGTTTCAGAATTCAAAGTCAAAGACTGGAGTTCGATAACAACAGTGTCATGGTCCTTACGTTGAGGTCACCTACAATTTGTGAAAAGTGAGACTGTTTTACCCCTGAGATTGATGGAATCAACTTTCCTTCTTGAAATACATTTATTCAACGTTTTAAGTGAATGGATTTAGGAAAAACATTAAGTCTACACAGGCACATAAGGGGTAAGAGGGGAATCACAGTGGTGACCTCAGATGGCTGGAGCTGGAAACAGAAGGGACCTCAGATAACAGCGCAAATTCTCAGGAGCTAGGATGACTCAGGGGCTTCCCAGGTGGCGCTAGTAGTAAAGAACACGCCTGCCAAAATAGGAGACATAAGAGACATGGGTTCGATCCCTGAGTCAGGAAAATCCCCTGGAGGAGGGCATGGCAACCCACTCCAGTATTCTTGCCTGAGAATGGACAGAGGAGCCTGGCGGGCTACAGTCCATGGGGTCGCAAAGAATTGGACACAAATGAGCAACTGAGTGCATACACACACACAAAGGTTAGCTTGGGGATGAAGAATCAATTCTGTGTAGGGAAAATATCCTTGTGGAAATGGAGGCAGCCCACAGGACCTACTTTGGAGACCTTGGAAGGGAAGGAAGAAGCATCTGATGGGTAGGATAGGCCAGAAGCAAACTTCTGCTGCTTGTTTTGAAGAGACCTGAACAAGCTTGTTAATGTGGGGGAATAAAACAAGAAAAGGAGGGTGGGATGCAGTGGGACATGATCCCAGAGCATTTTCTGGATCCTGAATCTTTCTGCTCAGCCATGGGGTCAGGCAGTTGGCCTAGAACTGCAGGGTCAGGTTCCAGCTCAATAGGCCACAGCGTCTCCCATTAGAACCTAAAACCTTGCCGGCCCATTCCTGGTCTCCCAACTGCTCCTGCAACCTCGAGGGAAGAATGGAAGTCACTCTGGTCAGTGCTTTCAGAGCTCTGAGAAGCTGCCTGTCTGCACAGAACACTCAATCTCAGTTATGCCAGTGAGGAGCTCTTGTGTGACACATCCTCTTCCCAGAGGAATTTCTCTATCAGAAAGTGTTAGGAGCAGTACTCTGGTTGTGGATGCCATTCACTTGACATTAATAGGAAGTCTCTATCCATTTCAGGAAAGCAGGGAGAGCTGATGGAAGTTATGAGGATGTATGCCCACTGCCCACGTCCCCACCTTTGCTGTCTAAGTCCTTGCTGACTTCTGTGGGGAGGGAGGATATATTCCACGCCTCTCCCCTTGCTTCTGGTGGGCCGCTGGCAATCTTTAGTGTTGCTCAGTTCACAGATGCCTCACCCTGATCCAGGCCCTCAGGTTCACACAAAACTGTCCCCATGCACATGGATCATCCAGACTTCCCCTCTTGATAAGGACACCAGTCATACTAGATTAGGGCCGCATGGCCACCCTCCTCCATATGACCTCAACTCAATTTAATTATACCTGTAACTGCCCATTTCCAATAAGAGCACACTCTGGGGTACTGGGGGTTAGGAATTCAACATGTCTTCGAGGTGGGGGATGTAATTCAACCCATAATGAATGTATAATGCAGTTCTTTATACTGAAGATGGTTCCTATAGGTCTAAAGTCATTTCATAATTAAAGTCTGTTTTTTTAAAAGAGAAATGTAAAGGAGTTCTGAGAAGGATTGAAGAGCAGGTATATTGGAGAGGACAACACTGCTGGGGAGCCTCTCAGACCCCAGAGTTATAACAGCCCAGCTGGGAGACTGCTGCCACGAGGCACGTGAGGGAGGCAACCTTCCCGAGGCCCACTGTCCCCCGGAAAAAGAGAGCCTCCAACTCCCCACCCCTGAGGGGAAAGACTCACTCAGGACCGGGGTCAAGAGTACAAAGTAATTTTTTTTTCCTATTGAAACAAGCATGCAGCAGGCGTGCTTGCCCAGCATCTCAATAGATCCTCGTGGTGGCTAATTAGGAGAATGTTGCTGAACAAAGACAACTAAATAATTGTGTGTTTCATAGAATTTTATTCCATAGCTGGTATCTCTTAAAAATAGCACCCACCATATGAGAGTTTTTCATTCATTCAAATCATGTCGGAGAAACAGCACATCTCTACGGCAATACTTCATTGACTGCAGGAAGAAAGGGGCTCTGGGAGATGGTAGGTGTTCCCCAAACAGAGGACGAGCTGGGTGATGGAGATTCCTGCTCAGACCTCCCCCTTTAAGCCTCCAGAGAAGGGACAAGGGCCATCCTGCATGGCCCACCCCAGGGTTCTGTCACCTGTCATACTATTCCTCTGCAGTATGGAAAATATTGAGGTGGCACCATCCTAACCAGAAATTTCCCATCCCAGAGAAGATCTTTAACCAATCTGGGGACCACACACTGACTCAGCATCCACCATGCCCAGGACCGTGCTGACCAGTCTCTAGGAAGGTCCATCAGATCCTGTCCATGACCCTCAGCCTCTTCCTGGCCAGGGACAGCCTGTGGTCCCCCAGTCATTCCCCAGCATAAATGCCTTGTTGGACCACCCCGGAAAACCACAGAGAGTGGAAACAGCACAAGAGAGGGCACAAGAGAGATTCTCTACTTCTAGCTATGCCTCTAACCCACCGCACGACCCTAATTCAGCCCCTCAGGGTCTCAGAGTCCTGCTATAACATAATTAGACTGAGTCAGACGCTGGGAATTAATGCATTTTCAGGTACAGTGGTCCAACTGGAGACTAAGCCTCCAAAAGGTTCTAATGGACCAGGAACAGAACAAGAGGACAACCACCTCCCAGGCCAAAACACCCCATTTGTTTGTATTCCAAGTGGCTGGCTGTCTACCAGACTTCTCACGATGGCACTGCATTCAGACTCAGAGTCATCACTGGTCTATTAATACCCCAGGATCTTTTTTGTTCCCATTCATACACCATTGATTTTGCCTCTATTTCTTTGCTGCAGTGATTTTTTACCAACTATTCACGGAAAACCCCAAATGCCACAGACAAATGAATTTGGCACATTTATTCCAACTTGGACATTATCTCTTTTCTTGAAAACTATACAAAGTGGCAACCAGATGGCTTTCCTCAGTGGGTTATCAAGGAAGAGACAGCAGGAATCCAGATCACAGGCCCTCAAGGGAGGAAGCTTCTGGAAGCCAGGCAGTCAAGGAGGCTTCCTCGGTCCCAGAAGGCAGGAAACAGGCCAACCTCCCGGAGATTCAAATGGGAAGGGCAAAAAACAGGATCAGGAAACAGCGTCAGCAAAGACATGCTGGCAGAACAGGCACTGCCCATCTGAGGAGCAGCCCAGATGAGCACAATGGCTATTTTCTGCCAGTCAGCACCCACTCATGCTACTTTTCACAACTGTCCATGGTCTCTGTTTGCAATTTCACCCACCTTTTAGAGGGCCCCAACTTGTACCCTTTCAGTTGCCCAAGGGAAAGCGTGATCTAGGCCCAACAGTGAACTGCAGCCCCTGGGTATGGTGACCAGTTCAGGGATGAACATGTGACCTAGGCTGGCATCAACCAGAATGACTCCCAGGACTTGTGCAGGAACTTCCAAGAAGTGAATCTCCCTATTTGTGTTGTATCAGGACAATGGACCTACTGATGGTGACAGGAGAACATGCAGCCAACCCAGAGGAAGTGGGGCCGAAAGACAGACAGACACTGAGTCACGCATCCAGCCCACTGCATCCAGTCACGCCTGAAACCAGCACCACAACACGCTTGAACTGCATGGGTAAGGCATGTGTATGTATGTCTGTCTGTATTCATTTTGCTTCCTGTCACTCAAAACTGAAATTGTTGAAATGGACATAGCCATCAGCTCAGGCTGGAGAGAAGAGAAAGTACTAGACTAGAGTGTTAGATTAACCTGGTCTCTGATCCCAGCACTGCCACATGTTAGCTGGGTGAGTCTGAATAAGCCACTGACCTTCGACAAGCCTATCTCCTCATCTACAAAATGGACATAACAATTCATGGACTGATGCATGTGAAAGCACAGGCTCCTTGAATATTGGTAGAATCTGTGGCATTTGTGGAAGACACTGAAGCACTCTGGACAGAGAATGCACTCTAAGGGAAAAGTGCTTCATGGTCATTATCCTGGGCTCTGGACCAGCAGACGTACAGAGGGAAGGGGCACGGGAAGCCCACTGTGAGACAGTGGGGAAGAGGCAGCACTGGCCTCTTCCCACTGGCCCGTGTTGGATACTGAGAGCCGAGGCCTCTCCCACATGAACCACACTGCCCAGTGCCGAAAAAGAAGTTACTTGCAGCTCCACGGCCTATTCCCTGTAAAATAAATGACCCCTGCCCCTTTTCTCCAGGAAGATGTTGAGAATTAATGATGAGCTCTACAAACTACTTGGTAGCCCCTGCAGAAAGCCGCTGTATGGCTATAAGGGGGTGATTAATTTCTTCTCTTAAACGTTCCAGTATCATTTGCCAAAATGATGATTTATTATTTAGACAACCTGTATATTTCCAAGGGGCTTTAAAATCATTTATAGTGGAGAAGAAAATAAAAATGATTAGGACCCTGAAAAACAGGGGTAGTGAGGAAACACAGAAGCAAGTGGGGGTTATTCATCCAGGAGCAGAGAAGGCAGCTGAAGGACAGCAGGAACTATCAACTATGTGGAGAGCATAAGGAGAGGCCTGACTCTCCTCCCTGCACGATGAGGGGGAAAGACACGGGAAGAGAGATGCACTGTACCCCAGCTTCCAGAGGCTGGACATTACGGTGACAACGGGAAGCTAGAGAGGGTGTGGAGAAAAGGGAGCCCTCCTACACTCTCGGTGGGAATGCAAGCTGAGGCACCACTATGGAGAACAAGATGGAGGTTTCTCAGAAAATCAAAAATAGAACTACCATGTGATTGAGCAATTCGACTCCTGGGTAAATACCCAAACAAAAATACACATCAAAAAGATACATGCATCCCTGTGTTTATAGCAGCATTAGTCACAATAGCCGAGACATGGAAGCAACCTAATTTCCACAGAGAGATGAATAGATACAGATATGGCACATATATACAATGGAAAACTACTCAGCCATAAAGAAGAATGAAATAATTCCATCTGCAGCAATGTGGATGCAATTAGAGATTGCATACTAAGGGAAGTAAGTTAGAAAGAGACAATTATTCATGTCAATGTATGGCAAAAACCACTACAATACTGTAAAGTAATTAGCCTCCAACTAATAAAAATAATTGGGGGGAAAAAAGAGAGAGACAATTACCATATGATATCACCTGTACGTGGAATCTAAAATATGACACAAATGAACCTATCTATGAAATGGAAACAGATTCACAGACATAGAAAACAAACCTGTGGTTCCCAAGGAGGAGTGGGTTGCAGGAGGAGTGGAGCTTGCAGTGCAAGAGACTGGGGTTAGCAGATGTGAGTTTTTATATAGAGAGAGTGGATAAACAACATGGTCCTACTACACAGCACAGAGAACTATATTCAATATTCTATGATAAGCCATAATGGAAAATAGTATTTTAAAAGAATATTTATTATATAATACATATAAATCTGAATCACTTTGCTGTATAGCAGAAATTAACACAATATTTTAATCAACTATACGTCAATAAAAAAATATTTGAACAATGACAATAGGAAGAACTTCCTAAATATATACTCGTTCTAAGCACCACATCTAAAAATGTTTTCATAGCCTTTTATGATACAATATTATCTGTGGGGAAATACGATATGGAAAGTTCCTACAGATACAGTCAAAGAAAGGCGTCTTCAGGGAATGAGAGGACGAATAAAGGGGGAGTAAACAGAGTGATAAGGCAAAATGTGATTCTTCTTTAAGGAAGAAAAAGGTAAAAACAGTGAACACTGTATCCCATGGGCCAACCCATGGGGGAAGGTGGGGAGCAGAGGCTATTCATACACAGAGGAAGCATGGAGGTCTACTGGAGAGTGATGGATTGAGTAAGAACCACCAACTTGAACTCCTTTCCTGATGAAAGTTTTCCTAAGCCACTAAATCATGCTGTGTGTCGATTTCAGTAAGGCACTTCATGAAATGGAGCATCAGATGGAGAAGCGGAGGCCAAGACAAGTACAAATTGGTGGATTCACAGCTGGCAGAATACTACTACCCAAAGAGGGCCCCCTGGAAGCAGCATCTCCTGTGAGACTTCACAGGCTCAGTGCTCTCTGGCATTTTTATCAACCGCTTGGATGAAACTCTGCAAAGGGACATTCATCCAACCTCAATTGCTGGGAGACTCAGCCAAAACCAACCAGATAAAATGAACGGTCCTGCATGCCGAGGTTCAAAACCATCCCATCGGAGCTGGAGCAGATCCGGCCTCACTGGCATGTTAAACTGCAGATGAACGGCCAGGCTCCTGGAGCTGACTGACAGCAGATCCCGTTTCCCAGACACTCTCCTTACATCAGGATTCACCCACAGGCTGGCCACTGACTATCTTCTGGTTTTGAAGGTCAGAGGCCTTGCACGTTAGGGCCCACCACAGGGCCAGACACCTGCCATGACTGTCATCTCTGACCCTGGACTGTCTGAGTTTCATCTCACACGACAAATTCAAGTCATTGTGTGTGTCTCTGTGAGTACTGTGGGTAACAGTTGCCCTGGAAATGGAGCAGCTGGTGATGATGATGCTTCATTTTATGCCACAATTCTGCAGGTTGGCTGGGCTCAGCGGGGTAGTTCTCACTGAGGGTCACTCAGGAGCTGCAGTCTAATGTTGGCAGGGTCTACGGTCACCTCTACCAAGCTTGACACTCAAATGGCTGGAAGTACAGCTGGAACCCCTCCACGTGGCTTCCCCATGTGGCTTGGGCATCTTACAACATAGCAACTGGGTTCCCAGCATGAGCATCCTACCAGCTAGAGTTCCCAGACATCCAGGTGGAAGCTGCGAGATGCTGATGATCTAGCTTTAGAAGGTCCATCACTTCTGCCATATTTTATTGGTGGTGCAACTCACTGAGACCAGTCAGACTCCAGGAAAGGGGAATTTGATTCTGTGCTGGTGCAGTCCCACTGCCAAAGAGCATGTGGGATGGAAGATGTTGTTGTAGCCCTCTCTGAACAACATAATCAGCTACAGCTTTTAACAACATGGAGCACTGCAATGAGAATGATTCCAACTGGCAAGAGGATCCAGGGCTCTCAGGTCACACGGTTGGAACTCCAGACCTAGTCTTTCAGCTCCAGCATATTCAGCATCTGGACTCAACCTCCCAGTCTCCTTCCAGAAACCCACTTGCCTCCCAGTACTTGACCCCTGATTGGCCCTTCTCCACTGTCATCCCCAGCCTGCTATGCCGTTTCGGCAGGAATTAATCCCCTCCCTATGCTAGGCACACAAGGAACCAACCATCACTCAGCCAACTGCAATATCCCAGGATTACAAAACAAAAAACAAGAAAAGAAAAATTAAAAAGTATTGTCCTTTTAGCAAACAGTCAAAGAAAACTTTTAGAGAAATCAAATTTGCTTTTGATAATTCTGTGACTTTGCAAGCAGAAGTATTCAGTGGTTATCAAGCCCCTGTATTTGCTTGTATTTGCTCTGAATATCAGTGTATCGCCTTTGGAGAAAGCTGATGCTGGGGGAGGGTGGGTGGCAGGCCTGCACAGCTGTGCTAATGGATCGTGTTTTACACCCTCTCTGCCGTGGCTTCCCATGTTCCTGCCTGCTTGTCTCTCTGCTGAGCCAGGCATCTGTCTGTGACAGCACAGCCTGTTGTCACAAAAGCTGACGCTATCCCCAACTTCTGACTTCGGGCTATAAAATGTCTTTGGATTTACAATTTCCCTGCAAGGGCCTCAATGTGGGTCTTCCTGTGTAAGGTGGTCAATGGGAAACTTACTAGCTTCTAGAATATTCATCAGATTCCTTATCACCAATGGTCTCAGGGTAGTAGTAGAAAGAATCCTACCTGCGAGAGTGCCAAGAAGTGTCTCTGGTGTTACCTTAGCCAAGTTGGGCCTTAGTTTCTCTAGCTGTAAAACAAAGAGGAGGATGCTTAGCCTTTGGGGCAACCTATCGCAGAGCCTGCACGAAGGCAGACACTGAACAGGCAAGCCCTCTCTTCCCCAAGACCTCAGAGCTCTGGTTTTTTTTTTTTCAGTGTGAATTATCTGATTTATTTGAATTTGATTTTTTTTCATTTATTTTTATTAGTTGGAGGCTAATTACTTTACAATATTGTAGTGGTTTTTCGCCATACATTGACATGAATCAGCCATGGATTTACATGTGTTCCCCATCCCTATCCCCCCTCCCACCTCCCTCCCCATCTCATCCCTCTGGGTCTTCCCAGTGCACCAGCCCTGAGCACTTGTCTCATGAATCCAACCTGGGCTGGTGATCTGTTTCACCCTTGATAGTATACTTGTTTCAATGCTATTCTCTCAGAACATCCCACCCTCGCCTTTTCCCACAGAGTCCCAAAGTCTGTTCTGTACATCTGTCTCTCTTTTTCTGTTTTGCACATAGGGTTATCATTACCATCTTTCTAAATTCCATATATATGTATTAGTATACTGTAATATTCTTTATCTTTCTGGCTTACTTCACTCTGTATAATGGGCTCCAGGTTCATCCATCTCATTAGAACTGATTCAAATGTATTCTTTTTAATGGCTGAGTAATATTCCATTGTGTATATGTACCACAGCTTCCTTATCCATTCGTCTGCTGATGGGCATCTACGTTGCTTCCATGTCCTGGCTATTATAAACAGTGCTGTGATGAACATTGGGGTGCATGTGTCTCTTTCAAATCTGGTTCCCTCGGTGTGTATTCCCAGGAGTGGGATTGCTGGGTCATATGGCAGTTCTATTTCCAGTGTTTTAAGGAATCTCCACACTGTTCTCCAAAGTGGCTGTACTAGTTTGCATTCCCACCAACAGTGTAAGAGGGTTCCCTTTTCTCCACACCCTCTCCAGTGTTTATTGCTTGTAGACTTTTGGATAGCAGCCATCCTGACTGGCGTGTAATGGTACCTCATTGTGGTTTTGATTTGCATTTCTCTGATAATGAGTGATGTTGAGCATCTTTTCATGTGTTTGTTAGCCATCTGTATGTCTTCTTTGGAGGAATGTCTGTTTAGTTCTTTGGCCCATTTTTTGATTGGGTCATTTATTTTTCTGGAATTGAGCTGCAGGAGTTGCTTGTATATTTTTGAGATTAATCCTTTGTCTTTTGCTTCGTTTGCTATTATTTTCTCCCATTCTGAAGGCTGTCCTTTCACCTTGCTTATAGTTTCCTTTGTTGTGCAAAAGCTTTTAAATTTCACTAGGTACCATTTGCTTATTTTTGCTTTTATTTCCAATATTCTGGGAGGTGGGTCATAGAGGATCCTGCTGTAATTTATGTCAGAGAGTGTTTTGCCTATGTTCTCCTCTAGGAGTTTTATAGTTTCTGGTCTTACATTTAGATCTTTAATCCGTTTTGAGTTTATTTTTGTGTATGGTGTTAGAAAGTGTTCTAGTTTCATTCTTTTACAAGTGGTTGACCAGTTTTCCCAGCACCACTTGTTAAAGAGGTTGTCTTTTTTCCATTGTATATCCTTGCCTCCTTTGTCAAAGATAAGGTGTCCATAGGTATGTGGATTTATCTCTGGGCTTTTTATTCTGTTCCATTGATCTATATTTCTGTCTTTGTGCCAGTACCATACTGTCTTGATGACTGTGGTTTTGTAGTAGAGCCTGAAGTCAGGCAGGTTGATTCCTCCAATTCCATTCTTCTTTCTCAAGATTGCTTTGGCTATTCGAGGTTTTTTGTATTTCCATACAAATTGTGAAATTATTTGTTCTAGTTCTGTGAAAAAATACCGTTGGTAGTTTGATAGGTATTGCATTGAATCTATAGATTGCTTTGGGTAGTATAGTTATTTTCACAATATTGAACACAGTATATTTCTCCATCTATTTGTGTCCTCTTTGATTTCTTTCATCAGTGTTTTATAGTTTTCTATATATAGGTCTTTCATTTCTTTAGGTAGATATACTCCTAAGTATTTTATTCTTTTTGTTGCAATGGTGAATGGTATTGTTTCCTTAATTTCTCTTTCTGTTTTCTCATTGTTAGTGTATAGGAATGCAAGGGATTTCTGTTCTAAAGAACCTGTGTGGCCTGAATCAGTAGGAATCCTGGCAGATACTGGGGGCTGGCAATGGGGGCTAGAAATTCTGAGCATCTGAGAGGACCAAAATGCCACTAACTCCAAGTCCCTTTTCCCTCTCTCCCTTTTTTCTTCCTCACTCTCTGCTTCCCCAGGGTTCTGCAAGGTGTTTCTGCCCAGAAGGGGCCAAGTGAAGCAGGAGAAGCTTATCCTCGGCCACACCCATCTCCTCCTCTTCCTCACTCCTTTCCTCCTCCACCACTTCCTTCCCTTCCACACTCCATAATCCAGAGCCTGACCCTCCTTTAGTCCGGAAAGATCTGCCTCCCACCATCCCAGGGCACTCACCTGTCAGCCTGGGCAGTCCCATCTGGGAAGAACCCACCCTGCAGGCAGCTTTGAATGGAGGCACAGGCTCTGCTCAGGGCTCCCTTATGCCCCCCAGCAGGCATGACCTGGTTTCCCTGGGACACCTTGCTCCTTCCAATCCCCAAGTCCAGGGCGACCTCCTGCTCCCTTTCGATTCTCCCTTGTGCAAGCTCCTTTCATTAAGCCCACTGCTCACAGAAGACACCTCTCATCTGGGAGAGCTTTGTCTGCAGTTGTATTCTGGAAGCTTCTCTCTGAATTCACTTCCTCCATCAAGGAGGCAGGTGAGTTATTTGCATCAGTTCATCATTTCTCCTGAGAGACTTAATGACTTTTAAGCAAAAACAATTATCTGAGAGGCCACAGGCCCAGGGGCAAGCTAGTGGAGCCTTTCAACCCAGTACTGGGTGCTCGGGGGTACAGGGAATTGGGAAGCTGGGTGGTCCCACTGGGGGGCAAGGAATAGCCCAGTGCACCCCATCAAGGGCACTTCTGTGTCCTCCCTAGCTGGATGGGAGGCCAGGGTGCAGGTCTTGCTGAGTCTGGCCCCGAGGTAGACAGTCTAGCTGCCTTTTTGCCAAGTCAACCCCCCCCACAGCTCACCGATCGCCATGCACTCTGCCAGCAATTCTGAGAAGGACACAAATCTCTTCCAAGGTGATTGGAAAACAGTCTTTTTTTTTTCTTTTTTTTTTGAAAACAGCAAAATCTGCTATGTAGAAACAGAAGGGTCCCTGATGTAACTAATCTGTCATCTTTGCAAAATGAGGCAAAATAAAAAAGGAACATGCTTTGGTGAGGGGCGACTCACTAGAGCAAGTCGGGGAGAAAGTGGAAGGGTTCTGCTCACACACACTATGGAATATCTTACAATTTTAAATAAGAATCACAGGTGTTCCTGAAGTGTCAGGACCAGGTCCTGACTTTAGTGGGCAAATTCTTTTGCAAGAGGAATGAGAAAGGGAAGCATGTATGCTGGCTACTGCCCCCACCCCACCAGCCTGCACACACCATCAGTCTGACATTTCAGCTCACCTGTAGCCAGGTGAGTGAAGGATGACCAGGATCAAGGGTGAGAGACACCAGTGGTCTGGGAAGTCCAGGCTAGGAGGGTGTCTGTGGAGTTTGCCCATGTCTGGGGACAGCCCTGAAGTCTCCTGTGTGGGGACATGGCTGGTGGGGACCAGGAGTTATGCGGCCAGGAGACTGGTTCCAGGCAGGAGGGGAGTGGGGGGGAAAGGGGGTGTGTCTGCTAGCTAAAGCAATCCTTTATTACAGGGACCCAAGTACCCAGCGAAGCACGAATACCCCCCAGCTCCCACACCAGTTCCCAAACTGGTAACACCTTTTAGCCCTACCTGTCCCATTTTAACACTGTTTTTACCTTTCCATTTACTCTATGTTCTCCTGGAGATGCTGCCTTAGAGGGGGATGCTCTATTTTTAGCTTGTGGCCCCCCAATTCTGACTGCCAGAGATCAATCCTTGTGTTGTGAAGATCTCCTGGAGAAGGAAATGGCAACCAACTCCAATATTCTTGCCAGGAAAATCCCACAGACAGAGGGGCCAGGTAGACTAAATACAGTCCACAGGGTCACAAAGGGTCGGACACAACTGAGCGACTAAGGACACACAACCTGCTTGCCTCCAACTGTCCCAGACACACGAGAAAAAGGACACTCAGAAAGGCCGGCCCCCAGGGGCAGGACAGTGTCAGCTGCCCCCGGCCCCCAGCCCCACCATCCCCACCCCAGCCTCGTTCTCATAAAGAGAAGCACTGTTTCTATCTACATTAGAACTTCTCCTGCCCAAGAATTCTTAGAGAAAGAGAGACAGATGCCCACCTTGGAACTCTCACAGGGCTGTGCCCCCATCACCTCTGGTTTGGGAATGTTTGCCTCCTTCTGAATTTAGTCTTCAAGTAATTTAGGTTTTTTAATTTCACATTTTATCTTGTCCACTTGGGCTTTTACCATTTTTTTTTCACAATTATTTTTATCACTATCTTTTATCTTTACTTAAACTTTTTTCACTTGCACTAATTCTTTCCGGCAATTAGTTCCCTGGTTTTACCATTTTATTATCATTTTTAAAATTCCATATCTTCTTAATTCTAATACCTTTTCTTCATTTTAAAAATCAGTCCTCCCTCTCAAGGCTTATCTGATCTCTCTGCTCCTATTTCCCAGCAGCGGGAGCAGCCGGTGCCGACGTTCAGAGGCGGGCAGGCCGGGAGTGCCAGAAGAGAAGGCAACTGGGGGAGGGGAGGCACACTGCAGGTGGTCAGACATACATAAATAAAGAAAAGCAACTACCAAGAAGTGCTGTTGAAGAAGCGCTTGGGCCCTGGTCTCCTGTCTCTAAGTGAAATAACCTGGATCACTTTTTGCCTGTGATCAGAGAGCTCAGCCCCCATGATCTGAAAAGTTACCCCTGAGCATCTCTCCCTCCAATGCATAAAGGCAGCCAGTTGCCACTCTAAGGGGAGGCTCACTGGAAGGATGGAGGGAAGGAAAGAAAGGAAGGCGGAGAGACAAAGGGAGGGAGGAGTATTCCGAGCCCTCCTGGTGGATAAGCCTCCCCGGAACAGGGAGGTGTTGCCCCTGTCCCCAGACTGTAGAAAGGCCATGGTACAGTGGCAGGCACATGGCCACCTGCTCTCTACATCTGAGCCCTCTTCCCAGATGGATGCTCACTCCATTTCCCAGATCCGGTCCAGCTGGGACCACGAGAGGAGAGGCAGTGAGGTGTCACCTCCAGGCTGGGTAGATAAGAATGGGTGGACTCCTCCAAAAGCACCAGTCCTGCCACTGGCCTCCGGGGACTGTGATGTGAGGAGGAAACACACATTTATCTCATCAGGTAACAGGTTTGGAGTCAGCTGTTACGGCAATTAGCTGACACCGGCCAAATCAGACATTGTCACCGGAGGTGTCCATCTGTCCTCGAGCTGTGCCCACCCCGGTGAGGCTCCGAGCAGGAAGTGGGGAAGGCAAGGCCGGGCTGGAGACAGAGGTGAGAGTGTCTGTTACACGGAAGCCCCCATTAGGGCAGAGAGGACAGAACGGGGCTGCAGGAGCTCGGGGCAGGGCAGCCGCCTTGCCCACAAGCAGGAGGGTCTGAGCCACTGTGGGAGGCAGGATATGGGTGGGAAGGGAAACCCAGCTTCCCCAAGCAGAACCCCCAGGCTGCAGCCTTGAAGGAGGAGGGGAAAAAAGGATGCATCTACTGAGTACCCACTACTCACCCAGCACTGGACATGTATCATCTGACTCCCTACTGAAGCTCCTACAAGGCGGTCTTATTCATTACCATTTTACAGAGGAGCTGACTGTCCAAGGCTTTCTGGA
Source organism: Muntiacus reevesi (assembly GCF_963930625.1). NCBI lineage: Eukaryota > Metazoa > Chordata > Mammalia > Artiodactyla > Cervidae > Muntiacus > Muntiacus reevesi. The sequence goes on from NC_089256.1 coordinate 14,544,436, forward strand.
ACAGAGCATCTCACATGCAGCAGCTCCAATTCCTACTCAATAACCTCTTACTGGTTAGAGGGCAAGAGCTCACGAGCAGCAGCTCCAATTCCTACACAATAACTCTGCTTAGAGGGAAGGAGGTTGGACCCCATCAACCCCAAATGAAGACAGGGACCCAGTCTTTGAGACCACCCAGCACACACCACTGCACCTCCCTCTGGGCAGGAATCCTGTCTGCTGACCCCCTGTGCAGAGCACCGAGGCACAGACAGGAGGACCCAGCCCCAGCCCTCAACTGTCCAGGAAAAAGAGGGACACACACCCAAGGGAAAACCCCAATTTACCATGGAAATGGTAAGACAGAAGTGTGTTTCTGCCTCCCCACCCTGCATTTACCTTGTTCAGTTAGGAGCTCACCACTGCCACCTCTCCTGTTTGGTACCCCACATACAGACCCATTTCTGTCCTGCTCAGACAGCCCCCTCTGTGCCAATGCTGGCCCCTAAGCATCCTTTGGTGTCTGAATTTTCCCTAAAACACAGTCGTGTGAGAGGAGAGGCCAGATGGGTGGAAGACTCCTGGGGGACCACATCACTGTCCCCAGTCGCAAGGGCCCACCACGGTCAGGTCACACATCAGAAGCCAAGGCACCCCCTGCATCTTCTGCTACTGCCTGTCAGGATCTTAGGGCACCAGGAGCTTCTGATCTCATGACTCCAGAGTTGAACACAAGTTTCACACTTATGGAGTGACATTCAAAGAAAAGTAAAATCTACCACAATGGTCTTAGAATCATCCAGAAATGTGAGATGGTCACCTGGGGGTACATGCTGTGCCTAGTTATGCCTTTCCTTTCCACATTCTTCTTCCCCATGTGGCCTTTGGCACAGCCAGGGGCACAGACAGCCCCAGAAGCTCAGGTGAGCCAGGACTGGGGCAGAGAGGGACACTTGAGGGACACCTGTTTGAGGAGTAGATGGGTGGGAGCTCAGCTATGGGACCTTGAGAGGTATCTGTGAACCAGGCTAGATGTGAAGGCAAGCCCCCGCCTGTAACCCTGCCCTCCCACCCTGTGCTAAGTGGTGGGGTCTTAGACGTGGTCCCCACTATAGGGATGACCACTTGGCCCCCAGAATCAATTGCACCCACTGTTATGGTAGAGGTGGCTTGCATCTCCAGAGTGCAGGCCAGTTCTGGCAAGAGCATCTCATGCGCAACGGCTCCAATTCCTACTCAATAGCTTCTTACTGGAGACCTCAGAGGGCAGGAGGGTGGACCCCATCAACCCCATTAGATGGGCTAAGGTGACTGTCCAAGGTCACGGCAGCCAGTCCTCTGCCTCCAGTACCACACCTCTGCTGTGGAATCACACCTTCAGTGTGAGGCTAAGGAGGGGCCCTGTGTGGACCCTCCACCAAGACAGGGCAATGAGTGCCACCCAGTACCACTAGAGCCCACCACACACATCCACCTCCAGCGTTCTTTCTAGCTGAGCCAAGAGCCACACTGGCCGTAAGCCCAGGAGGAGAGCATCAGGGCATCCGGCCTTTAAGGGATGAGACCACTGTGCAAACTCCAGAGTGGCTGGATGGACATTCCACCCTAAGGACAGCAAGTGCAGGAGCACGCTCTCCAGCATCCCCAGGGGCCACAGAGAGAGAGGGCGAGGCAGAATGAGGCCCTCAAACTTCATTTTAAAACTTTTTTATTTACAGAAATAGGCAGCCAGCCCACAGGCTAGAGTTTGAAGATTTGATTTTTTTTTAATTGCATTAAAATATTTATCTTGGTTCCTGAGTTTTTGGTGCACCCTTGAATTTTGCGTGCCTCAGTTCTCTAGCCCCAGTACTGTGCTTTCCTTCCCCAACAAACATGAATCCTGGTCTAGCAGAAAGAAATCCCGGAGACAGGATGGGCAAGGCAACAGTGAGCCACAGGCTCCCTCCTTACTCCGCTGGGGCTGCAGCCCCTTCACCCTGATGCGCTCACTGGGGTTAGTGACACCAGAGGCCCTGCGACTGTGATTCCATTTGGTCGTGACATCAGCTACTTAACCTCACCCCAGCACACACACCCGTGTAGCAAGTTTCCAGAGACAACGGGAGCCGACAGGACAGGACCACACACCCGCCACGTAAGGTCCAGACAAGGTCTTAGCCGGCAGGGTAAAGACTCAGGGATTAGCTTCCTGGAGGAGGCGGTCTGGAGGTCTGCACTAGACAAAAAGAGATACTCCGAAGAAGTGACAAGACTAACAGCTAAGCAGGTCACCTCATTTATCTTTCACCACAATCTGAAGAGGTAAGTGGTGTCATCCCCACTTACCAGATGAGCACATGGAGGTAAGCAGCCCAGGGTCAGAGACGGAATTCCAATTCAGGCTTGTCTGGCTACAGCATTCTCCTAAAGTGCTCCAGAAAACAAAACGAAATAATTCCACCTGTTAAGGAAGCAATTTGGGGGAAAACCTGAGAGACAAGAGATCAAGGACCAGCTGCAGAAGGTACGGTGGCTCCAGCACTTACCTGTTACTGAATTGGGCTGAGTCTCAACTCCCAACCTCCCCTACCCCTCAAAAAACACGTGCTGATAAATAAACATGGTAAAATACTCAACAATTGTTGAAACTGGGTGGTCAGCTACGGATGCTCACTGCACTATGATTTTTCTTTACTTTCAGAAATATTCATAATAAATTGGGAAAAAATAAAATGTCCGCAGGTCAAAACTGATATATGACCCCATCAAAAAAGTCCCTGGCATGAAAATAGCTGAATTAAAAATAGCTACATCAGACAGCTGCAGCAACCCTCTCGTGGTGTTGTGAGAATATAAATTGGTTCAGCCTTTTTGGAGGGTAACTTGCAACATCCATCAAACTTTTAAACAAGACACACTCTATAAAAACTTTTTATTTTCAAATAATAGCAATTACACAAGAAAGTACCATGAACAGATCCCCATGTGGCCTGACCCTGAGATACCAATTTTTAATGTTTTGCCACATTTGTTTTTTATTCTCTCTACACATGTATTTTAGAGTATGAAAATATAATCTATTCCATATATGCTTTTGCATTACGTATACATTTATTATAGGACATACACACACTTGTTTGCTTGTTTTCTTCCCAGGCCATCTGAGAACAAGGTGCATATTGAAGAGAAAAAGGATATTCTCTTAACTTGGCCACAATGTGCACGTGTATGCAAAGCCGCTCAGTTGTGTCCAACCCTTTGCAGCCCTATGGACCGTAGCCCACCAGGCTCCTCTATCCATGGGATTCACCAGGCAAGAATAAGAATACTGGAGTGGGTTGCCATGCCCTCCTCCAGGGGATTGTCCCGCTCCAGGGATTGAACCCATGACTCCTGTAGCTCCTGCATCACAGGTAGGTTCTTTACCGCTAAGCCACCGGGGAAGGCCGCCTGACCACAATACAGTTGCTAAATTTGGAAATTTTAACACTGTGATGATATTTTTTATCTAATGAGACCCTTTCCCTTAATTTGAGGAGTTCATTGTCAATTGTCCAAATACCATGATTTACAACGATTTCTTTGCCAGGGTGTAGTAAAGGATCATGTGTTCTATTTACGTGTCATGTCTCTTTGGTCTTCAGCAATCTGGAGAAATTCCTTTTTTAAAAAATGCTCAAAGAAGTATTTGTTAAATTGTTTAAAGAGGCTACTTCCCTGATGCAAGAGTCTTAAAGCCTAGGGCTCGAGTTGAGGCAAATCTGAATTCAGTCCTTTCGAGGCAGGGCCTGAGATTCTGCATTTCCAATAAGTTCCCAGGTAAGGCCCACGCTCTGGCTCCCATACCACATGCTGAGTATGAGGTCAGAAAAGACAGCTGTGAGAACTGCTCCAGATCATTGCAAAAAGCACCCTGGATTCCCCGAGATAAAGCCATGTTGGCAGTGTCAGCTAGGCCCTGGGATTCAGAATGTAGCATAGATGGGAAGCCCTTCCCCAGGAACATCTCTTGGGCTTTCTGGAGCCAGGAAAGCCAAGACAGAGGGGCACAAGTCACAGAAATGGGCTTCTCTGAGGTTCTCCAGCCCAGATGATTTTGGCCCAGGGAAGGGCAAGCCTAGCTAGAAGGGAGTCTTATATATAAATCCCTGCTTCTTCTACAAGCACAAACCCTCTATTTCCTTCAAGGGGTCTCCCTCCTTCAGGAAGCAATCCTGGTTACCCTGGCCACTCCATCTTTCTGTCCTCTGACCTCCAACAGCACCAGTCACGTGGCTGAGCCGCTGAGCACTCACTTGGCTGTACTGCTGTTTCACGCACTTGCCTTTCCTTTCCCCATGCTATGCCTCCACCTCTGCCACTTCTCCCATGACATGCACCACACCACTCTATCTCCACATGTTAAGGTACAGTTTACCCCTAAGCTTCCTGTAATACCGGTCCTGTCAATGGTGGCTCCTTGTCTGAACCATCTTTGGTCTCTCCATCCAGCCCCAGACGTGTCAGTCTTGTCTTCACAATTAGATCTGGGTTCCTACGCTGCTGTTGCTTTGTGCTTGATGAGTCTGGTTTTATGTCCCGGTGGCACCAGCATCAGCCTCTCCCTGAGTGACCCTGAGCAGTGTGATAGGGACACAGTCCATCAACCATTCATCCATCCATCATGTACCAAGTGCCTCCCCTGTGCCAGGTCCTGGGCTGGATTCTGGGGGACCCTCAGAGACCCTCACCCTGCCCAGAGTCAGAAGTGATTCAGTATCAGTTGCATCCTTGCTCATGGGCACAAGAGGTGCTTGTGCAATGTGACACGGGACCCAGCGGTGCCTATCAATTCTTGATGACACCGCGGCAGGCTTCTACATCCTTGTCATGTGTCACCACCCCCGTGATTACTGTGATCACTGATCATCATCATGCAAATAACAGCAAACGTGGCTGAAGCACCTACATCATCTCCGGTGTTGAGAAGCCTGAGGAATCCTGCGTCTGTCATCTACAGTTCAGAAATGAGCCAGTCATGACCTATGCCTTGAATGCAGCACAAACCAGTGGATCTGGGAAGCCTTTCAAGAGCCGGACCAGGAGAGAGGTGATGGACCGCCTGGGTGCCCTATTGCTGGGCCCAGCCTGAGACCAGGTATCCTGAGCAGCACCACGCCAGCCTTCAGAGGATAGCCTGTGATGAAGAATCACACCTTTCTGCTTAGGAAGGAAACTCCAAAAGATGCCTGTAATAAGACCACCCTGGAGAAGCAGGATACTTGGGGGTCTCTGCCTGATTTCTGCCGCCACCACAACAGAAGCCCAGGTCCTTCTACAATGCTGGCAGGGGCAGGGCACGGACTCTCCCTTCAAACCCAGGAGTATGGCAGAGACAGGCTTGGCACTTACAGACGACACACGGGAAATAAGCCCAGGGTGACACAATCCTGGATCACCTAGACTGTGGTTTCCTGCAGAGGCTCACACATTCTCACGGCAGGAACACTCTCCAAGGTTCTGGCTCTGATCTAGGAATGCACTTCTTCCCTGATAACTGACAGCCATCCTTGTCGAGAAGGTCGTGGCCCCCTGCTCCACCTCCAGGAATAAGACCCAGCAGGTACCAACCTTATCTGCATACCACAGCAACCTCAGTGGACAGGGGAGAGTGGGGGAGAAGCTCCCCTGGATCCTCCAATCCACCATACACATGGAAAGGGACCCAAAACAGAAAACCCAATCACACACACACACACACACACACACAAAACAGACTAAAGGTCTGAACATCATTTCACCCAAGAGTATGTATGAATGACCAAGAAGCATGTGACAAGCACAACATTAATAAATAGTGCAAATGAAAACCATGGGATGCTGTCATATACTCCCCACAATGGTTAAAATTTAAAAGATTGACAATAACAACTGCTGGTGAGGATGCTGGTGAGGAACTCTTATACATAGCTGATGGAATGCAGAACGTTTGAAAAACACACTGGCAGTATCTTACAAAGATAAATTCACACTTATCATATCATCCAGCAATTCCATGCTGCAGTATCTACACAAGAGAAACAAAAACCTATTTTTCATTTTGTGTCTTCACAAAGACACACAATCCGTGGTCCAGAGGACCTCCTAGACCAGTAGCTTTATTCATAAAAGCCAAAAACTAGAAACTAGAAGAAAATAGAGATCAACCATTAAATGCATACACCAGGTATATACATAAACCAAGTCTATATATACACACATACACACACACACATATGTATATGCCCATGGGGTCACAAAGAATCGGACACGACTGAGTGACTAGGCACAGCACATAAATATATATTCATTCAGTGGAACACTACTCAGCAATAAAAAGGAAGGAACCGCAGATATGTGACCACAGGGATGAAACTGAAATGCAAGCACTGGGTGAAAGAAACCAGACAGAAAAAGACAACATATTCTGTGACTCCATTTGTATGAACATCTAGAAAAGGCAGAACTGCAAAGACAGAAATCAGATCAGTGCTTGCCAAAGGCCACGGAGAGGGGAACAGAGGCAGGGGATGGCAGCAAGGGCACAGCAAGGTGATGAAAATACTCTATATCATGTCTGTATGGGGGCTACGTGCCCCCATTCATTAGTCAAGTCTCATGGCATCATACACTCAAACTTGGTGAACGTTACTGTGTGGAAATCATATCTCAAGAAAGCTTATTTATCTAAAAAATGGACCCAAACTCGAGAAACCATTTTCAAATCTGGAGAACTCAGGACTGACATTCACTAAGCATGGGCTGGCACAGCCATGCTTGTTAAAATACTGAAAGCCTTCCACACTTACTGGCAAATCACCACTGCTTGAGGTTTCCAGTTACCCTTCTGCTCCCAGGCCTTCACTGGGCCCCTGAGAACACCCAGGACCTGACAACTCAAGGTAACACCAGACAGCGGAGGATCTCCTAGACCAGCTAAGGTGGACACCACTTGGACTGGCCAGTGCCACTCCTGCTAAAACTTACGTGGAAAAACAAAAGATGTACTCTAACTCAGCAGAAGGCTGGCTAATTTCCTGCCAGGCTTATTTTGTTTAGGTCGTGCTTTCCGAACAAGGGTGCCAAGTGATTCTTGGGGGAAGGTGCAGAATGAAAAATCTTAGATATGACAATCATTGGTGGCCCCTCGAAGGGCCTCAGTGTGTAAAGAGATGGACAGTCTCTCCAGGTATGAATATCCCACAGGGTATGGTACGGGGTGGTCGGGAAAAATTATCCACAAAGGCTTCTGGGGAGTGAAGGGTGGGAGGACAATGAGAATAAGGCTAAGAAACACTGGTTCAGATGCAGAACAGAGACTGCCGTGACACCCCAGAGGCAGCCCCAGCGCTGGCATGGAACTCCCATCTGATGGTTTTCCCTGTGCAATGGGTGCCCATCCTTGGTACAGTGAGGCGGCGTCCTGAGCCGGAGGATACGTCCCATCATGGCAAAGCCAGTCACTCATTCTCCATCCTCTGAAAGGCTTTAAACCAACACAACTCAGCAAACTCTCCCTAGAACCCTGGCCTCCAGCACCCAGCCTAGCCCATTAGGATGCCCTCAACCACGACCGCACACAAAACTCTACAGGGAGCCAAGCACAAATCCAAGGATTCCCAGCCCTTTCCTCTGGACAGTTTTGCTTCTGGAGCCCCTAATGGCAGAACTGCATGCAGCACTTGGGGCGCTTTCTGTGGCATGAAATGATGAAGACCACCTCCACGTGAGCAGAAATTAAGCGCAGTCTCTGAGTCCTGCTTCGTCAGGCTCAGCTGAGCCCCAGACTCCCTGTACAAGGCTGGCTTGTGCACTTAGACGTTATGACAATACTATAATTGTTCTTTCAGTCTTTTCCGGATATTTAATAACAACGTGAAGTGGGAGTCGCAAAGGTCAGCCCTGCTGTAGAACGAGCTTTGTTCTCATTGTCCTTTTCTGAATAGCATCTTCCATTTCCCAGCTGTTCCGTGCCAGTGAGCCCTGGTGGTGGAGGCCTGGTGCTGCTAAATAGTAGCGCCACTGGCTGGCGCAGAATATTCTGATTTGCTAACCGGTCCCCGGGCCACAGTCTATCCACATTATCTGCATAAATACACACACAAGCGCATGCATGCACAGACACACCAACACACATGCACACGGGGCTTCCCCTCACTCCTCCAGCGTGACCCACAGTTACAAGCCCAAGAATGGAAAGAATGCCGATCACCAAGATCAGAGAAACGAGGTGATGTATACATGTGGCATATTCATTTGGGCAATTATTCTTTCTGGTTAGGTGAGAAATAAAAAGCTCCTAGGATTTCAGAAGAGTCATATATCTATGTTTTTGTTTTTTATATTTCTTTTTTTATTCTTTCTTTCAGTTTATTCCTAAAGCTCACAATAGTTGGCAAATGGGAGTCACTCTTACAGTCTGTGACAGCAATGCCCCGAGCTCCCGTCCCACCTCGGCATGCCCAGATTCCTGTCCCATCCTGTCATTTCACCTCTCTGAGCCTCAGCAGCCAGGTCTACAAAATGCAACAGACCCACTACCTGTCTGAAGACAGGACACTCATCCAACGTTGAGATCTGTGACTCTCTCCCCAAAGACCTTCATCGGAGGGCAGTTTTCAGGAACGAATAGACTATTGGGAGCCTTTCAAGAACCAGGGTCTTCTTAGAAGTCTACGTGTCAGATAGGGTAAGGAGAACTGCATTGTAATTCAGAACCCATGTAATGTTGTCAGTGACTGTGTCTTGCGTCTGGGCAGGGCTCCTTTTGGGAACTCAGGTACCATAAAAGAGGGCGATGGAGCCCTGACAGCCTGTGTCAGAGAGCAGCTTTGTACCTAATCCGGAGAGTATGATAGTTGCTAAGGAACCATTCAGATGCAAATGAACTGGCAAATACTTAGCAGCAAGATATCAGAAAAGGGTGGGGAGGGGATGCTTTGAACAAGTTAGTCAGGTGAGTGAAAGGAAAATTACTTTCTTCTGATTGGAAAAAGAAAACCACGGGTTTTCCTGTGGAGCGGCAGCACTGTGCTACTGTGTTTAAAAAGAAAAAAACCAAACTGTTCTTGTTCTACTTGGCTGGGAGTAGAGGAAAGTTAGAGCGAAGAGCAGGGAACCTGGAAGGGCAAATGGAGTCTTCCTCTGGTGAACTCTAAGCATATTTCAGATGCCTCGCTCCCAAAAGAGAAAGAGACATCTAAGGTGTGACGAAGGGAAGTCTACAAAGGACACTGAAGACCTGCCATAGAAGTCTCAAAACCTAGACAAAAAGTACACAGAAAACTGACTAAATGTGCTACTGACACAAAATGGAAATTTCTGGTGAAACTAAGCCGTGATTGGGAGTGGGGGAAAGTAAGGGGAAATGAGCCATCTTACCAGGTACCTATGAGTTCACATTTCTTTCCTTCTTGCTCTGCACTGAGCATTCAATTTAAATGCAATGGTTAGGTTAAGATGTTGTGGCATCTATGTTGGAACCCAGAGATACAGTGAGAAGCATGGCTCCTCACTCGTCATTTTTTTCATCTTGTCCCCAAAAGGAGCCCTCCTTTTTCAGAGTCTAACTGAGATGCTCTAGTCTTAAACTCAGTTTGCCTTCAGTCAAATACCCCTGCTGTCTGCCTGTTCATCACTTTGAGTTTGATCTTAATGCTCAGGGATATAGAAAACATCCTCAGCCAGAAAGAAACTGTTGGCCCAGCCATCTCCAGGTTGCCCTTCCTGGGTTCTCACTTTTCTATCACCTACAGTTTCCCCAGCTTCTCCTACAACTTCACCCAGAACCATCACATCTACAGCCACCTCCTTCTGCCCCCAAAGTCTATGTTCTTTCCTTTCCTGCACACCAGCTCTCTTATGTTCCAATGATGCAAGAAGGTTGAATGGCTATGGAAGACGGCTGCCCTGTCCAACACCCATTCCCACTACTTCCAGTAACAGCACCCTGACATTTCTGGGGGGAGCCAGCCCCCCCCATCTCTGGCCTGGTGGCTCAGGTGGGTCTGGGCTACCCCTCTCCCCCCAGCTCTGGGGATGGGTAGTCAAGCGCACCACAGCTGGCCAATGAGTGCATTTCAACATGCTGGTGACAGAGCCTGGTTCATGGAGAGGCTTAGGACCCAAGGAGGCAAAACTTCCAGGGCTTCTGCTAGAGCTACTGGGAGTGAGAATTCACCACTCTGCCAAAATTTCCAGAGGACATGAGCTTGAGCTGCCAGTAGTCATGTGAGCATCTGGTAGGAGAGCTGTCGGAGAATGAAGTCAAGGTAAATGGCTGAGCTGATTATTCTCTATAGCCCCTCCTGGCCCATTCTCCAGCTTGTTTTGCACTTTTCTGAGACCCAGGAGACTAACTTCCATGGATCAGGCCAGCTTGTCCTCTGCCTTCTTGTTGGGTTCACCCAACAGGAGGTACTGGCAGGCGATGAGAAAGTGGAGGAGAAAGAGTTCCAGGACTCCATCGCCCCTCTCCACCCCCACGCGCTCCTGTGTCTCGGACTACAGCTCCTGCCCCAGGGCCCTCTCCCAGTACAGCCATGACCAGGTCCTGATGGCACCTCCCATTGCCCTTTCTGGCCTTAGGGAGCTATCGCTTCCCACCACCGCCAGATCCTGGGTACACCCAGTCCTGTTTGGTTCCCTTGCTGGGCTGTGCTTAGTTGCTTAGTCATGTCCGACTCTTTGTTGACCCCATGGGCCGTAGCCCAGCAGGCTCCTCTATCCAAAGGGATTCCAAGAATACTGGAGTGGGTTGCCATGCCCTCGTCCAGGGAATCTTCCCAACCCAGGGATCGAACCCAGGTCTCCTGCATTGCAGGCGGATTCTTTACTATCTGAGCCACCAGGGAAGCAAATCCCTTCTCGAGGGGATCTTCCCAACCCAGGAATCGAGTCGGGGTCTCCTGCATGGCAGGTGGCTTACTCACCAGCTGAGATATCAGGGGAAGCCCATTTAATTCCCTTAGCCCTGTTCACACCTCTGGAAAAGAGTCTCTTCACTGAACTCTCCTCAACTAACCCTTTGAGAATACCATCTGTGTTCTGCCCAGAACTTGGCTGACACAAACACAAAGCTAAGGAATGAATAAAGGGAGACTGAGCCTAAGACAGCATTGGTGCCCCAGATACAGTCACAACCCGAGTCCCAAAATACCCAAGAAAACAAAGGCCAGTAATCGCTCCTTAACCTTTGCTCTCCTCCAGTTTAAGCTGTACATCCATCTCTACAACCGAAGATATGGCTAATGAAACAGGCAAAGCCCTTCACGAGAGCCCTAGGGTCCACCAGCATGAGAAAGGAGACAGGAATGATGATCAGTTTTGGTTTCTCATCCCAACCCACTCCCATCTCTGTCTGACAAAGTCTACCTGTCCCCCAAGGAGGACGTGTCTCTATCTGTCTCTTACGCACACAATCCTGCCTCAGATCCTTCCCACTGGAAGTATGATCCTCTCCTTTGGTTTCTCCTAGCAGCTGACGTGTAACTGTTACACCACAGCTAGCTAGCAGACTCCATCACACCTCCTGCGACAGCCTGTAGTCTGCACAGCTTTGTCTCCCCCACCAATGTGTTAATCAGGGAGCTCCTGGAAAGAAAGGCTGTGTCTTCTTGAACTTCATGTTTTCCGCTTCAAATACATTTCTCATGTAGATGCTCAGTAAATGTGCTCTGTATCAGCATTTATGAAGCTGGCGGCTCCCAAGCCAAGCTGTCAGTTCTGTCCTGCAGCTCCCAGTCCCCATTTGCCTCTTGTAGAATTTGGGCTCTCACCTCTGGGAGCAGCTCAGTCCTCCTTGGACCCTCTGGGATGGGGCTGTATCATCCCTCAAGGCAACCTATCCCAGTTTGGTTCAGCCTGGCTGGAAAGAATTGCATAATCAAGCCAAAACCCATCTCCCATGCAGAGTAAAGTCTAGCCTGCTTGGCAAGACCACCCTTCATGTATTCACAAAGAGAGGCCTTCCCTCCCCTCCCTTCTCCTCTTATTCTTAGTTGCCCAAGCCTGCATCCATAATATCACCCAGTTTATTTCTTTCATAGTACTTTCCTGAAATTATTTCTTCATTATTTTTCTTCTTAACGACCATCTGTCCCACCACTAGGATGCCCCCAAGGGCTGTGTTCCCCTTCATTACTCCCTGTTTTGTGCATACTGCCTGGCACATAGTAGGAAGCTGACAAATATTTGCTAGAAGTTGAATGACCGAGGTATTTCTTCTCCCCATCCCTAACCTCCCTCAAGTTCTCTCTAGTCTTCTCTATACATTTTTCCTTTACTACTTCTCCTAGGATATTTTGGCTATCAATGGCAACACAACAGACCAATCCAAAACTCAGTAATTTTAAACATGACAAGATCTATTTTGTTCACAAATCTATAATTTGGACAGGGTTCAATGAGGAAAGCCTGTCTCTTCCCACTCAGAGTCAGCAGGAATGACTGGAAAGATGGGGGCTGCAACCATCTGAACACTCCCCTGCTCAGATATCTGGCATGTTATGCTGGTAGTGGGCTGGAATATGAGCTAGGGCTGTGGCTAGAACATCTACAAGTGATCTCTCCAAGTTGCTTGGGCTTCCTCACAATATGGTGGCTGAGTCACAAGAGCAAGCATCCCTCATGTAAAAGAGAGCCAAAGAAAAGTTGCAGTATCTTCTCTGAACTCACCTCCAAAGTCATGCAAGATCACTTCTGCCATAGTCTATTCATTAGAGTCAGAAGGCCAACCCATATTTAAAAAGGAGAAGAATTAGGTTTCACATTTTGATGAAAAGAGTAGAACAATTTGCAGACATTTTAAACTCCCACAAAGGACATGATTTCAGGTTTTTGTGTGTGTGTGTTCTGCTGATCTTCATTTCTTTGTATTCATTAATATGACACATATTTACTGCTGCTACCTATGTGCCATATGGTGGGTATACCATGACAGTTAAGCCAGAGCCCCACCCTGCAGAGGCTCGCAGAGCTATGGGGTACCCAGACAAATCAACACATAATTACGGACCAGTGTGGACTGGGCTCTCACTGAGGGAAGCAGAGATAGGTGTGGTGGGAACCAGCCGGCTACCTCATCCAGCCCAGGGCTGGGATGAAGGCTTCCCAGAGGAGGTGAATTGTGGCAAATTCAAAAGAATAAATTAAAGTTATCCAAGAAAAGATCAGCGGCAAACACAACACAGACACACCAAGAAGGTAAAGATTCAGAGGTGCACAGCAGCAGAAGGCTCAGTCAGGCCTCTGCACATATGGGGGGAAAGAAATGGGGGTCCCAGGGTGTGTGTGCCTGTGCAGTGGGTGTGCACCTGTGCCGGCAGGCAGCAGGGAAGATGGAGCAGCAGGACGTGATGCTAGCGGAAAAAGGTGGGGAAAGGAGGACCCAGATTGTAAAAGGTCTCACATCATGAAGGTGCTGGAAGAGACTCACGCATGTCCCAGCCAGGATAAACCCAAACAGCAGGGTATGTGGTCTGACACCCAAAGTATGGTCTGACAGCGCCCAATGTGGGCCCCTGGGTGCCTGCCCACAACTCACGTGAATGTTCTGATACTAACACCCTCTTCCTTGCCCTGAGGCTTACAGCCTGCCCCCTCACCCCCAGTTCACCCAGACCACTTGGATGCACTGCCGAAGGGCTGAGAGCATCCCTGGATGGGCTCCCCTCCAGCCCCTCCCAGAGAGGTTCCTCCCTTCGTTCTCACTCTTCCAAGCTCACCACCCGGCTCAGGCCTCAGCATCAATGAGAAAGCCAAGGGCAAAGGTCCCACCTTGAAGTGCTGGAAAAATAGTGAGAGGAAAACAACAGAACAATTAACCGCAGGGCCCAGCTGCCTCTCCCAGATAAGGCATTCCCTCTGTCACCCCTGTCGATGAAGCTGCCTGCTATTATTCCCAGTCCTTCTGCTCAGCCCTGTCCACAGGCGCGGCCCTGGGGGGACTGAGCACTGTCCAATGAGACTAGGACGCTCAGGGGTTTCTCTGCCCCCTCCTCCTACACATCCATCCACGCTCAGACCTGATGCTAAACCCCTGCGTCCTCCCCTGAAGTGAGTCTGCACCTGTCCAGATGGGCAGGAGCGGCCAGAGCTCCGGCAGTGACACGGCCCCAAGCAGGGTGGGGTGTGCACTGCAGAAACCAGGGCGGCTCCCAAAGGAGAACCCGGGCAGCTGGCCCTCCGTCTAGAAGGCAGGCCTGTGGTGGGAGCTCCAGGAGGTCCACAGCAGCCCAGCCCCCCCACACACCCCCACCCCCACAGCCCGGCACAGATGCCAAGCAGCCACCATCCAAGCGGCACATCAAAGACGTGAGCCAGACGGATACGCGGCAAAGAGAAAACCACTAATGACCACAGCAGGGGTCTGACTGGTGGGAGAACATGGAAAAGGCCATGTACAAACAGGAAAATGCAAACGGAGCAGGGAAACGGTTTTCCTCTAGCTGGAGCACAGGTCAGCAGGTCCAGAGAGCAAGAGGGAAGCCTGGCCACAGGGACCAGGATACTCTCTGGTACTTTGGACAGCACCTGGCAAGACCCTGAGTAAACAGCTGGTGCTTAATAAGTGCTCCCTGCTTCCATTCATGAGTAAGCAACGTTCAATGGAAAAGGCACTGAACTAGGAGGCAGTGGCCTGAAGAGCTGTCCAACTTCAATTTGCTAAAACTTCAGTTTGAATCTTAGTTCTTGTGTCTGTAACTTGAGGGAGCCTCAGCTTCCTCACCTGTAAAACGGGTCAACAGATGCTTGAATATTAAGAGTATGGGATCAATCAGCACACGGTAAATGGGAAAACAAAAGCTTAGTCCAGTCCTGGCTCTAGTGCTTTTGGGCTGTAGGATTTCTAGAAAGTCTCTTCATATCCCTAAAATCTGCCTCCAGCCCCACTCCCAATATGCCAGGGCCCTGGGAACAAGCCCTGTGGGCTCCCACGTGCTGCAGCGGCCCCTGGATCAGTCCCAGGGACCTCAGACACTAGTGCTAGGCTAGGCCTGGGGCCCCCTGCTCCCTCACTTGCCCCTCCCCTCCTGGCCGCCTGCCTCTGCCCATTTCTCTGCTCATTATCACCTCCATGGGTGGGGGGGGGGATAGAGAAGCAGGGCAAGGAGGTTAAATTCAAATCAGTCATTTTGTCACTTTGCTGCTAGGAAGCAGGTGGAGCGAGAGGAGAGACTAGGGCCTCAGGTGCAACCTGCGGGCAGAAATGAGCCCTGGTAAATCTCGGGAAATTTCCTATATGTTTCCATGTTGGCCCAACTCTGCTACCGAGAACTCTGGGAACCTTCAGCAGCTGCTAATCGTGTTGTCTCTGGGTGATGGAGTTTCCCTGCCCTGGAGGAACACCTCTGCTGGGGAGGGAGTGAGAGGGCCTTTTTCACCACCTCTTCAATGTCTCTAGTAGCTGAGCATCCTCAAGACTCCATTATGGGGGGCATTACGATATAGCGAAGGGCCCCAAATTTTCAGCTCTGAGGCTCAGTAACACTCCAAGCTGCCTGGGGACCCAGAGAGTGAGTGAGTAAGACACTCTTCCCAGGCTGTGGAAATGACGCCTTCTCTTTCACAAAGCTAGTGGCAAAAGTAAAGCCAAATTTCACTGAGAGGCACCTGGCAGATGATGCTCCGTGGGACCAGTGCAGACTGCGGTCCCCGTGCTGGACCAGGCCAACAGGGAGTCCCAGGAGCAAAGTCTCCTCGTGGAGGCACCAGGCTAATGCCCTTCCTGACGTCAGCCAAGCTCACCTCACTCATCTCTGAGCTGCTGTTGCAGAACCCCCGCCAGTCTATGAGGATCCACACCCCACCCACAACTAGTCAGGGGGTCACCATGCCCCAGACTTCACAGTACCTACTACTGTTATCCCAAACCTCCTAATTCTATCACTGCTTCTCCCCTGGGGTTTGCCCCCACCCTAAGCCCTTGCTATCCTCTCCATCATGATGGCCCTTCCTCTAGTTTTTCAACAATGAAAAAACTGGGACACAGAGAGGGAGAGCGTGAACTAGACATCCAGTTGCTTCTCGTGTCTTAGGTCAGATGGAAAGCAGGTTTCCATTAGCAAAGAAGAACCGAGTCCACCATCCTCCAGGCCCCCCAGCACAGCACGTTCCCATCTCTCTGACCCCCAGAAGAGTCATCAACAAAAGTTAGTGAGGTAACTCAGATGTCAGGCGTTTGATGGAGCAGGTGGCCTTGACCTGGTCACTCAACACCCCCCTCTGAGCACAAACACACACCTGGGGGCCCTGATTTATCGCTGCAATTTAAATGGAATCTACAGAAGGGACTGAGAAATTTCTCAGCAAAATTGTACTTTGAAATATGGAATCTCTCCCAGGGTGTTACTTTATTATTATAGTCATTTCCTCAGAAGGGCAGGCATCCAATGCTCTGTTTCTGCACCACCTTTGGAGACATGGAAATCTAACAGAAATATTCAGGTTGCTTTAGTGGCTAATGCAGAAGAGGGAGACATAAAGGGAGCTCTTCAAAGGAATGCAGACTCCTAGAATCCAGGTGTAGGGATGTGTTCTAGAAGACTGGGGGAGGGGATGAGACAGCTAAGGGTCCAGTGTGCTCCCTCCACTGCCCCCAATATGCCTAGGGAGCCCAGGCCCATCTCCTTTGGGGCCCTTGTCTGCAATCGTTTCTTCCTTGGGAAAGCTGGCCAGGGCAAGAGGAGAACAGAGACGCTCCCAGTCCTGCTACTAAATTCCATACCAGAAGCCATGCCACGGTGCAGGTCCCCAGCTGTGCATCTACACGTGTGCAGGGTGGGGTAGGTGGCTCGTGGGAAAAGGAGGGCAGGAAACCTGCTTCAGCTAAAGTGTCGAGACTGTCTGAGCATTTCACTCATCTCTTCTCCTGTGACCATGGAAACATGGAGTCCCTAGTAATCAACAGAGTACCCAATGACCAGTGGCTGAATCAGCATTAGAATTTTTCCCATCCATGAATTCAGGCAGATCTGAACCTTTCTTCTTGCAAAGTTCACCAAAGTGGTGAAGTGAGGTGGAGTGGTTAAGAACACTGACTGCCTGAGTTCAAACACAAGCCTCTTACCAGTTTTGTGACCTTATCAAATTATTGAACCACCCTGTACCTCAATCTTCTCATCTGAAAAATGGGAGAGGAAGGTTGATAATAATACCAATCCACCAGGGTTGTCTAAAAAATAAGCAAATTAATTTATATAAAGTACCTAGAATAACATCGAGCATTAAGTGTGAGCTATTATCAGCAGTTTTCAAATATACCAATGCCAGGCTGTCTGCATCTGCATCACTGGGGGCCTTTATAATCCATAAAAATGAAGATGCCCAGGCTGTTCAGTAAGGGCGAAGTGGAGCAAGACCTGCCCAGGATTTGTGACTGCAGCTATGTTAGGGTGATTCCCCTGGGCAGAGTTTCCAGGAAGAAGGATCTTCAGCAGCATCTTTTGGGAGGCCAGAATACAGTCTTTCAGAATCCATCCAGACCTGCTGAACTTTGGCAGAAAGGGCCCAAGAGTCTACAGCAAATTGCCCAGGTGGCATGAAGCTGCCTAAAGCCAAAAACCCTGCCTGAAATGACATTCCCCTCTGTGGCTTCCAAAACTGCCTCCGCCCTTTGCCCACGCTGGAAACCCTACATTCAAAACCATAGGGTTTCTAAGAACTCTTGAGGATTAACTAAGATGACTGTTTTAGTTTAATAATGTGACTGTATCTTTGACTTTAACAGCATCTTTATTTTTAAACTAGTTCAGGGATAACCTCATAATGTGTGTGTTACCTGTCTGACTTCCTAGGCTGGAAAGCGTGAGCATCACCAGCCACTGGCAGCTTTGTTCTGCCAAGCCAGAAGGTTCGGAACTGGCCAGGGCTGGGCCCGACCCCTGCAGCTGTCTACACTGCCAAGAGTCTTCTCGAGAAATAGCCCAGGGCTGCATTACCCTATCTCACCAGCATTCCACTCAATGACTTCGGGTGGCCCTCCACAATCACTGAGTAATGGCAACCATTTTACAATGCACAGAAAATAAAGTCAGCTAATGGATAGAATTCTCTCAAATTTACTTTTCTCTCCAGATATATATTTTTTTAAAACTTTCGGTGCCTGCTACCGCTTGCAGGCTCAGGATACCCAAACCGGAGGCACACATAACAAAGAAACACTAATCGAAAACGCAGAAACAGTCAATTGCTGCCTGCCCTAGTGGCCTGTTGTCAGCATCCAAACTGAGGTTGAGGGTTTTTGCCACCAACCTGTGATAGACTTAACTGTGGATGGTGAACTTAGGGCCCTTGCATTTCCAGGTACGGTATGTGTGTTCATCCATTAGCGATTCCTTCGGAGAATCCACTATTTGCTAAGTCCTGAGAAATCTACCACCAAATCAAACATGTGCACACTCAAGGGTGGCAAGTCCAGGATTTCTCTTTGGGCCACATCAAAGAGCAGTTCTCCTGGGAGTGCTCTGGCCAGGCAGCGTGGCAAGCAGAGGCCACCTGCATTTGTTATGGTCTTTCATGGACACTGGTGCTGAGGCTAGGAGGATGCTACAAGCTGTCAGTCATTCCAGAGCACTGCCTCCCAGCAGGGCCACCACGCTTAGCTCAGGAATACTCTACTCCAAGGGAGAAGTGTCTGCTTCCAGCCCGACACCACAGAAGTCCAGGTCTCCAGACTCCACCATGAGGGGCATGGGCCAAAGGGCAGCTCAGAGAATGCAGCCTGCAGACACCAGCAGCCCATCGACAAGCGCTCAGATCCAATGTGAAAAGATATGAGCTTCAAGAGGCAGCTGTTTTTCTGGAGACAGAGAAAAGAGGCCTGGTTCTCGGTGGTCCAGGGTATGTCAGCATCCCTGCCCTCGCCCCCACCCCCGCAAGCCTGCCTGCTCCTCTCTGAAAGCCTTTGCCCGGCAGGCCATCTCTCTCCCGAGCAGAGCCAGGGGCTAGATGGAAGTGGGAGGAGAGGGCGAAAAGCAGGGGCGGTGTCCCTCAGCGTGGGCCTACCCCTCTCTGCAGGGTAGCCAGCTCCCTCTTCCTTCCATCAAGGCAGAGGCTCTCATAGGACACTGCCTGCTTCTGGCTAAGTGTCCCCACCTGGCCCATGGTTTCTGCTAACGCTTTGGTCCGGCCCTGGCCGTGCTGAGGACCTGCCTGGTCTTGGAGCCGCTTGCCCTGGGCGACAAGGCCCTATTGAAATTCCACCAGAGACCCAGGAAAGATGACAGGCAGACACACAAGTGGCCAAACCCACCAGGAGGGGCGCCCCCTGGCCACGGCAGTTTGAGAGGGATCTGCGATCTGCCTAGGCAGCTCATTGATCCACTTTTCTGATAATTATTCCTCACTCATCACAAACGAATGACGCTGGCCCCAGCCCAGCCAGGCAGGCGGGAAGGCACCTCCGCGTGTGCAGAGGAGAAAATGAGCTTGCCTGCGCTCACCCGGGAGAGGCAGGAGTGAATGGTGTGTACTATCTCTGTGCGCTGAGCAGGAGGCCGGGGCTGCTTTAATATTCTGCTGAATGTGGCATTTCTTTTAACCCTTACTGGAGAGACGTTCAGTCCAGAAAGCCAAGCTCTTCTGGTCAGGCTAAAGGTAAAGTTTCTGGGTTGCGCACAGAGAAAGGCCACAGGCCCGACTCTGGGTCGCTCCAGAACCCACGGGTGACCGGCCAGGTACAGGGGGCTGGGTACCGGCACCACAGCACCCTCCTTGGGGCAGCTCCAGTCCAGCAGACAGGTCAAGAGAGGGTCTAGGGCGGCACCAGCGCGCCGCCAGACGCCTGGGGACTTCCCATACATTTGCTCCCCAATTTCGTTCGAATGCAAAATTGCAAGTGCCTTCCTTCAACGTGGAAACCCAACCCTGAGACCAGGTTCCTAAAGTGGGCACCTATCAGGTCTCCGAGACCGAGCCGCTGACCCTTCAGCGGACGGCAAGAGAGGCGGGCAGGATGCGCCGCCCCAGCGCTAGAAAGTCCAGTGTGCCCTCGACCACTGCAAATGCCCGCTCTCCCAGGTCTTCCTGACCGCTTTGGAAGTGCGCCTCGCCCACCCGGCCCTAATTCAACCGCTCCCGCGCTTGTCCCTCAAGAAGCCAAACCAGAGCAGCCCTTGCGCGGGGCGTCTATCGCGCCCCACAACGCTCCAGTCCCTGCACGACCCCAAAAGCAACCCACGAGCACAAAGACCCGGCAGCCGGAAAGGGCAGCGGCAGGCGCAGGGCAGACAAAACAACCACCTTCAGAAAAGCAAGAGCGAGCTTTCGAGGCGTTAATCGCCGCACCCCCGCGCCGCCACCAGAACGAACGCGGGATGTGGTTGGTGGTCTTCACCACCAGGCCGGGGAATCCTAGCCCCGCCCGGGGCCAAAAGGCCCCAGTTTGGCTTGGAGAAGGGCAGCGCTTTTCGGAGGGGTCGGGGCGCTGAACCACGAGGCTGTGGGGCGGATGGAGGGTTCCTCTGGGCAACCAGTAGCAGTAGGACAAGGACCCGGGCAGCCCAGCGGAGCGAGCTCCCAGCTCGGAAGGCGGCGCCGGCGCTGGGGGCCGCGCGCGAAGTCCTTCGAAGGAGTTTCCCCCGCGCCGGACGCGGGGACTGCGAGCGGGGCTGAGGTGCGCATTTCCCCCAGAGTTGCTTTCATCCCGGCACTAAACTCCGCTCCCGGCCGGGCTGTGTTTCCGAAGTGGGGTGCGACCGCCGCTCAGCTGCGAGGGATGGGGCGGGAGAGGAGGGCGGGTGGCGGGAGGCGGGAGTGGGGCAGGGATTTCCCACAGGGATTCGCGGGCGCCGCCGAGCGCGGAGCTCCCTGCTGCGCCAGGCTCGGTGCCCGCCGAGCGCGCTTTCCCCGCCGCGACGGCGGCGGAGGCACAGTCAAGGCTGAAGTAGCGGTTGAGAGCAACGCTGCGCATAGGCTACCTTCCCCAGCCAAAGGGTAGACCGGGGGAGTTTCGGCAGGACCAACCACCCACCCCACCCCACCCCACCCCACCCTCGTTTCCAGGTGCAAGAGGCGACAAAGGTGTCCACTTGTCCCCGACTGACTCGGGAAGAATGCACCCCGCAGGATCCCGGACCACTAAGCTGTCCCCCGAGAGTCGGGCCATCTAACTCACCCCCCCTCATTCGGCAGCCACTTGCAGGGTACCGGGGCAGAGCTTCTCCGGTCCCCGCGCGCAGCGCCAGCCTGCCGAGCCGAATCCCGGAGTCTGCGGACCCGGAGCAGGGGAAAAGGAGAGGTGGCCCTCGGCCGCCTAAGGGCGTCGGTGCCAGGGATAGGAAGGGAGCGGACAGACACCCGCACTCCAGCGGCCGGACGGCCAGAGGCGCCCCTTCTTCCCCAACGCCCAGTTGCGCCGGAGCTAAGGAGCCTGCACCGCAATGCAGCGGGCTCCGTGCTCTCCGAGGCTGAGGGAGACCAGGGCTGCTAGGGAGCGCCGGAGCGCGGGAGCCACGGGGCTCCGCGAACCAGCTGCGGGCGCCGAGAGCCAGCCGGGGGCGCGCGGGTGGGTGCCGCCCCAGCCCGGCGCTCAGTCGTGGCCGACGCTCTCCCACAAGCTGGCCCTCGGGTCTCGGGATGAGGGCGACGCGTAGCATCCAGAGAAGCCCCGGGGATACAGCCGCCAACTTGCTCCGCGGAGGCTACGTTACCTTCCATTGCGGCCACTGCGGATGCCAGGAGGAGCAGCAGCAGGAAATCCAGGGCCATCGCCGGCCGGCGGCCCCCAGGCCGAGCCCGAGCCGAGGCGGCCGCGCGGGGAGGGCGCCGCGTCCCGGGGCGCCGCTGCGCTCCCCGCCGGTGGCTTCTCCGTATCCTTTCGCGCTCGGGCCGGGACCGGACTTCCCGGAGCGCGGCGTGGGCGTGGGCGGGAGTGTGCGCGCGTGGGGCGGTGCGGGCGCGCGTGGTTGTGGGTGTGCATGTGTGTGTGTGTGTTTATGGGAGAGGTGGGTGTGTGCGTGCCTGTGTGTAAGAGAGAGAGGGCGAGGGAGTGCGAGCCGGGTAGAGCGCGCGAGTGCGTGTGCGTCCTGGTGTCACATTGCGAGCTACATCCGAGCCTACGAGAGGACGGAGCCGGCCAGACTGACGGGGGAGGGAGCGGGATCCCCCACCATCAGCTCTCTCCCCACCCCTAACACCTCCTGTCCAATCAAGGAATCAAACCTGCAAAATTCCCCCATCCAATCAGGCGCGAGCACCTCCTTACACTGGCATTGTTAGTTTAAGAAAAACTTTTGCTTGCAAGGCTGTGCGGGAGGGCTCGGAAGGCGCTAGGAGGGGTCGGGGCTCCCCCTGGTGGTGCTCTCTGAGAACCGCCGCAGCCGGCCCTGGCTCTCCACGCCCTGATCTAAGGGGGCCAAAGGAAGAAACGGACTCAGGCCCTTCCCCTTACAGTCCACCACGTTTAGGTGAGTTTTAAATAATCAAATTTTTCTTCTTTCATCTTCTCAGCAAGACTGCGCTGACTACCCTATTTTGTGCAACCCCGATGGCACACCTTCACCTAACATGTGGTTTCATACTTATCCTGTTTATTGTGGGTCTCTCCTTACTGGAGTGGGGTCTTCATTCTTGGGATTCGTGTGTGGGCTTTGCTCACTGCGGAATGGCCAGGGCCTAGAACAGTGCCTGGCCCGTCGAAGGTCATGGCGTGCATCTGCTGACTGAATAAACGAGGTTCAGAGAATCTGCGGGCATCAGCCCAGTGTGCAGAGCAACGGAAATGCTTCCTATCCAGCTCCCTGCCGCTCTCCTCCCCCGCAAGAAGTCCCTGACTTCCTTTGGTGTGTCCTTCCGCATGTGTTCTGTGAACATCCGCTGAGGACCCCAATCCCAGAAAACAGGTCAGGTGGGAATGAGCGGTGGTCACATAACCCCATAGAGGGGCGTAATGCAATAGGGACAGTGGAGAGCTCTGCAAGGAGTGGGCAGGGAAAGGCACCCGTACTCTGTGGGAAGTATTAGAAGGACTGCAGAGGGGGGCAGGGCATTGGAGACAGGAGTGGTTCTCCCTAGCCCAGCTTCCCCAGCTCTGCTTTCTTTAGCCGGATGGTTTAAGATCAAGGACCTGCCTTGAGGCCGTAACGCTATGCTGGAGAAGTGTCCTCACTGTCCCACCCCCTCCCCAAACCTGATGATGCTCTCCTTCTTCAGGATCAGGGAAGACCTGTTAGGTCACCCCTCCCCCCAGCAGCCACCTCTTTCCCACCAAGCCTTTCCCAGATTTGTCAGTGACTTGACAGCGGGCAAATGTGATGGCCTCTTCCATGCTCCCTGTTCTCTTACCGCGTTGCCAAATCAAGTTCCCACCCTGAAATGTCTAGTCTCTCCTCTGCTTGGGACTGCCCCCACTCAGCCCTAGCCAGACTCCTATCTCCATTCTGACATTGTTTTGCTTCCCCTCTCTGACTCAGGCTACCTCCCTCTTCACTGCCCTCCATCCCAGCTGCCTCGGCATCTGCCTTCACTCCCTCCTCCTCCTCAACACCGCGCCAGCTGCCCTCTGCCCCATCACGCTGCACCAAGTACATCCCAACATTTCTGAAGCCATCATCCCAGGAAGAATGCGCTCCCATTACCCATAGTCCTCCAAAGGCCTCAGCACTCCTGACATTAGGGACCAGTTCTCCTGGAGCTCTTGCCTCGGTTTCCATGGTGCCCACTTTCCTCCTCCCTGTCTTAGCACTTCTTACTGTTCCCTTTTCAGTTGTCAGAGAGGTTCCCCTGACCAGGCTCCATCCTTGGAACCTCTGCTTGCTGAGTTCCTCAGCAGCTTCACCTGCTCTTCTGCCTCCAGCCCTCCCCCTGTGGATGAACAGATAGATGAGGCTCAGACTCTTTTCTGTCCTTTGTTACATCAGTCTTAGGAGAGACATATCAGGCAGAGTCCCCTCTGCCACAGCTTGCTCCCTTGTCCCAAGCCCATGAGGCTTCCTAGTGCCAGCCCAATGCCTTGGCCACTCAGCTTCCAACCCCTCCCTTCCCCAATCCTGCTGCTGCCAAACCAGTCCTCCTCCAGCCAAGCTTGATCTTATCTCTTCTCAGTACAGAAACCTAGTGGCTCCTCATTGTCTACTAAAGAAAGACTGACCACTTTGGGCTGGCATCCAGACTCTTCCACAAGCTCCCTGCAACCTGCCGTCTCAGCCCAGACTCCACCAGCCTCCCTGTGGGCTGGGCTGTTCAAACAGCTTGATCCCCTAAACACAGCCCAGGCTTTCCTCCCCTTGCACCTGGCTAGCATGCACTCACCCACTTATTCCAGGGAAATGTATTGGGTAATGACTACTAGCCAGGCAGACCTGCTCAAGGCTATAGGGACGCAGACACAGGAGAGCTTATGGAGTAGTGGAAAAGGATGACTATAAAGAGGAAAGAGATGTCAGGTAACAGGAAGGACTGGAGAGTCAGCAAGGTACCAGCTAAAGGGTGATGGTGGGTAGTGAGAACAGGTGTTTATTGAGCACCTGCTGCATACAGGCATTGCACCAGATGTTTTTGTGCAAACTGAAATGAAATAAATTTCCTGCCTTCAACTTCCTCCCAAAGCCCACCTTTCTCAGGAAGCCTTAGTGTCCCCTAACTGTCTCTCTCACTCACAATCTTGTGCTACATCTCCTTGTGTGGGTACAGAGTAGCTCTTCCAGACCTGGATGAAGGCATTATCCAACAGCAAACCTCCCTTCTGGGAGGAGCCTGGGACATCACAAGTACAGGAATGCCAAGAACTATGCCAGGCACTCTGAACCTGTGCCAGGATCACAAGGATCACCAACCTAATATCTTCTGGCCCCTATGGCTCACCCTGAAGATTTTAAGTCTGTAGGGATAGGGCCACAAATGTTTTTTACAGTCCACACCCTGATGGGTTCTACTGCTCAGAGAGGCTTGGGGGCCACTGTCTAGGAGTTTCAAGCTGTGCTCCGAGGATCTCTCAGGGGACATGCAGGTAGGGAAGTACAGATGCAGTCAGAGGATGGGGCTTCAGACCTCACCTCTGTTCAGACAGACTTTTGTTTTACTGGGCATCTATATCAGGGTTTTGTTTAAAGGAAGGGTTCTCTGACAAGAAGAGAAGGAGGCAATTGGATTGAGGTGGGGATGGGCACATCAGTTCACAAGGGTCTGAGGGAATGACACTGATGACTTTTAGAACACACTGGTGGCTCAGGTAAAAACAGCTTCAGTTTAGGGCGTTTGCTAATTTCCCTAATAGCCCAGGGGATTGACTTTTCCTGAGCAAGTTAAATATTAATTTAGCTGTTCAGCAGATTGATCTCTCTCGAAACACGTTATGCTCTGTAAATATCCCCGAAAGCGCCATTGGTTGGTATTCCAAGCCTGGGTGCCCATTTCCCCCAAAGCATCTCCTAGGCTGGGTTTTTTTTTTTTTTTTTTTTTCTGATGTCAAATGCTCACTTGTTTTCTTGATTAATCACCCCTCTATTTGATATCACTAAATCACTCCTTCAAAGTGACAGATGTTTGCCTCTAAGCCAGCAGCTGAGCACTCTCAGGCACCCAAGGGTGACTTGACCCTTTTGCTAAGACTCAGAGGCCCTTCTGGTTGGAAGGTTTGGGGGCAGCTAACTGGGACACCCCCACCTCTAAACAGTTTTGTGTCTAAAAGATTGAAAAGCACTTCTAGTGAAAGCAACTGCCCAACTTCCCTTCTATACATTATGAAGCTACTCTACTAGAAAGTTCTTGCTCACCTCCAACCTGTATCCCTTTTGTTGTAGTTTTAGCCTGGCTTCTTCATTCTACTTAGCAGTGGGAGCATAGGTAAATAGTAACCAGTCTGAGAATGATCATATGGGTGTCTTGTACATGAGACCTTAAGTTGCTCCTTTATCCCATCGTTTTCTTTCCAGGCATTACTTAACTGCACAAATGAAAGGTTTTGTTACACAGTCCATGACCCAAGCTACTTTTAAGTAGACTCTTAAACTG
The DNA here is from genome assembly GCF_963930625.1 of Muntiacus reevesi. NCBI lineage: Eukaryota > Metazoa > Chordata > Mammalia > Artiodactyla > Cervidae > Muntiacus > Muntiacus reevesi. The sequence goes on from NC_089256.1 coordinate 14,570,365, forward strand.
CAAGACACATTTTCATCAATTCTTTTTGGAGAAGCAGGCGAATCATGCGTGCTTCTTTAAGACATTTTAACAATGGATTATAAGCAAAGAACAAAACTTTTAGTGTTTATTGAGCAGGAATTCCATGTTGGTGACCAACAAGGTGCTAGGGACCCGGTGATGTCTGTGACCCGAGCCCCCCGTTAAGGTTCTCGGGGTCTTCCTGGGAAGACAGACACTGAAATGCATTGTGGGACTTTCTGTACAAAATGGCCTCTGGCTAGTAGCTTCAACAAAGCTGCTCCTCATTTCTCAGGAAAACGCCTCAGCAAATACAGACAAATATGAAGACTCAGAGTAACAAGGTGAATGAACACTGACAGACAACCTAATTGCCAGGATGTAGGAGGAACTGACAATCCTTGTAAGGCCGATGAAGCTGGGTGGAGAAAAACCTATCAGGCACATGTCTGACATATGCCAAATTCTCTTCTATAAAGAGAACTTGCTTTAAAGAAATAGGTAGGAAGATACGTGGTAATTCCTACCCTGTCAATACCTGACTCAGACACCCAGGATCTCTGCTAACCCGAGAATGGAGTAAATATCCGTTACCGTTACTGATTCAGCTCCAAAGCAAAAGAAAAGCAGTTTCCCTGAGTCATCTTCCTCCCTTTCCTAAGATCTTCTCATACGCAAGAGAGTCTGAAAACAAGCAAGACAACCGTGCAAACAGATGAGCTGATGGAGACGCAATGTATTGCAGAGGGGATGAGAAGTCAAGAGGCTGCAGCAGACATGGTAATAATCGTGGCAGCAGTGAACCTACTGAGTGTAGTTTTTCCTGTGACTTATCAGGTCAGAACACTAGACAATCAACATGGTATTTAGGCAGAGATGTCACTTCAGTTTGGCAGATGAAGCCTATTGGCAACTGGCAATTGAACACTGGCTCATCCTCTAGATGTAGGTCTAAAAAGAGGATTCAGCCATCAAGCAAGCAAGGAGAAGGAGAGCCCAAGACCAATCCACTCCTCCTGCCTAGCATAAAACAGGACTCTGGTCTTCCCTTCTCAGGCAGGAGTGAAAAGGGGTCAAGAGAGCCCAGGGACCTGTAGGAAATACTGCAAGGCAAGGAGCAGGGATGGTACCTCCAAGACCCAGAAGGGGAGCATCCCTTTGAAAATGATGTTCTGCCCAGCCAAGAGACATTTCAGGAAGCTTCTTGGTATGCATGAAGAAAAATTCCATGGCTAAGGAAGAACCTGACAAGAAAACAGACTAAGAAAAAGAGGGCAACCAGATGAGAGAAGGGAGGAGAAAGAGAGAACAGGGTTTTGAGGAAATAAAAATGCAGGGCAGAATTAAACTCTACACATGTGTGTCAGGAAAGAATAGATTTGTTGCTGCTGAGCATTGAATAGGTAGTGTGTAAGACAAACTGGGGAATCTGTCCAAGAATGCATACAAAATGGACAGAAAAGGAAAAACCCTGAAAAAGAATACAAAACATATGGAAGACAGAAGATGGAGGACCGACATATGTAAAATTGTGTTCATACTTGCAAGGGAATGGGAACTGTAAAGGGTCCCCAGGAGCATTTCTGAAAGAGTTTAGAGTTCCTAAAAGAAATAGCAGTACAAATGTCATCAAAGTAATTGCAAGGCTATAAAAAAACAAAACTTTTCTTAGCTGAATAAAGACCTGATACTCACATGTCAGTGATGTTTTTGAACCATATGGATATTTTAAAGAAATCTTATATCTACCCGAGGACGCACACAAACAGACACATAGAAAAAGAGACTAAATTGCCTATAGTTGGAATAAATATCATTAACTTCATGACACTGAATTCCAAAAGAAAACGGAGCCAGAGCTGTAGACTTTGAGGAGCGAAAAATTTGTGACACGGATAATATATTTCCAGCAGACTGAGAGCAACAGACATTTTCAGTTACATTTTAAAGTCTCAGAAAATTTGCAGCAGTTTGGAAAAAAAGTTACTTGAAAATATATTCCAAATGACAGAGATGAGATTTGGTGGCAGACGTAAAATCAATTAAAAATAGAAGTCTAAATGTTTGCAAACCACTTTTAAATTTAATTAAAATGTCAAAAGTAGTCTGAATATAGAATGTTGTCAAAATTCAGGTTACAAAAACCTAAATCTAATAGCTCAAATTGTATTAAGGTCAAGCAGAAGGGGAATGTTAGGTGGGGAAAAAAAACTATATGAAATTCCTTGTTCACATAGGAGGGATTCAGAAGTTTTTTGTTTTTTTTTTAACGCTTACCTTACAAATACTGAAATTGGCTTAAAATAGTTGAAATTAGTTTTTAAGAGGTTTAAATATCAAGTCTTTCTATAAATATAATTTAAAGACATATATAGGCCTTTAAAAAAACTGGAGAAGATAAAAATAAAATATAACTTGTATATTTTTAAAGGAATTGAAAAATTATTAAATGGAAGGTAAATTATTGTTGAATAATAAAAATGCAAAAGAAATAACAGAAATAACTTCCAATAACAAATATGAATGAATTAAATATTGATTAAAAACCCTTTGGCTAGAAAAATAACATTATATAGCATACATAAAGAAAAAATAAATCATGAAAGAATAACTTACATTCACATTAATAATATAGGTTAACACACAAAATTGTTGCTAAACACATCTAGAAAAGCCCAATAATATGTAAAATATTTTCTTTTCAATGTGCTGCAGAGTCCGTAAGAAGTATCCCCAAGAGCCTAGAAACAAAGTTCTGAAATCCAGAGTGATAATGTGGGTGCTTACACTGCAGACTGGGTAAGGATTAGTCCCCAGTCAGGAAACCTAATGGCTTAAATTTTAATGTGCATCGGTAGAAAACAAGAGTTTGAATGAATGCAAGACACAAAGTTAGAACTGAAACCATTGCATAAAGCTGAGGCCTCAAACTGCAACACCTTCATTGAAAGCATGGACTGAGAGAAAAGTTTATCCTCTGTCAGAGAGGAGGACAAGAAAGTTTGCCTCTCAACCTGGGCTCAGGGTACGAGAGAAAATAACCTCCCCATAGAAATCCTATCATAGGCCTTCACTCACATGGGCTTCAGTTTAAATTTTACTACTTAATCTCAAAACTTGCAAGCCAAAATCTCAATTAGAAATATTCAATACTTTTTAATAAATGGATTGGTAGAAGGAAATACAAAAAGCACAAACCCTCCATAAGATTCCCACAAATAATGCCATGCCAAGTGTGAACTGACAATCCAGAATCACAGAACACATGAATTAATCTACTGTGAGCAAAATTCAGCCAACAAAACTGATTTCGCGGGCTAGCGAGGTTATGCTCAAAATCCTTCAAGATAGCCTTCAGCAGTACGTGAACCAAGAATTTCCAGATGTACAAGTTAGGTTTTGAAGAGGCAGAGGAACCAGAGATCAAATTGCCAAAATGTGTTGGATCTTGGAAAAAGCAAAGGGGTTCTAGAAAAACATCTACCCCTGCTTCATTGACTGCATGAAAGCCTTTGACTGTGTGGATCACAACAAAATGTGGGAGATTCTCAAAGAGATGGGAGTGCCAGACCACCTTACCTGTCTCCTGAGAAACCTGTATGTACGTCAATAAGCAACAATTAGAACTGGACGTAGAATAACTGACTGGTTCAAAATTGGGAATCGATTTTTATTATTGTCTCCCTGCTTATTTAATTTATATGCAGAGTACATCACGGGAAGTGCCAGGCTGGATGAATCACAAGCTGGAATCAGGATTGCCAAGAGAAATATCAACAGCCTCAGATATGCAGATGATACCACTTTAATAGCACAAAATGAAGAGGAACTAAAGAGCCTCTTGATGAGGGTCAGAGAAGAAGGTGAAAAAGCTTGCTTAAAACTCAACATTTAAAAAACCAAGATCATGGCATCTGATCCCATCACTTCATGGCAAATAGATGGGGAAAAATGGAAACAGTGACAGGTTTTCTTTTCTTGCACTCAAAAGCCACTGCAGACAATGACTGCAGGCATAAAATTAAAAGAACCTTGCTCTTGGAAGGAAAGCTATGACAAACCTAAAAGCAGAGACATCATTTTGCTGACAAAGCAAGCTCTGGGAGATAGTGAAGGATAGAGGAGACTGGCATGCTTCAGTCCATGGGGTTGCAGAGTTGGACATAGCTTAGTGACTAAACGACAACAATTATAGATCTTTCAGAGAAAGATTTAAATGTCAATATTTAAAATGAAACACTAAAAAAATTATACATTTGAGAGAGAAGCACATAGAATAGGAAAAAATTAAAAACATTGGAATAAAAACCTAAATGGACAGTCTTAAGAGAAAAAATATGCTTGAGGAGATGTTTACAGGAACTTCAAGTTAAATCTGAGGAAACTGGCTATAATGTAATACAGAACAGTAAAGAAATGTAGGATATTACAAGAGGTTGAGAAATATGGATGATGCAAAGAGAAGGCTACCATATATTTTTAAAATATTTTGTTGTGTTGTTCAGTTAGTCATATCTGACCCTTTGCAATCCCGTGGACTATAGCACACCAGACATCCCTGTTCTCCACTATTTCCTGGATTTTGCTCTAACTCATGTCCATTGAGTCAATAATGCCATCCAACCATCTCATCCTCTATTGCCCACTTCTCCTCCTGTCCTCAGTCTTTCCCAGCATCAGGGGCTTTTCCAATGAGTCAGCTCTTCGCATCAGGTGGCCAAAGTATTGGAGCTTCAGCTTCAGCATCAGCCCTTTCAATGAATATTCAGGATTGATTTCCTTTCAGATTAATTGGTTTGATCTTCTTGCTGTCAAAGGGACTCTCAAGAGTCTTCTCCAGCACTACAGACAAAAAGCATCAATTCTTTGGTGCTCAGCTTTCTTTATGGTCCAACTTTCACATTCATACATGACTACTGGAAGAACCACAACTTGGACTAGATGAACCTTTGTTGACAAAGTGATGTTTCTGCTTTTTAAAACACTGTCTAAATTTGTCATAGCTTTTCTTCCAAGGAGCAAGCATCTTTTAATTTCATGGTTGCAGTCACTGTTTGCAGTGATTTTGGAGCCCAGGAAATGAAATCTGACACTGTTTCTATTTTTTTCCCCATCTATTTGCCATGAAGTGATGGAACTGAAGGCCATGATCTTCATTTTTGGAATGTTGAGTTTCTTTCACCTTCATCAAGAGGCACTTTAGTTCTTCTTCTTAAAATACTCGAGGAAATAATTGAAGTAATGGGTTCTCCAGGGGAGAATACTGGAGTGGGTGCCATGCCCTCTTCCAGGGGATCTTCCCAAGCCAGGGAACCCACATCTCCTGCATTGAAAGGCAGATTCTTTACCACTGAGCCACGAGGAAAGTCGAACCTAAAATCTGCTAAAGTTGTGCTCAAAATTGAACACAAAATAAAGGAATTTTGAAGTAAGGTTTAGGGCATTTATCACCAAGATACTATCTCCAAGATCTACTAAAAGAAATAGTTCACAAATAAAAGAAATGAACTCAGAAGAGCAAAATAAGATGAAAGAAACAATAATGTGGGCAAATGTTTGAAGTTTATAAAAGCAGGATAACACTAAAATACTGAGTATAAACAGCATCAAAGATGAGAGTTAAAAACCTACATATTTTTTTGTTGTTTAAAAAGCAGAAATTTATTTTCTCACAGTTATAGAGGCTATAAATTGTGGAATCAAGGTATTGTCAAGGTTGGTTTCTTCTGAGGCTTCTGTCCTTTGCTTGTAGATGACTCTCTTCTCCCTGGGTTTTTACATGGCCTTCCCTCTGTATGTATATGTGTTTAAATTTCCTCTTCTCATAAGGACACCAGTTAGATTGGATTAAGTTCCGTTCTAATAACCACATTTTAAACTAATTACTTTCTAAGACCCTGTCTCCAAATCCAGTCACATTCTGAGGTAGTCAGGGGTGGGTAGGACTTCAGCATAGAGATTTAGGAAAGACACAGGTCAGTCCCTAAGAGGAGACAGATGAAACTCCTGGAGTCTGTATGACCTTCAAGCATCTTGAGTTCCAGATTCCCTCAGACATCATTAAACCATCTGATTTGTAATCATCGTAATGTTTATATCTTTCAAAATTCCCTAATTCCTTGGTATTCTTTTTTTTTTTTCTTAGTTGGAGGCTAATTACTTTACAATATTGCAGTGGTTTTTGCCATACATGGACATGAATCAGCCATGGATTTACATGTGTTCCCCATCCCCATCCCCCCTCCCGCCTCCCTCTCCATCCCATCCCTCTGGGTCTTCCTAGTGCACCAGCCCTGAGCACTTGTCTCATGCATCCAACCTGGGCTGGTGATCTGTTTCACACTTGATAATATACGTGTTTCCATGCTGTTCTCTCAGATCATCTCACCCTCGCCCTCTCCCATAGAGTCCAAAAGTCTGTTCTGTACATCTGTGTCTCTTTCTATCTTGCATATAGGGTTATCGTTACCATCTTTTTAAATTCCATATATATGTGTTAGTATGCTGTAATGTTCTTTATCTTTCTGGCTTACTTCACTCTGTATAATGGGCTCCAGTTTCATCCATCTCATTAGAACTGATTCCAATGTATTCTTTGTAATGACTGAGTAATATTCCATGGTGTATATGTACCACAGCTTTCTTATCCATTCGTCTGCTGATGGGCATCTAGGTTGCTTCCATGTCCTGGCTATTATAAACAGTGCTGCGACGAACATTGTGGTGCACATGTCTCTTTCAGATCTGGTTCCCTCGGTGTGTATGCCCAGGAGTGGGATTGCTGGGTCATATGGCTGTTCTATTTCCAGTTTTTTAAGAAATCTCCACACTGTTCTCCATAGTGGCTGTACTAGTTTGCATTCCCACCAACAGTGTAACAGGGTTCCCTTTTCTCCACACCCTCTCCAGCATTTATTGCTTGTAGACCTTTGGATAGCAGCCATCCTGACTGGCGTGTAATTGTACCTCATTGTGGTTTTGATTTGCATTTCTCTGATAATGAGTGATGTTGAGCATCTTTTCATGTGTTTGTTAGCCATCTGTATGTCTTCTTTGGAGAAATGTCTGTTTAGATCTTTGGCCCATTTTTTGATTGGGTCATTTGTTTTTTCTGGAATTGAGCTGCAGGAAAGAGTTGCTTATATATTTTTGAGACTAATCCTTTGTCTGTTTCTTCATTTGCTATTATTTTCTCCCATTCTGAAGGCTGTCTTTTCACCTTGCTTATAGTTTCCTTTGTTGTGCAAAAGCTGAAAACCTAAATATTTTTTAAAACCCTGGTGCCAGTTTGGAGACAGGCAGAGATATTGAATAATTTTAGATCTTGTCTAGTTAGCCATGCTTTAGAATGTTAAGGGTAATCACTTCCCAGATAAGTAGTATGGGAAAGCAGGAATAATGAAACTTAATTAAAACAATGGGGAGTAGGAAAAAAGAAAAACAAGAAAAGAAAAGCGTAGCTTACTATAGTCTGATAAAAATTAATATAAGAAAGAAAGCATAGCATAAATAAAGTATAAAATAAACTGGTAGAAATAAATCCAAGGATACTAGCAATCATATTAAATGTATCTGTAACATAATAAATATAAATGAAACAAACTAATTTAAAAGATGAACATCAGATTGGTTAAGAAGAAAATCCAGTTATATATTGTTCAAAGAAACACCTTAAAAATAAGGATTCAAAATGTTCAAAATAAATGGATAAGAAAAAAATATGCCAGGAAAATATTGATTTTAGAAATCTGTTCTAGGTAGATTAACACAAAAAATAAGCAGCAAACAGTAATAAAAGAGGCATTACACAATAATAAAATGAATAATTTTTTAGGAAGATATATGGATTCTGGACTTTTATGCACCTAAGGCATGGCCTCAAATTATTAAAAGAAAAACACAAAATTTTAAGGAAAAGTTGACATATCAACAATAATTGAGATTTTAAAATAACCTCATTTAGTTATTTATAGATCAAGCAGAGGAAAATTGATATTAGAAGACTGTGAAAACATAACTACTCAACTTAAAAGAGAGTCCTATCTAATAACTAGTGATTACCTCTTGTTCTCAAGTATATATAGAACAATTGCCACAAAGTACATCTCAGCAAAGGCCAAACAACTGGCCATACAAATCACATTGTACATACGTGATAAATGGCTTCATTCGTGTCCGACTCTTTGTGACCCTATGGATCATAGCCCACCAGGCTCCTCTGTCCATGGAATTCTCCAGGCAAGAATACTGAAGCGGGTTGCCATGACCTCCTCCAGGGGCTCTTCCAAACTCAGGGATCAAACTTGCATCTCTAATTTCTCCTGCATTGGCAGTCAGGTTCTTTACCACTAGCACCACCTAGGAAGCCCCGCAAATCATATTATCTGGCCTCCAAGTAATTCAATTAGAAATTAATAATAAAAGAAACTTTGAAACACACTTCAATGAGCTTTAAATAAGAAATTGCTCTCTCTCTTTTAATTTATTTGGTTGCATCAGGCCTTAGTTGAGGCACGCAGTGTTCCCGTTGCGTCACATGAGAACTTTTGATGCAGTGCATGGGCACTCTGATTGTGGCCACAGGCTGGTAGTTGTGGCATGCATACCATCTAGTTGCGGTGCGGGCTTAGTTGCTCCTTGGCATGCGGGATCTTAGTTCCCTAGCCAGGGATTGAACCCATGTCCCCTGCTTTCAAGGCAAATTCTTTACCACTGGACCACCTGGCAAGTCCCCTAATTAAGAAATCTCAATGGGAGATGGAAAATATTTCAAATTGAATGATACTTAAAACTCGACCTCTCAGAATTTTGACATGCAGCTAAAATGATATTTAAAGGTAATTTTGTATCTTGGAATATTATAAAGTTGAGAAGAATAGAAGTTCCTAAGTAAAACTTCTCCCTCAAGAAGGTTAAAAAAAAAAAAAAAAGCAATAAAACTGAGAATAACTCAAAGGAAAGAAACACAACAGAAAGAGAAACACAAATATACAGGAATGGAAAATACAGAAATTATTAACAAGACACCATATCTCAAAGCTCACTGTCTGAAAAAAAGGAACAAGATGGAAAAGCTTCTGACAAGATTGAGCTAGTTTGCAAGGAATCTGTAATGAGATAAAGTGTTAGGGATGAAAAGAGGGACATACGTATGTTAAAAAAAAAACTTTGACGTTTTAGAGAATACTGTGAACCATTTGAATGAAATAGAAAAAATATAACATATGCAGTCTAATTCACAAAAAGTACAATATTTGAGTAGACTCATTACCATGAAATAGCTTGAATCAGTAATATTTATGCAATGAAAAGGTAACAATATTAAATCCAGATGATTTTGCTAGTGAGTTCTACTCCAAATACTCAAAGATGTTTCTAAAATCATGTTAGGAACAGTACAGGAAAATAAAGGACCAAATAAATGCACAAATAAACAATAAAATATTATCAAACTGAACCCAGAAATGTACTGTATTCTTTTTTTTTAAATAGGACTTTGAGCTATTCCTATTTTAATAGGAATTTGGGCTTTCCTAGGATTGTAAGGATGGTCTAACTTTAGGTGAATCTATTTACTTCATTAACTGATTAAAAGACAAAATGTATATACTCATCTCAACAGACACATAAAACCTCTGATAAAAATTCAGAACTTTTTCACAATTTAAAAAGTATTTAACAAAGAAATGGAAAAGAACTTTCTAATCTGAAACATGGTATATACCAAAACCCCAGAGCAAATAATACACTGGATGATCAAATATCAGAAGCATTCTCTTTGAAGTTGGGGAATAGAAAAGGATAACTGCTCTCTTTGTCTCTATTAAACATTTTACTGCAGGTCCTAGCCAGCACTCTAAAACATGAAAAAGAAATGAAAGTTATAAAGAAAAGAAAGGGGGGAAAAAGAACATATTGGGTCATAAATAGTAAGATTATCTAGAAAACCCAAGAGACTATACAAAAAAATCATTAGACCAAACGTGAGAGATGAGCAAGTTTGCTGATAAAAAGTCAATATATAAAAATCTACTGGGAGGGGGGATCGGGATGGGAAATATATGTAAATCCATGGCTGATTCATGTCAATGTATGACAAAAACCACTACAATATTGTAAAGTAATTAGCCTCCAACTAATAAAAATAAATGGGAAAAAAAAATCTACTGCTTTCCTAACAAGGGTGGACCTAGATATTGCCATGCTGAGGGAAGTAAGTCAAAGAAGGAGAAATAATGTATGACACCCCTTACATGTGGAATCTAAAAAGAAATGATACAAATGAACTTATCTAGAAAATAGAAACAGGCTCACAGACTTAGAAAACAAACTTGGGGTTGCCAGGGGGAAGAATGAAGGGAAATGGATAGTTAGGGGAGTTTAGGATCAACATGTACACATCGCTATATTTAAAATGGATAATCAACAAGAACCTACTATACAGCACAGGGAACTCTGCTCAGTGTTTGGAGGCAGCCTGGATGGGAGGGGAGTCTGGGGAAGAATGGATACATGGACGTGTATGACTGAGACCTTTTGCTGTCAGCCGGAAACTATCACATTATTAACCAGCTATACGTCAATAGAAAATAAAAAGTTTTTTAAAAAGAGAAAAAAATTTACTGTTTTCCTAAACATCAACAAAAAAATTTTTTCAATATCATAGCATTTAATAGCAACAAAAATGGAAGTATTTTACAAAAAATTTAAAGAAAGTTTTAAAAGACTTGTATGGAAAAAAAGTATAAGACTCTATTAAAGAGTACTTAAGTAATCAGAGAGATACACCATTTTCATGGATAAGAAAATTGATATCAATTATCCCTGACTTTAAATATAACTTTAATACAAACACAAGAAAAGCATTCACACTATTTTTGAAGAATTTGATTGTTTGACCCCAAATTCAAAGGCAAAAAGACAAGAACAACTAAGACAATTTTGAAGACAAAAGAATAAAAGGCCTTGCCTAATCAACTTTTCATACTTATTATAAAGCTACTATAAATAGAACAGTGTGGAATTGATATAGTAATTTAGGACCAATATATAGGTGGAAAAATCCATGTCAAAAAAGAATTACAAAGTACTGGGGACGGGATAAACCATGCTTTAAATGATGCTGGGAAATTTGAAAAAATTAAAATTAGATATTTTTCTCACACCAAATAAAATCAATTTCAAGTGGATTAAAAATAAACATAAAAGGTAAAACTCTAAAAATATTTTTGAAGAAAATATAGAATGCCTTAATGAAGAGCAGTGGGTGGTGTAGGGTTTCATAAATAAGACACAAAAAGCCCAAATTACAAAGGAAAATATAGGTACATTTGACTACATATGAGAAGCTTTAGTGCAGAAAAGCACTATAAACATAGTTAAGCCAAACACTGGGAGAAAATGTTTGCAAGCCATTTAATGAAGAAAGTATTCATATCTAGAATACATAAGGAATTCTCCAAACCAAAAGGAAACATTTTAAAAATGCCCAAGTGCTTGCTTTGACAGTGTGTTGGAACTAAAATTGGAATGACACAGAAATTAGCATAGCCCTTGAAACAAAAATTCATGAAGTGTTCCATATTTTTCCACCAGACACAAAAGGCCAAATACTGTATGATTCCACTTGTATGAAATGTCTAAAATGGCAAATTCATAAAGACAGGAAGTAGATTAGAGGTTAACAGTGGGTATGGAAAGGAGGTGCGGGGAGTTACTGTCTAATGGGTCGAGTTTCTGTTTGAGGTGATGAAAGGGTTTTGGAAATGGTGGCGATGCACAACATTGTGAATGTAATTAACATCACTGAATCATACACTGAAAATGATTAAAATGCAAATTTTATATTGTATATTTTTGACTATAATATTAAAAGCATTCAATATTAAAGAGGGCTAAAAATTCAAATAGACATTTCAGATAAAGGGAAATGTGAATGAGCTAGTCATATTTGCAAAGATGCACAACCTCATTTGCAAGTGAAAATAACAGCAAGATAATACTTCTCACACCACTAGGCAAAAATAATACAGTCAGGCAATAGCAGGGTTGGTTTGATGTGGAGCAACAGGAACTTTCACATGTTGTTAATGAGGGTATCAGTTGTTTCAAACATTTGGGGCAGGAGTATAGCATCAGTGAGGTTTAACTTGTGCTTCCTTATGTAGTAATTGAGGTACAGGCTGCTATAATAAAGACACTAACAATAAAATGCTAACAGTAAAATGGCTTAAAGGTAAAGAAATATATTTTTCTGACTTCTTTCATTCTTGAAGTTTATATCCTGATTAGTGAGACAGCTCTGATCCTCATGGTCAACTTTGATCAAGTTCTTTGATCCTTTTCAGGTCATTGCTCTGCCATCCTCTAGGATTCTGTCATTTTCTGCAAAGTTGAAGTTGGGTCACCACCACCTGCGGATTTGGGTTAGGGGGAAGAGAGATGAGAGCATGGAAGTGGTGTGTCCATTGCCTTAAGGCTCTGATCTCAAAGCAGCAGAATGGAAAGCTGCTTAGATTTTATTGGGAAAAACTTAGTCACGCAGCCACATCCAACTAGAAGGAAAGCTGGGGAAGATGGCTATCTGAATACCTTGCATGAAGGTGGGGAGAATGGATTCGGATGGATTCGGTAGTCTCCACTGTACCCTAGGACTCAGCAATTTCACAGCTAGGCCTACCTTAGCAACACTCATGCACATGTGATCCAGGAGACATGCACAAGAAAGCTCAGATTTCAGACAATTCATCAGAGGAAATAGTGCAAATGTTCATCAGTGTAGAACAGAAACATTAATTGTGGTATATTCATATACAGGAGAAAAAAAGGAATGAATTACTGCTGCATAATTAGAAAGGTGCTCCTAAAGACAATATAATCAGCTGAGTGGTAGGCATTAATATTTAAATTGCATATGCATACATATACATACATGTGCATCTATTCATTACATAGAAGTATATATGTTTGTGCTTATAATAACAAAGTTACTTCCTCAAAATTAAGTAGATACTATATTTCACCCAGCAGAGTGGTAAAAACTAATGTTTGCTAACATTAAATGTAGGCAAGGAAGTGTGGGCAGATGGACAGTAAAAATATAAATTGCAGTTTTACTCTTTAGGGCACTTTGGTAGTATCTAAACACCTTAAACTGGGCTTTTCTATGAACTCCAGTTTCACTGCTTAACACGAACATAAAGAAATAGTCATGGAGGCACATAAGCAGGCAATGTGCAAAAATGTTTGATGCAGCAAACTTTAAAATAGGAAAAAATAGAGAATAACATTTTTTCAGTCGCTAAGTCATGCCCAACCCTGCAATGCCATGGACGTCAGGCTCCTCTGTCCTCCACTATCTTCTGGAGTTTACCCAAATTCATGTCCATTGAATCAGTGATACTATTTAACCATTTCATTATCTGATATCCCCTTCTCCTTTTACCTTCAATCTTTCCAAGTATCAGCATCTTTTCCTATTGAAAAAAAAGTCGGCTCTTTGCATCAGGTGGCCAAAATATTGGTGCTTCAGCTTCAGCATCAATCCTTCCAATGAATATTCAGGGTTTATTTCCTTTAGGGTTGACTGGTTTGATCACCTTACAGTCCAAGGGACACTTAAAAGTCTTCTCTAGCACCACAATTTGGAAGCATCAATTCTCTGGCACTCATCCTTCATTATGGTCCAACTCTCATATCCCTACGTGACTACTGGAAAAGCCATAACTTTGACTTTAAGGACCTTTGTGGGCAAAGTGATGTCTCTCCTTTTTAATATACTGTCTAGGTTTATCATAGCTTTCCTTCCAAGGAGCAAGTGTCTTAATTTCAAGGCTGCAGTCACTGTCTGCCGTGATTTTGGAGCCCAAGAAAATCTGTCACTGCTTCCACTCCCACCCCCCACCTTTTTTTTTTTTTTTTTTTTTTTTTTTTGGCCATAAAGTGATGGGACCAGGTCCCGTGATTTTAGTTTTTTTTAATTAATGTTGAGTTTCAAGCCAGCTTTTTTACTCTCCTCTTTGACCCTCAGCAAGAGGCTCTTTAGTTCCTCTTTACTTTCTGCCATTAAAGTGGTATCGTCTGGATATCTGAGGTTACTGATATTTTTCCTGGCAATCTTGATTCCAACCTGTGCTTCATCTAGACAGCATTTTGCATGATGTACTCTACAGATAAGTTAAATAAGCAGGGAGACAATATACAGCCTTGTCATACTCCTTTTCCAATTTTGAACCAGGCAGTTGTTCCATGTCCAGTTCAAAACTGAGAATAGTGTAGATGCCATTAATTAAGGAAGTAACTGAGTAAACTATGATTCAGCCATACTACTGATGCCAGAGTTAGAGGGATATGGAACTATCTGTGCTTAATGTACATGGATCTTTAAGACCCAATGTTCTGTGAAAAGGCAAGTTGCAAAATAAGTGAAAGTAAACAGTATTATGTCTCCCAGAAGGGTGTGTATATGTATTTTTATTTTTTTGAATTATCTCCCAAAAGAATTTGCTGTTTTTAAAAAGCTGTATGAGTAACTATTGTTTTAAAATATTAAGCTTGAAAATGTTTTAAAACCAATGAAAGACACTTGACCATCTAAATAAAACTAAATGAAGAGATGATACAACTTATCCATTCATTTAAAAATATTTCTTGAATGCATACAATGTGTCAGATTCCGGGCCACAGCAGTGAGTTACAAAGTCTCTTCTTTGCAAAATTCAATCATTTGAAGGATTGAATCTCACCAAAAATAAAACTTAGAAACCATAGTTGCTAACCATTTCCATGTATTTTCTTTTTTTTTTTTTTCTATTTATTTTTATTAGTTGGAGGCTAATTACTTTGCAATATTGTAGTGGTTTTTGCCATATATTGACATGAATCAGCCATGGATTTACATATATTCCCCATCCTGATCCCCCCTCCCACCTCCCTCCCCACCCCATCCCTCTGGGTCTTCCCAGTGCACCAGCCCTGAGCACTTGTCTCATGCATCCAACCTGGGCTGGTGTCCATGTATTTTCATTAAGCAAATGCTCTGGGTTTTTTGTTTGTTTTTTTTTAAATTGAGTCATTTGGAAAAGTCCAGTAATTGTTCAGAACCTTGGTTTATACATCTAAAAAAATGAGGTGAGTATATATTCTGCTCAAAAGTCAGCTAAAAGGCACTTGAGAGTGCAAAATCTGATCATTCTCTTTATGAAGTGCTAAGTGTGGTTGATCAACAAGAAGAAATGAAGGCAATTTATCTTGCTCTTCACAGAATCTAAGGTATGAAGTTCTAATCATTATAACAAGAAATACAGTTCAGATCAAAATTCTGTGAGATGATCACACAGTTAATTGGAGAGTGAGAACCAAAGGGGACTTATTAATGGTAAAATCCACAAGTATTTTTCAAGGAGGTCAATGTGAAACGTGTGCTTTCTTCAACACCTACACCAAAGACTCAATAATGCAATATAATGCATGCTGGTTAAATTTGCATTTGTCACTTCTCACCTTTGGAAATCTTTCTTTTGAAAAATTAGAGTTAAGAATTGACTTAAAAGTCAACAAAAGGTTGACTACCATGGATGGTTGCAAAGACCTTAAAAACAGTGGCCTGGAAGTTCCTCCAGTTCCTCAAGCAAGTGGTCCCTATCTGCACCTGCTCTTTACAGCCACAGCATCAGCCACTGCCCAACTTCTGTGATCTCCAACTCTGGAAATTGCCCTCTTGGATCAGGACCTCCCAGGCTTCCAGCCCATCCCTCCTCTTCTCCCACTCATCATTACCCTTCAGCCTCATCGTGAATCTCAGTCCTCAACTGCAATCCAGCCACCCCACACCATCAAGAACATCAGGTCCTTCTGGCTTCACCTGCCTTGTAGTCCAGGCTAGATAGCACAGTTTGGCCATTTCAACAAAACCAGGCTTACTACCAGACACCATGGAATTGAGCTCTCCAACATGGTACCCATTAGCTACGTGTGGTTAGTGAGTACTTGATATGTGACTAGTCCAAATTGAAATTTTTTTTGGTACAAAATATACTGAAATGTATGCCATTCTTCAAGAATTAAGGATAAAAAATGTAAAAATATCTTGTAATTTTTATATTGATTGCATGTTGAAATGATAGTTTAATATATTGTGTTAAATTATATTAAAGTGAATGTACCCTGCTTCTTTTACTTTTTGGGTGTATTTATTAGAAAATATGTAGCTTGTATTATATTTCTACCTTAACCAGCTGATGACCGGTATTGTGAAACTGAATCTGGCTCTCTAGGGCCAGCGGTTGGTGAGGATTAGGTGAGCATCAGGACCACACAGAGGCGTGTTATGGTACAGGGCACCTGGAGGGACTAGGCTTCCATACACGGGAGGAGCCCCACAACACCACAGATGCCTCTGCCCACAGGCTACTGGGCGGGGACTTGGCTTCCTGAGGAAGCAGCTGGCCGTATAGGTAACACCTGGCCCTTTGGCCATTTCAGCTGTTAGCGCTCACTGTGTAGATCTGATACAAGAAGGGGGGACTGGGCAGGCTGAAAACCCCACATCCCCAACTGAATGATAGTAAGAAGATGGCTGAAAAAAAGGGGGGCCAGGTCAGTTCAGGAGGAGCGATATCATTCCGCACAGAATGAGTGATGGAGAGAGAAGAGGTCACTCTCTAAATAACTCCACCCGTTTTCCAAGAACCAAATGGACAAATGAGTGCTTGAAAATACTACCCAGGGATTTGATGCCTCCCTTCTCCTGGAGATGTAGGTAAATGGTAAACCTGTCTTTCATCCACACCCAGAATCAGACCCTGAGACAGATCAGAACGCCAGCCTATATGGCCCCTTCCCTCCACTGGCCGGTGCACCCTTTCTCCAGCTATGGGCACTAGTGGCAAGCAGGTCACAGCTGAGCCCTTTTCCGGAGCATTGCCTTTGGCCAAATGGGTACCACCTCAGCTAGGAGGATATGCCTACCCACCCCCACCCTTCAGGGCAATCTTCAGGAAGTGACTAACTGAAATAGGGGTTCCAAAGTTCAGCTTCCTCAACTCCAGGGGGACTAACTTTCTGGTAAAGTCTGTGCTCCAGAGTTCCCCAAAGGATCAGGCTGAAGCCATCTCCAGTGAATACCACAGCTTTGCTCAGCTCTTTGCCCTGCCCCATGACGGTTCTCTTACTCCTTGCCTGAGAGCACTCCCCACTAAGTCATCTGGCCAATCTTCAGGCTGGGCTTCTAAGGATCTCACTTAGACAGGAGGGGAAGGAAACACGGAGAGGTGAGTGAGGAAGTGAGATAATGGAGGAGAAGTAGCCATAGAGTGTACTACCAAGCCAGCACCACCATGGGTGACCCAAGATGAATTCTGTGGGGAAGCTGATGCCAGTGTAGAGCATAGGCCTACAAGTTATCCCACCCAAGGGGCAAGGAAGTGGGGGTATTTATATATCAGTTTCCAGCAGACATAGGTTCAGACTGCAAAGTGGAGAACATCCACTCCACAGCACTCCCACCTGCGTGAGTATGGTCGACAGCCCTCCGAGGCCCAGAGAAAGCCCTTGGGCCCCAAAGCTGGCAGCTGGATGTCAGGCCTCTGTGACCACAGTGGCTGAAGGGATGTGATCAGGGCATAAGAGTTTTCAACTGTAGTCTCAAACTTGTCTCTTCTTCGTGAGTTCAATGCATGGACGTCCACTACCTCTCCTCTAGGCACCAAACTAACCCAGACACACACTCACCACTCTCTATCAGAATCGTGTGTGTGAGGTTGACTTCACTGAGGACTCAGCAGTGATGACAGAGATGTTTACTTTGCAAAAATGCAAATAGACTCAGAGTACATTACATGTTCCTGTTCATCAAGGTCCTCCAGCAGCCCCACCCAGGGAATCCTCACTGCTGCCTTGCTCTAGGCTATCCATATGGACAGGAGCCCAAGAGGGGACTGGGCAGAACAATAGGGTAATTCATTTTATAGGACTCACTCTCCTGAAGTCAAGTGGGCCTTAGGAAGCATTTGTATGAACAAAGCTAATGGAAGTGATGGAATTCCAGCTGAACTATTTTGAATCCTAAAAGATGATGCTGTTAAAGTGCTGTACTCTCTATGCCAGCAAATATGGAAAGCTCAGCAGTGATCACAGGACTGGAAAAGGGCATTTTTCATTCCAATCCCAAAGAAAGGCAATGCCAAAGAATGTTCAAATTACTGTACAATTGCACTCATTTCACATGCCAGCAAGATTATGCTCAAAATCCTTCAAGGTAGGCTTCAGCAATGTGTGGACTGAGAACTTTCAGATGTACAAGCTGAATTTAGAAAAGTCAGAGGAACCAGAGATCAAATTGCCATCATATTCTGGATCATAGAAAAAGCAAAGGAATTCCAAAAAAAAAGTACGTGGACTTCCTTGGTGACTCAGGTAGTAAAGACTCAGCCTGAAAAGCAGGAGACCCGGGTTCAGTCCCTGAGTTGGGCAGATCCCCTGGAGAAGGGAATTGCAGTCCATTCCAGTATTCTTGCCTTGAGAATTCCATGGACAGAGAAGCCTGGTGGGCCACAGTTCATGGGATCACAAAGAGTTGGACAGGACTGAGTGAATAACACTTTCACTTTCTGCTTCATTGACTATGCTGAAGACTTTGACTGTGTGGATCAACCAGGGATGGAAGAGAGCAAGGAAGCCGTGCAGGGTCTCCCCACTCGGCCAGTGTGTGTTCCTGCTCTCTCTCTCTCTGAGCGCACGGCACTGGTGGGAGGCTTGGGCTGGCAAGCACACTCTGAGGGGCTCCGGGCTTCAGGGGGCTCTGGGCACCTCTGGGCAGACCCTAGGGTATGTGTAAGAGGAGCCCATAGCTGCCTCCCATGCTTCAGAATCTGGGGACCCCTTCCCAGGAGAGGTGCCTTGGCAGCACCAGCCTGGATAGCTATCTGCACCCACCAGAAGCCAAATTCCCTTCCTCTCACCCCAGAAGGCTGCAAGGGGCATAAACTGAATCACAGTCAAGCTGAGCTCCTGGAAACGACCCTTCAGAGCCCGAGAGGGCCAAGCTTCCCAGTCCCTCTTGCGAGCAGTCAGACTTCACAAACCAGTGCTTGCACTCTACCCATGAGACTGGGGGGTCTGGGAATCACTGGGCCACAGGGGGAGCCTGTTGCTATGGCGCTGCAGAGGCCTGAGCTCGGGGGCTTCCTTGGTAGGGACACAATGGGGAGAATCTAGGGAGCCAAGCACCCTTCAAGCAAAGTCAAGATTGGCTCTGAGTCCCTCCTACATGTATCATTTCCAGACCATGAGGGAGAGCATGGGAATGAACGAGGGAGGATAAGAGAGGAGGGGAAGGGGAGAGAAAGTTATAGCCACGCTTTCCGGGAAACAAACTCACACAGAAGGACAATGCAGATAGTGGAGTACAGTTTATTACATCGGTGGGTCCAAGGCAGAGTCTTCTCTTAGACAAGGACCCCGACCAGCATTTGTGAAAATCTTTTATACCCCATGTGTGAAGGAGTCTTTTGGGCCTAGAAAAGAGAACTACAGTCTCAAAGGCCTCTTGCTGAATCATCTAACTTTGGAGAAAACAAAGCATAACTTTAGTTCCATCCTGATGCTCCAGGCCAGTTACATCTATCTGGGACTTATCACCCCCTGTCCGGAAACCTTCCACCCCCTACACCCGCCCAGAAGACTTATCACCCCCTGCCCAACTACAAGTGTCATCTCAACAAAAGAATACTCAAAGTATCCCACTTGATTGACGTTTCCGTTATCGCTTCCACAAACCTCCCTATAAGTATGAAGCCTCCCTGATCCCTTTCGGCGCTCAACCTGGTCATTAGGCCGACTGTCGCCCCTACTTCTGTTGAGGTCGTCTTTCCTTTTCTGCCTCGCCGGAACTATGCCTTACAATGTGTACGTGTCCAAACCCACCACCCCAATTCCCTTGAGACTTACATAAACAAAGGAAGGGTAAATACAACTACAATAACCCCATCATTCACATGTTATGTGTTCAAACAGTCAATAATCAATAAGCCCGCAGTTACATTCCAAACGGTTAATAATCGATAAGCTTGTGGCCACGTTCCAACCAGTTAATAATCGATAAGCCTGTGATTACATCCTGATAGATACGGAAAATATTTATGACCTGTCCGGAGACAGGGGTGATTACGGTATGTTTCCTCTTAGGTAATGAGCAACCTGGATGTGATCTTCAAGATTCCTCTGTCCAGCGGGGGTCTTATCCTTCCATTGTCGTTCCCACAGGCACTAAGCAGAGAGTTCAGAGTCCACTGGAGAGGCAGCTGAGCATGATCAGCACAGATAGGCCTGAGATGGAGTCCTGGCTCTATGAATTCCTTCTTCAAGAACAGAACAACAAGAACCTGAAGAGGAGCCTCACCTGGGTCCCTGTGAAGTGCTCTCCACCGAAGCGACTGACACGCATATAAGGTGTCCACAAGTCAAGTGTCTCCCTCACAGCCATTACAGCCTCTCATTATAGCTGGCTAACAGAAATCCATCTTCTTAACGCTGCTTCGAACAGAGAGGGAACCTAGCCAAGTCTGGCAAGAGGATCCCGCCATGCATCAGCTGCACCGGGCGTCTGGCATTAGAGGGTCAGGTTTCTCCCATCCACCTCTTCTACCGGCATGAAAAGAGCACAAGGCCCACCGTGCCTCCAGCGGGGGTGGGTGGTGGGGATCAGGCAGCCAAGTGTGATGTTTCAGACAGGCCCCGCCAGGATGCCTCTGCTCAGGGCCCCCATGTCTACTTCCACCCCACCCACCCTGGAGGGCTGGATCCAGTTTCCCTGTGTCGATGTCTGCAATTCGATCTCACCAGCACGTAACCCCTCATCCCTCAAATGTTCTCCCCTAAGTCAGGGATCCGGAGTGCGCAGGGTTTTAAGAGCATTCCAGCTATTTCTCAGTGTCAGTGGACAAGAGCTAGAAGAGAGAAGAGGTCTTCTGGATCCGGTGCCTTCTAAGGGTGGAGACTGGCATAGATTGCTCTTTGCTGGACCTACAGTCTGCCCACCTAGCTCAGCCTGGAGAAAGGACAGTAAAGCCTCTCTTGGCTGGTCTCAGGAAGCTGGCAACGTTGGTGGTGTGAAAGCAGGAGGCAGAGTTGCCCCGCCTTCAGAACCTGTGAGGCTCAGCACCCAGGAGTGGAAGTGAGGTTGCAGGCTCCCCTGATTAGCATCTGTCCAAACAAATTCTTACAGTTACTTCCTGGCCAAAATGGGTTGATAATTTTGTATGGAGTTTGGGAATGGTTGCTAAGGGAATCAGGAGAAATGTGTTTGGTATGTAAATCTTACCATTGTTTTCCAAATTAACATCCATACAATCTGTAACTTTGGAAGACTTGGAAGCTAATTAGCCCATGTTCTAATGAATAAGACAAACAGACACAAGAGGAGAGAACTCCGGAGTGAGCCTGATGATGCTATGATACTATTAACTATTTATGGTTTTTCCTTTGCCACTTCATAAGGAAAGTGGAAGTTAAGAGGGAAAATGGCAAAGACCCCATGGCTAGGGACCCCTCATCAATTATGATACCGTTAACCAATGTTTGCAGCTAGGAAGGGGGAAAAGTAAAAGCATCTTGAATGGTGTTTGATGACAAACTAGTTCAATGCCTTAAAATCACAAGGGGAGGATTAAATTCAGAAATCAGTCTAGGATGAGAAGTACCAGTAAATCTTAAGAAAAGAATCAGGTTAGTGGGGGGAAAAGAAGGTCAGTAGACAGAACTCTGTAATGAAGTATTGATAATTCTTTAACTTTTACTCTAATTCCCCTTTATTGATACAACCTTTTTGCTAAAGCTAGTTTACATTTAACAATGCTGGGATCTTTTTATATAAAGAACATTTCTTTGTGAATAGAGTATGTTAGGATGCAATGGACTCACATGGGCTGGAGACATCAGACTCTCCTGGGGTTTCTATTATAAGCTCAGCTATTGAACATCATGATCTAGTGGTTCCACACTGAACCTAACAATATGAATTGTCACTTGCCAGGAGATTTTGATGGGCAATTATATTTGAGAATGGTCTGGTGTTTCTGCTATCCGTGTGCTAGAGAAGACTAGCTATTTGGACTAAAAAGCCAAGGACCTGTCACACACTTGCTTACCTTAATGGAGAAACCAATTCCACAAGAAGATAAGTAGCCATGACCTGCTGCCTCTGCACATCAGTGAAGTGATGGGGAGGAAGCTCTGAGGAGTTGCTGTAATATGGTTCCCCCATGCCTCTGAAATGAACTCGTTTACCCTCCACAGACTGATGTGATGTAAGAGGAAATAGAAATAACTGTAGGCTCTCAACCTACACCTGCGTCTCATCTCCATGCCTTTTGGGTAAACTTAAGTAGGATGAATTAGAGGTCAGAAAAGTGTTCAAAGAAGAAGATATGACAACCAGGACCAAGGCTGATTTGTCCCTCCCTCTCCCACAGCTCCTGAGGCCCTTAGGGCCTGGCTTCAGGGTTGCTCCTCTGGCAAAGCTATCCCTAATATCAAGGATCTTTCAAAGTATATTATTAACCATCCATCTGGTTAGGAAATATTTCAGTTCAGTTCACTTCAGTCGCTCAGTCGTGTCTGACTCTTTGCAACCCCATGAACTGCAGCACGCCAGGCCTCCCTGTCCATCACCAACTCCCAGAGTCCACCCAAACCCATGTCCATTGTGTCGATGAGGCAATCCAACCATCATTTCCTCTGTCATCCCCTTCTCCTCCTGCCCTCAATCTTTCCCAGCATCAAGGTCTTTTCAAATGAGTCAGCTCTCTGCATCAGGTGACCACAGTATTGGAGTTTCAGCTTCAACATCAGTCCCTTCAATGAACACCCAGGACTGATCTCCTTTAGGATGGACTGACTGGATCTCTTTGCAGTCCAAGGGACTCTCAAGAGTCTTCTCCAACACCACAGTTCAAAAGCATCAATTCTTCTGCACTCAGATTTCTTTATAGTCCAACTCTCACATCCATACATGACTACCTAAATTGAAGAAAGTGGGGAAAATCACCAGACCATTCAGGTATGACCTAAATCACTCAGAAAATATTTAGCAAGCTTCAATTACATGCCAAGCATCTGGGTAGCAATTTTTAAATATTTATTTCATTTTATTTTATTATTTTTGGCCACACCACATGGCATGTGGGATCTTAGTTTTTCAACCAACTAGGGATTGAACCTATGCCCCCTGCATTGAAAGTCTGGAATCTTAACCACTGGATCACCAGTAAAATCTCTGGGTAGCAATTCTTATTGTACATTACAGGTGCTGAGGAAACTTAATTACAAATGTCTAGCCCCACCTTAGGCTTCCCTGGTGCCTCAACAGTAAAGAATCCACTGCAATGCTGGAGATGCAGGTTCCATCCCTGGGTTGGGAAGATACCCTGGAGAAGGAAATGGCAACACACACCAATATTCTTGCCTGGAGAATTCCATGGACAGAGGAGCCTGGTGGACTACGGTCCATAGGGTCACAAAGAGACACGACTGAAGCGACTGAGCAGAAACGTGAGCCCCACCCCAGAAATTTTTAGTAAATTGGCCTGACGTAGGGTCTGCTGCTGCTGCTAAGTCGTTTCAGTCGTGTCCGACTCTGTGTGACCCCATAGACGGCAGCCCACCAGTCTCCTCTGTCCCTGGGATTCTCCAGGCAAGAATACTGGAGTGGGTTGCCATTTCCTGCTCCAATGCATGAAAGTGAAAAGTGAAAGTGAAGTCACTCAGTCATATCCAACTCTTCACGACCCCATGGACTGCAGCGTACCAAGCCCCTCCGTTCATGGGATTTTCCAGGCAAGAGCCCTGGAGTGGGCTGCAACGTAGGATCTAGGCAACTGTAATTTTTTAGAGCACCCCAACTTCTCCCAGTCAATAGCCAAGATTGAGACTTGAATTGTTCTAGTTGAGACTAGATTGTTCTAGTGTTACTACAGTGATCCTCAAACATGAACTAGCAGCAGGACCACCTGGAGAGCTCAGTGAGACAGACTTTTGCCTTCACTCTGAGATATTCTGACTCAGCTAGGCTGAGGTGGGCCCAAGAATTTGCTTTTCTCTGGGAGTCCAAGTAATGCTGATCCTGCTTGTCCTGGTTCAGGACCACACTCAGAGCTACTAGGGTACTTAGGGCCTGAGTCTCATGAAACTTACAGTCAGTTAAAACTACATCCTCATGCCTGTTTCTTAGCTAGCCTCAGAGTCCACCTAAAGTCACATCTCCCTCACCACAGAGCAATCCACAGCTGTTCTACCTTGTGAATCTCCAAGCCCAAGCCTCTGGCCTGCCTTGAAGGCTGTTTTGATTAGAAAAGCACAAACAGCTGCATTCCTATGGGAGGATGGTGGTGGGGTGCAGAGGTCTGCTCCTAAGCTCAGTCAGGTTGCTACTAGAATCCAGTTCCTTGAAGTTGTAGGACTGAGTTCCCCAAGACTTTGCTGGCTGTCAACTGGTGCTGCTCTAGAAACCTCTCTGGTCCTTACAGTCCATCCCCTCTACCCTAGAGCCAGCAACAGCACATCAAACCCCTCTCATGCTGGTGCTCTCTTCTGGGACCCTCTTCTGCTTTTAAAGCTCATGTGATTGTGTGGGACCCCCCTGGACAGCCTGGGCTAACCTCCCTATCTTAAACCCCACTGAGTAGCAACCTTAATGTCTCTTCAGAGTCCCCTCACAGTTGCAAATAGGTTAGTGTTGATTGAATAACCAGGGTCAGGGATTTTGGGAGACATCTTTAGACGCCTGCCTACCACGCCACTCTGGGGCTTCCCAGGTGGCCCTAGTGGTAAAGAACCCGACTGCCAATGCAGAAGACAAAAGGGATTCAGGTTTGATCCCTGGGTCGAGAAGATCCCCTGGAGGAGGGCATGGCGATCCGCTCCAGTGTTCTTGCCTGGAGACTCCCATGGGCAGAGAAGCCTGGTGGGATACACTCCATAGGTCGCAAAGAGTTGGATACGACTGAACTGACTTAGCACTCACACACACATGCCCCAGGGCACTCTGCCTATGTAGTGGTGCGTTCCAACGAGCAAGCACTTGGGGAAGCTATGCCTTCCTAGTGTCGGCCGTGTAAATAGCACCTGGCTAACCAGAATCCCAGGGCTTCCAGCACCTGGGCCGGCCCACAGTTAGGAAGGGGTGCCAGTGCCAACTGAGAAGAAAGAAGGGTTCTCAGCTCCTTCTGGCACCGTGTGAAGAGGAAGAGAAGGAAAAATGCCTCTGGTCACTGTTAAAGTCTTTCATGACCTTAATTAGAGCTCCAGTAACTTCTAAGCAGGGCTTGCAAAACTCAGATCTGTAGGCAAAGTCTGTAGCAGGACAAATGAAGTCCTGTTCCTGGGAAACTCAGATCTGTCTAGCTAAAGATAATCCTCAGTAACGGGGCAGCTTGTGTTAGACACCTTCCAGGCTCACTGCCTGTAATCCATTGGCCACAGCACAGCCCCCAGAGGGTTGTCCAACATGCAGATCTGATCGTGCTCCTGCCTGTTTCTGATCCTTCCATGGCTCCCCATTTGATTCCAAAGGTTTCGAGTTCCTTGAGTATAGGCCTTCCAGAGAAGGCCCTCTGGTCTGGTCCCTGTCAGTCCCTCCACCTTCACATCCTGCCACACTCCTGGCCTCACACTCTCCTCCCTAATTGTTTCAGCTCCCTGCACACATTATGACACTCTCTTCTCCAGATCTCTGCCCAGGCTGAACTGCCTGGAGTCTTTGACTAATCTTTAATCACCCATCACTCAATTCATGTGTCTGCTCTTTCAGGAAGGCTTTTCCCTTTCCATTACTAGATCAGATTCATTGCCCGTGCGTGTCCAGTTTCCAACAAAACATCTATCTCCTCCTTGAATGAGCTCCCTAGGCAGTGTGCGGTGCCTGGCACAGTACATGCTCTCAAAAAGGTTGGCTCACAAGCAGCAAGAACAACACCTGTGGCAAGAACTTAGTGCAATCAGACCCAGATTTGTGCATGTGAAGGTGAGTTGGAGTAATCAGTGTGGAGTCAGGAAAGGACCAGAACAGGGCCCCCACCTGCTGGACTTGTCTCTTACCTACAGTGCCCTTTGCAAAATAAAAATGCAGATCTCCTTGTTAAGAAGTTATTAAGAATCTCAAAATGACAGAGCATTAAACCAGATGTTTCTGAGTATGGAGCCCTGTGGCTCCATAGGTTACACACCTGTCAGCCCAGCCTTCCTGCCTGGAATCTTGACATGAGCTTAAAAGGGTGAAGACAGCAAGGCCAGGACACTCACCTCCATTTCTCCCAATCCTCAAGTGTCTATGACGTTAACCTATTGAGGTAGTCCTTATGAAGGGGTCTGTGATCCAGCATCCAGTTGAGGCCTCTTGGGCAAAGAAAGGAGATACCACATGCCCAACACCCTTGACCACATGGTATAAAGCCTAGCTCTGTTGCTGCCTAGGGCCTGAGCACCTGAGAGACCTTTTCCCATGTAGTGGTTGTGATGGCCAAGTTACTCCAACCTACACATGTCCATAGCGAGCCTTTTCCCAGCGCTAGGCCTAGAGGGCTCCCAGTAGCAAGATGGAGCAAATGGGAGGCCTGGGCTGCAGACCAAATGGTCCTCCAGAGCAGAGCACAGTCCCCGGGGGTGAGCTGGGCATCCACATGGCAGGAAGCTTCTGGACAGAACCTGTCAATCCCAGGCACACCACCAACACCAGGGAGTCCATTGAGAGTCAGGGAGCTACAAAGAACACAGACTTCGCAAGCCAGTTTTTCAATTCCACTGGGTATAGTGGAGAAGTTGCCAGATATCATGGAGGGAGACTGGGGGACACCAGGTCATGGGCAAATTGGAACTTAAGGTGATGGGTGAGGGGGCAAGGAAACTGTGAGGGCGAGCTTCTCCCCAGGAGCCTCTGCTCTCCCTTGCCCCTGCACCATCTTGCCTCCCCTCTCCTATCACCAGCTCCTGCCAACGGGTGGTTTCTGGCCCTACATGCCTTGGACTGCTCAAGCCCCCAAGGCTGTCCTGGCCTTCTCCCCTACACCATGGCTCTCTCTCCTGACCAGGCAGGTAGTGATGGTCAGATGACCACCCTAGGTCCAGCTGGTGTGACTCTGATTACAGGTCATGTGCTACAGCCCCCAAGTTGGCCCACTCAGCCTCCACCAGAAGAGTGTGGTCAGAGCAGGTGGAAGGGCCTTTTCTTGTACAAGACAGAGCAGACCCTGTAGGGTAGCCTTACTTGTAAAAGATCCAGAGAAAGTAGTATAGCAGGCACTAGAATGTGATTTGTGCTGGAGGAAGCAGGGTCCCAAGAATCTGAGGAAGGCTCTCAAATCAGGACGCAGGCACCTGAAGTAGAGGCAGGACAAGGAAGAGCAAGACCTGGCTCAGAGCCATGGAGACTCCTGGGGCTGCTTGGATTCACATCTCTGGGTCTCCACCATCAGAGCAGTCAGCAGCAGAAAACCACAGGAGAGGTAGATTCTAATGCACACACACAGCTGGGCCCTGAGTCCAAGGACTTTCATGGTATGAGCGTGTCCAACCTCAGTTCTCGGCATCCTTTCTTCCCACACAAGTTGATTGAGCTGATTCTGTTGTAGGTGTGTGCTATATTCATAAGTGTATTGGAAAGTCATGGGGAGCCAGGCTCAGCCAATACCTCCACCTTCTGACCCCTGTGAATAGGACCCCAAGGCCTTACTTCAATAAAATGGTAACTAACCATAAGAATAAAGTTATGCACAGAAATGATGTTGTAGACAGTCTCCACATGGGCCAAAGAGATGCCTTGAAAATACAAGTAGGTCACATTACCATTTCATTTAAATTCTTTCACTTGTTCAATCAAGCAACAACTACCTGTTTACTGAGAGATGGTTCTGTGCTGTGGGTGCTGTGGGATCAAATCCAGATGCCCTGACAGGACTTATGTGGCCTCTATCCAATCTCTGCCCACTTCTCTAATTGAGTAGCTCTCAAATATGAGCCACATCAGATCCCTGGGGGGCTTGTGAAACCATAGATGACTGGGCCCCACCTCCAGAGTTTCTGACTCAGCAGGTCTCTATGGTGCCCAAGTTCCAGCATTTCCAAGAAGTTCCCTATTCATGCTGATGTTGCTGGTGCAAGGACTGTTTGGAGAGCCCTTGCCCCAGCATCACCAGTTACCATGGCCAGCTCCAGCTTCCAGTCTCTCTGTCTACTTCCCATCCTCCTCTCACACACAGACACCCTCCCCATTACCTGAACTTCCGGGTTCCATATCACACCATGCCATTACTCTCCCCAGATCTTTACAGCTGATTTCTCCTTTACCTGGAACACACTCCCTCCCTGACTTCCTGTGGCTCACCCTTATTTCTATTTGAAGATCCAGTTTAGATGCCACTTCTTCCAGGAAGCCTTACAAGACTTCTTCCTTACTCACACAACAGACTGGTCTGGAGCTCCTTCAGCAGCAGACTGTACTTTCCCTCCTATTATTCTGAGCCCACTATTTCTTCAGAGCTGGTCTGTAAGGAGAATTTGCATTTCTAAGAAGTTCTCAGGTGATGTTGGTGTTGCCAGTCCAAGAACCACACTTAAAGAAACAGTGTAGTACCATATGCATAAAATATTAAAATTCTGCCTGATTTGAAAGTAGACTAATATCCTAATAAGATAATGATCAGTTCATGTTGTTCATTCATTCATTCAGCAAATATTTTCTGATGGGTTACTGGTCACTGGTATGTGTGTGTGTGTTTCCATCTGTTGATGGGCACCTAGTTTGTTTCTATGTTTGGCTATTGTAAATAGTGCATCAGGGCTAGTGTGTCTTGTGCTCTGAGAGGGCAGGAGTTAGAGCAATTCTAGTCACTATTTCATCCTTAAGGCCTGGCTAGTGACCAGTAGCCAGTCAGAAAATATTTGCTAAATAAATGAATGAATGAATGAACATGAACTTGATCATTGTTTCATTAGAATATTAGTCTGCATACAAATCAGGCAGAATTTTAATACTTAATCATACACTACCACAGTGGTTCTTAAGGAGTAATTCTTGGACTAGCAATACCAACATCACCTGAAAACATTTTAGAGATGCAAATTCTCCTTGCAGACCATCTCTGATGATACTGTGGGCTGTATGGGCTTCCTTCGTGGCTCAGTGGTAAAGAATCCATCTGCGATGCCGGAGATACAGGAGATGCAGGTCCCACCTCTGGGTCAGGAAGATCCCCTGGAGGAGGGCATGGCAACCCACTCCAGTGTGCTTGCCTGGAGAATCCCATAGACTGAGGAGCCTGGCAGGCTACAGTCCATGGGGTTACAGCATTTGCAGCAACATGGATGGACTTGGAGAGTATTAACCTTAGTGAAATGTCAGGCAGAGAATGACAATACTATATAACATCATTTATGAAAGTGAAAGTGAAGTCGCTCAGTTGTGTCCAACTCTTTGCAACCCCATGGACTGTAGCCCACCAGGCTCCTCCATCCGCGGGATTCTCCAGGCAAGAGTACTGGAGTCGGTTGCCATTTCCTTCTCCAGGAGATCTTCAAGAAAAACAAACTAGTGAATAAAAAAAAAAAAAAAAAAAAAGACTCACAGACACAGAGGGCAAACTAGTGGTTACCAAAGGGGAGCAGGAAGGGAGGAAGGTCTTAAGCAAGTAGGGGTAGGGGATTAAGAGGTATAAACTACTCTGTATAAAATAAGTTATCTACAAGGATATATCATACAGCACAGGGAATATAGCCAATATTTTATAATAACTGTAAATGGAGGATAACTTTAAAAATTGTGAACTGCTATGTTGTATACCTGAAACTTATGCAATATTGTGCATCAACTATACCTCAAGTTAAAAAATTAAAATAAAATAGAAATGTAAATTCCCCAGCCCAAACTAGTTCATCAGAAACTCTGGGGCTGGGGCCTAGTCATCTGGCTTTACTAAACCCCAAGTGGCTCCCTCAAGTTTGAGAACCACTGCCCAACACACAATGAGTCTTCAAAGGAGTGGAAGCGGAGGAGTATTTTGTGGGTGATAGCACGCTCAGGTACCATGAGGTCAGCTGTATGTGAACACTGCTTGGAGGATGCTGGACACAAGTCTTGGTGGGGAGGGTTTGCATTCAGCAGAGCTGTCTGCTCCAAGCAGTCGAGCTCAGTTTATCCTCCAAGTTATTGGTATGTATGAAGCAATGCCTCTGGGGATGGAGGTACCACTACAGACGAAGAGAGTTCGGAGGGGAGATCATTTCTCTGTCGGGTGAATAATTTGGAGACTAAATTGAAAAGTGACAAGGAAAACCCAGGGAGCTGAAGGCTAACTCTGTGGCTGGAGTGAGTAGCTTTGGGAGGGGGGACGTGTTCCATCCACAGCAGGTTTCAGGGAGCAAGTCCTTTCCAAATTCTGCTTGCTGCCCCTTTGAGAGAAATGAATCATGGTCTGAGTATCCAGGTGTGAGAGTCAAATGCTGCAGAAGTGACAACCACATGGCTGTGGGCGTCTCGGGGCTCAGGAGGAAGCCTGAGCCTCATCCTCACAATAAGGGTCAGGATGGTGAAGGGACCTGGAGCAAAGAAGTATGTTAGTGCCACACAACGAGGCAGGTATTGCCAAGTACTCACTATGAAAAAAGGTACAATCTGTAGGACATATAGTAAGTTAACCTTAAAAATGCATTCCAATATACATTGCTGCTGCTGCTGCTAAGTCACATCAGTTGTGTCCGACTCTGTGTGACCCCACAAACGGCAGCTCACCA
Organism: Muntiacus reevesi; assembly: GCF_963930625.1. Taxonomy (NCBI): domain Eukaryota; kingdom Metazoa; phylum Chordata; class Mammalia; order Artiodactyla; family Cervidae; genus Muntiacus; species Muntiacus reevesi. Next base: position 14,601,142 of record NC_089256.1, read on the forward strand.
GACTCCTGTGTCCCTGGGATTCTCCAGGCAAGAACACTGGAGTGGGTTGCCATTTCCTTCTCCAATATACATTAAGTGTGGGCAAATATTGATCCACTTATACGAGATACCTGGAATAGTCAAATTCATAGAGTCAGAAAGTACATTGGCAGATGTCAAGGACTAGGGGTGTGGGGGACAGGGAGTGGGGAGTTAGTGCTTCATGGGGACAGAGTTTCAGTTTAAGAAGGTGAGAAATTCAGGAGATGGGTGATGGTGAAATTTGCACAATGTGAATGTACTTCGTGCCACTGAACTGTATAGTTAAATATGGTTAAAATAGTATTTTTATATCATCTGACTTTTACCACAATGAAAACACATTTTTTAAAAAAGGTAAATGAAAAGACCCAGGGCTGTGCTCAAGGGATGAGTTGACCAAGGTGGCTCAGAAGGCTGTGGAAAGAGGAACCCCAACCTGAACTTGGGACTTGTCCCTAAAGGCCCACCAAAAAGAGCTCATTTTCCTTTAAAGACTTGGAATATGGGACCTCGTGCATTGAAACTAACTTAAACTTGGCATTGAAGCCGACTGGAAATAGAGCTGACTTATTTGTTGAACTGTGCCCGCGGCAGGCTATGGTTCTACGATGTGCTTCTGGATGGCCCGGCTCCCAGCAGCATGCTTTCAGACGGCCTTCGTGTGCCAGCAAAATATATTCCACCCAGTAAATGAAGTCGACCTTGGGCTACCCTGATGACCCAGAAAGTAAAAAGGGGAGAATTGTCACCTTACCTGGTGCCCACAACATGGGACCCTAAGAAATGAGAAATCAGTGGTGGAGACCTCCACAAGAAGCAGACTTGCCACGTGGAGTCAGAAAAGCATTCACCAGGTCACTAAAAATAAGGCATTATTTTAAATGGTTGGGTCAAAGGTCAGAGCTAAGGACACCAAGCTCAACATCTCAGATAACCTAGGGGAGACACTTGACCCACAAGGAACTGATTGCTCTAAGAGTATGTGTTTTGGTGGTAAACACTCCTCTAATACACAGCTAACTGTGTATCTTGAGCAAGGGACTTAGTTCTTCTGATTCTCAGTATAATCTCAAAACAGGGGTATAGCACAGGGACCTTTATCAACATCTTGTGATAATCATAGGTTATGGAAAAAAACCTGAAAAAGAATACACGCACGCACACACACACACATATATATATATAACTGAATCACTTTGCTGTAAACCTGGAACATTGTAAATTAATTATATTTCAATGATAAAAAGGGGAATGAAATATCTACTAGGTAGGATTTTTTGAGCATTAAACAAGATCTCAGTGTCTCTTAACATACACCCGTAACTGTTAGAGGTACTCATCTCAGACTTCTAGGTTGCAGAGTCTGGGCCAGTCTGAATCCCGGTTCATAAAAAGAAAGAAGATATGGGACACATTCCTGAACTATAGAAAAGCTGTGCTTTCTAATGAGTCTTATAAATTACCGTCAAAAATCAATGATGAAGCTGCTGCTACCCCCTACCCCCACCAACCCCAGTCTGGCTCTGCAAACTGTCTTCTTATTTACAGTGGGAAGAGTTGCTAGCACAAACCCTAGAAATTGCATTCACCCACTTTCTGGAACCCGAGGGGAACTCTCATACCCACTTATTCACTAAGTCCTGGCATCTGTAGTTGTTGCTTATTGTTCAGTCACTAAGGGGTGTCCAAGTCTTTGTGACCCCATGAACTGCAGCACACCAGGCTTCCCTGTCCTTCACTATCTCCTGGAGTTTGCTCAAACTCATGTCCATTGAGTTGATGATGCCATCTAACCATCTTATCCTCTGTTTCCCCCTTCTCCTCCTGCCCTTAATCTTTCCCAGCATTTGTAGCTAGAGGTGCTTTTTGTTTGTTTTGTTTTGTTTTGGCTGATAAAGTCCTCTTTACAAGTTTGCAAGAGCTGCCCACGGCAAACTGCTAAATCCACAGAAACGTATTGAACCACCATTCTCTGAAATTCAAGTGCTGGCACGATCTCACACGCACCGGGGGCTGTATGGGAAGGACCTGCCCAGACCTTGCTCTGTGGCTTGAAGATGGCCATCTGCTCCCAGTGCCTTCACATCATCTTCCCTTCAGGCAGGTCTCTGCCCTGATTTTTCCTTCTTCTCAGGACACCAGCCCCATCGAATTCAGTTCAGTTCAGTCACTCAGTCATGTCTTTGCAACCCCATGAATCGCAGCACACCAGACCTCCCTGTCCATCACCAACTCCCGGAGTCTACTCAAACTCATGTCCATCGAGTCGGTGATGCCATCCAGCCACCTCATCCTCTGTCGTCCCCTTCTCCTGCCTCCAATCCCTCCCAGCATCAGGGTCTTTTCCAATGAGTCAACTCTTTGCATGAGGTGGCCAAAGTATTGGAGTTTCAGCTTCAGCATCAGTCCTTCCAATGAACACCCAGGACTGATCTCCTTTAGGATGGACTGGTTGGATCTCCTTGCAGTCAAGGGACTCTCAAGAGTCTTCGCCAACACCACACTTCAAAAGCATCAATTCTTCAGTGCTCAGCTTTCTTCACAGTCCAACTCTCACATCCGTACATGACCACTGGAAAAACCATAGCCTTGACTAGATGGATGTTTGTTGGCAAAGTAATATCTCTGCTTTTTAATATGCTATCTAGGTTGGTCATAACTTTCCTTCCAAGGAGTAAGTGTCTTTTAATTTCATGGCTGCAATCACCATCTGCAGTGATTTTGAAGCCCCCCAAAATAAAGTCTGACACTGTTTCCACTGTTTCCCCATCTATTTGCCGTGAAGTGATGGGACCAGATGCCATGCCTATCAAATTAGAAATAGCCTAATCACCTCACTTTCACTTGATGAACTCCACGGATCCCTGTCTCCAAATAAGGTCACATTCTGAGGGACTAGGGGTTAAAGCCTCAACACAGGCACTGGGAGGGACATAATTCGATCCTTGAGATCCCCCAACCACACTTATGTGCACTTGTGCCAAATGGGGGATGTGAGTGCAAAGTGACCTGGTTCAGATCACCAGAGAATGGCACATTCCCACAGTGCAGGGGAGAAATCAATATAACAATCATTCTCAGCAGAGCCCAACCAGGTTAGCTAATCAGCAAGACACGCACTTGGCCTGGCTCAGGCTGACTTCCCATAGGCCTGCCAAACTTTTCAGAGTCTGGATGAACCTATTGCAGTGATACACATGTGTCTATGGGTCTCACACATGAGAAACTATGCAGAGTGGTCAACACCAAGGTTTCTCACCTCTCCTCCCCAGCTAGCTACAGAATGTGACAACTCCATTAAAACTCAGGATAAGAACCGCTAGAAGGTTCTGCTCCTCGGGAAGCATCAGGAGCTGGTGGAGAGGTAAAGGAAATCCAGTGTCGTCTATAGAATGTGGAGAGAAGATGCCCAGGGCTCCTTCTGTTTGCTGTCAGGTTGGGTGACTGGCAGCTTTGGAGGCGCCTCCTCAGCAGCACCTCCATCCACATCAAGGACAGAAGAGGAGGAGGAGTCAGGGGCTCAGGTGCGTTCAAGGGTTACACACAGATAAAATAAAAGAGCTGAGTCAGGTCTTTGCAAATCCTGCTCTGAATCTCTTAGACAAATCTGAAGCACTAATATCACAGTGAGGGGACAGAGTGCCCAGGAGGCCACGGGACCCCTGCCCAGAGCATCTCACAGCCTTGCTGCCCAGGGTGGGCGTGACACTTCCTCCAATGGCCGTCTCAGCCAAAGCAGGAAGTTTCCGCTGTCATTTTGGACAAAATGAATGTTTTCTTGTCTCAGCTTTAAAATGAATCCAGGGAACACCTCCTAAGAGCCGTCCTATCTGAAGACTCAGCCCAAGGGCTGCACAGTGGCCAGGAGGTGCCCTAGGGAGCCCTGACCTTCCCCGTCCAGGCAGCAACAAGCCTCTCTCCACACCAGGTCCTCTCCTGGCCCCCTTCCTTTTCCATATACATGCTTATAAAAATGAAAAACCCTGAAGATCTGATTGGGGGACTGAGGTGGGAGAACAAGTGGCTGAGCTTGATAAGCAGTCACAGAAAGCTGGTGGGCTCTGGGCGAGGTGCTGTCTGGGCCTTGAGATAGAAGAGTTCCATGGATGAGCCGAGGAGTGACCCCAGGGACAATAGAAGCTGGATCCACGTTCTTTCTCAGAGGCAAAGCTGAAGGGCTTTTGCTATAGAAAGTTATCATTTAAGAGCAAAAAGAACCCTCAGCCTTTTCTTAGAGCAGCATTTTGAGCAACAGGCTCAGTCATTCCAAAGAATTAAAATTCCAAATACTCAGAAGGATCCCAGCATGAGAATTCAGTGGAGCGCTGCTGAAAAAAAGCACTCTATAGGCACTGAGGCGTGAAATAAGCGTGATTCCTTGTTACCTTGCAAAAGTGCCTCCCAACAAGATGGCACAATCCATCAAGGCCTGCAGGTGGTGAGGAGCTACTTGATTGGACTCTGAGTTCTTCTCACACCAAGAGCATGTGAGCATTTCAAGCTCTGGCTTGACACTGACAATTAGCTGTGTTTACCTCACAGTTTCCTTAACCTCTCTGGTCTTCACCTCATGGCACTATTATGAGATTGAATGTGCACATGATAATGGATTAACACCATTCCTGGAAGGCATGAGTAATTGCTCATTAACCCTTCCAGTTATGCTATGGGGCTCTGCTGTGTGGATATACCAGACACACACTGAATAGGGATGGCAGTGGTCACTTTTCCTTGGACTGGTCTCCTGACCTCAGTTTTCTTTACCTGAAGAATGGACAGAAGGGCTTCTGCCTGCTGCTCTGGGGACCAAAATGAAACCATCAGTGGGAAGATGCTTTGGGATCTGAGATGGTGCAAGTTAATATTTTTACATTTGGTTCGAGAGTGCATTCCCTAGAGTCAGACTCAATCAGTTGATCTCTCTGTGCTCCAGTTTTCCGTCAGCGAAACAGGGATAATAAAGGCAAACATCTTGTAGGTTACTGCAAAGATTAAAAACCATGTGCTAAATGCTTAGGAGAGAGCCTGGCACGTGGTAAACACTCATTAGTCTTCTTGTTGTTTCAGTTACTGGCCTCACTGTTATGAACAGGAGTATATGTAATACTCGTGGCCATATTTCTGCTTTTAGCATTGCCTGCTTCCTAAGTGTTCTGTGCTTACACTTCACTGCCAGAGACCCCTGCCCATTTTATAAAAGTCTGAACATCAGAAAAATGACTTGGTTTCCCTTCTTCCCAGTAACCACCACTGTAACTAGGGTGCTTTCTACACCACGGTCCTATAAATCAGGCTTTGCTAGTTCCCAGTTTTAAAATCCAGGTGCTGTGAGTCAAAGCCAGGGCCCGCCTGTTTCCAGCCCATTTGGGCTAATTCCCTGCTCTGAGGATGCTGATGGTCTCCTGCAGGCAACTGGGAGGAGGGGAAGGTTTCCCTTGTCAGGATTATCTTGTGATGACACCAGAGGCAAAGGTGCAACCTCTGTACAAGACCAGTTTGTGGGAAACAGCAGTGAACTGGCAAGTAAAGGCTTTGATTTCTAAGAAGTCATGGCTGTAGCCATAAAGGGCTGCCCCTCTAACAGTGGAGAAAGACCCATTTGGCCACAGACTGTATTTGTTTATGACTGCTGTAAAAAATAACCACAAACTTAGTGGCTTAAATGCACACAAATTTATTATCTTATGGTTCTGCAGGTCAGAAGTCTCAAATAAAAGGCATCAGCAGGGCTGTAATCCTTCTGGAAGTTCTAGTTTCCTAGAAATCTGTTCCCTTGCCTCTCCCAGCTCCTGGAGGCTCCAGGCTGTCCTTGGCTTGTGGCAGAATCTCTCCCAACTTCTGAATCATCTTCACAAGGCCTTCCCTTCCTCTCCTCTGTGTATTTTCCTCTTATGTCTCTTATAAGGATAAATATCACTGGATTTAGGGCCTGCCAGGTTAATCCAAGGGAGTCCCTTGGATTGCAAGGTGATCAAAGCCAATTCTAAAGGAAATCAGTCCTGATGGAAATCAGTCCATTGGAAGGACTGATGCTGAAGCTGAATACTTTGGCCACCTGATGTGAAAGAATTGACTCATTGGAAACGACCCTGATGCTGGGAAAGATTGAAGGCAGGAGAAGGGGACGACAGAGGATGAGATGATTGGATGGCATCACCGACTTGATGGACATGAGTTTGAGCAAGCTCCAGGAGTTGGTGATAGACAGGTAAACCTGGAGTGCTGCAGTCCATGGGGTCTCAAAAAGCTGGACACGACTGAGCAACTGAACTGAACTGGTTAATCCAGAATGATCTCATCTCAATATTAATAACTTAATTTCATCTGCAAAAATCCTTTCAATAAACAAGGTCATATGTAGAGGGACTGGGGGTTTGGACCCCCTCTTTTGGGGTGCAGAAGGAATGATTGGATAAATGGATGAACAAATGAATGGGGTACTTGCCTGTTCTGTATCCAGAATCCCATTCTGTGGGCAAGTTCATACGGGGATGGTCTATGAACTGGAGGGACCCCAGGGCACCCCCAGCTCAGTCCTAAAGTTGAAGATGAGCCCCCAGAGAAGAAGGTGAAACCTGTTGAGTGTCAAAACAACGCATACACTGGGAAGTTCTGGGTCTGGGTGTAGGTGACAATTCAAGCGAAATGGAGTTGCCATTGACTGGGGCATCCCAAAGTTAGGGTGACAAAGAGCAAAAAGAGAATAACGCTGAGGAAGTGTCCCAGGCTGGCTTGGGAGTGGGCTCACACTGACCGGGAGGCCAAGGTAGCCATGTCTAGGGGGCCAGGGTGTGGTTGCAATGGAATAAATGGGCCCAGAAGTGGGCCGAGATGGGCCCAGCAAGCCCATCTTGTTAGGGAAGGGCAGTTGGCATCCCCTAGATCTGCTCCTTAGGCTGACCACTGGGGAGAAATGGCCTGTCCGAGTTCCTGGACAAGCCTCACCTGACAGATGAGGAAATTGAGGCCCTGGGAGATGGGAGCATCCCCCACAATGATCAGTGGTACAGCCACAGCCACAGCCTGGGCTCGGCTCCTGGCCCTGTTGCTCTTCTCTGCATGCACAGCTAGAAAGCATGGCTGTGTCTTGTGAGGGGAGTCGAGCCCGTGTGACCACACCTCCCAGAGAGTCATCAGGCCCATGGTGGTAGAGAACAGATATGATAGGAGTTCAGTGTGAAGCTGGAGTGTTGCCTGAAATCAAGCAAACCTGAAATGTGCACAATAGTGGGTGGTGAAAAATGCATCCCACACAACCTTCTGATGGAACATGCCGCCCTTTTGGGGGAAATATTTGCTGCACGTCTGATGGAGCCAAAACTTCAGAGTCGGGGTGCCTGCCTGGGAAGACTCTAAAAGCCAGGGAGTGGGGAAGGAGGAATAGGGGAGAGCTGGGGCCAGGGGGTGAGCTGAGGAGGGGACAAAAATGGAGCAGGTGGGTGTGACGTGCCCACAGGGGACAATAAATGCTGTGAGAGAAGAGGCGGCTGACGGCTGCCCTGACACACACCCAGCCTGACTATCTCCTCCATGACCCTTCAGAGAAGTCTGCACAGCCCAGAGATGGGTGGGGGCAGGCATTTGGAGTCTCTGAGCAGCCCCCAGGGAGGCTTGCTTTGTGTGATGTAGAGAGCAGCAGTGTAGAGACCAGAGGCAGAGAAGGTGTGAGAGGCTTGTGTCCAGATGTCTGCAGACACACAAGGGAGCCTTGGACTCCCACACACCATGCAGTTGGGGTGGACTTGGGCCCATCTCACGCAACTGACCCTTGAGTTACATCTTTTAATGACAGCGGTCCATAAATGGTCAATAATGTCACAACAGTTGTGATCAGAGGTGACTTGGTCTCGCACAAGATGTGCTTTGAACTGCTTTTCTTACTTAATCCCACCTCTAAGCAATTTCTCTGGCCAGGCCATTTGGGCTTAGCCCCCGCCTGTTCGCAGTCACACACGAGGGCCACATGCATGCTCATGTCCAGGTTCACTCCCAGACCAAGCCCTCACTGACTCCCCACTCTCCTGGCCCCTCATCAGGGCTGGGGCTGAAGTCCCCACATCAGCCCCCTTCTCTCACCCACTGCCAAAACTGCCTCCTACCCTCCCCCCCACTTCTGCTCTTTCCTCTGACTTTCCCACCAAATCCCCAAATTCTATCAAGTTCTCCTCAGGCTTGAAAACTGGTCCTTTCCTGACCCTCCTATGACTCATGACACCATTCTGCTTCCCTCCTTCTTGTCCCTCCACAGGGATATTCATGCCCTGGGCACCCACTCTTGGTGTCCCCCCAGCTGCGTCCAGCTCCCCTCCAGGGTCACCCTCCTTTGCCTCTTTCTCCCCAGGCCTTGGCCCTGCTGACACAGGTGATAACAGGAGGTCTCGTCCTGGTCTCAGGGACTCTGCCTCCCGGTTCCCTCTCTCCTCCTGGCGCTGGCCTGTCAGTGTTCATCCCCTCACACATCTGACTTTAATAAGTCATTGCTCTTCGGTCTAGAAAAGAGTGAACATCTGTACGCGTGTATGCATGCTCAGTCACTTCAGTCAAATCTGACTCTTTGCGACCCCGTGGACGATGACCCTCCAGGCTCTTCTGTCCATGGGATTCTCCAGGCAAGAATACTGGAGTGGGGTTGCCATGCCGTGCTCCAGGGGCTCTTCCTGCCTCAAAGATTGAACCCGTGTCTCTTACATCTCCTGCACTGGCAGGTGGGTTCTTTACCACTAGCACCACATGGGAATCCCGAATATATGAAAACATATGGCCAATTCACTTCGCTGCACAGCAGAAACTAACTTTGTAGATCAACTATTCTCCAACAATAAGAAAAATTTTTTTAAAAGAATGTCATTGCTTATCTCTTCCCTAATTTCTACCTTCTTTCTCTCTTTAGGACTGAAAATTTTGAAATAATTCTTGATTTTTCTTTTTCTATGCCCACTCTCGATATTCTGCCAGTTACCAAATCCTGTGCATATTTTAAAAAATATTGTTGAATTGGATTGAAGAATTGATAAAACAGCCTAGTTGTGGGAGAGCAGAAGTTTCAGTCCAAAGTCTAACACGGGCTTTATTATGGATATGTTTGCTTATCCGTGAAAACGGATTGCTTTTCAGACATTGCTCAAAAATTCTCTCTGCCATTGAGTGCACTCTAGGCACATAAGGAAGTTTGTCCTACCGGCGCCATCTCCCCTCCAGTGCTGGATGGACAGAATGTGGGGCAGAGGTGCTCTGTCCACTGGGTCTCCTCTTTTCCAGATCTTCTACTGTCAGGAGTAGACTACTGACCTTCTACTGGACCTTCTACTTCAGGACAGGACTGGTTTCCAGACCCCACATCATACTGGTCCCTGAAATGTACCAGACATCTCAGCCCTCCATCCTGCACACAGCAGGACCTGACTCCCCTCACAAGGCTCTAGATAAGGACACTCTTCTCAACTATTTAGGGCCCCCCTGGCACTTTGTCAAGTGTTCATTGCTGAGATGAGGGTTTCCCAGCTGTCCAAGGGGCATGGGCCTTCTACTCTGATCTAAACCTGAGCCCAAGAAGGCTAGAATGTGTAAGTTAGAAAGTACTACTAAGAGATGGCACCCAGACCAGGAACACTTGAAACTGTCCTGTGGGTGCTGAGAGGGGGCCATCCCCTTGGACTGGGCAAGTGCCCCCACACAAGGGGCTCAGTGACTGTCAGGAGCCTCTCTGTCCCTCCTGCCTCCAGCCCCACTGACTCCAGCTCATCAGCAGGACCCAAAGCTCCGCCTGCTCCAGCATGGGGCTCAGGCCACTGTGGATCACACGTGCAAGCCTTTTTCCAAAGCAGGGGCGAGTCCCTCGCATTGTCCGTCAGAGGCAAAGCAGGACCCCACTTTGTGCTGTTTCTTTCTTTTTTTTTTCAATTGGAGGCCAATTACTTTACAATATTGTGGTGGTTTTTGCCATGCATTCACATGAATGTTGCATCTGGGGACACGTGAAGCACCAGCTCAGTTCTCATAGCTCTTCTGGCATCAAGCACTCAGCTGGCCAGCGGGCATTCCACACACAGCGCATCGGCGACAGGTATCGGCTGTGTGGGAAAGTGACCAAAGTTGGGGTTCCTCTCGGGATCTGCTCCTCAGTGGGAGCCCAGGCTGAGGGAGGCGAGGGGCAGAGGCTGAGATGTGGCCTCAGCCACAGAAGAGGCATGTTGAGAGGGGCTGGGGGAATCTACTGTGCAGAGAGGTCCCGGCTCCAAGCTGTCTGCATAGGAGACTGAAGAAAGAAAGAGTGAGCTCTCCCCACTGAGAGGCTGAGTCACCCGTGGGGCAGCCCCGCAGCTGCCTTCAAGCCAGACTGTTCTGTGCCTCCCGTGTCCTGGGTCCTACCCCTCGTCTCCAGCCTCCTGGAGATGCCCTCTTGGGGCTGAGAGGCTGACCACCTGAAGGCCTCCATTCACAGACTCTCCACTAGAGGGCAGCCCCGGGTGAGGGTAAGGCTCTGCCCCTCCTGGGAGCTCCCCGGCTCTCCAGGCTCAGGGCCCTGATAGGAGCTCCCAGATGGTGGAGGATAAGGCACTCCGCTCCCCCACCCCCTTTTGTACCTGCTGGGTCCTCCATAAATCTGCTCTCACAGGCCACATGGCCCGGCACCCTTCCTCCGAGCTCAGAATAAGCTGACCTCACACCCAGCTGCCCAGGAGGCCCCACGTGTCCTGGCGAAGGGATTCGTGGTGAACAGGGAGCCCGGGTGCAGCTGAGCTCTGGAGAGGGATGTCAGAACCACATGGGCAGCCCACTCAGGTCTGCTTTCCCCGGACCCACGGGGCAGGCAGAGAGGATTTGAGGGACTGAAAGCTTGCCTGGCGCTGGTTAAAAGTCAGTGTGAAGGGTGGCCTGGAGACCTTTTAATGAAGACATACAGAAATGTGGCAGGAGTCAGGGTGCTGCCTAGCCAAGCTCTCAGAAGGAAGCCCAGTTTGCAGAACGTAAAATCAGGAGTGCCCTGGTCAGTGGAGGATTAATAGACTCCCGTCCCCTGAGTATCCGTAACTACCCACCTTCTCCACCCTGGCATTGATCGTCACTGAAGCACCTCATTGAGAGGCTAAAAATCTTGAGGATACAGCTTGAAACAGCCAAGCTAGGCTGCATGCAGCCTTGGATGGCCAGAGCATGTGGGAGGGTGACCTACTTTCGGAGGAGCCCCTCCCTACACTGGGGCAGCTCTTCTATTGACAAGATGAGCTGTGTCCTTCACCAGAACCCTGGAAGAGAATTTTGGCCTCTGAGTGTGTTCCTGATGGGCGACATGGGAGCTGGGGCGCTCTGTATGTCCACCCGCTCTCAAGGCAGTCACAGGGTCACGGACCCAGCAGGGGCAGCCCCGGGGTAACCAAAGACAAGGCCTCAAGGCATCCTGGAGGCCAAGACATGATGTCGCCTGTCTGGCCCAGGCCCAGTCACCACGCAAGTGGTGCAGGATGCCAAGGCAGACAGCAGTGTGCTTCGGTCCGGAAGGGGTCTTGCACCTGGCAAGTCCTTTAGGCTCAGAGACCCTGTTTTGTCAAATGTTCAGTAAAGCTTAAAAGGGGTGCGTGAGCAGCACACATAGAGACACCTCCCAATATGTTTGCACACACAGCCTCTCAGATACTCACATCCAAGCATGCACACCAGTGTGTGGCTGGCACACATTTGTGGCCCTCATATAGGGCCCTGAGGGAGTATTGCAAAGTGGTTAGGAGAAAGGACTGGGGGCCAAGAGTGCTGCTGTCTAGCTCTGTGTCCTCTGATCGGTTACCATACCTCTCTGAGCCTTTTCAGGTGTCGGAACCGTCTGCTTCCACAGCTCACTCTGAGGGCAGGAAGGGGAACTGGCTCCCAGAGCCCTGGCCTGAGAAGTGTCCCTGAACGTGGGGATGCTGGCGAGGTGTGGTCATCAGGGACAACAGTGCTGAGTCAGGGCTCTCGAAACCAGGAGGACTGGCTCCCCGTCCACGAGGTGGACTGTGGACTAGGGGGCTATTGCTGTTTTTAGGCCAGTCTTCCAACTCCAGTGATCCATGGGGGAGGGTCCTTAGCCAGCCTCAGGAGACCTGCCACATGTGGCCCATCAGAGGGATGGAGTTTGGGGAATTTCAGGCTACAAGCACTTTTCTGGAAGACCTAAGTGTTAATAAGTCTGCACAGAGGGAGGCACTGACCCAGGGAGACAATGAGGGGAAGGAGAGCTGGGATAAATATAGAGAAAGAGAAACTGTAAATAGAGCGGTGACGGATGCTAACGGAACGAGAGAGGGCCAGGATACAGGGCTCAGCTGAGGAAGACCACACAGACACAGCCAGCCGGAGACCCACTGACAGATGGACTCAAGCACTGTTCTTCCCGGTTCACGGGCTTGAGTCATCTCAGATGCCCAGACCCCACAGTTGGGGAGGGGAACAAAGGATGGAAACACAGACTGCCGTCTGCCGGTGACCTTGGCGCCCAATTCGCGCTTGGACTCCCCAAACGCTCTTCTCTCCCAGCAGCTGAGTCCCTGCCAGGCTGCTGGCCATCAGGCCCATGTCGTGCCTGGGCAGTGGCAGAGCCTGCAGGGAGGGGGCGCGGGGGCAGCGCAGGTCACCCGCTAACCCAGGCATCAGGAGACGGCGGAGCTTCAAAGAGCTCTGTCCCTCCCACAGCCATAGGCAATCGCCCAAGACCTTCACACTCAGCCCTGCATTTTCATGACATTAATGAGACTTGCTGCAAATTTCTCCCTGGAGGAGTTGCCTGCCTTCTGAGTCCTGACCCTGTGAGCCTGCCCCCTCTCCCCTGGCTTCACCTGCTTTGTGAAGGAGTGTGCAGAAATTCTTTCTGTCCTCTTTTTATGCTTGTAGTTAATTCTATCCAAGAGGGATAAATGACAGGCTGTCCATGGACCTAATCATCTGCCGGCCCTCTGCTAATTCACCCCGGAGAGGAGTTGGCTGCCATTCCACCACTAGGGAATGTGGGGCGGGAGGGGCCGGGCCATGCCTGGCAGGCAGAGCAAAAGACCCCAGGCTAGAGCGTGCCCAGTAGGGTGCAGTCTTACTTCCCCTTGGTGGGAGGATTCGGGTCACGTCACAGGCTCTTGGCCCCGTATGCTGAGCCCTTACCTCCTGCAAGGGTGCTGGCTGCAGTGATGGTCACATCTGATATGACCTCTGCCCTAAGAGCTTTCGCCCACATGTCCACACACAAGGTGTTCTTGGGATGGACTGACTCATCTTAAAATACCTCCTTTGTGGGTCCCTCTGGTTCCTTCCTATCTCTCAGCGATTTTCTTGATCCCTTTGCATGATTACTCTTTTCCCACCCGCCCTTAACTGCCGAAGTTCCCCAGGTGCCACTCTGGGCCCTCTCACTTCTCACTCCATCACCCTCGGGGACCCACTGGACAAGCAGGCCCTGAGCCAGGCCCAGGGGAGCAGAGGGGACAGAGTGTCCCCTGCCCTCAGGAGCACAGTCTTCCAGGACAACAGCAAGAAACAAGTGAAGGTAACGTCCAGGAGCCCCATGCCTGCAGGCTATAGAGGTGCCTAGGTAGCCCAGTGTTTTTTTTTCCTTATATGGAAAATGAGAATTTTCTCAGAGGTTGTTGGAATGATGGAAAAGTAGAAAGTGCTCAGAGCAGTGCCTGGGAAGATAAGCGCTCAGGTGGTTAAGATGAATCTGATGGCCTAAGACACTGATGAGACCCACTTCAGCCTCAGCCCAGACTTTCCCCTGTGGATGCAGGTGAACACACCCAGCCCTTCCCCCAGGCATGCCCACATGGGCACTCAATGGCATTTCAAATCTAGCAGGTCTCAATGGAACTCATCTCCCTACAAGTGTGTTGGTTCACAGCCTCGGGAGTTCCCCAGGTGAAATCTGAAACTGAAATCCTCTTTTCTCCTTGCCCCAAGAAGAGGAAGAGGACACCCACTCCAGTTTGGTAGGCAGCAGGTTTCGTCAGGAAGGGAACTCACATGAGGGGCTTGTCTTGGTTGAGTAGATGAGTAGACCTCCATACTCACCTGCCAGAAACTTAAAACTTTATGTAGAGGCCTTAAAGAGGTTCAGTCTAGATGTTCTCTGTGACTTTGCTCTCTCAGGTCTGTGTCCTTAATACAGCTCCTAGTGCAGGAACAGTGGACAGAATCCCAAGGACAGGAAGGGGGAAGGAACCTCTGATTGCTTGGGTCCAGCTTTCAGTCAGCTGGCAACGGTCATGTCCTCCTGATAACTTGCTCCTATGATGTGCTCCATAGTGATGGAACCACTGTTCATCCCTTGGTCCAGTTGCATGAGCGGGACCCTAGGAGCCATCTCCTATACACACCAAGCAGTCACAGTGTCCTGGGAACTGTGAGGAATTGGTTCGGATGATATTGGAAAACCCTTGAACTGCAAATAAGTCTCCTGAAAAGATAAACAATGAATTATCACATTATGAACCCATTCCTACATGTCATTCCAACTCATAGGTACATATCCAAATAATTGAAACAGGTACTCAAACAAATCTTTGTACACAAGTATTTGTGGCAGCAATATTCACAAGAGCCAAAATGTGGTAGCAACCCAGATGTCCATCAGTGGATGAATGGATAAATGAAATGTGGTATATCCACACAATGGAACACTATTCAGCCATAAAAGGAAGCACTGATCTATGTGGATGAACTTTGAAATAATTATGCTGAGTTAAAGAAGCCAGCCACAGCAAGTAATATTCTGTGTGATCCCTAATTTTAACTTCAGTTCCAAAATGTGAGGGTTTCCCCCCATGCTTCTAAGCAATCCTCTGACCCCAACAATTCAACTCAATTCTGACACTGTCACCTGGAGATAGCACCCGGCTCCACAGGTTAAGGGCTCAGTGCCACAAGACTGACTCCACTTCAGATGTCAGTCCCAAGTCCAGGTTATTACCTATGCTTCTGACTGACTGGCTATAAATCAGAGGTTCTCCTGACTCCTTCCTTGGGTTGGATTTATCTGCTATTAATAGAAAGGCTCACAGAACTCAGGAAACCAATTTACCCACTAGATTTATCAGTTTATTCCAAATAATATCAAAGGGTGAAAATCAAAAACCAGAGGAAGAGATACCTAAAGTAAGGTTCTGAACAAAGGAGTTTCTACCCCCTGGAGTTTGGGCCCTGCAAGGTGGCATGTGGAAGAGTTCTGATCCACTAGCCTGGAAGCTCTCTGAATCCCTTCCTTTTGGGTTTTTATGGAGGCTACGTTACACAGGGGCTTCCGTGGTGGCTCAGATGGTGACGAATCTGCCTGCAAAGCAGGAAACACAGGAGAAGTGGGTTTGACCCCTAGATGGGGAAGATTCCCTGGAGAAGGGAATGGTAACTCACTCCAGTATTCTTCTGTGGAGAATCCCATAGACAGAAGAGCCTGGCTGGCTATAGTCCATAGGGTCGTAAAGGGTTGGACACGGCTGAGCAGCTAACAAACACACTACTTAGGCATGAGTGATGACGTCATTGGCCATTGGTGATTGAACTCAACCTCTAGTGCCTTTCCCCTCCCCGGAGCTGGGGGGTTGAGGATGGGACTGAAAGTTCCAAACTTCTAATCATGTGGTTGGACCCCTGGCAGCCTTAGGTGACCAAGGAGCTTTCCAATCACCTCATTGATGAAGCAAAAGACACATTTATCAGTCTCATCACTTAGGAAATTCCAAACGTTTTAGGAACTCTGTGTCGGGAACAGGGGAATGCTGCTGCCCTGGACTTGGGGGCATCTCCCTGGACTGCTGGGGAGCCCTGCTCTGGAAGTTCCCGGAGTCAGAAGCAGGCAGGATAGGATCTGTGGGGCAGATCCTCCAGGAGGAGCCTACAGGGGCAGGGACATTTATTAGCAGAGAGGGAGGGGCTCTGACCCAAATTACAGCAGAGGCCCTGCTCCATCACACTATTCAACCCTGGTCAATAGCTTGCCTACACTTGGATAAAAATTCTGTTCTTGAAGGAGTCCAGAAGAGCTCACAGTGGGACTTCTATCCAGGGGCTGCTAATGGTGATTCAGTCCAGAGCCTTGCAGGGTCTAGGGAGAGCAGCCCAGTCACAGCAGGTGAGGTAGTAAAGTGTTACTTGGCTGAATGGATCCCTTGCTTGTACGTGCCCCCTCCCTCCAACACCCCAGCTAGTGTCCTGGAGTGCCTGGAAGCCAGGGCTTAATCAACCACTGGGAGACTAGACCTGCCACAAAACACCCATTAGCATCTTGGAGACCCACCCCTCCCCCCGAAAGGCCCAGGGCTGGAAGCGCTGGTCTGTCTGTTCATCCTCTCTCCCCACCTCTCTGTCTGCCTGGCTCTCCTGTTCGCTAGCTTCCAGCTGGCGATCGATTCGTTGCTTGTCTCTCCTTTTGTTTTATCATCCCACTTTATCTTCTTTGTGGCATTTTTCCTTTCTTTGAACAGTTTCTGTCGCTCTTCTAATCAGGAGGGGGAAGCGGTGGAAGGAATAAAGGGAAGGGGGGATTGTCTGCCTCTCTCTACAGGTCCCTCCATTGGACACCCTGACCCCCAGTCTGGATGTGTTGAGATGGTGATAAGATCCACTTGCATTCTTATATATCCTTTTCCCAAAGCACAGAAGCCCTATTGATTCTCCTTAACATTTCTGCTTCCCATACTACTCTCTCCATCCCCACACACCCGGCTCAGTTTCTTTCAGCTCCCTGCTGAATCACTGCAGCAGCCAACAGCCTTCTAACCTTCTCCAGTCTTTCCCAGCACAAAGCTGAGCCCTTCACTTTGCCTCAGTGGTTCTCGAAATGTGGTTCCCAGACCACCAGCATCAGCATCCTCTGGGAACTAGATAAAAATGCAAATTCTTAGGACACATCCCAGACCTACTGATTCAGCAACTCCAGTGCAGGGCCCAAAGCTTTGTGTTTTAACAAGCTCTCCAAGTGATTATGATGACTGCTAAAGCTGAAAACCACTGATCTACTTAAAAGCCTTCAGTGGCTCCCACCTTCTTCAACTCCCACCTCACAACGGTGCCCTGAGCAGGGCTGGTCCAGGCCTCTGTGCCATGGGCTCCTCATTTCAGAGCAGACTGGCCATTTCCTTTCGTGGTGTCCCCTCTGGCCCTGACTAGCATTGTCCCTCCTGCCCTTAGCTGTCAGCCTGTTCCCTCACTCTCTCTAGACTAGGAACTCTCAGAGGGCAGGACCATGCCTTGGTTTGTGTGAACCCCAAATCCATGCACATATGTGGCACCTAATTCAAAGCCGTGACTTACGTACTGTCGCTGGGTCATCACAAGATCCCTAGACACATGCTGGCACAGATTCATGGTTATTTCATTTTACTATTGAGCTTACTATTAATGCAGAGGGATTGGTGGGCCCCTGGATGATGCACAGCAAGGCCCTGCAGCTCTCCCAGACTGTGCTCTTGAAACATAGCTTCTGGAAATACCTAGACTGTGTGGGAAGAACAAGGGAGTTGGGGACCTATGAGCTATGCTGGTACCCTGGCTCTGCCATTTTTCAGCCCTATGGCCTCAGAAAGCTCCAAGACTCATTTTTCTCATTTGTGAAATGGAATTGTTGTATTAAGGTTAGATAAGTGTTGTCCTAATTTGAGTGCCCCTGAGAGCAGAGCCTGACACAAAGCTTTGGATGCAGGGAATTTATTCCAGAAAGGATCCCAGAGAGTAGGAGGGGAGATTTGGGAAGGGCAAGTCAGAAAAGAGGAAACACTAATGTAATTATTACTAAAGGTGGTGGGAGGGTCCATCCTGCTGAAACTTCTGAGAAGCACACCATCCAAAAGACAGGGTCGTTTATCACATTTCCCACATCCCATTGGCTCAGAGCTGCCAAGGCCCTCCCTCTTGCAGACTGTTGCTGAGGTTCTCCAGCCTACAGTCATGTGGGTGCTGAACCTCCAGGGAAGGCCAGAGGCAGACAGACACAGAGGTGGAAGGTGTACTTGAGGGGGGACTGGTTTGTGACCTGCTGCTGAAAGGAGACGTGGGCCGAGGGGCTTCACAAGGGGCCCTGGGCGCACCCCCTCCAGTCTGAGAACACACCCCCCCATCTGCCAATGATGCATCTGCACTCAGTATGCCAGCAGATTTGGAAAACTCAGCGGTGGCCACAGGACTGGAAAAGGTCAATTTTCATCCCAATCCCAAAGAAGGACAATGCCAAAGAATGTTCAAACTACCACACAATTGCACTCATCTCACACGCTATTAAGTAAAGCTCAAAATTCTCCAAGCCAGGCTTCAACAGTACATGAACCGTGAACTTGCAGATGTTCAGGCTGGATTTCGAAAAGGTAGAGGGACCAGAGATCAAATTGCCAACATCCGCTGGATTATCGAAAAAGCAAGAGAGTTCCAGAAAAACATCTATTTCTGCTTTATTGACTTTGCCAAAGTCTTTGACTGTGTGGATCACAACAAACTGTGGAAAATTCTTCAAGAGATGGCAATACCAGACCACTTTACCTGCCTCCTGAGAAGTCTTTATGCAGGTCAAGAAGCAACAGTTAGAACTGGACATGGAACAACGGACTGGTTCACTGTATATTGTCACCCTGCTTGTTTAACTTATTGCAGAGTACATTATGTGAAATGCTGGGTTGGATGAAGCACAAGCTGGAATGAAGATTGACAGGAGAAATATCAATAACCTCAGATATGCAGATGGCACCACCCTAATGGCAGAATGTGAAGAAGAACTAAAGAACTTCTTGATGAAAGTGAAAGAGGAGAGTGAAAAAACTGGCTTAAAACTCAACATTCGGAAAACTAAGATCATGGCATCCAGTCCCATCACTTCATGGCAAATAGATGGGGAAACAGTGGAAATAGTGAAAGACTTTATTTTGGGGGGCTCCAAAATGACTGAAGATGATGACTGCAGCCATGAAACTAAAAGAGGCTTGCTCCTTGAAAGAAAAGCTATAACTAACCTAGACAGCATAGTAAAAAGCAGAGACATTACTTTGCCAACAAAGGTCTGTCTAGTCAAAGCTATGGTTTTTCCAGTAGTCATGTATGGATATGAGAGTTGGACTATAAAGAAAGCTGAGTACCGAAGAATTGATGCTTTTGAACTGTGATGTTGGTGAAGACTCTTGAGAGTCCCAGGGACTGCAAGGAGATCCAACCAGTCTATCCTAAAGCAAATCAGTCCAGAATAGCCATTGGAAGGACTGATGCTAAAGCTGAAACTCCAAGAGTTGGCCACCTGATGCGAAGAACTGACTCATTTGAAAAGACCCTGATGCTGGGAAAGATTGAAGGTGGGAAGAAAAGGGGATGACAGAGGATGAGATGGTTGGATGGCATCATCGACTCAATGGACATGAGTTTGAGTAAACTCTGGGAGTTGGTGATGAATAGGGAAGCCTGGCATACTGCACTCCATGGGATCGCAAAGAGTCGGACACAACTGAATGACTGAACTAAACTGATCTGCCAAGACTGCCTCTCACATGACTTTGCTGCTCTGATCTGAGGTGGCCTGTTAAACTGTCTGTATCTGCCTTGACATGAGTTTTCTAGATACCCATCACTATATCTTCAATGCCAAAGTAAGAACAGTGTACAGACCACATCCTCAGAAATATCTTTTGAGTGTGAATGAACAAAAGCACTCTTCATGTAATAGAGACTCAGGACCATCCATTGTGGCACTAATCAGACTTCTGAACTGAGAGAGAGAATGCACTGCTTTATCATCAAGTTGCAAAGAATCATCTGAGGTGGCACAGTGGTAAAGAATCCAGCTGTCGATGCAAGAGATGCAAGAGATGCAGGTTCGATTCCTGGGTCAGGAAGATCCCCTGCAGTAGTAAATAGCAATCCACTCCAGTATTCTTGCCTGAGAAATCCCATGGAGAGGAGCCTGGCAGGCTACAGTCCATGGGGTTGCGAAGAGTCAGACATGACGGAGCACACACAGAAAGAAAAGAAATCCATTATGAGTGGGTTGGAATTCCTTTCTATTCAAGATGGAATAACAGAGAACAGGTTTACCTCTGCCCTGAAACTACTACAAGCCCAGATAAAACATAGGAAACAATGATGTTCAAGAGGTTGGGCTCAGAGCAAAAAAGAAGGCTCATCTTTGAGAGGAAATGAATGAGGTGAGCCGTGTGACTGCCCCAGCTTAATGGCTGGAGAAAGTTTCAGGCAGGGATGGGAGTAAAGGATGGAGGGACATACTGCAAAGAGGCATGAGCAAACATGTCTGGGTGATGATAAGTTCACTGTCTTTATTGTAGAGATTGTTTCACAAGTATATACAGAACATGTCAAAACCTATCAAACTATACACTTTAAACTATGCCATTTAATTGTATGTAATCATACTTGGATGAAGTTGTTTTTAAAAATAATAAATTAGAGAATTGATATTTCTGCTAGGTAATGGAGAATACTCTATGTTAGTAAAAACATATGCAGAAACTCAACTAATCAATATCTTTCTGGTAAGATCCTTATCTCTCTGGCATTTGACAAATAATCTTTGTCTAAAATTTGGATCCAGTTTTCAAAGTGAAAGTGAAGTTGCTCAGTCGTGTCCAACTCTGTGATCCCATGGACTATAGCCCACCAGGCTCCTCCGTCCATGGGATTCTCCAGGCAAGAATACTAGAGTGGGTTGCCATTTCCTTCTCCAGGGGATCTTCCCGACCCAGGGATTGAACCCAGGTCTCTCGCATTGCAGGCAGACGCTTTAACCTCTGAGCCACCAGGGAAGCCCCCAAGTTTTCAAAGGGGGGTTCAGAATCTTGTCCAGCAGGCAGGCAGATAGAAAACATTTGTAAATTTCACCTGAGTTGCTCTCTCCTCATATCAGAGCCTGCTGCCTTGGGAGGGGCACACCTACTTCACTAGGCCACAGGCCAGGTTATCTCCTCTGGGAGATTCACACGTGTCTTTCACATCCACTGCTTCCACCAGTGAAGCCCCAGGGGCTCCTTCTCACAGCTTCCCTGCCACACCTGGATCACTGTCAGCCATCTTTGAGATCTCTGTCCTTAGATGCCCTCTACACGTGCCCACTACCAAGAGGTTCAGGGACCTCTCAGGCTCCCACCTGGAGACTGGAGCTGCTGGCTCCTCCACTGACCACTCCCCTACTGGCTTCCTGGGCCCCTAGAGGAATAATTCTCTCAATGCACCACCCATCTCCCCAGCAGAATAGCTTCAATTGTTAAAGCCACAAAGCTTTTAGTCTGATCTCGTAACCAGCTCCTCCCAAGAAGCAAAGGACATCTCCAGGGGACGGTGCTGGAGTGTATTCTCTTCGGGACCTTAGGCTAAGTTTGGCCACTGCACCAAACCCTGTATGTACTAATGTGAGCATTTTTTCCTCAGAGTTCTGTGGTCCTTCTTGACAACTTGACATCATTCTGACAATACATTCCTCCTGCACACATATAATCTTCCATCAAACTATGTGCAACTGAATTTTCAGTGTGGACAGGGCTCTGGTTATTTTCTGTTGGGTTGCTGAGCCCAGGGAAAGTCAGTCTAGGTGGGTGGGGTGACCATTACACTTCCCAAGGACCCCCAGGCTGGACCACACAAAGCTCTGCAAAAGGACCCTGCCTTCTAGGTTCTGCCTCCTGCCTCCTGTCCATAAAGCTCTTCTAAATAGTTAGGTGTAGGGTTTTTTTGTGAATGCAAGCTTTCATTTATCTGGGATAAATGTCCAGGAATGTGATTTCTGAGTCTTGTGGTACAATGCAAATGCATGCATGCATGCTAAGTTGATTCAGTCGTGTCAGACTCTTTGAAACCCTATGGGTTGTAGCCAGCCAGGCTCCTCTGTCCATGGGATTCTCCAGGCAAGTATACTAAGCAGGTTGCCTTGCCCTCTTCCAGAGGATCTTCCTGACCCAGGGATCAAACTCATGTCTCTCACATCTCCTGCATTGGCAGGTGGGTTCTTTACCACTAATGCCACCTGTATAGTGTATAGTAGAAATAGTTTTAACCTCTTTTCCTATTGTTATACCTTTATATATATATGTTCTTATCCAATTGCATTGGCTAATACCTCAAAGGCAACGTTAAAGCATACTAAAGGTAATGAACAACTTTGCCTTAGTCAGAGTAGCTCTAGTGTTTCCCCATCAAGTAGGATTCTGGCTTTAGGATTTGTGGCTTATATATTTTGACATGCTAAGGAAGTATCCATCTGCATTAGTGTCCCAGGGCTGCTTTGACAAAATACCACAGACTGGCTAGCTTCAAGCAACAAAATTCATTTGGGGGTTAGAAGCCTGAAATCAAATTGCTGGCAGGGCCACCATCCCTCTGAAACTTGTAAGGGAGAACCTGTCCTTTCCTCCCAATAGCTTCTGGTGCTTTGCCCACAGTCTTTGACCTTCCTTGGCTGGCAACTATAGCACTTCAACTTTGCCTCTGTCATCACGTGGTGACCCCTTCTGTGTCTATGTCTCTGTGTCTCTTCTGTTCTTATAGGGACACTGGTCATAGTACTCCAGTGTGGCCTCATCTTAACATTACTAATTATATCTGCACTGACTTGTTCACCCACCCACACACAACAAAACATTCAATTCCTGCCTTCCTTTATATGTTGTTCTTGAGAAAACTGCTGAAAGCTTAATTTTCTTATGCATCCAATTAATTTTATAGTTGGACCTGGAATTCCTGAGGATTTTTTTTTTTTTTTGTCTTTAAAGTCTAGTAGTTTATGTCTCAAATTTGAGATCTGAACATTCTTGGACAATATTCAAAGTATATGTGCTGGGAGACAATTCTCTGAGTTACTCACAGCTCTGTATACATTGCAAATATATTGTATAGCAAATACATTGTATAGCAAACAGCCTCAGAAGATAGAGATAGTTTTGTCCTCCAGGACAAAAAGAAAACATGCTTAGTGTTCAGCACAGTGAAGCAAAAGGAAGGGATGATATCTACTCATTATGAAAGACTCAGGTTCCCTGAGCTAAGGGTTCCTCCCCTGTTATATTGTATGTGCAGATATCCTCTAGCCCTCTGTACATCACCCTTGAATATTAAGGCTGAGAGGATCAATGTTAAAAAGACAGTACATTGGGTACTAATATTTCTGTGAATAATAAGCTATCTTTACTCTCTGACCCAGGAGTCTCATGTTTTCTACTGGCAACCGTAAAACTGTGGCAAGCTAACTTATTAGCTTATAAGCAGGATAAAATATGAGACTCTTCATAGTTCTTGACAACATGATGGGGCGTTTTAAAAAGGTTATTTACTTTTTCTGGAAAGTCTTCTTGAATACAGTTTTAAATATTTGTTGTTTCTGTGTTTGGTCATTTCAACCCAGGACTCCTGTTATATGTAGGCTGAATCTTCTTTGCCCATCTTCCATTTCAATCACTTTCAGAACCATTTTACTTCTTTGTTTTTATTATTTTTGTTGTTTTCTTTGTTTTCTGCCTTTTTTCAGTGTTCCTTTTCTAATTTTCACTTTGACATATTCCTCCTTATACAGCTTGTAATTTATTCTTTATTTCTGAAATTGTGTTTCCTTTTTTTCAGTTTCTTTCCTGAGTTCAGTCAACTCATTGCATTTCTTTTGCTTTGCTCATCTTTGTTTTTAGATTTTTAATTTCTGATTCTAATGTTTTAATTTACAAATGCTTTTTAATGTATGTTCAATTCATAATGCAACGTGTATTATCAGTGTCTTCTATTTTGAACAAAGGGAGACTTTTGATCAGCTACTAGTCTTGTATGGACTTGGTTTATTTTCTATTTTTCCTATTCCTGAGCACTGTGTGGACACAGTTCATAGTTTATGAGTACCTTTTTCTGCAGTTTTTTTTCTTAAATGGATAATGGTGAGGGGAATGAAAATGATTGAGGTATCTTATTCCTTTTTAAATTTCTGCAGAATCAATATTTTTCCTCTCTTACTTAAACTTTTCCTTCACGGTCAATTCACAAAGGACATAACTCATCTCTTTATTTTATTATCTCCTAGAAGTTCTGCATCTCTGAGGCACCAATTCCAGTCCTGTTCACTTTCAAGACATTTCTCTTTGGCTGTTGCTGTGAGCTGCTATGTCCTAGACCTATGTTCAATTTTTTGACATTTACTATTGTACTTTCTTTTTCTGGAAGTAATTCTGTGTGTGTGTGATCTATGCCCTCTTCCTCTAATTTCCCTTTTTGCAGATTTTCATAACCCTCTCATCCTCTGCTCTCCTACCTCTAGCAGCAAAGATGCTCTATTGAAACACAGTGCTTCCTTCCTAAGTTGTAGTTAGTTCAAAGTTTGTGGTAGTCTCTATATCCTAGAGATGTAGAGATGTAAAGACCAAGGATGAACTTATTGATTTTTTTTCTTAACTTAACTGATTTTTGGATATGATGTAGAAAACTAAATGGATGCAGAAAGCTGCCATTATTTTTCAGACCATTCCAAATATTTTAAATGCTTGTTTTTTTTTTTCATTTGATCTATAGTTACTTAGAGCTTGTTTTTAAATTTCATAATGTATAGGTTCCTAAAATTTTTTATCTATTTACTTTTACCTTAGTTGCATGGGAATCAGATATGTGGTCTCTATATTATTTTTGATTCTTTACAATGTACAGAAACCCAATTAACAGCCTACTTTTGGGTTAGTTTTATACATGATCCTTATGTGTCTGAGAAGATTTTACATGCTCTAATTTCTTACTACAGGGTTCTTCCTCTCTCTGTGTGTGTATATATATGTGTGTGTGTGCGCATATATATGTATATATATACAAATACACATATATGTGTGTGTGTATATATACACATACATACATATATAGGATCAAGTTTGTCAATCATATTGTTCAAATACCGTAAAAGATTTGTTGTCTGCTTGATCTAATTACTGAGAAAGGCATATCAAAAATTTCCCAATGTGATGTATGTTTATCAATTTATCCTTGTTGGTCTGTCAAGTTTTGCTTTATATGGTTTGAAACTATGCTATTAAGTATATTTTTTAAATATACTTAATTGAAGATTTTATCATTATATCTTGATTGACATTCATCTTTTTAAAAAACATGATATTGATACAGCTATACAAGCTTTGTTTTGGCAAATATACAATTTCCACCCTTTTATTTTCAGCCTTTTCATGTCCCTTTGTTTTAGTGTGGCTCTTGCAAGCAGGATGTTTGGATTTTTCAACTTAATCTGATAATTTTATATGTTAACTAGAGAGTCTGGTACACTTATATCATGCTATAGACATACAAAATAATGTATGTTAATGTTATTTTTTACATTTACTCTACTTTTATTATTTTTTTAAATTTAGATTTCCTTTAAGGAACAGATTTATCTTTCTGTAAAATTATATTTATCTGGAATTTAGTAATTCTTTCACTTACATTTTTGTATTCTTCTGTCAAATTCAAGTAAAATTAAATGTATTGTTACATACTTATGTGTATGTATACATACACATTTATCTAATTATCTATATTTTCCTACAATGTATATATATATTGCTTTTATAATCCAAAAGTTATTTAGAGATAGTTTAATACATAAATGAATAGATAAATGAAATCATATCTTTCTTTCTCTATTTATTTTTAACATAGAAATAATGCTGTTATAACTGGGTAGACTTATCAACAGCCATAAAATGGAAGTCACCTGAAGGCAGAATCTCCTCAACCTCTCCTGCCCTGAGTATTCTCAGCTGAGATTAGTAAATACCTGCAGAAAAATAAAGGATGCTGTCAGGAGGTCGTGAGCTGAGTTGCTATAGTGGTGTTACCAGATTTAGCAAATAAAAACCTTATGCAGGATATATTTTTACTAACAATTTACACACTGTTTATCTAATATTCAGATATAACCAGATGTCCTATATTTTATCTGGCAACCCTAGCCTATGGATCGCCCTTGTCCATGCATTTCACTAGAAAGTAGAGCAAAGCAGGTGTCTCTTCCTTATAAGCCCGTGACCTGTCTCTGCGGAATGGATCTGGGAAGAAGTAAAAATGTCCACTCTCTATTTGGACACCCACACTCCTTGTCTCTTATTTGCTAGCAATCTCTCAGAGACCCCCTTAGCACTTAATCTAGGGAATGAGGACACTATGCCTTTGGTTTTCAGCCTGCTAGAATTTCCATCTGACCCCTTGCCAACAACCCCAACACTGGCCCTACCACACACAAATACACATCCAGACTTTCTGCCAATGTCAGACCTCAGGAGCTAGAACCAATCAGGGAAACCCCACACTGAAGGATTATGGCCAGGTTCTGCCTCCTCTCTGAGCTCAGGAAAAGACTGCTAACCAGTTGCCCACTCAGGACTTCCTTATTGAAAAACAACAAATTTATTGATCCCAACAGGTATGGGTTCCTCAAAATCACTGCAGTGTCCTCCTGGATCTTCTGATCACCCCCTCTCCAATCCTTATCCAGGAGTTTTCCTGCTCACAATTATTCAGAAGTTTCTGTTTTTCCTTCTGCTATGCCTAAATAATTACAATAAGCTAATAATTAACTTTTGTACAAAACTCTAAGTTCCCTGTGTATTCTTTTATTTGTGATAATTAGTTCTCGGTCCAGCTCTGACTGAAAAAGCATGGGCTCTGACCCTGACAGGCTTGAGTCTGAGGCCGAGATCACTCCCTAACTCGCTTGTGGCTTTGACCAATTCACCGAGCCTCTCTGAGGCCTCTACTCCTCAGCTATAAAATGGGACTCGGACAAGTGACTTTGACCCAATCCTTATTCTATTAGACACCATTCAGACTCACAAGGGAAAAGAATTTGCAAACTCCATCTTTGAACTAGATCGTACTCTTTTAGAAGCACACAGGAAAAAATGCAAACTTCATTGGCAGCAGAACTAATTAGACAGATTTCAATATATCTTTCGCGGCAGTCAGAATGCTGATTGGAAAGGATTGCAGAAAGCAGTGAGTTTATTAAGATCTAAGGGCAGAGATAATGTGGAACACGGTGTTCCAAACTCCTGAGAGACCAAGAAAAGTCAACAGGACCCTGTTAGAAGAGCGGGTCGGCTCACGGGAGAGCCGACTGATGGGAGAATAGTGAGGGGCACTAAAAATACAGTGGGCCAAATTCCTGAAAAACCAAGGAGTTAGTAGCCAGTTTTTATTCAAGACAAAGAAAATTCCTGCTAGAAGGGTGGCATTTAGGTAATTGGTTAGGGCGCTATAGGATGAGTACCAAGGTGAGCATTTTTGCCTAACTTGGCATCAGAAAGCTGGCCAGTAAGGGTCGGGGGTCTTTTGGCAGCAGTTACAATGGGACTCAGTCAGTTCCGGAGATGGCCTCAGTTCTGGGCTCCACTTCTATGGCCCCGATGCAAGACCACACACCTGTGGCCTTGGGATAGGACTCCACAATGTCCAGGGTAGATTAAAAATGAAGAAGTTCTTTAATCCTCACAACAATAAGAAGTAGACTTATTTTAGTGACAAAAGCAAGATGGGAAATAATATGTATAATATGTAACATTTTGTATAAGAAAGAAGGAATATAAAAATATGTTTATTGTATTTGCTTATTTTATGTAAATAATACATAGAACTTAATGAAAATAGTTAAATCCAGTGTGAAGATTGGGGATGGTGATGAAAGCACAGTGGTTTAGGGCAGGGATATTCTTTCACTATATATCATTTTATATTTTTTGGATTTTGGGACCATAGGATTTGTATTTTGGAATCCATTCAAAAATAAAGATAGGAAGTTGAATACTTTTAAAAATTAAAAGTAAAGTCAACCTCTAAAAGTTGTCAGCTAAATGAGACTATATATGTAGCATGTGTGTGTGTGTAGAGTTATAGAATTATGTATTTTGAAAGAGAAAATTTTGCAAGTTAACTTCTAAGGAAAAAATAATCATGCATTTTCCCAATGCTCAGAGGCAAATTTGTTAATATTTTTCATATTGTTTACCAATATTTATATTGTTAAATATTTTTACATAGGGAGTATGTACAATTTTTTATCCTGCATTTATCTTAAAGCAAAGCCATCCTTTGTAACTTCTGTTTTTGGTATCTGTAGTATACTTCATTATATAAATGACCTTTGTCACCTGTTTACTTGTCCCTGTTCCCATGGCCCTGTCAACTCCCCAAGGACAGGGGCTGTGCCTTATTCATCTTTGTGTTCCCCGGATGTGATTTGTGGAGGAATCTTGATAAGTATCTATTGAATAAAAGCACACATTATTTGACCAAAATTATCTAAGGAGTCACTTATTGTTGGGTGTTTGGGTCATTTCCAATTGTTTTCACTCCTCTAAATAATGCTAGCACAGTCATCTGTATCTATGAATCACAAATCACTATGCACATCTTTACTTGTTTCCTTAGGCAAAATTCCTAGAAGTGGAATTACTGGCTCAATGGATAGGAAAAATTTAAGGTTGTTGAAATCACACTGCTAATTTGCCTTCCAAAATGTTGTCCCAATATGCACTCTCAGCAGCTGCC
The DNA here is from genome assembly GCF_963930625.1 of Muntiacus reevesi. Taxonomy (NCBI): domain Eukaryota; kingdom Metazoa; phylum Chordata; class Mammalia; order Artiodactyla; family Cervidae; genus Muntiacus; species Muntiacus reevesi. Next base: position 14,629,654 of record NC_089256.1, read on the forward strand.
ACAGGAGGCCTGGTCCTGACATTCACTGAAATCAGGAGCTCCTTTTCCTAAAATCTTTGCTTATTGCAGGGGAAGAGAATGGCATCCCATAAGAAATCCTATTGCACTGAAGTTTCTTTAACTTTTTTATTGAGTTTGAAACAGGTTTTCAAATTTTCTCAGACATAATTTTTTTTAAATTTTGTTTGCTCAAGCACTTCATACATCTATCTACTTGGGCTTTCATGTTTTTCATTTGTATGTTCTCATTTTAAATTGCGAATCTCTCTGCTTGTCTCTTTCCTCATAGGTTACCTAATTGTCTCCAAGAAATTTTTTAAAGGTTTAGGGGAGATGCATATTATGGAAAATTTCCAATATACAAAACAGTAGAGAGAAGAGTACAACAAAGTCCCAAATTCCTGTCACCCAACTTCAACAACCTTAAGCACTTTGACAGTTTTATCTGTTTATATGTTTCTTCCCCAACATACACAGACATTTGAAAAACATTTTTTTCTAGAGTATTTTAGGCAAATCCTAGACATCACAGCATTTTCCCCATAAATAGCCAAAGAATTTTTAAGCTGCCATATGAGTATTTCTATTTAAGAAGTGCACGGATTGACTCCACAATAAGGAATTTATTTATAACAGATTGGAATCCTGCCCTCTATCATTTCTCCACATTCAATGACTCTTTCTTTATGTAAAACGTGGCCTTTGTCTTTCTTCAGCCTACTTGCATGTACTCCATGGGAGGCCGCTGAAATATTGCAGCCATGCATTTAGGCCAAATGAATGGCCAAGGCCTTGTCAGAGTCACCCAGGTCTGCAGGAGAGGAGAACCATCAATTTGCATTTGCTGAGCATATAAACAACTCATCTCCAATGTTTGCTAACTGATTGCCCACCTTCATCAGACTCACAATTCAACAATGTTAACACTGTTAAGTCTTAATTCATCTTCATTAAATAGCAGCTTGCGTTGAGAAGGGTTGATTTCCATCCCCTCCCCATGAAATGGCAGCTTCTTTGTCAGTCTGGAAACAACGAATTCCTCTGCAGACTGGGCTTCATGTTTTAAGCAGAGCTCAAGACGGTGGCAGTATTTTTATTTCTTCTCTTGGGACCATTTTACCCAATTTCAAATATCTATAGAAACCAGAGTCCAAAGAAACTTTCTCAAATGGGAGGACTCTAGGTGTGCAGGGTGGAAGGAGAGGGAGAGAGAGCATGAGAGCGCATCTGCAAGACAGCAAAAGTCGTTTTTAAAAAATAAGTGCTTGCAAAGACAGAACTGCAGCCAGGCTGGAAGAAGAGAAGGCCACGCACCCCCGTGCTCCGGCCTGCCGTTCCCTGTGCTAATCCCGGTGACAGCAACAGGAGCTACTGGAATCTGAGCCGCCGGCCTGACTTCAGCACCTGGCGCTGGAGGCCCGGGCTGGGGATCTGGGGAAGTTATGCTGTGGGAGCGAAGAAATCCCAGCTTATTGAGGCCCAGACCCACCATGCTGGGGATCCTGAGTCCTCTCCAGAGATGTCGACATGCCTTTCATGAACCAGCACTTGCCTGCGTTCTGAGCCAGCCCCTTTGCCTCTCCTGGCCTGGCGGGCTGCAAGGAGAGGAGCCCGTCCCTAAGATCAGGGAGCATTCTTGCGTGTGCATGCTTGTGTTTGCATGAGTGCATATGTGTGAGAGTGTGTGTGTGCGTGTGCACGCATGTGAGTGCGCCTGTGTCTTGCTCTTGCTTCAGGAGCTGGAAGTTACAAAGCATCACCTTCAAAATGAAGCCTGCTGTCAAGTGGTAAACAAGGCGGATTCTGGGGATTAGAATGTCAAGCCAGGTCTTTGCTAACATGCACGGTGGCCGGGTGGTGCCCAGAAAGGTTTTTAAAGGCTGGAGGCGGCACGAGGTGTGTGAAACCAGAGCTTTCCCTTTCCGTGGAAAAAGCAAGGGGGAACAGGAGGAGACAGGCTCTCTCACACTGAAACGTGTTTAAAGAAGAATCATTTGAATTAAAATAGATGCGCTCCCGAAATAATCTTGTTTTGAAAGCTCAGAAATCTTAGGGAGAGAAAAAGGCTAACAGTACACTTACCCTTTGAATCCGTTATGGCCCTTGCTATTTATAATTTATTTTTCCTCCATGTGGCTTAAAATAATCAACAGACATTATCACATTAACTCTTGCAATCCCCCTCGCCCTTCCACAAAGTCCCGTCCTTCAGGCCACAAAGGACACAGTCGCAGCCCTGTGGATGTGGCCTCCCCGACCCTGGCTCCTCGGAGCCCCCTGGCCGGCCCGGGCCCGGGAGAACATTCTGGCCACCACAGTTCACAGTCCTTCCTCATCTGCCCCGACGCCAGGTGGCGGGGAGCCTGCAGGAGGGAGACGTCAGCGCAGGAGAGCCGTGAGGACCCCAGAGATGCCCCGGGCCATGTCCTGCCGCAGTGTCCTCGCTGGGGTCACTGCAAGGCCCACCGCAAGTTACTGTTAACAATAAAGCCCTGGTGCTTACAAGTTGTTTACTTTTTTAAAAAAGCAAATTAGAGAAGGGTAAAGCTGTCTCAAGAGAGGGTGGAAAATAGCAGCTCACACAGTAGGTATGTGTTCACTTTAAAGAATTCATATAAAAATTCATATGATCAGTTTCGTTTGGAAAACCCAGGGCTGCGGTTAGTCCTTGATGGGAGCTAAGTGTCCCTGTCCCTTCAGTCGGAAGCAGGGCTCTCTCTTCGAGTGACACCGAGTCCCTGAGTGGGCACACCACTTCCCCAGGAGAGATACTGCTGGCCCCCTGCAGGCTTCTGGGTGTGACCTCTGGAAGGCAGGAGTGGAAACAGTTTTCCTGGGGGCCAAAACCTGTAAAATTTCTGGCTTCCCAGATGGCGCTAGTGGTAAAGAACCCATCTGCCAATGCAGGAGACATAAGAAACACGAGTTCGATGGCTTGGTCAGGAGAAAGAAATAGCAGCCCACCCCAGTATTGTTGCCTGGAGAATCCCACGGACAGAGGAGCCTGGTGAGTTATAGTCCATAGGGTCGCACAGAGTTGGACACAAGGGAAGCGACTTAGCACACGCACACACACATTTTAAGAAAAAAATACAAAGTTGGAGATACAAAGTTAAATGTAAAACAAATATTTATTTAGAATGAGAAAAGAAATGATAGAAAATTACAAATTTGATGACAAATATCAATGATGACAATTACAAGCTACACAATGATAACAATACCCTTACCACAAAATCCTGAAAAATAATATAATTTAAAAAAATAATACTTTAGGCATAATAAACCTCTTTAATACTCTTTTTTAATATTGTTTTTTGACTGCATACTCTTTGATTAGGTCTTCTTATGAAAATGATTGTGTAATATTTTCTCTAGAAAGAATAGATAAAAAGTCACTCTTTCTCTTAGATCAGCTTTTTGAAATTTGGTTTAAGTTATTGATAGCATAAAAGAGTTTCTTCCAGCTTCACCTCTCATTACTGGTAGTGTCACATGAATTTTTAGGACTGCTGTCAAATTTAAGAAAACTTTTATCAAATTTTTTTCATATCTGAGCTGCTGCAACTGTGCTTGATGTTTGAAATACTGTTACAGGCCTGTGCCTGTAACATAGCAATTCTAATCAGTTCTATTTCACATGATTCCCACTGAAAAAGGAAAAAGGACATACAGTACAATTATAATTGTCTGTTCTGCCTTACTGAGCATATTCTTGCATAAGTGAACTTCAGTTTTGACTAGGCATTGATGAGAATTGAATCCATTGCTTACAATTTTATTTGCTGAATAATCAGAAGATTGTCTTATGTGTATGGTTCAAGCCTTATGTCTCCTGCATTACTCACATATTTCAGGAGCTGGATGCCTCGGGTGCTGAGAGAGTTTGCAGAATGGGCAGTAGGCACATTCTTGGAAGTCATTCCTATACTAGCATGGCCAGCAATGATTTATCATTGACAGTGATGCAAACCACAGAAATACATCCCACTAAACCCAAACTCAATCCATCCAACTCAAACCGCTGTAATAGACACAGAAAAACCCTTAGCCACTCCAATGCCACCAAGGACAGAGAGCAAACAAGAGAATGGAGAGTGACAGTGGTTGCACTGTTGCCATTCAAACCCCTCAGCTTTGCAAACTTTGCAAAAATGTGGATCCATCTGCTTATATTGTGAAGGCCCCTCCCCCAGAATCTTGAAGGGAACTAGAAAGTGAGAGGCCCAAAGTCAAAGCTTCACTCACTTATGGGTGAATTGGCCTCTGATGAATAATAACAATCTCACTCCCCACTTTCCTGAATGGAAAAGAAAGATGTTAAGTAACTTGCAGAGATGCTGGACTTTCACATCACCCACAGCCCCTGAGACCTGAGCCAGAACCCGGGGTGAGTGCCCTTTACTGCTTCATCATGAGTTGTGGTGCTTGCTAATTGTTGAAGAGACTTACTTCTCCACAACTGTCTTTTGGAGTTTTGTCAAAATCTGTAGCTTGTGGAGGAAATGCATCTTTGCATTTCAACTCAGACTCATCCATTCAGATGGCCTTGCCCACCAGATGCCCCATCACAGAAACATGGCAGAGGACTGCTGTGCTGGTGGGAGGCCCTTATTTGCAGGTAGGGAGTTGTGAGAACTGCCTGAGCATATTCGGCCCAAGATTAGATGCCTCCTGAATCACCCTTAGCCCAAAGTTCTTTCCACTGGGACTCAGCAGAGTCTCAGCTTTAAGGTAGCTCTGTAGTTTCCTCTCACACCTGGTGAAACATCACATGTGCAGATGTATCTTACTTAATGTTTTGGCCAGGTATTGTGCCAACGTTGTATAACCACCCACCTCAAAACCCTATGGCTTGAAACAATCATCATTTATTCTTGGGAATCTGAAAGGTTGGCTGGAGAGGCTCTTTTTCCTGCCATAGGATTGTGAGCCTAATGTGGTTTGCTCCACACATTTCTCATCTTCCTTGGACCAGAGGACTAGCCTAGACATGCTCTTCTCTGAGTGATGGCAGAGGTTCAAGGTGATGAGCAGAAACATGTGAGGTCTCTTAAGACACGCTTGGAACTGGCACACTACAGCTTTCATCCACATGCCTTTGGTCAAAACAAATCCTGTGGTCAAAATCCAAATAGAGGAGGTAAAGTGTACTTCACTCTTAAGGCTATGGCAAGGGTGTAAATGCAAGGAAGGGTGAAAACTTGGGTCAATAATTCAATCTTCCACACCTGGGAATGAACACAGATGACAGATGGGCAAGTCCAGTAGCCCACTGTAGAGATGAGAGAATTGGGGAGTGCCACAGACAACACAGCTTTAGCAGGGCATTTGGCAGGGGCCAACGTGGACAGCTGGGTAGATTTATTGCTAAACCACTGTGCCCAAAGAGCATTGACTAATGGATTGATGTCCATCTGGAAGAGGTTTGCAGTGGCATACCATTAACTTCTGCCCTGCTCCACTGTTTTCATCCACATTTTGGATGTAGGTATTGGAATCATGTCTTACCAGATCTGCAGGTAATAATAGCCTGACTATCAGTGAGGAGCATGACTAATATGTTTTGACGGAAATTTCAAAATTCTCATTGGTATTAACAGGCTGAATTTATGGGTCCAAAGCAAGAATGAATAAATAAAAAGGGAATTAACATTTATTGAACATCTACTATATGCCAGGCGCATGTTTTACTTAATCCTTGCAACAACACTTTGAAGCAAATATGCTTTTCTTTTTCAAATTAAAAAACTATATACGGAATTTAGATAGATGGTAGCGATAACCCTATATGCAAAACAGGAAAAGAGACACAGAAGTACAGAACAGACTTTTGAACTCTGGGGGAGAACGTGAGGGTGGGATGTTTTGAAAGAACAGCATGTATATTATCTATGGTGAAACAGACCACCAGCCCAGGTGGGATGCATGAGTCAAGTGCTGGGGCCTGGTGCACTGGGAGGACCCTGAGGAGTCGGGTGGAGAGGGAGGTGGGAGGGGGGATCGGGATGGGGAATACGTGTAACTATATGGCTGATTCATGTCAATGTATGACAAAACCCACTGAAATGTTGTGAAGTGATTGGCCCCCAACTAATAAAATAATATTAAAAAAAATAATAATAAAATAAAATAAAAAACTATATCCTAGAAAAAGAAGGATAAACTACATCCAAAGAAAGCAAAAGGAAGGAAATAAAAAGAAGTATGAAAATAAATAAAAACAGATACTAGAAAAACAGCAGGGAAAATCAATAAAACTAAAGTTGGCTCTTTAAATAAAGATCAACAAAAGGGATGAAACTTTAGCTAAGCTGATCAAGGAAAAACGGAGGAAACTCAAGTCATTAAAATCACAAATGAGAGGACAATATTACTGACCTTACATAAATAAGAAGTATTATAAGGGAACACTATAAACAACTTTATATCACTAAATTTGATAACTTAGATAAAATGGACAATTTTTAGAAAGATACAAGATACTGTCTGAGGAAGAAACAGAAAATCTTAATAGGTCTATGACAAGAAATCAAACAAGTAATTTAAAAATTTCTTGTAAAGATAAGCAGTCCCGGTCCAGAGGGATTCACTGGTGAATTCTACTGAACGTTAAAGAAGAATTAATAGCAATCCTCACAAATTCTTAGGAAAATTAGAAGAAGAGGAAATATTTCTCAACCCATTTTATTAAGTCAATATTACCCTAATATCAAAACCAGATAAGGACATCACACTCGTACACACCAAAAGAATCCTACACAGATTCATGACTAAAGATATAAAAATCCTCAACAAAATATTAGCAAACCAAAACCAGCAACATAAAAAAAAAATTATATGCCATGAAAAAATGCATTATCCCAAGAATACAAAGTTGGCTTAACCTTCAAAAATCAATTAATATAATACACCATATTGGGCTTCCCTGATAGCTCAGTGGTAAAGAATCCGCTTGCAATGCAGGAGATCTAAGAGAAGTAGATTCGGTCCCTAGGTTGGGGAGATTCCCTGGAGAAGAGCCTGGCAACTCACTCCAGAATTCTTGCCTGGAGAATCCCATGGATAGAGGAGCCTGGCAGGCTATAGTCCATAGGGTCTCAAAGAGCCGGACATGACTGAAGTGACTTAGCACAAGCACAAGCAATACACCATGTTAATGGAATAAAGACAGAAACCATGAGATAATTTCAACAAATGCAGAAAATGTACTTGACAAAAATCAATACACTTTCATGATACAAGCACTCAACAAACTAGAAAGAAAAAGGAACTTCCTCTATCTGCTACAGGGCATCTATGAAAAACTCACAACTAGCTTCATACTAATGGGTGAAAGATTAAACACTGTCTCCTAAGGTTAGGAACAAGATAAAGTTGTCCATTCTCACAAATTTTTTAAAACATGTACAGGAGTTTCTAGTCAAGACAATTACGTATGAGAAAGAAATAAAAGGCATCAAGATTGGAAAGGAAGAAGTGAAAGTCCATTTTCAGATGCCATGGTCTTGGTTATAGAAATGCTAAACAATCCACTAAAACACTATTAGAACTAAAAGTGAATTCAATAATGTGGTAATATACAATATCAGTATTAAAAAATCAACTATATTTTTATACACTAACAATTCAAAAGTAAACAGTTTTAAACTGGAATTAATAAAGCAATTCCATTTACCAATTTCATAGCATCCAAAAGATTAAATACTTAGGTTTAAATTTAACAAAATTAAAAAAAAAAGAAATGTAAGACTTGACTTGTTGAAAGAAAATAAAGAAGAGCTAAATAAATGAGAAGACATACCACATTCATTTTTTGGAAGACTTAATGTTATTAAGATGGCGACCAGAAGTAGGAGTTGGGGACAAACTCGGCAGGGACGTGAAGCCCTCACGTGACCAAGAGCTGCAGAGTGACACAGCCTTCAGTGTAGCAGTCACTCCTGTCTGGGTACCAGCTCTCCGCTGCTCCCTCACACCAGGCTTGCTTCAGACCTGAGGCAAGCAGGTCAGGTCTGTGGGACGAAGCATGGCGGTGTGGTACTTGTGGCAAGAATCAAAAGGAGAAGGAGACAGCAAGGATAGGCCCAGAAAAAATGACCAGGGAAAAAATCTCATCATGGTGAATATCCACTAGGAAAAGAAAGAAAAGGAGTAGCCCATGCAGAATGGACAGGAAGACTGCCCTTTGAGGAGGGGGGGGGGGGTGAATGCCACCAGTCAGCAGGAAATCATAGAGGGTGACAGGCTCACAGACTTGCCCCTAATTTCCCATGGGCCATATCCAGTAGACAGGACAATGATGGGATCAGTGGAGATGGAGATGATATGGAAATTTCCATAGAGGAGTTGAGAGAAATTAGGAGAAAACAGGGAGCTGCAATTGAGGAACTGTCTTCCTATTCTTATGGGGGAGGTGTCTAATCACCAGGACCATCATGACAAACTTTGCCTTTAAGCCTTGACTCCTGCCATTTTCCATGAGATTACTACTGTGATTCCCACTGTTGTCCCCTTTATCCTTGCATTTTCTTGTTAATGCCTTTATTGGTCCATTTGCTGTGAACCTTATGTAATTTCCACGTGTCAGGTGAGTTCTGTGTTACCAGCTACTAACTGGAGATTGCCTTGGCACTCAATCTAAGTTTCCGTCAACAGTAGAGTTTCACCCATTTGCATAGAAAAATGTAAAGTTAATAAAGCAGCTAAAAAAGCAGGAAAAAATATATATATAGTTGAGATGGCAATACCTCCTCAATTTAATCTACAGATTCAATGCAATGCCTATTAAAATGTCAGCTGCCAATTCCTTCAGAAATTGAATAACTAATCCTAAAATTCATGTAGAAATTTAACATATACAGAAAAGTCAAAACAACCTTAAAAATGAAGAACTAAGTTGAAAGACCTACACTTCCCAATTTCAAAACTTACTACAATGCTACAGTAATCAATACTGTGTGGTGCTGGCATAAGACAGACATACAGATCAATGAAATAGAATTGCGAGTCCAGAAATAAAATCAATGGTTGATTGAGTTTTACCAAGGATGCCAAGTCCATTCAAAGGGGAAAGAAGAGTTCCTTCAACTCGTGGTCTTAGGAAAACTGAAATCTTCATGACCTAAGATTTGGCAATAGACCCTTAAATATGACACCAGAAGTGTGAGCAACAAAAGAGAAAATTGATAAACTGAATACCAGCAAAATTAAAAACTTTTGTTCTTTCAAGGATATTAGCAAGAAAGTAAAAAGACAATATACAGAATGGGAGAAAATAGTTTCAAATCATATATCTGATATGGGACTTTTATCTGTAACAAATAAAGAATTCTAGAGCTAAATACTTTAAAAAAAAATAAATAACCCAATGCAAACATGACAAGGATTTGAAAAGACATTTCTCCACAGAAGATACGTGGCCAATATGTACATGAAAAAATGCTCAAAATTGTTAGTCATTGCTACTACTAAGTCACTTCAGTCGTATCCAACCCATAGACGGAAGCCCACCAGGCTCCCCCGTCCCTGGGATTCTCCAGGCAAGAACACTGGAGTGGGTTGCCATTGCCTTCTCCAACACATGAAAGTGAAAAGTGAAAGTGAACTCGCTCAGTCGTGTCCGACTCTTCGCGACCCCATGGACTGCAGCCAACCAGGCTCCTCTGTCCATGGGATTTTCCAGGCAAGAGTATTGGAGTTGGGTGCCATTGCCTTCTCCGTTGTTAGTCATTAGGGAAATGTAAATCAAAACTATTAGGAGACACTACTTTACACCCACTAAGAACATATAATAATAATAATAAAAAGACAAGTTGTGTTTGTGAGGAGTTGAAGAAAGTGGAAGTCCCACATGCTGTTAGTGACAATGTAAAATGGTGCAGCCATTTTGGAAAACAGTTTGGCAGTTTCCCAGAAGGTAAATGTATGATCACCACAAGAAACTAGCCATTCCACTCAGAAGTATATACCCAAGAGAAATGAAAACATACATCCACACAAAGACTTATACACAAATGTTCATGGCAGCATTATTCACAATAGCTAAAACGTGAGAACAACCCAAATGTTTGTCAACTGATGAATGGATACACAAATATGGTACATCAGACAGTGTGATATTATTTAGCAATAAGACAGAATGAAGTACTGATATATGCTATTAAAAAAATCATGAATTTTGAAAGCATTATACTAAGTGAAAGAAGCCACACACAAAAGACCACGTATTGCATGATTCCATTTACAGGAAATGTCCAGAGTAAGCAAATACATAGGCAAAAGTAGACTAGTAATTGCTCAAGTCTAGGGCTTGGGAGTAGGAGGGGAATGCAAATTGACTGTAAATAGGTATGGGAATATTTTTATTAAAAGGGGACAAAAATTATCTGAAATTAGGTTGTGGTAATGGTTGTACAGGGCTTCACAAGTGGCGCTAATGGTAAAGAACCTCCCTGCTAATGCAGGAGATGTTAAAAGACACGGGTTAGATCCCTGGGTCAGGAAGATCCCCTGAAGGAGGGCATGGTAATTCATTCCAGTATTGTTGACTGGAGAATCCCATAGACAGAGGAGCCTGGCAGGCTACAGTCCATAGGATGGCAAAGAGTCAGACATGGTTAAAGTGACTTACCACTCATGAATGCATGCAATGGCTGCACAATCCTGTGAAGAGAGTAAAAAACAGTGAATTGGACGCTTAAATGGGTGAATTATGTGATATGTAACATATCACAATAGAGCTCTTTTTTAAAAGTGCACAGGTGAAAACAAAGCTCTATTCCAGGAAATGTTTGTCATACTTAAAGGGGCATGCAGCTCCCCTGGGGACTTGTGAAATGCAGATGCTGATTTGTAGGTCTGGGAAAGAGCTTAAGATTCTGTGTTTCTAAAATCTGTCTGTAGTACACCTTGGAGAGCAAGACTCTAAGATAGCTACACAGTTTTCTCAGGGCTAGGCAGCTAGTAAATGGGGAAAACCAGGTTTCCATTTTGTGTGACAACAGAAGTCATATCTAATGGTTAAGTGCAGAGTAGATTACCCAGCTTCTCATCACCTGTTGCAAAAAAAAAACAGTCAGAGGCTTTATTACCATAACCTCAATGTATCAAGAGTTCATCCCAGTCACTGAAACTCTGAATAAAATCTTTTTAAAAAAAAGATTCATTTCTTTTTTTTTCTTTCTTTAAAAATTGTTTTGACTGTGGTGTGTCTTTGTTGCTTCATGCAGCTTTCTCTAGTTGCAGCGAGCAGGGATTACTCCTCTCTGCAGTGTGCGGGCTTCTCTTGTTGTGGAGCACAGGCCCTAGGCACACGGGCTGAGTAGTTGTAGCCCACTGGCTCCAGAGCATAGGCTCAGTAGATGTGGAGCATGGGCTGAGTTGCACTGCAGCATGTGGGATCTTCCAGGAGTAGGAATTAAACCCACGCCCTCTGCATTGGCAGGAGGATTCTTAACCATTGGCCCACCAGGGAAGTCCTGTAATATACTTAAAAAAAAAATACCTTCTTCTTTTAAAAATACTTTCAGAATCAAGCCAAGCTGAATTAATTACAGTAGAGGGTCCATCCTAGTAAGGAACAGGTAGTCTCCCCTGGAATCTCAGGTTCAGATGTGAGAGCCACATTTAAGAGGAACACTAGAAAACTATAGTTTATCTAGAAAAAGCTAACCTGCATAGTGAGGGGATTCGAAATCTTGCCAAATGGAGAATAGACAAAATGATTGATGAGGTTTATACTCCAGAAGTAAAGATTCAGGCAAGCTATAATGTCTTTAAATAAAGTCTACTTTAAAAGAAGAAATTGATGTTTTCTATGTGACATAGAGGGCAGAATAAAGATTAAGAAAGGAATATTATAGGGAAGTCACTCCAATAAATTTAAAAAGTAATAAAACTCTAATAATTAAAACCTTCCTATATCATTCAGAACTCAGAAACTAAACACAAGTTGGCTTAACCCATGTGGAAAGTCTATTTTTCACATAACATAAAAGTCTAGAAATAGGTTTCAGGCACTCTATCATTCCATAGTTTTTTTCTATGTTGGCTTCAGTTTTGGACATACTCTCTTTCAAGGGTGGTAAAGTGGTCAACAGAAGCACCAGACTTAGATTCTATCAGTTTGACAACCAAGAGAATGAATGTGGCTCCTTCTCAGGGGCTCCATCAAAACTCTCAGGGTTGACTTTTACTGGACAGCTTGAATCACATGCCCATTTATGAACCAATCATTACAGTCACAGTGTGAAACAGGATGATTCACCAGGCTTGGATCACTGGCCCACCACTGATGCTGAGAGCTGGGCTCAGTCCTCCCCAAACCACAAGGACTGAAATTGGAGGAGGGGTGGTTCTCCAAAAGAAAATAGCCTGGGTGCTCCCTCCAGAAGAAGGGAGACTAGGAGTTTGTCAGGAAAACCAACAGATTTCCACAAACTGTCTGCTTTGATTAAAGAAGCTTCTTCAGGAAGGATGGAGGGAGAGCGCTCTCTACCTCTGGAGACATCCAAACAGGCTGGATGACCCCCATGAACTCTGCCCAGTAGGGAGCTGTGGATGGGAGTCACGTCTTAGATGATCACCTCTCTTCCAAGGACTACGGCTCTCCATTGCATTCACTCTTGATCTCAGGCACTCATTTCTGCCTCAAAATATTTAACTCCTTTGATCATAAAGCAGCTTCTCAATTCATAGCACAAAAACCTTTCCAGGCTCTTTTGGAAATAGACTTATTTCCTTTTGTCTTTCCTCCTAAACCAACCTTGTGGCCTTGATGTACACTCATTCTCTGCCATTGGCCTTGGCTTTCTGTCTTTGCCCTAATTAAAGATGTTCTTTCCAAGGACCATTGGAGTGAAGCTTCAGAAGAGTGTTATCATGTCTTCTGTAGATAGTACTCTTTGGGAAGTCACTTCTTATTCAAGGTGACTTGTTATTTTGTTTTGCAAGAAAATAATATCACTCAAGCTAACTAAAGAAAGGGGTGTGTGTGTGTGTGTGTGTGTGTGTGTGTGTGTGTAGCAGGACTGACATTGTGAGGATATGGAAGTGCTTGGGGGTGTCTAGGACAGGAATCACTGCCAACCAGAAGGCCTCACAGAAGCTGAAAATCTTCTGAGTTCCCGCTTCAGAATAGCCTGGGACTTGGGCAGCAAGTGTTCACACAGCCTTCCCCAGCACTCAGCCACATTTCCCTGGTTAACCACTGGTCACATGTTTGGAACTTCATACTCCACCAACCAACTTGTTTTTCACTGTCTGTTCTGGAGTCCTGGAAGAGGAAAATCACTGGGCCAGCTCTCATTTTGCTTCAGACAATTAGTTCAGTTCGTGTGCTTCAGTTGTTCAGTCATGTCCAACTCTTTGTGACCCGATGGACTGTAGCACGCCAGGCCTCCCTGTCCATCACCAATTCCCAGAGTTTACTCAAATTCATGTCCATCGAGTCGATGATGCCATCCAACCTTCTCATCCTCTGTCGTCCCCTTCTCCTCCTGCCCTCAATCTTTCCCAGCATCAGGGTCTTTTCCAATGTGTCAGTTCTTCACATCAGGTGGCCATAGTATTGGAGTTTCAGCTTTAACATCAGTTCGTCCAATGAATATTCAGGACTGATTTCTCTTAGGTTGGATCTCCTTGCAGTCCACGGGACTCTCAAGAGTCTTCTCCAGCACCACAGTGGTCAGCCCTTACCTGAATCTCATCGCTTATCCAAATACTCATGGGTGAGGCGAGGCAGGGGGAGGCATAGACACAGCAGTCTGCAGTCAGTGAGTCTGCAGGTGGCACCTTGGGGACATGGTACTCACCTAACCCACACTCGGAACTTGTCAAGTTCAAGTGTTGCAGAGAAGACTTGGGTGCTCAATCTCCTGTTTTCCCTGTAAACAAGCAGCCAGCTGGAAAGGATGTAAAGCAACCAGACCGTCAGGCAACACAGAATAACCATCTCAATGGCAGAGGCAGAGGAGGCTGGGGGCTGTCACCTATGCTCTGAACGCAGTGCCAAGAGAGGAGTTCAGATTAAGGAAAAGGAGGGAATTCACTAAAACTCAGGTGACCTCCTCACCTCTGGCCAATGGCACAGGGAGGGAGGCTCCAGCCTGTGTGCCCATGCTCTACTCGGGGCTGGGGCTACATGGACGGCAGACGGGACCAAACTTGGGGAGACCCAGCTGAGTATGAAAGAGACTGGCACCTGAGTCCCATGTGCCCCTACACAGAGACTGACCCCACTCTGAACCTCCACCCCCTTCTCTGCAGGGAGGGGTTTCCAGGGGATTCACCAGGGGAGCAGTCAGACCTAGAGGACCAAGGTATCAGGTAGCCCCTCTGTGACTCCACCCCCTGCAGCTTATTGGGAATAAGGCAGAAAACATCTGATAGTATAAGCATGTGAGGGCTCACCAGCCTACACTGAAGACACCATTGCCATGAAAATACACAGCCACAGAGCCTGGAGGGAATTCAGAGAGATTGAAGGGATGCGCGGGCTGCAGGCACTGAAAGGAATTGGACACAGTAATTAATGGAATCTTATAAAACAAATTCAAATTGATCGGTCAGTAAATGAGAGTATTGCCACCCAGACCGAAACCGATTTAAAGGAACATAAATTGAGTCAATAACAAATGTGGAAGGAGACAAGAGTCAGGGGAAAGTATCTAGTGTAGCATTATTGGAATTGATGTTATTTATTATAGAGGATTAGTAGTAATAAAAAAAAAAAAAAAAAGCTCCCATGACAAAGCCTTTGGAAGAACCTACAATATAAAATTTAGACCTATAAGTAAGATCTGGTTTTAGGAGCTTAATTGGAAATATTAAATAGGGGACAGCAATTTAATTAAAAATAAAGATGATGATAAATTGCTGGGATTATATCTAGTCAGGGGAGGAAGGATCCTGATCAAAGGGCCCTGGTGGGAATCAGAGGGTTGGGAAACGCAGAGCATTTTTTTTTTTTGTAAAGAGGAAATTTGCAGAGCATCAATTGTGAGCTTCCTTCCACCCTACCTCACAGGGTTCCCTGTAAGATATGTGCCAGGGACGCTTTAAGTGGTCAAGCCCCTCTGGGGTTGATCAGTCTCCCATACCGTCCAGAGAGAGAAGTCCCCCCTTTTCTGACTGCCCAGCCTTCCTGGCAGGGCACACACACAACCCTGAATATAGCTGTGGCTCCCATAAGGTTCCAATATGGTTCCTACAGCAGCCCTGAATATGCACACGGGCAGACAATCCCAGAATTGCCTCTGTTCTACCATTAACCTGGAGAAGGGGAAACTCCTGGAGCCAAAGAGGTGTGATTTATCACCAATGACTGATTAACAAGGGAGGAAATTCAGGATAGAGAACTGTGACGCTGCTTATCCCAGAGCAGCTGACCTCTAGTCCTTTCCCAGAATACTGCCCCAGCCCCAGCTGTGTGCACACAAGAGAGGCCAAAGCTGGGCTCAGACTCGGTGTGGAGAGCGAAGGACCCTGCTGTCCTCATGGGTACACAGAGAGGAACCGTGAGCTCAGAAGTGTGGGAGGACTCTAACAACAAGAGACAGACAGCCCATCAACAAGTGTGCTCGGGTCTTCTCTGAGTCCTGAAGAGCTGCTGCAGCAGTGACATGACAAGAGGGCCTCCCTAGATTTCCTGCTCCCCAGCTGGTGTTGGGCATCCTCCTCCTGGGACATCGTCTGCAAAGCTTCTTCCCAGCCACTCAGCCTGTTGTCTGTGCAGGCGTCTCTCCCCACTGCAGTGGGTCAGGTTCACTGCAGCTTCCTTAGCAAACAACAGAGTCAGGCACAGTGCAGTGGATGGAATGATTGACTGGCAGGGGACCACCTCAGCTGCCCACCTATGGTGGGGGCGGAAATGTTCAATGCTGATGGCAGGTATCAAGAAATGTCCATCCATGACTTTCCCCAGAATCAATCTGACTAACTCATCCCTCCATGCTGTTGGACCCCAAAGATGTGGTCTCTTTCTGAACCCTGGGAGCCGACCTGAGATGTGACCAGGGCTCCTGTTTTTGCTGTGGGGAGAGAAAAGGAGCACTCAAAAAGCTTTTGGAATTAACATACACTCACTGCTATATGTAAAATAGATACCCAACAAGGACCTACTGTACAGTACAGGGAACTCTGTACCCTGTTAGAATCTAAAGGGAAAAGAATCTGAAAAAGAACAGATACATGTATATGTATAACTGAACCACTCTGCCATATACCTTAAACTAACACATCATTGCAAATCAACCATAATCCAATATAAAATCAAAATTTTAAAGAAAACATCTGTGGACGTAAAATGGACACAAGTTGAAGCTGAGTAATGGTTACACGAGGGCTCACTATAAACCTCTCTCCTTTTATATATGTTTACATTTTTCCCATAATAACATAATTTTTACTAAATTATATTTTTAAAAGACATCAACCTCAGATGATTTTCCCTCATGCTGTTTCTGCCTCCCCACCCCCAGCTTCCTCTATCACACTGGTCCCCAAACTGTTGTCCCCAGACTAGCAGTACTGACATCATCTAGGAACGTCCTAGACATGCAAATCTACAAGTTCACCCAAACTGACTGAGAAAGAAACCTGGGGTTCGGACTGGCAAACTATGCTTAGCAAGCCATCTAGATGGTTCTGATGCATGCACAGGTTTGAGAATGGCTGGTCTAATGTATTTTATTGATAATCTTCAAAATTATGACTTCTGCAGGTTGATGATACTTCAAATTGTTGGGGATCCCTTCCTACCACCTTTGGGAGAAAGGTGCATGTATGCTTAGTCGCTCAGTTGTGTCTGACTCTTTCAATCCCATGGACTGTAGCCCACCAGGCTCCTTTGACCATGGAATTCTCCTCTCCTGTGTGACAGGTAGTTTCTTTACTATCTGACATCCCCTGGTCCTGCCCTAATCACTGGGCATCCCTTATGCAGAGGACATAATGGCTCCACACTCAGGGGATCCTGACAGTCATGGGCACAACTCTGAGTTCTCAATGGGTGTTTCTCATTTGACAATCTCAACAACCCTAGAAGGAATTTACTGTGATCACTTTCATTTCACAAATGAAGAAACAGGGTATGAAGCAGCTCAGCAAGTTCACCTAACAAGCAAGTGGCAAAGCTCAAATTCCAGAACATGAGCCCTAACCACTAGGACCACCACCTCACACTCCTGTCCCTTGTCTGGCTCTAACCTTGTGGCCCAGGATGTATCATTCCCCAGATCAAGATTGTACCCAGTTTGGACCCTAAGCCTGCCTCCCTGTTTTAATTATACACCCAGACCTGGAAGCTGAGGCTACAGTTTACTCACTCTCAAGGATACTTACCTAGTTATGAGGCTTCCAGGT